>NC_050575.1:248031203-249242703 GCF_011100635.1 Trichosurus vulpecula
TCTCACTTTACAGATGAAAAAACTGAGGCAGAGAAAGATTTGAGCAATGAAAAGATAAGCTGATTATCTGCAGGGTCCATTGCCCTGGGAAAGGCCAAATTCCCATAATCCTTCTGTAAGAGCTCTGTAGAGTCAGTTGACCTACATTCTAGTCCCTACCTGGACATTAATTCTGGCCTTCCATCTCATAGGATCATGGATTCAGAGCTGAAAGAGTCCTTGAAAACCATATAGTTCAATTTCCTCATTTTACAGAGAGGCTCTGACTTCAAATTCAACTCTTTTTCCATTGTACCACAAGGCCTCCACTATTTCCTCTTCTGTGTAATGAAGGAACAGGACAAGATAGTTTCTGAAGTCTTTAACACTATGAGATTTGACTCCATCTCAGCTGAGTCTTAAATTCAGGAAAGGTTAAATGAGACTTTCTCTATGACCTCAGGCCTCAGTTTCTTCCCATGTAAGACAGAATTAGACTAGATGATCACTAAGGTTCTTCCTATTTCTAATAATCTATGCTGATACTTTGAGTGTCAGGGGAAGGGGGTGACTTGAAGCCCTCTCCTTCAAAGCATCTATTTGTTTAAGTTATGTGTTTGTGTTGCCTATTAGGTTACATGTATCCGCACAGCCTTGTGTAGATGTGGCTTCCAGGGAATCATGAATAGAATTTCCTCCACCTTCCCCTCTCCAAGGAAGACTTTGATTCCTGCCAAGGGGGAAGCAGGATATTGGTTGCTCTACTTCTGTCCTCAGAAAGATGTATACCAAGTCAAAATTATATTGCCTCCCCTACCTAAATATTGTTAGTTTAGGGAAAGTAATTTTTAGGTTCACCTGATCACTATCCCTTAATTGGGAAAGAGAGTCCAAGCTGTATTTCCAAGGTTCGACTCCATTCTCCCAAATGCCAGTTATACAAAGACCATACATAGTGGATAGCAAATAAATCCATTTATATAAGACTGAAAAGAAAAAACAAACCAGAGAATGTATACAGATGAGAACATACCAGGGTGAATGCCTGGTAGCAAGATATCTCAGTTCAACCAAGTGAGTCTCAGAAACACCCAAGGGGAAATTTCACAATCTCTACTCTAATAAGCTGAGGAAATGGACATGATAGAAATGCCTGCTCCTCTTGTAAGCTTCTTCCCAGAGTCCTTCCCTCCCTTCAGGGACCTTTCCATGAAGAGAATTTGTAAGCACATGTCTTCTCCCTCCAAGTTGGAAGCCAGAAGACCAAGAGCTTTCTTCTTTCAAATTCATGCCAACTCTACCCCTCATGAATGCATGAAGCATTGAGTAATCAATCTCTACCAATGAGATGAGTCATACAAATGGACTCAGCCTGTGCTTACTTTCATTAAAAATATTACCACTCCACCTCCACCCCAGTAATATTTTTTTCCCAATGGCAAATGAAAGTAAAGAAGCAATCAGCTTTAATACTTCTTTTTGAACAATAACTACCTAAAACAGTAAGCTTGCAGATGATCTGATTCTTCTGGGCAGAAGGTAAAGGGGAAGAAAAGTAGGTGGCATTCCAGGGTCTTTACCCACAGGGACTGGTTTATCCTCTCTTCTGCTCCCTGAGTCAGACCACCTTGCTGTGTTGTTTGTGGTGGAAAAAAATCCTTGTTATGGCTCTGGTCCAGACTATGCCATGTAGCTGGAAGGTCAGTCCATGGAATTAGTCCATTAGCACATATATCTTGGACTGAATCAGTGTTTGGACAATGAGGTGGGCTGTAATTAAGGAGATGAGAAAGGATGGTTTCCTTGAAGTCAGTCTTATAGAAAGTCATTAGAACAGGTCTATGAAACAGGTCAATAAAAAAAAAGTTGAATCATATATTTTATTGTAGGTATCCAGAGAGTAGATAGAAAGGATGACCACCACCTATCAGTCTTCAGAAAGGAAGTCTTCTCTTCAGCTACTGAAAGATTCACTGTCAGACACCGAATGTCAGTTGATTTAAAAGGCAGAGGAAGAGACTAATAACATTCAGCTTTCAATCCATTAGTGACTATAAAAATCAGAAAATTTAGAGTTGTAAGGGACCTTATAGATCAGCTATCATTTCTCTTGAAAGAGTATATTTCTACGATGACCCATCATTGTCTCCCATTTTCCAGCTCTCAAGTCACTCTCTGTCCATTACCCCTCCCAGACAATGAAGGGATCACTTAATATATCACTTCCAAGAAGTGACTCAGTCTCTAATGTCAGAAACCTCTAACACATACATACCCAAGGGACCAGGGAAGGACTAGAAGGAATTGAGAATATAGATAATGGGAACATAGACTGCCAGAGCTGGAAGGAAATTTAGTCATGATGGGTCCAATGAACCCCTTTATTTATTTATTTTTAAATCCTACTTAGGTGGTGGATTGTTCTGGATATGTGATTTTATCAATTTAGAGAGCTCCCAGTGGTAAATAAACCACCTCAACCAAAGCAGATCATTAACTGGCCTTAAGTTTGTAGTCTTACAGAGTTGCCTGGTGCCTGAGAGGTTAACTTATTCAGGGTCACATAACAATATATGTCAGAGGTCAGACTTGAACCCAGATCATCCTGACTCCAAGGCAGGTCACTATCCACTACCCTATACTAGCATATTTAATTTTTAATATGCTTTATCAACACTTCTTGTCTTTACGTCACACTTGTTTTCCACCCTCCAGCAGACCAAACCTCCTCTATGGCTAAGAAAAACAATTAGGCAAAAACATCCAATACAAGAGACCCTATGTGACAATATAGATAATATGCTTCCCTAGTAATCTCCCACCTCTTTGCCATGTAAGAAAATATAATTTATTATTTCTTCCCCAGGACCTTCACTGATTTTTCTATTTACTTAAGTTCAACTTCCTTTTAATAATCTTGTCACTTGCATTGTTGTAGACATTGTACATAGTGTTTTCTTGGTTTTGCTTATTTTACTGCATTTCAGTTTATACAAATCTTCCCACATTTCTCTGCTTTCCTTATACTAGTCATTCTTTCCTGCATAATAATATTCCATTATATTAATATGTTCATTTTGTTGTTCAGTTATTTTAGTCATGTCCAACCCTTTGTGGCCCCATTTGGGATTTTCTTGGCAAAAAATGTTTGCTATTTTCTTCTCCACCTCATTTTACAGATGAGGAAACTGAGACAAACAGGGTTAAGTGACTTGCTTAGAGTCACTCAGCTAGTAAGTGTCTGAGGCCAGAGTTGAACTCATGAAGATGACTATTCCTGATCCCAAGCCCAGTGTTCTATCCACTATGCCACCAAGCTGCACTTATATTAACATACCATAGTTATTATTTTTTCAGTCCTTCTATCATTTGTGGTTGCCTATTTTTCATATTCAGCTTTTTGTTATCACAGTGAGGGCTTCTATAAATAAACTTCTCATTTAATAGCAGTTAGGTGGGGCAATAGATAGGGCATTGGACCTGAAGCGTGGAAGACCTGAAATCAAATCCAGCCTTGGGTACTTACTAGCAGTGTGATCCTGGGCAGGTCTCTTAACTCCTCATGGCCACAGTTTCCTCATCTGTAAAATTAGGATGATAATGGCACCTATGTTCCAGGATTATTGGGAGAATAAAATGAAATAATACTTGTAAAGTACTTTATAAACCTCAAAGTGGTGATGGTGGTAGTGCTGCTGCTGCTTTTGCTGCTGCTGGTGATGGTGGTGGTGGTGGTGGTGGTGGTAGTGGTAGTAGTGGTGGTGGCAGTAATAGTAGTAGTAGCAGTAGTAGTAGTAGTAGTAGTTGTAGGGAAACAAAAGCCCTGAGAAGGAAAATGAACCGCTCAAGTTTATACAGCTACTTAAGTAGCAGAATCAGGATTCAAACCTAGTTTCTCTATTCTACATGTAGTGCTCTTCCCATTGAACTACACTGCCCTCCAGCTGCCTTTCCTCCTTATTTCACAGTGCTCTGGTTTAAGACCTGCAGCAGCCTGCCATACGACCCAAAGCAGAAGCCTATTCAGGGACACCCACAACACAGGAAAGCACCAGCACACCCTTGCAAGGATAACCTCTCCCAGGTAACCAGACTCCACAGGGCCCTACCACTTGGCCACAGAATCATCCCAAGTGACTCTTTTGCTCTCCCTCTTGTAAACATCATTAGCTGTCCAGTGTGAGGACCAATATAGAAACACCAGCCCAGGCTAGTGGAAAAAGCAATGGATGTGGGTTTCAAAAAACCTGGGTTTGAATTCTGACCGTGCTGTTACCTGCTACCCATATGCCCTAGAGAAAGGTATCCCATCTCTCTGAGCTTAAAGTTTTCTGATCTATAAAGTCTGTAGACTAGGTTGACCCCAAAGGACCCTTCCAGTTGTAAATTCTATGACTCTTTGCTTCTGTATGTAGTATGGTAGGTCAGAAAAATAATAAGAGAAATGAAGGAAAAAAGATTGGATTCATTTTGGCTTTGAGGCTGCTATGGGCAGTCTCAGAGGGAGAGAAAAGTTGATACCCCATTCAGGGAAACTGGCAACACCTACTCTCTTATTCTACAGATCAATTGTACTATCTTACCCATTTTGGTAACATCAAGGAAGAACTTGTTTGATCTATGCCAGAAAAGACCAGTTTTAGCCACAGGAGGATCACAGGGATCCCTCTGATCCCTAATTAAATCTGAGATCAGAGGGATGATTGATTTAAAGCTGGAAGGAAACTTAGAGGTCATCTAGTCTGATCCTCATATTTTGCAAATCAAGAAACCAAGTACTAGAGAAGATGTCACTTACCCATGGCTCAGTAAATATCCAAACATTTATAACTAGGTTCTCTGACTCCATATCCACCATGCTTTCCTGAAAGAAATGGAGCACCAACTAAGCTTATCTAACACTAACTTACTATGTGACCTTGGCGAGAGAGAGAGAGAAGGGGCTGGGAGGAGTGAGTAATGTGTAATAAGCCTAGAAAGCTAGAAAGAGCCCAGAGCCTCACTGGAAAAAGAGATGAGGTGATTTACCCATGATCACAGACCTACTAAATAGCAGAGCCAGGTAAACTTATTCTAAATCCAGTCTTCTTTCCCCTGACCAGCAAAGTACTGGGTTTCCACTGGTTGTTGCAGTTCTGCCCAGCATGACAAGTAGTAATATAACCAATGTATCCATGACTTCCAGAGCCTTTCTGTGGAAAATTTAACCTGCCAGATCCTTTGGTTGGGTAATTCCTACTGCCATATAGAAAGCTACAGCTACAGTCACTGTAGTTTTCTCAGAAACATTTATTCAGGAGGATATTTCCATCAGATGGTCTTTCAGTCTTCAAAGAAACAGCAAGTAGAGTAGAAAGAGTTCATGGGGAAAAACAAATTCTGTTAACCACAATGACGCTACATGAAATTCCTGCTAATTCTGAATCTGTGAGACTATAGATTGTCCAGTCGAACCCCCTCATTTTATAGGCCAGTGGACTCAGGACCTGAGAGGCAGATGTCTTGTCCATGTTCACAGGTGGCAGAGATGAAATTAGATTTAATCCCACATTTTGGCTCCAAATTCAGTGTTCTTTCATCATTTTGAAAGCTACAAAAGGATGGTTTGTGTTCCTTGCTGTGAGCGTCAAATTATTGAATCTTGGTAGCATTCCTGTTTGCCTACTTCAGAATACTTAACCAGCTATTATAATGGGAATGGAACCTGGAGCTAAAGTAGTCAATCTTCCCATTTCTCCAATCCTAATTCTGCCCCCTCCCAATGCAACACCTCTTCTGCACAGTGCCTACTCACTCTTTGAAGGAGTAGGATTTCATGAATATTTCCAGACTATTTGACTATCCAAGCTAGAAGCCATCTTAGATATTGGCAGGCTGGTGTAACCAATGAACCTCTAGCCAGAATAATGTTTTTAAATGCATGAAATAAAATAGATAAGATTACAAAGGAAACCAATTATATTGAAAAACAGCTATCAAAATGTTAAAAACAAATTCATGAACCCCAGCTTAAGAACCCCTGATCTAGATCAGTCCCCTAATTTTACAAAGAAGAAAACTGAGACCCAGAAAGGAGTGACACCTCTAAATCCCAAAACTAAGAAGAGCCATGTAGCTCATTAGAGATAGAAGGGACTTTAAAAATTGTTAAATCTAATCCTCCCATTTTACAGATGAGGAGACTCAGACCCACAGAGGTCCATAAAAGTTTAATATCATAGTCAGTGCACAGAGTAGAATAAAGCTCCTTTAAAAATTTTTTAGCAAATCAAATACAACTGGGTAGCAGGTGAGAAGATGGGAACAATAGATTCAGCATATTTTTCTCACAGTATTGCAACTTTCGCACATATTTTGTCATTTATTTTATCTGTATGACTGATATTATAAGATTAAATGATCCCTGTTGACTTTTCACATCTGCTAATTAATTCAGCAAAGCATTTATTGGTGACTTCATGTGGCCTAATTGGGGATAATAACTTAATATGATTAAACTTAATCAAATACCATGTCAGCAAGTGAAGCAATGTCTTTTCCACTAATGGAATTCATAAATGAGATATCATTGCCCATATGTTCAGTTTAAGTAACTTTCCAAAATGCTTCTGTTGATGTTTCCATAAAGTGATAAAAATTAAGAAAATAAATAGCACAGTATGGTATGTTCAGCAGTACTGATCCAATATCCCACCTGTAACAGCAGAGACCACTATAACTACTAAACCAGGAGTGATCCATGCTTAGTTTCCTGGTATTCTGCCATCACAGCACCACAGCTGATCATGACTAAGAATATGGGAGGTCTTCTTTGAGAGGATTTTCTCCAGTAGACTCAGGTTCTGCTAAGTAGATTCTACCTTCACAATGTCTTTCATTTACTTTCTCCCCTCAGTCACTCATTATCGCCAGCCTAGATTATTGCAGTAGCCTCCTGACTTGTCCCTCTGTCTACCATTTTTCTCCACATCAATCCATTGTACACACTGCTATCAGATAAATCTTCCTAACACGTAGCCCTGATAGTGTCATTCCCCAGAGCTCAGAAAAAAAAATTTCAATGGCTCCTTATTGGTTACTATATAAAATTTAAGCCCCATGGTCTGACATTCAAGGCCATTCAAAAGCTGTCCTCAACCTGCTTTTAGAGCATTATTCCCCATCATTTTCCTTCAGTCACCAAGAACTTCAGGCAAATTATACTACCGGTTGTCCCTAATGTTTTTGCTTCTCTATACTTCAGTTCACATTATTCCTTCCACCCAGCATATCATCTCTCCCCATCTAAGCATTGTCTAAAAAACCTTCCAATCCGTCTTTCAAGAATCATCTCAAATGCTACCTCCTTTAAAAATTTATTTTCTGAGTCCCCCACATGGAAACGACATCTTCCTTCTCTGAACTCCTTCAGCATTTGGTTTATGCTTTTTATGACACTACAATCCACCTTATATTATAGGTATTTGTGTATTTGTGTCATCTCCCCTACTAAACTATACTTGAGGTCAAGTCCATGTCTTATTCATCTTCCAATCAATCAACAAGCATGTATTAAGAGTCCATTGCATGTCAGACCCTGTGCCAGGTGCTTAGGGATTCAAGGACAGAAATGAGATAGCCTCTGCTCTCAAGGAGCCTGTGTTCTATCAAGAGAGAAAACATCTCCATACTAGCAGTGAATTAGGAATATATACAAAAGAAATAAAGGGTTGTTTTGGGAAAGAGGATACTAGCACCTGGGGAAATCACGAAATGCTTCACATAGGAGATTACAATGGAGTTTTGTTTTAAAGGAAGCAAACAATTCTAAGAGATAGAAGTGAAGAGCCAGCATTGAGTTACAGAGGCAGGAGATGGAGTCTAATGTTTATGAAACAGAGAGAAGGCCATTTTGGTTGGACTTTAAGGTAAAAGCGAGTAATGAAGCTGGAAAGGTAGGTTAAGACCAGGTTGTAAAGAGCTTTAAATGTCAAAGAGAATAGTTTGTATTTGATAGAGGTAATAGGGAGCCACTGAAGATTGTTGAATAGAGAAATTACATAACAAAAAAACCTAAACTCAAGGAAAATCACACTGGAAATACCATGGCGAAAGAATTGAATTGGGGAGAGGCAGAGAAACCAAATAAGATGCTATACCAAAAGTTCAAAATGAGAAATGATGAGAGCCTTAACTAAGGTTGGGTGGATTGTGAATGGAAAGAGGGGATATATATAAGAGATAATTAGAGATAGAATCAATAAGATTTGGAAATCAATTGTTTATGTGGAGTGAAAGAAAGCAGTAAGTAGAGGATAATACCAATGTTGTGAAAACTTTTGTGACTGGAAGATGGTGTTACTCTTGACAGAAAAAGAGAAGGTCAGAAGACAGGATGGTTTGAGAGTAAAGAAAACAAGTTCTGTATTGAATATTTTGAGTTTGAGATATCTGTGGATATACAGCTTTGGGGATGTAGGATTGGAACTTAGGAGAAGCATAGGACTGGAAAGATAGAGTAGATGTAGGAGTCATCTGCACAATGATGATAAGTAAACCCATGGAAGCTGATAAGGTGACCAAGAGGATAGTGTATTGAGAGAGAAGGGGGTGAGAAGGGTGTGATATAGATTAGTGACAGGAAAGGCGACTAAGAAGGAAGGACCAGTTAGATAAACTTATCTTTGAGTCATCCACAGGGCTTTGTGCATACTGGGTTTTTAATAGAGGTACTGATTAACTGAATTCTTTCTGATTTCCTGTCTATAGAATCTTCCTTCAAATTTGATTCAATTTAATAAGCATTTAATTAAGTACTTACTGTGTACTAGGTATTGAGAGATGTAGAAAGTTTTGAAAAAAGACCCTACCCTCAAAGCTCAGCTCAAGGAAAAATTTTTATATGAACTCTATCCCAATCTTCCCGGCTGCTAGTGCCTTTCCCCATTCCTGGAAATTACTGCATATATGTGTTTATGTGTGTGTGTGTGTGTGTTGTGTGTGTGTGTGTATGTGGTGTGTTTTTCCCTATAGAATGTAAGCTTCTTATTGATTTTTTGTTGTTGTTCAGTGTTTGAGGGTGTGTTCAGTTCAAACTGAAGTTTTTCAGTAGTGTTCAACTCTTCATGACCCCATAATGGCAAGCCAAAGTGGGACTTTGGCTGTTTTTTTCCTTTTGGAGTGCTTCTCAGCACTACGATAATCAAGTGCCTTTGAATGAGTCTTGCCTTTGTTTAATCGGAGTCTTTGATTGAACGAAGAGTCCTTGATTAGAAACAGTATATACTCCTGAGGATAGCATTTTGCTTTGAGGCTCACTCACTGGAAGGGTGTTCCTGTGATTTGGCCAAACAAGACTCTGGGTAGCCATTAAGGAGCCCCTTGGCTTTGAAAACCCAGATGCTGGTGCTTCTCTTTCTCTGATAACTGTATGTATTGCTATAGTCAGACAGTTAGAAGCCTGTCTGTTGATTTGTGTTATTTTTTCTGTTTGCAATTTCTGTTTGTATTTGCTCCAAAGTTCAGGGTGCTGACTTTTTCCCCCGAACTAAGTGAATGATGTATGTATGTTTAATTAAAGTGAGATTGTAAACCCCTTAAAGTTGTTTTCCTTAGAAAAGCAGATCAAAGAACCTGTGCTAGTAGCCCTCCTGTGTGCTGGTGTTGTTGGTGTTACACCTCCACAGTAGCTGTAAACAACATTGTTGTTACAGACCCCATTTGGGTTTTTTAATTTTTTTGGCAAGGATATAGAATAGTTGTTCATTTCCTTCTTGAGCTCATTTTACAGATGGGGGAAACTGAGGCAAGCAGGGTTAAGTGACTTGCCCAAGGTCACACAGCTAGTCAGCGTTCTTGAAGCCATATTTGAACTCAGAAAGATGAGCTTCCTAACTCCAGGCCAGCACTAATATCCACTGTGTCCCCTAGCTGCGCTTCTTGATGACAAGTACTGATTGGTTTTGTCTCATATTCTCTAGCATTTAGCACAGTGCTTGGCACAAAGAAGTCTAATATGTACTTATTGATTGATGATTATTTATTTGATTGCTATATAATTACATTGTTACATGAAACTGTATTAGAGTGGTGCAAACAGAGAACAGAGTCGTAACCAACAGAAGGTAAAGGAAACATTGCCCTTAATGCTGAAATCTGGAATGGCACACCTCCTATCCGATGGCAATTGCTGTCCTCACCACCACATCTCATGATCATCCAAAGGCACAGGACACAATCATTCCCAGCCACTATGCCCAGGGTCCCATTACTGTGACATCTCTTTCCTAGATCCAGCTTCCCACCAATAACCTCTGTGGAAACAAAGGCAGACTCTTTAGGGAATGGATGGCACTTGGGCTAAGACCATCTTCAGAACCAAAGCCCATTTTCCCTTACCCCAAACTGAATTTGCCCCAAGTGATTATATGTAGTTACAGCTTTCGGTAAAAATAAAGTACTATATGAGATTTGAAGGAGAAATTCAAAATCCTTCCATGAAGCATCTAAGAACCTAGGGAGGCCCCTGAATACTTGCATAGAATTTTGTAAAAACACCTAATTTTATAATCATCATTTAATTAGTTTAATAATGTCAGCAAGTACTTATCTCTATTTAGAGTTATATTGTTTCAAACACTTAAAAGCCTGATAATTTTAAATTTTCATATTAACTTTCTTATTTTAACTTCTCTCTCCTAATATATATTAGCTCAATTAGGAGGTGAATGGCTGGATGTAAATTTGGTGTTTGAGAACAGAATTCTGATTTGGGGACAACAGTTTAAAATATAAGAATATGTGCTCTTGGCTAGTTATGGAGCACACCTAACAAAGGCCAGTAAGAATGTTTGTTGTCAGGGCAGCTAGGTGGTGCAGTGAGTAGAGCACTGGCCCTGGCATCAGGAGGACCTGAGTTCAAATGTGACTTCAAACACTTGACACATTTACTAGCTGTGTGACCTTGAGCAAGTCACTTAACCCCAGCTGCCCTGCCTTCCCCCTCCAAAAAGCAAACAAACAAAAAAAATGTTTGTTGTCTGCATAAGAACCATAAAGAAAACTCGTGGCATCAGGTGTTATAGTATATAGTAATAAAATATATAATATGCATAATATAGATATTGTGGATAATAAAAGGAGTGAATGAAAGATTCTTTTGCAAAAATACAAATTTGATCTCTTAGTATCACTGACTCTTAGTGGATTGAGATTTATGGTAAGGACATAACTATGGAAGGGAATGCTTTACTCAAACAGTACAGAAAAGATTAAGGGTGGTGAAGTAGCATTGAACATTGAGATGATACACTAATGTGAATACCAGTAACATAAGGAGGGAAAGATGGTAAAGAGCATTTCAGTGAGGATCACTGGTGTCAAGGAAGAAATGGAAGTGATAATATCAATGAAGCATAGTACAGATCACCTAGACATATTGCAAAATTAGATGAGGAATTTGGGGAACAGACTACAACATGGTCCAGAGGCACAATATAGCAGAAACAGCCAACTTCAACTCTCCAAATATCTGCTGATACTCTACATATCAAAAGCAGAAAAGTTAATATGTATTTCTTTTGTCCCAGTGATGTTTCATTCTTGGAAAATTCTGAGGGCAACTGCTCTTTTAGATCAGATTTTGCCTAAAGAAAAAGAAGTGGTTGCAGAAGTAGAAATGACAAGAATCTTGGAGAATGACAATTCAATTTTATAATTCATGATAGAGAAGGATACAAAAACCAGGCATGGTCAAGTAATATCTTAGAGTTAAAGAGAGCAGATTTCAAAGTGTTTAGGAAAAAGAAAGGATAGGTAGGATCCTAAAATCTAAAATTCTAGAGAAAACATTGGGAAGCTCCCAAGAATGACATTCTGAAGACAAATAGAAATCATTCCATCGAAGGTTTGGGTGAAGAAAGGGAGATGGACCATGCCATCTAAAGAAGAAGTCAATGTAATTCTACAGGAAAGTCATCTATCAACTCAGGTTTCCAAAAAAAATGTAGAAATGACATCAGGTAACAGAAAATTAGACTGGCAACAAATCTGAAGGAAAACATAACAAAATAAAAGACATTTTTCCTTTAAAGCTATGTTGTTAGCACAAACAAGATCAAAGAAAAGATAGAACCTCTGTTCAAGGTAGATAATTACAACGGACAACTAAGAGATGACAAAACTGCTCAACTCATATTTTGCTTCTATCCTCTCTCACAAGGAAAATGATATCTAAGAGCAGTAGGACAGAATAAAAATTTAATGGGGAATTAGACCCGAAATAAATGAAGTAACTACAAGAGACCGGTTAGCAGACCCAGACAAACTAAAACATAAGATACTAGAAGAATTGGCAGGTGTGATTGCTGAGCTAATAGCAATGATCCTTGAATGATCATAAGAACAGAGGAGATACAACAAGACTAGAGACCAGAAAATATCCCTTTTTTAAAGAGGAGATGGGTCTGCAAATTGGAGGCCAGCCAACTTGGCTTTAATTCCTAAAAAAAAAAAAAATCATAGAACATATTTTAATGAGATGGTTTGTGAGATTTTAGAAAAGGAAGAAGTGACCATTAATAGCCCAGCATGGTTTCACAAGAACATATCTGTCATAAGAGTCTACGTCCAACTCCCTTTTAGGTAGGATAAGTAGCAGATAAACATGGGAAAGTTTGTAGGAAAAGGATATCCAAATTTCAGGATTTCACAGAGTTTCATCACATGCTTGTGTACAATATGGAGAGTTATAGGCTAGATGAGAGGAGAGTGGGGAAGATTGAAAACTGAACAACCAGACAAAAGAAGTAAACTTTTAATGGTGTAGTGTTGACTTAGATGAAGGTCTATAATAATAGAGCGCTCCAAGGATTATTGACTAGAATGAAGTCACAAATGGCATGTTTGTCAAATTTACCCATAGAAAGAAGCTAGAAACTGATAGAAATCATTTTGTGTAATGGGCTAAGGATCCAAAAATAATATCAATAAGATAGAACAGATTTCTGGGAGCCAAGATGGGGGAGTAAGCAGTAAATAGCAGTAACTATCTTATACTCACCTCCAAACAACCATAAAATAGTGTCCCAAAACAAATTCTAGAACAGCAGAACCGGCAAAAAGATGGAGTGAAACTACCTTTTAGCCCAAGAAATTTGGAAGGGTGGCAGGAAAAGTCTGTCTCACTCAGATGAAAGAGGAGTGCAGTCCAGGACAGAAAGCGTCCCAGCAAGCCAGCAGTAAGTCCCAACTCAGTAAGGCAGCAGGAGATCTGGAGCCCCAGCACTGTGGAATCAGGCAAATGCCAGCTCCAGGACCCCTCCCCTCCATCTGCCTCAGCAAGCCAAGGGACTGGGCACACCCTGGCTCTGAAAATTGCCACGTGCTTCCACATAGCCCCAGACAAATAGGCACACACCAGCTGGAGGACCCACAAATGCCTAAGCAAATGGGCAGGAACCAGTGCTGCGACCCCACATATAACCCAGTATAGCCAAGCAAACAGGCTCCAGGATAGCCATGTGTGTCAGTTAACCCTGGCCAAATAGGCTGATGCAGGAACAACCCACCAGCCTCAACTCATATTAGACACAAGCACTGGGACGCTGGCTCAACACCAGGTAAACTGCCAGACACTTACGGCCTCCAGCAGTGCCAGATACTCCCTCACCCCCTCAGTGCAGCACCAGACACAAGGGTCACCCATGAGCTCCAGGGCAACATCGCTACAGCACCAAGTAAACAGCCAGGGCCTGCAGCCCCTGGCACAAGTAGCCTAAGATAGTACCCCTTCCACCCCAAGAGCAGAGCTCAAATTTAAAAGTAAAAAGGCCAAAAAAGATGATCAAAAAACAACAACAACAAAAAGAATCTGACCATAGAAGTTATTATGGTGACAGGGAAGATCAAGACTCAAACTCAGAAGAGGACAACAATGTCAAAACACTTATAGGCAAAACCCCAAAGAAAAATCAGAAGTGGTCTCAAGCCCAGAAAGAACTCATGGAAGAGCTCAAAAAGGAGCTCAAAAATCAAATAAGGAGGTAGGAGAAAAATTGGGGCAAGAAATGAGTGATATAAGAGAATTATGAAAAAAGAGTCAACAGCTTGGAAAAAGAAAACAACTGCTTAAAAAGTAGAATTGGCCAAATGGAAAAGGAGATACAAAAACCCACTGAAGAAAGCAACTTCTTAAAAAGTACAATAGGCCAAATGGAAAAGGAGGTACAAAAGCTAACTGAGGAAAACTACACCTTAAAAGTTAGAATTGGGCAAGTGGAAGCTAATGATTTTATGAGACACAAAGAATCAATCAAACAATTTAAAAGAATAAAAAATAGAAGAAAACGTAAAATACCTTATGGGAAAAACAACTAACCTGGAAAATAAATCCAGGATAGATCATATCAGAATCATTTGGACTACCTGAAAGCCATAATCAAAAGGAGGACCTCAAAAAAGAGGACATCTTTCAAGAAGCTATCAAGGAAAACTGCCCTGATATCCTGGAACCAGAGAGCAATATAGGCATTGAAAGAATCCACCAATCACCTCAGGAAGGAGATCTCAAAATAAAAGCTCCAAGGAATATTATAGCCAAATTTCAGAACTATCAGGTCGAGGAAAAAATACTGCAAGTGGCCAGAAAGAAACAATTAAAATACCAGGGAGCCACAATCAGGATTACATAGGACTTAGCAGCTGCAACATTAAAGGATCAGAGGTCATGGAACATGATATTCTGGAAGGCAAAGGAGCTAGGACTACAACCAAGAATCGCCTACCCGGAGAAATTAAACATGATACTTCAAGGGTAAAAAAAAAAAATAGTCATTCAATAAAATAAATGGATTTCAAGCTTTCCTAAGGAGAAGATCAGAACCAAACCAAAAAAAAATTTGGTGTCTAATATCAAAACCCAAGAGAAGCCTAAAAAGGGAAAAAAAATACAAGGGATTCAATAGAACTAAACTGTTTATATGCCTACTCTAGATGATGATATTTGTAATTCTTAAAAATTTTACCACCAATAGTATAGCTAGAAGGAGTATACATAGACAGAAGGTACAGGTATAAGAGAATTTGAGGAAATTACATTAAAAATTTTAATTAAGCGATAAGAAAAGGGAGTACATTTGATGCAGAAGGAAGAGGGAGGTACAACAGGGTAAATTATTTCACATGAAGAGGCTCGAAAGATCTATTACAGTGGAGGGGAAGATGGGGGAGTGGGCAACGGGCATCGCTTGAACCTTACTCTCAACAGAATTGGTTCAAAGAGGGAATAAGGTACACAATCAGTTGAATATAGAAATTTATCTTACCCCATATGGAAATAGGACAGGAAAAAGGAAAGAAAGCAAGGGGGGGCTGGTGCTGATATTAGGGAGAGCAGAGTGAGGGAGGTGGTCAGAAGCAAAACACTGGTAAGGAGGGAAAGGATGAAAGGAGAGAAAGGACAAACAGGAGGAAAAATAAGACAGAGGGAAATACACAGTTAGTAATCATAACTGTGAATGTGAATAGGATGAACTCTCCTATAAAATGGAAATAAATAGAAGAGTGGGTTAAAAAACAGAATCCTACAATATGTTGTTCACAAGAAACAAACTTGAAGCAGAGAGACACATACAGAGTAAAGGTGGCAGGGGCTGGAGCAAAATCTATTATGCTTCAGCTAAAGTTAAAAAAAAGCAGGGGTAGCAATCCTGAGCTCAGTCAAATCAAAAAAAAATTGATCTAATTAAAAGAGATAAGGAAGGAAACTACATCTTGCTAAAAGGTACCATAGACAATGAAGTAATATCAATATTAAACATACATGTGCCAAGCGGTATAGCATTCAGATTCTTAGAGGAGAAGTCAAGTGAGTTAGAGGAAGAAATAGAGAGCAAATCTATACTAATGGGGTCCTCAACTGACCCCTTTCAGAACTTGATAAATCTAAGGGAAAAGTAAAAAAAAAGAAACTAAGGAGGTAGATAGAATATTAGAAAAGTTAGATGTGACAGACCTTTGGAGAAAAGGAATATAACTTTTTCTCAGCAGCACATGGCACCTACAGAAAAATTGACTATGTATTAGGGCATTAAAAACCTCAAAATCAAATGTAGAAAGGCAGAAATTTTAAATGTATTCTTTTTGGATCATAATGGCATAAAAATTACATTCAACAAAGGGCAGTGGAAAGATAGATTAAAAATTCATTGGAAACTAAACAATCTAATCCTATAAAATAAGTGAATCAAAGAAAAAAATCATAGAAACAATCAATAATTTCATTAAAGAGAATTACAACAATGAGACAACATGCCAAAATTTAAAGGATACAACCAAAGCCTGCCATTTTAGGAAAAAGGGAGGAGGGAGGGAGAAAAATCTGGAACTCAAAATTTTGTAAAATTGAATGCTAAAAATTATCTTGACCTACGATTGGGAAAAAAATAAAATAGTATTTAAAAAAACATTTTAAAAAGACTATTGCCTAGGAGTAAAGTGCTTTAAACATTTTCTTTCCAATGAAGTTTGATTCAAGGATGCCAATAAATCTCTTGACATTCATAGCCACAAACTTTCTCCTCAATAATTTTATGTTAGTTGTTTCTTAAAGAATAAAAACTCTTAAAAACAAAAAATAAAATGGGCCAAGTCTAATAAGATGCAATTTAACAAGAATAAATGTAAATTAAGTCTTAGACTTGGGCTCAAAAGAATCAGCACAGCACAGAATTAAAAAGGCTTTTATATGAAAAAAAGTTTGAGGTTTTAGTGGACTATTAGTCACATCAGCTATTCATCAAATCAGCTTCTGGCATAAGATTGATGAACTTTGAAATTATAGCTATGACAAGTTTAAATGTGTCTCTTGGACCACTCTTGAGGACCTAGAGGGACACATGTGGCCTTGAGGCTACAGGTTCCTCACCCTTGCAGTCTATCCACTACTCCATACTACCTATAATTCTTAATGTCAAAGAGCTAATTGGCAGGCATCAAACTTAGAAATTCTATAGGAGCCCCAATTAGATGGTAAGAAGAGCGTAAAAGGGTTTACCAACAAAGATTTTGTAGCATTCTGAATCACCTGCAATTTCAGTGGGGATCTGCCCCACAAAAGGGTTTAGAAGATCTTGCCATTAATTGACACTCAAACCATTAAAACATTCATATAAGCAGATGTCACACACATCACATCAGGGAATCTATGGAAGAAAAGAGTAAGCAGCAAAGCTGGCTGTGAACAGTCCATCTCAGCTTCTACCAGATGTAGTCTGGTAACTGAAGAGTCAGTTAGCATTTACTGACATCAGTTTCCAACTGCACTACTTTCTTCATTCTGTCCCGCTCTGTTACAGGTGTTCAGACAGCATGCCATATCCACAACTTGCTTACAATCTTCTTTCCAGTTTTTGTTGTTCTTTTTAATGTATTAAATATATCAAAGTACCTCCTCATCTTCCTATGAATCAGTGATTCAGAATGCCATATTAATTGCCATGTGTCCATTTCCTCTTGGAGAGTAAGACCATTTAAGAGGATTAAGCTGAGCTTGTTTTGAGACCCTTCTACCTAAAGATTCCTACATCTCCCTTTGTATCTATTTCAGATATCACAACATTATTATTGCTGGTTTGAATAGACTACCAAATGGGTACTTTTGGATGCCAGTTGAGGCCTTGTTTCAAATCTGTTTCATATAGATTTTCTCTAAGAGTTTTTTCCCTGTGAAATTCAATTCTGAATACAGGAAGAAAAATAGACATTCACTCCCCATTTCAACTTCTTACAGTCAATTTATTCCACAGGAGCTATGCCATGGGAATTTCTTAATAAATACAACTAAACCTGTGAAACAGAGGGATTAAAATTGCTAGAGGAGGAAAAAACAACCTACAAACTTGAAAGAATGAAAGTTTGAAATTACTGTAATTTGAGGAAGGAGGGAGAAAAATTATAAAGGAGGGAGAGGGGTGGGGAGAGGGCAGAAAGTCCAGGATATCAAAGGACGTATCCTAACAACATGGTATATTAGACTGTGGAATAGCCTCCTAAGGCACCAACTGAAAGCACCATTATTTGAGACATTTTAAAGTACTTTGAAGAAAAAGTTTAAGTCCCCTGCAGAATAACTCAAGCCATGAAGGCTCAACTGAATAATCCCACTGCTGATTTGTTTCTTCTGTCATTAACTTTTCTCTGGGAAATGGAGAGAAAAATGTTAGGTGATCGATTTATGAAAGTGGAAGAAGCAGGAGCCTGGGAAATCCAAATGTGGGCCCTGGTTCTATCCTGTTCTTTGGAATGTGACCAAGGGAACCTCACTCCCTCAGCCTCAGAGCTGTCACTTTTCAGCTAAATTCTACACTTTCACTAGACACTTAAATTGAACTGCTGGGTATCCTGACCTTCTCAGTGCCAGAGCAAGTTTGACTCCCTGAGATTAGAACTATGTGCCCCATTCTTTATCTAATCATCTGCAGCATCCCTGGCTTTCTCTTACTTGTAAAACCCCTGAAAGCTATCCCAGGTTCAAGGGATCTTGTGGGTGAGGGTCAGCATCTATTCAAACTTACCTGTAGCTCATTTGTGTTTCTTTTACCAGTCAACACGGTAGTTGAGAAGCGAAAGACCAAAAACAAAAAACAAATAAAACAACCTTAGCATAGCAAGATATAACTTGACAAGAAAGATTCTACTACCACAATACACACAAAGATAGACTCTCCCACAAGTTACAGTAATGGAGGGAGACAACATCAGGGAATGCATAAAGTGAGCTGTTCTTTCTGCTGAGCTGGAGTCCTCTGCAACTATGTTCTCTGTGCCCCAGTACTCCATTGGCTGGCTCCAGGGATGTTGGATTCCTTTGTTGCTGTATCATGCCTCCACTGCTACAGGAGAGATGCATGGAGTTGCTCTCTGCTACCACTTGTTGGACTCTGTCTATTGACTATTCTCCCCAGCATTCTCCCCACTACCCACACTTTTTTTTTGCTTTTTTCGTGATTTTTTTTTTACCTAGCCATTTTTACCTAACATTTAGCTAGGAGAGCCAAAAGGCATATTTAAATCTATCTTTGGAACTGATTCTCCTCCCCTTAATTTTGGACTGTTTCAGTCTAATCTGAGCTATGGTCAGAAAATTACCTTTAATTCCTATTATGATTCTGATCTAGCCAAATCAGTACCCTCTGGACTGCAAAACTGCAAAAATGCCATGTGAAATTTTGGCAAGGAGACTCTTCTCATTCCTTTCTGCCTCCATCATGTCCCTCCTGCTCCACACAAATCACATCCAAGTTGCCATTGGTTCTTCTGCTGCCTCACTTCAAATCTGGATAGCATGTCTCTGGACCGAACCTCAAGAAATCATGCCCCAAGTCCCAGAGGAAATTAATCTACTCAGGTTTTGAAATCTCACCCTAGGACTGAGTTGTTTTGATTTGTGAATAAGTATATGCAAATTCATGTAGCATAATCTATCTAGCCAGCCCCAAACCTCACCATGCTTGATATCCCATCTTGCTGTCTACCCTAGCCTTCTTACCATTTGTCTTTAATAAATGCTTTTTTCATCCATTCATTCACCAGGAAGGATATAAGTATAGAAGAACTGAAAAATGATGTGAGGCTTGTAGATGTAGTACTGGGTAGGATCTCAGAGGGGGAAGGCTTACTGTAAAAGATGGGATTTTAGTTGGGAAGTCAGTAGGCAGTTGAGGAGGGATATCATTTCAGGCATGGAGGATAGCCAGAGAAAACGCCTAAGCCAAGAAATGGAGAGCCTTGTTTGTGGAACGGCCAGGAGGCCAGTGTCACTGGATCAGAAAACTCATTGAAAAGGTAGGAAGGGGTTAGATTATTATGAAGGCTTTAAATGTCAAAAAGAGCATTTCATAGTTGATCCTGGAGGCAATATAGAGCTACTGGTGTTTACTGAGTAGATGAATGACGTGTTCAGTCAGACCAGCCACTTTGTTGACTGAAGAAAGGAAAGATTGAAGTGGGGAAAGACCTGAAGCAGGCAAACTCATCAGCAAGCTATTACAGTAATAAAGGTGTGAAGTGATGAGAGTCTGCTTGCATTAGGGTGGTGGCAATGTTAGAGAGAAGGGGACATATTGGAGAGATGTTGCAGAGGTGAAATCAATAGACCTTGGTAACAGATTGGATATAAGGGGGAGGAGTGAAAGACAGTGAAGGTCCAGGATGACTCCTTGTAACAATAATGCTACTTGCTGCTACTGTGGCTATGTAAGACCAGCAACACTAGCACACAGGAGGGCTACTAGCACAAGTTCTTTGATTTGCTTTTCTAAGGAAAGCAACTTTAAGAGGTTTACAATCTCATTTTAATTAAACATACATATATCATTCACTTAGTTCAGGGGGGAAAGTCAGCACCCTGAACTTCAAAGAAAACACGAACAGAAGTTACAAGCAGAACTTATATAAATAAAGCAAATAACAAAAATCAGCAGACAGGCTTCTAGCTTTCTGTCCAAGACATTACATGCATAGTTACCAGAGAGAGAAGCACCAACATCTGGCATTTCAAGCCTGGGGGCTCTTAACTATGGCTACCCAGAGTCTCATCTGGTCAAATCACATGACACTCTTCCAGTGAGTGAGCCCCAAGCAAAATGCTAACCTTACAGTATGTATACACTTCTTCAGGGTCAGAGGGTGTCACAGCCATGTGACTCAAACCCATGTGACCTAAGCCTCCCCATGACTTAAGCAGATCATCAAAGACTCCCAATTCAAAGACTCTTGATTGAAACAAAGGCAAGACTCAAAGGCACTTGATTGCCTTAGTGCTGAGAAGCACTCCAAAACAGAAGACAAAAGTCCCATTTTACTTGCTGTTACACTCATAGGTTGTAAGCCTGAGGGACTGGAAAGATAGTGTTTCCCTCTCTAATAACAGGGAAGATATGAGGCAGCGAAGAGTGTATAAATTGCTTTAGGAAGCAAAAGCTACTCACATAACTGTGCAGTCAGGGCCTATATATGATTGCATAATTAGTCATCTGCCCAGTATATTTTGTGAGATAACTAGAAAGGAAGAAAAACAAATATCTTTGAGATAATAACCTAAATTTTAAAATAATGACAACAGTACTCATTCAGTAGTAATCTGGAGAAAGGTCATGACAACTTTCTGAGAGAAAAACCAACCATGTTTTAAAAAAGAGAAAAGAACATTAAAATCTCCTAAAACCATTCTAACAGTTCTCTGTTCTAAACAGTGTGATATAGTGGATAGAGCATTGAAATTATGGTTAAGAAGGCATAAGTTGATATCTTAACTTGGAAATATACTCACTGTGTGATGAAGTCAGTTAACTTAATCAGGATTTATTAAACACCTATTGTACTTCTCCCTAAGCTTCTGTTTCTTTGGCTATAAAATGTGGATAATAATTGTGGCACCTCCTTCATAAGGTTATTGTGAGGCTTGAATGAGATAATATATGTAACATGCTTTGCAAAATGTAAGAGGAAAAAATACCACTTAGTATTATACTATGGACACAGAACTTGAGGTTTATAGAATAGCAGATAGAAAGGACCTTAGAGATATCTAGACGCTTTACCCAGAGAGATTACATGGGCAAGCCATATCACACAGTTAGTGAGTGGTAGAGTCAGGGTCTAAATTTCAAAAATAACACTCCTTCTGCTGTATCATTGTAACATCCGATCTAATCACTCACTTTATCTGGTTAGAAACTGAGCACCAGAGAGGGGAAATAACTGATTCAAGGTCTCAGTTCACTTCAGTAGACATTTATTAATTACCTACTATGTGGCACCTAGACTCTAGGGATACAAATAAGAAAAAGACTTCCCTGCCCTTGAGGAGCTTACAGTCTAATGGGGGAAGACAACACACAAAAGGAAGATGGAAAAGAGGCAGCTACATGGCTCAAGTTCAGGTACTGGCTAGTTGTTTGACCCTGGACAAGTCACTTAACCTCTGTTTGCCTTTAATCCACTGTAGAAGGAAATGACAAACCACTCCAGTTGATCTTTGCCAAGAAAACTCCATGGACAGTATGATCCATGATGCTATAGGTCACAAAGAACCTGACATGACTAAAAGACTCAACAACAACGATGTGAGGTGACAGGAGGTGGTAATTTTGCCCAGGGCATCTTGTTTGGTGGAGTTTAAACCAAGCAGAGCTACAGAAGGAAAGTGGGGTGAACTGAAGGTACAAGGTTTTGGGAGGAGTTTAGTTGTCTACCCTCCAACCCTACAATCAGAGAAGTCTGAGGAAGGTAGAAAGGAGATGACTGTACAAGGTTAGAGTTAACAGCATGGTGATGAGATTTGACTGGTAAGAGCTATACCCCTTTTCATTTTGGATGAGAAAGAAAGAGTCACATAGGATAAGCAAGTGTGGATGGATTGTGATCTGAATCAGAGATGTTCATCTTCTAAACTTCCTTAATATTGTTGAGGGATTCAATATCCTTCCAGCGTTTTCACAATCATGTCCCCGTAAATCTACATATGCAATCAACTGCCAAATTGTTATTGCTACCTCCATTCCTCCATATATGTGTTTCCTTCTTTCTCCTCACACAGCCACCACCTAGCTCAGGGTCTCATCACCTTTCTTCCAGACTATTATGAAAACCTCTTACTTTGGGCTACCTGCCACAAGTGTCTCTCCTCTCCAATCCATCTTCCTTACAACTGCCAAAGTGATTTTCCTATAGCACAATTCTTACCATGTCATTGTTCTACTCAGTAAAATCCAAACAGTTTGTTCTGTGAAGTTTGGATTCAAAGGGCCACACTTGAGGAGCTAGAGGGCCACATGTGGCCTTGAGGCTGCAGGTTCCCCACCCCTGCCCTTCATGCCTTCAGGTAGGTGATGAGAAAAGAGATATATAAGAACTTAGAGTAAAAGGGTGGTGGTGAAAGTGATATGCATTACCCTTAATCAGTTATTTCATCATTTCTCCAGGGAGACACTACTCTGAGCTCTATTCAGATTAAGATATATGAGAATAATGTACTTTTGCTTAAGACCCAGGGGTTTTGTCAAATTGTGCTGGTGTATATGTGTGTTTTTCAGAGAGAGAGAAATATTGGCTTTTAAGTAGGTATTTAGAAAATTAGGTGGTTTTTTTTTTCCTTTGGGGTGCAGGGGAAATGGGTATGAGAGGATAGAAAGGGTATCTAGTGTGATAAAATGTCAGAGCTGGAAGGCATCTGAGAGATCATGAAGCATGGCCTTCATTTTACAGCTAATGTAACTGATGCCTGGGGAGGTACATTTTCAGGGAAGCAGTGCTCTGTAATCTTACTTTAAGATCAAAAATGGAGATGAATTTTCCTCCAAAAATAAGTCAAAGCCAGATAGTTACATTCCAGCAATTTGTGCTAATACAGCTGCACATGTGACCTAAGAACTGGACATCATGCAGGCCACAGTAACATTGTATAAGCTTCCCTAGCCAGCTGACCAGTCAGATCCCTGTAACCTTTTTTTCTCTCATGCTGACCTTAAACTACTTCTAGAGATACTACACTCTTCCAGTACAATTTTATTTAAAATTACATAAAGGGCAAGTATCTCGTGACTATACAGTCACCCATCCATAATTAGTAGGGGTATACTGTATGTAGAGAATGTATTAGAAGTTGGATTATGTAGGAAACTAATTTACACAAGATGTGATCCTTGCCCCAAAGGAATTCACAGTCTAGAAGGTCATAAGCCAACAACAGAGAAAGCTTATTTATACAATATTACATGACAAATTAATACAAACTCAGGTGGCAAAAAATCTAGAATGCAGGAGGTAATAGTTAATCAACAAGCATGTATCAACTATATGTCAGGCACTGTGCTGGTGCCGGGAAATTTTAAAAAGTGAAACATTTCCTGCCCCAAGAGGTCTTATATTCTATTGTGGGAGACTACATTGTATCAGTATATACAAGATAAATATAAGGTAAATTTGGGCATTACTAGTTTGGGGGATTGGGAACGGACTAACGCAGATAGTGCTTGAGGTGCGTTTTGAAGGACATAAGAAATTCTAAGAGGCAAAAGTAAAGGAATGTATTTCAAGAATTGGGAACAATCAATGCAAAAGGTATAGTGATGGGAAATGTGTCATGTGTGGAAAAATAGCATGGACTGCAAGGCCACTTTGGACCATAAAGTATGAAAAGGGGAATAATGTAATCTGGTATAGGTTATACATGTGTGATCATGTTAAACATATTTCCACATTAGTCATGTTGTGAAAGAACAATCAGAACAAAAATGAAAAATCACAGAAAAGAAAGAAAGAACCAAAAAAGTGAAAATAGTATGCTTCAATCTGCATTCAGACACCATAGCTCTTTCTCTGGATGTGGATAGCATTTTCCATCATGAGTCTTTCAGAATTTTCTTGATCATTGTATTACTGAAAAGAGCTAAATCTATCATAGTTGATCTTTGCACAATGTTGCTGTACTGTGTACATTGTTCTCCTGGTTCTGCTCACTTCACTGTGCATCAATTCATGTAAGTCTTTCCAGGTTTTTCTGAAATCTACCTGCTCATCATTTCTTATAGCACAACAATATTCCATTACATTCATATGCCACAACTTGTTCAGCTACTCCCCAATTGAGGGGCATCCCCTCAATTTCTAATTCTTTGCCATCACAAAAAAAGAGCTGCTATAAATATATTTGTACATGTGCATCTTTTTTCCTTTTTTATGATGTCTTTGGGATATAGACCTAGTGGTGGTATTGCTGGATCAAGGGGTATACCTAGTTTTATAGCCCTTTGGGCAGAGTTACAAATTGCTCTCCAGAATGGTTGGATCAGTTCACAACTCCAGTAGCAATGCATTAGTGTTCCAATTTTCCTACATCTTCTCCAACATTTATCCTTTTACTTTTCTGTCATATTTGTCAGTCTAATAGGTGTGAGGTGGTACCTCAGAGCTGTTTCAATTTGCATTTCTCTAATCAATTGTGATTTAGATCATTTTTCATATGACTATAGATAGCTTTAATTTCTTCATCTGAAAACTGCCTGTTCATATCCTTTGACCATTTATCAATTGCAGAATGACTTGTATTCTTATAAATTTGACTCAGCACTCTATATATTTGAGAAAAGAGGCCTTTATTAGAAACACTGGCTGTAAAAATTGTTTCCCAGCTTTCTGCTTTCTTTCCAAACTTGGTTGCCTTGGTTCTGTTTGTGCAAAACCTTTTTAATTTAATGTAGTTAAAATTATCCATTTAGCATTTCATAATGTTCTCTATCTTTTTTGGTCATGAATTCTTCCCTTCTCCATAGGTCTAATAGGAAGACTATTTCTTGCTCTTCTAATTTACTTATGGTATCACCCTTTATGTCTAAATCATGTACCCATTTGTCATAGTAATTAAGGTGGGACTTTTTGCTGTTCTCCTCTTAAGTGCCTTTAATGATTCTGGCCTTTGTTTGAATGGGGCAGATAAAGTGGGATCTTTTTGTCTTGGTTATTTCTCAGCACAGAGACAATTGGGAGTCATTGGTTTGTATATGATGTGATCCCAGGGATGGGGAACTATCCTACACCCAGCTTGGGTGAGGTCAGAGCCCTCAGGGCACTGAACAGGATATAATTGAGGACAGCTTGGCTTTTGACTTTGGGGGCACATTCATGGAAGGAGTGTTGAGACTCTGGGCAAGTTGCAAACTGCCCCCCAGCTTTGCAACCCAGAAGTTGGCACTGGTAACTATGTATTGTGATTTGAATCAGACAAGGTCTGTCTGTTGATGTTTGTAATTTGCTTGACCTTTTATTCTTCCAGATTAATTTAATTTTTTTTTCTAACTCAAATAATTTTTGGTAGTTTGATTGGCATGGCACTGAAAAAGTAAATTAATTTAAGTAGAATTGTCATTATCATTATATTAGCTCAGTCTATCCATGAGCAATTGATATTTTTCTAGTTGTTTAGATCTGACTTTGTGTAAAAAGTATTTTGTAATTGTGTTCATACAGTTCCTGGGTTTGTCTTGGCAGGTAGACTCCCAAATATTTTACATTGTCTACAGTTAATTTAAATGAAAATTCTCTTTCTATCTCTTTCTGCTGGGCTTTGTTGGTGATATAAAGAAATTCTAATGATTTATGTGGGTTTATCTTACATCCTGCAACTTTGCTAAAGCTGTTATTTATTTCAAATAGTTTTTAAGTTGATTCTATAAGATCATATAATCTGTAAAGATCATATATCATATCAAATAGTGATACTTTTGTTTCTTCATTGCCTATTCTAACTCTTCAGATTTCTTTTCTCCTTTTTCTTCTCTTATCACTATAGCTAACATTTGTAGTACTATATTGAATAATAGTGGTGATAATGGGCATGCTTGCCTCAGCCCTGATCTTATTGGGAAACCTCCTAGTTTATCTCTATTACATGCTGGTGGTTTTAGACAGATACTACTTATCATTTTAAGGAAAACTCTATTCCTATGCTCTCTGGTGTTTTTTTTTTAATAGAAATGAGTGCTATAATCATATGATTTCTGTTAGTTTTGTTATTGATATGGTCATTTATGCTGATACTTTTCTTAATATTGAACCAGTCTTGCATTCCTGGTATAAATCCCACCTGGTCATAGTATATTATCCTCATAGTAACTTGATATAATCTCTTTGATAATATTTTATTTAAAATTTTTGCACCAATATTCATTAGGGAAATTGGTCTATAATTTTCTTTCTCTGTTTTGGCTCTTTCTGGTTTAGATATTAGCACTATGTTTGTGTCATAGAAGGAATTTGGTAGGACTCTGCCTATTTTTTCAAATAGTTTATATACTGTTGGAATTGATTGCTCTTTAAATGTTTGGTAGAATTCACTTGTAAATCCATCTGGCCCTGGAAATTATTTTTTAGGGAGTTTGTTGATGACTTGTTCAGTTTCTTTTTCTAAAATAGGGTTATTTAAATATTTTATTTCCTCTTCTGTTAATCTGGGCAATTTATATGTTTTGTAAATATTCATCTATTTCACTTATATTGTCAGATTCGTTAGGATACAGTTGGGCAAAATAGCTCCTAATTATTGTTTCAGTTTCCTCTTTATTGGTGGTGAATTCATCCTTTTCATTTTTTGATGCTGGTAATTCGGTCAGTTATCCTCATCTAAAGGTTCTTACTATTTTCACCCAACCATTAGCCACCATCTCACTGTTGATGAGAGTAAATGGAACGGTGACCCTGACTGCTGAGGCCATGGCTAAAGGAGGGAAGGTGAAAGCTAACAACTTAACTTCAACAAAAATTTATTAAATCCCTACTATGTACAAACCACTGTAGTGGGCACTAGGGATTCAAAAATTTTAAATGATTTCTGCCTGCAAGAAGCGTTCATCTTACTGAGGAGTCAATATTTAAACAGATAAGTAGACACCAAATGATCACTAACAACTACGTGCCCTAGATAGTCTTCTTGTCTGAGGTGATAACTGAACTGAGTCTTGAGGAAAGTTAAGGATCATAAGGGGGGGGTAGGTGAAGTGAGAGTGCATTCCAGGTATAAGCAAGCCTGTGCAAAGGCAGGGAGATTGAGAGATGGATTACCAAGTTTAAAGAGCAGCAAGCAGACCAGTTTGTCCAGAGGGGATTAATGTGAAGTAAGTGTATAAAGGTAAAGCTGCCAGATAGTGAAGGGCTTTAAATGCCAAGCTGAGGAGTTGGTATTTTATCCTAGAAATAATAGAGAACAGGTAAAGATTTTTGAGACAGGAAGTGACACAGCTATATGAAAGATGGGTTGGAAAGGGGGCACACAGAAAGCAATGGCCTACTGAAAGAGACCAGATGAGCTCTTAACTAGGGAAGTTGCCACAGGAGTGGAGAGAAGAGGATGGATGGAAGAGATTTTGTGGAGGTGGAATTAAATTATTTTTTTTTCTCTTTCAGTATTTCTATACACTTGGTTTTAGTTTGCATTTTATATTAAGGCTTTCCCACTTCAGATTTCTGATAAGATTCTCTGATTTAAAATTCCAAAATAGCCCAATGATAAGTCATGAGTCTGGGTAGCTGATGTCTTTCCATCAGGGAGTTCAGTCATTGGAACAAGCCCTCAGTTTCCCATACTAGAAAGCAACTAGAAAAATTATGAAAAAAAAACTAACAGGTTAACCAAATCATTCACCTTCCCCTTGACTATGGGAAATAGGAGAAAGGGTGCTTGACCTGAAGTCAGGAAGATGTGTGTTCAAGTATCACCCCAGCACTTGCTAGCTATGTGACACGGCAATTAATTTAACCTTCTGGTCATCAGTTTCCTCATCTGTAAAATGGAGATTATAATGCCGACTGAACTGAGCTGTGTTGAGGATGGAATAAGATCCTGTATGTAAAGTGCCTTGCGAACTTTACAGCTCCCTATTAACAGCTAATATTTGCAAAAAGAAAGACACAAGATTCAATTATTCAGTTCATCTTTTGATATTTTCTGCAAATTGCTTCTCCAAGTCTTGCTAAGGAAGAAAAAAACACATTCTAATTACATCCAGAGATTAGAGAGTTAGGAATCATAATCTTCTGCTGCTGATTGAAAAAAAAAAGAACTTAAAAAAATTAATTAGCTGTATATACTGTATCTTGTATCTCATTTGACATTCCCTTTTTTGTTTGTTTGTTTGTAATTAGAATCACTTATATTCATGCTTTTCCAATGCAATGCAAAATTATTCTGAGTTCCTTCTTTGGCTCC
The DNA here is from genome assembly GCF_011100635.1 of Trichosurus vulpecula. Taxonomy (NCBI): domain Eukaryota; kingdom Metazoa; phylum Chordata; class Mammalia; order Diprotodontia; family Phalangeridae; genus Trichosurus; species Trichosurus vulpecula. The sequence continues at coordinate 248,059,921 of NC_050575.1, forward strand.
CTTTGAAGGTCCTCTTACCTACCACAGAGTTTTAGAGCTTTAGTGTTGTGTGTTTCTTATACTAATCTATTTCATTCTCATCTCATGCTCACAGGATCATTGAGCTCTAGAGGTTACAGTTGGAAGGAACTTTCAGATTAATCCAATCCAAAAAAGATGAGAAAACTTCTAGTGCTTAATTAACACTGTGCCAAACACATAGTAGGTGCTGAATAAATGTTTCTTGATTGACTAATTGTGTGATCGAATCCTTAAGCAAGGTCATACAATAAGTGGAAGAAGTAGTGGATCCTAGGTCTTCAGATGTTAAGTTGCATGTTCTTTCCACCATTGTTGTTCTTTAGTTATTTTCAGTTATGTCCGACTGTTCATGACCCCTATTTGGAGTTTTCTTGGCAAAGATACTGGAGTGGTTTACTATTTCCTTCTCCAGCTCATTTTGCAAATGAGGAAACTGAGGCAAACAGAGCTTAGTGACTTGCCTAGGGTCTGAGACTATATTTGAACTCAGATCTTCCTGATTAAAGATCTAGTACTCTATCTACTGCACCCTCATTTTACAAATAAGGAAGCCAAGGTATAGCGGAGTTATGTGACGTAAGCTTTGTGAAAGGTAGATCTATTACTATTATCATTTTACTTGATTTCATGACAGCATGCTTGCCTAGACTCTGAATAATGGACAATGGTCTTATGCTTTCCTAGTCACCAATGGACTAAGATAAGGCTACGTCCTTGCTCCCATGCTTTTTAGCATGATGTTTTCAGCAATGTTGTCAGACACTTTTGGTGAGGACAAACACATCATCAAGGTCAGGTATCACAATGATGGTAAATTATTTAACTTGAAAAGACTACAAGCCAAGAGTAAAGTGGAGGGAGACTTGGTGCATGATTTTTTTGTTTGCAGATGATTGTGCACTCAATGCAGCCTCTGAAGCTGAGATACAACAAAGAATAGGTCGATTCTCTGCTGCTTGAGCTAATTTTGGCCCAACAATTAACGCCAGAAAAACATCAGTTCTCTACCAGCCAGCACCGCACCGCACCGCACCGCACCATCCCATACATGAAACAATCGGTGACAGCAAATGGAGAAATTTTGAATGCTGTGGATAAATTCACTCATCTTGGCAGTATACTTTCTAGTATATGATCCAGTAAATGATGAGGTTGACACATTCATCGCCAGAGCTAGCTCGGTATTTGGGAGGTTCTGAAGGAAAGTGTAGCAGAGAAGAGTTATTAGACTGCTTACCAGACTGGAGGTTTACAGAATCATTGTGCTGACCTCATTGTTGTATGCCTATGAAACTAAATCATTTCCATTTGAATTGTCTTAGGAAGATTCTGATGATCACCTGGCAAGATAAGGGACCAGACAATGAGGTCCTTCCTCCAGCTAAACTGCCCAAGCATTCAAACTCTACTGCAGAGAGTGCAACTCCAACATTGTTCAAATACCAAATGTACCATTGCCTAAAAGACGATTTTATGGAGAATTCACACAAGGCAAGTGCTCACACAGAGGTCAGAATAAGCAGTACAAGGACATTCTCAAGGTCTCTCTAAAGAAATCTAGAATCAATTGTGTGACCTCGGAGACAATGGCAAAGGACTGCCCAGCATGGCATGCCAGCATCAAAGAAGGTACTGTGTTTTATGAGCGAAGTAAAATTGCAGTAGTTCAAATGAAACATGAGACGAGCAAATTTAGAGACATCTCTGTTCCAAATGTTCATGTGAACTATTTGTGACCAGCCTGTGCAAGAGCCTTCCAAGCTCATATTGATCTGATCAGCCACAGTTGGATACACCATACCCTGACTCCAACATAGTGATGTCATTTTAGTCCTCTTCAAGAATGAAGGATAACAACCAACCAATCATTTTACTTCAACACAACCACAAAATTACTTTTTTGGGTGACTCTTAATATGTTTACTAAAAGTCATTCTTTTTCCTAATAAACAAGACTCCTAAATGAGTGCCAACAGCAACTAAATTGAGTTCAAATGGCCATTGGTGAATTGGTAACAGTGGAATCCACATCTCAGGCTCTCTGAGAAAGAAGGGATATCTCATCTGGCTCTCTAATGACTAGCTCTAGCTAGAGAGATAGGAGAAGCTTGGAATAGTGAACTGGGAGCAGGCCTAGAGGCCAGGGGTACCTGGACTCAAGACATATACTACCTTGGTGATCCTCTAGGCAAGTTGTTTAACTTCTCAATACTCTGATACTATAAATTTCAGAGAAAATGCAGGTCTGCATTAGTAAATGGAGTTGCCTTACCTGGAAGTTTCCTATACCAGTGAAATCATAGGTCTAATTCCTGTCTTGTATCTAAATCTATGTTTAGCTTTAGCTATTGCTGTGAGAAGCAGCATGATATAAGAGGGAGAGGACAGGAAGATATAGGTTCAAGTACCACTTCTGCAATCTATTGGCTATACAATGCTGGTCATACCATTTAACATCTAAATGCTTTATTCGGTTCTCTAAAACAATAAGGTGCAGCGTAGATACCAGCCTGCAAAGCACTTTTCTGGCTAAAACGACTGTCAGCACCTCAACAGAGTCGATTCATTTGAAGGCATACACCATTGACTTGGAAACTTTTAGGTCACTGCTAGAAGCTCCTCCCCTACCTAGTTATTCACCATTACTTATTCATAAAAATTTGTATGTGCCCTGTATCCATTTCTGGGACCCCATCGGTATAACAGTTCTTGTATGTAGCCCTATTTTATTTTCCTCTGCTAGTTGATTTCAGAGGGAGTAGGGAGGGAGAATCCAATCATGTGATTTCATCAGTGTGAGAACTCCCTTTGAATAAACTTCTTTCACTGATACAGATTAGCAATCCATCTATAACTAATTCTTAGAGATGCCTGGAATACTGAGAGGTTGGGTTAGTTCTCCATGGTGACCACAGCTAGTAAATATCAGAGGCTGGACTTGGACCCAGGACTTTCTGACTCCATGGATAGCCTTTTATCTACTACAACATGCTGCTTCTCTTTGAATATTGATATATCAAATAGCTAATAAGAATAATAGCTATAACCTATATAGTGTTTTAAAGTTTGCAAAGTGCCTTACATATATTATCTCATTGGATCCTTACAAAAACTCTTGGAAGTAGTTGGTGTTTTTACCACTATTTAAGATATGAAGAAACTGGTACTAACAGAGGTCAAGTGACTTGTTGAAGGTCACACAGCCTGAGGCAGGATTCAAATTCACATCTTTCTGACTCCAAATCCATCACTCTATCCACTGCACCACCTAGATGAAAGATAATTTGCTTTCTTTTCCCTGTTTCTATCTATTGTGCCAAATTTAAAGTCAGGAGAGACCTGGGTTTGAATTCAGCCTCTGGCACTTATAAGATGTGTGTCCCTGAGTAAACCTTTTGCAGCATTAGTTTCCTCATCTCTAAACTGAAGATAATAATACCACATAGTGCCCATGGCACAGGGCTACTGTGAGAATCAAGAGCAATAATGTATGTAAAGTCCTTTGTTAATCTTAAAATCTGAATATCAGCTATCATAACTCTCGCACCATATTAGAGAGGTAGTATAGTATGGTCAGAGTTCTGGACTTGGAATAATGAAGACCTGGATCAAAATCTCACCTCAGGTACATACTAGCTGTGTGACCTTGGGCAAGTCACTAAACCTCTCAATTTCTTCATCTATAAAATTAAGGGATTATTAGCACCCATACCATAAGATTGTTGCAAGCATCAAATGATATAACCAAGGTAGGGAATTTTATAAGCCTTAGAGTACTTTATAAATGCAACATGATTATTCTTACTCATATTCAAGGCCTACCTCGAATGCCATCTTCTCCATGAAGTCTTCTCCATTTCTAAAAGGTTGGATGACAAGAGGTTGCACCCACTAACGATGTGTATCCCCTAAAACTATGTCATGGACTCTCTTTTCTTCATGTACTATCTTACATGGGAACTCAGGAGTTCCCATGGGTTCAGTTATCACCTCTGTGTCAAAGATTCCCGGATCTATATATGATATCCTGCCCTCTCCTGAGCTCAAGTCCCCCATCACAGACTGCCTTTTATGCTCTTGCACCAGATGTTCCATTAGCATCTTGAGTTCAACATTTGTAGAACAAAACTTACCTTTTCCCTCCAAACCCTCCCCTCCTTCAAGTTTCCCTATTACTATCAAGACATTGTGTTAAATGCTAGAGATACAAAGAAAAACATCCATTCAACGTCCCCCAGTCTCATAGGAAGAAAGAATAACAGGATTCTCATTTAATATTTTGTAGTGTACATTCAACTAACTAGATCATTAACAACCTGGAAGCAGGCATTGTGCATCTTGTGTACAAGTATTTGTACATGTGCTCCCTGTACAAAGTAAACAATTAGTAAAATATTTGTTTAATTGCAATGGCATGAAAAGTTTCAGGAGGAAAAAAAATTATTTCATTGTAATTCTTGGGTAGAAGTCTATCTATAAGAAATTCAGAGGAAAAAAGTGCCAAATACAGTTTGCACCATTTGCTTAATGCTAATCAGGTTGACAAGGGCTTATTATTCCTTGTCATTTACACTTTGAATATATAAGGTGGTGTGGTTTTGGTTTCTTTTCACAGTCCAATTTCTTTAAAGCTCAATGTTCTCCAGTGTTGCCCAAACCACAGTCACCCACTCTTGTAATCCTTGCAATAATAAAGTGAAAATCAAGGCTGGCAGCTGTGTTAGCATTTTCCCCTTCCAACATAATCATCATCAGTATCAACATCAGGGATCCAAACTAGCATCAGGGGATCCAGTTCAGTTGTTCAACCAACATTGCCAATTGCTTTGTTGCCAACCACGTTCCTTTTTAATAAAATTCCATCACATGTGAATTAAAGGAAGGAGAGAATTTAGAATCAGTGGGTAATCTACATCCAGCAATCACCCACCATGACCTTCTTTTAAATGTTGCTTAATTTTTAAAAGAAACCATGTCATTTTATTTAAATTTCATGAGCCAAATCCCTCTTTCCTAAAGAGAAATAACCCTAATATCATCACAGAACAAGTTATTTGTTTTAAAATACATCAGTGAAATTCTAGAACTTCACTTAATCATTACATTGGCAAAGATGGAAAAATCAGCAACAGTAAACCAACGAAGTAGAAATGAGGTATTTGCCATTCCAAATGCTTCCTTCAAGGCTCAGCTCAGACATTAACTTTTCTTCATGAAGCATTCCTGATTTCCCCAACTGAAAGTACTCTTTCTCTGCTCACATTTTCCTTGAGTATTTGGCAGTAACTTTCTTTTTGCTCCCATCACAGACTTCCTGGAATCATACTTATCTGTGTACATTCTATATCTTTTCTCTCCCGAGTGTCTCTCCCCAACCTCTGCCTCCCAGCAACAGCATAGAAGCTTTTCAAGGGCATGGATGGTATATTTTTAATCTTTATATCCTCAGCACTTAGCATAGTATCTTGTACATAGGAGGTTCTTAAGAAATATTTGCTGATTAAAATTATTGAAACAGAAAAGGAAGAATTAGAAGATAAATTCTGACGTTTTTACAGAACACCTGGACCTCATTTTACAAAATAACTGTTCTGAAAAAGTTGTGTGTAAACAGAATTTCTGTATGTTGAAAAATTTTAAATACACTAGAGAAGCTTAGTATTTAAAGGAATTTTATAGTGAATCCTGTTTCTGGTCCCCACCATCATCATAATCATTCACAATGCTATAATGCCTTAAAATTTGCAGAGTACTTTACTCACAACAACCCCTTGAGGTAAGTGCTGCAAGTATTATTATTCCTATTTTGCAAGTGAAGAAACTGAAATTCTGGAATTTTAAATGATTTGTCCATGGTAAAAAAAAAATTAGAATTAAAAATTAAAGAAAAAAAAACCTTAGTAAGTATAATTTTGAGCCAGGTCTTCCAAACTCCAAGTCAAGCACTTTCCTCATGACAATACACTGCCTCTCAGCCTTAATACATCTCAGTGGTTCAGGTGGCAACCAATCCAAGCCTTTGCTTCCTGCACATTGTGACAATATGACACAGCCTTTTCATACCTACCATGTGCCTCTCCACTGGGCACTGAGTGAAACACTATTTATTTCTTCAGAATTTGTATTATGTGACTAATCGTAGCCAGAACATCATCATCAGAACAGATATTGAAAAGACAGCCCTTTGTTTCAGGGAGAAGCCTAAAGTTATTAAGAGCACTGCATGCTTTCCCAGATGCAGTTAAGATCACTCTTCTCCTATTAAGTTCTAGGTACCACTCATTGTCTAAATGAAGAACTTAGCAACAACATATGTTCTGATAGAACAATTCTGTGGATTGTTGAACACTTGCCCTATAGATGGCCCTCATCCACTTAGTTTTTCCCATGTGGGTATTAGCAGAAATTATTTTGAGTGCTCCTAGATCTGATCTGGAAACTCAGCACTGTTCCAAGCTTAATTCAATCTGCATAATGTCATCAGAAATTAGGAGCAGGTAGAGAACTCCATTATTCATAGGGAATCCTCCATTCATTTTGATTTGTGGCTTGAGTTTCATGCATAACAGGGCCAAATAACTTTATTGAGGATGAGCTCCTTGTTTTATATCTCATATAAGTTTAATAATCAGCTATTTCTGTTGTTACCTCTTTTATCAAACAATTATCAAAGTTATCAAAGTTCTTGTTACATCTTTCAAGAAATATTGTATGATTTTAACAAATGTATGAGAGCCTTCTTGTGGAAGCAAAATCTTTAATACTGATCTATTGAATTAAATGGATTTTTTAATAGTCAACAAATCATAGACATGGTAAGATCTTGTATTATCTCAACCTTTTAGTCAATTAGGTATTCACAAAATTGTGGTCTGCTATAGAATATTGTTCGCAAAATGTATTTCCTTCTCATACCTTAATCAAAGAAGCCCTTGATATGCTTTTAACATTGTTCTTGTAAAAATTATGTGCAGATGGAAAAGTATGCATGTAAGTATGTAGGTATCGATATATTTTCAGTGACTTTTGGGGGGTCATAGGTACATGATTTTTTAAAATAGGTATCCTCTGGGGCTTCTTACACAGCTTGCTGGTTGAGTCCCCAGAAGGTGGGATACTACTCTCACAAGTTCTGGGGAATTTAGCTTGTGGTTCTGCATTCCTAACCCCATAGCTCACCAAACCCCACTGGTGTGTTTCCCATTCACAATCAGTCTATAGCTCTTACCAAAGGCTTTGCTAAAATGGCATTGAAAAAAAAAAACTTACTAACTAAATGTCATTCCCAAAAAAAACCTGAGTCATACTCTCCCACAAATATATACAACAATGTTAGTGAGGCGTACATTTAAGATACATCTGTGGGAACGGAAACTTTTAAATTCTGGTACAGTAAAGGATAGACATCTTTTTTCTCTTTGTAGAGTCCTCATGTAGCTCCCCATGGGTACAGCATTTCTGGTGGATTGCTCAAATGAACCCCCTGAGTCTGCCCTTCTCCACAGTCAGTTTTTTTTTAATCTGCTTCCAAGAGTCTCATTCTTTTAAGGTACCTACTTCCTTGAGGGTTTGTCTTTCTATGTCCATGTATATCTAATGAGCGTGTCTCTGCTCTGAGTCTTCCCCCGGACTCTCTCAAACCACTGAAATCTTAAACTGCTGTACATGTCTCCTTTTGGGCAAGTTGCTATTTAGATGATTTATGGGGAGGGGAGGATCAGAGAGAAATCCCTTTCTTTTCCCCCCAGGGTTTTCTTCTACAAACTATACCTGAGCCTTGACTCACTCTCATTCTCCAGGGCTAATCTATTTAAAGTGCCCAATGGCATAGCTAATTTGCTCAGCCAATTAAGTTATTCCCTTCTGACTCAATCATAGTGCTATTCATACTTCACAGATGGGTCAATGTGTATAAAGTTAGTCTAACATCTCATTTATACCTTGTGACTATATTCTGACCTTTCTGAGAGGGAAGGTTGCTCAAAGATTAACTTCCTTACACAAATTTCCCTTACTTCTTAATGTACCTTGTTCTAATCTTTCCTTTCCTTTTTTGGAGTTAAGGCATGTAGTTCTGACTGGCTCTTTGGCATATCATCTTCTTTCTAACCACTTTGACCTTGGAACTCTGGACTTTAGTAATCACATATCTGCTACAGATGAGGTTTCTCTTTGATAATGACCTTTGGAATCAACCAATCTTTATTGCTTCCTGGTTCCAATTATTCTCTTCTATGATTTCGTAAGATATGATATTCAAGTTTGTCATTTTATTATCATTTTCTGCCATTGATTCTTAGATTATCATGCCTTACTTTGTTTTACAGACCAATTATTTTTATAGTAGGTAGCTTCTGTGTTACAGTTTATCTTTGCTCTAACATTTCTTGATAACATTGACTCTTTTAATTTTGTTTCTTTCATTCTTTTTTTTTAGGGTTTCCACAGTTGTGCTAAGCTTTCCCAGCTTCTTCTCTAAGCTTTTCATATTTTATCTCTTCTTTCAATGCTTTGATAAGGTCTTCCAAAAACTTGGGAATTCTCATCCTCCCAATCTGCTAGTATCTTCCCACTCATAGTCACTTTGTGTCTGCCTTATATGTTTCTTTTTTAAAGTTTTAAATAATTTTTTCCCAATCACATGTACCTTGTATATTTCTTACATATACTAATATATGTATATATGTATGTGTGTATATGTATATACATATACACACATATATATACACACACACACATACATCTGGTCTCCCTTCTTAGAATGTAAGCTCCTTGAGGACAGGGACTGTTTTGCCTTGTATCCCCGGTATTTAACACAATATCTGGCACATTATAGGTCCCTAATCAGTATTTGCTGATTGAGTGAATGATTGATTAACTGTGAATATACCACAGTTTTTCTGAGGTTTTGCAAAATTATTTGCTTCTGGACTCTTATCTGGGGATTTTATTACACTATAGTGTTTCTTCATTACATTAATCATTTTCCTTCCTTTAGTCACTTCTTTGGTGTTTTCACCATTTTTTCCCACCACTTCAGTTAAACCCTCTCCTTCCTTCCCCCTCCTCCCTTCCCCCCAATCCCCTCCTCTAAGCTTTACTGATGAACTTCTCCCTTTTGAGGAATGTAGGACTCTAAATGGTTATGAGAGGAAATTTTCTAGGATTGACAAACAAGGGCCTTTAGTGACTGTCTATCCCTCCTGAAATTAGTTTTGAGCTTCTGTTAAATTATTCACCACTAAGTGAGACTCCTATAACCTAGGAGGTGAGCTAGGAGAGGGTACCAGGAATTGCTAACTCTAATGAAATCTGGTGTGGTCAATGAGGATCTTTGATGATTGTCGTGTTAAAATTATATCTTCTTCTGGTGCCCCTGAACACCACCCCCCTCTAGTTAGTATAGTAAGTCGGTTATAAGCAGCCGGTATAAAGTAACAACAACAGGAAGTAAGATTAAGAGGGGAACCTAGAAGTCACTTATAGACTGTCCCAATGGATCAAAGGAGCATAATTTATAAACTGTATCATATATTAACTAAAATCACATCCTGTGCTAAATCAAGGGAAGTCATGTAGGCTTTGCTGTCAGAAGTTTTAGGTATTATGATATGTAAACCTAAGATAAGCTCCAAATATCCTCAGGAAGACTAGAAGAATACCAAATGATGCTGACAACTTTGACATGATGTGGATATGCTTATGAACTTAATTTTAAAGTATTGCTGATCATTTTGAAATGATGCAAACATGGTAATGAACTAACACCAAGGTGGCACAGATAACAGTTAGTCTGTCCCCTACTAAAACCCCATGAAAATGAGGCCCCAAACTCCTGCCCCCAAACATTCTTCCATCTCCTAATTGTCCATGTTCCTCAAATGCTCCCAACTCTGATCCATGTGACTTTGTGCCTCCTTATTCCTTTCCCCATATTGCCTGTCTTCCTTCACCACACTATCCCCATCCCCACATCACTTGACTCTGTAAGCCCTCCCCCTTTTTAACCATTTGTCCCTGTACTTTCTGTGCCATTTGCCCCTACACCCTCTGTGTATTACTAAAGTGTGATTGCAGCCTTACCTCCTGTTGTCTTCGTGGCCTCTCCTGCCAAATACCCAAAATACCAGGTGTGTCTGTCCTCATTTCATAATTTCATAAATTAATTAGCAATTCAATTGTACCTGTAGTTAGTTTCAAGCTTTCTTTGATTCAGCAATTATTGTAGCCACTAACCATGATGATACCATAGTAGGCCAAATGTGGGAGTGGGACCATATAAAGTATGTGGAATAAAGTATAGTTCAGGGGATTTTTTCTTTTAATTTTCTGAGATGATTACAATGTGAGAATTTCCTTTTTCTCTTTCCTCTTTATTTCTGTTATTCTGCTTCATGGACACATTTCTTACTATTTTGGCCAGACTCATTTTGCCTAGAGAATCTTTTATTTTGTTGTTCATAAGTTTTTCTTCCCCTCTTACCCTTTGGAACAGATGATAATGCATGAAATTTAATTATCTTCATGATGGTCTTTTTGCAAATGTTTGTCATGAGCATTGCAATATGAGATGAACAAATGATGTTTATTATTGCCTTTGGATGCACGACAAAATGAACTCTACCAATTCCTTTATTTGCCTCATAAAGTTGAATGAATCTATGAGCCTTTCTTCCATTGAACAGCACCAAATTTTTGTCCTCTGGTTTCATTTTTAATTTCAAGTTTGATATGATTCAGTTCCTCTAGTATGTCTATGTATACACATACTAATTGTATAATCATTGGTCATAATTTAAAGAACTATATCAAGAATTTAAATAACCAATAGTTAATGTTCACAGAGGATCCAAAAGTATGTGATTCTTAGTACTTTCTCCCCCTCCCTTACATTCTGCTTATCACTGCTCAATTGAAAGGGTTGCATAGGACTGGGGCCAGTTGTTCATTCTTGTTCCATGAATTGCCATAGCCAAAGAGTTCACCACCAAGCAGCCAGACTGGCAATGAACCTTTCTTACCTTAGTGAAGTTAGTGAAGGTGGCCCTCAAAAAGAAAAAAAAAAATTGGTTGCCAAGACAATAGTTGAAACCTTTCTGATTTGGTAGGACCTGCCAGGGTTGTGCTAGTGTCTTCCCATATCCGCTCTCCTCTTTGGGTTTTTGTGACACTGTTCTCTTAGTTACATTAAAAAATAAAATAAGTAACTCCATTTTGGCTTTATCTGTCATTTTGTGAAGTTAAGTTCCAACTTCTTGTAAGTCACTTGATCATGGGAAAGCTACAAAATGGGAAAGTCACAAGATTACCCACCCTCTTACCTCACTGTCTCTTAATCCCCCAGTAAGAAACCAGGTGTCTCAATCCCTACAGTCCTATTTTTCCATTCCTTTCAATTATATAATAAATGTGGAAACCAATCGTCAGAGTCCTTGTGCTACCGAAAGCCTGGGACCCAATTTGCTTCTGCAACTGTACGTCTTGCTAAATAAATCTTTATCTGAATGTAATGACTTGGTGTTTTTATTCCACCATACCATCTCTTATATCTTCTTCTACCTGTCTCATCCTTTGAGAAATCTTTATACATATTGCATTCACTAAATATGGACATACCCCCGAGGTTCTATCCCTGGCTATCTTCTCTTTTTCCCTCTTTACTCTCTCCCTGGTGATGTCTCCAGCTCCCATGGGTTCAATAACCTTCTCTGTGTAGATGACTCCAGGATCCACATAAATATTCCCTAGTCTCTCTCCCTTATGAGACTCTCACAAGTGAAATTGTCTTGCCCTTGAGGAACTTAAAATCTATCTACAAGAGAAAATGTGGTTGTATAGGTTTATATAAAATGGGAGAAAAAAGATAATGTGGGCAAAGATGACAGTAACATCTAGGGGGACCGAGAAAGGCTTTCATGTAGAAAATGGCATCTGAGATGAGCCTTGAAGGAAAGCAGGTATTTTAAAAGACAGTGGCTTAAAAAAAAAGACAGTGGTGAAAAGGGAATACATTCCAGTCATGAGAGACAACCAATACAAAGCCATAGAGATGGGAGGTGGATTGCTGTGTATGAGGAACAAAACGAAAGCCATTTTGTATTGACATAGTGTGTTTGAATTTGAGTAATATATAATAAAGCTAGAAATGTAGGTTGGGGCCAGGGCCTGAGTCACCATTCCTATGCAGACCCTCCTCAATTTCATCTACCTAAGTTCATTCATAGGATTTGACAATTCACTGTTAATGGCTATGTAATTTATTAAAGTGACTAGATTATATTAAAAAAGATGCTCATCATGTAATGCTCTTATAATTATCTGTGTTAATGCCTTATTTCTTTTACTAAACCATAAGCTCTACGGGGACAGGGACTATGTCTCATCTAAATTTTGTTTCTTCCCATTTTCTTAGCATAGTGATTTGTACTATGTAGATATTTAATAGATGTTCATTGAATGAATAAGTACTTGGCCATATTCCCAGAAGCTAAGAGAATTCTAGATAGAACCAATGAAAATCATGCAGAAGGTCCAATATACATTTTCTCTTTTCAGTTCTTCATTTGGTTTCTATGAAAATTTGTGTTTATCAGGAAAGTAATGCTGTGTCTATATGATTTCAAGACAGCAGTCAGTCCAACTGGCTAGCTAAGTGCAATTAATAAATTCACTTGCCCAACTTTACTATATACAAAAAAAAGTACACACATACATGCATTCGCATGCAAGCAAAGGCTATAAAACTACAGGGTTTTTTTTTAAGGCGAATTCTATCAAACATGTTTTCGTCCAAACTAAACTGAGAGCATTTTCTTCTAGGGGATGCTTTGTTGTATGAAAAGCAGTAAAAGGAAGTAAAGATGGTTAATTTCCTGCAATTATGCCCAAGGATTCTTTAAAAATCAATGAAATTGTTTTGAATAATTTCACTAATTTAATATTCATCTTCTCTGATCTCTCTCTCTCTCTCTCTCTCACACACACACACACACACACACACACACACACAAACACACACACACACATCCAACTTCAGCAAAATGTAAGCTTGTTTAAGACAGGGAAACTTTTGGTTTTTAATGATGTACCCCCAATTCAACAAACATTTATTGAGCACCTACTATGTGCTAGGCACTGGAGATACAAAGATTAAAATTAAACAGTACTGGTTCCTGAGGAACTTACATTCTGCTGATGGGGATATAGCATTACATAGATAGATGTGTATGTGTGTATGTGTATGTGTATACATATACATGCATATATATAATAAAATAATCTGAGGGATGAGAAAAAAGTAATGACTAGACAGATCTGGAAAAGTTTTCATTAATAAGTATCTGTTGCATTTAACCTTGTCCTATTCAATAAAATGACTATAAAAGAAACGTATTATATAGGCCTCACTATTCCAAAGCTTACAATCTAATTGGGAAAACAATATATCCACACACAAATATTCTAGTAACAGGGAGTCCTTCACATAGAAATCTTTGTCCTTGGGTTTATCTAACCCTGGACTACTGTGTTTGATTGCTTCTGAGTCTAGCTTATCTAATCTGTTCCACTGATAGAATATTTTAAACCAGTACCATTTGTTTTGATGATTGATGCTTTAATATACAGTTTGTGCTCTAGTAATTGCTATGTTCTCTTCACTCCTTTTTTTCATAATTTCCCTTGAGATTCTAAACATTTTATTGTATATGATAAAAAGTCAGTAGGAGTGGTACAAATAATAAATGCCATCAGAATTCAATGAAGAGGAAATTCAATGAAGACTTGAGAAGCCAGGGAAGACTTTGTGATAGAGGTAGGTCCTGAACTGAACCTTGAAGAGGTGGAGGTGAAGGGCAAGGACATTCTAAGTATATTCGAGGGAAAGTGAAGAAATTAATTTGGCTAAAGAAGAGTCTCAGAGAGGAACAATGGCCTGCATAAAGTCACAGTTTGTTAATTTAAAAATAATTAGAACTATTGAAAAATCGAATGGCCTTCCTCCTCTGAATATAGAGAATTCCTGTTCATCAAAAGTGTTTAAGGAGAGGCTTTCTAGATATTATATACCATAATCTTGTAAGGAAAGCCTGGTACCATTGAAGCACAATAGGCTCTGTAGCATAGAGGAAAGAACAACAGATTGAAGAGTGAGAATTTTTGAATGTGAATCTAAATTCTGCTATACACTTAAAATCATCGGACAAGGAACTTCCTCCACATTAGCCTTCTTCAAGCAAAAGCTGAATGACCATTTGTCAGGTGTGTTGTAAGCAGGGATGTGCTGGTAAATGTTTAAGTACCACCTAACTCTCTCTCTCTCTCTCTCTCTCTCTCTCTCTCTCTCTCTCTCTCTCTCTCTCTCCCTCCATATGTATATATATATATATACATATAAATATACACACACATATTATACTTTAAGTTTAATCTGCATTATTAACATTTTCTCCATCACTTTCTTAAGTCTAGACACTCAACAAACAATAAATTAATTTCTAGTTTGTAGCATTTGCCAGTTTCCAAGATGTACAGGTTCACACTGGAAATTTAACTATTGCCTCTCATGAACCAGTACGAGCTGACTCAAACTCACCCTTGGATGTTAAACACCTACTATGTGCCAGGCTTCATGCTAAGTGTTGGGGATAGAAAAGAAAAAAAAACAATCCCTTTTCTCAAGGAGCTCACAATCTAATGTGGGATGTGACTAGCAAATAACTATATACAAACAAGAAATAAAAGGCTTTCCCAGTCTTCCTTAATGCTAGTGCCTTCCTTCTGAGACTATTTTCAATTTATCTTATATGCATCTTGTTTGCACCTAGTTGTTTATGTGTCACATTCCTCATGAGATTGTGAGTTCCTTGAGAGCAAGGACTCTTTTTTGTCCTTCATGGTATCTGGAGCACTTAGCACAGTGCCTAGCACATAGTAGATGCTTAGCTCACTGAATTCACTCGACTTTCTTCCTTCATATATTTCCCCAATTTTCTTCTTCTTAAATGGAATCCCGTGACTCCCCCTACATATTCCCCTTCGCAGTTCTTGCTTCTTGTGATTACCTTATCCTAAATATAACCTTAGTCCCAAAACCCATTGTTATGGGACTCTCTCCTCATTGGTGGAAATGAGTGCCCTACCCTGAGGTTACATTACTATTAACCTGCAGCACTTGGCACAATTCTTGGACCACAGTAGGTGCCTAGTAAATGCTTGTTGACTCAATAAATTGTAGATAATCACAAAGAGAAGGCAGCATTAAAGGGGACTGAAGGGAAAAAAATTCTCATTCAAGTACAGGTTAAATTAAATAACTAGTAACCGCCCTTCAAATTCTAGCTCTCTGTGATTCTTAAAAGTTTTTCTATCATAAAGATAAGGTTAGCTGAGTAGTATAAAGTCAGTTTAGAAAGTGCCTTCAATGTCAACTTGAGTATTTTTGACATTGTTCAGTAGACAGTGAGAAACCACTGGAAGTTTCTGAGCCAGAAAGTGGCATGGGGTGGTGCAGTATGACCTGGGTTCTATTCCTTTCTCTGCTATTAACCAGCCATGTGACCTTGGGAAAATCAATTAATTTTTCTGAGGCTTCATTTCCTCATCCACAAAATGAGAGGCTTGCACTCATTGAGCTCTAAGGTCCCTTCCAGTTCCGACATTCTATGGTTCTATTATTATCAGTGCTTAGCACCACCCTGGTTACAGCTGTGTTTAGGAATGATTTTGAGGATAAGAGATTGCACATGAGGGCTAAGAAGGTGTGCCAAACCTCACACTGAACGAGAGAGCTGTTAGTGGAGTATAAAACTGAGCGTTCTCCCATGGTCTATGCCTCCCTGCCACAGTGTTAAAAATCAATGGCCCATTTCTTGGCTTGCCTGAAAAACTGATCGAAACAAGAAGTTCTCTTTACAAAGAAGCCCTGTGGGATTTCCAGAGAGGTTTATGTTCGGGGACTGCCTGTGGTGAGTGGAATAGAGCCTCCTTTTCGAAAACGTGGTTGTTAAAATGTTTCCTAGTTTACACAGCACCAGGAAGCAGAGCTGCACCTCTATGTTTGACAACGACTTTTTGTTATTGTTTTTAAAGACACTTGTGTTTTTCTCCTTAGGTGGATAAGCAAGTCTAAACAGCTTTCCTAAATTAAGAGCCTTAAATAGCCAGTTTAGGGAACTGTTATTACAGCAAGCAGCAGAAGGAGGGGAAAGTACCGGCTTCACTTGAAATCCACAGCTAATATGAGCAACCTGAAAGTGTCAAAAAAACAAACAAACAAACAACTTTCTATACTGTCTTGGTATCTGACAGGGAATAGATTTCTAAATCACGTGGGAATAGACAAGATAGCTCAGACACTATGGGTCAATTCAAGTAAGTAGCATAACAAATCTAGATCTAGGTGGTACCTCAGAGGTTATCTAGAGGCACAGAGAAGTTAAAGGACTTGCTCAATACCACAGAATAGCTAGTGTGAGAGATGGAATTTGAACCTAGATTCTGTTATCATGGAATCAAGTCTCTTTCTATTCTACCACATAAATAATGACCTAGAGCCACAAACATCCTCTCTATACTGAGGCCAGTATAAAACATCTCAAAAAATTAACCATTTTGAGACCTTGTTTCCTCATCTGCAAATAATAATAATAATAATAATAATAGCTAGTATTTATACAGCACTTTGAAATCTGTAAAATGCTCTACATAGATTATCTTATTTGATTTTCAAAGCATATGGGTAAGGAAGGTGGGATTACTTTCCATTTTATAGATGAGAAAAGGAGAATGAGAGATTAAGTGACTCCCCTGGGTCAGATATTAAATGTATGAGAGGGGATTTGAACTCAGGTGTTCCTGGTGCCAAATCAGGCATAGTATCCTCTAAGCCACTTACCAAAGCTAGATGATCAGACTATATGAGCTCGAAATTGCATAAGTGGAAATTACATGTGGGGGAAAAAATTAACCAACATAATGAAAGATAAACAGCAGAAACCAGTGTCTCAACAACTTGGCTAGCAGCTGCTGTGGGTGGCCTGTAGATTCTCCTCTTTTACATGCAAGGTCTCTGAGGAGAATTGGTTCAAACTTATAGTAAAATGGTAAGTGAGGCACATGTATAGGGAAACTGCTTGACAAAAGGTAACAGAAGCCCAACAACAAGGACACTGCCAGCACAGGTTCTTTTGATCTGCTTTACTAAGGAAAGTAAAGTTAGGGGGTTAACAACCTTATTTCATTTCTTTGGGTTTTTGGGGGGCAGGGCCCAAGGTCACACAGCTAGTACAGGTGTCAAGTGTCTGAGGCCGCATTTGAACTCAGGTCCTCCTGACTCCAGGGCTGGTGCTCTACTCACTGCGCCACCTAGCTGCCCCCAACAATCTTATTTCAATGCAACATACAAATATCATTCACTTAGTTCAGGGGAAAAGGCCAGCACCCCGAACTTCAGAGCAAATACAAACAAATTACAAACATACATTATAAATAGACCAAATACAATTCATAGTTACCAAGAAGGCATCAACATCTGGGTTCACAAGCTGGAGGGCTCTTAACTACAGCTGCGCAGAGTCTCCACATCAAAGCTCCTCCAATAGTGAGAGCCCCAAGCAAATAACTCTGTTTGATAAACAAAAGACTGTTTGATAAACAGCAAGTAGTAGAACCGATTGCCTGGAAGTGTATGAAGGGAGGAAAATATGATTGTAAGCCTACAAAGGGAGGCTGGAGCCACATTGTGAAGGTCTTTAAATTATAAACACAAGCATTTGTATTTAGTCATAGAGGAAAAGGGGAGCCACTGAAGCTTTTTAAATAGGGTAATGACATGATCAGACCAGTGCCTTTGACAACTGTTTGGGAAATGGATTGAAGAGAAGAGAAATGAGGTAGGAAGACTAATTAGGATGCTATTGCAATGACACAGGTAAGAACTGAAGAGTGAGCATTTGTAAGAGATGTTGTGGAGGTAGAATCGACAAAGAACTTGTCACCTGATTAAATATAAAGGGTGAGGGACAGAAGAAAAGGGATTTGCTTATGGTCACACTGGTAAGAAATAGCAGAACTAGGAGGCTCTTCATTCCAAAGGAATTAGCAGTGTAGAATGGAAGCTAGAAAAGATAACATGATCTTGGCTTTAACTAAGAGAAGCATTGCTTCTAAGAATGAGGAGGTGTGTGACAAGTGAAAATTTCAAGAGACAGAGTTTCTGGGTAATTAATAATCAATTTATTAATTGCAATTAGAGTATAATCAATAATCCATAAACTGAGGTCAGTGATTTCTCTTGCCAGCCAAAGACCAAACTTGGAGGCCACTAAATGCTTAAACACCCTTGGAAAAGGGGTTGTCCCTGACAGGTGGAAATCAACTCTGATTGGTTAACAATTAATGAAGGAATATATATCATAATGAGAGGTAGGTTTATTCTAAGGAGGGGCTGGGGGAATGAAAAGTGAGGCTACTGACTTTGCACAGCCCTCCCTCACTTAAATCCGCTTCACTTGAACATCATGGTATCACCTCCCTGATGTCAGTGGTCTTTTCAAGAAGGAAGGACAAATAACAACAATCTGAGTAGAACAATGGGCCGGAATTCACCTAGATTCGATTCTCTTTACTCTTTAATCAGAGCTAAGCTTTCCTAGGTAGGTGGGGTCCCACCCAAGATTGAGGAGAATGCCTCATTGTCAGCCCTGTCCTTCACAAGGAAGTAAAAAGGAAAAAAATTCTTTGGGTATAAAAATTGGTTATTAATAAAATAAGAAAATAATCATTTTTTCGGGTGATAGTTCTGCTATACCCTATCCTATAGTTATATCTCATTTAAAATATACCGTCCAGTTGTTCACGCCACAGTTTAAGAAGGACATTGATAAGCTGGAGATTATTCATGCCTAATATCAGCATAGCACCCCTTCTGATGCTACTTCCTCAACTCCTATACATATTAGTAAGCTGGTGGATACTAATACTCTGGGAGCAGCAGGCAACTAGGTGGTTCAATAGAGAGTTAGGCTTGGAGCCCGGGAGACCTGAGTTCAAATTTGGCCTCAAATACTAACTGTGGTATTTTAGGAAAGGCACCAAACCTCTATTTGCTGCAATTTCCTCATCTGTAGAATAGGGATAATAGTAGCACCTATCTCCCAGGGTTGTTGTGAGGGTCAAATGAGATAATAATTGTAAAGTGCTTAGCACAGTGCTGGGCACATAGTAAGCACTATATAAAAGTTAGCTATTATTATTATTTAACCTTTGTTTGCCTCAGTTTCCTCAACTACAACATGAAGATAGTAATAAATAGCACACACTTTTAAGGGTTGTTGTGAGGATTAAATGCGGTACTATTTATAAAGCACTTAGCACAGTGCCTGGCAGGTAGTAGATGCCATGTAAATGCTTATTCCATTCCCTTGAGTTATTTCTCCAGAAGGTTGCTGGGGTTTCTAATACTGTCACTCATGAACCCCCATCACTGTGTTTCCCATTGATTATCAGCCAGATTTAATCAGCTTTTTAGAAAGAGCCTTTACTCAGCACCTATAGCTAGAACAGTTGTTACAGAAACAGTCTTTAAAAACAGGCTGTAGATTCCCCCCTTGTACATGCAAGGTCTCTGAGGAGAATTGGCTCAAACTTATAGTAAAATGATAAGTGAGGCACATGTATAGGGAAATGGCTTGACAAAAGGTAACTCATAGCTTCTGGTTACTGGCTATGCCTTTCGTCCTTCTTGCAGTCCTCAGGAAGGGCCCCTTAGATGTAGCTCTCTACTGGGATCCAAGAGTTGGTACCCTTGCAGAATCATGACATTGCCTTTCTTCAATGTGGCTCCAGTGGACACTACAAGACCAAAGGGACCTCCAAGTATTCTGACTCTTTGAAGTTCCTAAGATTGGTCCATACCTGGTCAGTTTCATCACTCTCTCCACTTTTCTCAGGAGATTTTCTGTTGGCCCTCAGAGTATCTCTTTGTACTCATTCAGTCTCTCTAGTAACAGTTAACATGAAATGGGAAGAGAAAGAGAGAGGTACTATCTTTTACCCTTCAAAGTGAATTCTCTCTCAAGGGTCAGGAATCCTCATCTCCTGAATTTGAGCTCAGCTGCCTACAAGCATACTACCCCTTACAATCCTGAGATTTGCTGAGTTCAAACTTAGTCTCAGATACTTACTAGCTGTGTGACCCTGCAAAAGTCACTTAACCATTATCTGCCTCAGTTTCCTCACCTATAAAATAGGGATAAAAATAATACTTACCTCCCAAAACTGTTTTGAGGATCAAATGAAACATATGTAAAGTGTTTAGTGTGGTGCCTGGCACATAGTAGATCAGGGCTGCCCAACCTTAGGTTTTAATTGAAACAATAAACAATATGTTTTGATTTGCCATTTTAGTGAGAGCTCTGTGGTAGCTTGGCTTCGTTTACTAAAGCATTTATGTAAATTTCCATGCTTATAGGAGGGCCGCATTTTGGACAGCCCTGTAGTAGATACTTAATAAATGCTTGCTTCCTTTGCCCAATCAACTGACTGCTTCCAAACTAGCTAGCTGTTTTTGCATGTAACCCAAGAGGCTTGATTTGATCTTATTTAGTAAATCAAAAGATAGTTCCTGTTTGATGCCAATCTGTCTTTATCCAGTGACCCAAAGCTCCTATTATTCTCTCAAACTAAGGGTTTATTCCCACCTAGTTTTCTTTTGATTGATTGATAGTTTCAGTCATGATGTTTGAGATATTTGTGATTAATAGGGTAGGTATAACCCCCTTTCCCCCTACATACACACATATCCACACACACACACACACACACACACACACACACACACACATACACACACACACACACTTTTATCAGGAATTTTTTTTTTAATTTGTTTTCCCCAATTACATGTAAAAACAATTTTTAACATTCATTTTTAAAATTTTGAATTCTGAACTCTCTCCCCACTCCTCTCATTGAGAAGGCAAGCAATTCAATATAAGTTATACA
The DNA here is from genome assembly GCF_011100635.1 of Trichosurus vulpecula. Taxonomy (NCBI): domain Eukaryota; kingdom Metazoa; phylum Chordata; class Mammalia; order Diprotodontia; family Phalangeridae; genus Trichosurus; species Trichosurus vulpecula. Next base: position 248,080,945 of record NC_050575.1, read on the forward strand.
TGTGGAGTCATGCAAAACATATTTCTATGTTAGTCATGTTGCAAAAGAAAAGATAGACCAAAAAAAACAACCCTCCAGAAAAATAAAGCAAATAAAAAAAGCATGCTTCAATCTATATTCAGACACTCTCAGTTCCATGTCTGGTGATGGATCGCATCATAAGTCCTTCAGAGTTGTCTTAGATCATTGTATTGCTGAAAATAGCTAAGTCATCCACAGCTAATCATCTCATAATATTGCTGTTACTTTGTACACAGTACATTTCACTTTGCATCAGCTCATGTAAGTCTTTCCAGATTTTTCTGACAGCATCCTGCTCATCATTTCTTATAGCACAATAATATTCCATCACGATCACATAGCACAATTTGTTCAGTCATTCTCCAATTGATGGGCCTTTTCCCAATTTCCAACTCCCTGACACCAGAAAAGAGATGCTATACACATTTTTTGTACATAAGAGGTCCTTTTCCCTTTTGTTTTTTAATCTCTTTTTGTACACAGACCTAGTAGTGGCACAGCTAGGTCAAAGGGTACGCACAGTTTTATAGCCCTTTGGACAGAGTTCCAAATTGCTCTACAGAATGATTGAATCATTTCACAACTCCACTAACAGTTAATGTCTCATTTTTCCCCACATTCCCTCCAATATTTGTCATTTTCCTTTTCTGCCCTATTAGCCAATCTAATAGATATGAGGTAGTACCTCAGAATTGTTTCAATTTGCCTTCCTTTAGATCAATGGCAATTTAGCACACCCTCACATGAGATTACTTAATCTGAAAACTGTTCATATCTCTTGATCATGTATCAATTAGGGAATGGCTCCTATTTTTATAAATCTGAGCCAATTCTCTGAGAAATGAGACCTTTGTCAGGGAAACTTGCTTCAAATTTTTTTTTCACAGTTGTGACTGAAAAATGCATTTCCCTCCATCCTATGTCCCCCCATTTATTCTATTCTCTCTCTCTCTCCTTTCTTGCACCCTGTCCTTCCTCAAAAGTGTTTTGCTTCTGACTATGATCTCCCTGAATCTGCCCTCTCTTCTATCACCCCCCCCCCGCCCCATGTCTTACTTCCTTCCCCTCCTTCTTTCCTGTAGGGTAAGATAGATTTCTACACCCAATTGAATGTGCATATTATTCCCTCTTTGAGCCAATTCTGGTGAAAGTAAGGTTCACTCATTGGATTTTTGTACCTCTTTTACCATTTGGCTTATTCTTTGGATGTTGAAGCTTTCACTTTGTTATCTTCTTCTTCTACCTTATCACCACTCTAACTTTCTATGCTCATGATTTTTTTCTGTTGTTTGCTCATTTTTCCAATCTATTTCTTGACTTTTAACTCTTTGTAAAAGTGGGGCTCTGCTTCCAGGATGGAGGGCAAACTATCCCAAGCATCAGGAGTTTTGTGCAACTGTTTTCAGAGATACTTCTAGGGTCTGTAAGTTTTCAGTTATTCCAAGGTGGCATGATCTAAGGAGAGGTGTTTACCACCTCTCCTTAGTGCCAGTGCCAGTGACCACAAGCACTCTTTTCTGCTGTGGAAGAGAATGGCCACAAGCTCTGGCATGCTAATGCTCCTCCTTGCCCTAGGACTGCTATGCAGGACTGCAACCCAGCTCTGACAATGGGCAAAGCAACAGAGTGCTATCCCCAGTGCCAGCAAAGAGACCCCTGTAATCTCCTTCTGATCAGTTATTCAATCCCTTTGCTCTCTGTGGGTTGAGAGCTCTGGAAGCAGCCACTGCTTCTGCTGATTCAGTGGCTCCCAAGGCCTGCTTCTGATTTGCTAGGGCCTAGTCTGTGCTGGCACAGCCTGCACTGGACTATGCTCCACTCTCACCTGAGTGTGACAGACATTTCCTGTTGACTTTCTAAGTTGTCTTTGGCTGGAAAATTACCCTGTCTTTCTGTGGGTTCTGCCACTCCAAGAATTGTTTTTGGCGTTATTTAAAGGTGTTTAGAGGGGTTTTGGGGAGAACTCAGGTGAGTTGCTGCCTTTCCTTCACCATCTTGGTTCCACCTCCCAGGAAAAAAAAATTACTAATAGGGCTCTACAAAAATGAAATAGGTTGCATCAAGAGAGAAGGCTTCCCCAATAAATGGAAAGACAACCTGACAAGTATGCTACAGGGCAGATTCTTTTCAGGAAATGACTACTAAGTGACTAATGAGGTCCCTTCCAATTCTCAAATTCTGAGATTCTCTGAAATCTGGCAATCTTTCCACTACACCATATTGCTGATATAGTATCGCAGGAATAAAACAAATATCAGTGATTGGTGACTTATTGATCAGGGAAACCCAAAGGCCATTTGGTAACATGACATGAAAAGAGAGGTCTGTTGTATCCCTAAGGCATTTTTCCAGGATATAACAGAGAACCTTCCAGCATTCATCAAACCAAAAAATCATGGCCCATTCCTGTTGATTAATATGGTAGCAAATGATGCTACCAGAAGAAACCTAGAAAGCAATGTTAAACAATATGAAGTCAGCTTAAAAATCAAAATCGGCAACTGGGTGGCATAGTGAATAGAGCAGTGGACATGGAATCAAGGAAGACTCATTTTCGCAAGTTCAAATCTGACCTCAGACACTTGCTAGCTGTGTGGCCCTGGGCAAGACATTTAACCCTGTTTGCCTCAGTTCCTCATCTGTAAAATGAGAGGAGAAGAAAATGGCAAACCATTCAAATATCTTTGCCAATAAAACTCCAAAAATGGGGTCTCAAAGAGTCAGACACGACTAAAAATGACTAAACAATAACCACAACATCAAAAAGCAGAAAATCTTTGGGAGAGAAAAGCCTTTTGATTAGAAAATGATCAATGAATTGAACCTAATGAATTGACAGCAGGGAATTCATAAAGGAAAGGCAGATATGGTAAATGAGCAGCTAGTCTTAGTGAGCCTCCATTGATGGCCATGTGGTTCTTTTGCATTTATTCCAAGAGTTTCATGAATTTGGAATCCTTAAGCTTTGGCAACGGTGCATTTTGGCAGTTTATATCTAGCAACTCACATTATCACAAGCCTTTCTGTGAAAACAAGAATGTCATTTTATTAAGCATACAAGATTAAAACAGATATTCATCAATTTGACCAGTACCGAGACTTCACTGGACCAGGAAACTCCTTGAATGAAAATACCTTCTACCAATGCAAATTGGCAACGTTTTTGCAGCTTATAATTTTACAGAATTGCCTAGAGCATAGAGATGTTAAGTGTCTTGCCCAGCATCACACAACCAGTATATGTCAAAGGTGAAACTTTAACTCACATCTTTCTCAAAGTAGGCTTTCCACTGACTATGCCAAGGCTGCCCTTCACATTGTTTCTATTGGGGAAATTTTAACTCATCGGTAAGTATGCAAATTATCATCAAAATGAGAAGTGGCTTGCTCAAATAAAGCTATTACACTGAGAACTTAGCTTTCACAACTTCTAAAAGTAAAACACACTAAAATGCCTGTGCCCTTTCACCCAGAAATATCACTGCTAGGGATGTACCCCAAGGATATCACTGACAAAATGAAAGTTCCCATATACAACAAAATATTTATAGCAACATGTTTTGTGGTAGCAAGAAATGGAAACAAAGTAGATACTCACAAATAGGGAATGGCTAAATAAATTGTTGTACATAAAAGTGATGAGATGGTATTGTGCTACAAGAAATTGTTAATGTGATGTATATAGAGAGGCATGAGAAGACTTAAATGAATTGTTATAAAATACAACAGTAAGAACCAGGAAAACACTATACACAGGCATTACAATGATGTAAATGGAAGTAACAAATACTGAAATTTAGTGTTATAAAATTATAATAACAAAGATTAGCCCTAGAGAAGAGATCATTGGTGATCGGTAAGATTGAGATTATTGGACATTAGTGAGAAGAAATCAATGGATGATTGGTGAGAAGACACATCCCCACTTCTCTATAGGGGTGGGGAGCCTATAAATGTGCAATGTTGCATGGAACTTCAATTTTTTTTGTTATACTGGTAATTTTGCTGGTTTTTTTCTTCCTATTTTTATTATAAGGGATGATTTTCTTAGAAAGGGTTGAGAAAAAATACAGTAACATATATACATATATACGTATGTCTGTGTGATAAGAAAATAAAAGCAATTAATAAAAATGTAGTGGGTTTTTTTTTTAAAAAAATCACACATATTATTCTGCATGGAGGGTGTAACAAATATGCTAGCCCAGTTTGCAGTTCCTGGTATTAAAGGAAGGACTAATATTAATGTATGCCTGGACAGTGAGCTAGCCTATAGAGCCTATGAACACACTACAGTCAGTCAGAGAAGACACAAAGAGAACGGAAATGAACAGAAAAGAAAAGAAAATTGAGGGGAAAGTCCATGAGTAAGGAAGAAATAAAATTATCACTTTTTGCAGATGATATGAACCCTTAAAGAACTCTAAGGAGTCAATACAGAAGTTAATTGAACCAATTAATAACATTAATGGACTTGGAGGAATAAAATAAATCCACAAAATCATCAGAATTTCACACAATACCAAATAAAATCTGCCAGAAGAGATAGAAAAAGAAATTCTATTTAAAATTATTACAGAATGTGTAAAATGCTTGGGAGTCTACCTCACAAAATATACACGAGAACTATATAAATATACCTACAAACAACTGTTTACAGAAATAAATAATTGGAAAAACATTCATTGCTCATGGGTAGAATGAGACTATAACAAAATGATAATATCTAAATTAATTTATTCAATGGCATAATCAAACTACAATGGATTACTTTATAAAACTAGAGAATAACAATTCATATAGAGATAAAAAAGTCAAAGAATTTCAAGATAATAATAACAATAGCTGGCATTTATACAGTGCTTTAAGGTTTGCAGAGCACTTTAAAATATTATCTCATTTTATCCTCACAACCACCATAGTAGGTAGGTAATAGTAGTATGACCGCCATTTTATAGATGACAAAACTGAGGTTGAGAAAGGTTAAGTAAATAACTCATAACTTTCTGTGGTTGAATTTGAACTTAGTTCTTCCTGATTTCCAAGCCCAACACTCTATCCAGTAGGTGCCTTTATTTCAAGAAAACAGTAAAAAGAAATGGGATTAAAGGAGACCTAGAAATACGATATCTAAAACTGTACTACAAAACAGTTTTAGGAAAACATTTTTGTAATGGTTAAGAAACAGAGATCAATCAGCAGAACAGATTGGGTATACAATATACGGAAGCAAATTATCTAATAAACTACCATTCAGTTAACACAAAGACCCTAGCTATTATGATAAAGACACATTATTTGACAAAAACTACTGGGAAAATTAGACAATACCATGGAAGACATGGGATTTGGACCTATACCTACCACTTTATACAAAGATAAGCCCCAAATGGATACATGAACTAGATATAAAAAGTCATATCATTAACAAGTTAGAAACATGGAAAAAATTACCTATCAGATCTACAGAGAGAAGAAAAGTTCATGATCAAACAAGAAATAAAGAGGATAATAAAGGATAAGGTGGATAATTTTGATTACATAAAATTTTTAAAGGTTTTGCACAACAAATCTCATAAAGCTAAGATTTAAAGGGAAATAACTGGGAAAAATCTTTGCAAAAAGTTTCTCTAATTAAGGTCTCATTTCTAAGATGTATAAGGAAATGATTCAAATTTATAAGAAAAAGAGCCATTTCTCAATTTGTCAAGTGTTCTAAGAATATGAATAAATAATTCTCAAGGGAAGAAACCCAAACTGTTCAAAGCTATATGAAAAAAAGAAACTCTCTAAATCACTACTAAAGAAATGAAAACTGAAACAATTCTTAGATTCAACTCATGTGCATCATAGTCTCAAAGTTTTTGTGTTTCTTTTTAAAGGAAAATTATAAATGTTAGAATTCCTGTGAGAAAACAGACACATTGATGCCCTCTTGGTAGGACTATAAATGAGTACCATTCTGAAAGGCAATTTGGAAGTATATACACAGTTACTAAGCAGTGTGTGCCCAGCTATACACTGCTAAGCCTATACCTAAAAGAAATCAAAAAAAAGAAGAAAAGGCCCTTTCTGTACAAAAATATTGATAGCAGCACTTTTTGTAGTGCCAAAAATGGAGACTAAGGATTTTCAACAACTAAGGAATGGCTAATTAAGTTGTGGCATATGAATATAATGGAGTATTCCTTTGCTGTAAGAAATGAGAAAATAGATGATTTCAAAAAGACATTGAAAAACATATAAACTTACATAGAGTAAAGTGAGCAGAACCAGAAGAACAACTTATACTCTAACATCATATTATAAAAGTGAACAATTTTGAAGATTTTTATAAACCAACAAAGACTGAAATGGGAAGAACATTTATATAACAAAACTACACAAACAAGTTTGAAATCTGTAAAAACTAGGATAAATACAATGACCCTTCATTACTCCAAAGGATCAATATTGAAACATGCTACCCATTACAGAGAGGCGATGAATTTATATAACAACAATACTGCTTGCCACTACTGTGGCTGTGTAAGGCCAATAACAACAGCACACAGAAGGGCTGCTAGCACAAGGTCTTTGATGTGTTTTTCTAAGGAAAGCAACTTTAAGGGGTTAACAATCTCACTTTAATCAAACATACATATACCATTTACTTAGTTCAGGTGAAAAGCCAGCAGTGCTTTCAGAGCACAAGACAAGTAAGTATGTGAAGAACTCCCATTGTCCTGAGAACACAGGACTGTCTGTATTCTGTAATGTTAGCCTCCTTCACAGCACAAATGACAATGAGCCTGAACTTTGGTCCATTGTTTACAACTGGTCATGTCAATTTTGTGAATAATTCCCAGTTGCCTATCCCAGTAAAGTCAGTTTTTAAACAGGACCATTCCCATAGGTTAGACAAGATATCAGAATCTTCTAAAACTCTATGACTGGAACCAGAAAGGTCATCACTTTCATTTTGCCAAAGATATGGCTATCAAGGGCTAAAGCTATAGGTTTACTTAAGCTACTGAAAAAAAAAAGACCTACCTTTCTGTTCTATCCAAAGAAGCCTTCTCAATCTTCTCAGATCTTTCTCGACAATTGCTAAAATACATATGTGCTTTCTCTATATTTACCATGATGGTTCAAAGTTGGTCAAAGTTTGAATACCACTCCAACAGTTCTCCCATCCAATCTTGTTACATTATTGACATTAGTGGTCTTGTAAGTCTAGTAGATGTAACAACTACAGATGTCAATGCTGAAATCATAAGGCTACATGTCTAGATTCTGATTGGGAACTAAGCTAGAAAACTACAATAAGGCCCTTGTTACCATCTTCCTATTTATTTCAGATAATGTTTTATCATGAGTCAACCCAATAAAACCATTTGTCTAAAGTGGGGTGGGTGTCAAAATCAAGGGCTTTGACATTCCATAGGTTGTAGATAGATCTATTTAATTGTTTTGGGGCTCTAGTGTCCACTAGTGATTATGTGGTTAACAGCATTCTTTTTGATTAAAGTACAGGAAAGTGGTAGGAGTACTGCAAGTCCTATTGTCAGTATTCAGTGGTCTGAACATCCACAAACAAAATCACCAACTGGCATAGCCAAGCAGAGATGGAATCAGTGTCCATTGCTGGAAGCACACTCATTCCATCCTGCTGCTGAGAGAAGTAGAAGACTAGGATATCCAACACATGATCCAAATTAACTTGAATTATTCAGGATTTTGATCCTAAAAGCAATAGGGAGCCATTAGAGTTTATTGAGTAAGGGGATGACACAGACGTGCACTTTAGGTAAATCACTTTAGCAGCTATGGAGAACATGGATTAGCATGGAAAGTTATTTAAGGTAGAGAGACCAAATATGAAGCTGTTTTGTAATCCAAGCAAGAGTTGCTGATGTGGCTTTGACCACTGGTTGGGGTTTTTTCTGTTTATTTGTTTGGGGGGGGGGAGGAGTTGGTATGCTCAATGCTGTCAGCTAGCATCTACCCAGGGGATATAATGCTGATAATGAAAGGATGAGGTAAATTGTTTGCTAAAAGTTCATGGTTCTTGCCTAGTAGTTACCGCATTAAGCTGGTATCCAGGTCTTTCCAATAGAAGATTATTCTAACACAATCAATAGTTATACCATTTGTCCATTCCATAATTGGAACCAATTCACTTTCAGCCATAGAAACTATCTACGTTGGGCTTTTCACCTCACTCAGTCCAAAGAGTACCTATCTCTCAGGGTTGTTATCAGGATCAATGGAAATCATATTTTAAAGTCCTTAGTAAAGCCCTTCTGATGTCATTGGTCCCCTTCAAGAACAAAGGACAAGCAACAGCAATATTCTCTGCTCTCTATTCACATTTATGCTTCTGCCTATCAGGCCGGGAAACATGGTCTTCCAGCAAAATGAGTTGAAAAAAATTTTTGAGCAGATTTGTCTTCTAGAAATACTCATTTTCCACTACCATCTGCCTTCCTGACCTCAATCTTATCTCTTTTGGCATGTACCCCATACATTTTGTCTTCATTATAATCCAGAGCTAAACAATTTGGCCAATCAAGAGATGTATCTGCCATTACTACTCAGTCAGATCCATCCAAAGCTGCTCACTCTATTCTAGGGATTTCTTCCCAATCTAGCCAATACATATGTTCAACGTGGGGATCCAGAACTATAGCTCAGACTTCTTTAAGTCTTCTGAAATCACAAGTGGAATAGAAACCTACAGAGAGAAACTTAATTGCCAATATGGTCTTATCTAAGAGTGTGAGTGTCTGCATGTGTATGCGTGTATCTGTGTGTGTATGTTCAACAAACCTTTTTCACTGCAGTTAAGAATGAGGTTCATATGTGGTCTCCCTTCCCTACCCCTTCCTCTATACTTACATCTTCTTCTCACACACCCTAGTTATAAGAGCAAGTCCCACACCTTTCTTCCTATTTTCTATACTAGTACGTCTCTTTTGCCCTCTATTTTCTTTTCTGCCTTAAAATCTTCAGTACAGAATCAGTCCACCTCCAGGTCTTCTGTTTTCCTTTTTTACTTTCTCAGTATTATTTTAAAGTATTAAGGTTCTTAAGAGATATTTGTTTCTCCCAATTAGAATGATAGGATTATGTTATCAACAGTCACTTTCGATTATTCAAATGAATTTACCTTTCTAGATTTCTCTTAACATAAAATATGTTTATATTTTGTAAAATATGTGTTTATATTTCAGAGTTTAGTCAACTCTGCTCTTATCATCAGAAATGCTTGTAGATTCTCTATTCTATTAAAAGACCATTTCCTTCCCCCAGATCCCTTGGCCAATTCCCCTGCAGAATTATACTCAGCTTTGCAGAGTAAGCTACTCTTAGTTGCAAGTCCATATCTTTTACCTCCTAGAATATTGTATTCCAAGATCTCCTCTTATTTAAAGTAGAACTTATGTGATCTTAAGTCTAATTTCTAATACTTGAACTCATTTTTTCTAGGTACTTAAAGTATTTTTTTCTTTGATGTGAAGCTCTGGATTGTATCTGTGATTATTCTGGGACTTTTCCTTTTGGAGTTTCTTTCAGGAGTTGATTGGTCAATGTTATCTTTACTTAACTCTCTAGTTCGGATTGATCTGGGCAATTTTAATTTATGGTTTCTTGAAACATGTTGTCCTGTTGTTCTGATGGAGTCCTAATAGAGCTGTCCCTTCATTATAGGCCCACTGTACCTACCTAGCTTCCAGCTGCCCACCGCCCCTCCACCAATGTCCTAACTCCTTCATATATACCTCACTGATCGCTAGAACAACAGCTGTGTTCCTGAATTCTTAGTTCCCACAGAAACAGCAGGCATGTCCATGTGATGAGATCACAGCCACTGCCCCCAGACCCATTCCCACAGAAACAGGTGTGTTCTTGTATTCAACCACAATCACATCATCCATTAGCCCAAGACAGGACCACAATACCTGACTATCCATCTTGACCAGACAGGACCACAATAGCTAGCCAATCAGAAGACAGCACCATCAAGATGTAGAGCAGGATGCTTGACCACCTAACGATAGAAGGGGCCCACTCTACAATAGCGCCTGTGCAGTAATAGTAAAGAACTGACCTAGAGTGAACTTATGACTTATAATATCATTATAATATCATAATATAATAGCTTTCAAGGCTCTGTATCCACAGTTAGCTAGAGCAGAGGGCTCTACCAAGAAAGACCTAGAAGAGTGAAAAGTCCACAGTATAGATCTTGGAAACAACTGGGAGCAGCAGTAACCAGTTTGATTGAGATAATACTCAGACTAAAACACCCTAGACCTCTGACCACCCCACTGAAAAACATAGCAGGAATATCATTATCATATATACATACCCTTCTAACTATATGCATTATGGGTAACCACATGCACAGTTCTACTGAGGCTGGGACTCCTCCTCCATTACCTAATCCCTTAACAAACTCCTCCTGCCTTTTCGATATTAATCATATTCCTATATTTTATGTAAATTTTGATTGTGTAATCAACATCATATTCTCTATAAAATTGTATGTCTTGTCTTACTGAAGTTGCTAATTCCTCTAAGGGACTTAGCCACTCACCAGAGCATGAAACCTCAAAACTATAATAAATTTTTCCAACTGGCTTGGAGTCCACCTGAGTCTTTGAAATTCTTTAGAGACATCCCACCTCAACTCTACCCAAACCTCAGCAGTTCTTTTTTAATCATGTTTCTCAAGTAATCAAGTAATTCCTAAATTATATCTTTTTGACATGTTTTCCAAGTCTTTTTTTTAATATCAGATATCTCACAGTTGTTCATTGTTCCATCTTTTTATTTTATTCTAATATTTCTTGCTATATCATGTGGTCATTGATTTATGTTTAATCCATTCAAATTTACAGAGTATGTTACTTGGGTAAAGCTTGCCACTTTCTGTTCTAATCTATTTATTCTCTTTCCAATTCTTTCTTCCAGGGTTTTTATTTCATTTTTTATGTCTTGCTTCATTTCTTCTAGGTATTAATGTAGTTCTTGTATAAAATAGTTTTCCCCCCCTTTTAAGGTTCTATTTGCAGTTGCTTTGCAGTTACTCCTTCCTTCTAGGTTAGATTTTTGGTAACTCTGTATCTACAGTAATTCTTTATGGCAGTTAGTATCTTCTTCCATTTACTCATCTCTCCAACTTTAATTCCTGAACCTGAGGGTTTATGCTAGGACCAGGCCCTATTCCTGCTGTGTTTTTCAGTGGGGTGGTCCAGTTTACTTAGTCTTAATACTTGAGTTCCTGGGCTGACTGCCACCTCCTGGGGTTAAGCCCCCTAAGATCTTTGGAGTTCACAATTCTTGCTCTTCATGGCAGAATCTCAAAAAAGAATTCCCAAGACCTCAGAGGTCTAGGGTGTTTTAGTCTGAGTATTATCCCAATCAAACTGGTTATTGCTGCTCCCAGTTGTTTCCAAGTTCTATACTGTAGACTTTTCACTCTTCTAGGTCTTTCTTGGTAGAGCCCTCTGCTCTAGCTAACTGTGGATACAGAGCCTTGAAAGCTATACATTTCTTGAGCCCATCTCTAGTCTCATTAAGAGGCATCTGGCTCATTTGTGCCGGGCTGGTTCTACTGGCGGCCACTTCACCTGTTCACTGTGGGTTTCTGGGTAACATTTCATATAGTTATGGAGCAGAAGAACTCACTTACTATGATTTCTCTTTGGATTTCTTGATTGTCATTTGATCTAGTGCAATTTTCAGGTCTTTGCTAGAGTATGTATGGCAGATCTTGGCTCTCCGCCTTCTTTCAGGCAACCATCTTGGCTAGAAGTTTAGAACCTTTCCAGTAAATGTTTTCAGTAGAAATGACTATGACCCCACTGCTAGTGCCATCCCTCTGAGATTACATTTCTTTTATATGATGTGTGTGTGTGAGTGTGTGTGTATATACACACACACTCACACACACACACATACACACACACGTATCTTATGTGCTCACTTGTTTTGCATGTTGTCTTCCTCATTAGAACATAAGCTACTCAGGGACTATTTTTGCCTTTCTTTGTATCCCAAGTGCTAAGCACAGTACCTAACATACAGCAAACACTTAATAAATGCTTGCTGATTGACAGACAGACTATAGTAGAAAGTAGTCAGAGATAGAGCCAAAAGTCTATTTCCCACCATGAATTTCCATAGGAAAAATGCCCATTGAGAAAAATGATGAAAATCCTTTCACTTTAGACCAAGTGTGAAAGCTTCAGAATATCACACTTGGTTTTGGTCTTTTGACTACAAGTCCATGCCATCCTTCCAGGATATTCTTAAGAAGAGCTGTCCAAAGAGCAACTGGATTCAGAGTTGTTTGGGGTTTTTTGTTTGGTTGGTTGGTTTTGGGTTTTGGGTTGGTGTTTTTTTACACTTTGAGGGCCCCTTCACTCTTGACCTCCTGTGCACTGATTAGTGGAAGAAGTCAAGAGTAAGAAAAGGAGAAAGATCCTTTAGGCAATAGTTTAAAAAAAACCTGAAATCTTTATACATACAGCAAACCAATAAAAACCCTAACTCACCTTCACAAATACCTACACACATGCCAGCATAAAGCATGACTATTATGTAGCTATATAAACTTAAGTTTCCAAACTAATGAAGTACCAATAACAGGGATAATTCTGAAACACAGAGGACAAGTTAGAGGAACTGTGGCACCACATGGACAGTAATGTGGCAGATTGACAATGAGGTCAAGCATTCTCTGCCTGAAAGACACTTCAGAAGGAAATCATACACCAAGTAGAGCAAATTAAGAGAATTCTTAGTTTAGTCCAACACATTGCTGCTTGTCACTTACTGGACTACTGCCATCTGAACTTCTAAATTTTCTTCCCATTAGGTCGTCTCCCTTCAGACCTTGTGATTCCTGATTTTACCCTGATTTTGCATTAAATAATGTTTCCCATGTCTGGGCCTTTCAGATTTATGATTCGTCTACCTTGTTCAGAGTATGATTCTGACACCTGTCTAGGTAGGGGTAGGGACTTCTTAGCTGCCCTAGTCTCCAAAGCAGAAAAGATTAAATCAGGACCATGGATCCAATCAGTCCCTGCTCTTGAAGGGAGTCAACCCTGGTCCTATGCCTTTAACAGCTATCTGACACTAGACAACTTAACATCTCTGAGCCTCAGTTCCTTCATTTTAAAATTGAGATGGAAAATCCCTTCCAACATTCAAAACCTGTGATTATGTGACTTGGTTTTTTGTAAAGGTCCCTTTCATCTCTAAATCTGTGATTCTATGATCTATCAAAGACTAGAGAAAACAGGAAGAGCCAGTGATAACACAGGCATGTACAAATGCACCATGTTTCAAAAGTTTGTCTGTTTATATGTTGGTTGTTTGGAATGGGGAAGGCATTTTCTCATGGGAATGTAATAGTTAGGTTCCTAGCTAACCCACAAAAACATCTTTAACCCACAATGTAGCTAAAATTAACTTTGTTTGTTTAGTCCCTCCCTTCCACATGACTCATCTACTATGCATGGTCTATGTGGTCTTCCTAATACCATTCCTCTACTTCTTATTATTTCTCCCATTTTTCCTCCTATTGTTTTTTTCTTCTTGCTTTTAACCTTTTTCCTTCTCTTTCATTCACTCAAAAAAAATTTATTAAGCTCCTACTGTGTACAAATCATTTTTTCTTCCTTCTTTTGTGTTACTCCTTTTCTTTCTGTACTCCCTCTTTCTTTTCCTCATTCTCTTTTTATTCTCTTCCCACGATGTTTGGTTTAATTACAAGTTAAATTATATTTTTTTTCACTAGTATAGGCATATAAGTACTATATATAATGTTGTTTCTATTGGAAAATATTTTTGTTCTATTGAGACATAGATTAAGTTGAGAGTTCCTAAATTGATGAGTTTGCTGCCTTTATACTAATTTTAGCATTCAGCAGGTAGTATTGGCCATGTTCACATGCAGAGAGAAAGTGAGTATTTACCTGCAAGACTGTTATCCTCCCAGCCAAATTCAGTGAAGGCGGCCAAGGGATGGCTTATTGTTCGCTATGCCCAAAATAGGCAATTAGCTAGTAAATGCTGGCTTTCTAATTCAATGTTTTCTTCTTATAGTTGTCCTTTCAAACTTTGATGGCACGAACAGATGCTATAGATTGCTCAGTAGTTCAGCACAGTCTGTAAAACAGTATAAAGTATATTTTTTCTATCCTCAAGCTTTACTTTTCTAGTAGTTATCCTCTCTTGTGGACTCTTGGAGTTTTCTGATTCATAAAACTAGGAGCACTCTTTCTGACTTAACTAGTTGTTTTTCCTAATAATCTAAAAACTGGGGTTTCAGTTTGGGGGCAGGTTGTATTTTGACTCTGTGGGTTTTTTGCCTTGCAAAATCGTCACAAGAAAGTTCACATTTTCATTCGTGTTAGCCTTCTTTCAACCTGTGTTTTTGAAAGATCCTAACTGGTATTTCAATTGCTCCGTCTTGTCCCTTCTCAGTTATCCTTAGGCATAAGATTTTACAATAGTCACCTGACAACATAGCTACTGGTTAGGCAGAATAGATATTGTTTGTTCCTCTCCTTACATGGAAATCTCAGAAAAATTATACATACACCAAAGTCTTGGAGCAGTTTCAAGCTTTAATAGCTTTAACTATACTAAGACCTTTGGAATCTTCTATACAATAAAATATAATTTATCAAAAGAAGAAAGGAAAAAAAAACTAGAAATTTAAAACTTTACAAGTGTAAGAAACAGGACTGAAGAAATGACAGCAACAACAACCAACCAACCAAAATTGATATAGCATTTTACAGTTTATTACTCTGCACATGGTCAGGCTGCCTGCCATACTGAGATAGGCATACTGAGAGCAGATAAGATGCTCTTCATCATGTTTGGATGAGGTACATCTGACTTTTTGCAGATGGGATAGGTATATTTCCGCGCTGGATCAAAACTGCACTGTAACCAAAACATCACATGTTTTTATGTGGGGGAAGGGAGAAATACTGAGAAAAGACTTGTGATGAGGAACAAAAAAGATGATCATTTCTTCTTTAAAGGGCTTGTATTTAGAGAGGAATTACACTTATTCTTGGCCTAGAGGGCAGAACTAGAAGCAATGGGTTGGAGTTGCAGAAAGGAAGATTAAGGTTCCATGAAAGTAAAAACTTACTAATAATTAGAACTATCCAAAAATGGAATAAGCAATCCCTGGAAGTAATGGTTGCCCTCCCCCACTAGAAATCTTTCAAGCTTAAATAAACATGTGTTGGATATGTCATAAAGGAAATATTTTTTCAGGTATTGATTGGATAAGCTGGCTTCTTTTTTTCTTTCATTAGTGTTTTTAAAAGTTTTGTTGATGTGTCTTATTATATTACAAACATTTGCAAATTACTCTTACTTCATGAGAGCTCTCTTGTGATAAAGTAAAACAATTAAGTAAAATTGATAATCTAGTCACTTCATCTAAAAGTTTATAATTGCACTTCTATATCTTCTACTTTAAAAAAAATAACATCTATTTTCTCTCCCTCCCCAACTTTTTAAAAAAAATAAAAATAAAAACAAAAACTTTGTAATAAATATGCATAGTCAAGCAAAACAAATTTCCTCAGTGACTGTATACATACATATATATACATACATACATATATGTAAGTATATGCATGTGCATCTTATTCTGCACCCTATAATGGATAGCATGTTTAATCATCAATCCTCCAGAATTATGAAAGGTAGTTGTATTGATCACAGTTTTTACAGCTTTCAAAATTGTTTGATTTTACAATGTTGTTACTATAAGATTGTTCTCCTGGCTCTGCTTATTTCATTTCTCAGCAATTTACAAAAGTCCTCAAAATTATTTATTTTTTTTAAGATTGATGTTATAAATCATTCTCTCAATTCTACTTCCCTCTGCATCAGTTCACATGTCTTTCCATGTCTTTGTGAAATCCTCCATTTTTTCACTTCTTACAGCAGAAGTCCTCCATCACACTCATCTACCCCAGCTTATTCAGTAATGCCTCAGTTGTTAGCATCTTCATTTCCAGTTTTTTTTTGCCACTACAGAAAAGGTGTCTAAAGCCCCTTCTAATGTTGAGGTTCTAAAATTCTTGTTATTTTATGACATAATACAGAATAATTTCCTTAGTTCTTGTTTACCTTCATCACCTAATTTCTCATAGTATCATAGGATTTAGAGCTGGAAAGCACCTTGGGGACCATTTAATCTAATAACTTTACAAATTAAGAGGCTGAGGCCCAGAAAGGGAACTGACAATCAAAGTCATATAGGTGATAAGTATTTCAAGCCAAAATTCAAGCCCCAAACTTCTGATGTCAAAGTCAATTCCCTCTCTACCACACCATCTGCTTTTTACCTCTTTGTAATCCTTCTTTCATAGTAATAATGTGGGGAAGGACGTCTTTAAAATGTGTGGTAATGTGTCAGGAAAACATGGCAAGACGTATATGAACTGATGCAAAGTGAAGTGAAAAGAACCAGGAGATCGTTGTGCACAGTAACAACAATGTGAAAGACTTGGCTACTCTGATCAAAGCAACAACCCAAGACAATTCCAAAGGACTTATGATGAAAAACTGCTATCCACCCCCAGAAACAGAACTAATGAATCCTGAGTGCTGAGTAAGATATAATTTTCTCGCTTTCTTTATTTTTCTTGCTTTCTTGAAATGACATGTAGAAATATGTTTTGTGTGTTCTCACATATATATACATATATATGCATATATGTACATACATATACAATTAATATTACATTGCTTGCATTCTCCATGGCTGAGGGAGGGGATGGAAGGACTAGAGAGAATTTAGAGCTCAAAATTTAAAAAGAAAAGAATGTTAAAAATAAGTAATAAAATTTTAATTGCTCATGATAACAAAAGAGGTAAGGTCCTTTTTAAGTCACTATATAAGAATCTATGGATCTATGATCTTTAATTGACAAGCTCTTTGTCAATAAAACTGATGGGCATTCTCCATCCTGGTCAAACTAGCCCAAACTGTTTTCCCCATCATAACTTTCTATCTCCTGCCTCTGTTCCTTTGTACAGTTGGTACAAATACATAACACCCTCCTTCATCAACTTTGCCTTCTAAAATCCCTCTCAACAACTCAAAACTCAAAGTTATATAACTGTTGCCAACAACTGTTGCCTCTAAAATCCTCCTCAAAGTACAAACCAGATGCTACTTTCTGCATGAAACCTTTCCTGATTATTGTTGTTCTGTCATTGAGTTGCATTCAAACTCTTCATGACCCCATAGACTACACAATGCTAACCTTTTCTATCCACCAGTGTCTCCCAAAATCTGTTCACACTCATGTTCATTGCTTCCACGACACTATCTATCAATACCATCCTCTGCCATTCCCTTTTCTTTTCACCTTCAATCTTTCCCAACATGAGGGTCTTTTCCAATGAGTTTTGTCTTTTCATCATGTGGCCAAGTATTTAAGCTCCAGCTTCAGTATTTGACCTTCCAGTGAACAACCTATTAATTTCTTTAAGTATTGACTGCTTTGATCTCCTTGCTATAAAGGGGCTCTCAAAAGTCTTCTCCAACACCACAATTCAGGAAGGTCAATTCTGTGGCTCTTAGCATTCCTTATAGTTCAACTCTCATGGCCATACATTATGACCATAAAAAACGACATCTTTGACTATACGAACTTTTATCAGCAAAGGCAATGTCTCTGCTTTTTAGTATGCTGTACAGATTTGTCATAGTTTTCCTTCCAAGGAGCGTCTTTTAATTTCATAGCTATTATCATCATTGGCAGTGCTCTTTGAGCCCAAGAATATAAAATCTGACACTGCTTCCATTTCTTTTCCCTCTATTTACCAGGAAGCAATGGGTCCAGTTGCCAAGGTCTTGGATTTTTTTTTTATGTTAAGCGGCAAGCTAGCTTTTACACTCTTTTTCACCCTCACAAAGAGACTTAATTCTTCTTAACTTTCTGTGATCAGACTGGTATCATCTGCATGTCTCAGGTTGTTAATATTTCTCCTGGGAACCTTAATTCCAACTCTTAATTCTTCCAGCCTGGCATTTCACATGATGTACTCTGCATATAAGTTAAATAAATAACAACATATAGCTTTGCCATATTTCTTTTTCAATCTTAAGTCAATCAGTTATTCCACGTTTAGTTCTAACTGTTGCTTCTTGGCTGCATACAGGTTTCTCTAAATAAAAGTAAGATGATCTGGTGCTCCCACATGTTTGAGGACTTGCCACATTTTGTTGTGATCCACACAGTCAAAGGAGCTAGTGTAGTTAATGAATCAGAAGGAGATGTTTTTCTTTCCCCATAATACAATCAATGTTGGCAATTTGGTCCCTAGCTCCTCTGCCTCTTCAAAAACCAGCTTTGCTCTTCTGGTAATTCTCATTTCACATATTACTGAAGACTAACTTGTGGAATCTTAAGCATGTGAAATGAGCACAATTGTTCAATAATTTAAACATTCTTTGGTATTGCCCTTATTATATTTCCCAATCCAGTGGCCACTATTGAGTTATCCAAATTTGCAGGCATATTGAGTGCAGCATGTTAATAGCATCATTTTTAGGATTTTAAATAGCTCAGCTGGTATTCCACCAGCTCCCCTAGACTTACTGCTAGCAGTGCTTCCTTGACTTCATTTTCCAAGATGTCTGGCTCTAGAGCAGTAACTACATTATAAGTTATGGTGATGTTAAAATCTTTCTTGTATAGTTTTTCTGTGTATTCTTGCCACTTCTTAATCTTTTCTACTTCTGTTAAGTACCTACTGTTTTTGTCTTTTATCATGCTCATTTTAACATAAAACATTCCCTTGTTATCTCTAATTTTCTTGAAAAGATTTCATTTTTTCCATTCTATTGTTTTCTTCTATTTCTTTGCAATGCATATTTAAGAAAATCTTTTCTCTCCTTGCTATTCTCTGGAATTCTATATTTAGTTGGATATATTTTTCACTTTCTCTTACTTTTTGCTTTCCTTCTTTCCTCGGCTATTTGTAAAGCCTCATCAGATAGCCATTTTGCTTTCTTGCTCTTCTTTTTCTTTGGAATGTTTTTTGTTGCTGCCTCCTGTACAATATTGCAAATCTCTGTCCACAGCTCTTCAGGCACTCTGTCTACCAGATCTAATCCCTTAAATCTACTTATCACTTCCACTTCATAGTCATAAGGGATGTTATTTAGGCCATACCTATCAAACTTTCATCATCAGACACATCTGTAGCTGAGCTTCCTTTCAGCTTTGACCCAACCCCTTTATTATTAGTAGAGATACTTACAGTTGTCCTCCACTCTTCCTCAGTAGCCTGTTGGACACCTTCCAACCTAAGGGGCTTATCTTCTGGTAATATATTTTTTATCAGTTTAATACGGTCCAAGGGGTTTTCTTGGCAAAGATAATGGAATGGTTTGCCATTTTCTTCTCCAGTGAATCACCTTTTGGCAGAACTCTCTATTATGATGTCTGTCTCATGGAACCCTGTATGGCATAGCTCAGAGTTTCATTGAGTCACACAAGCCCCTCCACCATGACAAGGCAGTGATCCAAGAGGAGATCTTTCCTGATACCGTTCAGCTATTAGTGTTGTCTCCTTCTTGAAATTATTTTTTTTACTTCATTTATACTTTGTATTTGCTTATCTATTGGTACATGAGAATCAATGAGGCATTGTGGATGGAGGACTGGCTTTGGAGTAAGGAAAACCAGAGTTCAAGTCCTACCTCTGACATATACTAGCTATGTCACCCTTAACATGTCACTGAACTTCTCAGGACACCCAAGAAACTCCGTAAAACTCAAAGTTATATAACTGTTGCCAATCTGCACTTGTAGAAGGAATTTATTCACTAGTAATTCCTTCAATTAATGAAACCCCAAGTTCAGATTCACTCCCACAACACCACAAAAAGAAGTGTAAATGTTGTATTGCCCAATAGAATGTAAGCTCCTTGACAAGGGCAAGCAACTCTTTTACTTTTGACATTGTATCTAGAGTGCCTCACACAGTACCCTGCACATAGTAGGTACTTAATAAATAGTTGTTGAATTATTGAATAGATCAGGATGTCAAATATAATAAAACTCTTTGAATTAAGTATAATCCATAGATAAATGAGGTCCCCTCAAGGGATCAAGGTTTTACATTCAATGTTAAGTAAAAAAATAATAATGATTGATGCCCTTTGGTTTATACCTGAGTGACAAATGTAATGTCATTCCTCCTCTATACCCTAAATCCCTACTGAGTTTGACTACAGTGCAACTGAACTTCAAGTGCTTGCCTTGGAAAAGATTCATTTTTTAAGAAGATTTTTTTTGCCTTTGGATCCACTGGACTTTTCTTCATTTCAGCCCATTAACTCTAATTATTGCCCTGTACAAATTTAAAATAATTATCTCCATCATTGGGGTATCACCCCCTTCAGATAGCCAATGATATTATCGTATCCTCTCAGTAGTAACTTAGATAAGCTATGCTCAATTAGCTTCTTTAATCTTTTGTTATAAATCAGTTTGCTCAAGATTTCACCCCACCCCCATTTTCACAGTGATTTGCAAGTCTTTCTGTCTATAGAAGTTCAGTACCCTGGTCAACTTAGCTATATGTGCAGTTCCCAGCCTTGATATTTTTGCTCTCTCCTCTACCAACATGAAGTTCTAGGAGTAAAAACTCTGAGCTACTAATCAAATGAAGTGTTTAACCAATGAGGAATATTATTTTCTAGCTGTTGTATGTCATAATTGTTAGCACATCCTGGTATCTTCAGGATGGGAAATATGAAGCAAGAGAATCAGCAGAGTCAGAACATTTGGGTTTGAATCCAAGCTCTGTCACTTACTAACTTTGACCTTGAGCACATTCATTTCTTCCTCCCTGGATATAATCCAGCAAAAGTTAAATGAGCACTTTGCAGATATATTGTGAAGGTAATTCTTGTTCAAGTACAGGCTGGATAAGAATGGCCTCTGAATACTTTACAACTCTGAAATTCTATGATTCTGTGACTCTATGACTTAACCTCTCTATGCCTCAGTTTTCCTCATATTTAAAATGGGATGATAATATGCTGCATACCTCATAAGAGGTGGTATTATGTAGTAGATAGAATGCCTCCTTGAAGTCAGGAAGATGTGTTTCAACTCCCACCTTTGATACACACTAGCTATGTAACCATGGGCAAGTCACTTAATAGTGACTCAGTACCCCAAGGCATCTAAGACTATAAATTATAGATCACTTGCTGATCTGTCTTGATGAAAGGTGTTTCCAAAATGGAAGTTCTACATATTGATAAAGTCAGAATACTTCTTCCTCAGGGAAAGTGCATTACTGTGTGGCCATGAGGATCAAATTAGATTATTTATGTAAAAGGGTTTCATAAATGTATAGCACCATATAGATGTAACCTCTCAGTAATTCTGTATTGCTGACTCATATCCAAACACCATCCATCTATGATGGCCTATTTGTTTCATGAAATTGAAAAAGTAATGGTCCCAAGAACCATTTTCCCATGTTACTCTTTTCATTTCTTCAAGAAGTTTATATTTATCTCCTCCTGGAAGCCTTCTCTGATTTCCTTGCTCACTGATGACGTCCTTTACTGCCCCTCAGAAAACCTTAGATAGCACTTCATTTCTTATTTATCATACTATACCACAGTTATTTATTTTTCTGTCTTATTCTCCTAGTCCCTGTGGGACCAGGACTTAAATAAGCTTTTCATCCAACTCCCCTTCTACCCCATTCCCACTCCACTACCAGCACAAAGTACAGTGAAGAATACACAGTAGATATATTATGTTGAATGAATGGATAGATAGGTGAATGCATGAAAATAATATTGGAATTTTTTATAGTTGAACTGTATATATATCATCTTAGTGAGTGACCTCATTAAGTTTTTTTTAAACTTATTCTGTTCTTTCCTCTCCTAGAGGGTTTCAGGGACCTCTGGGCATCATTTCATACACAAAGATATTCTATTTCTAATCTACAGGACATTCAAAAGGAAGCCTGAAGTCAACCTGAAGAATCAAACAGAAATTCCATACATTGCTATTGATATTCAGCCCATGTGCCAGATTTGATTCTTTTATTGTTGATAACACAGCCATAATTAATTTTTTAAAATCATGAAAGGCATTACCATACCATAATGATTTACTAAAAATCCAGAAACATGCTAATCACTGCCTTCCTATTGACTACAAATTTTCTAATTAAATCAAAAAGGGAATAAACATCTATTGGCATGACTAGTTTTGAATAATCCATACTGTTTAGTACTCTCTATTCAGTTGTCCTCCATTTTTATCAGTTCTATGATTGTCACTTTGTCATTTGTGTAGGAATTAGAATTAGGGGATTAAATAATGTACAAGCAAGATCCTCTCTACCTCCATGTCTTTTTGCACAATACTCTCCTCCACATGTTCTGAAATCTGGCTACACTCACTTACTTACTGTTCCACAAACGAGGGCTCTACCTCTCATATATACCGCTGAGCTCTGGCTGAGCCACATGATTAAAATGCGCCGCCTCCTCATGTCTCCATCTTGGAATCCCTGGTTTCCTTCAAAACTCAGCTCAGTCTCTACCTTCTATATGAAGCTTTTCTTGATCTTTTTCTGCTACTTTTGAACTCTCTCCCCAAACAAACTTGTATTCATTTTGTATATGTAGGGGTAGGAGTTTCTACCTCTACCCCAGTTAATGTAACACAGGGCCCTTATAGATCCATTAAAACAATCAAAAAGGTAAAGTAGATACAAAGAAGCCTTTAATCAATTTTGAAAGAAATAATATGCTTTTGCCATTATATAAAGATAGATGATGCCACATAGAAAATATCTTGGAATTGGCTGGGAAAAAAAAGGAAATCAGGTACACCTTTTAGGCATGCTTCCTCCTCATTATTATATGTCTCTTAAGGAAAGGGACTTTTTCATTTGACCTTTGTATTCCCAACACATATAGCACAGTGCCTGGCACATAGTGTGCATACACATAGTATGTGTATCATTTGCCCCGATTAACCATGCCACCAGACAACTGGATCTTAAACGAATCATTTACTACTCTCAAGGATCTAACTCTAATCTTAAACCTCCTAATACCCCTCCTGACCTCAGAGTTTATACCCATTTCCAAACCACCCAGATAGTATTCTTATTAACCCCTTACTTAGTGGTCCTGTAGGCCTCTGAAAAAGGCAAAGGTGGGGGGGCGGAAAGGTAAATTCTGCATCCATTGAAGATTAAGGAGAGTTGCAAAACAGCCATGAACTTGAAAGTGAAATTATTCTATGCCCAAAAGACTATAAAACTGTGCATACCCTTTGACCCAGGAATAGCCCTACTAGGTCAATAAACCAAAGAGATTTTTTATAAAAAATGGAAAAGATAAAGGATCTATATCTACAAAATATTTATGTCAGCTCTTTTTGTGATGGCAAAGAATTGGAAATTGAGGGGATACCCATCAATTGGGGAATAGCTGAACAAGTTACGGCATATGATTGTGATGGAATACTACTGTGCTATAAGAAATGATGGGCAGGATGCTTTCTGAAAAACCTGGAAAGTGATATGAACTGATACAAAGTGAAGTGAGCAGAACCAAGAGAACACAGTACACAGTAACAGCAACTTTCTATGATGATCAACTGTGAATGAATACAATGATCTGAGACAATGCTATCCACCTCCAGAGAAAGAACTGATGGAGTCTGAGTACAGATTGAAGCAAACTATTTTTTTACTTATTTTGTCTTTTTTTTTGTCTGTGCTTCCTTTCACAACATGACTAATATGGAAATGTTTTGCAAGACTGTACAAATAGAATGAACATGTATCAAATTGTTTGCCTTCTCCATGAAGGAGGGGGGAGGAGACACACACACACACACACACACACACACACACACACACACACACACAGAATTTGGAACTCAAAAGTTTGAAAAAAACAAATGTTAAAACTTTTTTACATGTAATTGGAAAAATATTTTCTAAAAGGTAAAATTACTATAACCATTTATGTTGCATGTTTGAAAGCTCCCATGTAAACATGAAACATAGAGGAAATAAAGAAGAGGGAAGTCTGAATGTGCAATGAGCTGCCTTAGCAGGTTCTGTGTTCTCCCTCATTAGAGGTCTTTAACCAAAGTCTGGACTTGAACATGGTGTAGAGCAGTAGTAAAAATTCAAACAGAAACAGGAGCTACTAAACCACACAGAAGAATCCCTGCCAGGCTTATTAACTTAGAAATCCACATATTAATATTATCTGTGTTTTATTGTATTTTTATTTATTTTGTTTTAAATGTCCCAATTAGATTTTCATCTGGCCCTGCTACCTTAAGTGTTCTCAATTTGCAGCATGTTTGACACCTCTGGTGTTGAGGGTTTTCTGTTTCAGGTATGGGTTGGACTAGCTGGCCTCTGGTTCACTTCCAACTATTAGATGCTGTGATTCTATGAACAAAAAAGGAGCAAATCTTTCTTTAACATGGAGAAGTCATATCATTTAAAAAGCGATGTGGTGTTAATGTCTATTTATAATTTCCTTTTCAATAGTTCCCACTCTTTCACTTAGAAAATGGAAAAGCCCATTTTAAGACCAGAGTCAGAAATGCTAGCCAGAGACTCAGGATAGGTAGAAAAACAATTTGAAAGCTACTCAATTCATAGATATTCAAGGCTAAATTAATCCATTCCTCTTATTTCTTGAGCATGGATTAAAGACCTACTCTGTTCAAAGTGCTGTGCTAGGTACTTGGAAAAGATACAAAGTACAGATAAAACAGAGTTCTTGCCCTAATGGCTCTTATAGCCTGGCAGAACAAGACATAAACACAGATAATTATACTCTAGTTTTTTAATAGGCTTTTCTTATTTTGGTATGTCTGCTTTCCTCATCCCCTTAGGAATTTTAGTCTTTGATTGTACCTCCTCTGTTATCCTTGTTCCCTTTTCCTTCTTCAATGCCGGACTTCCTGACAGGTCTCTGAGTAGGGACCTCCATGGTGTGGGGTCTGATTTCTGAGCTTTTCAGCCCCATCAAGTTTCCTCTTTCCACTTCCTCTCTTCTCATCTGAGTTTTCCCTCTGCTGTAGGATTATAGGAGTTTTGCCCTGTACCTCTTACCTCAAATGATCTGCTTCTCACAGACTGTCATCCTGCAGAGCAGCATGGGCTCCATGATCAAGAACTGGGCTGGAGAAAAATTGGACCTAGTTTTAAAGCTGCCCAAATGAAGAGTCTGGTTGGAAACAGAGACTGGGGCCCCCTCTCCTCACCTGCCAAATAGAAAGGATAATAACAGATTTCAAAATCTCTTGAGGGGAACAGTCACAATACTTTCTTGCCTCAAAAATTCTCTCTTCATATGGTTTTTTGACTTTAGATTACAAGGCTTGATTTGTAAATATGCTCTTAGTATATAATACAAGACTACATGATAAATGCTGGAGAGATGCATAGTGCTATGTGAGTATAAGCTATTAATGGCATTCGAGGTCATGAAAAGCTTCATGAAGTAAGCGATATTTGAGCTGTTTTAAAAATGGGGTAAGAATTGAATAGCCATGGTGAGCAAAGATACAGAAGTCAGAGAAAATAGGATGTTTTCAGAGGGCAAAGTGTTGTCATTACATAGTGTGTGGAACAAAGGGATATGAGAGAAGGCCAGCAAAGTAGGATGGAGGGTCTTAGATGCAAGGCAAAGGAGTCCGAATAGGAGGCTAAATTAGCCTGGTGGACAAGCTTGGGTTTAAAGTACTTGGGTTTAAATTAAAAAATCCACACACAGTGAGAGACTTAGAGTTATAAAGCAAGATTTGTTGCAGGCATAAACAGATGTCTCACAGCAGCCCCATCAACATTGATTACAATTCACTTCAGGCTCTACACTGGGAGCCCAAACAGCAGTGGGTCACCCCAGACTCCCAACTCCCAACTGCTGAAAGGGCTAGAGGCCCCAGTGACAAAAGAACTAACTGGAAAAGTATTGTGGCAGGGAACCACTACCACCCACTGAGTGATTCAAAACTCTTTTTCAGAGGATGGATTTTTTTACCTGGGGAAAGAGAGGGGATAAATGGAAAAGTACTGACACACCTTTGTCATTGAGGTCTCACGATGGCTGCATCTCACAAAGTAGAAGAATACAGCAGAGTTGGAAATGAATAGGTAACAAAGAGATAGCCTGGGTGCTATTTATGTGAGCATATGTTATACAGCATAAAAAGGTTCAGATGGGTTCCAATCAGACTACATAGTAAGTGTAGACACAACGCTGTCTGTGTGATCCCACAGTGCCTTGCATACATTAGGTGCTTAGTTAATTCTTATTACTTTCCCTTTCCCTTCCCCTGTTGTAGAGAGTTATCCATGATGAGATCGTGAATCCCTTGAAGGATAAGGGAAGAAAAATTATATTGTTACATGAGAAGTTACTTCCATGTTGTATTATTATGAAGTATCGGATAATGCTAACAACTCACATTTACACAGTGTTTTGGAAGTTTGCACAATACTTTCATCACTGATCCCACTTCGAAGCAATTACTGCAAGTATTATTATATTATGCCCATTTTAGAGATAGGAAAATAAAGTCTCAGAGAGGTTGACCAACTTGCCCCCATGGTAGAGCAGTTGGTGTCAAAGACTTATAATTACCACCAAGTCTCATGCATACATATGAGAGAGACAGTATAGTGTAATGAAAAGAGGAATGGACTTGGAGTCTGAAGAGATGTGTTCAGACCTTGGCTCTCACACTAGTTGTTTGACCGTGGGCAAAATGCCAAACCTGAGACTCAGTTTTTTCATCCATAAAAGGAAATAATATCTGTAGTTAATACTTCACAGGGTTATTGAGATAACGAATGTAAAGCAATTTACAAACCTCAACATCCTATATAAATGTCAGCTGTAATAATGATGTCATATTTGTACAAGTTTGTGGCAGGAATCAGGTTTTAAACTTTTTATTATCAGCCACAGTGCCTGACATAATGTTTATGCTTAAAGTAGATATTTAATAAATATTTATTAGTTTGGTAAAATTGAACCCCTCCTTTCCACAAGCCCTATCTCAAACCCTTACCTGGTTCAGACCCCTAGTAGTAGAGTGAACAGGGTACTCTGCTGCTCTTTAATCCCAGATAACAATTTTAGGACTAACCAACCATCCTTCAAACCAGTTGGAATATGTCCAGCCTCCTGAAGTCACTTCAGATACGACAGTAATGTCGGGGCATAGTATTGATAATTGTCTCCCTGGCAACACTTGGTGGTTGGGTTTCCATGGTGATGCTCTCACAGCCTAAACAGTAAACAATATGTCATAGAATGAGCTGAAAAACACTGAATCCAACTCCATTCCTTTTGTAGATGAGGAATGTGAGACTCAGAAAGGGGATGGAATTTTACCCAAGGTCACACAGCTAGTTAGTGGCAAGGTTGGGATCAAGACCCAAGTCATCTGACTCCCAGTCCAAGATCTGTTCCACTGTATTTCATTTCAATGAGTATTCTAGTAAGCTAAGCATAATTTCAATATCCTTAACAAATGCCTGCCAAGAACTGATTCTGTGCCATATTTCATATCTTTTTACCAAGACTTTTTGACTCTAGTTCTACAACTTCTCTTAAATCTATCACTTCCTCTCATTCCCATGGCTATCACCCTAGTGAAGGCTCTTGTTACCTTCTACCTAGATTACTAAAATAATTTTCTAATTAATTTTCCCACCTCCCAAGTCTGTCTCCTCCAATCCTTCCCATGTCATTCCCCCTCAACTCCCCCCACACCTTTATCATGCACGAATTGGATCAGATCACTTATATTATTGAATCACCTTGACAGCTCCAAATCCTGGATTAACTCTATTTAGTTTCTATGTGATAGTCACATACTGCATGTCTAAAGCATGGCTTTTCTGTTTAAGTTTGTTTCTCAGGAATCAGCTTTCCCTAGCTCCTGGCTTTCCCACCAGAGATAGGGAAGGCATATATTACCTAGCCTGAAATACTGACTCCTCCTTAACTGTACTTTGTACAAGGCCAGCTCGGGAGGATTACATATTGAAACAGTGATAAACCCCCATGACTTCTGGTCACAGTCTTTACTTTATTCCTCCACTCTCTGAGAACTAGACAGGGAGGAGGTGGGGGTAAGTGGGAAGATTATTAACAATAAAGTTGTGTCAATACTCTTCCACTTACTCTCTCATCTCCCCCAAATAAAAATATCCATCCCTTGAAGAAGGGCCTTTGAATCACTCAGTAGGTGATAGAATCCCTGCCACAACACATTCCCTGTTGGTTCTTTGTCATTTGGGGCCATAGTACAAGCAGCTGGCAGTCAGGAGCCTGGGGTGACCTACTTCTGTTTGGACTCCCCTTATAGGGCCTATAATAAATTACGCCGACTGCTGATGGGGCTACCATTAGATCCTTGCTACCTCTTGCTCTTGCTACATGACCTGCTCACCTCCTTTACTAATCATATATTTCCTTGATATCTTTCCTACTACTTCTTTTACATAAGCCATCACTGTTAATATATGATATTCCACTTACACCCACATAGATTTTCCATTGTCCTCTGAGTCACTTGCAAATTTGAGTCTAGGGATATTGCAATGTTCTTTGATGCACAGCAATACGGTGTCACCTGGGGAATGATGTTGAAAAGATAAGTTTTTGTTTCAGGCAGCAGCTTAAGTGCTGTGAAATTTCTCAGAGTCCAGCTGTCTCTCTTCTCCTACTCAGTTCTAGGCCCCAGTGCATTGTTCTGTCTGTAATGCCTGCCCAAGAAAGAGGTGCTAATGGCACTGAACTTATTAAACAAAACAAAAAAAAAGTATTCACAAATTAATGTCCTGTTGAAGTAGGGGTTAAGGTTAAACAACCAACCAGCCACTACAGTCTGACACCAGTGTCCCCATCAGAGGTAGTCAGGTAGTCCAGAAACAGAGGTCATAAGCTAGGGTGGCAAAGCCATCAGTCAATCACCAAGCATTTGGTAAGCATTTATTATGTTCCAGGTACTGTGCTAGGTGCTGTAGTTACCAATAGTCTCTGTCCTCAAGGAGCCCTCAGATAAGTGTGCATGCATGTGGAGAGAGAGAGGGATGGGGGTGGGGGTGGGGGGTGGAATAAAGACAGAGAGAGGAGAGAAAGAGGGAGGGGAGAGAGAGAGGGAGAGAGGGAGAGAAAGAGAGAGAGAGAGAGAGAGAGAGAATTAAGAGGTGGGAAGGGAAAGGCATTAGCATTAGCAGCAGGGAGGATCAGCAAAGGCTTTATGTAGAAGGTGGTATTTGAGTTGATCTTTGAAGTAAAGAAGGGATTCTAAAGGTTAGAAATAAAGAAGGATAACATTTCATGGATGTAAACAGAAACATATCTGGTATTCAGAGCTGAAAGGAACCTTAGTTTGACCCATTCATTTTATAGCAGAAGTCTAGAAAAGAGAAAGGACTTTCCCACTTCAACACAGGCAGTAATCAGGAGAGCTGGGATTTGAATATGTTTTCTCACACTATTATCTTGAGTGCTTTCCAACACCATGCTGTCTAGGGAAAGGAGATTTCTACACAGTGGCATATGATTCTTCAGTTTCCTTTTAAAGGCAAATATGCCTGCCAAGCTCTTGTAAAGTGAATAAGGGACTATCTTATACAATATAAAATGCTAATCTGGGCCATTAAGAACCATTTTGAATATAAACTAGACTTCAGTGTTACCAAATAAATAAAAATCATTAAAATTTTGCTGAACTAATTTGATTTCTAGTTAAATCCTGCAATTCTAATGTTCCCTTAGACCTACCCCTGCTTATGTCATTTATCTTCATGATTTTGCTTATTTAATCTCTTTCATTGCTCTTCTGATTTTCTATTCTTTAAGCACTACTCAGTAGTTTTGATGATTAGGGCATTATAATATAGTTAGAGATCTGGAAAAGGTAGTCTTCCTTCATTCCTATTTTTTTCCATTATTTCTTTTGAGATGCTTGACCTTTTATTCCTCCAAATGAATTTTATTATTTTGTTTGGTTCTATAAAGTAACCCTTAGTAGTTTGATTGCTATAGCACAATCTTTGTAAATTTATTTAGATAGTATCATAACTTTGTGACATTAATTTTGACCAACCATGATCAATGAATATTTTTCCACCTATTTAATTTTTATTCTTGTAAAGTGTTTTGCAATTGTGTTTACACAAGTTTTGATTATATCTTGGTAAAAAAAAAATAGAACTTCCTCTAAACCAGGTATTCATGATCTGGAGTCCATGAACTTGGATTATGAAGCTCTGTGTGTGTCTGTGTGTGTGTGTGTTATGTTGAGAACCACATTATAGTATAATTCCTTTTCTTTGTAATCCTATGCATTTCATTTTATGCATTTAAAAGTATTATTCTGAAAGGGTCCATATGCTTCACTAATCTGCCAAAGGTGCCCCTAATGCAATAAAATTAAGCTCTACATCATAGGTTCCCAAAGTGTGCCATACCGCCCCCTGAGGGGCACTGGAACTGGGAGGGAGTAGTAGTAGCCTTGGGTGCAATTGTGGGGCATTGAATAAAAATAAGGGGGGTGGTGGTGGAAGTGATGGGGTGCTGGGTTGCTTGTGCTTGGACCCTAATTCTAACAGCCTCTGATGAGGTGCCCATGCCTGGACCCCAGTTCTAAAATCACATCTCTCCCTAGCTTCAAAGCATTGGCCCTAGCAGTCCCTCTCCAGTTCAAGGGCAGCATGCCTTAGCAAAACACTTATCTCTCCTCCCGATACTGTGGCCAGATGCACCTATAGAATTTATTAGTTTGGACTCCCTGTGTACGTGTTAATTGGCTGTGCACTGGGACATAACAATATTTACTACTTACTGACCTTCCTGATATGTATCCTAGATATAGTCAAATGTATACTCCCTTACATTCATCTTGTCTAACAAGACATTTGATGGAAGCAACCTGGATATCTTCAGCCAGCCCTGACCGATGGTTGACTTAGTGACATTTCATAGTCAAAACCACACCCCCAGGTAGCTCCCTCCTTTGGCTATTTCCCAGTGAACTCTGGGTAAGATACCTACACAGTAGATACAAAAAGTGCATGTTCCTTAACCACTCCCTAATCCCACCCCAAAACACCAAATTGACAGGTTTCACCCCTAAATCTCTTATAAAAACTTTCCTGCACCTGTATAAGGTTGCAGGTTCCCTAAGAACTCTTGCCCTCTGTAAAGTGTAATAAATCTTTGCCACCTTGACTTAAAGAATGTTTGAGATTGTGAATTCATTCCAGAGAGCCCCAACCCTCTTCAGTACTCCGGAGACCTTAAGCAGTTAGCGTCTGTAAAGGTGCTCCACTCTCAGGATCCCTTCCTAAGTGGTTAGAGTCCCTAAGGATGGGTAAAACCAATTTGATTCCTGAATCCCTGGGTTTTTCCCCCTTAACAGAATCATAAAAGAAGAAATTTTTGAAAAAAAACATTCATACATGTTTCATCTGTTTTGTAACAGACTTAAAGTCATAGTGATTACATTATTTTCCAAATAAAAACACAAAATGCAAGTTATAACCAATCAGTGGTCAAGTGTGCCCACAGGTCTTAACAAACAAGTATTAGCAAGTGGGTGTGTCAAGCATTGTTGAGAAATCCAGCATGCATTGGCAGGAATATGTGCCTGTAATGACTTGTTTACAATGTAATACTATATGGTTACATGATGCAATACCGTGTCACCAAAATTTCAATGCAGGAAAAAACTCACAAATTTACAATAAATTATTAAATTTAGGATGCATCGTTTTTTAAAAATTTTTTTATTTGTTTTTAAATGATACAAATAAAAAAACGTTAAAGGGTTAAAGAAAGTAGATTTCCAGGGGGCACTGAGTATTTTTTTTAAAGGGGGGTGGTAGGCCAAATAAGTTTGGGAACTTCTGCTCTAAATGTTGTTTTGCCCTTGAATCAGCTTATCCAGACTTAAATAGCCTATCTCTCTGCACCCGAGGCTAACCACAAGAGGGACAATGGTCATTCTCCTAATAGAATGAACAGCATGCCTCCAGTTTCTGCATCTGAAAGAACAGGCTGTTGGCTCATGCTACTTTTGCAGCAAATATTTGATGTAAAACCCTACTCTGTTTTCCTGTTTGTCAGATGCTCGTTACTTCTGATTAGAAATACCACAACATATGCAATGGTAGAAAGTGATAAAGATGACCAGCTCACTGACTTCCTTTTTCTAGCATTAGCAAGATTTTTGTGAGGCATTTCACTTTTTGTGTTAACTGTCTTGGGTTTTGTTTGTCTGTTGACCTCATGGGATCACTGTTGCAATCCACTCTAATAAAGTACACTTTGTCAGTGAATCACAGAGTGCCATAGTTGAAAGGGATCTCAGATGCCAGAATCTAGTTTGACCTATTCCTAAAAAAGAATTTTCTTCAGAGCAGTGATGTCATACTCAAATAGAAATGGGGCCAAGGATTCAAATATAAGGATCCCTATAAAGCCACATATTGACAGTTTTAAAATGTGATGTTATCTATATTATTTTTGTATTTATTTTGTTAAATATTTTCCAATTACATGTTAATCTGGGCCTGTAGGTCATATGTTTGACACCACTGCTCTACAACATACCTGGCAAGTAAGTGTTCATCTGGCCTTTACTTGAAGACTTCTATTGAGGAAGAGCCCACTCCTTCCTGAAGCAGCCCAATTCACTTTTAGACAGCTTTAATGGTTAGGAAGTTTTTCATTTGTGTGGACCTAAATCTGTCCTCTGTTGCTTCTACCCATCACTCCTCTTTCACAAACAGCCCATCAATACATAGAGACAGCTATTGTGTCCCTTCTCTGTCTTCACTGCACTAAACATCCCCAATTTCTTTATCTGATCCTTGTGTGTCATAGTCTTTAGCTGTCACACCATCAGAGCCTCCACCTTTGGTTTGTTAATATATTTCCCAAAGTGAAGTACCCAATATACATGATGACTATAACTATGTAACAAAGACCAAATTAAATAGGAAAAAAACAAACAAAATCCCAAACTCATTTTAGGTGAAATATGTTGCACATTACTATTAACTCATTAAAGTTAAAGCAAACATTCTTCCTTCTTTTAATAATTAGTAAACTACCAAAGCATAAGATTATATATACTATTTTCAGGAAATATACTTTGCATGTGGTTTGTGTCTGAGTTTTGAGGGGTGTGTCTGCTGTGTAAAAACAAAATTTATCAATAGAAAGTTAATCCTCAACTGCAAGTATGGTCTGACAAGGTGTAATGGTTCACTTTCAGATTCAAGGGGGAGAGAAAGAAAATTTAATGCTCAGGAAGCTTACCTAATTTATTGAGAGGTGACAGCCGGTTCCTCTCATGTGTTCCTGTAAGTCTTTTTCCTTCAGCAACCTGAAGTGTGATTGGCCTCTTCCATCTTCTCTCTTGAAGCAGAAGCCAATTGTATGCTAAGCTCAAATTAGACTCTGGCTTGGAGAGTCCTGGGGTACTCTTGCTTTAAGAGATCCAGAAGGGTCTGTGGAATTAGCTGTGGAAGAAATTATTATTTCAGAGAGGATTCTGGGAAGATGGCCGAGTAGGTCAGAAAATTTCAAGTTCTCAAGATTTTCCTCCACAAAAGGAGATAAAACAGTGCCTCCAGGAGAATATAGAGCCGAGAAAACAACTAAGAGAAGGGGCAGAACATGGGTCCTCTTGTGACAATCTGAGACCACCTAAAGAAAAATCCCAGGACTAGATTTCCTCCCTGTGAAGAGTAAACACCTGCAGACTAGGGTCTGCTTCAACAACAAGCAGCAAGCTGCTTAAACAATAAGCTGCAAGCCCTGGGGTTAGCTGGGTTGGGAGGCTGCCTAGGCCCCAGCCACAGGAACTTTTACCCTCAGGACAATGAGGGCAATTGGGCATCTGACCTGGGAAAGATCTAGGGAACCTCTGCTGACAAGGAACTCCAGACCCAGCTGTGCTGCAGGGAGCGGCGGGATGAGAAGGAACCAGTACATGCCTGGCAAGTATAGAAGCAGTAGAGCAAGGAAGCTGCTGACTATGGGCACTTACAGGAGGCTGGAGGTCTTGGTTTGAGTTCAAGGTCAGAGGGGAGAACTGAAGGGGATCAGAGACCAGAGGCACCATCCCCCATGCCCCCAAGACTAGAGGTGATTATAAAAAACAAATTATTAAAAGAAAATGCACAAGCAAAGGAGAAAGAGTCCAATCATGGAGAGTTACTATGGGGATAGAGAAGACCAGGGTTCATCTTCAGAGGAGGATATTGAATCAAGGAAAACTTCCACCCCAAAAAGTAATGTCAAATGGTCACCTGTCCAAAACAAAAATTCATTGAAGAACTTTAAAAAGGCTTTAAAAATCAAATGAGAGAGATTGAGGAAAAATTAAAAAGAAAAATAAGAATAATACAAGAAAAACAAGAAGATGATGACAGGAAAGTCAACCAGTTAGAAAAGGAGATCCAGAATCTTAAGGAAGAAAATGACTCCTTGAAAATTAGTATTGGGCATGGGGAAGCCAGCAAAGTTATAAGAGATGAAGAAATAAACAAAATATAAAGAATGAAAAATAGAGAGAAATTATTATGTCTCCCTCATATTGTGATACTTGAGGAAAGCCTGACCCTAACAGTCTCTTTGTTCTCTGAGTAAGCTCAGAGATGTCTCTATCTTATGTCAACAAACCCAGATGGAGCATTCCTTGGTCTGTCCATGGCCATTAAGGGTGAAAACCTTGGCCCCAGACATTATCTTGAATTATGTGACTTTTCCTCTTAATATTTTAGGGGCATATACCATGTTATGGAATGTTAATGGCAAATTAAACACCGAGATCCTGGGTTGTAATTTCAATTGACACTTTGACAGCTATCTAATTTGTTGTATTTACAATCTATTCCATTAAGGAAGTTCCTCTTCTTGTATCATGGTTAAACATACATGGGGGTCATAAAAAGTGAGGTAACACAGGTTTGCCAGGTTTGTATAAATGTGATCCTTTGAGCCCCGAGCAGAGCCGTTCTGATTTGGGCTGCTTATGCCCCGGGACGGACGCCGGCTAATAAATTCTCCATTTAAAACTTATACTCTGTGGCGTGTCTTACTCGTTCTCGGTACAACAATATTAATAATCAATTATTGAATTACGACCATGATTTTTTTCAGAAGCCTGTAGGTCGTTCAGTGTCTGAAGGGCATTGCTGATAATCATATTGAATAACTTTCTCCTCAATCTTGCTCAAACCATATCCAACCTTACAAGGAATTTAATCTAAGGTGGGAAAGCCCGCTGTGTTCTACACAGGTATGGGTGGGGATAAATTCTTTGATTTCATTGCCCAAGGCTGGCCAATTTAGCAGTGAATGAAATAATCAAAGTTACATTCCCCTAGAATTGGTCCACCTCTCATTGTAATATCCATTCTCTCTCATTAATTGTTACTAATCAGAGTTGATTGTTACCCTCAGGAACACCCATTCTTCCAAGGGGATGTAAAACGTGGGCCCACCACCTTGATTGGTCTTTGGCATTCCAGAATGTCACTACCCCATTTCATTGTTAATATGGTAGCATTATTAATAAAATGATTAATTACCCAGATGTCCCTAAAACATTTTAAATGTCACAGCTAAAAAGAGAAGCTCTCTCCCCTCTCCAACTCTGTTCAGTCCTGCCCCTCAGGGCATTCATTTCCACCAATAAGGAGAGTGTCCTGTACCAAGGGGCTTTGAAACAGGAGTTGCATTCATATAAAAGCAAAGATAGAAAAAAAAACCCACCTATGGTCTTCTGTTGTCACCCTCAAATAGATTTCACACTGAGCTATTTTGTCTTTTATATTCCAGAGGATTTTTTCTTCTTTAAACAAGACTATTCAAGGGTGGTATTGTTATTATTGATATTGGGTTTTTTTAGAAGTATACTGATCCAAGGGAATGAATTCTCATTAATCTATACAAAAATTGAGATTAAGACAGATGAGATGGATACTCAGGTTGTTATAACTGCTTTTGTTTAGTGGTTATAGCTATAAATTCATCGGTTACTCTGGTTATTTCTGCCAATGTCTTCCCACCCCAGTCTTCCACTGAGAAAAGGTCTTAATGTGACCCAGTCTATTTTGCCAGAGGCAGAGGGACGAATCACCTCAGTCTGGAACTTATGCCTCTCAAAACACAGCCTATAGTACTTTTGATTTTGGGGGGCAGTGAAGTCACTCTCTTGGCAGATAAAAGCAGAGGGAGGACCAGTAGCATTGAATATTAAGAAAATATATTTATGTGAGAAAAAATCTGAGAGCCAAAGGGGGAAGCATGATGTCCAGCTTTTGGACAAATAACACGGAGAAACAAAAGTGATGGTTTCATGGTAATAATTTATAAACCACCTGGACAGAAGGAAGAAATAGATCACAAACCTGGAATGGAAGGATGATATTAGTGATAGGGGAGTACAATCATCTAGAAATCTGCTGGGGGTCAGTCTTTGCCAAAAGAATATTCTTGTCTTAATGCTGATTTCATCCTTCAAAAAGTGAGGAAACCAATGAAAGGAGCTTCTTTTTTAGACCCGATTCTGAAATAGTTATACTGATTACTGCTTTGTAATACTGCTTAAAGACTGGCAATGCTCCCTTCAGTCATAGTTTTTCCCATTATTTCTTTCTAGACCTTTTGTTCCTTCAAATGAACTTTGTTATCATTTTGTCTATTTCTATAGAGTATCTGCTTAGAAATTTGATTGGCATTGTACTATATCTGTAAATTAATTTAGGTAGTATCATGTTTGTTAAATTGACTCAGCCCAACCATAAGCTCCAATTCATAAGCTCTCTATTCATCTCCATTTACATCTATTTTATAGTACTATGTATAAAATCTCCTATTGTGTCTTGATCAGTTAATTCAGATATTTTATTTCATATAATTTTGTAGTTATTTTGAATGAAATGTCTTTTACTGTTATTTCTTCCTGGCTTTTGGTAGTACTGTTTAGAAAAGCTGATGGTTTTTGTGTATTTATTTTGTATTCTGATGTTTTTTTCTATCAGGTCATAAATCATAAATGACAAGCACCATGCCATGTGCTGGGGATACAAAGGCAAAAGTAAAATAATCCCAGTCCTCAAGGAGTTTACATTCTAATCAGGAGACAAGTACCTATGTAGTCAAACCATCCAATGGATCAGTGATTTTCATTGATATGGGAGTTCCCTCCAACCACAGAGATCAGAAATCATCATCCAGAGGTTCCCAAATTTATTTGGTCTACTGCCCCCTTTTCAAAAGAAGAAATTACTCAGTGCCCCCCTAGGATTAGGTTAAATTAACCCTTAATTTTTATTCAATGCCCCCAATTGCACCCAAGGCTTCTACTACAAA
Source organism: Trichosurus vulpecula (assembly GCF_011100635.1). Lineage (NCBI taxonomy): Eukaryota > Metazoa > Chordata > Mammalia > Diprotodontia > Phalangeridae > Trichosurus > Trichosurus vulpecula. The sequence goes on from NC_050575.1 coordinate 248,118,449, forward strand.
GCTCCTCTTCTTTCTGTTCAACTATATACCTGACTCACTGTTCATTTGTACTGTCTTCACAGCTATACATACTGACTGACAAGTTCTAGCAGTTGTTTATCCAAGTACATGTTATATTTTGGGTAACAGAGTTTTTGAAGGATAAATCCCAAGTATTCATTTTTAGGAATAGGAATTTATTCAATATGCCATTTATAGCCTTGTACCATAACCGGCCTTCACCCGAGGGGTCTTTTGAGTCACATATACTGTTTAAATATAGGTAGGATTTGAAAGTGGACAGTGAAATAATACTAACTGGTGCTGTTATTATCCCCATTTTACAGTTGAGGAAACTGAGGCAAATAGAAGTCATACAGCTAATATGTCTGAGGATAGATTTGAACTCAAGTCATCTTGACTCCAGACCCAGTGCTCTATTCGTTGCACTGCCTAGCTGCCATGGATTGCTATTGATATGTTCTTCCTCTGAACCCTATGAAATACATTCCCCTAAGATCTTGGTTTCATGCTAGGCTATGTCCAGTTTTCGTCACCTCTTTCACAAAGTTTAATAGGGAGTGTTCACTTCCCCATCACATTTCCCATGATTCCCCCACCCACCCACTCAGCAAACAGTTTCTCCTTGCTAGTGAGAATCAGATCCAATAGAGAAGTTCCTTTTATTACTCTACCCTTTGAAGCTTGAAGTACATTTAGGGCAAAATAAGGAATTATCAGCTACTCTGCTTTGAGGAGAAGGGGGTGGGGGGAGATAGGGGAAAAGAAAGGGACAGAAGGCAAGAAGGAAAGGGAGAGAAGGAAGGAATGAAGGAGAGAAAGAGACAGGGGGGAGCTCTAGCAGTTATGAAGTTAACTGACATTTCTTATCCCTACTCTGTCATGCCCCCATACTGGCCCTTCCCAAGGTACTAATTTATTTCTTCTTTCTGACTATATGCTCTGTAGTATATTCTGATAACAAGATCACTTCTGTTTCTAAATCTATCAGTCTTTCCCAAATACTTTCCACTATGCTACTAGGTGGTGCAGTGAGTAGAGCACTGGCCCTGGAGTCAGGAGGACCTGAGTTCAAATCTGACCTCAGACACTTGACACTTCTACTAGCTGTGTGACCTTGGGCAAGTCACTTAACCCCAATTGCCCTGCCAAAAAGCAAAAAAAAAAAAAAAAAGAATAGTATGAGATAATTTATCAAAAGCTTTTCTAAAATGTAGCTAAACATTCACAGCAGTAACTTAATCTATCGGTTTAGTAATCCTGTCAAAAAAGACATGAGATTAGTCTGGTATGACTTGTTCTTGATGAAGACATACTGCATCTTTGTAAACACTGCTTCCTTTTCTAAATGTTTGCCACCTAGCTCCTTAATGATCAATTTGAGAATTTTCTAAGGAATTGAAGTCAAGCTTGCTGGTCTGTAACTTGCAGACTTTATTCTCTTCCTATCTTTCAAAAATAGGGGTGTGAGGTAAATAAAATGTGAAGACTTCACAGGGAAGATATGTATAAACATATATATATATACATATATACATATGTATATATGTATATATATATGTATATATATATATATATATACATACTAAGAAATGTTTAAAAATCAAGAAATAGGGAAGTGGAAAAATTCTAAGGCCGTGAGAGTTTGATGGCTCGGCCTCCGGAAAAGTTTACCCTGAAATTTTTTGTTCTTTCTTCTGGTTCTGGTTTAAAGATTTGCTCAGTAAGAACAGGGTCATAATGACCTGTTTTTCTCTACCATGAAGAATGGAGAGGGTCTCCCCCTCCCCTTATCCCATTCTCCTTCTTTAGATTTATAGATGTCACCTCAGTTGTAATCATTAACTAAGGGAATGGGAATTGGAGTTTCTGTGCCTCAATTTCCCAGTTCTTTGTCTAGCTTTTATGCTCAGATTGTAAGCCCACCTCCCAGCCAATGGTGAGAAGGGTAGGAATTCTCGTGTTAGGTATAATTATGGGTGCTTTGCTCCTTGTAAAGTGCCTCCCTTGCTGGATTTGTTCTAGCAGGAGATGCCCAATTCTCGAGAATTGAATAAAATTTATTTCTGTTCCCATCCTGAGATGGCTCCTTATTAACTTTTAATTGGTGAGGGTCTTTCATCCCACACAGGGGGAAAATTGGCCTTTCTCTAATACTGTGGTACCTCTCCCATTTTACACATTCCTTCAAATATTATTCAAAGTGGCTTCCAATCACACCTGCCAGTTCTTTCATTACCAAAGGATATTGTATTTCATCTTAGCCAAGTGATCGAATTCATCAAGGCAACTTGGTCTCTCTTGCTACCGCCTTACTTATGGATTTCCTCTTAGACATATTTATTCTATTATTTCCAGTACAAAGGTCATTTTCTGAGAGAGACAGGGGAGGGAGGTGGAGAAAGAAAGAGAGAGAGAGAGAGATAATTGAAAAACTGAATGGCTATATCTTCTTTTTTGTTGCCAATAATCATCATCTCATCCATTCAAAATAGCTATATTATATATATATATACATATATATATATATATATACACACACATACACATATATGTATATATACATACGTTTGTATATACATATATAAATGTATATATATTTCAATATGTCTTTTGTAAAAAATCATCTTGACTTTAACTTCTCTTACCAGCCTTTGCTTATTCTAGGCTTTAGCACTCTGGATGCTATTTTTATAGGATTATGCCATGCTCTTAAATTAATTATTTGGTGTCTGGCCTTGTACATGTCATCTTATGTGCATTTCCTTTTTGAATCTAAGTTAACTGGTGAGTTACCTGTGCATCAACATTGGTCATTTCAGACAAATTCCATGTTTTCATTTCATTAGTTTTCCCATGGGCTTTCAGAGTTTCATTCTTTTATTAAAATTCTGAACTTAAGAAATAAAACAAGCATTTCAATAACATAGGAAAGCTAAGAAAACATAGGAAAAAAAAAGATGATTTTATGTGAAATTGTAAATCTATTATGTACAACCTGCTACTGAATCAACAAACATTAGACCCTGGGGGCAGCACCTTTGGGAAGCAGACTAGACCTTAAGAATTTTCATCTCACAAACTTTCATCTAACAAACAGTGTGGAGTGGGGGAAGGTGGAAGGACATCTCCCCCTCCCCCTTTTCCAGATGCCAAGCCTAGTGGTGCTGATAAGATGTGATCCCAGGCTATAGCTGTGGGTGAGGAGTCAGCACACACCTGATTAGTGCAGTGCTACAGAGAGCAAGAGTATTTTGAGAATACAATGGCTAGGAGTGGAGAGGAATACCTGAGGTTGCCCCCCCACACACACCCCTGGACAGATTTCAGAAAATAACAGTGAAAAGGACCTGAGGCCTGAGGAACCATTACCATTAACTCAAGATTAAAACCTGATTATGATAATAATCTGCTAAAAATAATATTTAAAGATAAAAAAAGAGTAAGTAAAGAAAAAAAGAATCTGACCGTAGATAGCTATTATGGTATAAAAGGAGATCTGGGTCCATATTCAATGGAAGATAGTGAGGTTAAAAAAAGCCACTCCTACCCTAAAGAATAATGTCAAATGATCACAAGCCCAAAAAGAGTTCTTCGAAGAATTTAAAAAGGAATTCATAAATCAAATAAGAAAGATCAAGGAAAAATTAGAGGGGAAAAAGCAATCTAAGAAAATTATGAAAAGAAAGATAACCAATTGGAAAAAAAGATCCAAAATCTAAAGGAAGAAAATAATTCCTTGAAAACTAGAATTGGGCAAGAGGAATCAAATGATGCTATAATGCACCAAGAAATAATGAAACTAGAAAAAATAGAAGAGAATCTGAAACATCTCATTAAAAAAAAAACAACTGATCTGGTGAATAGATCAAGGAGAGACAATATAACAATTGTTGGACTATCTGAAAGTTATTATAAAAAAAGAATATTGATATATTACAAGAAATTATTAAGGAAAATTGCCCTGAAGTTTTAGAACAAGAGGGTAAAGTAGAAATAGAAAAAAAATCTACCATTCACCACCTAAAAGAGATCCCAGGAGGAAAACTTGCAGGAATCATATAGTTAAGTTTCAAAACTCCCAGATTAAGGAGAAAATATTGCAAGGAACAAGAAAAAAATTTTAATACTAAAGAAATACAATCATGATTTCATAAGACCTAGCAGCTTCTACACTAAAAGACCGTAGGTCTTGGAACATTATATTTTGAAGAGCAAAGGAGCTGGCATTGTGTCCAAGAATAACTTGTCTGGCAAAGTTGAGTATAATCCTGAATGAAAAAAAAAATGGGTATTTGAAGAACTAAAAGACTTTCAAGTATTTATGACAAAAAGACCAGAATTCAGTGGAAAGTCCAATATAACAGATCCAGAAGAAATATAAGGAAAACATTAAAGACTAATGTCAGACAGGAGGCACAGGAGACACTGGAGTGAGAGCTCTTCTAGCAGGTGTTCTAGCAGGTTCACTCTTGATCCAGGCAAACAGGAAGATAGGATCAAAGACATAATAAGGTGTTAAATAAGCTTATTTTATTCTAGTCTTCTCAAGAGGGTTGCTGGTAATGGGTGCACCAACTCCTACAGCATCTCCTAATTATTCTTCTCGCAGGAGCTGGCAAGAATATAGTAGGAGCTACAACTCCTACAAGTCCCCAAAGTCTCAGTCAGGGTGAGTTGAGACTAATACATATTAACAAATCCCTCCAAGCCTTGATGAGGGCTTATCGAGGCATGCACAATATTCCAGCTTTTGTATTCCCCCCTCAAGCCTCAATGGGAGCAGGTTGAGGCAAACACACATGCACATTCCCCTTGGGCATTCCTATTCCCCACTTACTGACCAATGCCTACTTGATTTATAGGGTAACAGACAAAGAAGGCAATTTGCCAGCAATAGCCTCACAGCTTTATGTTATCTCATCGTTATATCTCACTGTGCAGTCTCAGTGGATATTTACAATTTTATGCACAAATGTTTTTATTTATCATTGTTATTTTTATTTATTTATTTATTTATCATTTATATTATTTATCATTATATAACGCTGCACAAGCATGGTGGAGAGGAACTAGATGATTGTTATGGCCGTAGATCCTGGAAACTAGTACCTATGATCCGAGAAACTATCATCTAAAAAAGAATAACAAAAATCCACCTTATACGCACCAAAATCTACCTTACATACACTTTACATACAACTAATTATAAGGGACTCATCAAGGTCAAACTATTTTTTACACATGAAAATGTTATCAGTCTTCTTAAGACTGTCATTATTACTAGGGTAGTTTGAAAGAGGTTGGGGCTAAGTTGTGTACAATGAGGTAATTCTAAAACATAAAATTGGGTAGGAAAAGATTAAAAAAGAGAGAGAAATTATCTCATAAAATGGGACATAAAAGGAAGAACAGTTACAGAGGAAGCAGGTGGGGGTGGAGGACTGGTATTGTTGGACCCTTACTCTTATGTAATCTGGGCTAAAGAGGGAACAACATATTACATGTAAAAGGGTATTAACAGTTTTCTAAACTTATAAAGAAATAAGAGGATTAGGGGACCAGATAAGAAAGGTACTTTAAGAAGGGAGTATAGATTAAGATTTAGGAAGGTGGGGAAGAGGATAAGGGAAGGATTCTTAGAGGTGTGAATAGAAAAAGAAATAAAAGGGCAAGGGGAGAGGTTAAGATAATGGGGATAGTGTAAAAAGAGAGGTTGAGAAGGACAATAGTGAATAAAAATAAGAGGGAAATTCACAAATAGTAATTATAACTTTGAATGTGAATGACATGAACTCATCTAGAAATGAATAACAGAATAGATTAAAAATCAGAATCTGACAATATGTTATTTACAAGAAACATGTAAAAATGAAAGATACACACAGAGTCAATGGAGGGTTGAAGTAGAATTTATTATGCTTCAGCTAATGCAAAAAAGGCAGAGGTAGCAATCATGATCTCAGACAAAGTTAAGGCTCAGATAGATTTAATTAAAAGAGATAAATAGGCTAGCTACATTTTGATAAGGGGTACTATAGACAATGAAGCAATATCAATACTGAACCTATATGTACCCCATACTAAAGCATCTAAATTCTTAAAAGTTAAATGAACTATAGGTGGAGATAGATAGTAGTACTATAATTGTGGGGGACTTTAATCTTCCCCTCTCAGAACTAGATAAATCTAATCATAAAATAAATAAGAAAGAAATCAAGGAAGTGAATAGACTTTTAGATAAGCTAGATATGATAGATATCTGGAGAGAATTGAGTGAGAATAGAAAGGAATATATCTTTTTCTCAGCAGTTTGTGTTACCTTTACAAAGATTAACCATATATTAGGACATAAAAATCTTACAGTTAAAAGCAGAAAAATCAAAAGTATCCTTTTCAGATAACAGTGCAATAAGTTATTTTTAATGAGGGACGATGGAAAACTAGATTAAAAACTAATTGGAGATTAAACAACCTAATCTTAAAGAATGAATGGGTTGAAGAACAAACCATGGAAACAATTTCATTAAAGAGAATGACAATGATGAGACAACATATTAAAACCTATGGGATACAGCAGAAGCAGTAATCAAGGGAAAAATTATATCTCTAAATGCTTACATCAATAAAATAGAGAAAGAGGAGACAAATGAATAGGGTATACAATTTTAAAAAGCTAGAAAAAGAACAAACTAAAAATCCCCAATTAAACACTAAATTAGAAATCCTAAAAATTGAAGGTAAGATTAATAAAATTGAATGTAAAAAACCATGGAATTAATAAATAAAATTGAGTGTTGGTTTTATGGGAAAAAATAAAGTAGATAAACCATTGGTTAAGTTGATTTTAAAAAAGAGAGAAGAAAATCAAATCACCAATATTAAAAATTAAAAGGGTGAATATACCACTAACAAAGATGAAATTAAAACAATTATATGGAGTTATTTTGCCCAATTATATTCCAGGAAATTTAACAATTTAAGTGAAATGGAAGAATATATTGCCTAAATTAGCAGAAGAGAAAATAAAATATCTAAATAGACTTATTTTAGAAAAAGAAATTGAAAAGGCCATAAATGATCTTCCTAAGGGAAAAGAAAACACCAGTACTAGATGGATTTACAAGTGAATCCTATCAAACATTTAGAGATCAATTAATTTCTACATTAAATAAATTACTTGGAATAGGCAAAGAAGGGATCCTATTAAACCCCTTTTATGAAACAAATATACTTATACTTAAACCAGGAATAGAAAAAAAAACAAAGAAAATTATAGACCAGTTTTATTAATGAATGTGTATGCAAAAATCCTAAGTAAAATACTAGCTAAAAGATAACAACAATGTATTTATTATAAAGGTTATGCATTATGACCAAGTGGGACTTATAACCAAGAATGTAGAGATGATTTCACATAAGAAAATCTATGAACATAATTGATTATATCAATAATAAAAGTTTTAAAAATATGATTATTTCAATAGATGTAAAAAGAGCTTTTGATAAAGTACAACAATCATTTCTATAAAAAAAACACTTGAAAGTATAGGTATAAATGGATTTTTCCTTAAATTGATAAAAAGTATTTACCTAAAACCATCAGCAAACATTATTTCTAATGGGAATAAGCTAGAAGTTATCCCAGAAAGATCCAGTGTGAAACAAGCTATAAAGCTTTTCCCCCTTAACTCTCTTCTTTCTAATTCTAACTGAAGTTTTTTTGATGATGCAAAATTTTACATAATCAAAATTGTTCCTTTTTTATTTTATGGTCACTTCCACTTCTTATTTAGTTAAGAATCCTCCCTTGCCAGCCTTTGTTGTGAAAGGTATCATTTTACCTTTTTTCCAAAATTTTTTAAAAATGATTTGACCTTTTGGATCATGGATCCATTTGGAACTCATTGTGGCATATGAAGTGAGATGTTTATCTAGGACTACTTTTTGCCAGACTACTTTCCAGTTTTCTTAGTAGTTTTTGCTATCTAGGGAGTCTCTAAGAAGTACTCTATGCTGCTCTGTTCAATTGCTTTTAGGTCTCTTTTTTTCCTAATCAGTTCTATTCATTGATTTTTCTATTTCTTAAATCAGTGGTTTGATAGTACTTATATTTTAGTCAGTATTTATCTTAAAATAACCAGTAAATTTTTAAATAACTTTGATGATGCCTGCTGAATAGGATGGTATAGCATACATAGCATATTATATTATACTATGCTATAGTACAGTAAAGCATAGCATACCAATGTTGGGTCACTTTCACTCTGACTTTTTGTCTTTACAATTATCTTGTAATTCTTATCCTTTTGTCCTTCCAGATGAATTTGGTTATCATATTGTCTAGTTCTATATAGTAGTACTTAATAGTTTGATTGGTATGGAATTAAATCTATAATTAGTTGAAGGAGTATTATCATTTTTTATTATATGGGTACTGCCCAACCATCAACACTTAAAATCTCTCCAATTATCTGTCTTCCTTTATTTCTGTAAAAAATTTCATAGCTGTGATCATAAAAGTTCTAAATGTGACTTGATAGTTTAGGTCTCAGATATTTTGTGTGCATTTTACCACTTTTGAATAAAAATTTTTTTTCTACCTCTTACTATTGGAATTTGTTTTCAATAGTTAGAAATGCCGATAATTCCTCTGGATTTATTTTGATACTTTACTGACATTATTTCAAAATAATTTTGTTTGAAATTCTATGTTTCTCTAAGTATACCATTATATCATCTGAATATAGTGATAATTTTGTTATTTTCTTTGCCTATGTTTATTTTATGAATTTTCACACATTTTTTCACACCTCGAGATCATGTTGCAAGAGTTAACTGGTTGAAGGAACTAGGGATATCCTGAAGACATGGTATGGAGCAGTGAGGTCAAACTCAAAGAGAAACAGATAGCTGCAAGCCACATGTTGACTTAGAAAACCACAAATTAACATCATCTATATTGTCTTATATTTTTATTTATTTTGTCAAATATTTCCCATTTTAATCTGATTCTTGCCCCACTCAGGAATTTTGCAGGCAGAGTTTGATACCTCTAGACTGTGGGGGACAACATTCTCTAAGTATTCAAAGGGCTTCATGTGGAAAAGGGGTTACACTTGTTCTTTTTGTCTCTAGGAATAAGAACAATGGGAATTAGTTGCAGAGAGGCAGATTTTGTCTGGGTATAAAGTCATAGGATCATAGATTTAGAACTGGAGGGGAACATAGAGGCCATCAAGTCCAACTCCCTTGTTTTACAGATGAAAAAAATGAGACGTGGAAAGGTTAAGTAACTCACCCACGGCCACATTGATAATAAGTAGCCCAGGTGGGATTCAAACCAGACTTCTAACTCCAAATCCTGTACTCTTTCCACAGAGGCATACTTTCCCCTGGTAAAAAAAAAATACAATTAGAGCTGTCCAAAAGTGGTATGTATTTCCTTCCTCCTCAACCCTTTTCCCCTTATTTTTTTTAGTCTGGACCTGTGATTTCATTGGTGTAGGGAGGACCTGATGAGGAAACTTTCTCTGTAATTGTTCTGTAATTGATGCAGTCTTAGACTTGCCTGGGGCACTGAGGTGATAAGTGACTTGCCCATAGTCACACAACCGGTCCATATGAGCAGCAGGACTTGAACCTAGTTCTTTCTGACCCTAAGGCCAGATATCTACTATGCCATGGTGTCTTTTACTGGAGATACTTTAGGAGAATTCTTTCTTAGACTCAGGTTGGATTGTGTGACTTCAGAAGTCCCATGGAATTCTGAGATTCTGTGACTGTGATTTTGTGAACTTGCAAACAACTTTCTTGGACTTTTTATTCAGACAATGAGTAGGCACTAAGCTGCGATAGCACCTTGGGGGCAAATATAGACCAGTATCTACCTCAAGGTTATGGGAATATGGAAGATGTGGGAAACAAGAGCCTCTGCAATGACCAGGAAGATAGGAGAGCCTCCACTGTGGCAGAAAAGACAGACAAATACAAGTATCTGCCTGGTAAGCATACTATGATTATATGGCACGCATTGCAATAGGGGCAGAGTAGAGATAGGAAGTTTAACTAGCATAAATCAGTTATCACAAGGAGATGTAGAAGAAAGCACACATGATGATGAAATCACAGATCCTTGGAAGCATTGAAGTTATTCAGGTGAAGACTAATTTGAGAAGTCAGTATGTAACTGGATAAAGAATTGACTGGAGCTCTACTCTTCAGTGTGTTTTTGCCATTGTGGGTGAATGAAAGCAGGACCTTCAGAAATAACAGCATCATATGATAGACAGGTACCCAGTGGGCGACTTTTTAAAATTTTGTATTTTTCCTCAACTACATTAAAAACCATTTTTAACATTCTTTTTCTTTTTAAAAAAAATTCTCTCCCTCCCTCTCTCTCCTCATTGATTAAGGTAAGCAATTTGATATAGGTTATACATGTGTAGTCATGCAAAACACATTTCCATGTTAGTCGTGTCATGAAGGAAACCAAGAAAAGTAAACAAAGTAAAAGAAAGTATGCTTTGATCTGCATTTGGAATCTATCAGTTATTTCTCTGGAGATGGATAGTATTTTTCATCATAAGTCCTTCAGAATTGTCTTGGATCATTGTGTTAGCTAAGTCATTTATAGTTCATCATCATATAATATTTCTGTTACCATATATAATGTTCTCCTGGTTCTGCTCATTTTACTTTGCATCAGTTCATATAAGTCTTTCCAGGTTTTTCTGAGAGCATTTCCTTTTTAAAAAATTCATATATATAATATATATATATATTTATCTTTTTTCCCCAATTATATGTTAAAATAATTTTTAACATTTTTTTAAGTTTTGAATTCCAAATTCTATCTCTCCTTCGCTCCCCTCCCCGCTCCCTGAGATGATAAGCAATTAGATATGGGTTATACATATGCAATCATGTAAAACATTTCCATACTAGTCATTTTGTAAAAGAAGACTTGAATAAAAGAAAAAGAATGAAAGAAAGTGAAATATAGCACGCTTCAGTCTGTATTCAAATAGTATCATTTCTTTCTTTAGAGGTGGATAGTATGCTTTATCACTGGTCTTTTGAGATTGTCTTGGATCACTGTATTGCTGAAAATAGCTGTCATTCGCAATTCTTCATCATGCAATATTGCTGTTACTGTGTACAATATCCTGGTTCTGTTCACTTACCTTTGCATTACTTCATGTAAGTCTTTCTAGGTTTTTCTAAAAGCATCCTGCTTGTCATTTCTTACCTGTTCATCATTTCTTATAGCACAATACTATTCCATCACAATCATACACAACAACTTGTTCAGCTATTCCCCAGTTGATGGACATCCCCACCATTTCCAATTCTTTGCCACCACTAAAAGAATTGCCATAAATATTTTTGTACACACAGGGCCTTTTTTTTTTTATCTCTTTGGGATATAGAGCTGGTAGTGCTATTGCTTAGTCAAAGGATATACGTGCTTTTTTATAGCCCTTTGTACATAGTTCCAAATTGCTCTACGGAATGGTTGAATCTGTATACAACTTCACCAAAGATGCATTAGTGTCTCACATCCTCTCCAACTTTTGTCATTTTCCTTTTCCCAGCGGGAGACTGTTACCAGGAACATGAATAATAACTAATGGTGTGTGGATATATAGAAAGAGCAGTGAATAAAGGCCTAGGGTCAAGTTCTGGCACTTCCCTTCATTGACTCTTTGGCTTATAAAATGAAGGAATTGTGTATTATTAGGGAGGCATTGTGGTACTATGGAAAGAGCATTGGATTTGACATCAAAGGACCTATGTTTGAATGTTAGTTTTGCAACTTTGTCCATTGACATAAAATACCTCAAATATATTTGCAGCGGCATCATTTCTCCCTTCCTCTTCTTCCTACTGAGCCATTTTTTTTCTGCAAATGTCCTTCCATTTGCCTTCAGCTTTAATAAAATGATATTAATAGATAGCACTTGTATATTGCAGAGGTTTACAGAGTCCTTCAAAACTTCCTTGTTTGATGTTTTTAAATGCATAAAAATAAATATACAGGATTATAAAGAAAATCAATTGTTACTACAGTTATAAAAATACTCCATGTTAAGAAACCCAATAGATTAACCCCTTCATTTTTACAATAGTGCCCCTATTTTATAGTTAAGAAAACTTAGATTCCAACGGGGAAGTACCTTGTCCAAGGTCACATAGTTTATATCTGAGCCTAAGGTGGAATTCAGGTTTCCCAGCGTTAGTTCAAGTTTTCCCTCCAGTTCCTACACTGCCTCTAATTTCCTCTGAAAGGAGGAAGGGGAGTGTGCTTTAATGGAACTTCAACAGTTTTTTCTCAATCCTCATTCTCCTTGACCTCTTTGTAGTTTTTGACACTGTTGATTACCCTTTTCTCTTTGACACCTTATTTTCTCTAGGTTTTTGAGGAACCACTCTCTCCCATTCTTCTGTATATTTGACCACTCCTTCTCAGTCTCCTTTGCTGGATCGTCTTTCAATTCATGCTAAGTGTAGGTGTTCCATGTGGTGCTGCCCTGGACCATCTTTTCATCTCCCTCTATATTATTTCACTTAGTGATCTCAACTGATCCTATGGATTCAATTAGAATCTCTATGCAAATGATTCTCATATCTACCTATCCTGTTGTAACCTCTCTGCTAATGTCCAATCTCGCCATCTCCAACTGCCTTTCACACATCTTGAACTAGATATCTAATAGACATCTTAAATTCAAACATGTCCAAAACTAATCTCATACCCTCTCCCTTTCCTAACTTCTCTGTTACTATTGAGTGTGAGCCAATACCTCAGTCTCTTAAACCAGGTATCATCCATAATTCTTCATTTTATTTCACTACCATATTCAATCTATTGCCAAGGCCTGTAGATTTCCGCTTTGCAATATCTCTGGAATATATTCCTGTAAACTGAGGCAGATGCTTTCTTGAGGGAATTTAGCTCTCTTTCCCCCAAAGGGGAAGACACCTGGAGAACCCAAAGGCCAGTTCTAGAGATTTGAAACCCCCTTTGCCCTAAAGAGAAGAAAACCAGAGGAAGATGATGCCTGTGAAATTAAGGGTTTTTATTAAGCAGGGAAGAAAAAAAATATGCACATGGTAGGGTTAGGGTTAGAGGCAGATACATTTAACAGAACATCAGGTAATGGATGGGAAAAGTTTATATACCTTTTAAACAAAGGAAGGTGAGGAATTTGGAGGGAAAGTGGGCTTAGAAAGGAATGAGTCAGTGAGCCCTATCCCCCAGGGAAGGGGGAGTAAGGAATTCCAGGTGTCAGAGCTATGGCCTTTTGATACACAAATCAGAAGGCATCCTTGGTGATAAGTGGCCTATAGTTCAAGGCTTGATGAGACGTCTCCAAAAATAGGATATTTCGAAAGCCTCCTAATCAAAGTTAGGGTCTCTGAGATAAGGTTGTCACCAAAAACCACAAAACAGGATATGTCCATAGTCTTATAACCTGCAGTTAGGAAGGTCTTTGGAGATAGGGATGTTTCTTGAAGGTCCATTAACCACCAAATGGCTCAGGATTTGCTTCAAAGCTGGTGGTATAGGCTTTATTGGCTTCAGAGCTGCTGATTTTCTGCATGTCTAGCTGTGTTTAATCTTGGTCACCACAAAGGATTATTGGTATGTCTAGCCAATACAGCCAGTCCTCATACAGTTCTTATGATTATTTGGATAATTGGGGTGGGGGGGGGGAGGCTCAAGTAAATCAAGGTATCCATTTTCACATTCTCTTCTCTCTTCTGACACTGCCATCACCCTCCCCTCACATCTCACAACCGAACTATTGCAATAGCCTGCTGGTGGGTGTGCTTGACTCAAGTCTTTCTTCACTCAGATTTGTGACAGTTAAAAAGAGACATAATTTCCGGGTAATAAATCATTGCATTAATCATGCAATAATTAATAAAAGGGCTCACATGATACTCTCAAATGCCAAAGACCACCTCATGAAACCCACCCAATGTTTATAGGCTGTAGGAAGAATGGGTGTTCCTGAGAGTGACAATCAACTCTGATTGGTTAACAAGTAACAAAAGAAAATGAATATGATAATGAAAGTTGGACCCATTCTAATGAGGGGCTGGGGGATGTGACTTTGGTCAAGTCATTTACTTCCAAACATACCCCCAGCCTTGGGCAATCTAATCAAAGAATTTATTCGTACTCAAACCTGAGTAGAGCACAATGGGCTTCCCCACCTGGATGGGATCTGAACAAAACTTTGTTTGGCATTCAAAACGTTTCATAACCTAGCCCCCTTTTACCTGTTTAGTCTTCTAATACCTTACTCCGGGCTTCATACAATGATGCTGGCCTCCTGGATGTTTCTTGAACAAGACCCTTTATCTCTTGGCTCTGGTCATTTCCTTTGGCTGTCCCCTATGCCTGGAATGCTCTTCCTCTTCATCTCTATCTAATACCTTTCCTGGCTTCCTTTAAGTCCCAAATAAAATCTCATAGTCTCCTGGAAGCCTTTCCTCTTAATTCTAATGCCTTCCTTCTTTTAATTATTTCTTATTTATCCTATATGTAGCTTGTTTGTACATATTTGTTTGTTCGGCTCCCATTTGATGGTGAACTTCTTGAGGGCAGGGACTGTCTTTTGCCTCTTTTTTTTACCCATAGCCAAGCACATAATACAGTGTCTCACATTGACTGAACAAGGGCTGGATGTAGGGTTAGAGAACCTGAGTTCAAATCCAGATGCTGATATTTTTTAGCTTTGTGACTCTGGGCAAGTGCTTTCCTATATGAGTTTCAATTTCTTCCTCTGTAAAAATGAAGGGGTTAGCCTACTGGGTTCTTAACCTGGAGACTGACATTTCTGACAACTATCTTGGTAATTAATTATTTCAATATAATTGAATTCCCTTGTTGTCATGCATATTTTATCTCAAGTAATTAAGAACATTATTCTGATGAAGGATCCATAAGCTTCACTAGGTTACCAAAGGAATCCATGACACAAAAATACTTAAGAACCTCGGGCCTATATAATCTCTAAAGTCCTGTTTAGCCCTGACAGCCTAAGACTAATGTGAAGTACCTTGAACTCTATGGCTCCGCCCATCCCGTCTTAGCCCCGCCCACTCTCGTCTCAGTCCTCTGAGCAGAGCTTTTCACTACTCCAGGTCTACAGAATTTTAAGTGGGTGGGGCGAGAGAGGGGTGGAGCAGAAGCTTGGAGGCCCCTAAGGAGCGTGCGCAAACTGTGGAACAGAAGGGCATCGCGGACTCTACTGCCCAGGGTAGCAACATAGACACGCGGAGACCGCACCAGCCAATCAGCTCGCGGGAAGGGGGTGGGGCCTCCCCCCTTTGGCGTTCGGAGAAGAACATTTGGTGACTTCCGGCAATAACCAAGCGCTGCTCTCCTGGGCTGCAGAGCGAAGCACTTCACGGGATCGGGGTAGGAGCCAGGTAAGTGGGAGGACACCCCAGGACAGGCTCCCCTCTGCCCTCGGGCCTCCCCCGACTCCTTCAAGGCCCGCTCTCCCTCCTGCCATGTCCCCCTCGCCCCCCGCCCCCACCTCTGTGATCCTTCCGTCTCCCCCAGCCGGGCTCTCCATCTCCCCGTCTCCTCCTTTTGTGCTCCCCCGCTCCCTTTCCCGTGTTCTCCTTCCTCGCTGTCCCACCCGCCCCTTCATTTGATTCTTTTGCACTCCTACCCCTGCTCCTTGCTTCCCCTCCTCCGCAATCCCCTTCCCATCCTTTTCTGTGTCTGCTTCCATCTTCCCTTCCCTATCCCTTCCCTTCCTGCTCTCATTGGTGCCTATCCCCCCACTGCTTCTGCTAACCTCCCTTCCCCTGCATCCATTTCCCATCCTCCGTCCTTTCTTTGTCTCCCCTTCTCCTTTTCCTTCCTCCTCTCCTGGGCTTATTTAACACATCTTTTCCCTGTCATTTGTGCTCCTTGGCCTCCTCCTCCTCCATCCTGTGCTCACCCCTCTCCTGGCCGCCTCTCCTTGTTTTACCCTTCCTCTTGTCCTCGTTTGGCCTGCCTTAGCTGTCTACCTTACACCTTTACTGCTGTCTTCTTTGTTGCTTCTTCTCCGTAGCATCCTTCAAGTGCCAGCTAAAAATCCCACTTTTGCAATAACCCTTTTCCGTGTTGGTAATGCTAATAATCTGCCCTCAGAGATTATTTCTAGTTTATCCCGTATACATTTGTTTGAATGTAGTGTTTGCATGTTGTCTCCCGCGTTGGATTATAAGCATCTTGAGGGCAGGGACTGGATTTTGCCTTTCTCTGTATCCCAGTGCTTAGCACAGTGCCTTGTACATTGTAGGTGTTTAAATGCTTCTTGTCTTGATTGGACTCTCCGCTTTCGTGTATTCCCTCAACTCCTTATTAAATGGAATCTTATAACTTGGGTAACCTTTTTTCCTTATCCTTGATGATTGTCTTCTTCCTACTGTTACACTGTAATTCCAAACACCTTTCTCCATCAGATGCAGCCTCTTTTCTCCATCCTATTAAAACGCAATCACGAGTCACACAAAGATGTTGAATCTACATAAGATCGTAAAAAAGTGTCTGATCAGTCTTCTTTACACTATACCATGCTTCTCCCATTTGTAAAGACTACCAACCAACATGAGGCTTTCTTCCTGGCCAAAACACCTTGTCCTTCCTCCCTTTTTGAGTAGTTCTAAAACAAACCCTAAACAAACAAAAAAAAAAACCCGTTCATCTCCAGACATCATATTTATATTTATTTTCCTTTGGATTCTCTCTATTTTCAAGCAGTATCACTGATCATTTCCTCTGTTTTCTTTAACTTTATTCTTAACACTCTGCCCTAGATTCAATACTAAAAAAAAAAAAAATTATTCATTCTCTATTTCTTTCCTTAATAATACTCAGCCTTGATGTAAACAATCTGGGAATAGATGATCCTAAATTATTTGTATTAATTTATAGAAGAAAGAATTTGAGTGGGTATCTGTGATGAAGAAATATCCTATGTGATATGGATTCAGCCTTTTAGGAATGAGGCATGGTGTGACCTTGGACAAATCGCTTAACCTCCCTGGGCCCCAGTTTCCTCATCTGACAAAGGAGAGAGTTGAACTACATGGCTTCTGATGTTCTTTCCATCTCTAGATCTATGATCCTATGTTCCATTCAATCTCATTAGAAGACTATGAAGACTGTACCTTTGAAATATATAGTGAGAAATAATAAACACTCAAACATATATCCTTCAGTCTTGGAGATCCATTAACTATCCATAAAAACAACCTTGCCATTATAATCAGTTGTTAATGTTGTTTGTTATGCTGTTAAACTTAAACTATTTATAGCTCATACCTTGCACTTAGAGTTTTTATTATCTTGAAGACCAATTTAATAACTAGCTTAATGATTTTCAAAGAGTGTTTTAGTTGCTTACCTTCCACCTAACTGAGAAAGAGATGGCAAGACATTATAAAGGGTTCAGAAAGCTTTTTTTTTTGAGGATTAAAGTTACATTTTGTTTGAATCATGTTTTCTTTATCTTACTGTAAAAGACATTTCAATGTCAGCTTAATGTAGCTGAATCAGTAGACGGATTTAAATCCTGCCTCCAGTACTTTAAAATTGTGTAACTTTGAGGAAGTCACTTTCAGACTTACTTTTACTTTTTCTCATCTGTAAAATGAAAATAACAATATTTGTGCTATTGGATTGTTTTGAGGAAAGTGCTTTGTAAACCTTCAAGTATTACATAAATGCCAGTTATTATTTGTATTGTTTATAACTTTAGATCTTAAAGTAACATAGTACCATGATAATGTGGATTTTAAATTCTATTATGATTCTAATTGATTTGAAGAAAGCAAGTGAGAAGGAACATGGCTGTCCTATGATTGAAGGATCAGCTGTTTCTTTGCTACTCTTGCTTCTGAAATGGACAGGTTTTTCTACCTATACTAGAGCTCATCACTTTTACTTAGTACAATACCAGCTGTGGTTTTCCTCCTAGTGATATGAAAGCTCATCTCCACATTTAACCTGACATCATTTGTGATGAAATATGCAGTAGCCTCATTACAAGTAACTGTACAAGCTATTACATGAAAAGGCAGCTAGATAATTTACCCAGCAACTAGATACTTAAACATATAATATTCTCCAGCTATGATTTCTACATCTGCCACACCAAAGTTTGTCCAGTTGCCTCAAAGGGTGTTGTGAGACAAAATTGATTTTAATTCAATACATTTTCAGGTGCCAGGTAATGAAATTCTCATATTCTCAATTCTAAAAAAGGTTTTTAATCATTATGCCATAGTGCTTTGCCCATGGTAGGCACTTTATAAATATTTGTTATATTGGATTGTGAATATTCCAGTTTTGTTCCTAATACTTAGGCAGTTGAGCACAATGTCAGATCAATACCTTTTTCTCTTGAAGGAGCCAGCTTTTTAGTTAAGGGCTTAAAGTAAAATGAGGTTTTTATTCATGTATTATTTTTCCCTTAAGTCTGTCTCTTCTCCTAACTTTCTTCTTTCTTCCAGTCACCCAAAACTTTAGAATAATCATTCACTCTTTATTTTCTATTACTTTTGACATCCAAGTGTGTGTTCTTCTGCTGCCTCACCTCAGCCCTCTGTGTGCCAGGGGGCCCAGCAGATTGGATTCTTTGGGAAGCCCTTCCCAACCTTCTTGCTAATACTTCCTTCCCCTTTCTCTTTATTATTGAGATGCTTAGGCTGCTCACTCACCCCATCCTCATCCCTACCAGAAAGAACTCAGAGTCTAATCTACTGTGACCTTTGGACCCATTCTTCCCGTTCTACTAGTTGTGGACAGGGCCCTACCCTCACCACATGGGCATGTCGTAATTTCTCATACTAATTGAGCAGGAAGTCACCAACTCACAATGAACTCGTGGACCTTACTCTCTACCTACCTTTCCATTTTGCCCTAAAGTGCATCAGGTCTTTACATTTGTACTGCATTTGAACTCTCATATATTGTCTCCTTCAGTTAGGGTATGAATTCCTTTAGAGCAGGAGACAAATTTGAGGAAGGGGCCAGTCATAAAACTCATTGCCTCAAATGTCAATATAAATAAATATCCCATTGTCATAGGCAAAGAGGCAGATGTGCCCTCATAAGTATCATGGATTTGATGGGATGAAAATGTGACTAGACAATGACACTGCACAGGTATACTAAAAGATACAGGATAGGTAAAAGGTGGTGGGGGCATTGTTCATTAAGAAAGTATACTCCATGTGAGGAAATCCAGGACCCAGGGGAAGAGATGAATGACAGAGACGATTTGGGTCAAGGTCTATGTTTCAGAGAAACAGAAGTAATTTTGTCTTTGCAATATAATATATACTGATGGAATCCTACTAGAGCTGCCCTGAGCCCCGATGTTCTAACTTCCTTATGGGTCCCACTGAACAGCAGGAATATCCTGATTTGACCACGCAGTCCAACTTTAACCACATCACAGGCCCCTAAACTCTAAACCACTGCCCCCAGACTTAATATAGCCTCTGCTTCTAGCTAGCCATTGCCCCCAGACTCAATCCCCTAGCCAGCCCCTGCCCCCAGATCCAGTTCACGTATTTCCCACAGAAACAGGTATGTCCATGCACTCGACCTCAACCACATCACAAGACCACAATAGTTGCCCAATCAGAAGGCAGTACCACCAGGATGTAGAGCAGGATGCTTGACCACCAAACCATAGAATAGGCCCACGCTAAGATAACGCCTGCATAGTGATAGTAGAAAACTAACCTAGAGTGAACTCATGATATAGAGAAGCTTATGATAGTATCATTATTATACATACATACCCCGCCATGGGTTTTTCTGTATGCATTATGGGTAACCACATTCACAGTTCCACTAAGGCTAGGACCCCTCCCCTATACCTAATCCTTTAACAAACCCCTCCTGCCTTTTTAATATTAACCATATTCCTATACTTTATGTAAATTTTGATTGTGTAATCGGCATCATATTCTCTATAAAATTGTCTGTTTTGCCTTACTGAAGTTGCTAATTCCTCAAAGGAACTTAACTACTCAACTGAGTGCGAAACCTCAGAACCATAATAAATCTTTCTAACTGGCTTGGAGTTGGCCTGAGTCTTTGAAATTCTTTAGAGACATCCCACCGCAAGTCAATCTGACCGCCATCACATACTACCTAGATAGAGAGGAAATATGTGTATCAGATTTATGTTATGTGACCTCAATTAGGCCCTCATTGCTACTAGGCAGTCCTTCTATTCCTCCCTAAACAACTCAGTCTCACACTCATCTAAACTAAACCTTTTTGTTCCTCCTCAAACCTTCTATGACTTCCCCTTCCCCTTCACCTCTCAGTTGAGAATCTTGCCTCATACTTTACTGAAAAAAATTGAGGCCATTTACTCCTTTTTTCACCTCTTCATCTCACATCCCTTAGATGCCTCCTGCTATTATCTCTTCCTTCACCCGGTCTTGCATGAAGTGGCCCTCCATGGTAAGCTCTCCATACACAAGTGATTTCATTCCATCCCAACCCTTCCAGTAGATTGGCTCCTCTATTATCTGGACTCTCACTTATCTTCTATCCCTCCCTTTCTGCTGACTGTTTCCCTACTGCCTACAAACATGCCCATGTCTCCCCCTGCTAACTATTATGCCATATCTGTTCTGCCTCTTTTAACTCAACTCCTTAAAAAGACTGTCTACAATAGGTGCCTCCACTTCCTCTCCTTCTACTCTCTTCTTAACTCTACAGTCAAGTTTCCAGACTCCTCATTCAATTGAAACAGCCCTCCAAAGTTACTAGTGTTCTCTTAATTGCCAAATCCAATGGCGTTGTCTCAGTTCTCATCCTCCTTGACATCTAGCCATTGACACAGTTGATCATTCTCATTTCCTTGATACTCTCTTTTTTGGGCTTTGAGGAGACTACTGTCTCCTGGTTCTCCTCCAACTTACCTGACTGATTCTTCTCTGTCCCCTTTTCTGGTCTTCATCCAGGTCATGCCCACTAACTTCAAGTATCCCACAGGCATCTGTCCTGGGCTGCTTCTTTTCTTCCTCTATACTTGGTGATCACATCAGCTCTCCTGAATTCAACTATCTCTGTCCTGATGATTCTTAAATCTACTTATCCATCCTTAACATCTTTGCTGACTTTCAGTCTTGCATCTCCAAATGCCTATTAGACATCTTGAACTAGATATCATGTGGACATCATAAACTCAGCATGTCTGAAACTTTACCACTGAAACACTCCCCACTTCCAAACTTCACTATTGCTCTCAAGAGTACCATCATCCTAGTTACCCAGACTGTCATCTTTGACTCCTCACTTTCTTACCTCCCATATCCAATCTGTTGCTAAGCCCTGTTGATTTTACCTTTGCAACATTTCTCAAATACTTCCTCTTCTCTCCTTTGATACCATCACAACCCTAGTGCAGGCCCTCATTAGGTTATGCCCAGACAGTTGCAATAGTCTCCTGGTTGGTTGCCTGCCTCAGTTCTTTCCCCACTCCAGTCAGTCCTCCATTCAGCCACCAGAATGATCTTCCTAAAGCGCAGATCCAACAGTGTCACCCCTCCATTCAGTAAACTACAGTGGCTCCCTGTTTCCTCCAGGATCTAGTACAAAATCTCTTTGCACTCAGAGTTCTTCATATCTAGCCCCCACCTAACTTTCCAATCTCCTTATGCCTTAGTGCGCTGCACCACCTCCAATTCCCCCCCTCCCCACATACCCACCGGCCTCCTTGCTATTCTTCCAAAAAAAATTTACATTTCTTAGTTGCAGGCATTTTTTCTAAATGTGCCCCATTCCTGAATAGTCTCCCTCTTCTTCCCTGCCTTGTGGCTCCTCTGGATTCCTTTAAATCCCTCGGTCTGCAGAAAGTCTTTCTTAATGCCTCATAGTTTTAGAGCCTTCCCTCAATTTATTATTTCCTATTTATTCTGTATATAGCTTGTTTCTATATAATTGTTTGCATATTGTTTCCCCTAATAGATTACGAGCTTCTTGAGGGCAGGGACTGTCTTTTGCCTTTCTTTGAGTCCCCAGTGGTAGCACAATATCTGATACGTAGTAGTCACTTAATAAATGCTTATGGACCGACTGACTAAATGAAGAGTTTTGGAAATATCACAATCCTCGTACAAAGGCAAGCTCTAATAGCGATGGGAGTCTTCACCTATCCAAACATTCTGCCAGAACTGTCTCTTATAAAAGCAGAGCCTTAGTGATGATTTCATCCTTCAAAAGGTGGAGGAACCAAGAAGAGGAAATTCTCTTCTGAATCTCATTCTCATTAACCTGAAGGTTGCTGGGATAGAAAAATCAGAGTCCTAAGCCTAAAGTGAGCATTTCCTCACATTTTTTGATAGTGAAAGAGAGATAGAGAAGGAAGAGAAATCTGGGCATTTTCTGACATGCATTATAATTTTTGAGAAAGAAAATTTCCAGGGGTTCATAAGAAAGAAAGGTAGGGTTCTATGGAATAAAAGACCTATTCTGAAGACCCAGAGAAAAACAATTACAACAAAGTGTAAAAGTGAGATTTATCTGAAGAGGCCAATGTGGATTCACAAGGAACTTACTAAAAAAAAAGGCGGATTTTAAAAAGAAAGGTACAGAATAGAGAAGGTACAAGGTCAAATACCAGAGGATAATAACAGTGATAATAGCTAACATTTATATAGCATGAATGGAAATTCCTTGCCCAAGGTCACATAGCTAGTAAGGGTCTGAGGCCAAATTTGAACCCTGATTTTTCTGACTCCAGGCTCAGCACTCTATCCACTGGGCTACCTGTCAATATAAAAGCATGGCATAACCGTGTAAAAATAGTGCCAGAAGTGCTGTAGTTTAGAATGAGTCATGTCTGGTGATGGAAATGAAGGACAACAAAATGTTTTGGTTGGGTTTTTGGCTTCTGGGGTTTTTTGGGGGTTGGGGAGGAGGTTGTTACTGTTATTTTAAAACTATGTCAGAGGGAAAAGAGGCTCAAGAGTGATAACTGAAAAGAAAAAGGTGCCTATTTCTTTGGTTCTTTAAGTAGAATGACCTTTGCACTGTAATTGGCATGATAAAAGTGACTAACAGGGAGCTGATACCCAAGATATGGAAGAAGATAATAAGAGAACACATAGTGATCTTTGATGAATTAAAGTCACTTGGTGAAATAAATGGCAGATGTGATTTCTGAGCCACTGTCAGGGATACTTGAAAGATCTTGGAAGATGAAAGGAGTACTGTAAGGTTGGAGAAAAAGCAAATGTTTTCCTGGTTTCCAAAAATGTAAAGGGAGTAGTAGAGCTTGATTTGGATCCCTGCAAACACTCTGGAGTAGATTATTGAATGGATGGTTGGCAAACATCTAGAAAGGGAAGTGGTGATTACAGAGATTCAGCATGGCTTCATTAAGAATAGAGCATGCCAAGCTAATTATATTACCTCTTTGGGCAAGATTACCAAACTGGGAGGTATGGGTAGTGTATGGGCATAGTTTACCTAGATTTTAGCATAGCTTTTGATAAAATATCTCATGCTATTCTTGTGGAGAATTTGGAGAGAGGAGGGTTAGGGGATAACCTAATCTAGTGGATTCAGAGCTGGCTAGATGGCTAAATTAATAGGATAGTTTTGTTAACGATTCAGATTCAGTGTCAAAGTGGCAGGTCTCTGGTGGAATACCCCCAGGAATTCTGCTCTCAGCTCTGCGCTGTTTAACATTTTTGTCATTGAATTGGACAAAGGTATAGATCATATGCTCACCAGTTTTGCAAATGACACAAAGTTCTGATATTCAGGTAGCTAAAACTACCAGTTAATAGAATCAGAATCCAAAAAAGACAGCACTAAGTTCAGTCTAGTAAAATGAAACTCAATAAGGATAAATATAAGGATTTATACTGGGGTACCAAAAAGCCAACTTTGTACAAGATGGGAGAAGTATGGTTAGCTTTTGTTCTACAACCAGCTAAAGATTTTAATGGACCACAAGCTCAATATGAGTCAGCAAATATAGCAGCTCCCCAAGAGCTAACTCAGTCTTGGACTAGATTAAGAAAGACATAGCTTCCAGAATTAGGGAGGTGATAGTCTTACTCTACTCTGCCCTCTTCAGACTTCTTCTGAAGTACTATGGTCAGTTCTAGGTTCCATAATTTAAGAAGGATGTTGCTGAACCACTGAGTGCCCAGAGGAAGGTATTCAGGATAATTATAGACCTAGAGTCACTGTCATATGAGGATCATTTGAAGGAAATAGAAATGTTTTGTCTGGAGAAGAGAAGACTCAAGGAGGTCATGAGATCTGTCTTCAGGATATCAGGGATTGTCATGTGGAAGAACAGTTAAGATTTGTTCTATTTGACTGAGAGGGCAAGAACCAGGGGTGATGGGTGGAAGTTGAAAAGAGGCAAATTTCAGCTGGATGTAAACACCTTCCTAACAATTAAAGCTAGAATAGATTGCCTGGATAGGTGATGGATTTACCTTCCTTATTGGTTTTCAAGCACAAGTAAAGTAACCCATTTGTTGAAATGTTATAGTGGAGTTTGCTTTCTTATGTGGATTGGATGAGATGGTCACTGAGGTCCCTTCCAATTCTCAAATTCTGGTCTATGCAGATATTTTCCTCTCTTATACTTTGAGTTGTTGAAACTTAACAAGCATTAAGAAAAGAACTCAAAGTCTCTACCTTCAGAGACTTGACTTTATAATGGGTGTGGGAGGTGGAAGAAGATGAGTTGGTGTGCTGATAAATGTTAACAACCCTATGGGGGAAAATGCATGACACTTGTAAATTTAATCTGAATTATTAATACTTTCTTAAGTTTAGACAACAAATGATAACAGATAGTGACAATAAAAACAATAATGAACAGTAATGTAAACAGCAACAATAAATTAAGCCCTGATTTGCACTATTTGATGATTTCCAAGGTGTAAATACTCAATAAAAATTTAACAATCAATAGACTCTTGTGACCTCTTTGAGCTGTACTCTATAAAATACATACAGCACACATAGGGTAGGTAAAAGCCAACCCAAGAGAAGGTTTTTTTTATTTGTCTTATGTATTTAATATTTTTAGTTTTCAACATTGATTTCCACAAGATTTTGATTTACAAATTTTCTCCCCATTTCTACCCTCCCCCCCGCAACCCAAGATGGCATGTATTCTGATTGCCCCTTTCCCCAGTCTGCCCTCCCTTCTATCACCCCGCTTCCCCCCCTTATGTCTTTTCCCCTTACTTTCTTGTAGGGCAGGATAGATTTCCATACCCCATTGCCTGTATACTTTATTTTCCAGTTGCATGTAAAAACGATTTTTTTAAACATTTGTTTTTAGAACTTTGAGTTCCAAATTCCCTCCCTTCTTCCCTCCCCACCCACCCTCCTTAAGGAGGAGGAGGTTTTAGCAGTTGAAGGGCATGCTTGTGAAAAATTTTAAACCCCAAAGAGAGTTTATATTTGATTCAAGAGGTAATAGGGAGCCCCTGAATTCTATTGAGTAGAGTAATAGTCTGGTCAGACTTGCACTTTAGCAGCTGTGTGGAGGAGGTATTGGAGTGGTAAGAGACTTTAAGGAAGGAAATCAGTTAGAAGGCTGTTAAAATATGGAATTATGCCCAAAGAGTTATAAAACTGTATAACCTTTGACCTGATGACACCACTATTAGGTCCGTTTCCCTGATCAGGGAAAGAGGAAAAGAACTATATGTTCTAAAATATTTATAGCAACCCTGTTGTGATGGCAAAGAACTGGAAGTTGAGGGGATCCCCATCAATTTGGGGAATGACTGAACAAGTTGTGGTATATGATTGTTGTGGAATACTACTGTGCTGTAAGAAATGACGAGCTGGTTGATTTTAGAAGAACATGGGAAGATGCACATGAAATAATGAAGAGGGAAATGAGCAGAACCATGAGAACATTGTATATAGTACAGCAATATTGTTCAAAGAATAATTGTAAACAACCAAGTTATTCTGAGTATTATAAATACTCAAATCAACTACAGTGGACCTATGAAGGAAGATGCTATCCACCTCCAGAGAAAGAGCTGATAAATAGATGTATGCATGGTATGGTTTTACATATATTTATAAATATTACATACATTTATAAATATAAATATATATACAATTTACATATGTATAAATTTATAAATGTCAAATGGTGGCCTTCTCTAGTTCAGGGTGGGGAGGGAGACAGTTTGGAACTTAAATTGCAACAAAATAAAAAATAAAAATAAAAACATGAAAAAAGGGGGAAAAAAGAAGGCTACTGAAGCAGTACAAGGAGAGAGCTAAGCTAACATCATTCTACCAGCTCTGGTTTCTAGTGCTCATAATATGTTATAGAAAAAGGGTTAATGTAACTGTTGTAAATGTGAAGAGATTTTTAAAATTCTAAGTATTTTATTATATAAATGAAACATTTTTATAGGAAAAATATGCCATTTTTGGGTCAAGACTGGAGATCTCCTGGATGGAGTTGGATTAAAACAGAAGATGGCTGGAAAAGATGTGAATCCTGCAGTCAGGAACTTGAAAGAGAGAACAATCAATGTAACATCAATCATGGCATGTAAGTTAGAGCTTTTTACTTATTTATACTTTAACATAATATATTTTAATTTTAATGGCAGATGCATGAAATATGCATTTTGACTTTGTTAAAACATCTTTCTGATGAAGATACTCAGTGACTTTAAACGTGGGATTATACTTTGTACTATATAATTTACATTTTATAGGTTTCAAGGAGAATAAATTAATATGTATGTTGAACTTGCCATACAGTACTTCCTTGCTTTTTGAGATTAATCACATAAATATTGGTGTTCATTTATTTAAAAAGCAAATTATTGAAGTAAGGCTTTGGTGACTTTGTAGGGCCTGGGGTTTCATCAGAGTGGGTATTATACCCATCAATAAAGATTATAGCCACTCTTTTATGCCTTCTTATTCAATATAATTCCTATCCTTGTGGTTTTTTTTTTCATTAATTCTCCGTGAAAGATCTTCTCGAAGCGCTGGAGGACCAGTGTAGTACTCTGGCTGGCATTCTATCTCTCATTGTTGAAAAATGATTGTGCTGCTTACTTTTCTGGTTATCCATGTCCTAACTGTTGTTTTTCACGTTATGTCTCTTGTTCTGCTTTTTGGTAACACCTTGAAATCATAGTTATACCTCAAATCTGGATTACTTAAAATTCATTCTACTGAGATTCTGATTTCATGTTTCACAAGCATCTTGCATTCCCAGGGAGAATATTCATACAAGATAAGAGCTTTCTGTGGTGTTGGTGGTTTGAGGTGTTATTTTCCAAATGTTATTTGGCCTAATCTCTCCTCCTTTGGGGGCAGCTGGGTGACTCAGTGGATAGCGTTCCAGGCCTAGAGTCAGGAATACTCGTCTTCCTGATTTCAAATCCGGTCTCATTCACTTACTAGTTGCGTGACCCTGGGTAAGTCACTTAAGTCTTTTTGCCTCAGTTCCTCATCTGTAAAATGAGCTAGAGAAGGAAATGGCAAACCACTCCAGTATGTTTGTCATGAAAACCCCGAATGGAGTCACGAAGAGTCAGACACAACGGAAACAACTCAACAACAGCAACCCCTCCTTTAATTCTGCATTCAGCTTGATTTTTCCTTCTGTAGCTTCCATCCAGTACAAACAAAATGATGGAGTTCTCACTCCCCAGAGATGGTAAGAGCATTGAACACCTGGTCAGAAAGAGATTACAGGGGACTCCTGTGTGGGCGCTGGGCATAGGACTGGGCACCATTTGGCAACTCCATTACATATTCCCCACCCCCAGGTCATGATTACAGAGTGGAGAGGAGCACTTGTGGTCCCAAGGGAGCAGGGGCCTTAGTTCCAGGTTACAATTCCAGGGCAGAGAGGAGTGTTAGTGATTGCAGTTGCAAGAGAATTGTAGCCCTTCCTGGACAAGGACCGGAGAATAAACCAGTGACGACACCTCTCTACAGACCACACTACTTCAGAAGCATCAAAAACTTAAAGACTCCTGGAACTAGCTGGGAAAAACAGCAGCGTGAAAAAACCTGAAGAACAGCAAAGCTGAAGGTGAAGAGAGTTGTTTCAGTTGAGACATGATGTCTGAATCCAGAGTATTAGTGAGTGAAAAGTAAGTGGGAGGAAAGTAGAGGCAATCCAAGCATAAAGTGGTTTTTTTCTAGCAATTTGACCATGAAAAGGAATCACATAGAAATGCAAAACCAAATGCTATGAAATATATTCACGTATTTCTGTCTTTCTCTTCTGAAATGACACAATTAACTGACCATCAGAAGTCAATGGTTTTTATGACTTGCTTTTCTTTAAGTTAGTTGTTGCAATGGAAAGAGTGATGTCTGAGAGTCAGGAGATTGGGTTCAACTTGTAACTCTGGTATTTTTGTGACCTTGACCCATTTGGCCTTAATTGCATTATTGATAAAATAGAGAGATGATACTTCTGTTACCTATCACTCAAGGTTCTTGTAGGTAAAGGGCTTAGTGAACTATATAACACTATATAAGTAGAAGTTGGTATTATTATTACTGATCTTACACGCTGATCTTGTTTGGTGACTCATCAAGCCAATCCACATACTCCTGCCACTCATCAGCTTATAACTTTGGGCAAGTCTCTAAAGTTTTCTGAGCTCACTTTCCTTGTCTCCAAAAAATATCAGTCCATAGGGTTGGACTGGGTTATCTCTAACGTCTCTTTCAGTACTAAACTCTATGAAATATGAATGATGAGTATGTTGCATAATAAAAAGTCACATTTCTATACCATGTAAAAAGGAATCCAATATAATACTATGAGGTTGATATTATTAGTATTACATCTTCATTTTTTAGATAAAGAAACAGGCCAATTGAACCAGGCAATCAGTCAGTCATTCAGTAAACATTTATTAAGTGCCTTCTATGTACTAGGCTCTGTGCACTAGGGTTACAAAAAGATACCCTCAAGGAGCTTACAATCTAATGAAAAAAAAAAACAAGCAAGTGTGTGTATATGTGTGTGTGTGTGTGTGAATATATACACACATACATATAAATACACACATATACACACACATATATGCACACATGTAGTGTGTACATGTGTACGTGTGTAAAAGTAATCTACATATAGGATAAATGGAAGTAAATAAGAGAGGGAAGGCAGCTGAATTAAGAGGGATTTTAGTTGAGACTTGAAGGCAGGGAAGGCATTATGTAGAAATGAGCAGGGTAGAATTCCAGGCATTAGGGACAGCCAGAGAAAATGCCGAGAGCCAAGAACAGTGTCTTGTTCCTTTAACCAAAAGGCCAGTGTCACTGGATCAGAGAGCAGTAAGGTGAAAGAAGACTGTAAAGGTGAGAGGGAACTTGGTGGTGAAGGGCTTTGAATAGTAAACAGGATTTTTTTATTTGATCCCGGAGGATAGGAAGCTAGTGGAGTTTATTGAGTGTTGAGTATCACAGTCATACCTGCACTTTAGGAATTGAAGACTGAGTGGAAGCTGAATTGGAGTGGGAAAAGAGTTCAGTCAGTCAATCAAACATTTATTTAGCAAGAAAGAAACAAAAACAAAACAAAAAAAAGTGATGGATTAGCTTGAGAGGTTGCCTGTCTAGGTGCTTCTCATGGCACATTTGTGAAATTGAATTGAATTAGGCAGTTTGAATTTTTGATTCACCTTGTTTTTCCCCTCTTTGATTTGGACTCTGTACTAGACATTCTTCATGATGGTGATTAGCCTCCTACAAGTGTGTCTTCCTGTTTCATTCCTTGATTAATGTTAATAGCCAAAGTATGGTCAACCAATTTATCACTGTAGTTACCTTTTTTGTGTGTGATTTTAACATTCGCATGGGAGCTGTCTTGTTGGAAGGGTACCTTTAAAACAGCATTTAGCTCCATAATGATTCAAATATATACATTTTATAGTCAGATAACGAATTCAATGGAATGTTGTATTCTCTACAACTTTTTCATCAGCATTGTGATTGTGAAGATGTGGGATTCTACAGGATATTGAGAAAACCTGCCTCTTTCTCACAGCTTCAGCAGAGATATCCTCAGTGTATATATGCATTGATTACTGTCAGAAATATTTATAGAGTTGGTGAAGTAGGCATATAGCTCATTAATTATTTATTCTCTTATTATATTATGTTAATTGTACAATATTCTCTCAGTTGCCCTTTGTGATAAAAATGTCAGATGCTTTCTATGCCTTTTGAGTCTTTCCCCTGTTTTACAGACTGTGAGAACCTATCTCAGTACTAATTGGCCTCTAGTTCAGAAATCCTCTGTATACTTGTTCTAGTGCAGCTCCTTTCCACATCTTTGTTTTCTTCAGTGCCAACCCTCCTTCCTCATGTGGCACATTGGGATCTCCATGTTAGAACCCAGATGTGGTGTCTCCACTCTTCTCAGTGGTGAAAAGAATTTCTTATAAAAAATCCTTACAGACCTCCATTTTTCATGTTTGTTGTTCTTTTAGTTTTATCCTTAAATGCCCTCTTAATGACTTTGCTTATTAATTTTGTCCCTTACCAACCTTCTTTAAACTTGTCTTTCCCTCCATTGCTTCAAACATTTCAGTATCTCCTACATAAGATTTTTCAAATATGTTTGCCACCTTGTCTTTGTATTTGGCCTCAAATGCTCATGGACAAAATGACTTAGTTGTGTCTTATGCCAAAATTGTTGTAAACCCATTTTCCCACTTCACTTTCTTCTACTATTTTGTGAGACACGTAATTACAGTCCTTTATTTTTATTTTTCGACATTCACTTTTACAAGATTTTGAGTTACACATTTTTTTCTCCCTTCCTTCCTTCCTTCCTCCCCAAGACAGCATGCAATCTGATATAGGCTATACATGTACAATCATATCAAACGTATTTTCACATTAGTCACATTGTGAAAGAAGAATTAGAACAAAAGGGAAAAACCATGAGAAAGAAAATAAAAGAAAATAATGTGCTTCGATCTGTATTCAGACTCCATAGCTCTTTCTCTAGATGTGGATAGCATTTTCCATCATGAGTCTTCTGGAATTTTCTTGATCATTGTATTGCTGAGAAGAGCTAAGTCTATCAGAATTGGTCATTGAACATTGCTGCTGTTACTGTGTGCAGTGTTCTCCTGGTTCAGCCCTCTTCTTTCAAAAGCCAGTTCATGTAACTCTTTCCAGGTTTTCTGAAATCTGCTTGCTCATCAGCTCTTATTACACAATAGAATTCCATTACATTCATATACCATTACTTGTTCAACCATTCCCCAATTGATGGGCATCCCCTCAATTTCCAATTCTTTGCCACCATAAAAAGAGCTGCTATAAATATTTTTGTACATGTGGGTCCTTTTCCCTTTTTTATGATCTCTTTGGGATACAGATACAGGTTGGTATTACTAGTATTACATCTTCATTTTTTAGATAAAGAAACAGGCCAAGTGAACCAGGCAATCAGTCAGTCATTCATACAAACATTTATTAAGTGCCTTTTGTGTACCAGGCTCTGTATTAATTATGGTGTGCTAAGAATCATAGATCTTTTTATATTACGTATGAATATTAATTTGACTGTTGGTACTCTGCATATGAGATCCTTGGCCAATGAATGATCTAAGGAACTGAACCACGGCAATAACAGCATTCTTGCTATGAAGAAAGCCAGAAAATATAAAATTTCAATAAAGCTTTCTTGCTTTGAAGAACACAAGAAATATGAAGTTGCAATAAAATAGAAGAATAACTCAGTTTTATTTGAAGGCATTGGCTTCATCATCTTCCAAAAGGTGAATAAGAATGGCACATGTGGTCAACTTACCTCAACGTTCATGATTAGGATAACCCAAAAGACCACCATGAAGATAATTGCAGCTTATGCACTAACATCTGTTAGAAAGAATGAAGCAGAGAATTCTTAGCAAGATCATCCAGACCAAATTAATTTATACTTTGATACTTTGTAACTTAAATACAAAGAGGAGAAGGAAAGTGAAAAATATTGAAAATATGATTCAGTGTTAAGAATTTAAAGAAGCTTGTTTATAGCTAGGCTGAGCCAATATTTTAAAGAGACAGTACTACCTAAATTCCCTGGGAATAATAGTACTTGATTACCTATCTCACAAGTGTGTTGTGAAGGTCAGATAAAATTGTGCATTTAAATCAATTTGTAAACTGTAATATTCTGTACAAATGCCAGCTTTTTGTTGTTGTTGCTGCTGCTGCTGTTGCTGTTATTATATAAGCTTAGCACTTTAGAGATCCATGGTTTCATCAGTGTGGGCAGTCCTTCCACTCTATGTCAATGACATAGATGATTTATAAGTCAATCTTGATGAGCTTCTGTAATTATTTTGGTCTAGATCTGTGATTTCATTAGCATAGGTAAATCTGCTATGGCAACTCCCCCAGCAAATGCAAATTGGCAACTTGTATGTGATGTACATACAGTCCGTTATAACAAGTATGTATCACAGATAAGAAAAGTGCTTTTTCAAACTGTAGAGTTACAGAAGTGCATTGTTACCAAAAACTCACACAGTTTACTTGGCATTTCCAGCCCCTTCAGCGTGCCTGGGTCTTTCTGACCTTCAAACCAGTCCCCTATGCCACATTCTCTACTGCTATCATAACCTAAGATAATAGGGCCTTCCAACTCAAAAATCAAAGCAAATTATATAATCTTTTTAAAGTTAAAAACTTAGAACAAATTATATCACTTTTAACACATGGCGGGGGGCGGCTAGTAAAGATTTTGTTACACATGTCTAGAAAATGTCAGGTTTCTAAATTGTCCTCACTGTACCTGCCCAGTGCCCTCATAACAGTTACAGAGATTGTACCAGGATTTTAAATATCTATGTGTATATGTACACACACGCACACACACACACACACACACACACACATACACACTCACACATATGTTTGATGAAGTGCTTTAGTACTTGAGAGGAGATGTTACAACTAATTATACCCTGGTCTATTTTTCATATGATTTACTAGTTATTCGTGTATTCTTTCACCTCTACCGAAAACCCACAGCACGTATTTTGAGTGGCTGTGACTTTATGTATAACATACTTGTATATTTTCCACATTTACTTAAGAAAAAAGTACAGAAGAAAGGTTTATATGATTAAAAAAATTTTTTCTCTCCCCCCTTCCCAGCCTTTTTCTCCTTTGAAATAACAACTGAAATTAGGGGATCTAAGTGGAATAAAACTTGGAGTTAAATTAATAGTTCTTTGTGACACTGGGTCAGGAGAGGAGAGGAGGGAGGTTTCTACTCCTACTCGGCTACTCTTCCTTTTCCCTTTCTCCTTGCCTCTTTCTTCCTTTTGTAAAGGAAAGGACAGGGTAGGAGGAAACAAAGTTCTCAACTTTTTAATATAATTTCAGCCCTGTGAAAAGAGGTCATCATTGAGCAGGAGCTTAGTTTATAGGGGCTGCCTGATCCTTCTTTCCTTGGAATTAAAAGTAACTCAAACTCCAAACCTAAAATTTGAAAAGGAAAACAATCCTAATTGTAAGCAGTACTTTTTGGTCCACTCAAAAAATCTCCTCGCCATCTTATCTCTTTGCAAACTTGCAAATCCTGTCAAGGCATTTCTGAAAGTATTGGATGCAGACATGATTTAATTTCTACTTAATGTCCTGTTTCGTTTTTGCAAAGAATGGTGAAAATAGCCAAAATTAGTGAAGGCTGCCGCAGTTGACTGTAGATAAAGACCCACATGCACAAACAATTCTTTGAGGCCTCTTTTTATATTTTAGAGTAGAAATATCAGTAAAAGGAAAGGAGGACTTATTCTAGTAAATAAAGTGTAAGTTACTTCTTTCCACATTGCTGGTCTAGTAGCACCTAACTAGTACTTAGTTATCAAGGTTTTAGAGGTTTACTTTAAGGTTTTTTTCCAACAGCTTTCACTTTGATAAAATTAATCCTAATCAGTAAATATATATAACCATTTTATGCATGGTTCTAAATTAATATTTAATGCTATTCCTGTATTGGAGCTATCTAAAGTCCTTTGCTACTGAAGAGTAAAGAAAAGGGACCTCATCATAGGATTTGTGAGAGTGGAGGCAGTGAGGCCCCCGTGAAACACTTTTTTATGTTTGGGATGTTCTCCCTCTTCACATCTATCTTTTTGGTCTCCAAGCTCCTTTCAAGGCAGCTCAAGTGCTACCTCCTACACAGTGCCTTTCCTAATTATCCAGTTGTCAACATGCCTGTCTGTCCCCAAAATTTCTTTTGAGGACAGTAAGTTTTTTTGTTTTTGCTTTTTAATTACTATCACCAGTACCCCCAGTACCTAGCACTGTACCTGGTACATAATAAGCACTTAATGCTTTTTGAAATGAGTTGAATGGAGAGTGATGATGGACCTAGGTGAATTATAAGGTAAATAAATTTGAGAATCCTTATGGAATGAATAATAGTATTCTGTAAATCATCTATAATGTAGCAACAGAAGCCTTTTGAAGTAGACATGAAAGTTTTTTTTTTAAATGTGGGACAGAGTTTATTTATTCCGACAAAACTCACAAAGAACTTACATTCATAAACAGTAAAGACAACTCTCCTTCTGTCACTGATGAGTTTCTCCCTCCCAAACATCTACGCACTCTTCCACACGTAATATCATTCCAAGGGGAAAAACTTGGTATAGTAAGAAAGTCATGAGTCCCATTGGTGAGTCCCACTCCCTGGGGGTCTATACGGTTGCCTTGGCTTGTCTGCCTTGAGTTGAAAGGAAAGTACTGGAGTTACTAGAGATTTGATTGCCTTCTCTAGACCTGAATAATCCATATACCTCATGGAACCAATGAAAAGTTAGATCTGGGTTTGCCCTCTCTACATCACTGCTCTGACACTTACTGTGCCTCAGTTCTGTCTCCTCCTTGGTCAAGAAATTTCTCTACTTTGTCTAAGAGATGCTTTGTTAGTCTACCATTATCACCGAGATTGAATTCCTGCAGTTCCCAGCTTGGTCCAACAACTTTCTACCACTGCCTCTGTCCACTGCCATCTTTGGGATCACATGGATCCCTGAATTGCAAGGTTCTCTGATATACCTGGACAAATAGTCTCTGACTTCACATTCTTTCCTTGGGGTATGGTAGGAGAGGGGCTAAGTCTCTGCACAGGCTTCCATTCAGCGAAGTGTCTGCCTCCTAACTCTTGTCCTTTTACCTCCAGTTTCCAGTAAAAAGTCAAGCCCCAAGGTTGTAACTCAGATATCAGAATTAATTGTTAATCAGACATGAAAGTTTTTTATCCCTCAAACAGAGATAAATTTGGGGCACAGAACTTGAGATTAAATCACATAGTGAGAAATACAACCCACATTTCTTTGGTTTACCTGACAGGTGTAGGGAACCTGCAGCCTCAAGGGCACATGTGGCTTTCCAGGTCCTTGGGTTTGGTCTTTTGACTGAGTCCCAAGTTTTACAGAACAAATCCTTTTATTAAGGGGATTTGTTCTGTGAAGTTTGGATTCAGTCAAAGGGCCACACTTGAGGAGGGAACACGTGTGGCCTTAAGGCTACAGGTTCCCCACCCCAGATTTACCATTTGCTTCAAATTTTGCCCTATAAAGGAAATTTTAAAAATATTTATTTCTAATAGAAGGAAGTTATAACTTGAAAAGCCCTTGGTGATTGTCTATACCAATTCTCTTTCTATGTGTTTTCAATTTTGTGTCGTACCTTTTCTTTTTATTACTTGATATGCCAACATTTAAAATGGATTCTTAATCTGAAAAAATGTTAGTAACCATCCTTGTAACAACTTTTCTTTTTCGAAAGTGGTTTTCCTCTCCTTTTTCTTATTTCATTGCATTGATTAGGCTAATGGTATCCAATAAGCCTTTGCAGCTTGTTTATAATTTGGGAAACTCGTTCTTATAATGATCATTGATCATATGGTCTTGAATTCAGTTGTGAGGGAGAACTCTGTATACATAGCACTTATGCATGAAGAATCAAGGAAAGTAACCTGATGTTGCTGTTCTCTGGAAAGAGTATCTCAGAAATGTTGGCATCATGGTTAAGATAAAATCATTTGCTGACATCAATAGTTGTTTTTTTTTTTCTTCCTATGGAGCATGGTCAATATACATGGTGGAAGGCGAACTTATTCAGCAATCTAATGAAGCTTTCTTGAATACTCTGTTATTTTTTCACCCTCAAAAATATTTACATTTTCCTTTCCTTTTCCCACAGAATCATTTGACTAAACTTAAAAACAATTTTTTTAAACTAGCTACATCCAGAGAAAAACCTGTGGAGTCTGAATGCAGACTGAGGCAAACTATTTGCTCTCTCTTTTTTTTAATTTTCTTTTTTGGTTTTGTTTCTTCTCTCTCATGAGTCATTCCATTGGTCATAAATCTTCTTTGCAACTTGACTATTGTGTAAATAAGTTTAATGCGAAGGTTTATATAGAATCTATATCAGACTGCATGCCTTCTTGGGGGGGGAGGGGAGAGGGGAAGGAAGGGAAGAAAATTTGAAACTCAAAAACATGTAGAACTAAATGTTGTAAACTAAAAATAAAAAATCTAATTTAAAAAAAAATTTTTTTAGTCTTTGTTAATTGATTTCTCTGTAGTACCTTGGCCTTTTTAATTTGTCCAAGTTTGTAATCAGTCACTTCAACTAAAGTCCCATTAAAAGTCAGCATTATTATTTTTGTCTTTTAACCAAAATTCTACTCCATTTCTTCATTTTGTTGCAAATGTGAATATGAACTTTTTAGAGACTTTGGTGATGAAATACTAACCTTAAATACTACTAAGCTAGAAAGGTATGGTGTATGCTTCTAGTGGTAGACATTGTATTTGTAGTTAGAGAATTGGACTAGCTCATCACCAGTGAGTTGACAAC
The DNA here is from genome assembly GCF_011100635.1 of Trichosurus vulpecula. Lineage (NCBI taxonomy): Eukaryota > Metazoa > Chordata > Mammalia > Diprotodontia > Phalangeridae > Trichosurus > Trichosurus vulpecula. Next base: position 248,155,389 of record NC_050575.1, read on the forward strand.
TAGGTAATGCATATTTTTTTGGCCATAGCATTTCATTGAGCTAGGAAACATGGAAATATCTTGGTTTTTTTATATGCATTTTTATGCTGGTTCCAAAAATACAAACAGACCTTACCCCTAAACTCCATATAGAAGAATTGTGACCTGCCTGCATAAGTAGGGGGAATACATGTTCTGATTTAAAATGACAGATCCTTGGAATTCAAAAATATTTATTTGTACATTTAGCCAAAAATGTTTGTTTTAGATTTGACCTCATCATATTTCAAATATATATCTAGAATAGGAATTCAGTTAACTTGAGAAATAGTTGGTAAAAAACAAATCACTTCTTCACAACATTTTTTTAGTAAATTACTACTTTTACTTCCCTTGAGTATGAGCTGATGTTTTTATATGCCGCATACCTCAGCTTGTTAATGCATGTAAATCTCATCAACTTCTATATATCTTATTAATACAACACTCCTCTCCCAATTCAGATTTTCTTATCACTACTTGTTTTCCTTCAGGAAACACTATGCTTTCTTCCTGCTGCTGCTTGTCCCTAAAGAGAAAAAGCAAACAGACAAAACTTACTTTTTCTTTTAGTATTTCAAGGATACTATTTTCTTTGTTTTTTCCCCCGTCATGATAGTGGAGACAGGGAAAGCTCTGAAGTATACTTGGACAACAGTTATTAGCCTAGTTTTGGACCAGTTCTCTTTAGTGGCTCTCATCTTTATCAGCCTGACTAACTGAAGCAAAACTCCTGTTTGTTCCACACAGGTAAATTAGACTAAAAAACCCTGTCCTCCGACCTCACTACACAGTTTACAACATGGAGAACAGAAAGACAGGACGTACCTACTAAGATAATGGGGAAGTAACAAATTCATATGAATGGGAAGGGATCCCCTTAGGATAAAAAGTCGTATATGACCAATCTAGCAGATGAATTGCAATCAATAAATCAATAAGCATTTATTAAGCATCTGTGTACTATGACTGTACTCTATGCTTGTAGTAGCAACCACACTAGCATAGAGGGTGGGCTGCTGGCACAGGTTCTTGATCTGCTTTTCTAAAGGAAAGATAGTTTCAAAGGGGTTACTAATCTTTAATTCAACAGAGCAGCAACAAGCAGAGAGACGTAGAGAAATTAGCAGAGACTGATGAGTGATCCAATAGAGTGGCTCCAACTGTTTTAGTAATCTTGCTACACCTTGCTGCACTTGCTACACAAGTAATCTTGCTAGGTGCCTTGCCAGACTGGGGGAGCCCCAGCATCTGGGGGAGGGAACCCTCCTTAACAAACAGCTACCCAGAGTCCCTAATCCAGGAAATCAGAAATCTCTCTTCAGTGAGAGAGACCCCAAGGCAAAATACCAGTCTCCCTGAATATATACACTTTTGACAGATAGGCTCAGAGCCAAAAGGTGTGAAAACCTACATAATACAGCACCTACTTGACTTGGTGCCATCAGGTGCAAAAGCCTATGTGACTCAGCACCTGACAGGCAAGGCAAAATGCCTGAGAACAGGAGATTGTTATGGCCATAGATCCTAGAAAACTAAACTCCACTGTAAGCATACGCTTACAGTGCTGCTAGGTGGCATAGTGGATAGTGCTGTGAGCCAGGAATCAGGAAGAGGAGTTCAAATCTGGTCTCCCACACTTACTAGCTGTGTAACCCTGGGCAAATGACTTAACCTCTGTTTGCCTCAGTTTCCTCAACTGTAAAATGAGGATAATAATAGCACGTCCCTCCCAAGGCTATTTTGAGGATCAAATGAGATAATAATTGTAAAGGGTTTAGAACAGTGCCTGGCACATAGTAAGTGCTTTATAAATGTCAGCCATGCTGCTGCTGCTGCTAGGCACTGGAGATAGAGACAGAAGTGAAACAAATAGTCCCTTCAAAGAGTTTACATTCTATCAAAGAGACAAGGTGGACAACATTCATATATGTCAGTCACATAGAGTTCTTGCCCTGTAATCACTGTTCAAAATCTATTTTGTTACTTGAAAATTTCTTGGTCTTTTATATATGTTTTGATGATGAGTTTTAACAATACAAATAGAATGTCTCTCACCTACTCTTGTTGAGTGACACTTGAATTTTGAAATAAATTACACATTATGAAGTAATGATAAAGTGTGGTTTGGTTGAAAGAGGTGGAGGGATAGGAAAGGACAGGGAAATGAGAAGTCACTAGTTGGCTTGTTTGTTACAGTCTGTGTGAAGTCCCAGCTTGCATTTTGCCTCACAGACATATTCATTCCTATTGAGTTATACAGTGAAACTCAGTATGTAGCAAACTATCTTTCAGTTGCTTGCTAGGTGGCATTTGTTAAACATATTCTAATTTTTAAAGTGTTTTTTGTTCTTTGTAGACGTTGGCATGCGTTAATTCTTAGGATGGCTTAAAAATGTGTCAGTCACTTGAATAGTTTGTGTTATATATTCAGTGAGCTAACTTTTAAATCTCAGAGACGAAACTTTATTCCTAGTTAAGAAAGCATATGAACTTTATTGTGACTATAAAAGAGGTGCACAAAATATGACTTAGGTGTCTTACTTGTGCTGTAACGTTTATGTTAGTGTTACTAGCTAGTTGAAAACATGGATCTCATCACAAGCCATTTATGATTCCTAGGATTTAGGGAGAATAAACAAATATATCAAGGATTCTCACCCAGCCTAAATATACTGTATAATATCCAAATATGCTATCAGAGTATGACCTGTATTACATAATGAAAAGCACTACCCGTATTTTTAAAATTTAAACTGGGATCAAGATGAACTCGATTCCAGTTGCATTACTGAGGTTTGGCATGACAAGGCAGAGGGAAAGAAAAGTAGTAACCTCCATTTGAGGTAATTGTTTTGTCTTCAGCATCATTTATAACTCAAGCAGACCTAAAAAAACTTTGTTTCTAATCCTAATTTATTCAACAGTCAAGCAGAGCTTTTAGCTTCTGGGGTAAAATGGCAAAGTCTCTTGCAATAAAATATATCCAAAACATGAAACTCCTCTCAAGAAGCATTAAGTATAAGAAGTATTCTTCGCATATCCATAGGCATCTGGAAGTGATTGCTCTGTTGCTAGGATTACATTTTGAGCATATCAATTACTAATACTTTATTTGTGAGCAAACATCAGAAAAAAAATACATTAGCAACAACAAAAAAACCCAAAACATCATAGGCCTCAAAGAAAGATCTGATTCCAGGAAACAAAAATGTAAGCCCACTGCTGGTTAGACTAGAAAAAAGTTTTCTTGACACCATATTATGCATTAGGCTTGGTTTAATGAAAAATTTAGTCAAGATGATGTATTGAAATGTTTCAGGTTTTCTTTTTCTGAAAAAAATAACTTTCCAAGTCTGAGTGGGGCTAAAATTAAAGGAATATTTATGTATCCTCAAAAGAAGTGATAAAAGATGAACCTGTTAGAAAGCAGGTGAATGAGGAAGATGCTACATGAATGAAAATCATTATAAAAGTGAACAAAAAGTTTTTTGGGAAAAACTGCAAGTCAGAAAACCACCAAGAAATTGCCATTGATCTTCTTCAAGCCAGTGAAATTATGGGATAGAAGATGTCACTCAAAATCCATTTCTTGGATTCCCATTTGGATTTCTTCCCAGAAAAACCCATGTGCCTATCAGTATGAGGAATGCATCCATCAAGAAATTTCCACAATGGAGAAGCCATATCAGGACAAGTGGAATCAAAACATACTGGCTGAGGAGAGATATTGGATATTGAGAAGGGATATTTCATTGGTGAAACACAACAGGAAATCAGCAGCAGCTATATTTTAGGTTAGTTAAATGAACACCACTTTATTTAATAAAAACAGTTTTTAGAATATAAAAACTGGTTCTTGTGAAAAGAATAGGTGACAAAATCCAAGGCCTAGTTGAAATCAATACTCTAGAAATACTATAAAGTTTGTCTTTTTATAGATTTGTGATAGGAAAAAAATATTTTGTTGTTGGGGGGAGTAGAGTAATGTGAAGGAGAGCCAATGGGAAGTGAGAGTGATCTAAAAAAAAAAAAGGATCAGTGAAACATTTGTTTTTAAAATGAGAGGAAGATATACAGGAGAGGGCCTGGTCAGTTTACTGTCATTGATTAATCACTAGCCGATATAGCCAGAGACCATTTACTTCCAGTGGGCTCACAATTTTTTAAAAATAGCAAATAGCTGTGAATATGTATTATATCTTTTTTCGTAGCATCCTCTAAATGTGTAAGTGTACTTGTGATGTATCCTTATTCAGATATTTAATTATACATATACACACTCACATATATATGCATATATATAAATATACATGTACACATAAATTTAGATTAATCTCACCTTGTGTTCTTGTAGAGTAACTTCAAATGTGAATATTCATTTAATAAAGTATAGAGGAAATAGAAACTTCTTTCTGCAGTCTATTATCTTATATTTCTGAGTATAAATGGGCTGTTGCCCTAGTAAAAGTAAAAAGTATTTTAACTTGTAAATTGCCTGTTGACAAAGGCAAGTTGATGCCTCAAGTTGTTGTTAGTTTGATCTGATTTTTACTATAGGCTGGGGCAGAAAAAGTTTCTTGGGAACATATTTTTGTGGTTATGATAGGAATCGTTAGGAAAATACATGATACACAAATATAGCACGATTTCCTCTTGTTGCAGTTTCATGGTGTGTCATGGTGACACCATCTCAAAGAATTCAGAATCGTACCACCTCTAATCCAAGTATAGGCAGTTATTGACAATTGCTGCCCCTGAGAAGTAGGCTAAGGTCCAAGAGGAACCAGCAACTTCAGAGAAAGCAAGATGGATTTTTGTAGGGTAAAGATGCAATTACATAACAGAAATTATGAGTATTAAAAAGGCAGGAGGGATTTTTTAAGGAATTAGGTAATGGGGAAGGATCCTTTCTGTGGTGCAGTGGTCAAACATCCTGGTTCTGCTGCCCTCTGATTGGCTAGCTATTGTGCCTCTCTGGTCAAGATTGTGATCCTGTCTTGGGCTAAATGGATGATGTGATTGTGGTTGAGTACAGGAGCACACCTGTTCAAATATGTGAATTGGATGCAGGGGCAGTGGCTAGCTAGAGGCAGTGGCTGTATTAAGTCTGGGGGCCTGTGGTGTGGTTGAAGTCAGATTGTGTGGTTAAATTAAGGTCATACTTGCTGTTCAGTGGGGCCCACAAGGAAGTTAGATATTGGGGCTGGGGGCAGCTTTATTAGAATTCCAATCACTCTGATTCACCAAACATTTATTAAGTGTGCCTACTTTTTCCAAGGTTAGATAAGCTAGAAAGTATTAGAATAATTTAACTTTTAAAGATGTTTTAATTCAAAAGGATTTAATTTTTTAAAAATTATTTAATGATTTCACAACCTCTTAAGATAATTAGTGACACTTGAGGTACCATGAAACCAGGATTGCAAAATAGCTTTTGTGATGACCAAATGATCTTTTTAATCCTCTGTTTACTTAATGCTTGAAATAATTCAAAATTATGCTAATTGGGATTTTAAAAGAAATGCTTTACAATAATTGCTCTTTATGTTTATTAAACCAAACAATACAAAGTAGCTACCCTGGTTTGTAGGTAGGATACCTGTTCACTATCACCACTGCTTATTGTGACTGTCTTTGTGATGCTTAGAATTTCATCCACTGTCTAAATGCCTCTATTAAATAGCAGTAATGGTAAGACTACATTCCAAGCATTTTCATTTGAAAAGATACTGCACCAAAACCAAAAAAGAAAAAAAAAGGAAGAAAATGGATTCAGAGAGATGATACAATGACAGTACCAGGGGTTTTCAGTTACATTGAATTTTATAATGATTGTTGGGTAACTGTAGGTGAATTACCAATAAATGAGTCAGAGAATCTCAAAGATCAGTGAAGGTTCTGGAGGCCTCAGATTCTCCTGTTTAATATCTTTACTCATTGAAACAGTTACTGAAGCTATGCCACCACAATAGAGTAATTGTTTTGTGTTGTTCCATATTCAAAATCAAAATCATATTCATATCCTCCCAAAATCTATGGCTGCAGTTATTTGGACTACTTCTAATTGATTAACTTACTTTGATTTTGAAAGGTCAGTTTAATATAATGGAAAGTTATATATATGCCTGCATCCATCAGTATCAGAAACAGATTTGGTCCTAGCTACTAGTGAATTAAGACTAAGTGGCTAGCCTTATAGGTTGGTAAGACTATTTCCTGAATTATCAGTAATATGATATAACTATGTAAGTAGTACGTCTAGAATCTTTAATGGTCACTTACAAGCAAGCAAGCAAGAAGATGCTTAAAATTTGAGTTCCTCGTGGGTTTGCATGTAGTTTCAAATAAACTATATGTAAGAAATCAATAAAAATTTTAAATTAATATTAAATACGTAATAAAGGTTAATAGGAACAATGGTAACTTGTTATCCTTCATATGTGAAAATTTAGTTAACTCCCTGACAACAAGGCATGAATTGTACCTTTGTACTTTTTCTAGTAGTGCTAATAGATTGAACTGGGCCATCTGTCATTTATTACTTGGTTCTTTGGGGACCACTACCATTCATTTTTTAGTATAATATCCAAGCTTTTCCGAATTCCTTCTATGACCATGGGACTGATTTATTTGTACCATATTACTTTGTCATTGATAATTATGACAGATGTGAATTAAAACCTAGGTTATTTTCACATCTAGTATTTCCTTGTTTTATTTTTAAATTTCATAACTTTCATGTACAAGAAACAGGGTTCTTTAAAAAATAAGCACATTTCCCTCAATTTCCCAGAAGAAAATCTAATTCATAAAACTGGATACATAGATGAGGCAATCTGGTGTAGTAGGTACCATGCTGGACTTAGAGCATAGAAGACCTGATTTGCATCCCACCTCAGACATTTAACTAGGTGGAACAGCCTGAGAAAGTTGATGAACTTTTTTGAGCTTCCCTTTCCTTATCTGTAAAATAGATTGCAAGGATCAAATGAGATGGGTATAAAGCGCCATACAAACCTTTTACATGCCATATAAATATTAGTTATTACTACTATACTTGTGTGTATACATTTGTGCACATATGTGTATATAGATTGTGTGTTTACATTTGTATATGTATGTTATACATACACACACACACACACACACACACACACACACACACTTTGTATAGCTAAAGTTCAGAGTTTGCTTATGGCATTTTTTTTTCTGGCTTCTCTTGCTGTTAACTTTAAAAAACCTGTCCAGAACAAAAACAATTCCAAAGACATTAATTGGTAATATTGTGGACCTAATGTTGGAACCCATTGGAACCTATCCTAATGGAACCCGTTGTTGCCTATCCGACATTAGCATGATAAATATAAGAATGTTTTGGAATGTAATCTCCACTATATATGTTTACGATTGAAAGCAACATTTTGAAATTTAGTCAAAATGTATGTGTTTGATTTTGTACAAAAACATATCCTTAGGCCATTTTTTCTTGTCTCAACTTGTAAAGACAGTGTTCTTGAGATAGTAACCTTTTTAGAAATTAATATTGATATTTTTAACTGAGAGAAATATTAAGGGAAAAGAGAATAGGAATAATAGTTTAATAGTTTTAAGATATTAAAATTCACATATTTTGCCTTTTTACTCCCAAAAGTGGGTTAATTAATAATAATTAGATTTTTCTTGAGTCAAGATCTGATTGTCTGTTTTGACTCTATAACCACAGGTTCACTCATTTGTTAACAAATTTATATATATGTGCCAAGCACTGTGTTCAGGATACAAAGAAAGACCAAGACAGTATCTGCTCTCATGGACCTTGCATCCTAACAAGGGAGACAACATAAATGTAAATTTTTAAGAAATATAAGTATGTAGAGTGTCAACTTAGAAAATTTTATTTTTGTTTTTTAAAGGCAAACATTTATTGAATACTTAATCACAAAGTACATTTTATTCATTAAACTTACGAAAGAAAGGAAAACAAGCTTAATTTTTGAAATTTATAGTTACACTTAAAAATTCAAACTGAAAAAAATTAGACAAAATACCAAAATTATATGATTCTTCTGTGTACATTGAATGAAAGAAAATTAAGGTGGTAACCCTCAGAGTCTGGGGGAATCATTCTGGATCCAGAATGTTTTGTATTCTTGAAGTAATACCACTTTTATAATTATTTTGTTTTATTTGGAGGGGGGAAGGGGTGTGTGTGTGTGTGTGTGTGTTATTTGAAAATGTATGCCACATGATCATTAGCTTTTCAGTGCACATGAGTGCCTATGCACCAGGGGGCAGTGTTGCTTCTGTTGCCTGAGAGTTTTAGGATGAGAACAGTTTTTTTTTAAGCTGTTTAATAACATTGAAATGGGTTTAAGCTATCATCATTCTCATCTTCACACAAAATAGGTTTTGACATGTAGATCTATTTCAATAATCTAAAACACAGTTGACATTTTCTCATTTTTTCTTGGCACATTCATTCTTCTAGTTTGTCTTCTAAAGCCACCTTTGGTATTCTATCATTATGCATTCATTTTGATAGCATTTTCTATCAAAATAGGACTTTATTTCAGACTTTTCTCACCCTTGCCCCATTCCGACTGATCTACATGTATAAATTCTCTCATCTCTATTTCTCCAGACTTCTGGGTATTTTTTTGTCCTTTAAAACAATTAAAAAATGTTACTTTTGACAGTATAATTATAATTTAGTATGTAGTCATTTACTTGATAAAACTTCCTTTCAACTATATCATTTATTCTCTTATACTTTAGCACAGGAAACTTTATCAGTTTAATAGAAAAGTCTTGTATTTCCTTGTCATCAACCTTGGTAGAAGTTCTCAAACTGATTCAGAGTTCCCAAACTTATGCTTGTGTGTCAGGCACTGTTCTAAGTACTTTACAGATATCCCATCTGATCCTCACAACAGCCCTGTGAGGTGAGTGCTGTTAATATCTCCATTTTAAAATTGAGAGAATTGAGACAGATGGAGGTTAATTGACTTGCCCAGGGCCACACAGCTAGTAAGTATCTAAGGCTGGATTTGAAATCATGCCTTCCTCATTCCAGGCCCAGCACTCTTGTGCCACCCAGCTTCTCTGACCCATACATTAGTGGTACTTTCAGATACATCTGTACTTATTTGGCATGTCATGAATAATTGGAGACTAAGAAGGTGCAATCAAACATAGGAAAGGGCAGAAACCTAGAAGGAAGGAAATTTTAAGGAGGAGAGGTGATCAATTGTACCAAATGCAGCAGAGAGGTCAAAGAGTCAAAGGACTGATAAGAGGCAACTACATTGGCCAATTAGCAGATCTCAGTCTATTAACATTTATCCAGTAACCTCTTGAGAGTTTAGTGGTAAGGTCAGAAGCCAGATTGCCAAGAATTAAGAAGAGAGTGAGATGAACGAAATCACCACGGTTTGAGGATAAAGGAACCAGGAGACAAGAAGAGAGTGTAGATTAGAGAGAGGGGCTGTGACGGTGTAGGCCAGGATGCATGTAGAAAGGCTATCCTTATTGAGAAGAGGCACTTCATCAGTTACTGGAGTAAAAGAAGATAGAGAAATGATACCAAGGAGATGAAAAAGGATTGTCTGGTGAGGGGAAGAGGGAGTTCTTATAAAGAGCCTTAATTTGGGGGGAGAAACCCTATCACCCTTATCCCATTTAAATTAAGTGATGAAATACTATGCTCTCAATACTTTAACAAAGTAAGAACGCATCTCAATTGAACCCATTCAAATAAAGGCATTCTAACTAGAAGTGTGAAAGGGTCATTTGATCATTTTATATATTTCTGACAAGGCATTGGATATATTTCAGTGGTACTGCCAGAAAACCTGCTCCATTTAGCTGAGAAAACTTGGTAAAACTTGTAGGGTATGTTTTAAACAAGGGGTTTAATTTAGAACCTGAGAGATTAAAGCAATTGGGAGCTAGGAGACAGTAGTCCTGCAAAGTCCCTGAAGAAGACCTGCGTGGTAGTGATGGGGAACAGCATCTGTGAGCCCCCTTGAACTCTCCCTGAATCTTCCCACTAGATGGCCTGAGGCCATAAACCTTTCATTATCCTAGGCCCAAATCTGTACTCTCAACCTAGCCTAGCCCTCCATTGTCTGGCTAGTTTCCACCCTTGATCCTTTCAAAGTGTCTAGACCCCAATCTGTTACCCTTAAACTAGCCTAGCCCTACATTGTCTGTTATCTCCAGGTAGCTTTCAGCTACTTCCCACCCTTAATCCCATTCTCTTGGTTCCTGGAATCTGACCTCACCCCAGTCCCATCAAGCTCCTCCTTAGACTCCTCCTCCAGACCCTCCCTAAAACCCTGCACAGGACCACCCTAGATCCTTCCCGCAGTCTTTGTGTATATAAGTTTCATCTTGCCTCCATCAATGGGCTCAGATTCAATCTACCTCAGATTGAATCTGGCCCACTTGTGAAAACGAGCATCACAAATGGTGAGATTTCTAAAGACTTGACCCAATATGGTGAACCTTTAGTAAACTGTTTTTTTTCTCTTTGAGAAGGCTTGAGTCAAATTCATTTGAGCAGGACTCAGCATGTTGGTATTTTGGGGTCTCAGGCACCCCAAAAACATGTTCCCCAACCTAATCAGTAGAGGAAGGGGATTGTGGGGAGGATAGCCCCTTGACTTTCCTTTCTAAATGCTAAGTCTGGATGAGTGTTGATAACTAGATGGTCATCAGATAATCAGGGCTGGAAGCACACTTGTGGGGGCTCATAAGGAAAGACAAATCTCAAACCTTCAGGGATACACTTGGAATCCTGAGTAGGAGATGTAGCTGAAGCTCTGAATGTGATAGTGGGGATAGCTGCCTTAGAGCATATGCTACAAAAATATGAGCAGTGGCATCAACTGAGAGGGAGGGAGAAAAGTGCTGTTGGAGGCTTGAAGAGAAAATAAAAAGTTTCAAGAACCTTTGTGCCAGAGTGAGATAGAGAATCAACTAAGAAGGAGTATAAGAATTACTTTGCTGTGGTCAAGGGCTAGTCAAGATTTTAAATAACAAATTCGTAGTGGATCCATTCCCCATGGCTGAGGGCCTTTCTCTAGCTCCCTTTAGGAGCATATGAGGAAGGGCAGAAAAGGCAAATTGTGGAGGTAATCCAGGGTTGGAGTCCTCTTGTCAAGCAGAAATAGGACAAGATAGCTAGAGACTGGAGAATAGAAGAAAGGGAAATAAGCATTTATATAATACCTGCTTTGTGCCAGGCACTGTGCTAAATACTTTACAAATATTATCTCATTTGATTCTCACAACAACACTGCAAGGTGGGTGCTATTTTTATCCCCATTTTACAGTTGAGGAAATTGAGGCAAACAAAGGTTAAGTGACTTCCCAGGGTCACACAGCTAGTAAATATTAGAGGCCAAATTTGAATTCAGTTCTTCCTGACTCAAGGCCAGCCCTTTATCTACTGCCCCACCAGCAGTGGATATCTAATACATATTTAATATAAAAATGACTCTTCAAAAACATGGTGACCTGTCCATGAGACTGTCTTATAAATATATTCCAGGTTCTCCAGAAAGATTAAAATTTCCATATTTTAGAGATACCTATGCCAGCAGCTAGGTGGCTCAATAGAGCACTGGGCCTAGAGTCAGGAAGACCTGAGTTCAGATGTGGCCTTACTAGCTGTGTGTCCCTGGGCAAGTCACTTAACCTCTCTTTGCTTTCATCCACTGGAGAAGGAAATGGCAAACCATTCCACTGTCTTTGCCAAGAAAACCTCACAGACAGCATGGTCCACGGGGTCATGAAGTGTTGGACATGACTGAACAACTGAACAACAACATACTCTGAAAACAGTAGAGAAGTTCTATTGGAGATAAGAGATTTATGTATTCAGGAGAGTACAAATTAAGAAGCATGGAAAATGTAATTTAAACTTAAATTATCTGTGTATGTAGCACAAAGAATAGCAGTTTTAAAATCAGTTTTGCTATTTACTACTAACTGTGTGACCATAGGCAAGTCAGGTAATCTCAAACTCTCAGTATCCTCAACTCTAGAATGAGGTAATTGAACAAGAATCTAGATGATCTCTAAGATCCCATCCAGTTCTAAAAATCCTAAATCTTTGATTTTAAGATAGCCCTGAGCTTTCCATTGAAAACAGTGAGTTCTAAATAGAACTCCTGAGTTAATTTCAGTTTACTCTCGTGAGTTAAAGTTCTGGGTTGCCATTGATTTTTTTCAGAAAAAATAAGATTCTTATTAGTATAAAATATGGTGAAAGAATGGACCTCTGAAGTCTGCATTTCTCTGACATTACCATATTCTACAATATTGGTAAATGAGAACTTTGGCTTCTTCTTGATGCGCTGTAAGATCAAATAGGGAGTCAAGGAAACTGAATGAGTCAAGAAGTCAGTAGATAGGGAGAGACTGGAAATTAAAATATCATGCTTCCTCCCTCTGGCCGTTGGATTTCTTTACGTGAGTATGCCTTGTACATAATGTTATCCATACATACCTTTTTGAGGATCCTGGTTTTATTTTGTTTGGTTTTGCCTTTTTTTTTTTTTGGAGGGTGGGGAAGATTAAAAAAGTTAACTGGGACAAGACCCTTTGCCTAAATGGAGTTTATAGTGCAATAGAGGGAAATACAGAATAAAATATAAATGCATAACAGGTACAAAGAAAGCTTCTCTGAGGTCTAAGTAGGGAAAGATAAATACTGAATATAAGAAGAGTGGGAGAGGAAAGAAATCAGAGCAATCTTCATAGAGGAACACATATACACTAAAATGAGTGGTAGTTGAAATTTATAGTTGATTTCTAAGATCTTAAGAATTCTAACCATTGCAATAATCAACCATGATTCTAAAGGACTGATAAAGAAACATGCCATTTACCTAGTAACAGGTGGTGGACCCAAGATGCAGAATAAGACAACATTTTCAGACATGGCAAGAGTAGGAATTTGTTTTGTTTGACAATGCTTTTTGCTACAAGGACTTAATTTTTTTCCATTGGTGAGAGGAAGAGGGGAAGGAATGGATAGGGTAGCAAAAAAAAAAAAGGAAAGATAGTCATTGTGGCACAGAAAAACAGGTCAGAAAGAATCACAGAGAAGTAAGATAGCTTTGAAAATAACATGTTGAATTATATATTATATATATAATTTATATTACATATATATGTAATATATGAAATTTGTTTTATATATACATATTTAAAAGAAAAGCAAGCTGTACATAAAAGATCTACAATCTGCTTCTAGTATACTTTGCTTGGAAATGCCCATTTTATTTAGTGCTTGTTATAAGTTTAGAATAAACTAAACTGTGTGCAAAACAATTGTACTTGAGAGGATAATTTAATGAGTTTCCATCTTTATATATGGAGGAAGTATTGATTAGATAAGAAGGGTTGTAGGAAGGTGCTTGGTAGTCAACATGGCTTTCAAAGATTTTACTAGAGTAGGAGGGAAATAAGCACCTGCTTGCTATATGCCAGGCACCATGCTAAGCATTTTTATGAATACTATCTCATTTGATCTTCACAACAATCCTGTGAGATGAGTGTTACTACAGTCTACATTTTACATCTGAAGAAGCTGAGGTAAACAAAGGTTACATGACTTGTCCAGGGTCACACAGCTAGTAAGTGTCTAAGACCAGATTTGAATTTAGGTCTTCCTCACTCTTGGCCAGTATATCCACTATATTACCCAGCTGTCGAATAACAAGGGATTTGCCACTTTTGGTTACATAGTTTACTTTTTCTGAATTTAGTTAAACTAGTCTTAAGAAATGCAGTTTTCTACCTCTTCTGAAACTTGAATTACACTTCCATTACTTTCAATAACCCAGGGTCACTATCACATCACAGTAAGGTATAGGAGTAGGATATTAGTGAAAGATAATATGTGACATTTATATATGTGTGTGTGTGTGTGTGTGTGTGTGTGTGTGTGTGTGTGTGTGTATGTGTATATAAATAATTATTGCTTAGTTAGGGATTTACGAGCACTGTTTTTTTAAATCATTACAGCCCTGTTAAGGTAGGTAGAACAGGTATTGTTATCCCATTTTACAGATGAGGTAATAGACTCAGTGAGGTTGGGACTTGTCCCAAAGTCGTACAACCAAAGAAATGGAAAGAACTGGGTTTCAAAGCCAGTTCTTGTGACTGACTACACATCCAGGACTCTAACATTACAGCTACCACTGTATAGATATACAAATGGTTGTACAGACATACGAATAAATAGCAAATAGATTTTTAAAAATAATTTAAAATTTTTTAAAATTATATATGGATTATTACTACATGTGTTTTTGTTTCTGGAAGTCATTATTGGAAGAAGAAAAACAGTATAGCGTCTAAAATTTTACCTAAGCAAAACAGTTTGAAGGAAATGTCAGACTATCTGCCCAAGAATTATTTATTTGACTTTTTTCAATTAAAACTATAATTGTGTGTATTCATTTTTTTAAATGTAATTTTTCAGGGAAGTCATCAGATACTATATTTACACTAGTCTTATGTGTGTCCCTGAAACTTCCCCTATTTGAACTCCTATAAAATTAGTGTCATATGTATACTTTCCTAGACTCTTGGCCCTGAGTGTGACAGATTACCAATTTGGGACAATTGAAGAAAATGGATAATGGAAATAATTGACTCTATACAACTGGTTTTATTATTTGACAAAATGAAAACCTTCTTGGTATATATAAAAAAAAGAAATAACCCTTTTTGTGGGCTCTGGAAAAAACATTAAAGAGACAGAAAGTTGGATGACATTATGTGTTTTATGCGTTTTAGTCTTTTAGCAATTGCATTAATTCTTGTATAATTCTACTTAAACAGTAAGTAAAAAAGAACATACTGTTATATGGGTAATACATGATAATGCAGTATAGCAACGACTAAAGAATTAGAGGAAGTTTATGAGGGAATTGAACTATAGGTCCCTTCTGCCTTTAAGTATATGGTCATATGATCAAACGGGTGCTACTGCATTATGTTTTAAACATTGCCAGGTGAGTAAATCATTGCAGTAACACTAATATACTGCATCAAAACACTTGAGCAGTCAGCACAGCAGTAAATCTTGGGATAAAGTGAGGAAGTTTATCTTGAAGATTATATACTTGAAATCCTTTATTTAAATTAATTTTTGAATTAATTTTTGAATTAATTAAATTTTGAACACAAAAAAAAAAAACTTTTCAGGTATTTTAGACTTAGTAATTAATTGGTCACCAAATTCTGTAAGATAAGAACTTGGATGAAGAGGCAAATGAAAAATTCGACCTAGACCAGTTTTCAGTAATCCTAACTGATAATGAAGTGTCCATGAAAGTGAGTGCAAAAATTCTGTAGCATTGCCTGTGATTGGTCATGCATAGAATGTTGTTCTGTAGCAATGAGTAAAGAACAGAAGTTTGCGGTTGTCTGGGGTAGAATGGCAATAATGCAGTCTGCCAGCATGATTACGTAATAAATGAGGAACTCCTCTCAAAAGATCAAAAATGACAGATATATTAAAAGCAGATTACCATGCAGAAAAAATACTGAGTGGATCATAAAGCAAAGATAATAATAGATAGATTGACTGCCTGGTGTGTAGACCATAACCTTCTGTGCTACAGTTGGCTAATTGGAGGATGGAAAACTCAGTGGGATGTACCCAGTGATTTCCCTATTTGGGCAGAAATGGAAATGGCAATTCAAGATGATCAATTTTGCTATTCATTGGCTTTGCTTCAAGTCAGGCAATGAAGGGTTTGAAGGTAAATTAATTAAGGACCTTTATAAAGTA
Organism: Trichosurus vulpecula; assembly: GCF_011100635.1. NCBI lineage: Eukaryota > Metazoa > Chordata > Mammalia > Diprotodontia > Phalangeridae > Trichosurus > Trichosurus vulpecula. The sequence continues at coordinate 248,171,224 of NC_050575.1, forward strand.
AAGTTTAGTGCCAGCAGTGTTCTAGGCTGGTCTGATCAACAGCACATTCAATAAAGTATTTATCCTCCTGTGCAGTATAAGTTAGGTTAAGAGTCATACCTAAAACTGGAATGCCACCGCATGTATGAATTAACATGAGAAATTGGAAAACATTTAGAATAAGGTTAGATTTAGAAATATGAAGTTTCTACTGGATCACTTGCTTAGGGGAAAGATCAGCGGAGACCAGATTAGTATTGAGGGAAGAACTGAAGAAACCCAAGAACTGTAAAACAACTTTGTATTCATCTGCCTGTTATTGATCTCTCTCTTTCTCCTTTCTCTCTCTCTCTCTGTCTCTCGAAAGGCGATCATTTATTCTTTGGCCTAAGTTTTTTCTCTTATCAAAAATCCAGGAGCAACTTAAATATTAATATTTCCTTGTTTTATTACTGCCATTCCCAAACCTGGTTTACCCTACTATTTTTCTAAACCACTGTTTCTTACTTTTTTTGTTCACTTGTTTTTCAGTTGTGCCTGACTTTTTGTAATCCCATTTGGGGTTTTCTTGGCAAAGATAGTGGATTGGCTTGCCATTTTCTTTTCCAGCTCATTTAACAGATGAAGAAACTGAGGCAAACAGGGTTAAGTGACTTGCTCAGGGTCACACAGCTAGTCTGAGGCTAGATTGGAAACTCAGGAACATAAAGTCTTCTTGATTCCAGGCTTGACACTATATCCACTGTGCCACCTAACTGCCCCACCTCTTACTTTTTTAAACCCTTTTCTCATGGACTTCTGAAACCGGCTTTCTCTGTGTGTGACACTTTGAGGAATGATTTTATTTGCTTTTTGGTTTTTATTTCATCTAGCTAAAGTCAGCTATCTGGTGGTCATCAACCATAATTTTATATTTTTATGAAACTTCTCTGTAGAAGAAGGAGCAAACTGCCTACAGGATACTGGCAGAAACACCACATAGAGTAGCAGAGACAAAATTTCAGAGGCAAGAAAATCCGAAAAAGAAACCAGCAGTAAAACTGATGGACTCATATGTTTGTGCACTGATAAACAGTGTATGGGTAACCAGCAAGAACTAGATGTTCCAAAACAAGGAGGCACTTTTGACTTCATTGGTACCACTGAGGCTTAGATGATAGGACTTGAGATGGGAATATGGTTCCTTATTGTCAAGAAACAGAGTAGGCTATAAAGGTGAGGTCGAGTGTCTAGCACTTATATTAAGGTATTCTCATATTAGAAAATCTAGAGTTGTGGGTAGCATTTGGATGAAAATCAATGGAGGCAGAAACAGAAGCAATATTATCATAGAAGTATAACCATGGACCACTTGAACAGAAAGAAAAGATAGATGTGTTCAGGAAATAGATCACAAACCTGGCACAGAGGCATAATTTAAGTAGTTGTGAGGATCAAATGAGATATGTAAAGTGCTTTGCAAACCTTAAAATGCTATATACATGCTAGCTATTATTATTATTGTTATTATGGATCTGCCATTACTGTAGTTAGATATTTGTTGGAGTTTAATCTCTGTCCCCTATGCCAAATGTACCCCTACCTCATCTTGACCTCATAGAATCTCTGGCTGCCTTAAAAGATTCAGCTCAAATGCTACTGTCCATAGGATTTTCTCCCTGGTCCCTCAGGCTGATTGTGCCTTCCCTTATAAGGCTTCCTTATATCTCCGTAGTATGTGTCTTGTGTATACCTATTTATGTACTTTCTCCTGTGTTATTGTGAGCTCTTTCAGGGCAGGAACCGTTTTCATATTTTTCTTGGTATTCCCAGCACTTAGTACAATGCCCGACATATAGTTAACGTGCTTACTTAAGTGCTTGTTGATTGATTGATTGCTAATACAGAATAGCAGGAAATATCTTCACTTATTTTCATATCATGCTTCAAAAGGTAGAAGAAGCAATGAAGATTAACAAGGAGGATTGCCATTCTGGATATGATTCCTACCAACAAGACCTGGTTACTGATTTAGAAATGATTTGTGATAGAGGATGAGAGGATGAGAGGAAGCACAGACATAGTGTTACCTCCACCTTAAATTTAGTAATATTGGATTTCAAACGTTTTAGACGGAGTCTCGTAATCAAAAATTCCTTAGGAAACTTTGGTCCAAGAGGAATGAGAACCTCTAAAGAATGAAATGCTTTAAAGAATTGTGATGATGAAAAAGAGAATTATCTAAAGAAACCAATATGGTTTCTCTCCCCGCTCTCACAAACACTGTAAGCTTATTGAAGGCAGAGACTGTTCTGTGTTTAATAAAGGGGCTTTTTTAATGAATGAATGAATCTTAGATTTTTTTTCACATTTCAATTTATTTTAGTTTTCAACATTCACTACCACAAGATTTTGAGCTCCAAATTTTCTCCCCATCTCTCCCTTCCCTTCCACCCTATGACTGCATCCATTCTGATTATTCCTTCCCCCAGTCTGCCCTCTCTTCTATCACCCTTCTCCCTTCTCTTATCCCCTTCCCCTTCTATTTTCCTGTAGGGTAAGCTAGATTTCTATACCCCATTGCCTGTGTATCTTATTTCCCAGTTGCATTTAAAAGCAATTTTTAACATTCATTTTTTAAAACTTTGAGTTACAAATTCTTCCTCCCTCCCCACTCACCATCATTGAGAGAGCAAGCAATGCAATATAGGTTGTACATGTGTAGTCATGCAAAACACTTCCATAATAGGCATGTTGTGAAAGACTATATTTCCCTCCATCCTAACCTGCCCCCTATTTATTCTGTTCTCTCCTTTGACCCTTTCCCTCCTCAAAAGTGTTTGCTTCTGACTACCCCCTCCCCCAGTCTGCCTTTCCTTCTATAACCCCACTCCCCCTTATTCTCTTCCTTCTTACTTTCCTATAGGCTGAGATAGATTTCCATACCTAAAGCCAAATCTGATGAGAGTAAGGTTCACTCATTCCCTCTCACTTGCCTCCTGTTCCCCTCCACTGTAAAAGCTTTTTCTTGCCTCTTTTATGTGAGATAATTTACCCCATTCTACCTCTCCCTTTTTCCTTCTCCCAGTATTCCTCTCTCACCCCTTAATTTTATTTTTTAGATACTATCCCTTAATATTCAACTCACTCTGTGTCCTCTGTCTATATATATATTCCCTCCAACTACCCCAATAATGAGAAAGGTCTCATGAGTTACAAGTGTCGTCTTTCCATGTAGGAATGCAAACAGTTCAACTTTAATAAGTCCCTTGTGATTTCCCTTTCCTGTTTACTTTTCCATGCTCCTCTTGATTCTTGTATTTGAAAGTCAGATTTTCTGTTCTGCTCTGGCCTTTTCACCAAGAATGCTTGGAAGTCCTCTATTTCATTGAATGTCCATTTTTCCCCCTGAAGGATCATACTCAGTTTTGCCGGGTTGGTGATTCTTGGTTTTAATCCTAGCTCTTTTGACCTCTGGAATATCATATTCCAAGCCCTCCAATTCCTTAATGTAGAAGCTGTTAAATCTTGTATTATCCTGATTGTGTTTCCACAGTACTTGAATTGTTTCTTTCTGGCTGTTTGCAATATTTTTCCTTGACCTGGGAACTCTGGAACTTGGCTATAATATTCCTGGGAGTTTTCCTTTTGGTATCTCTTTGAGGAGGTGATCAGTGAATTCTTTCCATTTCTGTTTTCCCCTCTGGTTCTAGAATATCAGGGCAGTTTTCCTTGAAAATTTCTTAAAAGATGATGTCTAGGCTTTTTTGTTTATCATGGATTTCTGGTAGTCCAGTAATTTTTAAATTATCTCTCCTGGATCTGTTTTCCAGGTCAGTTATTTTTCCAATGAGATATTTCACATTGTCTTCTATTTTTCATTCTTTTGGTTTTGTTCTACAGTTTCTTGATTTCTCATAGAGTCATTAGCTTCTATTTGTTCCATTCTAATTTTTAAGGAATTATTTTCTTCAGTGAGCTTTTGGACCTCCTTTTCCATTTAGTCAATTCTGCTTTTTTAGGCATTCTTCTCATTGGCTTTTTGGACCTCTTTTGCCATTTGGTCTCGTCTGTTTTTTAAGGGTTATTTTCTTCAGTATTTTTTTGAGTCTCCTTTAAGGAAGCTGTTGACTCATTTTTCATGATTTTCTTGCATCACTCTCATTTCTCTTCCCAATTTTTTCTTTACTTCTCTTACTCGATTTTCAAAATCCTTTTCGAGCTCTTCCTTGGCCTGAGACAAATTCATATTTTTCTTGGAAGCTTTGGATGTAGGAGCTTTGACTTTGTTGTCTTCTTCTGAGTGTATGTTTTGATCTTGTCACCAAAATAAGATTCTATAGTCTGATTTTTTTTTCCCCCGCTGTTTCCTCATTTTCCAAGCTAATTACTTGACTTTTAAACTCTTTGTTAAATTAGGTGTGTAGAAAGCATACTGTCCCAAGCTTCAGGGGTTTTGTGCAGCTGTTTTCAGAGATACTTCTAGGGACCTGTAAGTAGGTGTTCGCTCCTTTCTTGGCCTGTACACTGTTCAGTGAGTGACAATAAGCACTCTTCTCTGCCCTGAAACTGTGAGGAGGGTTCTCTCTCCACTGTTGCCACAAGCTCTACTATGCCAGTGTTCCTTCTCACCCTAGGACTGCCACCCATAACTGCGACCCAGATCCAGGTATGGGCAAAGCAACAGAATCCTGTCTTAGTGCCCACAAAGAGATCACTGTAATCTCCTTCTGATCAGTTGTTTCATCTCTTGCCTTCTGTGGGGTGACAGCTCTGGAAGCAGCCACTGCTGCTGCTGCTGCTGCCACCGCTGCCGCCACTACCCCCACTGCCACCACTACCCCAAGTCTGTGCTGGGGCCGGGCTGGTCTGTGCTCCCCTCTCCACGAACGTCCAACAGACCTTTCCCATTGACCTTCTAAGTTGTCTTTGGCATTTGTGGGTTGGGAAGTCTGGAAACCACCTTAGCTGCCAGTGATTCAATCCCCTGAGGTTTGCTGTGGGTTTATGGGAGACCCATTCTGTATTGTGGCAGCCCACTGTGGACTGCACTCCTCTCCCAGCCCAGTGCAGCGGACCTTTCCCACTGACTATCCAGGTTGTCTTGGGATGGAAATTTGTTTCACTCTTTTTTTTTGTGGGTTCTGTTGCTCTAGAATTTGTTTAGAGTCAATTTTTACAGGTATTTGGAGAGGTTTGGGGGAGAGCTCAAGTGAATTCCTGCTTTTACTCCTAATCTTAGGTCTTTAAAAAAAAAACAATATAAAAGATGTGAACAAGAGCAGATGGTGAAGGATATGTACTAAAACCTGCCAAGTCCTTTAAGAATAGTGTCAGGAAGCCAGAAGCTCAGAATGAGCTTTAGCAAGGGAGCTAATGACAACAAAAAGTCTCCTCTCCCTCCTCTCTCCCCCTAGGGAAGAATAGGACTGATTGAGTTGAATGGATGACAGAGAAAAGATAGAACTGCTTAGCTTTTATTTTGCTTCTGTTTCCTCTGCCAAGGAGAATAGTCATTGCACCAGAAAGGATAGAACAGAAATGACTCAGAGAGAGCTGGACCTGAAGATAGGTAGGGAGATTATAACATTAGCACCTAGTGCCCTTAATGCCAAGGGTTTTTTTGTTATGTTATGGACCCCTTTGGCACCTTGGTGAAATCAGTAAACCCCTTCTCAGAATAGTGTTTTTAAACATGTAAAATAAAATGCATAGGATTACAAAGGAAACAAGTTATATAGAAGTACAGTTATTGGAATTTTTTTTATGTTAACAGACTCGAAGTTAAGATCTCGTCTTCTTGAGTTTTAGATGGCAGGTTCAAACAATCTGCATCCCAGAGTACTGAAAGTATGTCTTACCTACTGAGAACTCTTAGCCATCCTGAATGATGTTTGAAAGAGAGGCACTGCAGCATTATAGAGTAGCAGATGTTTTCTTGATTTCTAAAAAGGAAGAAGAAGGCTAGGTATAGAGTGGCGCATGCCTATTATCCCAACTACCAGGGACACTGAGTCCGGTCTCTCGAGCTTGGGAGTTGTGAACTTCCAGGGGCTATACTGATCAGGTGTACACTCTAAGTTTGGTATTTATGATAAACTTTCACCAGGTTGCTTAAGGAGAAGCAGACTTAAACCAAGTGAGGAATAGAGCAGATTAAAGATCTTGTGCTTATCAGCAGTTTTATTGACCACATGTAGCCCCTGCACTTCCAACCTGGGCAAGATAGAGAGACCCAATCTTTTTTTTTTTTAAGGGGGAGAGGAATAGAAGGGAAAGAGGGTAGAATTTTTGAACTACAAGATCAGTGAGCTTGACTTCAGTTCCTGACAAAATTCTGAAATGTGTTATGGAAGGGATGGTTAGTAAACACGTAGAAAAGGAAGTTATGATCATAAACAGAGAGCATGGTTTCATTAAAAAACGGTCGTCCAAGTCTAACCTCATTTCCTTTTTTTGAGTGGGTTATCAGACTGGTAGATGAGGGAGATGCAGGTATAGTTACCTAGTTCTTAACAACACAGTTGAAAGAACTTTTCATGTTACATTTGCAAATGAAATGGAGAGATGTAAGGAAGTTAATCACTCATTTAAGTAGATTTGGAACTCATTGTCCCTTTGAAGAGAATTCACTAGTGAACTGACTGCCTTGGCAGAGTGCTATCTTGACGTTTTTGTCAGTTACGTGCATCATGACATAGATAGCATAATTAACAAGTTTGAGGCAACACAAAACTAGGAGGAATGACTAATATGTTAGATGACAGTGTCAGGATATAAAAACAATCCACAAGCATTTATTAAATACCTGCTGAATGACAGGCTCTGTGCTAGGCATTAGGAATACAAAGACAAAAATGAAAATAGTCTCTGCCCTTGGGGAGCATATATAATATCTAAAAAGAAGGGTGAAATTGTAATCAAAATCAAATAAGACAAAATTGAAAAGAGATACATCTAAAGTCTTATACTTTGGTTTTTTGAAAATCTGTTTCTTAAATACAAGTTTGGGGGAGCATGGCTAAACAGTACCTTCTGAAAAAGTTTTAGGGGTTTTTCTGGACTGTGAATACAATACGAATTAATAGTATTATAGGATAACCAAAAAAAATTAACATGAGCATAGGCTGCATTAAGATATATTAGGTGTGACTCAGGTGATAGTCTGTCTGCCTCTGCTCTATCCTGGTCAGACTATACTGGAATGTTGTGTTCAATTCAGGGCAACACATTTTGGGAAAGACATCAATAAGCTGGAGAGTATCTAGAAAACAGAGACTAGTGTGATCAGGGGTCTGGAGATGAAGATAGCCATGAAAAGAGAAGGTTTATAGGGAGGAACTTGCTCATTGGTCTGTGTTTTGCAGATGTCTTCAAGTATTTATTTGACTTGACAGTTGCATAGGAAAGGGAGGGATTAGACTTGTTCATCTTGGCCACAGAGAGCAGAAGTAGAAGCAAGGAGTACAAGTTGCAAAAAGGCAGGATTCAGGCATAATGTAAGGGAGTAGTTTGTTATCCAAAAGCAGTATCAGCAGTCTCAGGGGGTAGTGAGTTCCCCTGCATTGGAAGCATTCAGGTCAAGACTGAATGACCACTTTTGTGTGCGACATTATAGAATGAATTTTTTTTTTCAAGTACAGGTTTAGTTGCTTTTCAGTGCTGAGACTGTGATTTTAAGTATATTAATATGGTTGTTGACATTTAATTACTAGAACATAGAATCATACTTTTTTAGGGCTGAAAGGAATCTTAGAAACAATCAAGAAGTATGATTGGCAAAGGGGTTTTATACTTTTTATTTACACTTTTATAAAAGTGTAATTTTACACAGAATTTTTAAATGAAATTGGGTTTTATACTTTTATATACTTTATATACTTTTACACTTTTATAAAAGTGTAATTTTACACAGAATTTTTAAATGAAAGGGGTTTTATACTTTTTATTTACACTTTTATAAAAGTGTAATTTTACACAGAATTTTTAAATGAAATTGGGTCATCAGTGGTCAAGAAAAAAAGTATCTGAAGCGGCAGAGGAGAAACTTGCCGCTTGTCAAGGTTTAAGAAGAGTGCTATCCAGAGAAGGAAGGGGACAACTACCTGTATAATTAAAGCTGGAAAATAAATTGAGGCACTTCCTGAAGAGAAGGAATCTGAAAACTCTGAAGAGGGAGCAGCTGCTTGACTCCCAAGGAGAGATGAAGTAGAGCTTTATCAGATGAGGAATCATCCAATAAAAATCAGCAAAAGTGGAAAAAAGTCTTTTTGTTTGTTTAGCAATATTATTATAAGAAAAAGGAGGATCACAGAAGGGATAGGACTTTTGTTTGGCCTGGATGGAACAATAATAATTCATGATAGAGAAAAAGGAAACCTAATTAATTCATATTTTGCTTCTGTTTTCTTTGCAGGAAGAATTACTTTTGTGCTGGGAATGACAGATTAGTAAGAAAATAATAAAGCACACTGAGTTGTCCTTGACTAATTTAAGTCAACAGACCCAAATGAACTTTATCTTCTGGAACTGAAATAAGTGTCATATGTGACTTCTCAGCAGGGCACTGTGAGTGATATGTTAAAGAGTATAGAAAACACAAGAGAAACCACAAGATTGAGAAATGTAAATATTGTCCTAATTAAAAAAAAAAAAAAACAAACAGGAGGCAGTCCACAAACTTACATAGGGCCTGACCTTGATTTCTGAGAAAATTCTAGAATGGATTATTAAAGATATTTTTGGCAAATGTCTAAAAAAAGAATCAATGAATACAAATGAATACAAACACAATGAATACAAATACAAAGAGCTAGCGTGGTTTCATCAAGAACAGGTCTGCCAGACTCAACTTACTTCCTTTCTTGGCTGTTATTAAACTAGAATATCAGGAGACTTTTACCTAGATTGTGCGGAGCATTTGATAAAGTATCATATATTTTACTTTTGTATCTTTTAGAAAGATGTAAATTAGAAGATAGTACAATTAGATGTATCCAGAACTGATTGAATGGCTGAATTTAGAGAGTGTTAATGTTTTTGTGTCAGCTTGACAGGATGTCTCCAATGGAGTGCCCATGTGTTGTAGAACATTTTTATCAATCCAATCAACATAGCCAAGCGATGGATGAGACAGCTCAAAAGGATAGCCAGCATCAGGATCCAAAAGAATCATAACAAGCTAGACCATTGGGCTGAATGTTTTGCCCCAGAGAGGGGATGAGAATATGTTTCCTTCCCATATTTGCAGAGGTGGGAGCCTTTGGATGTGAACATTTAACTCAGTTGATTTCTTAATTGATTTTACTGAAATGCTTTTCCCTCCTTTTTAAACTTTGTTATAGTGGACAGTTCTTTGAGTGAGGGGAGGTAAAGGATATGTTTAGAAATGAAGATAATGTAAAAAATATATTTTATTAAAAGTTGGACTGAAATAAGAAATTCAGTAGTGATACATCTTATACTGGCATTCAATAAATTAACTTCACATATTCAAGTCTGGAGAGGAATAATTAAACAGCCACTTAGCTAAAGAAGATGACTATTTTAGTAAATTTTAGATTCAATATGATCTAACAGTATGATGTGTCAGACTTAAAAAAAAAAGCTAATATGATGTTGAGCTGCATTAAGAGGAGCATAGCTAAAGGGCGGAGCCAAGATGGCAGCTAGAAAGAAGGGACTTGCGTGAGCTCCCCCCAGGTCCCTCCAAAAACCTACAAAAATGTCTCTGAACAAATTCTAGAGCTGCAGAACCCACGGAATAGCAGAGGGAAGCAGAACTCCAGCCCAAGACAGCCAGGATGGTCGCTGGGTAAGGTCTGTCGGGCAGGGAGCTGGGAGTGGAGGAGAGCAGAGCCCAGCATGGGCGGCAGCAGGACCAACCAGACCGGCAGCCAGCCAGAACAGGCCCTAGCACCCTGAATCAGTGAGCTGTGTCAGTTACCAGACTTCTCAATCCACAAACACCAAAGACAACAGAGGTTAGTGGGAGAAGGTGCAGGGAGTGAAAGGAGTTACCCATTAGGCCACTGCCCTTGGCTGGGGGTGGTGCAGCTCTGAGGACAGAACTACAGCTGCACTTGCTTCCTGCCCCAGGCCCACCTGGTGGGAGGAATTAAGTGGCAGATCAGAGCAGGAGTGCAGAGCCTGCTTAAGATCTGAGTCCCAGTCTGGGTTTGCGGTTCTTGCGGGAGGAGAAGCACTGGTGTGACAGAGCTTGCTGTGTAGAAATGGCTCTGAAAACAACAGAGCAACCCCTGAAGCTTGGGACAAAGTACTCTCTACTCTACAAGCAGTCATACCCTGACGAAAAACTCAAGGGTCAAGTAGTTGTCTGGGAACATGGCCAGGCAGTAAAAATGCACTCAGATTCAGTCTCAGACTTTAGAATCTTTCTTTGATGACAAGACCAAAACATACAGCCAGAAGAAGTCAACAAAGTCAAAGAGCCTACATCAAAAGCCTCCAAGAAAAACATGAACTGGCCTCAGGCAATGGAAGAGCTCAACAAGGATTTGGAAAAACAAGTTAGAGAAGTAGAGGAAAACTTGGGAAGAGAAATGAGACTGATGCAAGAAAACCAAAGGAGACCCCCCCCCCCAAAATACTGAAGAAAATAACACCTTAAAAATAGACTAACTCAAATGGCAAAAGAGCTCTAAAAAGCCAATGAGGAGAAGAATGCCTTGAAAGGCAGAATTAGCAAAATGGAAGAGGAGGTCCAAAAAACCACTGAAGAAAATACTACCTTAAAAATTAGATTGGAGCAAGTAGAAGCTTGTGACTTTAGGAGAAATCAAGATATTATAAAACAGAACCAAAGGAATGAAAAAGTGGAAGACAATGTGAAATATCTCATTGGAAAAACCACTGACCTGGAAAATAGATCCAAGAGAGATAATTTAAAAATGATTGGACTACCTGAAAGCCATGATCAAAAAAAAGAGCCTAGATATCATCTTTCAAGAAATTATCAAGGAGAGCTGCCCTGATATTCTAGAGCCAGAGGGTAAAATAGAAATTGAAAGAATCTACCAATCCCCTCCTGAAAAAGTTCCGAAAAAGAAAACTCCTAGGAATATTGTCGCCAAATTCCAGAGTTCCCAGATCAAGGAGAAAATATTGTAAGCAGCCAGAAAGAAACAATTTGAGGAAACCCAATCCTCAAATTGTTTCTTTCTGGCTGCTTGCAGTATTTTCTCTGATTGTGGAAACACAATCAGAATAACACAAGATCTAGCAGTTTCTACATTAAGGGATCGAAGGGCTTGGAATATGATATTCCGAAGGTCAATGGAGCTCGGATTAAAACCAAGAATCACCTACCCAGAAAAACTGAGTATCATGCTCCATGGATTTTCAATAAAATAGAGGACTTGCAAGCTTTCTCACTGAAAAGACCAGAGCTGAATAGAAAATTTGACTTTCAAACACGAGAATCAAGAGAAGCATGAAAAGGTAATCAAGAAAGAGAAATCATAAGGGACTTACTAAAGTTGAACTGTTTTGTTTACATTCCTACATGGAGAGATGATGTGTATAATTCATGAGACCTCAGTATTAGGGTAGCTGAAGGGAATATACATATATATATACACATGCATATGTATGCGTATGTGTGTATATAGATAGATAGACAGATAGAGGGCACAGGGTGAGTTGAATATGAAGGGATGATATCTAAAAAAAATAAAATCAAATTAAGGGATGAGAGAGGGAGAAAGGGAGAGATAGAATGGGGTAAATTGTCTCATAAAAGTGGCAAGAAAAAGCAGTTCTGTTGGAAGGGAAGAGGGGGCAGGTAAAGGGGAATGAGTGAATCTTGCTCTCCTTGGATTTGAGCTGAGGAGGGAATAACATACACACTCAATTGGGTATCTTACCCCACAGGAAAGAAGGAGGAAGGGGATAAAAAAAGTGGGAACGTTAGAAGGGAGGGCAGATGGGGGAGGAGGTAATCAAAAGCAAACACTTTTGAAAAGGGACAGGTTCAAGGGAGAAAATTGAATAAAGGGGGATAGGATAGGAAGGAGCAAACATAAGTATTGTGGAAGGGTTTTACATAATGATACACATGTGGCCTATGTTGAATTGCTTGCCTTCTTAGGGAGGGTGGGTGGGGAGGGAAGAGGGGAGACAATTTGGAACTCAAAGTTTTAAAAGCAGATGTTCAAAAAAACAAAAGTTTTTACCTGCAACTAGGAAGTAAGATATACAGGTAATGGGGCATAAAATCTATCTTGCCATACAAGAAAGTAAGGGAAAAGGGGATGGCGGGGAGTGGGGTGACAGAAGGGAGGGTTGACTGGGGAATGGAGCAATCAGAATATATGCCATCTTGGAGTAGTGGGAGGGTCGAACTGGGGAGAAAATTTGTAATTCAAACTCTTGTGAAAATTAATGCTGAAAACTAAAAATACTAAATAAATAAATAACAAGAGAGAAAAAAGGGGGAGCATAGCTTCCAGTATAAGGAGGGAATTTTCCTGGTGTGCTCCTCTCTTGTTAAACCTCATATTTTGTTTAGTTCTGAGTGTCATATTTTGGGGATGACATTGATAAACTAGAGAGACTTCAGAGAAAGGCAACCAAGATGAGGAAGGGCCTTGAGTTCATACCATATGAGAATTACTTGAAGATTTTGGAGATGTTCAAACTAGAGGAAAAAAAGTCATGCTAATTATGATCAGTTGTTTGAAGAACTATCACATGTGGAAGAAGGATTGGATGTGTTTTGTTTGGCCCTAGAGGAAAAAACCAAAAGCAACAGGTGGAAGTGACAGAGACAAATTGAAGTGTGATGTAGAGAAAAAAATTTCCTAATAATTCAAGCTGCCCCAAAATCACCTTTGTTTGGAAGATAGTGGGTTCTTCCTCATTAGAGGTTTCAAAGAGACTGAATGATCTTTTTTTATATATGTGAGGATTCTTCTTAGTTATAGGTGGGACTAGATGTTTGCTGAATTCCTTTTCTAACTCCTTTATTATGTCAATCTTTCATAATGCCTGTCTAATAGGTTAATAATTTTGGCTTCAACATTTCTATTTATTGTGCATTATTTCAGTTTAAAATTATGGAAGTATTCTAAAGGTGAATCAATGTTCCCAGGAAGTAGTTTAAAATTTTTTTTTTATTGACAACTTATACAGTGACCCTTCCTGCCCTTAATTTTGTATCACCAGGAGGAATGAGAAATATCTCGTTGAGAAGTTTTATGTATGACTATACGTGTTGCCAGGTGAATTATATACTCATAGATTGAAAACTGAAGGATAATTAAATCCAGCCTGTCATTTTACAGAAGAGGAAACAGACTCAAAGAGCCTAAGTTTCTTGTTATGATTCACACTAAATTGCCGAGCTAATATTTGAACCCAGAGCCTAAATCCAGCACTTCCAATGCAATATTTGCCAAGGGGCGGTGGTGGTGGTGGTGGTAGAACTTTCCTTCAAATTTTTTCCCTTTGCTTTTCCCCCCCCCCCCCCCCCCACACCAAGGCTTTTGTGTGGATAGTGGCATTGCAATGGGAAAACCTTTCATCTCGGTGAAACCAGGTTTCCTCGATTTTTAAGGCAACCTAATACAAAGGATGGAAGCTCTCTTAGTTCTTTTTCACTGATGTATATATCTTTCAGCGAATTATTTAACTCTTTGGTTATCCATTTGAAAAACTAGGGTGATATACTTTTGTTATAGAATCATAGTTCTTCTTTGATAGGCAGGTACATGAAGAATTCTTTTCTTAAAACCATAAAGTACTTTGGAAAATGTTGCTATGTACCCTGGTGCAGGCCCTCATCACCTGATACCTGGACTATTGCAAGAGACTGTTGGTTGATCTCCCCACATGAAGTCTCTCCCCACTTCAGTCTGTCTTCCACTCAACTGTTAAAATGATCTTTCTGAAGTCCATGTTTGACCTGACCATCCCCCCATCCTCTCTGTCTCCCCAGTAAACTCCAGTGGCTCCTCGTTGCTGCGGGCATCAGATATAAAATTTTCTGTTTGGTTTTCAAAGCCCTTAATAACCTGTCTTCTTTCCAGTCTTCTTATACTCCTAACCCCAGGGTACTCTGCGATCCAGTGACTCTGATCTCCTTGTTGTTTATCACACACACACACACACACACACACACACACACACACTCTCTCTCTCTCTCTCTCTCTCTCTCTCTCTCTCTCTCTCTCTCTCTCTCTCTATCTCTCTATCTCTATCTCTATCTCTCAACTCTGGTCATTTTCACTGCCTGTCCCTGCTACCTAGAATGCTCTTCCTCCCAATCTCCACCTCTTGGCTTCTCTGGCTTCCTTCAGGTTTCAGCTAAAATCCCACCTTCTACTGGAAGCCTTTCTCATTCCCCCCTAATGCTGGTGCCTTTCCCTTTGCTGATTATCTCCAATTTATCCTATATTTACCATGTTTATACATAGTAGTTTGCCTATTGTTTGCCCCACTAGACTGTGAGTTTCTTGAGAAGAGGGACTGTCTTCTGCCTTTCTTTGTATACCCCAATGTATAATACCTGGCATATAGTAGGCACTTAGTAAAATTTTATTGATTGTCCTCTCTTTTAAAGAATATATAATCAACAAGTGAAATGTGAATCATTTTTTATCAGTGATTTAATATTAGGATACCAGTTATAATTTAAGTAAATAACATTGTAACCATGGATAATATTTAGGGCATATTTTTGGCCTTTAAAGTAAATTACTGTGTGAACCTAAGTTTCTGTGCCTTGGGATCGTAGAATTATAGGTTTAAAGCTGGAAGAGGCCTCAGAGCCCATCTAGTCAAATGACTTCATTATAGATGAAGAAAGTTAGCCCAGAGAGGTTAAATGTCTTACCTTTATCTGATTGCTTCTATTTAGAGTTGATTTGAAGATTCTTTCATGTTTTCAGCCTCTTTTTTTTTCATTGCAAATAATTACTTTTGATAGGAGCATGCTGCACTGTTGGATGAGTTTGTTCAAATGTGTCTGTAAGAGGATTCCTGTAGTTTTAATTACATTTTAGGCAGTTTGCCTAAAAGAGAGTGACTAAAGTGCTATTGGCACACTTAACTTTTGATGGGGATAATTTAAAATTCTGGTGGCATAATGTGTCAGACAAATTGTAGATTTATGGAGACCTTGCACTTGAAAATTTATCTGTTTTCTACACTTAAAACTTGTCACATCATGTAAGTACCGTTTTATAAAAAATTATTTACCTATCAGGGTGAGTGATGATTAGATTATCATGCTGGTAAAAGCAGGTCATGAAGTTTTCCTCTAAGATATGAGTACATTGTACAGTTTTTTGGAAGCATGAGGTAAACTACTTTGATTTGGGGAAATATGATATGTGTTTAGTATGAAGATTTGTACAGCATTAAATAATACTAAACTAATATACTATTTTGCCTTAGGAATGCTATTTTTATAAATATTTGTAGTTCTCATTTCCTTTAAGTTTTTGATGTTTTAACTTTTAAGAATTCTTTCATAGAATTGTTCCATCTTTAGATGGTATTGGCAGAGATTAGGCAAAGTAAGTTGAATTAAAAGACCCTTCTACTTCTTAATTTTTTTGTTTTTGGTAAAACCAAACTTTGTCATGGCTTGTTTCCCCCTCTTGACTTTCTTACATCTTTCAATAGCACGGTCATATGCCCAGTCACCTGCGCTTGAGACCATAGAATCATGCTTGAATTCTACTATTCCCTACTTGATCACATCCAATTTTTCATCAGATTCTGTTCATCAGATTCATCAGATCTTTTTTGCATAACATATCTTGAGTACATCTGAGAGAAATGGTTATTAATAATTAATGATTTGGGGAGATTCTTTTCTCTGTCCTCATTTCAAGACCTTAGTCCCTGGAGGTCAGCTAAACTCCTCTATCTGATGCAACCCAAATTTACCAGGAATTTGTAGTCTTACATGAATTCCCTGCAATTGAGCTTGGGTGGAGATAGATTCTTTTGTCTTAATTGCCCAGGACTGGGAGTGGTCTGAGTATAGAGATAGCCTCTCTGTCCTAAGGTGACACGATATCACTCTTAACTCCCCCTTGGAGTAAGTTCATTTCTCTGTAAAGTCCACCCCTCATTAAACTATTGACTAAATAGAGTTGATTGCTATTTGATGGAGCACCTCTTGTCTAAAGGCATATAAACCTAAAAAAGTAGCCATGCTGCCCCTTTGATGGGAAATGAGGATAAGGAGACTTTTTGTCAATAATCTGCTGGCTCTGATTGATAAAATTGATTATAATTTACCTCAAAACTTCATCTCTCAATTATTTTATTTGCCACACATATCTCCTCTTCTCCCTTGCTCCTGACAATGTATTACCCTGTAGTCCCTCATGTGAACTATTGTAACACTTCTCGTTTAAAAATCTTTACTGATTCCCCATTTTGTACCAAATTAAGTTCACTTATAATAAATATTTAATAGTGTTTTTTTCCTGCACATTACTCTCACTTCTCCAGGACTGTGCTCTTTCCCAAACTGAGTCCTTTTTGTGTAACAAAGTAGTTAAAATAAACAAAACAAATCAACTCTTTGGTGGTGTCTGAGAGCTTAGTCATCATTCCACGGTTGAAGTCTACCACCTCTCTCCTGAGAGTGGTAAGTCGTACTTTACCATCCATCCTCAAAAATCAGTTAGTTTGAACAGAGTTCTTAAATCTTCCAATATTTTTTTCTTTTATATGTCTATCGTACTCCTGGTTCTACTTACTTTGCTTTGCATCTGTTCATGCACGTCTTTCCAAATTTCTCTGAAACTTGTTTCTTATTGCATATTAATATTCTATTACATTTATGTACCCCAATTTATTTAGTTATTCCTGACCCATTCTCCCTCTATCTCTTTGCTACTACAAAAAGTGATGCTACAAATATTTTTGTAATGATAGAACATTTCCTTTTGACTTTAATTTTCTTGGAGAGTATGTTTAGTAGTGAGTTCACTACATCAAAGGGTACTTATAGTTTAGTGACTTCTCTAGTCAAATTGGTTTTCAGTATCTCAACCAACATGTATTAATGTCTGCCCTGACATTTACCATTTTATTTTGTAAGATAAAACTCCAAAGCAGTTTAAATTTTTTTTCTTATTAAATGATTTGTGATTTTCTTTCATATGGTTGTTGATAAGCTTATATCTTCTATTGAAGTTTTCATTGAAAATTGCCTGTTCATATCCTTTGATGATTTATCAATTGGGGAATGGTTTTGTGTGTGTGTGTGTGTGTGTGTGTGTGCGCGCACACACATAATATATTACACACATATGTATATAACTGCAAGGCAATAAACACAACATCAGTGATAATTGTGAATATGCCTATGTAGTTCTCTATCACAAAGTATGAGAGACTCTCCATGTAGAAGGGAGAAAAAGTAAAACATTTATTCAGAGACCAAATAACCATATCCTGTAACCAAACAATCTGCTCCCACAACCAGTGAGCCCACTTTATCATAAGAGCAAGGAACTTAAAACACAATATCACAACATGGAGCTTCACCATCCCAAAATCTCTCTGACCCCTGCTGGGGCCTTCCCAAAAACTCACAGTACAGCTATCACAGGTTGACTTTCTTTACATCAGCTCTAACTATCACTACCAGCCACTAATAGCCATAATGGCTCTCTTAGCATTTCCTGTGACACAACTTCATTTTCCTCTCAGCAGCTCCTCCCACCACATGTGACTTAGGCTTCCTGTGACATAAGCAGGTTACATGGCCTATTAATGGGTAGGAAAGATGGTCCAATCTAAATTGCTATTACAATGTACATATATATTTGTGTGTGTGTACATATATGTGTGTATATGTATATATATACACACACACATATATATGTAATAGGGTTGTGTATATATATAATTTATATATAGGGGTGTGAACAAGGATAATGAGGATATACATGTTCACATATTTATATGTGTGTATATCTATATAATATATATTGATTTGTATCTATCTTATGTAGCTTAGATTTTTACCTTTATTGGTGATATTGGCTGTGAAGATTTTTTTAAAGTTCTGACATCAGCCTGACATTTTAGAAGTGCTGTGATTTAATCCTAAATGTTACCAGACTTATCTTCATGTACCCTGTATTCTAATTGAAATATGTATTACTCCCCATGTACATCCCGTGCTTTCCTCCTATGTACGTTCACTAATAATATTCTCACTTCGTAGAATGACACTCCATTCTCCCTTTTCTGTTTATCTAAAGTCGATATATCCTTCAAGGTCTTGTCCTATTGCCATATCTTCCATAAATCCTTTCCTTTTTTCCCTTATGAAGAATTTCCTTCTCCTCTGAATGTGATTGGTAGGGCTTTTGTTTTTTATTTCTTTTAGGAACCTGCCACATTCCATTTTGTGAATGATTATTTGGAAACAACATCTCCCATACCAGACTCTTAAGTTCCATTAAAGCAGTAACCCTGTCTTTTTCATCTTTTATAACCCAACGTTTTTTGTTTGTTTTGATTTGTGCCCTCAAAGGCCAGTCTGGTTCCTGCTCTGCTGAATGGGTCCATGTACTCTGAACTTTTTAAGGGAACCCAAGGAGGTCATAGGCCATGCTGTATTTGGGGAATCCTTAAGAAGCTGAAGCCAACACAAGGAACTGGGTCCTTATGCTCTTTAGAAGCTCAGGGCAGCTAGTTGAGCCACCCTTGGGATTTTATGGAACCAAAATCCTTCTTACCTCCAGAAAAGACAATCAGAGACTCTTATGGGGTCTTCACAACTGGAATAGCATCTTACATTTGCATAGTTAGCACCAGTTATAGTTTGCAAAACACTTTTGCTATATGTAAGGCTGTGTCAGAAGCCGCTGGACCCTGAACAGTTAGCAGGTTGGGCATACATTTTGGTATTTTCTCCCTTGAATTCTCTTATATATTGGACTTAATCTGGGCATCAAAAAAAATAGAATTGAATGCATTTCATTTATATCCTTGCTTCTGCCCATCTTACATCACCATAGTATCTTTTAGGCATATGACATCTGTCTTCTGTGCATTCCCTCTTGCTCCTTTATTTATAGGGTAACAAACATATCTGTCTTCATTTTCATTTACATTACAAGGCTTATTGTCTGACACTTTGGGAACAGTAAATATGACTCTTTACTTGATACAGTTAGGTTTTAGTTAGGAAGGCTTCCAAATCCAAAAGCTGCTCGATTCAATATTTGGATAGTTTGACAGAAGATAGTTTAAGATTGAATATTATTAGATTTAACCTGGATCAACACATCATTGTGAATTGGAATTATTTAGTGTTTGCTGTTGAATGCTAGATTTATTTGTGTAAGGCTTTTTTTTTTCCAAATGCACTTTTGCTTGTCTTGTTGATTTACAGCTATTGCTAGTTCTGCTTAAGTCTGTGCTGACAATGATAAATAGATTCATTTGGCAAACTCAGCTGTTTTTATTAAAAGTGAATGTTGTTGAGTAGAAAAGGGCTTGTATACAATTTTCTTGTCAAAGAATGATGATGGGGAAATAAAGCGATGTTACTTCCTTCTTGTTGAGCATCAGTTCCACATACCTTGAGCTATTCTTAGCTTATCTTCAGAAGGCTCTTACTTTCAAACCAAAGACAATTTTAGTTATTAGTGTATGTTGGGAAAAGTGTATTTTGCCTGTCTTTATTTTTTGTAAGTCTAGGACTGATACATTTTTTTCCACAAGCTTGGGAAGTAAAAACTTCAGTTTAAAAAAATACATGAATGAATGAAATACATGAATGACTTTTGATTTTTTTTCTTTTCCCAAATAAAAATGTAATTTAAAAAAAAAATCACAAAATCTGAGTGACTGTATTTAATGTATGAATATCCAAAGTTTTCCTATGTGGTTTTTCTTGTTTTAGTTTAGTAAGCCATGTAAAATGTATATTTGGTTAATGCTTAAGAAAATATTACATTGCTCTAATAATTTAGTAAACATTTATTGAATACTTACTGTGTTTGATATGCCATATTTAGAATGGTAGCTGTATCAAGAATATTTATTAGACATTCAAGCAGAAAGTAGGCAAGTCATTTAAAAAGCTTTTTAAAAATAAATGCTTTCATCTAGAAAATGTACCCATTAGTGGTTCATGAACCCCAGGGGGGTTCACAACATGGTCAAAGGAGGATCGTACTAAAAATTGTTAAATGGTGCTTTAAGCAGGAAATAATTGCAGAATATTATGAGTATTAAATTAAATTACCCAAAGGGTTCACAAACTTGATGTTGTTGTTATTGAAGGGATTCATGGAACAAAAAACATTGGTAACTACTATTCTGGAATATAATTGTGTTTATAATTATTTGTAAACTCTATCAGTGTCTGAAATGACTTCAGCCTAATATGCCAAAATCCTCCTGAATATCTTATAGAATGTTATTCTGTTTCTGGAATCATTGTTTGGAATAAGTCATCTCATGGCCTCCATTTTTGGAGAAAGCAGGGTAAAATTTCAGATTTCCACAAATCAAAGTCACTACCCAAACAATTTCAATGTAATCTATTCTATAAATTCTTATTTTATTTTTAGAATAAAAATAGACAATTTTGATACTCAGTCTCATCAATGCATCAATTTGGGTGTGTCTTCCATTATAGGTCACATCTCATTTATATCTTCTCATCCTGTGTATTTCTTGTTCAAATCAACCCATAAATCCTACAAAGAAGATACCCCATTGTATTAGAAGCTTTCTGTGGGTCTTTCAGCATTTCACCTGGAACTTTCTTTATTACCACAAACCCTTACATCGTTTTTCCAATAAAAATTTCCATGATAATAGCTTTTATGCCACTTTATGTGCCCAAATCATACTTGAAAATGTTACAGCTTATACCTGCCTACCAAATATGTCCTTGTGTCTTCAGAATAAAAGTATGAATGGATTTTTTTCTTGGTCTCCTGAATTCTAAGCTCAATTTTTATTGATTCCATATTATAGTACTGTGTGGTAGAGGAAAAAGTGAATGAAGAGTTTACTAGATATTTTTAATGAAATATATTTGTTCTTTCAGTATTGTAAATAGTGAGGATGAAGATATATTCAACCCTGGAGAATGTGAATTTGCAGCCAAAAAAAGGAAAAAGGATCACTTTAGGAAAAGCACAAATACTCAAGGTAAGATAATTTTCCATAACATAGTTTTACACATATATGTATATGGTTGTGTAGGTGTGGTTCATTGAATCACTTAATAACTTTGGCACCTATTAGATAGATAGGTTTTTGTTTTACTTTGGTTTTGGTCAGGACCTGTGATTTTATTGGTGTTAGGGAACATGTGGCATAGAAATTCCTACCCAGGCAGCAGCTCATCTGTAACTTAAATATATATAGTCTTAGAGAGAAACTTGGGGCCCTATGAAGTTAAGTGACTTGCCCACAATCACATAGTTAATAATTGTCAGAGACAGAACTCGAACCCATGTCTACAAGGCTGAGACCATATTTACCCAATATGCCACATGGTATCTGTATACATATAGCTCTTTAATGTCCCAGTTTTCAGGTTGGGGCAGAGGGGAAGCTTCAGACTTCTGGAATGTAAAAAGAGTAGCAAACAATAACATGCTGTCTGAGTGGTTGGCATAGCTATCACAAAAACCTAATCATTTTGTTCCTGTAATGGGAACTCAGGCCTTCATTTGAAGCCAGTTAACTTAAACCAGTTACTTTATGTTGTGTATAATTCTAACCATTTTAGTTAACTTGTTTCCTAACCTGAAGCAGTTTAGTTGAGCAGTGGAGGTGGAGAATGAGGATAGCAAGAATTAACAGAGGATCAACCACCAACATTGAGAGGAGAGATATTTAAAAAATAGAGAAAAAAATTGTAAAAGCACAGTAGTCTGATGCCTATATTGAGACAGTTTTAGTAGCCTCTGAAGGAATCACTGCGTTCTAGAACAGTGTGTTAATTGATTTGTGATGGTGACCCCTCAGTTCACCAAAAAGAAATTAAATTGTGCTTGTTTAAGAAGGCAGAAAATTTTAGAAAGATTTTGGTCCGAAACAGTCAAAATTGAGTTTCGGTGCTTTAAAGCAAATTCCCTCATATAGAATACCACATTTTCTGATGAAGAAGCATTTGTTTTCATTTTGGTGGGGGGGTCATTGGTAAGGAAAAATCCTAATTATGAACTGGAAACCAATATAAATAACAATACTTCAATTGTTTCTTTAAAAAATAAATTAAGGAATTAGTAAAAAAAATATTTTAAGTTAGAATTTTTGTATATTTTAATTGCTTCTTTTCCATAACCTACATCTGATATCTCTAGCTTCACTGATACTACTTCTTTTTTGATTCTTCTAAAGTCACAATACTTCATTGGTATTTGCCCTAAAGGGATTCATTTTTTCCCAAAGAAATAAGTTTTAAAGAACTTGCAAGGCTCTGAAATATCCAATAAAGGTAATTTCCCTTCAGCTGAGTAAATTGATGTGGTTATTATCATTTAAATTTAACAGTTCTATTCAAAATGAATACTATGGAAAAACTTTTTTAGAAAAACATAAAAACAATTCATTGAATTTTTTAAAAGTTAATTTTTATTTCAGGTTTTTATCGTGAAAAGTGGATTTATGTACATAAAGAAAGCACCAGAGAAGTAAGTTTTTTATCATATGTAGAATGAAAGCTTTTTAATTTACATACTGAAGTAATGATCCTAGTTGTCAATGAGTTTTGGTGAGCATACTTAAAATTGAAAGTTTTGCTTTCATTTAATTTAACAAATATTTTTGAACATTCTACATGCAAGACACTTTGCTAAACAATACAGAAAATAGGGTAATTATACACAGTGTGCTGTCAAGATGCTTACAATTTAATGGGAGAGTTAGAGTGAAGATACCAGTATATAAATTACAAAGTAACAAAATATAAAATACTCCAGAAATTAAAAGGAAGAAGGAAACAAACCCTACAGTGGAATCCACAAAAATTTTATGGAGGGATAACATTTGAGCTGGAATTTAATAGGTGAGTTCATTTAACATCAGTCAGTGAGTCTGCCAGCATTTATTGAGCATCTGCTACATGCCAATCACTGTGCTCAGTACTGGAGAGACAAAGGCAAAAATGAAAGACACTTCATTCTTAAGGAGCTTATTTCTATCACGGAAACAATAATGCACATACAAGTATATACAAAATACACACACGCTATAAGTAGCTGGGAGAGATCAGAGGAAGCCTCACATAGGAATGAAGCTTATTGTCTGTGTCACCTTGGGCAAGTCCCTTTACCTCCTTCAGCCTTGATTTCTTCATCTGAGTGTGAGAGCTTGGACTAGGTGGGCTCTGCAGTCTCTTCATACTCTAGAACTATTATCCAGGGATGCTTGCATCAGATTTTGAGCAGAGATGTTGATTGTGAGAAGCCGGTATCCAGTCTTAAAAGGTCACTTCAAGTATAGTAGGTTAAAACTTTTCCTTTCTTTAACAAGTCAAGCTTGGAATTTTCACAGTGCCTCATCTCTTAGAGAACTTAAGCATTTATTGTGTGCTTAACTGTGTGCAAAACGTTGTATAGGTTAGTTTGTACTTTAGACCAAGGAACAAGTGTATTCTTTCAGCATACTTTGTAGCAATCAGGGAAAATAACTCCAGAATTAAGTGTTCATCATGTACTAATTCTGCCAAGCTAAGTTAAGTGAGAGCTTCTAGGAATGTTTACGGAAGAATTTTTCAGTTGAAAAGATACCAACACCCCCAAAAAGCTTTTAAAGACTAGATTATAAAAAATGCAGCTCATTTAACTGATTTGGTAGCATTAGAAATATTTTAAAATACTTTTAAAAATTAGAAGATATGGCTCCCTCTGTCCTTGAAACTTCCTTCATAAGAATTTTTTTAAAGATTCCCCTATTTGATTTGCAGAAATACAGAGAATTAGAAATAAACATATTAAAGTCTATTACATTTCATATTATTTGTCAACATAATGAATTCTGCAAATCTTGGTAGGGCAAAGATTTAGAATATGCCTCTGAGCTGTGTTCCATTTCAATTGGCAATAGAGGATTTTGCCCCTCAGTTCACAGTTGCACTTTGGTACTGAACCTGTCCTTGGGAGGCTTGCATGGGAGTAGCCTGTCTCTTTACTGTACTACTGACACCTAGAAGGAGAGAAGAAAAAAGAAAACACCCTTCTCTTCTTGTCTCTATTTCTGAAACTAGCTTTTCTGAGATTATTTTGAGAATTTTCAGCCTCTGTGTCCATAATCTCTAGCAACTATATTCCTTTCCCTTCTAACTTGAAAATGTTTTACCTATTTAAAGCATTGTATGTCTTAAATATTGGATTTAAGTTGTGATAGATGAACTATGCAATTTGACATGCAAATTAGTATAGAGGATATCTGATTTATGTTGCCCTCAGAAAGAGGTAAAGAGAGAATCTTACAATAAGGACAGTGTTTAGGAAGATGAAGAGAGAATCTTACAATAAGTATTCCAGTAGAGAACAGTAATATTTACAATGTGTCTCTGGATTAAGAGTTATATTTTGAAAGGAGACACATGAAAGAATTCATGTGGCTTTTTGTGTAGCATGAACATCAAAATAAGGATAAGGTGAGGGTTGAGTGAAATATTTTGGGTAAAGATGACAGTAGTATTAAAAGGAAATTTCCCTAAGTAGTATACCATGAGGATTCTATTCTATATGTATGAAAAAGTAGCTGTTAAAAATTTTGTTTATCTGAAGAAAAAATATCTAAGTTTAAAACACAACTATGTTAATTTATTCCTAATTGAGTAATTTTTTTCTGTTGACTCAGTTATCTGTTAAGATTCCATTTACCTGTTAGATTAATATCTGTCTTGTCTTTTAACCCAGACCTACAAATAGCTGCTGATGTACTATCATTCTGAAACTGTCTTGCTTGTCATTTCTTGTAGTACAATAGTATTCCACCATAATTATATACCACAACTTGTTCAGTCATTCCCCAGCTGACGGGCATCCTTTTGATTTCCAGTTTTTTGCCACCACCATTTACTCACAAAATGATAAGAGGCAGGCTGCAAAGTTTTCTCTCAATTGGTTATTCCTACTGCTACCCAGCCTCTTGTAGTAGTGGCCTTCCTACCTCCTTTCTTTGACAAGCCGAACTTGAAATTTTCATGATGCCTAGCAGAATGTAAGCATTTATTGTGCGCTTAACTGTGAAAAACTTTTGCTCACTTTGTTAGTCTGACCTATAAAGTCATTTCATCCTGCCATGCTTCCACTGGGTTTGGGCTTTTTTTTTTCCTCTTCGGCCTCAAAAAATGGGGCAAAATGCCATTTTCTTATAAAGTGATTTTTATGCACACATTTAAAAAAAAAACATCCACAGGCACCTGGAAAATAGTACTGTTATAACTATAGCCAAACCTAGTATCCCTTTATCAGCTGATTTCAGATAAGCTGAAATTTGGTTTCAGAGTGAAAGCTATAGCCCACTTGCAGTTTTCCCATTAAGACCAGCCATTTTTCTTCCTAAATTGGAAACTATATGCAGGTACCAGTTCAAATTTAGGTTTACTTGGTGAATAAGGAATCAGGGAAAATGGTTATTACAGACTTGAATACATCTTTCCAAGCCATGGTAGAACCTGAGAATATCACCCTTCTTGTAGTATAGGACATATAGCTAGCTGTCCATGCCATGATGTGATAGCTGCTGCATATGCCTCATTTTAGGCAGAGCCAAGACTGTGGGAAGGACACTAGCCCTTAGCCACTTTCAATTTCCTTTTTCCACAGTTATAATTACGTGTTCCATATTTCTTATTACATCATTTTATTTAATTATTATTGTTCTATTAATCATACTTGACCATTTAAAAATCTACTTCATATTGATTAAATCATATTCCTGTCATAGTATGTACTCACATTGAAGTATGTTAATCTAAGTAATAGACAAGAAGCATCTTCTTCCATTTTGGTTTGGCTTCTTTCTTTTTTCTCCTCTTTAGCCTTTAGAACTGTGTATATACTTTCTAACTCTAGTGGCCCTTTAGGGGCCAGGGAATACCTTTTCCCCAGACTGGTCATAATAGCTGTGATTATAGTCCTGGCAAGTGCAAAAGTGACATGACCCTTAAGTTCTTATCATAAGACCCATGTTTAGGCTGTAGTCCTACCTTTGCAGTTTCCTGATTAGGAAGGAGTTTTATCAAACCCAGGGTTTCATGTGACTGACTCTCAAAGGAGGATATCTGTACCTTTTTTGAAAGAACCCTGAAGGCCACGCCAATGCTGCTTAGCTTGAAGTACAGCCTCTTTAGAACCTACAACTGTGAAAGGAAGGAGGATGAGATAAAAGCTCTGTTTTCTGCCTTCTCTATCTTACCACTGTTAAAAGAGGAATAAGGGATAAAGAACAAAGAGGGCTGTCCACTTGCCAACTTCTTTGTGGCTATTGATTCCACAGCTGAGTGACCATGCTAGGTATCAGTCAATGAAAAAGCAATCATGAAGTGCCTGCTATGCTCCAGGTACTGTCCTAGGCATTGAGGATCTGAAGGCAGAAATGGAATTGTCCCTGCCTTCAAGGGCTTTACACTATTTTGAGGAAGACGGTCATCTGAAGTATGTAGCTATTCAATTCTTATAAGTATTCAAACGCCTGTGATGTTATTGGTATGGCTCTTCCTTCCACTAATGTGGATTACAGCTCTTCTATAACTTAGTAGTCTTTAGGACTTACTATCACTGAAAAACTCACTTCCTGGGAGCCAATTTGTTTATGAGTCCCTCCAAACTTAGCTAGATTGGTTCATTCAGTCTGTTACCAAGTCTGTACTTGGAGCTCTTCTAGCCTGATAGGACCTGCTAGAGCATTTTGGCATTTTGCATCTGCTGTGGGAGTGTAATACCAATAACACCAGCACATAGGAGGGCTGCTAGCACAGTTTCTTTTTTTTTGGGGGGGGGGACAGTTGGGGTTAAGTGACTTGCCCAAGGTCACACAGCTAGTAAGTGTCAAATATCTGAGGCTGGATTTGAACTCAGGTCCTCCTGACCCCAGGGCCCATGCTCTACTCACTGCACCACCTAGCTGCCCCTAACACAGTTTCTTTGATCTGCTTTTCTAAAGAAAAGCAACTTCAAAGGGGTCAACAGTCTTACTGTAATCAAACGTGTGTGTGTGTGTGTGTGTGTGTGTGTGTGTGTGTGTGTGTATCATTCACTCAGTTCAGGAGAAAAGTCAGCACCCTGAACTTAAGAGAAAATACAAACAGAAATTACAAGCAGAAATTATATAAACAGAGCAAATACAAACAGCAAAGACCAACAGACAGGGCTTCCAACTGGCTGAACATAGCAACACATACATAGTTACCAGAGAGAGAAGCACCAACATCTGGGTTTTTCAAAGCCGGGATGGGGGTGGGGTGCTCCTTAACAGCTACCCAGAGTCTCATCTGGCTACATCACACAAACACTCTTTCCATGAGTGAGCCCCAAAGCAAAATGCTAACCTCAGAGTATGTATATACTTCTTCAGGGTCAGAGGGCATCACAACCCTCCGCTCCGTGACCCAGGCCCATGCAACTCAGGCTTCCATGTGACTTAAGCAGGTCACATGGGCCTATTTATCAATGAATGGGAAAGATCTTCCCATTAAGCAAAAATACATTAACAATATACCCATGGAGAATTCCAGTCATTACCTGTTGTTGTTGTCATCATGATCTTTGTTTTATTGGGAAAAATACTAGAATGATTTGTCCTTTTCTTCTCCGATTCATTTTACAGATGAGGAAATTGAGGAAAACAGGGTTAAGTGACATGCCCAGGGTCACACAGTTACTGTCTGAGATCAGATTTGATTTATATTCAGGGAGATAAGTCTTCTTGACTTCAGTCCTGGTACTCTATCAACTATACCACCTAACTGCCCCAGTAATATACTCTAAAATACACATAATTTTTTTGTTTTTGGATTTCCTCTGTTCTCTTCTGTCTATAATGATAATAAAAATAAGATGTTGCTTGTATTTCAATAAACTATTTTGAAAATTTGCTCTAGTATTTAATTATTTTAGATGGCTAACTGGCTAAAATAATGTAAAATTGTTATTCTCTGTTTTCTTCGAAGTCTTGATTAGGTTTCCAGAATGTTTTAATATTTTTTACTAATCCATCAATGGTTTGTTTTTAGACTTATATTTCACTGTGTACTTATTGTCTCTTAAATTATTTTTTGTTGTTGTTGTTTTTAAAGAGGCATGGCTATTGTACCTTGGGAGAAGCCTTTAACCGCTTAGACTTTTCAAGTGCAATTCAAGATATCCGAAGGTTCAACTACGTTGTCAAAGTAAGGACTTGGAGCTTAAAAATCTGTATTACTATCATACATAACTAATCTACCTGTGCTTTGGACATTTGGTATCTTGCATGTTTAATATGAGTAATTTGGTTTTTTATACGTGGAAAAGTTTGTCTGGATTGCTTTGTGGAGAAAACAGAGTCCTGGAAAAAATAAGCTAGCCCATGGTAGAATTGTTCAATTGAAAGGAACGTCAAAAAAGTTTAAACTTTTCTCTTGCTTTTTTGTAGGATTATAATTCAGCTCCCTCCATCAAAAAAATAGCCATCTTATAGAGTGAAACCTAGATCCTAGTTCTGCAGAAATGCCATGTTTCTGAACATTGATCTTTGTATATAGATAGTCTTCTGTGTACTATGCCATGCCAAGCCATGCCATGCCATGCCAAGCCAGTGACTTGGATGCATTGTTGGGTACTCCTGAGTAAAAGATAAAATTTCTTCTATAGTGAATTTTTGCTGATGTTCTAAAATACAGGTTAATGACTTTTGCAGGAAGAAAATTTTTTTTAAGGGACTAATTGATAAGCTGGAAGGCATATATTTTTCATGAAATGAAATAGCATCTTAGAAGAATGTCATTTTATAATAGAAAAGATAAAATAAAAGAGCCTGAGATATATATTCATATTTATTGATTCCTTTTTGTGTGTGAGTAATTATCTCTGTTCTCATGGATAAGACCTGGTGTGGCCTCAAAGCCACATGTAGCCCTCTGGGTTCCAAATTTCATAGAACGGATCCCCTTAATAAAAAGATTTGTTCTGTAAAACTTGGACTCAGTCAAAAGGCAACACCAAAGGACCTAGAAGACCACATGTGGCCTCAAGGCCACAGGTTCTCCACCCCTGGATGAGACTATCCCTGTATTGCAGGCCCTCCTGTTTTCCTTTAGGACAAAGTGCAACCAGATATTTATGAAAGTTATTCTATGTTCTTAATGATAAAATATCACTTTGAAAAGTATTTTGACTTTTTTTTTTCATTTTGGGGTTTTTTTTTTGAAGGGGGGAAGGTAGGGCAATTGGGGTTAAGTGACTTGTCCAAGGTCACACAGCTAGTAAGTGTGTCAAATGTCTGAGGCCGGATTTGAACTTAGATCCTCCTGACTCTAGGGCCATTGCTCTACTCACTGTGCCACCTAGCTGCCCCTATTTTGACTCTTAAAACACTGAAAAAGATTACTAGAGGGAAAAAATGCGATCTGTAAATAGTGTTAGAGAACAAGATATTCTTAGCTGTATAGGATGTTTCTTATACAGTTCTATTTAGAACTATAAGTCTGCTTCATGACATTTTCCTGATCCTTTCGTGCTGTATGATTCAGTTATTTCTACTACTTTAGTTCTGATTAGGCAGAAGTCACTACTGTTTTCTGAAGCAATCTGTATTCTGAAGTATTACGCATGTTTCTAATTTACTTGGACAGGATATGTACTTTGGCTGTCCTTTTCATAGATGATAAAACTGAGATATCTCAGGTTAAGTGACTTGTCCAGCAGCACAACTGAGTAGTCCAGCAAGCAAGTCTCAGTTGTTGGTTTTTTTTAAATCAAAAATTTTTCTACATAAGGGCTGAATGAAAAAAATAATTAATATTTTATAATAGATAGTCGTGTGTTCTAATCTTCACAAGGGGTTTTGAATTTTGCAAGTGGAAAGAAAGCTAGAGATAGACTAGAACTGCATGGGAGAGAAGCCAGGGCAAGCAAGAACTTTGAAGGATGTTTGCCTTTTTGTTTTTTCTCAAGGAGAGATCCTTGTTCTCTTTTAGTCCTCTGCAGAGTGACACAAAATTTTGGACTTTGTATGAAGGGAGAGGCCATAGATAGACTTAGGGTGCTTATGTATTTGTCTACATTATTGCCTAGAGCAGGTGGAAATTTATTTGGAACATATCCATTTTTAGACCTCTTCAACATTGTAGGAGGCAAACACAATTTTTACTAACAGCCATCTTTATTATCTTCAGTTACAAGAGAAAATGTGTGTTGTTTTTCTATTCTTTTGCAGTAACTTTTGTAATAGTAGCATTTATAGTAACTCTTTTCACTATTTCACTTTACTGTCATAGCTATAACAAATTATCAAATTATCTGTATGCTCAGTAAGTACTGTTTATAGTATTGGATTATTTTCATTAACTTAGAGGTATTGTTATTAACTTAGAAAAAGAGCTTTATGATGTCTAGAAATGAATATTTTTGCATTTTTTCTAATGGGTTCAAGAATTTCTCTTTTTAAGAATGTGTATAAAAATGTTTCAATTAAGCTTTTCAGATAACATTTTATATAGGAATCCCTAGTTGTGCCAAAATTACCATTATCAAATTCTGGAGGTTGTCCAGGTACATTAAATTTCTTTGAATGTAATAATATGAGATTTCAAAGTCCAATTATAGATTGTTTCAGTAATCAAATGAAAAGTCATTTTAGTTGGCAGTCTTAGTCTTTGGCTTTTACTGAGGAACAGAGTTTTATAAATTAAACTTTATATGCCTCAGTTCAGCTTTTAAGATGTTAAGATAATTAAAATATTTTGTTTTGTTTTGTTTTTTGTCAAAAATATTTGAGGCAATTTATCCCACATAATGGGGCAGCCAGGTGGCACAGTGGATAGGGTGCTAGGCCTCAGGTGAGGAAGACTCATTTTCCTGAGTTCAAATCTGGCCTCAGACATTTACTAGCTTTATGCAGTGGTGGGAGTCAGCTGGTTCACACTGGTTCAGCAGAACCGGTACCTAATTTTACTTTGAGTTTGGAGAACTGGTTGTTAGTGGGGAAGCCTCAGCTTGGTTCCATGGAGAATTGGTTGTTAATTTATTTGAATCCCACCACTGGCTTTATGACCCTGGACAAGTTGCTTACCTCTGTTTTCCTCAGTTTCTTCATCTGTAAAATGAAATGGAGAAGGAAATGGCAAACCACTCCAGTATCTTTGCCAAGGAGAACCCAAATGAGGTCCCAAAAAGTCAGACATGAATGAAATGACTGAAGAGCAACAAACCACATAATGCTTTATTTGCCTTTATAATTAAGCTTTATTTTTAAAGATTATATATTTCTCCAAAGTTCTTTTTAAGAGGAATGAATAACTAATGATTCATGTAGTTTTGAGAACCATTAATTCAATACCCCTGTCATGGCATAACCTCTTATGTATGCAACTGCTTGCTGAGAATGTGAGAATTAGTGTATTGAAACCTATACATTTCAGCTAATGAATGGGTCAGCTTAGGATTGTGATACAATTAGTGAATAAACTATCAGGTTCTTCACTGTGTTCCTTTTGCACCTAATGAATTTTTCTTTAGCTTAACAGCAGCCCTTGAATATCTTTAATCATTGTCACAATATACAGCATTTGGAAAATGTATGTTTAAAATGTTGTGTTCATTATTTTAATAAATGATCATAATTTACCCTTTTAAAAATGTCTTAGTGCATTTTAGAAAAGAGTGACAGAATATCTTAAAATTCTGTACTAATTTCTTCTTGGATTTATAAAATACCTTATACTTCATTTCTTAATAACTTGGTTGTTAGAAATAACACCATCTTTTAAAAACACCATTAAAGACAATGTGTTTCTGTTTTAATGACTCATTCACATTGTTAATATAGCTTCAGTAAATCATTATGTTGGGTTGTTTAAAAAAAATGACAAATAATTCGTTGAACTGTTGAAGTTCACCTATATCCAAAGGCTCAATAAAAATAAATAGTTTGGTGGGCATTTTTCTTTTTTTGCTACATTGGCAAACTATAGGAAGCTAGTCATTTCTTTCCTACTGATTACATTCAATTAGTGTTTCATTATGTGTGTTGAGAAACTTCCCCATTAAAAAAAAACAAAAAAGAAAGAAAAGAAAGATTCTCCTCCTCAGATGCATTCTGTTTTCAATTCCTAGGGAATTACTAACTTCTAGTACTTTCTGGTCCATAGTTAGCTTTATTTGCTTTCCCTTTCCCATCTTTAGAATAAACTAAGTTCACTTTTCTTTGGAATTTTTTTTTATAATCTTCCACTATAAGGGAAACTAGCATATAAAGATACATTATTTTTGAGGAGCATTTTAAAATTTATAATTAAGACAGTTATCGAAAGACACAAAATTGTTAGGTGCCTTGAGATTTTTTCATCATAAAGAGAACTGAATCACATATTGCAGATCAAAACAACTATAAGCTGAAATTTTAAAGGGTCTTTTTAGTTAAACAGTTTCCCCAGGTTTGGAGACAGACTAAAGATAAGCATGGCTTGGTTATTGCTCAATAGATGACCTTTTTTATTGAAGGTAATATGCTTTAACACTGCTAAAAAACATTTGTTTCCTCCAAACCCTTATTTGAAAATGTTTTCCATTCAGAATAGTATACATATAAATCCTTAAAACCTCCACAAAAAAGGCAAAGATATCTAACAGCTACTTCTTCTGTGCACTCCTATATGATATAATGATAGTAACAAAAGATAATTTATCCAGTTTCTATGCAAAAGGTGAGTCAATTTAAGGGGGAAAGTGCTCATAACTATGTGCCAACAGTTAATTTCTTTTTGTAGTTTCTATATCCTGCTTGAGCCAAGACATGAGCATAATGTCTTTCACACGTAAGTGGTTAGCTGTAGAAGTGCCAAACTGTTTAACCCATAACTTTTTGTAATCTTACAGCAAACGGGCAATTACTAAACCATAGTTATGTACCACTAGCAATCAGATTTTGTCACACGCCCCACCTTACAGAACAATTGTGAAGCCAGAAGAAGGTGGAAAAAGTTCTGAGTGTATTCTCCCTCTACCCCTTTTTCCCAGGCTCTCTCAAAACCTAAGTATTTTTGTCCAAGACAGAAGTGAGGTCTCCCTTTCTTGATGTCCAGGGAGCATGGATTTGACTTAATTTTTGCATATAAGACTTTTTCACATTATTTCCCTTGAAAAAATCAGCACAATTTAATATACATTTACCGAGCACCCACTACATGCAAGATTTTTAGCACAAATAAAGAAAAAAGGTTCTGTTGTAAGAAGAGAGTGGACAGATAAAAGGCACAAAGATTAATAGAAGGTATATTGAGGATGAAGAACATTCTGAACCAGGGGCATCAGGAAAGGCTTGTTGGTGGAGATGGCATCTCTGACAAGCCTTGAAAGAAAATAGTGATTTTCAAGGTGGAGATGAAGTGAATGGTAGGTGCAAATGCACCACATTTTCAGTTATGTGCCATGTTAACCTCCAGAAAGTGAAGCAGTGAATAGGTGAAGTGTCTGAGCAGTTTGGGAGTTGGGGCCAGGGAGAACAGAAACAGATCTGTTGCCAAGGAAGGGAAACAAGGAAAACAAGGTAGCCAGAAGGGAACAGATGGGAGAAAAAAATTCCTACCTAGAACAACACAACAGTTTGGGGATGGATTGGGTAGAAGAATCAATTCAGTAAACAGTTACTTCTAATTCTTCTTACCTTTGTAAATTATTAAGCAGTTTACTTTGCAAGATGCTAGTTATACAGAAAAAAGCAGAGCACTCTTTGCCTTCTGGGAGCTTATATTCATGGGATTTAATAAAAGGGTAAGCCAAGCCATATATATATGTGTATATATATATATATACTTTAACATCTTCTTTGGGCTTCACTGTAGCAGCACAATATTGATGGTAATACTTAACGGGATCTGTGATCTTATTGATGTTGGTATCACCTCCAATAGTGCAGATAGCAACCCATCCAAACCCTCCATCCTGTGTTACTTTTGTCCATATCCTCCTGTAAATCCACCCAGTGTACTAGATTCCTTACTCTAGAATCTAGACCTTTGTTTAGAAAGTAATCTCCTTGAGGTTAGGGATTATTTCATTTTTGTGTCCCAAGCACTAAATACCTAACTTGGCACATAGCAAATGCTTAATAATTGGTTCCACATCTCCCTTTCATTAAATGAAACGTTCCTGAATGATTCTCAGTACCCTTTGTCCCCTTTTCACCCATTCTGTCATTAGTACTGCAGAATCAGGACAGAGGACAATTTTGTGTTTTTCTTTGTTTGATGATATGCCATGGCTAAAGGATTGGATCTGATCGACTAGTGATAAGTCTCTTTGTCAAGACTGTCCTTGAAGCCTTTCTAGCATAATATAAATTTACTTGGCTTGTGTTCTGTTGGCATAGCCTTAAAGAACCCAAGTTTACCTTCACACTATGATATAACTTTTGTGACAGTTTTGATGCTAATAATACTGATGATAGGTAGTGATTTATGTAGTGATAAGATTACAGGGTGCTTTCTTCCCAACCCCATAAGATAGTGTAAAGATCACCTTGTCATTAAAATTAAGTTAAATTATATTCAGTATTTCTGTTTCCTAAGGCACAAATATATTTGATATGTTTCAGGAAACTTCAAGATAGTTGAAATAAAAAACATTTTGACAATATAATTTCCTTTATGACAAAGTAATATAAATATTTATAAAACTTGTCAAATGATCATCCACTCCTGACATTTCCTGTCCTACTCAAGGAATAAATTACTTATGTAACTAGATATAATTCATGTCTTCACTTGACCTGCATAGCCAAGTTAACAAATATGTTTCTCCATTTATAAATATCATTTATAAATATTTGTACCTGGGGCTATCTACAGTGAATTAGTTTATCCCTCTAGGTTCCTGGATACTCTCTCTTTGACCTTGAATATAAGTTATTTCACTGCTTTTTCCAGGTTCCCCCATGACCTGTCTGACTTTTTAGTCTTCTTTTCAGAACCATTCATTTCCTGCCTTGTAAGCATAAGTATCCCCCAAAGGTTATCTCCTTGATCCTTATTTCCTCCCTTTCTGGCTGGACATTTTTAGAAATCATTTTATAAATATGATTCCTTTCATACATTATTTTTAAGATCTATTATGAATTATTTCCTAATTTAGAAAAGTATATAGATTTCTATTTTATTCATGAGCAAAACATTCATTTTCTAGTCATTTAGTTTCCCCTAGTTTCCCCTCTTATCCCTCACCTCCCCCATTTTGGGGACCTGTATCATCGGGAAGAAAAGTTTCTCCCCTCCTCCATTGCATGCAAGTGATTTTTAACAAAAACAAAGCCTGCAGAACACTCCTGTGAACCAAGAAAGGTTTTTAGGATGGGTCTTGGGACAGACTGTATCTTCCCAAGGATCAGTCTAATTTGGGAAAGACTTCTCAGCACTGGCTGCTACAATTCATGAAATCATTAACTGAGGCTTAGAGAGGTTGTAGTCTGTATTTATTTCTTGGTAACCATTCCAATATTTAATAACCTTTATTGGTAGAAAGTTCTTTCTATTTCCTAAATTATTTCTGCTGCATTAAATTATTTCTTATTCTCTCTGAAGCATAGAGAGTAGTTGGTTCCTATCTTCCTTGATATTTATGGGAATTTGGAGCCTTATTTTCCATAGGATCAGTAAATTCTGCCCCTTTTACTAGGATTTACTAGCTTTTAAAATTCATATTTGAGGATAACCATTTCTACCCTCTTCCAAGTTTTCCCTGAACTTTTTAAATTGGGAAGTTTTGAATTAAAAGGAACCTTTCTTCATTATTATATTCATCATTCTAACTTGATAGGCTGACTTCAGTAGGGTTGAAAAGAGTTGACTTCATAGTTCTAATATACTGTAGGAAAATAAAAATCAAGCAAGTAAAACATAGATTGATGATTATGTTGGATAGATATTATATACATGTACAGTATGTGGGTACATATATATACACACACATATATTTATGGACATATACACATATGTGTGTGATAGTAACATTCCATAGGGATCACAAAATTGAAAGCATTGATTTATGAAAAACTATAAATATGATAAGAACCTACACGGTCTGTTGTTAATATTAGACCTGATTAATTTTTCATTAAACCTATTTTCTGATTTCCTGTAAATCCTGACCGTGTGGGTCAATGCCTATTTTCAAGATTTTATTAATGATTCTATGGGAATTTTGTTACTGAACAGCATAGTAGCTCTTTTATAATGTAGCACTACCTTTTATGCAATTTCTTTTACCCATGTGTCAACATTACATCTACTTAAACTCACAGTTGTATTTGAAGTTGGCAAACTTTAAAAGTTCACAAATTCAAATTCAGATCGAGTTTCTCTTAGACTACAAAAGAGACAAACTATTTCTGAAGCTACAGACTTCTTTTTGAGAGGAATTAAATACATAGTAGATGGTAAGATATGATTATATAAAGAATAGCTTCTCATTTTTACTGCCATTACTTCAGAGGGGATACCATAATTACCTAAAATACCTAGAATTAATGGCAAGCTCCTCTCAAAAAAAGAAGTTTCCATCTTTGGGAAGAGATGGCATTTTTTGTGACCTACCAGAAATGGAAACAGTATGAGTCTGGATTTGAATTAGCTTTTGAGCTGAACCATTTCTTCTACCTTCTTCGTGAATTCTTATTTTTAGAGTATCCATTAGAAATATAAAACTGCCTTGGGCTCTCTCACCAGATAAATTAGCAATTCATCTTTCTGGTGGCAGCAGAAACCATTTTTTAAAACACTAGGCTGCTTAAGCAATTAGCGATTTTTATTTTTGGTAAAAGAACAACTGGTTGCTATATTGAGGCATATTATATAATTAACTAATAACTAACGAGTATAGGGCCTTTGATGATAGGGTATTATAGATGTTCAGAAAATACAAAAAAATTAAATATTTATTAGTAATAAGAAAAAATATATTTTAAATTATCAGTTGAATTTTGTTAGTCCATCATAATGCTAGCTTTTGTTGGCATATCTCCTTATAAACAGAGAACTTATATCTTCCAGGATGTGGTAAGGGCAATACCACCCCTTCCACTCATCCAGTTTCACAGCCCTAGACTCAGCCTTGGCTCTTCTCTCTCCTTCACTCCCCATTTCTAATCAGATACCAGATATTGTCAATTCACAGTGTCACCCCTATTTTTCACCATCTTATCACTCAAAAGGCCACCAACCTAGTTCAGGCCATCACTTCTCACCTGAACTATTGGCCTCTTTGCGCTTAGTCTCTCTGATTCCAGGCTTTCTCATCTCCACTCCATCTTCACACATCTGCCAGTCTTATTCCCAAAGCACAGGTCAAACCATGTGATTCTTTCAAAAATCTTAAGTGGCTTAACTTCTCAAATACTTAAATAACTGTTTTAGAAAAAATAATTGAACAAGCCATAAATGAGCTCCCTGAGAAAAAGTCCCCAGGATCACGTGGATTTATAGGCAAGTTCTACCAAACACTGAAGGAACAATTAATTCCTGTACTGTATAAACTATTTGAAAAAACTAGGTAAAGAAAGACTCCTATCAAATTCTTCCTATGAAACAAATATGCTCTTAAAACCTAAACCAAAAAGAGCAGAATCAGAGAAAATTATAGACCAATTTCCCTAGTGAATATTGATGCTAATAAAATTGACACTCTAAGTGAAATGGATGAATATTTACAAAAATATAAATTTCCCAAATTGACAGAAGAGGAAATAACCCTATCTTAGAAAGAGAAATTGAACAAGTCATAAATGAGTTCTCCAAGGAAAAATCCCCAGGACCAGATGGATTTACAGGTGAATTCCACCAAACTCTTAAAGAACAATTCCAATACTATATAAAGTATTTGAAAAAAAAATAGATAAAGGAGTCCTACCAGATTCCTTCTATGATATAAATATGGTTTTGTTACCTAAACCAGGGAGAGCAAAAACTGAGAAAGAAAACTATAGACTAGCTTCCCTAATGAATTTGATGCAAAAATTGTAAATAAAATACTAGCAAGATTACAGCAGCATATCACAAAGATCATACTACACTATGACCAGGTGGGATTTATACTGGGAATTCAGAGGTAGTTCAGTATTAGGAAAATTCAAAGCATAATTGACCAAATCAATAACAAAAACAAAACAAAAAACACAAATCATATTATTATACCAAGAGATGTAGAAAAAGCTTTTGACAAAATATATCATCCATTCCTATTAAAAGCATAGGAGCTTTTCTTAAAATTCTAAATTGTATTTATCTAAAACTAAGAGCAAGCTTTAGCTGAAATGGAGATAAATATAAGCCTTTTTTTCAGTAAGATCAGGGTTAAAGCAAAGATGTCTATTATCACCATTATTCTTCGGTATTTGGAAGGCTTGCTACAGCAAGAAGACAAGAAAAAAATTTAAGGAATAAGAATAGGCAGTGAGGAAACAAAACATTACTTTTTGCAGATGATATGATAGTATAACTTTAGCAAAGTTGCAGGATATAAAATAAACCCACATAAATCATCAGCACTTCTGTGTATTACCAACAAAACCCAACATTAAGAGAAAAAGAAATTCAATTTAGAATAACTACAGACAGCATAAAATACTTGGGAGTCTACCTGCCAAGATACAGAGGAACTATATAAACACAATCACAAAACACTTCCCTCACAAATAAAGACAGATCTAAACAATTAGAGAGCTATTAATTGCTCATGGGTAGGCTAAGCCAATATAATAAAAATGACACTAACACCTAAATCAGTTTATTTACCCGGTACCATAACAAACTTCCAAAGAATTATTTTCTAGAACTAAAAAAAAAAAATTAACATAAGTTCATCCGGAGGAACAAAAGGTCAAGAGAATCAATGAAAAAAAAATGAAGGAAGGTGGCCTAGCAGTACCAGATCTTAAGCTGTACTACAAAGTAATAATCATCAAAACAGTCTGGTATTGGATAAGAAATAGAGTGGTCGATCAGTGGAATAGATTAGGTCCACAATATGCAGAAGTAAATGACCACGGCAGACTAAACACAAAGATCCAAGCTTTTGGGCCAGGAACTCACTATTTGAGAAAAGCTGCTGAGAAACCTGGAAAGCAGTCTGACAAAAACTAAGCATAGACCAACATCTAACACTGTATAGCAAGATAGGTTCAAAATGGTTACTTGATTTGGACTTAAAGTAATATCATAAGCAAATTAGGGAAGAGCTCATGACCAAATAATAGATGCAGAGGATCACGGGATAATTAAAAAGTTTCACAAACAAAACCAGTGCAGCCAAAATTAGAAGGAAAGCAGAAAACTGGAGGGAAATGTTTACAGGAATTTTCTTTTGGTAAAGATCTCATTTCTCAAATATATAGGGAACTGAACCAAATTTATAAAATAAAAGCCGTTCTCCATTTGATAAATGGTCAAAGGATATGAACAGAAAATTTTCAGATTAAACTTATCAGTAGTCATGTAACAAGCTCTGTCACTAATAATTAGACATACAAATTAAAACATTTCTGAGCTACCACCTCATACCCATCGGATTGGCTAATATGACAAAAATGGAAAATGATGAATGCTAGACAGGACGTGGAAGAATAGATACACTAATGCCCTATTGGTGGAATTGTGAAATCATTCTGGAGAATGCTTTGGAACTGTGCCTAAAAGGCTATAATCCTTTCACTCAGCAATGCTATGACCAGGTTTGAATTCCAAAGAGACTGAAAGAAAAGGAAAAGGACCTGTATGTACAGAAATATTTATAACAGCTCTCTTTGTGGTGGCAAAGAAATGGAAATTCAGAGGATGCCATCAATTGGGGAACAGCTAAACAAGTTTTGGTTTCAGATGAACTTGGGAAGACAAAATATTAACTTTTCAACTTGGTATTTGAAATGTTGAGGTTTAGGGATGCTTCAGACTCCAAAATACTGACATGCCAGGTCCTGCCTGAATGAATTCGATCTAAGCCTTCTTTCAGCCAAAGAAAAACAAAGGAACTAGCAACTTCAGAGAAAGCAAGATAGATTTTTATAGGGTAAAGATGCAATTACATAATAGAAATTATGAACATTAAAAAGCAGGAGGGATTTGTTAAGGGATTAGGTAATAGGAGAGGGGTCCCAGCCACAGTGGAACTGCACATGCAATTTACCCACAGTGCGTACAGAAAAACTCATTTAGGAGGATGTATGTATATATATAATAAGTTCATCTAAAGGACAGCTTTTGCTGTTACTGTGCAGGCGCCTACTTAGGGAAAGTCCTTTCTATTGTTTTGGGGTCCACATCCTGCTTGGGCATCCTGGTGGTGCTGCTTTCCGAATGGCTGAGTATTGTAGTCCTGTCTGAGACTAGATGGATGTGGTTGTGGTTGAGTACATGCACACACCTGCTGTTTCTGTGGGAAACATGAGGAAGGGGTCTGGGGCAGTGGCTAGCTAGAGGCAGTGGCTAGGATCCTATCACATGGACATGCCTGCTGTTCTATGAGAAATATGAGTTTATGGACACACCTGTTGTTCAAGTGAGCAGTGAGGAATATATGAAGAAGTTAGGATATTGAGTCAAGGCAGGGGGGTGGGGGTGGGGTACAGTGCCTAGGTAGAAGGCAGTGGGCCTGCTATTAAGTGGGGCCTATAAGGAAGTTAGAAAATTGGGGCTGGGGGCAGCTTTACTAGGATTCTATCAACTTCATCCTTCAAATGTAAATAAATCAATGAGGGGAACTATTCTAGACCACTGATTTTTACTCACCAACAAGAACTCATAAGAACAGGATTGGAAGGCAGAAGTGTGACAAAAGCCATAAATATGTGAGGGAGAGGAAGAGAAAGGGCATAGTCTGATGTTTACTATAGATCTTTACAGAGCAGGTTACAAATGATTCTCTGGCAATTTCTCTGACTGTCTCTCTTGCCAGGAACACTATCCCTCCTCTGCTCTGCCCACTGATCTCCTTGGCCGTTAAGTCCCAACTAAAATACTGTCTTTTACTGGAAGCCTTCTTCAACCTCTCTCAATTCTGTTGCCTTCTTTCTGTTAATTATTTACTAGTTTTTCTGTATCACTTGCTTTGTATATATTTTTGCATGTTTTGTCTCCCAGTAGATTGTAAGCTACTTGAGGGCAAGAACTATCATTTGCCTCTTTTTGTGTCCCCACCACTTAGCAGAATGCCTGGAATAATGTAGGTGCTTGTTAGATGTTTATCGATTAATTCTTCAGGGAAAGATAGATAGAAAAGGTGAGTGAGCTTAAGCTCTTTAAGGGAACCAGTGGAAATTATCAAGCATGAGAAATTCAAAGTACTTTTGGTAGCTAACTCCAACCTCATAGGGAGGCTTAATTCAGTACTTACTTCTGTATTCCAGAAGGAAAATGAAAAAAGGTTTCATATCACAGGAACATCTGTTGTCAGAGTAGTGGGCCAGGAGTTTTTAGCATATTCAATAACATAACAAGTACACCTAGGGCCAACTGGTAGAGTAAGCTTCCCTTCCAAAGAGCAATCAATAGCAAGCAATATTCACTTTATCTCAAAGCAGGAGGAAAGATGGCTTTTTGACTTTACAAAAGGAAGATGTAGCAATGATTCAATTGCAGAAGCTGATGTGAACTATTAGCCAATTGGAGACAAGCAGTCACCAACTTGTCTGTCAAATGGCCTAATATAACAAACCTTCTGAATTGAATAAGTGAGATTTTGCTTCTCTGCCAAGAAAAATAATCTTTGGCCAGGACGACAGAACAGAAATGGATGGTAAAGTGCTAATCTGCCAGATCAGTAAGGGAAACAATAAGAGAGCACCTTTGATGAGCTCTGATCTCGAGGCCCAAATGAACTGCAAAAATACTAGTTTATTTGATTGCTGAACCAGCGCCTGTGAGAGATCATCAGAGAAGAGGCAACTGTGTCTCCATTTTCAAACAGGAGAAAAGAGCAGACTGCAAACTACAGAGCAGTGGAGTTGATTTTAATTTCTGGCAAAATTCTAGTATGTATTATTGAAGAGATGATCACTGAACAGTTCTAAAAGAGATAGCAAACAAACCTGAGTTCTAGAGAGAGATCTAGAGAACAGAGATCTTGAGGATACTCCGGGTATGGCACTGGCTCTAGAGTCAGAGAACCTAGTTTCAAATCCCATTATTATTTACCCTTGTTGGGCCTCGGTTTCCTCAAATGTATAATGAGGGATTTGGCCTTTGCACTCCATTCCAGCTCTAGATCTCTGATCCCTCTAAGTACTTAAAAGGAGTGATGCAATTGGAGGGGCGTTCAGGGACCCCTCAAGAACTGGAATATTGGACAAGGTCATCTGGAATGAATTCACAGACCCAAGCATTCTTTAAGTCAAATTGGCAAAGGTTTATTTTTATGCTTTTAAGTGGGCAAAAGTTCTTAAGGAACCTGTGACCTTAGAGAGGTATAATTAAAGTTTATATAGAATAAACTATAGTAAAACATGTGCCAAATATGCTAACAAGGGGATGTGGGGTGGGATTAGGGAGTGGTTAAGGAATGGTCAGTTAATAAAGGAACATGCACTTTTTGTATCTACTGTGCAAGTGTTTTATCCAGAGTTCATCAGGAAAGCTCAAGGGGTGGCCACAGGAAGGTGTGGTTTTTAGGTCAGCTACATCACTAAGTTAACTAGAGGTCAGGGTCTACTGAGGATCACCCAGTGAGCCACCAATCAGTATCTTGTTTGACAAGATAGATGTCTAAAGTCTAGGATATACATAATGAGGAGCCCGAATGCATATGAGGTAGGGAGTTGGTAAAGATAGTCCACTGGGTACTGAATATCTTTATGAGTTAGTACAAAGCTAGTTCAAACTAATAATTCCTACAAGTGCAGTTTGTTGCTATACCAGGGAGAGGGATAAGTTTTCCTGGGACCCATTCATGAGTAATTATTAGGCATCGTGTTCTTAGGCTGGGGAGAAATTGCCAGGGATAGTGTTTTGAGACTAGGAGATCTTGGAATTGGGGTCCAAGCACAGACACCCAAGCACCCCATCAAGATTGTTATCTGTTCTGCTTGGCCCTATTGAGGTTTAGAGGTGCTAGGAACCCAAAATAGTGATTAGGGTCTCCTACCCAAATAAATTCGACCCAAGCTTTCTTTCAGTCAAAGACAATGTTTATTAAAACAGGGGTGAGAGTGAGTGTAATTCTTAAAATCTGCCAGACTTTTAAGGAATCTGAGCATTTGTGATGGTCATATGGACAAGTGGGCCAGATTGATTCTGAATGCTTTAATGGATGCAAAATGAATCTTATACAGAAAATACAGATATACAGAAAACTGTGGGAACAGAGAAGGGGTTTAGATGGAATTAAGGGAGTGGAGGTCTAGGGCGGGGTCAGGTGCAGACAATGA
The DNA here is from genome assembly GCF_011100635.1 of Trichosurus vulpecula. Lineage (NCBI taxonomy): Eukaryota > Metazoa > Chordata > Mammalia > Diprotodontia > Phalangeridae > Trichosurus > Trichosurus vulpecula. The sequence goes on from NC_050575.1 coordinate 248,214,766, forward strand.
AAGGGCAGTTAATTAACTGGGAAGGGCCAATTGCACCAGGCGGAACACCAGGAACCTGGGCCACCAGTGAAAGTCCAGGGCTTTTCCTTTTTGAGGTTCAGATCCCAAAGGCTCAGCCTTTCCCTTTTAGGAGTTCAGATCCCACCCCCATCATCCCCATGATGTAAAGCTAGGAGCAGTGGGCAGATTTAGACTTGTTGAAAAGAAAAAAAAATTAACAATGATTAGTGCTATTCAAAAATTAAATAGGCTCCCTCATGTGGTGTTAAGGCTGTACCTCACTAAAATCCTTCCAACAAAATTCCAATCCTGGATGACGATTCGCCTAATTATGTTTGTCATAAGAGTCTCTCAGGTACATTTTGGAGTAGTTGTACTTCCAGATCCCTTGTGTATGGGTCAGAGACCACTACTCACATTAAAAATAGACAGAGACTGTTCTGGAGAAAAGGCAAAAAGGAATTTTATTGGTTTCTCATGAGAAAGGATGCCACCCAAGTGGGGGTACTTTAATTATGTTTTACATTTATTCTGCCTGAATAAATGGCTATGTCCCCTGAACAGAGTACAGGAGGGCACAAAGGACTCAGATGGATGCCAGTCCTTTTGAATCTCCCTCCAGGCTCTTCATTGGCCAAGAGGTTAATGACTAACCCCACAGGTTGATGGATTTATGTCCTTGTTTCACAAGCTTGTTTATTCTTCTCCAATTATACTCAGTCTAGAAGAATGAGATTCTTCAGGAGTTAAATCTTTTACATATGATAAGTTCATACACTAATTTTAACTCTTGCTTAGGCCATGGAATGACTACAGATTCACAGTAGGCCTTCTAAAAATCACACAAGAGATTTTTCAAGACATTTCTAGAGGTATTTCCCCTTCTTTAAAAAGACAGTTTAAAATTTTATCCTGATGTTCAGAAGAATAATCACTAAACTTTTATGAAGAAAATTAGTGGAAAGTTTTAAAATGATAGAAATCTCTTCTTCCTTAAAGCAAAAATAAACCTTTAAACATTGGAATTCATTAAACTGAGTTGGTGCAAAAGTCCCTAAGTAACACAAATTCCAAAGTACTATCAAGAAACTAAATTCCTAGTTATTACAGAATCCCTAAATATCACAAGGTTCCTTAGTCAAAAAGGTGTTTGGAATGGAGAGTGATAGGGTAAGATCTCTGGGAACCCCCTTGAACTCTCCTTGAATCTTCCCACTAGATCTGGCCTTCCCCTGAGGCCATAAGCCTTAGATTATCTAGGCCCAAATCTCTACCTGGCCTAGCCCTCTTTTATCCATCCAGCTCCTTCCCACCCTTGATCCCATTAAAATCCCATTCTCTTGTTTCCTGGAGTCTTGACCTCTAATCACCCCAGTGCCATCAAGATCCTCCTTAGACTCCTCCTCAAGACCCTCCCTAAACCCCTCTCATCTTCCTACACACCGATTCTTTATTCCAAGTTAAAATACTTTTAATGGACTAGGAGTCCAGGATCTCATCCCTAGGTGAATTACTTTGGACCTGGCCTAGAGGCCCTTCTAAGAAGAAAGGAGCTAGTTCTTTTTAGATATGATAATTTTCAGGGGGGTGTATTGGGAATCAGGATGGGCTCTTAGCACTTATTCAAGCACGTGCCCTTGAAGAGTTTGGCCTTTGTTTCCTTGATTAAATTAGGAGTTTTTGGTGACCTCCTTGCCTCAAGGGAAAGCCTAGTTTACATGGGTTTGAGTGACATGTTTGTGACATCAGAGGCTTTTAGACCATGTGGGTTTAAGTCGAATTCTTGTGACGATTTTAGGTCACATGGGCGAGTCGCATGTATGACTCACCTTTGACCCTGAACAAGATATATAAAACCAGGGGTTGGCTTTCCTTTTTCGGAGCTCTGAGCTGCAGCAGTAGTGATGTGTGACTCTGAGGCAGCCGTTGAACTCAGATGTTGGTAACTACAAATTCTATTTGGTCTGTTGGTAATTTGATTGTATTTGTGCTGAAGTTCAGGGTGCTGGCTTTTTCCCCTGAACTAAGTGAATGATATTTGTATTCTGGATTAGAGTAAGCTTGTTAACCCCTTAATGTTGCTTTCCTTAGTAAAGCAGATCAAAAGGACCTGGGCTTTTGCAGCGTTCTGTGTGCTGGTTGTTGTTGGTTTTACACCCCCACAGCAGCTGCTAGCCGGATTGTTGAAACAGGGGGCTAGCTTAATTTCCTACCCCTAGCCACTAGCTTCAAATCATAATTTTATACAATCTCTGTGGACACAAAATTCAATCATGCCTTGCGCAGGCAAAGCTTATTTTATAATCATACAAATCAATCTCTTTACTATAAAACCTTGGATTACTAACCAATCAGCCTTATTTTCCAATCAGGCTACAAGTTTCTTTCAGCCCCAGCTCCTGATTGACCCACCCACAGTCTTCCAATGTGGGCTGGGGTAGGGGTGGCTAAGAGCTCAAAGCCACATGGATTTAGTCACTCAAATTCCCTTATCTCCAGTTTCTATCTCTTTCTTTCCCAGTCTTTACTGAAACATTTTACCCTCTATATTCTCACTCCAATTTCAGTTTCTTTCCTAATCTTGACCCAAACTACCTCAAACATTTCAAATAAATGAAAACAAAATATTATACTCACCAAGCTTCTTCTCCAGCTGAAAAGTTAAATGTCTAACACTTTAGTCACATTCTAAACAGAACACTGAATCCCCAAAGCATTCATCCCACCATCATAAAGAAGATCCCCTTTATTTCTGCAGTTTTAAAACACTTTGCTTGATGTGAGATACATTGAGTTAATGCAAACATAGAGACTTTTTAAAAACATTTAGGACCTAATCAAACTTTAATTCAGAGCTCCCAGCCCTCTTCCATCAGCCTTCCTCTGGGAGGGCTGCTTTGGCTCTGATTCGTTATCAGTTCTAAAACCTAGTCTGGTATTCCAATTTGACCAAAGCTCTCAACAGCGCAGTGAACATTTGTGTTCTTGTCACTCTATTTTGGCGCCAAATCTGCTGGCTAATCTCTCATTCTCTATGATAAGGACATCCTGAACCCTAGTAGCATTTTGTGCCTCAGCCCCTGACATTTTTCTCTCAACCCCCTGTCACCATGGTCAGGCTCCACCTGGGCTGGGTTGAAATGCACTCTTGGCCTATTTGGCCTCCTGTTGCTCCTAGCCACATTAATGGAAAAATTCTCATTTGAGTCAGTAGACTCTTGAGCAACAACTCATTCTCCTGCTGTCTGAGATTCCCCATCTTGCCGTGGCATAGGAATACCCCCATTTCTTTCACTTAATCTTTCACATACTAGCCGGTAGGCTGATAATACCATCCAGCTTCACTTAGATTGTGATGCCCTTGACTCAATCCTAACCACTTGTAAACATCTTTCCAAATCCCTAGGATCTCCTCTCTGTAGCCTTGGGTCCCAGTTTTCATAGAGTCCAGCCCCTTTAGTCCATTCCCTTGCTAGGCAGGAATAAAATGGATCCTCCAACCCTGGGATATTCATCTCTTCCTCTGAAGTCCTTCTGCTTCTAAATGGCTCCTTAATTGCTACCCAGAGTCTCCACACCAACACCATTCCGATGAGTGAGAGCCCCCAGTTTGATATTGTGGAAAGAACCTTCCAAAACCAATACGACCATTTCATAATAGTGGCAGCAAGCCAAGCCATATTTGTGCTCCCCCCAGTGCTAGGGCCCTCCTATAAGAAGATTACTCCCAAGCCCCTGCTCAGCACCCTTCGGCCTGGAAGCTCAACTCTCTGCCCTGCTCTCAGTCCTCAGTTTCTCCAGGCTCTGCTGCTTCTTCAGCTTCTTCTGTTCTGGCTTCTGCTGGTTCTGCTCCTGCTGCTGCTCCTCCTTCCGCTTCCAACACGTCTGCTTCTCCAAGCCCTGTTCTCTCTTTTTATACAGTCCTTAGCCATCTTCCATTTAACTAGAACGTCATCTGATTGACTAGAATTTAGGCACATATCATTGGCTCTGGTCTTAGCAACTCCCCTTAGGGCCCTGAGGGCTTCACGCCCACATTGGCATAGCAGCTAGTAAATAGGGGTTTGGGGCCTAAAGGAGCAAAGATCGAATCAGACTGTCCTTTGTTGGTCCCACCTGAAGCCTGTTCAATCTTTTCACTTACTGATTGACTTTACAACTATTCAGAAACACTCCTTCCCCAAAGCTTTTTATTGTCCCCACTGGCCAGAGGTAAACATTAATATATACCAGGCAACTTTCTCATAGATTATACAGAACACCTTTTAAGATGTGAGTCTGAGCCTTTCATAAATATTAAATATTTTGGAAGCCTGGCATTTAAATGTTACAGCAACATATTAGCATGTTGTAAATACACAATTCATTGTTTTATAATTTGTGTTTCTTTACTGAATAGCTTTACATCCTATTTTCTTTTTCTTTTAAAGCTCTTGCAGCTAATTGCGAAATCCCAGTTAACTTCATTAAGTGGAGCAGCACAAAAAAATTACTTTAACATTTTGGACAAAATCGTTCAAAAGGGTAAGAATGATTGGTGTGTTGTTGTTTGGGATCATGATAAAAAAACTTTTTCTGTGATATAATTTTGTTTTTTGTGTATATATTGCTTATATCAGTTGTTAAAGTAAGAGTTGTATTAGACAGAAATTTTACATAAATCTTTTCATTCTAAATGTTTCATGTTTTTCCGTTTGTGGCATTTGTATCAAGCATGCAAAGTATTCTGATAATCAGAAAGGTGGCTTATTCCTTAAATTTTGGAGATGTTTTACGTCCTTCAGATAGCGCCTTACTAATGCCCTAATAAGGAAAAATAATCAGCTCTGTCAGTTTTTCAATTTACACATTAGAAAATCCAGAGATTTGTTTGTTTAGGTAACAGATACTTATGAGATTAATTAGCAGTCATTAATAAGTGAAGGTGAATTGCCTTTCAGAGGTTTGTTTTAAATTCTCTGTACATATATAAGTGTGTCCATGTAAATATCTATTGGAAAGTGTACATAGTGGGGCACCTAGATGGCTCAGTGGATAGAGCACTGAGCATGGAATCAGGAAGGCCTGGGTTCAAATATGACTTCAGACACTTACTAGTGACCCTGGACAGGTCACTTAATCTTGGTTTGCCTTAATCCAGCGGAGAAAAAAATGATAAACTCCTCCAGTATGTTTGCCATGGGGTAATGAAGAGCCGGACACGAATTGAATGACTGAACAAGTATACATATGCAGAAATCTATGATTAAAAGTATACATGACACTTAAACATTACATTTTTTTACGCTGATAATGTTAAAGACACTTAAATAGTATACTGAAATATATTGCCTTTTAAAAAAATTGTGAAAATTCCCCCTAAACTACCCTACCTTTCCCTCAAAAAAAAAAAAATTACTACTAGGCAGTCTTGATACCTATCATATTTTATTCCCATGTAATGTTATCTTGAAAGCAGTGCCTCTTCAAAATTGTGGTAAAATTTGAAAAATTTTAAATTGATGATTAACTCCAGCACCAACACTTACACTGTCTTTATTTTTTCCAGTTCTGGATGACCAGCAAAATCCTCGCCTCATCAAAGATCTTCTTCAGGATCTGAGTTCTACACTTTGTATTCTTATTAGGGGAGTAGGAAAATCTGTTTTGATTGGAAATATCAATATTTGGATTTGCAGGTTAGAAACCATCCTTACCTGGCAACAACAGCTGCAGAACCTTCAGATGAACAAGGTATGTATATGTACGTTTTTTCTTTACTGTACAATATATACTTGATTATAGAAGTAATTTACAGAATGCTTTATAAACACTTAAAGAGCCACCATGGTACAGCAAGAAGGCTGCTGTGTTAGAAATCAAAAGACCTAGGTTCAAACTCCACTCATCTTTACTGCCTGGGAGATCTGAGGCAGGTCACCTTTTTAAAATGAGAGGGTTGAACTGCATGGTGTCTGAGGTGTACTTCTAGATCAAAATCCATGATCTTTGGTCCTATGATTCTATACTTTATGTATTTAATTTGCTCTAACGTTACAGCCACAGAGTCCATATTATTAATGCCAAAAATCAGTCAATGACAGTTGTAGATTTTGAACAAAACTTGTTTTGCTCTTACCACCTATAGATTTTAAGATGAATTAGGGTTGGGAGAAACCTTAAATATTTCACTAGTTCTTACTAGAAATATAGCAGGAATTATAATCATCCCATAATGGGTCTGAATCCTTAGGTAATTAGGAGGTAAATTAATTTAGATAACTTTTTCAGACTTTTCAGAAAGCACAATGTACAAACAGCAATCCTTTATTATTTAGTTTGTAGACCATCTAGCCCTTAAGTTCTTTTTTTCTCCCTCCTATCTGAGAGTGAATTCAGATCCATTGTATTTATTGCTTCTAAGCAATTATGCTAACTAGTTTTCTGAAGCAGAATTGGCAAATAGATAATTTTGATGTTCTATCCCTTTCTCTTCAATTACCATGAATTTATTTAGTACCTACTGACCTCTGAAATCCTTCCATCTCTGAGATTCTGTGATTCTGAAAAGCTCCCTGGACTATTGTGGCCCTTTGCTTTTGTGTGGCATCCTGCCCACAGGCAGGCTAGCTTGCCTACCAGCTTAACTGATGTGCTTCTGCATTTTACTGTCCAGGTACATTCTTTTCCTAAGGCTCCATCATTCTCCCTACTGCTTTCAAAAACATTAAACATTTTTTCCTCTTCACATTCTGGAAGGAATTCACATCCTAACCAAGAATCTCCCCTGTAACATCCCTGATGAGGAGCCATTTAGCCTCCTGTGGTGGAGGACTCACTATATCCTGAGGTAGTATGTTGCCCTTTTGGCCAATTCTAATAACTAGGAAGTTTTTTTGTTATATCAAGTCTAAATCATCCTTTTTAATATTGGCCTTTGGGAACCAAGCAAAACAAGTGTGACCTCTATCTTCTGTGATTGGCAGCAAATACTTGGAAGAAATTTCTTGTGTTCTCTCTCCTTGCCCCCAAGCTGTCTATTCTTACATTAAATTCTTTCACTTGATCCCCATATGGTTTGGCTTCTAGTCCTCACATCGTCATGATTATTCTTCTCTGCATTTCTTCTAACTTAACAATTTCCTTCCTAGGAACGTAAGAGTATAGACTTGAAGCTGGGAGGAACCACAGAAGCCTTGTAATCCTCCCTCGTTTTAATGATTAAGAAATTTAAGACTAAGGTTAAACAGGTAGTTAGTGGTAGAGCCATGATTTGTGTCTAAGTCCTGACTTCAAAATCAGCGTTCTGTCCATCACACCCCACTGTCTACATAAAATGTATTCAGAATCCAAATATTCTGATCATGAAAAAATACAGTCGAGATTATCACCTTCCTCATTCTAGATACCATTCTTAGAATTAACATAGACTAAGTTGGTGATAGGGTTTTTTTAATTTGTTTGTTTGCCATGTCTTACTGCTGACTTAATATCTCTGGAACATGAACTACTGCTTAGGAGTACTGACCTCATCCTGTACTCTATCAGTTGATTTTTTGGAACCAGAATTACAGAATTTCAGAGTTGAATGAGACCTAGTCAATCCCATGCCCAAAGGAAATCCACATTATAACGTAGCCAGTGTACTATGTTTAACCTCTCTTTGAAGACATCCATTCTGGAATAGCTCTGTTAGAAAAATTTTTCTTTTTTTAACATCAAACCTAAATTTGCCTTTTTTAAATTTCCACCCATTGTTCCTGGTTTTGCCATCTGGGGACAAAGAGGCAAGTCTGATGCCTTCTCCATATGATAGTCCTTGTACTTCAGTGTTTGTATCATATCCTCATGAACCTTTGCTTCCTTGGGCTAAAAATGGCATCCTTAATTATTAATCAATTCTCATATTGAATGAGCTCAAAGATTTCCACTTTCCTGGTTTCCCTACTCTAGATACTCCTCAGTTTATCAGTGTCCTCCCTGAACAACAATACTCCAGAAGTAGTCTGCCCAGAGTAGTGCCCTGAGGGACTGTCACCTCCTTTTTCCTGGAATTAAGGCCTTTTTTTTTTTATTGAGGCCTTTCTTACTGGAGCTCAAAATCAAATAAACATTTTGGGTTGTCATATCATACTGTTGACATAATAAACTCACAAACCACTAAAATCTTTAGATCTTTTTTCAGACAAACTGCCATCTTGTAGTTCTGAGGCTGTTTGCTTTAACCTAAGCCTAAGACTTCCCCTGGATATCATCTTACTGGATTCTGACTATTACATACAGTTTCTTAACTATCCCTTCTAGCTTTGTGTCATTTGAAAATTTTATAAACATGCCGTGAATACTTCTTTATCCAGGTCCTTGATAAAAATGGCAGGCAGCACAGGGCCAGTTTCCTGGGGAACTACCCTGGAAACTTTCTTCCAAATTGTTATTAAACCATTAATGACTATTCTTTGAGTCTAGCTGTTTATCAGGTGCTAGAGGCAGTTAAATATACCATCATCTAGGCCATATTTCTCCTTTTTTTTTTCCCACAGGAATTGCACGAAATATTTTAATCACTTTGCTAAAGGAAAATCTTTAGTATTCCTCAAGTACCCTATTTTCAGATAAGGAAAATAAGGTCACCTCTTTCTCTTCTTTCACCATTGATCAGTCAGAAACCTTCTCCTTCCCTCTTTGTGGTCCCAACGTCTTTTCTTTAGGATTCCAGCCACAATCCAAGAGGAAGAATATGCCTTATACCAAGCTCCTACAATCTCTGTTTGCCTCAGGGCTGCAAATAGTTGCGATGTGGGCAAATGCATAAGAAAACACATATGCCACTCCCCCAATTTGAATATAAAAAGTTTTGCTTGCATGAATTGGTAAATTCATTACCAGGAAAAGACAAGAATAATCAGGAAAAGAATACATCTTTATCTCAGTCTCTGAAGTGACTTTGTGAAGTGGCCAGGGAAAAGATGTTCATATATTAAATTCATAATGATGCCGGCTATCATCTTAAATAAGCAATTGTTTGTTTAAGCAAAAACTGAAGGTTGGAACTCAAAGAAGCAAATTTGACCTCATAGTTGTCATTAAGACTTGGAAGGGATTAAGCCCATAACTAAAATCTGGCTCTGAATACCTTTCTCAGAAGAAATAGGATGGGAAGAAAGAGGTGGAAAGTGATGTAGCATTGTATATTAAGATATATTCATATGAGAAAACCCATACACTAAAGAAGGGAAGCTTGATGGAGAGTATTTATATGAATATCAGTGGAGGGAAAAACAGAAGCAATTTTATTATCCAAGCAGTGATACTTCAGAGACCTGAACAGAAAGAGGAAATGGATAAGGAGTTTTAGAAATAGATCATAAGGCTGATTCAGAGGCATAGTTATGGAGAGAGACTTCAATTATCTAATCTTTTCCTAGAGCTCACTTTCTGCCAACAAAACAGAGAATTAAGCAAAACTTATATATACTAGCAAAACTTATGCCCTGATATAAATATGCTGACTGTGTCTAGGGAAAAGAGGAAAAACTAAGAACAGAGGTGCTGTGGTTTTCCCAGGCATTTTCCAGATGAATGAAATGTTCTTGTCCAGGCCCATAGATTCTTATATCCACTGTCCGCTACTACATGAAGGCTAGTGGTCATAGATTTAGCTTGGGGGATAACAACTTCTTGACTTTCCTTAATGATAATCTCATCCATCCAAAGGTGGAAGAGCCAACAAAAGAGAATTCAATTTTGAATCTGATTCTCACCACCAGGGAAAAACTGTTTGTTACAGTGAAAATGCTGGGAATCTCGAGGAAAGTGATCATTTCCTGCTATAATTTGTGATAGAAGAAAAATAGCCAGGCATAGTTTGACATGCACTAGATTTTAAAGAGCAGGTTGCAAACATTTCAGAGGATGAATAAATAGGAGGCCATGAACTAAAATTCTTTGGGTAAAGGTTGACCAGGAGGTAAATGGGAGTTGACTGAAGAGATCAATGTGATTGCACAGGGCTCCCACCAATACACCCACACCCACCCACATATGTATGTGTGTGTGTATGTAGATACATATCTATAGCTATCTGTATGCACACAGAAAGATAAATAAATGTATATATGTTGTGCATATGATGGAATCAAGGTCAGGTGACGGGGAGAGAATATAAAAGCTTTCCATGCTATGATTAAAAATTGAGCTGAGAGCACTAAAGCTCAGAATGAATCAAGATTGTAACATGGCGCTGAGAGCCAAAAAAAAAAAGGTTTATTTATTTTGATATTTTTTAAGTTACATTGGGGAAAAGATGAAGACAGCTTGGAGTGAATAGGAAAAGGATAACTCAAAAGAGAGAGGAAACATAAGAGCTTATAAGGTTCTTGCCTTTTTTTATGCTAAGAAAATTGATAACTAGACTGGAAATGAAAGAATAGCCAAAAGGGGAATAGCCAACAGGGAACTGGTACCTAGGATGGATAAGGACATAGTAAGGGAGCATCTAGCTACTCTTCATGAATATGTTGACTGGCCCAGATGACCCACATTATTGGGAACTGCAAGAACTGGCAAATGTTATTGCTGTCATGATATTTGAAAGATCAAGAATAGGAAAGGTTACAAAGGACTGAAAAAAAGGCTAATTTTGCCATGATTAAAAAAAATAGAGAATGGAATTTTCAAACTATAGACCAATGAACTTGACTTTGAATTCTGGGAAAATTCTAAAACACCATTAAAGAGGTGGTTAATGAATATTTAGAAAAGAAAGTCTGATTTCAAAAAGTCAGCATCATGTCTTCCTCAAAAATAGGTCATGCCAAACTAGTTTTATTTCCCTTTTTGATGGCATTACTAAACTAGTCAATAAGAGCACTGTGTAGCAAAGCATTTGACAAAGTATCTCAGTGTTATTCTTGGGTTAAAGATAGAGAGATGTGGATTAAACTAAAGTACAGTTGATAATTCAAAATCGATTGAGTCACTGTTAAAGGTTCAATTTTAGTTTGGCAGGATGTCTTCAGTGTAGTGCTATAAGAAATTAATACTTGGCTCTGTACTGTTTTACATTTTCAGCAATTTATTTTATCAGTGATTTGGATAAAGGCATAGATGGCGTGCTCATCTGATTTGCAGATGACACAAAGGTAACGCACTGGATGACAGTCAAGATCCAAAAAGGTGTTGATAGGCTCAAACATTAAGCCAAATCTAATGAGATAAAATTCAGTAGGGATAAATGTAGTCTTACTGGATTGAGGAAGTCAACTTTAGAAGTACAAGATGGTTAGATAACAACTTAAAAAAAGATTTAGAGGCTTCAAAAAAAGTTCATTTGATGTTGGGCTGCATTAAAAGAACCTTAGCCTACAGGAATAAGGAGGTGATAGTCTCTCTGTACCCTGCTGTGGTCATACCACACCAAGAATATAGTTTTCTACCTGGTTGTCCAAAAGTGAAATAAGCTCCCTTTGGTAATAGCAGATTCCCTTTTGATGAAGATTGTGAAGCTGAAGGCAGATGGCCACTTATTGGCTATGGCATTCCCTTTCATCTATTTTTTGTACTAGATAGCCACTGAGGTCATAGGATCATAGTTCTGGAGTTAGAAGGGACCTCAGAGGTCATCTAGCCCAACTTGCTTATTATCCAGTGAAGAATCTAAGGCCCAGAGAAGTAAATAAGCATCAGCAGTAGGTAGCAAAGCTGGGATTCAAACGCATGGCATTTAGCTCCAAATCCAGCATTCTTTCTACTTCACACCCCCTAGCCTCTAAGTTGCTCTTATCATGTCCTCTTCAAGTTAATTTCTTCTGATAGACTCCTTTTAAAAAATCCTATTATTTATATGGCATGGAGGGTGAATTTCTTAATGTCTTTATGATTGCTCTCTCCAGTGCTCATTTTGGATTTTTTTTTCCTGGTTCATTATTATTGACAGTAAGAAAGAAAGTGGATAGAAGCATATCTGGCCTTGGCATGTCTACTTTGCTTTATCACAAAGCCTGTCATTTCTGTACCCATTACCACCACTTTCCATGTTCTTTTTTATTCTCATATGATTTTATGAGTTACTCTGAGGATTTTTACTTCCCCTATGAATGCTAGTTGAAACCAGTGATAAAAGCTCATTCACAGTGTCAAATGATTCAGCTGCATTATGTAGCTTCTAAAGTAAGCCAACCCAAATTAGCCTGAGACTACTTAATATAATAAGTCATGGTCTTTCAACCTGCTAGTCTAATGCTGAATTGGTGCCTTATGTTTATTCATAGCCAATTTTAAGGTGATATCAGAAGTTAGAGAGTGGAATAATAATGGCCAAGGGCTTCCACAGATCATTGATAGTCTGAAGTGCAGGACCATTTCTTGAAATTAAATTCAGCTTGGCCTCAGAGAATCTGGTTGCTTATTTCCAACTCCTAATACTTTTTTTCTTTAACTTTCATGCATTATTCTAACAAAAGAGATCTTGGTAACCTTACAAAAAATTTTTCTCAAATTTTAATCTACCAGAAATACATAGAATATAATTATAGATTGGTAAGTTTCTAAAAGCAGCAGCAACCTCCTTCCCAATTATCTTAATTAAACATTGCTTCCATCTGACAATTCTGTGAGACCTGGTCCTACCAATTCACCTCCTTGAAGCAAAATTTAGTTTGTCAGCTTGGGACATCTACTGCTTCTTAGTATGCATTTTTTAAGCCATAATTGAGCCATTACTAGATTAACCATTTAAAAAATCTTTTTTTGACGGTAATATACTCTACCTCTAACCAGCTACCATTTTTTTCTTTAAAATTTTTCCGAAAACATTAATTTTGAGAAGTTCATTACTTCTCTAGTGGTAGCATTGTAAAAGTAAAAAGTAGCTGCATACCTTCATGGCTCTGAAATTTAATCACTTTTTAAAATTGATCTCTTACATATCTACCCTATTTCTGTCAGTCACTGTAGTAATCTTTATTCTTAATCCATAAAGCAGCCATCTAACATTGTTCTGACTGACTGACCATCACACACAGTTGCTCTTTGAAGACAAGGAGTGCTTGCCTTCTCAAATTAGCAATCTGGTAGTTAGTTCTGAGACCTCAGAGGAGAAGAATACCCAAAGCTCCCTTAAGTCCTTTGGGAAGTAGGTAAGGCATAAATACTGAATAAATAAAGAAAAAAAGTTCCCTAACAGCGATCAGGTCTTCAGTGTGGCTCAGACAGCTTCATTTTGCTTTGGAGATGTCTTTGTTCTTCTTGGTAGATGAAAGGTTTCAAAATCCTTTAAAAAGAAGTTCTGGTACTTTATTGTATTTAGAAAATCCAGGATGGCAGCTGTGTGGATAGTTAGTGGTTTGATTAGAACCCTGTAGTTCCTCCAAATATTTGAAGTGATTGCTGTGAAAAGATCCATGTGTATACCCTGACACATAGAAAACTCACTCATTAGATTAACTGTGCCTATTTGTCTGCTAGTTAAGCATTGTTTTGTGAAGTTGAGTAGTATCATTCTATAAAAGTGTGAAGCTGCAAACCCCAAAATACTGTGATTTTTTTTCCCCAAGGATAGAATTAGTATGCTCCCACTTACCAGTTCTGTGATGCTTTGTGAATCTTATGCTGCAATCAAAAATACATTACTGATTTTTATTTTGAAGGACATCCATTTAAATGCCTGTTTGATTTTTATCATCACAATAACTTGAGATAGGTGGAGCCATTATTATCACTATGTGACTTATTGGTTATGAAGCTAGCTATTGGCAAAGGTAGGACAGGAACCCTTTTCTCTCTACTTAACCATATGTTCTTTCCACCTGGCTTCCCAGCCTGCCTTAAGAAAGTTTCTCATTTCAGCAACCAAGTTTTTGTGATAGAAATTCTCTTCTTTTAGTGTAGGGAAGAAGGAAGCACCTCTTTAAAATTATGTTTAATTCTGGTACTGGTGGAAAAGGCTATTAGGTGGGGATAATTTTACATGCACATTATCTTTTGTGTGTACATTCTGCCTTATGCATGCTGCTGCTACTAAACAGTAAGTATAAAGTTGCTAGCTACATCCCTGAATAAAACATGCTTAGATGTTTCCATCACTATAGTCAGAAGATAACCCATGTATCTTCTGAATAACCCATATAATCACTTCATATTTATATAAGCTATGCAATTCAAACTTTTCAGATTTTATAAATTCACTAATTCACCAAATACTTACTGGGCAATTAAAAACTGCAAGGCAAGCACTGATAATTATACATTTATAAAGTACGCATATTGTTTTGAAAATAGGTGCCAATGTTAATAGCTTTTATATTGCTCTGTTTTTAGAATATTGTTGTGTGTTTCATTATTTTCTCAGCATACCTTCTAATTATTCTACTAGCTGTAACTTTTTTAGGGGTCAGGGGAAAGAAAACCAAGGGGTCAATAACCAAGCAAACTGTGCCTTCCACTCACTTGAGCTGGCTTGGCTAGGCCCAGAAGTCAAGCCCTTGGGGCTATGCCATAGTCCAGAGAGCTCCCCAACTTATTTTTTCTTAGGTCAAATCTTAGGGTATAGATAAATATTTGTCAGCAGTATTCACTGACTGATTCTTATGTAAAATTGTCCCAAGCCTATAGGAGTTCTCAAGTGAAACAAAAGAGATAGCCCCATCTTAATAATTGGAACTTGGGGGGGAAAGCATCCATGTATTAAAAAGCACCATAAAAAAGTACAGAATACTAATGCAAACACTACTTAAAGAAGGACACAGGAAGTAGTATTCTTTTTACATTCCTACATTTGCCCTGTAGTAAGTGTAGTAGTAACTAAAAGTTCTTTAGTTTAGGTCTGGTATTATTGGACCCATGGGATGACCCTAGACAACTTGAGCACCTGAGTTAACCCTGGAATTAAATGCAGCCTTCCTGTAGACTTCCTTATAAAGGAACAGCTCAGCTCTTCTAGTTTACATAATCACATTACCTTTCTGATAGTTTTCATTTTTGTTCTAGAAGTTGTAAATATAGGTATTTTCTTTTAATGGCTGTGAGGTGTTAAGATTCTCTGTTTTATACTTTCTAAATTCCTAGACAAGCTCACATCCAGAGAAATACTATGGTGGCTAGGGACAGGAAGCATTTGGTACATTTCTTCACTAGACTTTAGTAGAATTCTTCCCAAATGAGAACAGTTTCATAGCTACACATAGAATCATGGCTACATGGCGTGTGTGTGTGTGTGTGTGTATTTTAGAATCTGAAAGAGCTCAAGTCTCCTAAACCCAATCCAGTGTTCTTTCTTGACTGACCGACCAAGCAGGCTGCTCAATAAAATATTGGCATTTTCATTTATCAGTCTCTGACTGATTTATGCTGACTGCAACAGTTCCTTAGATGAGTGTGGGCATCTTCTCAGTTCTTGTATCATAGTAATTTCCACCACCTAACTTCCACACCCATGCCTTGTTTGAAGTGACCATTGTTTCATATACAATTGTAGTGTATTAGCCAGTTCAGGGCAATGATAATATTTTTCTCTTGAAATCATAAGTTTAAATGTAAATTAAGTGTGTGTCTTTTATTGCTTTTTTCAATGAAATGCTACCCTGTTTTTTTTCAGCAAGTAAATAATGGCCTTACACTTAGTGATCTTCCTCTGCACATGCTGAATAATATATTATATAGATTCTCGGATGGATGGGATATCATTACTTTGGGCCAAGTGACCCCAACATTATACATGCTCAGTGAAGACAGGCAATTATGGAAGAAACTTTGCCAATACCATTTTGCTGAAAAACAGGTAAGATGTATATGGTGGTGTAGAAATGTGTTTCTCTGCCTCTTGAAAAGATCATATGTAAATATACTCACTCATTCAATTATGCTCCACAAAGCATTCATATTACTACTATTTCAGCAAAACTAGCTAGTGACATTCAAAAGCAGAGTGAACTGCTTCATGAGGTAGCGGCATTTCTTCTGATGGAAATCTTCAAGCAAAGATAGGATGTTGTGGAAGGAATTCTTGTTCAGGTAAAGTTTCAACTTGATGGCCTCAGAGGTCCCTTCCATATCTGAGATGCTGCTTATGATTGTCACATGTTGTCTGCTCCAAGTACATTTTGTAGACTGTGGAGAAGTATTGTTTGATATGTGACAGAAAAAAAGTAATTCCAGAGAATAACACAATCAAGTGGTGTGCTGTGCATCCTCTTCTCATTTCTATTTTGGTGAAGGACTGTGGAATCAAGTGTTGAATTTTTTTCCTTCATTGTTAGTTTCCTTTTTCCTTAACTGATGTGAGCATGTGGATACCCTATTCTTCATCCGTCAGTATTTTTCTCTCAGCTCTTTGCCCTTCCTACATGTCCTTTCATCTTTCAAGAGGACTTCTTTGTATCCAATTATTGGCCATAAAGATCTTATCATATTTAGGCTCTTAATGTGAGAATAAGAACTAACTCGTGTCAGACGGACTTTATGTGGAATTTATCTAATATCAGCATTTAAAATTACTGAGGAATTAAAGTTACTTAAGTCATGTACATCATAGTTATATGTCTAGTTCTCAGCATGGTATAGCTTTGAAATTTATTACAGATTAAAAAGCAATTTGATAAGTGAATAGTAAAGAAAGAAGATTTAAGTTCTAAAGGTGAAAGGAACATGAGAATTTGTTGGGCGTGAAAGGACCCAGGAGAATGAGGTGAGAGAAGATTGGGAGTAAAAAAAAGAAAAGTGAGGGGAGGTGTCTTATGAGATAAAAACCAAATCCTAGAAATTCCTGCTTCCTCTCATACATGGACATTGAAACACTTGGAAAGCAGGCTTTTTCTTCTCAAGCATATTCACTCTCCAGTTATGGACATTACATAGTCCCATTTTGTGAAGTATATTTGGGGGGCACTTGCCCTAGTTCCTCTACATTGTAATATATATACATATATGCATTCTTATTCTCTTAGGTTTTTTCAGTCACTGTTATTGATAAAGACTCTCCACTTCATTGTTAATGGATTTTCCCAAGTGAAAAAATACATTGCATTTGTATGAATCCAGATTCCAGAGCATTATAGGAACAACCTTTCAAGGCTTTTGTGAAGTTCTTACACTTTTTTGCTGTAGTTATCACTAAAGTAACTTACATGAGTCACTTAGCTTTTTAACACTTAGATTAGTTGGTTTTTATATAGCACTTAGCACTTGGAGATATATGACATTTATGTACAGATTTTCTCAGACCAAGAAGTATAAAAAACACATCATTGTCAGCTGTCTATAGATTTATAGGTCTACATGGTATATGGGTTATAACAATATGAATATGAGATACATGAATAGCATTTAGAAATTAATTAATGTAAACCTCATGGGTTGAGAAATATTTCAGAATCTGTGTAGCTGGGGTGAATTGAATATAACAATTTTCACTTGAATCTCATTATTCTAAATCCTATACAAACATGCATACATATATATATATATATATTTCCATACAGACATATACATATGCCTATCTACATATAAAACATAAAAAGTAAAAATCTTACCGGAAATTATAGGGTTAAAAAGAACACCATGCATTTGTTTTCAAATTTGTTTTCAAATTCCCAATGTGAAATTAATGGAAGAAAAAAAAATAAAAACCAAGTATTTGTTTGAACTTTTTAGGAATACATCTTAAGTAGTTTTTAAAAGATAATATTAGCCAGATGCATCAGTAATTGTCTGATGATCACTTTTGAAACTCATCTACCTATTCACCTCAGTATAATTTATGACATTTAAATTGGGGGAAAATAATTTGTACCATAAATTTCCGGGGTAAACTGAACGAAACATTTCTACTAAGGTAATATAGGCATAAGATCCACCGTGGAGGATTCAGAAATGAGGAATTTCCTAATGGAATTGATGAATGGGTAACAAAGGGAGGCTGCAGATCCTTTATAAAAATAGATGTGTCTGGGATTTTTTAGGTGTAATTCTAGTTGATATTTAAGTAGTTGTTGATTTAATTTAATTTGAAGAAAGCATAAGTTTAATGACTATATAATTACAAATGTACCATCAACTTACATTTTATGTGTTCTGTTTCCAAGTTTTCGTCTGTTCATTTATTCATACAACTCATATTTATTCAGTACCCACTTTGTGCAAGGCACTATCTCCCAAATTCATAATAGATAATAAAATTGTCATCAGAGTACAACTAACATTATTCACATTTCTTCTTGTTCTAAGAATTGAAGCACATTTTCAAAGGTCATTAGAAAAAAGTGTTTGGGAGAAAATAATAATCCCTTTTTATTAGAAAACTGAATTACTCAATACTTCCAAAGATCTCTGATTTCGTTAGTGTGGGTGTTCCTTCCATCAGCATCAGATTGGGAGCAGTACTTCACTGGTTCGCTCTTTCATGAGTTGCTGTGGACAGAAATATTCATCTCTTGGTGGCCAAACCTTTCTAACTTGCTAGGCTGGGACTGAGAGCTCAGTATAAGGTTTTAATGGAGGAATGAACACAAGTTATAATTAAAGATTATGCCTTTTGGAAATTCGATGTATACTGGATCATCTGAACAGACTCAGTTTGACTGGAAAAAGGAAAAATAGCACTCCAGGAAGGGTAAAGCTGCTCACAGAGCCGGCTCATACATCCAAGCCAAACCTGGATAAACTGCCTCCTTTTGATTTATACTGAACATCAAAATTAGGACTCTTGGAAGAATTTCACAGACCTTTCTGAATATGAAGTTTGGGCTGTTTTGATGCTAACAAAAAAATTCTACTTAAATCCCATGGATTCAATTATCATCTCTCTGCAGATGATACTCAGATCTGTTTATTCAACCATACCCTCACTTCCTAACTTCCAGTTTCACATCTCCAACTGCCTGTTGGACATCTTGAACTGAATGTCTATAGATACCTTAAACTCATTGTGTCCAAAACTGAAGTCATCTTTCCCTCAAAACTAATCCCTCTTCCTAATTTCCCTGTTACTGAAGAGAGGGTATTACCATTCTTCCAATCACAAAAGCTCCAAACTTAGGTGTCATCCTAAAGTTTTTACTTTCACTCCCATTATCCAATCGGTTGCCAAGTCCTATAGAATCTACTTTCATATCATCTCTCATTTACGCCCCTTACTCTCCTCTGACTTTGCCACCACCCTGGTGCAGGCCCTTGTTACCTACTGCTGCACTATTGTAATAGCCTTCTGGTGGTTCTTTCTGCTTCCTCTCTTCCCTTTTCTGTCCATTTCCCATTTAGTTGTCAAAGAGATCTTCCTAAAGCACAGGTCTGACTGTGTCACCCCCTCTAGTCAATCAACCCCAATGGATCTCAGTTACCTCGTATCAAATATAAAATACTTTGATTTTTCAAGCCCTTCATAATTTAGACCTTTTCTACCTTTCTAGTCTTCTTATACCTTACTCTTCTCTACTGTTCTATGACTCAGTGCCACTACTTTTTTTTGCTGTTCCTAGCACTGGATATTCTGCATTTTCACTGGCTGCCCTTAATGCCTGAAATGTTCCCTCTCCTCATCTCTGCCTCCTGGCTTCCTTCAAGTCTCAGCTAAAAATCCCACCTTTTGAAAGAAGCATTTACCAGCTTTCCTTAATACTAGAGCCTTCCCTCTGAGATTATCTCTAATTTACCCTTATATATCTTATTTGCATATAATCAGTTTACATGTTGTCTCCCCCTCTTCCTCAATTAGCTTATGAGTTTTTTGAGGGCAGGATCTTTTTGCTTTTCTTTGAATCCCCAGTGCTTACATAGTGTCTGGAATATAGTAGGTGCTTAATAAATGCTTGTTGATTTGACTTAAAAATCTGTTGCGTTTTGTTAGATTTTAGAGCAATTTAGCCAGCATGACAGAAATGAACCAAAACAAAATTCCAAAGGAAGCATTTCTTTTATTGCACTCACCACTAGAATAGTAACCATTGTAGTACAAAATCATTTAAATGTACAATCTTTTGTTTACTTACTCATCTAATATTTCTTGAGCATGGAGTTTGTGCAAGTCACTTCATCCTGAAATTGTTATCTGAAATACCCATGTAATAGATCCTCTGGTAATGGTTTAAAAGATTGTAGGTTTTATGACTCATTGTTTAGCATCGATATTTAAAAATTCTCATACATTGTAGAAAGTACATTGCTCCTACTTAGTTGTCTTGGCATTGTATCTGTTTAGCAACAGATACATCTGGTCCTACAGCATATAAGGTAAAAAGAAAAGGCAGTCAGTTAGAAATCACTTATTAGACAATTACTATGTGCCAAGTACTAAGCTAAGCATTGAGGATACAAAGAAAGGCCAAAAAAATATGTCTCTGCCTTCAAGGAGCTCACATTCTGATAGGGAAAGCAATATACAAACCATATATATATACAAGACGAATTTAGAGTAAATGGGGACCAAGGAGGGAGTAACCTCAGAGGAGAACCGTTAAGTACTGTCAACCAGACCAGAACTGGTCTCCAACCTGTGGGTACCAAGAGCCAAACAAAGCAGGCTAGAGACAGGAGAATCAGGAATCAAACAAGTTTAATTTCAGAGTGAGGGAAATGGCTTGCAAGCAAGGACACATATGCCAGAGCCCCACCTCTAGTGGGGGTGGGGGGTGGGGGCAAGACAGTGTGGGGATATCTAGTTGTTTGTCGTTCGTTCTCAAAGAGGACACTGACATCAGGAAGGTGATACCACGACTTGCAAGTGAATTGCATTTAAGTGAGGGAAGGCTGTACAAAGTCACCAGCCTCACTATCTCAATACTTTTACCGATGGCTGCTCAGTGAGCTTGTAGCCCTGACAGTGAGGGGTAAAAGTTTGATTCATAGCAGGGCTTCATGACCGGAACATGAGTACTACAGGTGCTTGTCCAAGCTTAGAGACCACCTGATGCTCATGTGAAACAATTCTGGGATTTTGTTAGGGCGAAGATCATCCAGAGGGTGAGCGCAAAGGATTGTTGCTATGCTAAGCTCAGAGCACGGCTTGATGGCTAGGCCTTAACTCTGGAAAACAGAGCGACTTCTAATATCTTGACAGGATAAGGGAAGGAGAAAGTCCTCTTGAAGAAGGTGACATTTGAGTTGAGTCTCGAAAAATGCCAGGAGGCAGACCTAAGGAGGGAGAGTATTTTAGGCATGGGCAATAAGAAGGAATGGAGTGAAAAAACGAGTATCCTGTGTGAAGAATACCATTTAAAGCCAGTGTTGCTAGATCATGAGAAGTGTAAAGTCTAATAAAAATGGAAAGGTAAAACAAAATGACCATTTTGATCAAAATATAGGCCAAACCCTTAAAATTAGATTGTCTTGAAAGGAAATAACTATATAGTTATACACTGAAAAATAACATCAATTATAGGCCAAACTCAGGCCTTCTGTAACTCAGAATTTTGTGGGAGTGTGGTTTATCAAACTGGTGCAGCAAATACACTTCCAAATGCCATTTTCTATCACTGGGGAAAAAAATGAGTGACCTTGAATCAAAACACAGGAGAACTGTGAGCATCCATTCACAATGACCAGTTTGGGTTTTTGTTTTAAAAATTTTATACCTCTAAAGCTAGAGAATCTATTATCAGTTTGTTTTAACAAGTAGCACTTTGAAGAGATCAACAGCTAACATTTGATTTTTTTAAAATTATGAATGAACGTTTCTTTTAAGGGGAGAAGAAATGAGAATCTTATAGATAATTGGGGATATAGATAACTCTGCTCAAAACTTGAAAAATATGAATTCTTAAGCATGCAAAGGGTCCTAATCTAGAGTTAATATTTTATCCAAATGAATTTCTTTTTTTAAAAAGCACTTTCATTTACATTTTATGTAGTTTTTTTTAAAAGAAATAATTTTTCTTAATGCTATAATTTGAAAATTATCTTGATTCCAAAAAATTGCTTTTCCTTCTAGTTCTGTAGACATTTGATACTCTCTGAAAAAGGTCACATTGAATGGAAGCTGATGTACTTTGCACTCCAGAAATGTTATCCCATCAAGGAGCAATATGGAGACACTTTGCATTTTTGCAGGCACTGCAGCATTCTTTTTTGGAAGGTAAGTTTTTAAAATATACTGGGATTCAAGGTGTTAGAATTTAAAATTAGAAATTAAAACAAATTGTTAACTATTCCCATATATTTCTAAGGATAAAACATAGCTCATACTTTTAACTTTATAGCAATTATAACTACCCAGAAAAAATAAATGAGCTGCCTTTTACGCAGGGAGTTGCCCATCACTAGAAGTGTTTGAAGTAGGGGTTGTCAGGGACACTGGAGAGCTGATTCTGGAATGGAGTGGGAGGGTATGCTAGCTGACAGAGAGGAGCTAGAGCCAACTCACACCTGCTGACTAACTGATCATTAAAGTGATTTACTCCTCAGAAAGCAACAGATGCTACAAATCAGGGTTGGATTTGTTGTTTTGTTGATTGTCTAATCTTGAGAAAGTAATGGAGGGAATATTAATAATTCGGATTAAACTTCGAAGTGTGTCATGCATACTTTTTTTTAGGAGAGCAAGTTACTAAACATTTACCAGCACAGCCTGGTGCTAGGTGACCAATAAGGGCATCCAACTCTTAAGATTCTGTGTTTCTGTGTAATTATTATTAAAATGTATTTGGATATTAAAATCCAACTTTGATTAGAAATTAAATGAAATGAGTTAAATTAGATAATTTTTTTCTCATAAGTAGACTACTTGTAATATGTAATAGACATATTTGAAGAGTTTTGTTGTTTAACTGCTTTTCCTGTGCTGCTTCAGGCTATGACTGCATTTCCTGCAGAACCATCAAAGTGAAGTTTTCTTTCCCTTCCCCTCTTAGCAGTCTGGTTGGAACAGGTACCTCACCCAACTGTAGTCAGGAATTGTTATCTTGAGCCAATAAGCAGTCACTCACAAAGAACTCTAGAATTTCACTGCTCAGCTCTTAATGTATTCATGCTGAGCCTAGTCCCAAGGATCTGTGTCTACCCCTGGAAAATGCCAGGGTTTGGAAGGATGACCATGAGAGTGCAGCAGATATATGAAGAACTTTTTGACTAATGTAAGCTAAGACCTGAACTGGGTATCAGTCCTGTATAACAGATAATGAGGTTTTTCACATCATGGGGTTATTAATTTTATATAATCACTCATGATAGTAACAATGCATTTTTCTAGTTCTTATAAACTTTTTCTTTCCCTTAAATTGGTTTCATAAGCAATATAGTTTTTTTTAAAAAAATCTTAAATTTAGAAAATAACGAGTATATTATGAAAGAAATCTTAGCAATATTGATTTTACAGTCACAAGCACAGGAATATTTGGTTACATGTTTGTATGACTGAAGGTTAACAAGAAGCCTAACTCTTGAAAAGATGATTTAGGGCTAGTTTTTTCAGTGGCTCCTGCTATCTCTCAGAAAATATAAAAAAAAGTAGGCATTGAAATCATTCTTCCTCATTTTTTCATTATTTCTTTTGCTGTTCACTAACCAGAAAAAAAAATGTGCTTTTAAAAAGTATATTATTTATTCAATAATAAGTTTCTCCATGCTGTTTCTTTCTATTCTGATCAACAGCATAGTAATAGATGACCATTATTTGGCTCTTTAGAATGCATTTTTAGAACTTGAATTTGAATCTGGATGTATCTAGTATTCAAGGAATTCACTCTAAACAAAACAATGAATCTGTAAAGGGAAGACCCAAGTTGGAGGAACTGTGAACCCCTTGTGAGTTCACCATGCTAACCCTGGCTTTCATCAGTTCCTCCCTCCTTTCCAGCATTACCTCTCCTACTGATGCAAAGAATGAAGCTGACCTCCACTGCTCTGT
Organism: Trichosurus vulpecula; assembly: GCF_011100635.1. Taxonomy (NCBI): domain Eukaryota; kingdom Metazoa; phylum Chordata; class Mammalia; order Diprotodontia; family Phalangeridae; genus Trichosurus; species Trichosurus vulpecula. The sequence goes on from NC_050575.1 coordinate 248,238,575, forward strand.
TCCCCTCTTTAATGTTGTATTTGTCTGCTTCACAACTGCCTTTGAGTTAGGAGCAAATCTTATTTCTTCAATTTCTGAATATCTTTGATAGGTGACAGATTGAATTTGCTTTCTTTTTGTTATTTGGAAACTTCTCTTTCATTTGCTCCAAGGTGGTTTGTAATGAGAAATAAGTTGTGAGAAGAGATAATTTAAGTGAGTTTTGAAACTGGATTTTTAATTTCAGATTATAATTGTCATGGCGTTACAGCTATAATTTTTTTTGGTCCGTTGGTGGCTGCAATGGATAATGAAATAATGTCCAGTACTTCTTAAATCTCATCATCAGTGGCTTTGTTTTGTTTTTACCAGACTTGTGATTTCATTGGTATAGAGAACTCCTAGTAAATAAACTCCCTCCACCAGTGCTGATCAATGCAACTCCTCTACAATTTAAAGTCTCAGAAAGTTAGCTGAGGCACTGAAAGGTTAAGTGGGACATGGCACAGAAAACACAGGAAATCTGTCAGAGGTGGGATCTAAACCCAGGACTGCCTGATAACAAACATCCTATAGAACTATTGGCCTTCGCATATATAACTTTAAAATAGGATTCTTTTTTCTTCCTAGCTTCCTTTCCTAATTATTTTTTTGCTTCCAAAAGAGGGGGGCGGGGAAGCATGAAAGATTATAATAGCCAAGATGGTAAGATCAGTATTGAGAATATTGTCTTTTTTTTTTATCTAATGAAATAGTTTTTGAAGACGTACAGATGTGGGGAATATTTTCTCTTAGTTTCCCGAGATGGGAAGTTTTTTCTCTTTAGTTTCAGTATACCTATGCATATTATCTTTAATTATAAGTTTTCTGTAACATAAGAAATATATTCTGCTGGGAAGAGAGAAAATGAAAATCTAAGAAGTATTGTGGTTTAGTGTCAGAAAAGACCTAAGTTCTAGTCACACTTCTGCAAACGACCAGCCTATGTAACTGTAGACAAAAATCCCTTCCCCTCTCTGAGTCTCAAATTCCTCATATATAAAATAAGGGGATTAGACTAGATAATCTCTAAAGCTACATATCTGAAGCTCTACCAATATATTTTATTTATGCACAAAGTTTCAGGTCACACATAGCCTTTCATTGGACAACAAAAAAATATAAAAAAGTACATGGCATAAATTGGTAAAGATGAAAAATACTCTGTGTTGAAAGGGATGATGAAAGATTGTCACACTGATGCATTATTGGTGGAACTATGAATTAATATTACCATTCTGGAAAGCAGTTTGGAATTATACCGATAAAATGGTGAAAATGTCTATACTCTTTGACCCAAGAATTCTACTACTGCACTCTATACCCCAAAGAGGCCACTAATTAAAAAAAAAGTCCTATAACCACTTGTACCACCTACCTCATGGGGGTTATTGTGAGGAAAATGCTTTGTAAAAACCATATGGCATTCTAAAAATATGGATAGTTTTTTAAGCAAATTGAAAATATAAAAAATCAGATTTACAGAAAAGATAAATTAGGATATATCATTTCCTATAGAACTTGACCAGCAGCTGAATATATATCTTAGACAGGCAGTAACAGACAATTGGACAGATGGCCAATGAGTTGAGCCTAGGAGTTGAATAGGAGGAAGAGAAAGTACTGGATTGCCTTAGGGATATTGCAAAGCTTTTTTAAACAATTCCAAGGTTCCCATGGAAACAAAGGCCCATCTTTTTAATACCAACATTCTACCAGTGTTGCTGTATGACAGTGAGACATGAAGTACAAGTCTCTGAAGAACTTTTCAAAAACACTGGAAGGCAGATGCTTATTGTAAGCTGCCTGCAACATGCAAACTTCGAGAACAGAAGGAAAAAATGTCACCAAGGATTTGAACGACAGGAAGAAAAGATGGTTGATCATGTGTCAAGGGCAGGGTGACAAGTAGATAGCCATAATGCCCTACTAGTACCCTTAGTATTAGGAGAAATTAGGGAGGGACACTAGCATGATGGACAGACTTTCTGTAGATAAATTATGGGCTGTAATTTCCATATAAATTAGATTCCATGAAGTCAGCCCTTCCAGGACATAACATTAGCAAAGAATTTATTATATAAATTCTAAAGCAAGCCTAAAATAAAGTAAATATGTATTTTTAATACTAAGATACTTTTTCACTATCTTATTCAAGGGGCTATAGAGCACACTTCTGCATAGATAATTCTTTTGAGTAATAGCAGTCATTGAAGCGATACCTTTTTTTACAAAGGAATAGATCCCAAGGATGATCAGCTCTCTTCTGTTGTTGTTCAGTCATTTCAGTCATGTCTGACTTTTCGTGACCCCATTTGGGGTTTTGTTGGCAAAGATAGTGACTTGCCATTTTCTTCTCTTATTTATGTATGAGAAAGCTTAGGCAAACAGGGTTAAATGACTTGCCTAGGATCACACAACTAATAAGTGTCTGAGGCCACATTTGAACTCAGGAGGATGAGTTTTCCTGACTCAAGGGCCAGTACTCTATCCGCTATACCACCTAGAAGCTCTCTGCTTAGAGTCACTAGTCGTTATGCTGCATCTCTCTAATCAAATGAGATAATATTTGTAAAGGGCTTAATACAGCCCCTGACACATAGTAGGCATTGTATAAAAAATCTTATTCCCTTTCCCGTATATTTCTCTAAGCAGTATACCACATCTTTCCAAGTGATACTTCCTTACAAAAGAAATGTTTAGTTATTAATCTATATTATAAGGCAGAAATTTGATCTTTGTACAATTAATAGATCTTTTCTCTAGCTTAGTTTCCAAAGATTTTCTTCCAGTTTACTTTATACAACTTAGTCATTTTCTTTGACATCCCAATAAATATTTTTCTCTTTCCAGAAAACTAAATATGGCGTTGAGAGGCATTGGGTTTAGATTAACTGAAAGCATTATCAGAGCTCTCAGAATTGGTAAGGAGTTGGCACCATTATTATCAGGCCATTTCTATCTTGTCCCAGTTTGTAAATTTAGATTTTTGAGGTAAGCAGCTACTATGAATCTTCTCTGCTTGTCCCCAAGTTACCTCCCATCTGGACGCCCTTAATTACACTAAGGATAGGGTCTTTCTTTATTTTCCTATATCAGCAAATCTCCTAAGGAAAAAAAATCCAGCATATTAGATTTCTACCATCTTTTCTTTCTGGAAGAACCCAAATTGTCTTATTCAGAGGTTAATCCATTCATCATGCCTACATGTACAGTTCTTAATGGGAAGGTTTACCAACTATAGGTTATAATTCAGGAATCTCAGTGAAAGGTCCTCAAATCCAGCTTTCCCTATATAGCATACCATAGATTTTGAGCTGGAAGAGACCTCTGTTAGCCACTTAGACCAATCTTCTCATTTTACAGGAGGAAGAAACAAGACCCAGGGAAGTTAAGTGACTTGCCCAAGATCACGCATATACTAAACCTCAGAGGATTTAAAGTCAGATCCTCTGACTTCAAAGCCAGTGTTCTTTCTGCTGTACCATGTTGCCTTTCATATCATGGACATGCAGATCTGTTAGTTCTATAGACTGCATATGATAAACGGCAGTGGCAAAGTGCAAGAAGCCTTGCAAAATGGATTTTTATTCCTGCTGTATCTCTGATCTACCTACCAAAGCTGTAATTAGTGAGATAATAAGAATAAAATAATAGTATCCAACATTTTTATAGAACTGTGAGGTTGAAGAAAAAGCGTTATACATATCTTATTTAATCCTCATACCATTCCCTTGCAATAGGTACTAATATTATCCTCATTTTATATATAAGAAAACTGAGGCTGAGAGAAGGAACTTTTGAATGATCTCTGACCTGCCCAGCTAGGGTCACACAGCTAGGAAGCGTCTAAGATGGGATTCAAACCTAGGGCTTCCTGACTCCAAGTCAAACACTCATCTGTGGCACCCAACTGTCTCTGATAATAATCAGGTCTTTGACCCAAGGATCTTAAATTTAGATCTAACAGCTCTTCTACTCCTTTAGCAGAGAGAAACAACTGTGCTCAGCACTTTGTTAGCAAAAATAATTAGTTAAAATGGGAAGCCACCAGAGGATGATGCTTCTCCACACCCCATCTCCAACAATAAATGTTCAAGTGAGCTTTTGCCCATCTCTGGCTTGTTCTACACCCTTAGTGGTTACCTCCTCAGAATCAGCTTCTTAAGTGTTCTGGGGTTTGTGCCCACTGGAGTCAAGGTCTCCAATTTCCCCTGACACGGGAGAGTGTCCCTAGGCTCTCTCCCACCATGGGGCCTTGTGTTTCCTCCCCAAAGTCTCCACCTTCCCCATTGCCTTTGAAGGATGCTTTTCATGGTGCCATTTCCAGGTGCTGCCATTGCTAGGACTGGTTTTATAACCTGATCACTCTTTCTCAGGTCCAGTTTTCTCTTTTCAACCTACTACTTGTGGATCCATTGCAAAATCCAGCTATCTGAGATGGGTCAAGGCAGAGAGCTTGCAAAGCTAGAACTAGATCCTTTTGTATATTCCAGTTTGGCCTTTGAGTACTAATACCCCTGATGGTTATCTGAATTTCGTTCTGCAATGTCAATAAGTAACAATGTACTCCTCCAGATCATAGTAAAACTGTAGGTGAACTCTGGGAGGGGGTACTGTGGTCTCAGAATTTATAGGGATGAAGTAGGTGAGTTAAGGAGTGAGGCAGTTAGTGGAAAAGGGGTCATTCAGTCTCTGCATGAAAACTTCCAATGAGAGGAAATCAACAATCTCCCAAAACTTTTGGAAAGTTTCCTTGCAGCTACCCTCCTGAGGAAGGTAGCATGTGAAGCCAGTCGCCGTTGTTGATCAGAGGACACCACTGTAGCCACTGCCAGTACTAAGTCTATTCAAAACTCCTAGTGCAGTAGAACAATCTGCCTTCAGCTCAGAGCTTACAGTAGATTAGTCTCTCCAAAGTCAGGAAGAGAAAGCTATATTGCCAGGAATACAAGTCCCAGGATTCACAGTTAAGCTCTGCATCCCTCATTCACTGCCTGCCAAAACGTTTGTTGCCTCAGAAGCTCAGTTTACACTGAGTTTGGGGGAAGTCAGTAGTTTGATAAAGAAAAAAATCTTTTTATCAGTTAAAAAGGCAATTTCGTATATGTGTGTATTACAACAAATTGGGAAAAAATTCCTGGTGACCAAATATTCTTCAGTTCAACAAAGTTTCATCAGAGCAGAAATAAGGGAGGGATGCTAATCATCTCATAGGTATAACGACCCACAACTTTGCATTGCTTATTTGGCTTTTTGCTTCATTTACTGCCTTTTTAAGCAGTATTGGAAAGAGTCTTAGTAAAAACTTAAAGTAATTGGACAAGTTCCGAAATGATTAATGGAGAGAAATGGTGAGAAATTAAAATGATCTAGCCTGGAAAAGATATAGAGCTGTAAGAACACAATGCATTTCAAGTATTCTGAATACATAGTAAGAGATACATTTTTTTTAAACAAACAGGATATTGAAAAACTCAGATTTGTAAAAGGTGATCTGAGGGTGTGGAGACTCATTTTGCAGAAGAGTTGGGATTTTTAAAAATTGCTTCAAATAGAAATTTCCCATGTCACTTTAAAAAAATTTTTGATTTTACACAACTAGATAATAGATTTGGAACTGAAGGGGACCTCAGAGGCCAACTAGTCCAATCCCCTCAGTTTTCTGACAAGGAAACTGAGGCCAAAGTGATTAAGTAACCTAAATCCTTTGACCACAAATCTAGTACTTTCCACTATACCACCTTGCTCCATCCTTATAGAAAGAGGGATAAGGTATGACACATTTATTTGGTCAGTAATAACACGGTCATAGACTAAAGCCGTCCTATACTGCACTTCTCGTGAGAAGGGGCTCTGTACAGGAGAAGGACTGAGTGGGCACACAACTATGGAAGTGGTTTACAGGTCATGCTTCACTGCTTCCCTTCATTAAATAATTGAGTTGACTGACTGGAAAGTAGTAACTATCTGCCACCCTTCTCTAATGATAAACAAGAAGAAAATGGATTTTATTTGTCATAGTCATGCTGTAACTTGAACCAGCTAAAAGCTCGCTGTTGACCAAGCTGAACTGCTTTGCTGCATAAATTAGTGGTTTAGTTTTATAAAGTTCATCTTATCTGCAGCCATCTTAGGCAAGAACAGTTCTTTTATAATAGGGTAAAGTACAGTCATTCTGCACTCAAGATTTGAAGACCATTAGATATGAGGTTTTAAGTTCTGCCCCACCCTTTTCCCCCTAAATTCATATTCACCTGTTTATTTGAGGAGGTGTATAGTATATTACAAGTACCTCTGCCCAAGCACGGGGTTACTGGGACAGAATATTGTATACATTGTCAGATGTAGTCACTGTATTAGATCTTTTGGTTTCACTGGGGTTGAGGCAGGGGAGTGGGGGGTGAGGGGAGAGTCACAAGGAGTGTTCAATCTGGAGGAGGTATTTTTAAAAATAAGTAACTCAGCGCAACTACCTCCTGTTTTATGTATCTGTGGTTAGGTGGGTGTATGACTTCTCTTGTTTTGATTTTTGACTCATGGTTACCTAGGGAATGAAAATTGTTAAAAATAATTCAGTGAAATTAGTAATGGTCAGAACTTTTTTTTTACACTGAAGCTAGTGAAATAGCCTGCTTTTTTATCATTGCATGGATTATCTTTCAGGGCCAGATTACTTGCCAGTTTGCTTCCCAATATTTTTGACAAGTAGATAAAAAGAAAGGTTGCATATATGCACTCAGTAATTTATATACTCAAGAATAAATCATCCGCAATAAGAATATGGTAGGTAAATCTAAAAATGGCCTATAGTGTTAAGTATTTCAGATGTTTATTACACTAGGATATACAACCTGTGTTATATATGTACACTATAGGGTTCAACTCATGAAGGAAACAGAAATGATGATCTTATATTTAAAAGATTAATTGCTACTTGTTAAGGCATGTCTAATTAATATAGCAAAATGTTTCCTAAAAAATTATTGTGATTTGAGGCATATAAAGGAGAAGTATTCTATTTCCCTGTGTCCTTTTCTAGGGATATTTTTGAAGTTTACTTTACCTAGCTGCTACATTGATAATTTATTCCTTTGAGAGTTCTGAAAGGAGGAGGATGCCTTTTTCATTGTCCATGGTGGTTTCTTCAAGTCAATGAATTTTTGAGATAGTTCTCGTTGTCTTGTGCATACTTTATTTTTGCTAAGGTTTTGTATGCCAAGATTTCAGTTCTTTAGTTTGGCAGTTTGGAATGAAAGAGAAAGAGTAGGTTTTTTGTGGTGAAATAGAACTTTCTTTTTACCAATAATGTGTTCCAAACCTAAATACTTAAATTCTGTCTGACCCTTTCCCAAACTTAACTTTTCCTTTTTTACTTTACTGCATTCTCTCCTGCTTCTTTCTTCATGATCTTCAAGGACTACCATCTTGCTTTGTTATTTAAGGTACTTTCATGTTTTACCGTATACACTGTGTCTGTTTGTTTGGAATAAACAAAACTAGGAGTAATATTCCATCTTGTGTCATTGTGGCCTGTTCTGTTGCAATCTGTGCCTGTCTCTGTCCTAACTCAGAGTTTTTCATACTTTGTATTGTATGTATATGTGAATAGCTTATTAAGCATTTGTTATTTAAGTTCAAAGGTCAATAAACAATTGCAGCTAGATCTACTTTATGTAATGGGACATGAAAATAGCACTACACTAATAATCAAATGCTTTTAATTGAAAGGATTTTAAGTCCAATCTAATTAAAGTTCAGTCATGAAGGGCAATGTAGAATAATTAATATGTGTTTCTAATTCAGATAACAAATAAATATACAATACACCGTATTTCTCAGAAACTTTGCTAGTAAATCATTGTTTTGAAAATATGAAAGAATTGCATGTGGCTTGTGTATTCTTTATTTCTCCCTATGCCTTACTTCTCTCTCCTAGCATTTAGACATTCTTTATAAAGTTTTTAAGACTTTTTCTTGTATCATGTTTTTTATTATGTGAAACAGATACCACTTATAACAGAAGCCATCAGTTGTAGTTCTAGATTGCCTGTGTCATGCACATTGCCCATTTTACCCTGCGTGAGCTATTACTGCCCAACTAAGCTACTCCAACTCTCCCCCACCCCTCCAAGCAGTACCACAGAGTTGTGTAACCTCTTTCTTCCAGGATTCTAAGTGGGGCATCATGCCTTTCTTGTATCAACTTCCATATCAAAGCACCTAGGATGGTGCCGAAAGTATAGTTTAGTGGCAGATATTGTAAAGTGCTTTTCTGTGCCCCTAAAAAAGTGAACTTGTATTCTTAGCAGACAGAAGAAAAATCTAAGAGCAAGAATCAATCAAGGAAAATAGTGCATCAGGAATAAGAGAGACAGGAAGGGGGATCAGTGCTAGAGTAAAAGGAAGAAGGAAGTAAGAATGGGAGGAAATCAGATCGTCTCAACTAGAGCTGCAGACAGCTCTAAGGTTTTAATACAGGAGAATATTCTTAGGCAGCAAAATGAAATCTTTTTGTTGACACATATCATTTTAACCTTAAGAATATGATCCTTTTCTCAGGGACACTCTCTAAAAGTGAAGTATATTTCTTATTCTTGACTAACTTAAATAGTAATCCCCAGAGGAAATCCCTCAACTGGAAACTGTCATTGCTGTAATTGCCTGAACAATGCTAATAATAAATAATCAAACTTTCATAAACACATCCTCAAAATAATGTCAAATGCCCTCGTACATTTCAGCAGATAATTGAGCTTTAAAGAGAGAACTCCGCACTTTAGGATATTACTTCGATTTTTGCCAGCCTATTGATGTAACCTCTGCCTCCTATCCTCTCACCTTCTGCAGGATTCAGGACACCCCTGTACAGCTAACAATCCTGACAGCTGCTTCATGCCAGTATCACCCCAGCACTTCATTGATCTCTTCAAATTTTAAATGCAGCCCTTGCACTTTGCCTCTTTGTTTTCGAAAATGATGTGTGTGGTATGCTTTATTTGCAAGAACTAATGGTAAACGTGCAGTGTGATTAAAAAGGGATTGGGGGGGTGGGTCATCCCATGCAGCCTGGGTTTGCAGGAATGAATATTAAACCATTTTTAAAGTACATGATCTAAAGAGAATTACGTACTTGATCTAAAGAAAATGTACGTACTTTTGCATATTGTAATATTTATTTGACTAATGGGATGGGGTGATTAAGGAAAGAGGGACTCACACAACATGGATTAGTTCCTTTTTAAAAAAAAGTTTTGTACACATTAAATTTTGCACATTTATAAATATAATTCAACTAAAATCTTTTGGACTTTGAGAGTCAAGCCATTTCCTAATAAACACTAATGGCCAAGTACATGCAAATTTTAAGTTAAGGTTTTCCTGTTTTGTGGTAAAGGATCAAACTGACCCCTGTGTATATACATTATGCAGAATATTTATTTTTCTTAAAGTGTATTTTAGTAACTGCATTGGATGTGTCCAAACCAGTTATTATTGATGTGTAACTAATCTAGGGAAACAGTAGCCATATTCTTTTGATTTGTATTTGTTGAAAGGGATAACAGTTGTGCAAAAATGATGTCTAAGCTAGGGAAAATTATAACCTTTGACTGTATTGTCTTCAGGGCACTGAATGGCCCAAGCTACTGGAAAGACTTTAGTACCTCTTACTTGCTAAAGCACTTACTTATTTACAAAACCACCAATTTTTTTTAGAAACTTTTTTTGTATCCTAAGAAGAAATACAGAAATAAATCCAATGCTGAAGAAATTCAGGAGTTAAGCATTTGTCCAGAAATTGAGTTATGTACAGCCCAAAACATATTCAAAAATATTGCTTGTTTTGAAATTAATTTTGTAGACAAATGTAATAAATCATGACTATCTGTTGATTTCTTTTTGTCATTCTTTTAAACTTTAATGAAAAAAAAAACTAAAATCATGGTCTCTGATCTTAGAGATCCAACTTATCTGACTCCCTGCCTGATACATAAATACTTCTTTACAAGTTCTCCCACACATAGTGAACCAGACTATGCATTAATGTCTCCAGGAAGGGAGGAAACTCACTACTTCAGAAGGCATCTCATACCTATTTCTCCTAGGTGACACAGTGCACATAGATCACTGTATCAGAAATCAGGAAGACTTGAATTCAAATCCAGCCTCAAGAGCAAGTCACAACCTCCGCTTCAGTTTCTTCATCATAAAAAGGATAATAATAGCACCTACCTCCCAGGGTTGTTAGAATAAAATGAGATTTTCATAAAGTGCTTTGCGAACATTAAAATTCTATAGAAATACTACTATTTGGAATTGCCTCTGGTGCCGCATTAATGAAAGAAAAAGAATTTATTAGGCACTTACTAGGTGGTTATGCTGTTTTTGTTAAGTCGTTTCAGTTGTATCTGATTCTTTGTGACCCCATTTTGGGTTTTCTTGACAAAGATGACTTAAGTAGTGTGCCATTTTCTTCTCCAGCTCATTTACAAATGAAGAAACTGAGGCAAACAGGGTTAAGTGACTTGCCCGGCATCACACAGCTAGTAATTATCTGAGGCTAGATTTGAATTCAGGAAGATGAAATCTTTCTGACTCCAGGCCTGGCACTTTATCCACTGTACCACCTAGCTGCCCTATATGCATATATATGTATATGCATGTGTACATAGATATGTATGTATGTATATATGTATGTGTATGCATATGTATAAATATAAAAATGCAAGCATTCTCTGCCTTCTAAGAGTTTGCATTCTGATGAAGGAAGACAATACATAGGAATGATTATTGAACTTATGGGAGCTGGTAAGATCAACAAGAAAGAGAGTATCCAGGAAGAAAAAAAGAGGACTCAGGACGAAACTTTGAGGAATAGCCAAATTTGGCTGTGTGATCTGGATGAAGATCAAGCAAAGGAGACTGGGAAGGACTTGTCAGACAAATAGAAATGGAAGAGAACATGTCACAAAAAATCTAAAGAGGAAAAAGTATCCAGAAGAAGAGGGTGATCATTAATGTCAGAGGCAGCAGAAAGGTCAAGAAAGATGAGGATTGAGGAATGATCATTAGATTTGTGAGAGAACTTTGGAAAGAACAATTTCATTTGAATGATGATGTTGGAAGTCAGCTTACAGCAAGAGGAGAAAAAGTGAGGGAAAGGTTTCTCAAGAAGAAGGGAAAAATGATAGAGATCAAAGGAGGGTTGTTTTTTAATGGTGGGGTAGAGGGCATGGGTAGGCTGGTAAAGTAACATGAAAGCAACCAACAGATTAGAAGAAACTGAAAATTAGTGACAGTGGGTATGATAGTAGGGGCAATCTGCTGGATACAATGGGGATGGAATGGGATCAAGGGTGGTGATTTACCTTGATAAGAAGGGTCGCTTCTTGATGTGAGACAGATGAAAGAGAAGAGTGGAGGAAAACTTCTAGGTAATGGGAGAGAGAAAGAGAAAAAAGGGAGCTCTTGGTGAATAACTATTTTTTTTTCCATGAAGCTGTCCACTGAAAGGAGGGGAAGATGTCACTGGGGCTTGAAGAGAGAGGATAATGTTCAGGACAGTATATTGATGAGTATAATAGCAAGCTGATTAGGGACTCAATTAACATTCATTAACTACCTATTATGTGTGTGATGCTGTGCTAAGTACTAGAGATAGAAATTTGAAAAATGCCCTCAAGGAGCTTACAGTCTTATGGGGGGAGACAACACACAAAAGGAAGGTGAAAAGCTGGAAGGGGAGGAGGAGAGAAGTACCTTATGGGGGTCATGATGGAGGCATGCAAAGGAGCACACATGGGTTGACAAAGAAATGGCTGGCATGAGTACCTTCCTTAAAAGGAGATTTGAGGAGGTATGAAAAGGACTGCCTTGCTGCGGTGATGCAACATAAAGTTGTGTTGCCACTCAGTTTCTTGTGCTCCATTCACATGAACAAAGACAGAGTAATGAGTCTGAGGTTTGGCAAGGTGTTATTGGTAATAGGGCATGGAAACAATTCAAGGAAGGAAGGAAATAAGAGCTTATTAAGCACCTACTACGTGCCAGGCACTGTGCTATGTGCTCTACTCTCATTTGATCCACATAGTGAGGACAGTGTAGATTTAAACTGGTTCACCAAGCCATGATGACCTTGTAACCAATACAGGAGTGATGTCCTGGGAAAGAACATAGGTGGGAGGTTATAGGAGGAGTCATAAGGCATAGGGAAAGTAATGTGAAGAGATTATGATCAGATAATGAAATACTGGAGTTCATGAACTGGATGTAGAACGTGTGTGTGTTATGGCAAGATCAAAATTATGACAATCTCTGGGTCATTAGAATTGACTAGATTTATGAATTGCGTAATTAGGGTATGAAAGGAGTATCACCATGTACAATGAAATCCCCTAATATGAGGTCAAGGGTTGTAGTGGAAAAGACTTGACTCAGGTTCTATTCAATCGGAAAAGATAAAGAAGGACCACCAGTATCTAGATGGACTGATAGAGGCAAACAGTGTTTACCTCAAAAAAGCAGAAATGATGGTAATAGAGGGAGAGCCTGGAAGTGGAAATGAGGAGCAAGGAGTGTTCCCACTCCAGACTATGCAAAGTGAATGTGAGGAGGGAGATGAGTGAAAGTGCAACCATAACTAGAAAGGGTGGCCAGGGATGCAAAGTCATTAGGAAAGGCCCATGTCTTAAGGTGTCTTAGATGACAGGAGTGAGAAAGGAAGAGGTTTAAAATGAAAGCAAGTTTATTAGTGACAAAGTACACATAGCAGAGAACACAGCGGAAAGGGCAAGTAGATCTGGAGTATCGCATTCAAGGGGTAGAGTTGAAGAGGATGGGAGTAAAGGAGCAGCCATTTGGGGATGGGGAATAAGATTTGTACTTCAGCAGCTAGAATCACTGGGATGGGGAGAGTAAGAGAGGGTGAGAATAATGCTAACCATTGGATAATGAGTCTAGGTAGAGTATCTATGGTTAGGGAGGTTCATTAAAGGAAGTAGGTAATTATGCTATTCAAGCTCCCATCTTGAGATCCAATCTCATAGGAGTTCAGTTTTCTGGTAGGAAGGGAGTGGAAGTAATGGCCTGAGTGAAGACAGCATATCTAGAGATGTCTGGGTAATGCTATGGAGGTCCAGAGCCAAGCAGGGTAAGGCCAAAGTTGACCTATCAAAACCCAGGTAAGTTCCAAAGGCAGAGACCTCTGATCTGGTAAGAAGTGATGGTGATGACCCCAGTGGAAACAGCATGGCTGGCAATGTCCATGTCCATCACTGGAGGTCTTCAGGCAAAGTCTGGTTTGTAGATGTTATAGCCAACCTTTAGAATCTTTTTACATATTCTCCCCCATGCATTCTATCATATAGCTATACTGGCCTACATGATATCATTAACAACATAATATCCTGTGTCTATGCCTTTTCACTGACTCATCCCCTTTCCTGTAATGCCCTGACTCCTCACCTTTGTCTCTTCACTTCCCTGGCTTCTTTCAAAACTGTTTGAATCACACCTACAAAAGGTCTTTCCAGGTCCCCCTCACCTGCTAGTACCTTCCACTCTAAGATACCTTCCACCTACCATGTATATATCTTGTATACAATTATTACTTCTTTGCAAATGATTCTCAGATCTATTAATCCAGCCTTAACCTCTCTCCTGACCTAGTTTTACTTCTCCAACTACCTATTAAACATCTTGAACTGGGTGTCTCAGATGTCCAAAGTTGAACTCAATATTTTTCTCCCAACTCCTAACCTTCCCCTCTTCCTTACTTAAAGGACACTGCCATCCTCCCAGTCATCCAGGATCACAGGAAGGAGGTGTCATACTCAACTCCTCACTCTCACCTGCTGTATCCAATATAATGCCAAGTCCTGTCAGTTTTACCTTCATAACATTTCTTGCATGTGCCTTCTGCTCTCCTCTGACACTGCCACCACCCTGGTTCAGACCTTCATTGCCTCAAGCTGTCAAAATGATCTTTCTAAAGTGCAGGTCTGTGTCATTCCCTTATTCAGTCAATTCCAGTGACTCCCTATCATCTCCAAGATAAATATAAATTTTTTTCAAGCCCTTCCTAACCTGGCCTCTTCCTGTCCTCCCAATCTTCTTACACTTTATTCCCCCACCCCCTTTTACTCTACAATCCAGTGACACTGGTTTCCTCGCTGTTGCTCCTTGGAAAAACACTCCATCTCCTGGCCTGTGCATTTTCACTGTCTGTCCCTCATGCCTGGGATGTTCTCCCTCCTTTTCTCTGTTCCTGGCTTCTTTCAAGTCTTCACTAAAATCCCACCTTCTCAAAGGCTTCCCCATACCCCTTAATGCTCCTGCCTTCCGTCTGAGATCACCTCCAATTTGTCCTATGCATTTCTTATTGTTATCTCCCTCACTAGACTCATTTTCTTGAGGGCAGTGACTATATTTGCCTTTCTTTGTATTCCCAGTGCTTAGCACTGTACCTGGAAATAGTAAGCACTTAATAAATGTTTGGTGGCTTTACTTATTTGCATGTCATTCCTCATCTTGAGGGACCTAGGTTATTCAGGAATTGGATAATGTATACTACTGATGCCTGGTTATAAATATACCCATTTTGGATGAATGTCACCCAGCAAGAGCAAACCTTGCCTACAGAATTGTTGTAAAGAATGGCTTTGTAAATCTCGAAGTGATGCATTAATGTGAAATCTAATTTAAACTTCCTGCCATTCTTACAGTACCTCTCTTCAATCTTCATAGCCTTCTCTAGCCCTTTTCCCCATAACCATTTGCTCCCCTTCCTTCTCACAAGTCTTACACACCACCTCTTTGCTACTGCACTTAACTGCTTCCTCTCCTACCCACCCATGAAGTCTTAATAGGACTGAAATAGAAAGGACTGTAATTATAGATCATCTAATCCAAAACCACCATTTATGCACGTGGAAACTTGAAGCCTGGAGAGAGGAGAAATGACTTGTCCAAGGTCATGTAGGTAGTAAGCGGCAGGGCCAGAATTAGAACTCAGATCCTCTGACCTCAACCCCAGTGGTCTTTCCTTTGTACCACACTGCTTCATACTGGCTCTGAGCGCTTGAAAAATAACTCTTCCTTTCCATCTTCCTTTGGGATCAACAAATCAGAAACAAGTAAACAGCCATATCCCACTGACAAAGTCTGGTAGAGTAAATAATGTAGTACTGGACTTGAAGTCAGAAAGACCTGAGTTTGAATTCTGCCTCAGATATTTACTAGCTGTGTGACCCTAGACAAAATGCTTCCCCTCTCTGTGCTTCATAGGACTTATCAATGAACCCATGCATGGCTGCAGCCTACATTGATGGGGGGAGGGTTCCCTATACTGCAAAAATATCCATTAAGTCAAAAGCTACAAAATTGTCCCAACCACAAACCAAATGATGAGGAGCTTGAAATTCTCCAGCAAACAATTTCCACACAAATCAACTCGATCATGATGGGAAGTCATAACATAGACATAATTTTAGCATAGAATAGTGCCAGTGTGTATAAAATAGATATATGAGAGTTTTGTTTCAACAATCCGGCTAGCAGCTTCTGTGGGGGTGTAATATCCACCCACAGCCAGCACCCAGAAAGCTGCCAACAGCACAGGTTCTTTTGATCTGCTTAACTAAGGAAAGCAAGGTGAAGGGGTTGACAAGCTTACTTTAATTCAGCATACAAATATCATTCACTTAGTTCACACTGAACTTCAGAGCAAATTACAAACAAATTACAAACATCAACAGACAGACCCAATACAATTCATAGTTACCAACATCTAGGTTCAGCCCGGGAGCTCAGAACAAGGGCTGGCCCAGAGTCACACTTGCCACCACTGCTGCAGGAATGAGCTGTTGGTGTTGGTGTGTTGGTAAGCAAAATGGCCTTTGTTTTCTTTGAGTAATTCAGTGTATTTCACTGAGCCTTACTAGGTGCTAAGCCCCAGGCCCAAACCCCTATTAGGTGTGGAACCTATGTGGGTGTGGATTGGTGACTGGGGTGGGGCCCAAGGTGGAGCTGGCTAAGGAGAGGTGCTAACTCCAGAGCCATGCCCATCTTGGGTCTTACCTGTGTGGATGTGAACCTCCCAGCGTCCTTAGGGGACCAATCACCAGAGCCTAAGTTCTGGTCATTCAGATGATGCTTGATGACATCAAAAACTCTATAAGTGGAGAGAACACAGCTTGGAGATTGAGACTTGTTAGAGCCAGAGACAACTACAGCCGAAGCTGAAGATAAAGCCGAAGCCAAAGGAGCTGAAGAGGCAGGAGCTGCTGGTAGCAGGGCTGACCCACATGTGGACCCAGGAGTGATGAGCAAGGACTTGAGACCAGTGGGTAATCTTCTTACCGAAGGGGGGAAGCACGAATATGATTTGGTTTAATGCCATCAAGTTTTTCTGTAGCCTCTGAGTTACTCTTGTGAGGTGGACTTACTGGGCCTGGAAGCTTTTGACCAAGATATCAAAATGGGGACACTGGTTCATGAGTCTGCCACTTTGGAGCTTGAATAAATGCTTCAATTCTTCTGCCTTCTATTTAGAGAATTCCTTATATCCTGTGGTTCTGAACCATTCAGACATATATATGATTATCTTTGAAATCATAAATTCTGCCTTTATAATACAAGTATGTGATACAGTAAAATGTTGTTACAAAAATAATTTGCTCTTCTGAAAGTTCTGGTACCCAAAGAGCCCAAGTATAAGATTCTATAGATTTTTTTTATAAATGTATATATATAAAACACATGTACATACCTATAATTTTGCTTATATTCTTTGTATTTGCAGTGCATAGTACAATAAATTATACATAGTAGGGACCGATTAAATGGTTCTTGCAAAGGATGTGGTCCTTGGCTGATGGAAAGAATGTTGGGTGGGGAACTGAGATCTGGGTTCAAAACCTACTTCTGCCACTTACTCGCTCAGCCTCAGTTTTCTCATGTATCAAATGAGGCAGCCGAACTGGATGATTCTAAAGGTTCTTCCAACTCTGATATTCTAACACTGGGCCTTAGTTTCCTCATCTGTAAACACAAGTATCAGACTAGATTACCTTTAAAGTCCCTTCCACTCTAGATCTATGATCCTATAAAATGTTAAATGATAACATTCCGTTGTTTCTAGAATGACCATTTAACTGGGCAACAAATTAAAAATCTAAGATTAAGTCAGATAAAAATGAGAAAAGATTTAACTAACATAGCCAAGCATCAGATATGGCAGCTTGAAATAACACAGATCAGGTCAAAGGATTTGCAAATATGTATCTCCAAAAATAGCAATTTTTGTTTGACCTCAAGACTGCTGGACTTTCAGAGGCTAGCTTCCAGTAGCTTAGTTTTCAATAGATTCTGTGATTTTCTTTTATATGCTTCTGAGTGTTGAGCTTTTAGGGGCTTATACAACATAAAATTCTTGGCATCTCCTGATTGCTCATGGCCAAAATCCTAAAGTGGTCTCCAGGGAGATGATTGTTTAGCAACTGGGTTTCAAAACTACCACTTTTTAAAAGAGAAAACCTAAATAAAGCAGAAAGGTTTTTCCTCCTCCATGTTTGTTATAATTTCCTGCAAATACAGTTAAATTAACTCAAATCTGCTATTTAAAGAGCCTATATGAATATTTTCCTAAAAATTCCACATGTGACAGGACTAGTCCATAATACAGAGCATAAAGCTAGAGATTTAGAACCTCGGGGTTTGGTCCCTGACTGCTGCTTGCTCACTGTAAAACCTGGGGCAGGTCACTTATTTATTTATAAAACAAAAGCACTAAAGAAATGGACTAAATGATCTCTAAGGTCATTCCCAGCTCTAACACTGTATGAATGTGTTATTTGACTATAAATGAAATTACATAATATTCATAAACATTAACTGAAGCAAATCCAAAGTGTTTCATGCGTCAACTGTTTTTTTCAAAGGGGTGAAATATTGCCTGTCCCTAGTTTTGTCTTTATTTCTCAGTTTCTACAACAGACGCTTATTGAGCTGCTACTCTGTAGGACTGGGGCTACAAAGATGAAAAATAACCTAGTCACCACTAGTGATATGCAGACCAATTCAGTGCATTTCAATTTGACTTTTTTTTTGTTAAAGCTAAGTGATATTTCTCTTGTTTATATTTTCTTTTCTTTTTTTTTTTAATATCATGGTCATTTCCAGATATCCCCCACTGCCACCTTTGGGATTGATGCCTCCACTGCAAAAACAAATGAGTTAAACAAAAACACTATATGCAGTGTTTGGAGGCAGCTACGTGGTGCAGTGGATAGAGTCCTGGGTCTGGAGTCAGAAAGACACATCTTTGTGAGTTCAAATTCACTCTCAGACACTTGCTAGCTGTGTGACCCTACCCAAGTCACTTAACCCTGTTTGCCTCAGTTCTTCATCTGTGAAATGAGCTGGAGAAGCCAATGGCAAAGCACTTCAGTATCTCTGCCATATAGGGTCACAAGAGTCAGACACTACGGAACAACAACAAAAATGTTGTGTTCTTCCCCCTTAGTCACTTAACTATCTGTCTTCAAAGATGATAGGATCATTGATTTAGAGATGGGAGGGACCCCAGATTAAGTGACTTGCCCAGTCTCATGACTACTAAATGTCTGAGGTGGGATTTGAACACAGACTTCCTGATTCTAAACCTAATGCTCTACTCACTAAACTAATCCCATCCCTTCATTTTAGAGATTAAGGAACTGAGGTCTTGGAAGAAAAGAATGTATCCTTTTCTGTTCTCTGAGACCACTATTATTTTTAGTTATTACAATTAATCAACTCCTCAAGAGTTCATCTTCCTTTTGGTGTAGTTTCCCTTTCCGTTTTTGTAGTCATCATGTATAGTATTCTGGTTCTGCTTACTTCCCTCTGTATCAGTCCATACAAATCTTCTCATTTAACAAAAACAATTATGAAGCACCCAACGTATATTGCACAAAAAGTGTAATGTAAGGTGACATATGATGGCAACAAATGAGCCAAAAGGGATCTAGAAAAATTTAACAAAGGCAACATTTTTACGTGGGAAAGATCAGAGAAGGCTTCATGGAAGAGATGACACCAAAGCTGGTCCTTAAAGGAAGAGGCAGATTTTTACCAGGAGGTAATCAGGGGAAAAGTATGTTCCAGGCATGATGGATGACTTGCACACAAGTGCAAAGGCCATGAGATGGAGAGCTGAATTTCAGTTAAAAGCCCTCGCTTGAGTTATAGAAATGCAACTTTACAATTTAGATGTGCAATTTAAAAGATGCCAGTTTCAAAGTTTCTAAGAAAGCTGAGAGCTTTGGAGGATTTAATGATTTGAATGGCATGATTTATAATAGTGCTACACATTATCAAATTAGGACACATAATGCAGTTCATCCTCAGTGGATTTAAAGAAAAAGCAAAATAACCACTTAGATATAATCTATAGCAGAAATTCTTGTTCAATATGGGTAGTACTAGGTGGTCTCTGATGGCCCTCCTAAACTCTGAGATTCTATGAGTAAGGCAGAATGTTTAGGTAATCTGTTAATCAGTTTATTATCTCATTAGGGTTCTTAGCATAGTAAGCCTTCAGAGGCAACTGCCATGAGTTTATCTCTTGTGAATATTCTTATTTTGGAGAGGTTTGAGACATTGTTAGTCCTCAAACTTGTTGAGAGTATGATCTCTGGATCCAGATAGAGGTGGTAGTTAGATCTTGGTCAGTGTATATCCAGTAAAGAGCTTCCAGAAGGAATTGGACAACAGTACCAAATGCCAAAGAGATTTGTACCAGGAAAAGACCGCTGATTAAGAGGTCACTGGTAACCTTTGGAGGCACTTTTAGTCAAATGGTTGGAACAAAAGCCTGAATGAAAAAGGTTAAGGGATTCATAGATGGTGAGAAGTTGGAAACCAAAAGCAGAGAAATTGTTGAAGTTTAGGGGTCAAGAGGAGAGAAAAGTTGAGAATTTAAAGAAACAGGAATTTGGGGAATAGGGATTTGTTTTTAGGATAGTGAAGACCTGGCTATGTCTGTTGGCAAAAGAGAAGAAACTAGCAGATACTGACTGACTGAAGATGTAAAGGAGAGAAGGAGGATGACAGATGATCCAAGAAAAGCCAAGGGCACAGATTGAGAAATTTGCCTTGTCAAAGAAGAAGGACTCTTCAGAGAAGAGAAGAAGATGAAAGATAGGCAGAGACTTTGAGATGAATGGATGGGAAACTGAGGAACAGTTGGACAGTTATCTTTATAAAGCAGAAGAAAAAGAAAGGTAATCTGAGAGTGAGAGGGTGGAGTAAACTTGGGAACTTGAGAAGAGTGAAAAGAGTTTGAGAGAGACAACTGAAGCTATGTGTTAAGGAGTCAATAAGAGACAAATAAATGCATTATCCAGCAGCCGGGAGGCTCAGTCTCGAGTGAGTTGTGTAAAGGATTCGATTGGAACTTAACATGTGACTTTAGCTCACCAGTCCTTTATCAAGAATGGAGGAAGTAGAGATCAGGAAGGACATAGCAAGGTGAAAATGCTGGATGGTAAAAAGGAATTCAAGGGTGTTGGCAAATATTTTGTGGAAGGTTCATCACCCTTCATATTGAAGTTGAAAAGGAAGATAGCAAAGGATGGACTGAAAGGGGAGATTCTGATCTAGGTGCTCTCTGGTCTTTTAGGACAAGCGTTCTGGAAGTATTTAAGTTATTTCAATCATGCGAGTGAGGGGAGTGTGCAATGATCTGAATGCGAAACTTTCAAAGAAAAGAAGAAGCGGCAGAGAGATGATGATAGAACAGTGCACTAGAAGCAGTAGTGGGGAAGGAGCATGTTGACTCCTCATGTCAGCTACCCCTGAAGAAGAGGTCACAGGAAGAGAAGGAAATAGTCTCCAATGGAGGATGTTGCAAGGGATATGGTGTCTTTAGGAGATCATCAGGTTTCAATTAGTGTTTCTTCTTTTCCTTGCTCTTTAATATTTGCTCTACTCACTATATCGCTCATTTCCAATTAACAAGTGCACTCCTTTAAAACTTTTACATTATAACGATTAAAGACTTGAATAATTTGGTTGTTTTTCTAAGCCTCCTCCAAGAACTGGCCTCCTTAGGCAGGTGTTTTACATGAGATTATCACCCCAATTATATAGTTAGAATATCTCATGGCTTTCATGACTAACATCCTATTGCCATACGAGGCTTAGCTCAATTTATCATCCTTAACCAGTGACAGCTGCAAATTTCTTTGTTTAATTAATTTACTTTAAACAATATTTTCAAAAATAATGAGATTTCATCTCTGTGCATCTTGTCATGTAGCTAATTAAAAGGACACATTTTTTAGTAATGATCAAAAAATGCTTTGAGATGGTCTGTTTTGTTTGTGTCTATCTAGACTCATTGCTGTTATCTCTTCTTCAGTTACCAAAGTAATGAGAAGACGGTGGTGGAGATTACAATTCACACAGACATTCACAGGGTTTGCCAACACAGGTTGTTAATGTCATGATGGAAATTCTAAGGATAATAAACTAAGAAGTTCTTCTGAGTACTTAAACAATTAAAGTGTGTGAAACTGCTATTGTTTTTGTTTGGTGACTGGTGACTGACCTGCGACTCAACCCAAAAAACTGGTTGTTCCAGAGAGAAAAGAAAACTCTCACTTGCGTTTTAAGTTGCTGTCCTCCTTCTCATGAAGTATACCAGGAAGGGTTACTGAGAAAGGAATTATTGGGGAATTAGCTAAAGTATCCTCGCATTGCTTTGCCAAAATGGGCTGTTGGCACCTTTAAGAGTAATTAACTCAGTAGGGACTCAGCTTTGGGACAGCTGGTGAACACCAGCGGTAGAGGCCTAAAAGGGTCATAAGATTGGCTTCCCCTGTACTTTTTTTAAAAACTGAGAAGCAAATAAAAATATGCTGAAGAACCAAATTAATTATAAAGATCAGCTGCCACTTAAAAAATTTCTTTTAGTTTAACTTCTTTTAACAGCATTTCTTCTACTACCGGTTCTTTCTCCATTTCTAAATAGCCACATCTGTTGCTTCCCTCAGGAATGGGAATCTGCTTTAAGGGAAAAAGACTAGTAAGAGTGCTGACTGTAAAGCTGTCCAATACTCTGTTTGAGTCAGCCTCAGGGATACAGAACAGAGACTTCTACCACCATGCTACTGATTGATTCAAAGACATTTCAACAGCAATAGATGCCCTTAGAAAGTTACAAATTTTGGTTTTTTTAAGTTAAAAGCTTCAGTGGGTTTATGATGGAAGCTCACTATTTCTCATTTAAGAATGAAGTAAAGCAATGATTGAGGTAAAGAACCAAGGTTAGTAACTTGTTGCCAAAATTAAGACTTCTCTAATGTCCTCTCTTCAATAAAATTCATATGGATCCCAGATGAAAACTGATTTACATATCTTCTAAGATTAAAGGATCCTCCCTCATTTTGTTTTTTTCATATTGTGGTCAAACCTCTGGAAGTCAAGGGATGGAACAGATACAAAATGAAACATGTCTGTGCTCCAAGAAGCCCAGTTTTAAAGATATTCTCAGGCCTCAGTAGAGAAAGCCCAGACCAAGATCAGCACTCCCTGGCCCAAACCATCAACCCCACTTCAGTCTGGACCACAAAGCAGCCGGGGTGGGGTGGGGTGGGGGGGCCCTTTTGGAGAAGATTCCCAGCATCCCTACCACCACCAACCCCAAATGCAAACTAGGTTGAAGCAGCAAGATGCAAAGACAGCAAGACTAGAGATGGTGCATGCCAGGAAGGTCAAACAACCTCCTCTTAGACACACATGAGCTGACCCAAGCCAGATCCCTATGCCCAAAAGACCCAGGAATCCAGTGATCAAAAGTTCCCAAGCCCTGTTTCCAGCAAGGGGCCTTATGGCCATTTAGTGATGCAACCTGGTAATTGCCTCTGCAGATGTGGTAGCCCCTAACTCTTCAGCAGCCACATCTACCGAAAACCCAGAAAATAAAGTTCTTGACACCAAAATTCTTGGCACTGCAACTGGTTCAAGATCAGAAACAAATAATTTTCTCAATGGAAATTAGGCTAAAGAAGATGTATTTACCTGCTGTTGCACCCTAAGGCCCACTGGGTCTTTCTATCTGACTTGCAGTTGAAATCTTCTAAATGCGTTTTCTCCATTAAAATGTAAATTTCTTCAAAGCAGGGACTGCCTTTTTTTTTTTTCTATTCGTATCCTCCAATACTTAGAACATTGATTTACACATAATGTTTAATAAATATTTTTACATTCATTCATTAACTCATATTCTAAGTGGGGGAAAAAAAAACCTTCATATTGTAGAAAGAATATCTGTTCAAAGTCCTAGCTCTGCCACTGACTGGCCACGTGACTTTGGACAAATCACCTCACATTCCCTGGTCTCACTTTCCTCATCCATGGTCTGAATGTTCTCTTAAGCAATTTTTAGTATTTCTGCCTCCTTGCCGCACATTACCCACTCTTCAACGCTACCTCTTCCAAGTAGCCCTTCTTTAGCTGGAATTCTCTGGCTGGATGTCACTCATTATCATGACATCATTAAATCTGGAGCTTTAGGAGTCTCCTCTATTAGCCTGTGAACTTCTTGAGAGCAGAGACCTGTTTTGTTCTATTTTTCTTTTTATCCCTAGCATTTAGCACAGTGCCTGGCACATAGCAGGTGCTTAATAAATACTAGCTGACTACTATTTTTTTTCTATCTTGGAATTTTGTCCTAGTATTTCTTGTCTCATGGAGTCACTGATCTCTATCTGGCTTGAATTAAGTTTCAAGAATCTAATACATGAATGAGGTTTTGGATCTCCTAAGCTATTTTCCTTCCAATTCTTCCCTCCCGAGATCTCATTTCTCTTTCTATTCTTTCCTGTAGAGTACTTTATTCATTTGTATGATCGAATTTTCACTTTTGCTTTATTTCCATCAGGAATTTTAGTAGAACTTATAGTGACTCTGCAATTTTCTTTGAGGCTTCGTTTGTAAATGATGGAGTTTTTTTCCTCTTCTGTATTCGTGTCCTGAGAATCTCTAAACAGTAGTTCCTAATTGTTGGTGTTTTCTTCTGCTTACTCACATTCCAGCCTTAATTCCCAAGTTGTGACTACGTATCAAGACTAGACTCTTAAGAATTACTGGAAGTAATGGGGAAGCCTCATTTGCTCCTTATTTTTATCATCAGAGGTCTGGGTAATGAGCCACAGCCAGCACATTGTGCCAATGTAGTCTGTCAAGGACAGTCTGATCCAGGGTATGTCCTGATCATTGATCAGGTTCTAGGTACCCTTGGGTAGACCCTAGCCTGGGCTCCCAGCTTTCTGCCTCGAAACTTCATGTTCTAACTTCCTCAGTCCCGGAGCTAGAGGCTTTTATGAGCTACGCTCTTGGCCTTTTCTGTTTGAACTCTTCCCCTAGTACTCACAGGCTTCCAGCTATCTCTTCGTGTGGACTTTGGCTGGCAAAATGCACTTAGTGCAATCTCCTTGGATTTCTTGATAGTTACTCAATCTGCTGCTCTTTTCATCCTTCCTGAAGTAGTTATGGGGAGAACTAGGCTATTCTCTTCCTACTCGTTCTACCATCTTAAACAGAATTCCTGCCCCTGGGTTTTCATGGAGTTTCAATTAGGTGAATTCTCAGGCCACTTAAGCATCTTTAAAATCTCTCTCTCTCAAATAAATTTCTTAACATGTCCTAACACGTGGCATGATGCAAGGGCATATTTCAGTAGTCCATCTCTATCTGGCAACTCCTATAGTTCTCGAACAATTCAGATAATAATAATAACAAACAGTGACCATTGATGCAGTGCTCATTATATGCCCGGTGCTGTGCTAAGCACTTTACAAACGTGACCTCATTTGATCCTCACAACAACTCTGGGAGGTAGGTGCTCTTATTATCCCCATTTTACAGATGAGGAAACAGAGGCAAACAGAGGTTAACTGACTTGCTCAAGGCCATACAGCTGGTAAATATCTCAGGCTGGATTTAAACTGAGGTCTTCCTGACTCCAGGCCTGGCATTCTATCCACTGTACCACCTACCTACTTGTTCTGAGAATTAACTGAGCCATTTTACATTTTGTTACCTCTTAGCTTTTTTTTCTCATTTTGACTGCACTTTCCTTTTAGCTTTGTTCCAACTGATTGTTTCATTGCAAACTTTATTGCTCCTTGAAATGCTTGACTTCTCCCACCAACAGTCACTATAATATCTCTAATAGTCACTTAAATTTTCTCTTTAAGAGCTATAACTTTTTCCTTGGAAAAATATATTCTTAAAAGCTTCAGGATTACCTTTCTCGTTCAGCCAGCCAAGATACCAAAAGGGAAAAAGGCCAAGGGGAAGAAGGTGGCTCTGGCTCCTGCTGCAGTAAAGAAGCAGGCGGCCAAGAAAGTGGTCAATCCTCTGTTTGAGAAGCAGCCCAAGAACTTTGGCAATGGTCAGGACATCCAGCCCAAAAGGGACCTTACTCAATTTGTGAAATGGCCTCGGTACATCAGACTGCAGCGTCAAAGGTCTATCCTTTGTAAGTGTTTGAAAGTCCCACCAGCAATTAACCAGTTCACCCAGGTTTTGGATCATCAGACAGCTACTCAAACGCTGAAAATGGCTCACAAGTACAGACCCCAGACAAAGCAAAATAAGAACTAAAGGCTTCTGGCTCCGGCTGAACAAAAGGCTGCAGACAAAAGAGATGTCCCCACTAAGACACCACCTGTCCTGAGAGCAGGTGTTACTACCTTGGTAGAAAACAAGAAAGCACAGTTGGTAGTGATTGCACATCACATGGACCCCATTGAGCTAGTGGTCTTCCTACCTGCCTTGTGCTGAAAAATGAGGGTTCCTTACTGTATTATCAAAGGTTAAGCCTGACTGGGTTGCTTAGTTCACAGAAAAACCTGCACAAGCATTGCCTTCACACAGGTTAATCCTGAAGATAAGGGAGCCCTGTCTAAGCTGGCAGAAGCCATCAAAACCAATTACAAGGACAGATATGATGAGATCCGTCATCACTGGGGTGGCAATATTCTGGGTCCAAAATCAGTGTGGCTCATATTGCTGAGCTGGAAGAGGCAAAAGCTAAGGAACTTGCAACCAAATTGGGTTAAATGTATATAATTTTTCCCTACATAAAAATTTAAACAAAATGGAAAAAAAAAGCTTCAGGATTAAAAACACAACAAAAAAGAGCAATGAAACTCATGTGTGGCACAAAATCCAGAACTTAACACACAAGTCTAAATGGGGAAACCAGATCAATCCAGTTTCATCTGGTCAAGGTCAGCTATTCTATCTAGTGTCAACAGGAGCACACATATGTGACCATTGTTTTCACAAAATCAAACTAATTAGTCTCTATATTTTCACCTCACTAATCAATGATTCATATAACTGCCAAGTTCCTAATGCATAGATGCGATATCACATTCTTATTCAAAAACTTTAAATGGCTTCCAAATAAAAACTCATTAAGTAAAGCGGCATTTAAGACTTTCCACATTGTGGCTCTAACCAAACTTTCCAGCCTTACTTCTCATCATTTCCCTTAATATGCTATATTTTGCAGTCAAACTAGACTACCGACTATTCTCTGATCTTGTCCTGCTTTTCTTTGCCACAATGCCATCACAAAGCTCATCCATGGAATGCACTTCTAGCTCATCTCTACTTTTCAGAATCTTTCCCTTCCTTCAAAGCTCAAATCAGTTGTCATTTCCTCTGTTAAACCTTCCCTGATTCCTCAACCAAGAAGTCTCTTCCTCTTCAAATTTTCCTACTACACTTTTGTCTGGCAGTCTTCTTTGACCCCTAAGGCCCAACTTTGTATCACATTTATAGACACATATTATTCCTTTGCAGAAGAATGTAAGCTCCTTGAAGACAGGAACTGTCATTTTAAAAGTTTGTATCCCAAAAGTTTGTATCTCAACAACGCCCTGCACAGAATAGTCGCTTAACAAATGTTTGCTGAATGAAATGGTACCCAAAACCTACATCTAGCATTGGTCTCTGCATTCTGCCCAAACTGCTACACCTGGTAATCTGGCAGTGAGTCCCCAACTAGTAGTAGGAATGACAACCTACTGTCACATGTGCTAACCAAAGGTTAGCCCATATCCTTGGTATTTGCTATGCATGAAGTGGGAGTTAATTTTTGGCAAACTTAAGGAAGAAAATAACAGCAGCTGGTATTTATGTATGTTGTAAAAAATGTTCACATTGACACTCATTCAGCATTCAGTTTCATATTCCCCATACAAAGAGTTGTCCTCACAACAGCCACATGAAGTGGGTGATTTAAACATTGTTATGCCCATTTTACAGATTTTTAAAAATGGGCTAGAAAAGAGTACATCTTGTCAATAATCACACAGCTAGAGTGTCAGAACAGAGATTTGAAACAATGGCTTCTGAGTCCAAGTCTAACACTCTTTCCACTGCACTACACTAACCACAACCAATGAGGTTAAAATAGCTGGTATTTATATCACACATTAAATTGTGCAAAGTGCCTTCACGCATAACCTCATTTGGAGCTCACAATATCCCTCTAATATTCTAAGTAGTGAGAAAAGGGTTTGGCTGTTAGTAGCCCATCACAGCAGAACTGAAAAAAGTGAGGGGAAGATGCTGAAATGGAGTGGTCTTGGAAGGTGACAATTTTTGTCTGCTTTACAACAAAGGCCAGTTTGATCTATAATGCCTAGAAAGTTAAAGCTAGAAGAACTGGATCCATCCCTCCAAAGCCATACCCCACATGGCTGCGTCAGAGGCACAGTTCATTGTCTGATTTTCACCAACCAGATTTTGATTCATTTAATAGATCCCAGAGAGGTTCAATGGGATTAAAATGCATAAACATTATTCCAGTCACTAATTCCTTTTGTGAAAAGTCTCAGTAAACAATTTTAAGACCATTTTATTCAGCTTAAAATGTTGCTTTTTTGAATTCCCTTTCCCTCCTCCCCCACTGGAGATTCTTTGACAAAGTTCAGTTGAATTCTTGGGTAGAACTGCTTCTACTGGGGTTTCCTACTACAGGAAAACTGAATATATGGTTAAAAAATAGTTTGCTTCCTCAAAGGAAGTAAACTGATTTGTTTTGCTTTTTTTTCTCTCTATCACAATTGTGCCAAGTCATTGTCTAGGATTAAAAAGGTTCACCAGTTCCAGAAGTCAATTGACCTTAACCCTAGTGGAATGGAGCTGGACGGAAATAGAAAGGATGAGGAAGTGGGAAGGACTACCACCGTTGAGACAACAGGAAATAAGTGAGAAAACAAGTTTTACATAAACAAACGTTCTAAAATCAAGACCAAAAAGGAAAGAATGCCAAATAATATTTGTTGTATGTTATTTTCCTATTTTCTTTCTTCTATGACCCAGAAAACTTTCCAGTGGGTGGGTATAAACTCCATCTTTAAGTGACAGTTTAGCATGAATGAGATTGCACTGGGCTTTTGTCATATTACTGAATTTGTTTTGCTTTTGGAAGACCCAATTCAGTCCAAATAGTCAAACAATAATAACTACAATTACATAACACTTGAAGGTTTAAAAACGTTTTCCTTATCATCTCATGAGGTAGTGCAAATATTCTCATGTTCAGTTTTACAGAAACATAGAATAAATGAGAACCTTACTTTAAAGAAAGTGAGGTTGACTTGCATAGTGTTCTATACAGCTATTATGGGTCAGAGACAGGATTTGAACCCAAGTCCCTTCTGATTCCAAGTGTAGGAAGCTTTCCACTGCATCATACTGATATAAGAATAATTTTTGATTCCCAAAGAATCAGAGAAAGAGGAAATTTATAGTGACCGCTTTTTGTAGTGGCAAAAAACTAGATAATAAAGGAGTGCTCACAAATGGGGAATGGTTGAAAGAATGGTGACGCATGAATGGAATGGAATACTGTTGTGTTATAAATGGGAGAGTTTTTAAAGGAAACTGGGAAGACTTGTATGAACTGATGCCAAGTAAAGTGAACAAAACCAGGAGAACAATTCACACAATAATAATAATATGGTAAAGACAAACAATTTTGAAACACTGAAGAACTCTGTTGAACTTATAATGATCAACCATGACTCCATGAGCCATGTCAACCACCTACAAAAAGAGAGACCAACTGACTCAAGATACAGAATTAAACATTTATTTTTGGACATGGCCAAGGCAGGAATTTGTTTTGCTTGACTGCATGCATTTGTCATAAAGGTTTTTTTTTTTCAAAAACAAAATTGTGGAATTTGGGGGGATTGTGGAAGAAAAAAAAGGATGTTAATTGAAAAAAAAGCAAAATAAAATTACATTTTTAAAAAGGATACACTTTGAATACTTTGTGTTAAGAGAAACACTAAGAACAAATTTAGGGAAGGACTTCAAAAGCAATCATTTATTCATGTCTTAAACAATCATCCTGATCCCTCCTACCTAACTAGGTGAACGGTACTAAATTTCTTACCATCTCAAATGAGAAGGAACATCATGTAAAATAAAATAGATAAACTCCAATGGATCTGTAATTTCATTGATAGGGAATTTCCCCTCCATCCATGTCTGTCCATTCTGTGAGATTCATGTCTCTTTCGTAGGATGTTAAATTGAGAGTGAGAAGGAACTTTAGAGGCCATCTAATCCAACTGCCTTATTTTACATATAAGGAAATTGAGGCTTAGACAGATCAAGTATAAGATACAGAATTTCAAACCAGTTCTTCCTATGCTCTGAGTCTGATACCCTTTTTGTGATGTCACACTGTTGTTCAGTCATTTCAGTTGTGTCCAACTCTTCGTGATTCCATTTGGGGTTTTCTCAGCAAAGATACTGGAGTGGTTTGCCATTTCCTTCTCCAGCTCATTTTACAGATGAGCAAACTGAGGCAAACAGAGTTAAGGATCACAGAGTTAAGACCTATGGCTGTATTTGAGCTCACTGACTCCAGGCCCAGCATTCTATTCACTGTGCCACTTAGCTGCCACACTATTTGTAAAATAATACCACACAGAAATGGTTAATAAACTTAAAGCTTATAAACTGAATACAATTCATGTTATATAATTATATTATGTAGATAATATCATGTTATGTAATTATCATGTTATACAGATAATACACAGCTTGGTTTTTTTCCCCTTTTTTTCATTCTGTTTACAGCTCACACACACATTTCTCTTCCTAGCTTTGGTTAGGATTATCAGTGTCCAAGTGATATTATACATCAGAATGTTGTGAGGCTAGAATTAATCTGCCAAAGTTTAGCTGATGAGAATTGTTGGGATTACTGCGTCTATTGTGGTTACTCATGTTTGTAATGTTATGGAATAGGGAGATCTTCCCCATGTATTAATAAGCCTATGTGACCTGCTTTGAGCTCTGGCCCAGCTCACAGCTGTGATACATCCTGAGTCACAGAACCCATGGGGAGAGGGAGACTTGCTTGTAGGAAGACTTTCACACCTTTTGGTACTAAGTTGATTAGGCACTGAGTCAGGAGGGTTATGATGCCTTCTGACTGTGAGAAGTGTATATATACTGAGTTGGTATTATTATGCTTTGGGGGCTTGCTTATGAGAAGGACTTTGTGATTCCCTGGTCGAGACTCTGAGTAGCTGTATGTTCAGAACCCCCAACTGCTCAGACGTAAAGGCTCTCTCGATCCAGTGGCATATGTAAAGTGTATAGCAATATTGCTTTGATCAGGCAGTCAGAGCCCTGTCTATTGGTCTTTGTTTGTATTTTCTCTGACATTCAGGGGGCTTTTTCCCCAACTAGTGAATGTAATTAAATAAGATTGTTCACCCCTTTAAAGTTGCTTTCCTTTAAAAGTAGATTAAATGACCTGTGCTAGCAGGCCATCCTGGATATGCTAGGGTGCTTGCTGTTACAATGTTGTGGACAGAACTGCAGTTTTATCCGTATTTCTCACATGACCTACAAGAGACCCAAATTGCTGGGCAAGCCTCGTATGATAACTATTGGATCTTCCAAAAAATGAATCACTTAACAAGTCACCTCATAGACATTTAGAGGCAGCATGATGTTTAATACTAGTTTTGTTTTTTTGTTTTTTAACTAAAGAGCACTTAAATTTGAAGTACAAGATCAAACCTTATCTCTGCCATTAACTAGCTGTGTATCCTGGAGGTCTCTAGCCAGTATCTACCAGAATTCTTAATTAGCTGGTAGGTATGTATTGAGTGAACTTCAAAGGAGGAGAGGTTACTGAGTGATGCAGTAGAGGTTGAGCTTTGAAATGGCAATGGGGATCATGAAGTATTCCAACTCCCCAAAATCAACCAGTTTGTTGAGAGGTAGGGAATGAGTGAAATTTCAATCAGTGCCAGAAAGGCCAGCCAAGGAGCTTGTCATTGGGAGGGAACCAGGCCTCAATGAAAGCCAGAGAAGAGGAGTGGGAAAGGAAAAGATTTATTATGAAAGCAAATTACTAAGAATTCCAATAGAGTATGTACAGTGAAAGGGCCAAGTAGTTTCAGAGTTTAGCACTCAGGAGGTTAGGATGAGGAAAATGGGAATAAGGGAGGGGACGATGGGAGGAGAATGGGTTTGAATGACAGGGGGTTCAGAATGACTGGGATGGGGAAATTTTCAGTTTGTCTGAGGTACCTTAGCTCAAAAAGGCCAAGGTCTCCCACTGGGTGTAGTGCCATCATCAGTCATCCTGACCTATGTCTTGTCACTGGACTTGGATGACTGGAAGAAAGAGTGAGGCTGATGACTTTGCACAACTCTGCCTCACTCAAATCCAATCCACTTGCAAGTCAAGACATCACCCTCCCAATGTCATTGGTTCTCTTCAAGAACGAAGGATGCACAACAACAGGGAGAGTAATACAAAAGTGGCAAAATAAAAAGGACAGAGTCACTGGATTTTATATGTACAGGAGTAAAACATAAAAAGACTGGAGAGACAGAAAGAGGCCGGGATATAAAGAGCTTTAAAAATCAATCAGAGGATTATTTTTTAAATTCTGGAGATAATAGGAAACTACTGGAATTTATTAAATGGTTTGGTAGACCTGCACTTCAGAAAGATCAATATGACAAGTGAGTATGGACTAGATGGGGAAAAATCTGAGGCAAGACCACCAACCACTACGTTACTACAATTACCTAGTAGAGGAAGGAAAGAAACAAGCACTTATTAAGTCTACTATGTTCCAGGCACTCTGCTAAGTGCTTTACAAATATTATCTCATTTGATCCTCACAACCACCTTGGGAGGTAGGTGCTATTACATCAATTTTACAGTTGAAGAAACTGAGAGGTTAAGTGAATGTCCAGCGTCACACAGCTGATATTGTCTGAGAGTAGATTTGAACTCAAGTCTTCCTGACTCTCGGTCCAGTGCTCTGAGGACATGCATCAGAGTGGTGGCAATGTTAGAAGACAGAAAAGGCATGGTGTATATGTACACGAGAGAGACTGCAGAGGCACAATCGACAGGACTTGGGCAACTGATTGGATATAGGGGCTTAGAATGAGAAGTCAGTGGTGACATCTAAGTTAAAGGCCTGAGTGACTAGGAAGATGATGGTGCCCTCAACAGTAATACAGAAGTTAGGAAGAGGTGGGGCAGGAAAAAGATAGTGAGTTCAGTTTTGGACATGCTGAATTTAAGATATCTACAAGATGGATCCAGACGTCCAGTTAGAGATGCCCCAGTAGGCAGGTGGATGTAAGACCCGAGGTCAGGAAAGAGGTTAGGGCTAAGAATCATCTGAATGAAGATCATAACAACCTTGTGGGGACACTCCAGATGCAGCAAAGGAGACTAAGAAGGATCAGACAGAATCAGTTCAGCAAAATTAACCAACACATTCAAAAAGTCTGTCACTATAAGGTGTCATATACCAAAGTCCACCAAATCTGTAACAAATTGCAGGGAAGTGCTTTCTTCTTATTATATCCTTTCTTTGAGGCCAAGTTTGGTCTTCATTACTTTCACAGTATTTAGTTTTAATTGTTTTGCTGTCAGTATTCTATTGACATGTTGTAATCATTGTGCTTGTTATTTTCCTGGTTTTACTTACCTTCCCATGCTCTTCTGTATTAATTATATTCATTGTTTCTTACATCATAGCAATGTTCCATTACATTCACACACTACAACTTGTCTAACCATTTCCCAATCAATGAATGTCGACTTTGTTTTCACTTCTTTGCAGATACAAAAAAGTGCTACTATGAATATTTTGGTATATACAGAGCCTCTCTTTTTTGTTATTAACCTTCCTGTCAGTTATACCAACCAGGAGACTATCTAGTCAAAGGGTATGGACATTTTAATCTCTTTTTCCATGTAATTCCAAATTGCTTTTCAAAATTGTTGGATCAATTCACAGCTCAACCAAGAGTGTATTAATCTCTTTTCACACCTCTTCCAATATCAAGTATTTGTATTTTTTGTCAATTCCCCAGGCGCGAAGTAAAATCTCAAGAGTTGTTTCAACTTGCATTTCTATCTTTAGTGATTTGGAGCATTAAACAGTACTTCTAATTTCTTCTAACAAATAGTACAAAAAATCTTTTAGCTCTAGAGCAACATAATTGAATATGCTTCATTATTTTCAAAAAGTTTCTATGCTTCATTACATATGAATATATGCTTCATTATTTTCAAAAAGCCCTCCTGTCCTAGGTGATAGGGCCAACTTGTAAATAATAATTGTTAGTAATTAATTATTCAATCATTTTGATCAATGTAGCTAACCAAGCAAAAATGAATTGTCTCATATGCCACTTCAGGAGAGTTTGCAATGTAAATTCATTTTTCTTTCTTTGGGGGGTTCTACTTAAAGGACGGTATCATAGCTGAATTTCCTATTTATGTTTAGATATCTTAGTTGTATTTTTGTGTGTGTGTGTAAGGAACAAAAAAGAAGTCAATTTGAATGGACCACAGAGTTTGGGAAAGGAAATAATGAAAAATGTCAAACAATAAAACAACACACTTTTGCAGGTCCACAATGTAGTGATGATGAAAAAAGAAGAGCGCACTGCTGTGATGATTAAAAAATTCCAAGAGACATAGATTCTGGGTAATCTAATCATTTTATTAATAAGGCCAGCCCATTTATTAATAAAAGGATGGTCATTTGGCTGTCTCTCTTAAGACCAAAAGCAATCATGGCAGCTGGCTCACAATTTATGTACCCTTCAAAAAGCAGCTAAGTCCTCATACTGGGAATCAAACCTGATTGGTTAACAATTAGTGAGAAAATGGATATTACAATGAGAAGCTGGCCTATATTACAATGAAGGTCTGGGGTATGTAACTTGGGTCACCGAAATCCTGGTCAAAGAGACATCAATTTCCATATTACCTATCTGACAAAAGGGAGAATCAACACTTCCCCAGACCTGTAGGAGCAAACGCAATGAGCATAAATACACCCATTAGCCCAAACTTAGAATTTCTTTTACTGTCAGATTAGATCTTAGCCTGCATAAATCTTCCACATGGGTTAGTTTCTGGATAAGGCTGTAGAAAAGGAGGGAAACTTTGGTCCTAATACAGTAATTAGTTATTAAATATAAGAGAGAAATAAGTTCTCACACTGCCTACCTAAACTGCCTACTAGGACACATTTTCCATTAGCTAAGATAACTCGACAATTTCCACAGATAAGCTAGGGTTGCTTCTTGCTAGCCGAAGAAAAAAAAAGCTATAAATGTTTAATACTATGAAATTGCTAAATAAATTAATTAAACTAATACAGTTAAAGGAGGTAAACCATGGGTTGATAAGAACTGAGCCTCTTTCAATGGGGTTTCAATAACTTGGTAGAGAATGATAACATGATAAAGTTTGGTTTGATATTGGTTCTGTTTTCAGTGGAGTAGAGGAAGGTGCAAGAGGGTGCTGATAAACCTGATAAGAAACTGGACATAAATAAGTTAACCCTCTTTCATGGTCATTAAAACTAAACAAGGCACTTAATGATACTTAAGAAAACAATACAGTTTTAAGCAAAGACTTGGGCAAATTTGTGCAGTTAAAAGCCAATAAACTCCTTATACCAGCTTACTAGTCTCATCTTTTAAGAGGCAGCCTTTTCAAATGCAGGTTAGAGGCTTTCACCTTATGGTTCTGTGTTCATATTTCTAAGTTTTTACTTTCCCCTTAAGTCACATTAAAAAGTTTAAGAACAGAGTGTGCATTCTGTTATTGAGGTCAGTTTTCTTCCATGAAGAAATAGTACACCTATGTGTGCTTAAATAAGGTAAATAAGCTACTGACTGGAGTGTTCTACCTAATATCTGATTCTACCTTCCCTTATGTAGGGTGCGAGAAGCTTCTTATGGTTAGCAGTGAAATCTGTTAGATCACATGCTCATTACTAATAAAGAGGGGTCTAGGGTTATAAATGTTATTCTCCTTATTATGAAAAAAAAGTTAAGCATTTGGGGGAGAATCATCTTTGTTTAGGACATCTATTCTTGTTTCTGTTCTTATAATATTCAGAACATTTATGTAAACATGCCTTAAAGAACTCTAAGCTTTAAAGCACTATAAAGTACTTTACCTAAATTCTTATTTGATGCTCACAACAACCCTGTGCAGATACCACCAGATAAGGGCCATGGTCAAGTAGTGTAAAGAATACTGGATAAAGGGGACCATGTTCAAGTTCCAATTCTCCCACTACCTTTGGGACCTTGGGCAATTAACTTCTTTTCTTTAGGCTTATCAGCAAAATGACGTTTTTGGTTAGACCTTTGAAGTCTCTCTTCTGGCTTTAAGTCTATGATCCTGTAAGTCCCATTCTGAAATGAGGAGATTGAGGTACAGAGAGGTATTGAAATTTACATTACTCAGCTGGTAATATAGCCAGTGTAAAGTTATTCATTATCTTCACCATATTAATGCTTCCAATTTATACTTAGAATCAAAATGAGGGGACCAGACTAGATTATTTCTACAGATCTTCCAGTAATGGGTCAATATATTCTAGTTAATGAATAAAAAAATTAGAATAAAAAAATGAAAAAAATAAAGGCTAGGAATATAAATGGAAAAGCAGTCCCTGTTCTCAAGGAGCTCATATCTTAATAAGGAGACAAAAGTTCCAGCTGCCAAGCCAGACAGAAAATCCACATAATCCATAGAATATAGCAGCAAAGCAGATACTAATGCATCTTTCTTTAATGTCATTTCAACCAATAAATTACTATCCATTTCTGAGGTTGAACTATTTGACAATGCCAAGGCCTTTGGCGCTCTTCAGTCATTGCCAGGTCACATGAGCACAAGGACTGGTTTTCTAAATGATGACTACAAAGGTAATGTGGTGGGGCACTGCCTTTCAAAGGGGCTCTTAGGTCCAGGGTCCTGGGCTGTCTCCACTGTGGTCTTATGGAAGGTGATAATTTGACTGACCTGGTACATGATGCCTCCTATCTCTCTGAGGTGTATTGCTATTTCAGGTGTTTGCCTGCTCTTTGAGCTATGGACAAATGGTGGGAAAGACTAGGCCCTGCTCCACAATAATTGCCCCCTAATTATAGCTGCAGGAGGCAGACTGGAAGTAGAGCCAATAGACTGGGAGTACTGATATCCCTGGGGCTTTGGGGCCTTAACTGCTTAGATTTTTTTTGGTTAGGTTTTTTTTTTTTTGGAGTGGAGAAGGGAAGGCAACTGGGGTTAAGTGACTTGCCCAAGGTCACAGAGCTAGCAAGTGTGTCAAGTGTCCGAGGCCACATTTGAACTCAGGTCCTCCTGACTCCAGGGCTGGTGCTCTACTCATTGTGCTACCTAGCTGCCCCAAAAGATAGATCTTACTAAAGCCATAGTCACCTGTTTTATTTTCCTCTTCTTTTTTTTAATCAAGTGGCTCTGAATTGATATTCACAAATACAGTATTTTCACTGTCAAGTCTTCATCAGCCAATTACCTTAAAGGCTATCTTTATACACCTTCTCATTAGCTATAATTCTAGTACTAGTTCTCCGCTAATTTCAAATCGGCAGTACATAATTATATATGTATATAGCAAAATATAGCATACACATATATGTATCTTATATGTAAATATATGAAATACAGTTTTTAAATATGAAAATTCTTTCCACTACCAGAGAATAATGACTGAAATGGAATTTCCAGTTTCACATACAAAAGCCTAATTTCCTAATTTTGGATCCCACTGTATGTATGTGATTGATTCACTCTTGTATCCAGCACTTAGTTTTAACATTAAAGATAAATCCCTGGGCCTATTTCCTTATCTTTAAAATGTTGGAGCTTGACTAGATGGCTCCTGAGGTACCTTCCAATCCTAATTCTTTGATTCTTGAAAACAATCCTGAGGCCAACGAGGAACCACTCCGTAAGCTTATCAAAGCTTTGGGGGCAATAATCATAAGGCATCTAAAAGAAAAGCAGTCCAAAGGATTTAAAGACCTAGCTTCTAGGGGTGGGGAGGAGGGTCTTTGAACTTGGGTATTTAAAAAGAAAAAGTACATCCTTATTTTTGCTAAACTTTGTTTCTTTGTAATCTTTTAGTCTTTGTCTTTTACTTTATGCATTTAAAAACATTCTGAGAAGGGGTCCAAAGTTTTTACTAGACAAAGATTTAGAACCTCTGCAAAGGAAGTAATTCTCTTTAAAACTTTGTTTTAAACAAAAGCAAATCAATTCATTTAAAGCTCCATAGGCCAATTTAGTAAACAAATTTACTATGTACATAATACTAATTTATAATATTTATATTATAAAATAATTAAGTCCACTAGGTCTACATAATTCAGTACTTCCATTCTTTTCCTTCTCTTTTTATATCACGCTGTTAACAAGGTATAGGTAGAGTTCAGGACAGCTTCTTTCAGCTGGGTACAGCTTGGATTACAGCAGGGAGCATCATTTTAATCTAAAAATATCTGTTGTTGCTGTTTAGTCATTTTTTCAGTCATGCCCAACTCTTCGTGACCCCATTTTTGGGGGTTTTCTTGGCAAAGATACTGGAGCAGTTTGCCATTTCCTTCTCCAGCTCATTTTACAGATAAGGAAAGTGAAGCAAACAGGATTAAGTAACTTACCCAGGGCCACACAGCTAGTGAGTGTCTGAGGCTAGACTTGAACTCAGAAAGAAGAGTCTTCCTGAGTCAAGGCCTGGCACTGTTTATCTACTGTGTCATCTAGCTGCCCAATTTAAAATATAAAGAGAGCTAAAAAAACCAAACCAATTTGTATGACTTTTCTTAAGTATTAAGAATGGGCTGATAGATGGTCTTTAAGAACCAAAATGAGTTAATGAACAACAGGAAGTTTGATAATAAATCTAATCAATAATCAATCTGTCTCCTACCTGAAGCTTTCTTCAATCTAGTCCTTACCTGTTTCATTTATGAAATATATGTGTCTAATCAGAAGTGACTCCCAGACAACTGTCAAACTACATTTAACTAAGAATGATTAAATCTGTCAACATTTGATTAGTTACTTGCTAAGTTTGTGAATACCTCCCCACCCCCCCATTTTAGGTAGGCTTTTACTCAGTAGTGCAGGTAAATGACACAAAAGATTAAAGAGGGGGAAGGGAAAGGGAATAATCATCTTTATATAGTGCCTACTGTGTATCAAGAACTGTGCCT
Organism: Trichosurus vulpecula; assembly: GCF_011100635.1. Classification (NCBI taxonomy): domain Eukaryota; kingdom Metazoa; phylum Chordata; class Mammalia; order Diprotodontia; family Phalangeridae; genus Trichosurus; species Trichosurus vulpecula. The sequence continues at coordinate 248,277,215 of NC_050575.1, forward strand.
AAGTGCTTTACAAATATTATTGCCCTTTATAAACAGAGCTCCTGCCAGCTCTCCTCTTTGACTTCTCCTCTGAAACATTTTCATCATTCAAAGTTCATAGATCACAACCTTAGAGTTTATCTACTTCAAGTCTCTCCCTTAGAGATGAGAAAATTTAAGGCCTTAAAGAAACTGGAGGTTGCCCACTATCATATAGGTATAAAGAATCAGATCTAAGACTGAATCCTCAGTTTTCTAACTCTTAAGTCAAGGTTTCTGTTCACTATTCCACACTGATTTTCATTGGCTCTAAACAAGATTATGCTCTGTGCTTCTCCTTGTTGTCACTTCTCCATCCAGGATCCTGTGATAATAGCTGAGATGGTCCAGCAAAGGCACATGGGTAAGAGAGATTGTGGAAGCAGAATGTCCAGACTTAAAAGCAACATGGCACAACAGTAAGAGAACTCCTTTATTCTTCGTGGTAAATCCTGGTTTGATTTCTGGCTTTGACATATCTTAATTAAGTGACCCCGGACAATTAAACTTCTCTCTGAACTTCCATTCCTTCAGCTTTAAAACAAGAGTAGCTCCAACAACTACCTACCCCTCAAGGCTGATGATTGTTATTGGTGAATTTGATTAAATATGTGGAGTTAGGGAGAAAAGAGAGGAAAAGATGACTTGGAGATTTCCAGCCTAGGTCATTAAGAAAATTGTGGTATTATCTCAGAATTAGGGAAGCTGGAAAGAGGGATATATTTAGAGGCAGATGAGGATAAGTAACTGAAAAATTTGGAAGACGTGTGGACAGTCCTGGTTTCAAAACCAGGCTTTGCCATTTGATTTCGTATGTGAACATAGGCTAGTCATGTGCTCTCTTTGAGCCTCAGTTTTTACATCTGAAAAATGATGGAGTTTGACCAAATGGCCTCCAAGGTCTCTTCCCAGGTCAAATTTCTGATCTAAGACCCTATGTCTGACTACTATTCCATCTTTATCAAAGCTGGAGCCAAGAAGATGATGGTTTATTGAATACTAAGTAACTGATGGAGAAATCAAGGCAACCTGTATCAATCACAACCCACAATACAGTAGCCCTACTTGAACACCTGACACCCACTTGTGTCACTGTTCAGACAATCTGTACATGAGAAGCTCTTCCCCCACATTTGAATAGGCTTAAGGTGGGGCCCCAGGTGGGGGACTAAGGGAGTGGGGCCAGCTAAGAAGGTCTGATTAGATCTTTGCTCCTAAGTCTGCCCAAACCCCTAATTACTAGGTGCTAAGCTGATGTGGGTGTGAAGCTCCCAGGGTCCCAAGGGGAGGTGCTAAGACCAGAGCAAATCATAGGAGCTTAAGTTCTGGTTGCTCAGACGATGCTTGATGACGCCTGAAACTGTATAAAAGGAGAGAACCCAGCTTGGAGATTGAGACTTGTCGAAGCCAGCGGCAGCACCAGCACCAGCACCAGCCACAGCCGAAGCTCAAGCCAAAGCCAAAGGAACTGAAGAAGCAGGCGTTGCTGGTAGCAGGGCTGACCCTTGCCCAGACCTGAGAGTGCTGAGCAAGGGCTTGAGGCCAGGGGATAATCTTCTTACCGGAGAGGGGAAGCACGAATATGATTTTGTTTAATGTCATCATGTTTTTCTGTAACCTCCTGGTTACTCTTGTGAGGAGGACTTATTGGGCCTGGAAGCTTTTGGCCAGGATATTGAAATGGGGACACTGGTTCGTGGGTCTGCTACTTTGTAGCTTGAATAAATGTTTTAATTCTTCTGCCTTCTACTTAGAGAATTCCTTATATCCTGCGGCTCTGAACCATTCAGGCATATACATGATTTTCTTTGAAATCATGAACTCCGCCTTCATAATATAGTCACATATCAAGAGAAGTATTTTAGAGGCAGATCCCATCTACTGATCATTGTGACAATTTTGATATACCTAAAAGAAAATGCTACTCAAGAAAATTTAAAAATTAAAAATCATAATACTCCAGTTTAAATTATTTTTTTATTTATGTGAAAATTCTACAAGTATTATTTGCATTTGAAAACGAGGCTAAAAAAAGTCAAGTCACTATGTGACTTATTACAGTCATCTGACACATCAACTTAAGTAAAAGCTAATAATCATGCAAACTGACAATGGGGGAAAAGATTTAAGTAAAAATGTTTTTGTATAACCTCAAAATTCATCCTTAAATCTATCTTTTATGAAGTATGACTGATTTCTCATCAAAATCAAACAAAGCATCAAGGAGTTAAATTCTATCCCTGTTGCATGCATCCAGTATTCCTGATCATATTCAGGATATATCAACATTTAAAACCCAAACTAAGGCCTCAATATTTTCTGGTTAAGAGATTTAATGAAATGCCTATGAAAAGAACAAAAGAAAAACTCACTTTAGTGAAAATTTCTTCAAAAGAAATTATGCTACAAAATATAATAAATAATTATATTAAAATCACATATTCATTTTACCTTAAAATCAGACACAATTTTAATTAAGCATTAATTTCACTTTAATGTGTTTCATCTGCAGGAAAGAAAAATTCAGATAAGTTATACAACAAATTCTAATCCAAACATAGTTTTAACTTCAGAATAACTCAGATTATGGGAAGTATTTTATAATTAAATAGGGCTATTTCTCCAGCTGTGCATCACAAATACTTTAAAAGGTGAAAGAAATACAGGCACTTGACAATAAACTATGCAAGGCATAGTGATCATTATTGGTCATGGTATAACAGAACTCCCAATAAGAGGAAAAAAGTAATGACATTTCCTGACCTGTCTCCTCAGCTAAAGGGTTGTCATAAGGTCTTCAATTGATTTGTTTCTATTGTCTTGTGTCAGCATTAGCTCAAGACATGTCAAAAACAGTGCTTCTGATCTTAAGCTTTTTTTTAATGAACTATGAAATGGTTCCACGAATTATGAAATACATCCTTATGTAATTTTAGCAAACACTACTACAAAGACACTGGAGACAAAAACCAAATATCAACTTATTTACCTGAGGCAAATTATTTTTCTTCTTCAACAAGGCTAAGTAGCATAGTATTAACAAAGCTTTCTATTATATTATGAAGGAAAAAACCTAATTAAAATTATTTCACGTATATTTTTAAAATACAGCATCCTTCTGACTATTCTTGCCAAAGAAAATCTTTTTTCCTAAAACATTGTATTTTTAGAATTCTTCATATACTTAGTAGTTTTACGATTAGGCATGTTCAGATTTTCCATAGAGATATTAATTGGAAAGTCCATTTAAACTGAGCTGCGCAGAAGTACAATTGCCTTATACGGTTTTCAGGGGATGGAGACAGCATAATGTTGGTAAATTGCATGTTCTGAAGCATATACCTCCTCCTGAAAAAACCCCAAGAAAAAACTATTCTTTACCAATAAAAGTTATGACTTTTTTTCTCCTCAAACATGTTGGTGATTCAGATAAAAGAGCTATCTAAGCATCCCTGGTGAAGTGGCATATTGTCATAGACATCCGACATGAGCACAGTTAAAGACAACAATAGAAGTTTAGAGATTTAAACATTTTTTACTTCAGGAAATAACTTCGTAGTTGATAACAATGGATCAGCCATAAATTATTTTTCTGCTAAAAATAGGCATTTTTTTTACAAGATGTAACTAACACCCATTACATTAAGAATATAATTTTTAAAATTAAACCCAAATCTGTGGTTATAATAGAAAAAGAGGCACTTTCAGTTTTATATCATTTGAAATCTATAATAAACAGAAGTATAACAATTTAATTCCCAAACTAAAACGAAAGAGTACTAAGACATGTAGTTAGCACACATTACATCATTCCTTAGTTACCCTGACAACATAAAAGCACAGTGACTTTTAAAAAATAAATAATTTAAAAATAAGATCAATATTTAAAAGTCAAGAAGGAGAACTAAGGAAAAATAAAACCAAAACAAAACCAAAATTGTTGCTATTCATGTGCAAATAAGAAGCTATTTCTCCACAGGCATCGAATGAATATAATTTTTTTATTTGACATTTTGCACTCAATTATAACCCTTTACTTTCCTACGTAATTGTTTAACCAAGTTTTTTATGCAAATTTTGATTTTCTGCTAAATTAAGTAACTTTTAGACTAACTTTTGGAAGACTTATTGACTCTCTGCAAATTTCTAGCAATGGAAGAAAATTGTACAACTGCTATAGTCTCATATTTCATACAACATACAAACAGAAGCAGAATGACTAATTAAAAAAAAACAAGGAAAGAAGATTCTCAGACAAAAAACGTAGGAATTATAACTATGGCATGAAGAGTTCTGTGGCAAATTACAAATCAACACTGGCTTTTTTAATGGAAGTCATCCAAAATTAACAATCTGTAGCTTCAGAAGTCTTGGGATCCCAAGGGCCTACAAGTTTCTGGATAAGGCAGTCAAATTCAAAACCAGTCTATACATTCACAAAGGAAATACAGTATTTTTGGTTATCTCAACAATCTGAAATACTGGAAAAATTGAAATATGAAAAATAGGCACAAAAGAGGTTTTCTTTTTAAATGAAGAAAACAGATGAATCATCTGTTGATATACTAATTAAAAGTAACAGAATAAATATTTATAAGAATCTGAACAAAACTAAGCATACAGGTGCAATATTGAGCAAATTTTGGTTTGATTATACATAGACATCAAGAAACATTTCCATTTATAAAGTATTTCAAATTGCCATTACTATTCTAATTCTTCCCAGTTATCAGTAAGATTACCTTTGCTTTGCCGTCTAATGCTGACCAATTTTCCGGCTGACTTGATACTCCACCTGGAACTGTTTCCTGAGCTAGTCAAGTTGGTGTATTTAGTGGAACCTTTAGTCTCATCTTCCCAACCTGGCCAGGAGAGATGGTCCCTAGAAGAGTCACCTACATCAGTAGCTGGATCTTCAAGAGTAATCTGGGGTGGCTCCCATCCCTCGATCTCATCTGGTTTCTTAGATTGCATATTCTGTTTTAACACCAAACTGTCCCAAAATCCAGATTTCTTTTCAGTCTTCACATCTTCTTTTATTCTTAAGTTAGTTCTGAGGTAAATGAAAATGTTAAATATTGAATAACTTTCTCCAAAAGACATTTTGATATTTGTATGCATCCAATTAAACCAATTCTTTTTTTTTGTTTGTTTTTTTGGCAGGGCAATTGGGGTTAAGTGACTTGCCCAAGGTCACACAGCTAGTACATGTGTCAAGTGTCTGAGGCCAATTTGAACTCAGGTCCTCCTGACTCCAGGGCTGGTGCTCTACTCACTGTGCTACCTAGCTGCCCCTAAACCAATTCTTTAAAAAAAAATTTAGGCATATAAAATATCAGGTAGTTTTTAATTGGGGGACCTACTAAAATCATTCTGAAAGCAGTCTTCAAAACTTTAAATTTACAAAATTAACATTTCCAAGCAATCTAAAATCAATAACAAAAATTAAGGTTATTGAGATTTATCAAAGGATTAGTTACCAAAAAATGAACTGGGGATGGAGAAAGTAATAACAACTCATGAAGAAAGATTTTTATCTACTAAGGTGTTAAGGGATTCACAACCTGGATAGTTAGAAGGAGTGTCATATATCTGGCATTTTCCTTATTAATGAAATTAGAGATTTCCTCCTACAACTCTTGTAAAAAAATTTTATAGTGGAAGCCCAATCAAATTTACAAGCAAAGAAAAGAGCTTTAGTTCTTTATTGTGAGGCAACTATGACTGCTAAAATAAAGGTAATGAACCAAAGGCAAATTTTAGGAGGAGAAATGGGAGCTAAGTTAAAAATAATAAACTGTATACCAGAGGCGTCAGACATACAACCTGTTGTGGATGGCACTTATGGCCCTAATCAGATTAAAATGTAATTAGAAAATATTTAATAAAATAAATAAGAATGCAATAGAACATAGATAATATTGTGTTCTTCTGATCCAACATGTGGAGCACAAGGATCCTTACGTATAGTTTAGTGGCCTCTGTTTCTATTTGAGTTTGAAAGCACCACTGTATAAATTCACCTTAAGGAACTCAGAAATCTGAGTCAGACACCACTTAACTTCATTTAACAGTCTCCATAAAAAACATTAAGGGCAAGGAATAATGCAAGGATCAGCTTTACACAATATTATAGTGCAAACTGATAAAAATGTATTAATTTCAAAACACTATTTAAGGTATAACTACAAAAATATAGGTTACAATCAAGAGGTGGTTATTCAATTTACAGAAAGGAATTGCAACTTAATGCCTTTAGCTAGGATTCTCCTCATAGGCAAGTGGTTTTATTTTCTTTAAATGCCTAAAATTCAGGAAAGCATCTATACCTAGAATTGGAAAAGGGTTCCATGACATGAATAGATTGAAAGAAAGCTTTAAAAATTACCTAGTTTATCATCTTGCCCATTAAGAGGACTTACTGAAACCAGCTCATCCAGAAAAAAATGTTGTTTAGGTAAAGTGAAAGGTCATAATAATCATTAGAATAAAGAAAATTACTTCCAGTCAATTCATCTTTTAAAAATGTACATACTGCTATTGCCAATGTAATAATCTATAATAAAAATAATTTATATGTACATGTTAATGTATATATTTGTAAAACCACTAAGACTTAATAGTGCCTAATTTCTAACATAGTTTGTTTTATCTTCTAAAGCTCTTTTTATGTTTGAGTATCACTGAAGTTGCTTAAAGGCTAATTAATTAGTTCAAGTTAAAATTCAAGTTTAATAGCTAACTTCAAGATGTAATTTTCAGTAAAAACAACAACAAAAAAGGGCCAAAATCTCAAAATGATCTCAAACTGAATGCAGTGTTTGTTTAAAATATACAGAAACCAAGATTTTAAAAATAGTTCAATTGGTTAATTTATAGGAATAGAACTAAAGAAATTCTGAAAGGTTTACAAGTATAACAAATAACTGTAACATCATAAATATAGCTAATTTGTTGACTATGCACAGTTCCTTAAAAGTAAAACTATTACCACTCGTCTCAAGGGTTAGTAGGTAGCATAGTGGACACAGCACTGGGCTTAGAATCAGGCAGGCTCATCTTGATGAGTTCAAATCTGGCCTCAAGACACCTTCTAGCTGTGTAACCCTATCCAAGTCATTTAACCCTATTTGCCCTCAGCTCCTCATCTGTAAAATGAGCTGGAGAAGTGGTCATGAAGAGTCAAACATGACTCAAATGACCAAACAACAAAAATTTCCCAAAATGCTTAAAAATTAAGACAGATACATTTTAATTAATTAAACTAGACACAATAAATCATTTTCTTTATTCATTCAAGTCTGTTTCCCTGCCTTATTCTTACAATGTTAATTTTTTGTTTACAATCTTTTACTACTTACCCTTTAAACTTTGGAGATTTGCATTTTTCTAGTAGTTGCTGTTCATCATCTTTATTAAACATTGAGGTCACTTCTTTCCAACCTCGGAAACTGGCTCCCTGAACCTAGTAAAAGATTTTTAAAAACCCAAAAATCCTATAATATGAAATAGCAAGAGAGCAGGTCAAAATCTTACAAATGCTTTTTTATCTTTTCCTAAGTTTTACAGCATTATATTGACCACTAAAGTCCTAGTCTTATGCCTCATCATGACACAGAGTTCTGATGGGATATGCCTATAGAAGACAGGATCTGGTAAGCTAAAAACATTTTTTAATGAGTCCAAAGGCAGACAATTTCTATTGACTGACCAGAAGGCTACGAGCTTTTGAACTGGGGAGATGGAGGCTATAGCAACTCATGAAAAACTCATGGAGGAGGAGGCAGAACCAAGATGGCACCATTAAGGTAGCAACCCAGTCTGATTCTTTCAACATTCCCTTCCAAACAACTTTCAAATAACACCTAAAATTGAATTTTGGAGCAACAGGGCCAGCAGAAGCTCTGGGTGAGACATTTTTCTAGCTGAAGACAACTTAGGAAGCAAGCACTTGGGTGGGGGCTTAGCCTGGAGCACACACGGTGAGACAACATCAGTTGTGGGCCTTGGTGGTGGCTGCCATAGTGGCAACAACAGCTTCCAGGGCTCACAGCTCAGAGACAGTAAGGCAGGGGTGTGTGAAACAACTGGTCAGAAAGATTACAAAGGACCCCAAACTAGCACTGGGCGCAGGACACGGATGTATTGCACATACGCAGTTCCAAGGTCAAGAGGAGTGTAAGCACTTGAGGGAGCACGGGAGCAGAGGCCCTAGTCATAGTTTCAAGGCAGAGGGGAGCACTAGTACGAGTAGCTGCAGAGGAGCAGCGAACTTTCCTGGGTGAGCCCAGAGAACAGGCCAGGAAAACAGTGACCATACCTCTCCGCAGATCACACCAAACTCTGAAAGCACCAAAAAACTTACAGATCCCCAGAAATAACTCTGAAAACAGCAGCACAAAAACTCTCAAGTTTGGAACAGTACCCCACTCCCACCCCAGAAACAAAGCCCAACTTTAACATAAAGTTAAAAAGTCAAGAAACAGGCTGGAAAAATGAACAAACAAACAACAAAAAAAGGACCTAACTATAAAAAGCTATGGTGACAGGGAAAACCAAAACACAATCTCACAGAAAGACAACAATATGAAGACAGCTACAAGCAAAGCCTCAAAGGAAAAAAATGCAAATTGGACACAAAATCAATAAATTCCTGGGAGAACTAAAGAAAGCAATTAGAGTGGCAGGAGAAATTGAGAAGAAATGAGAGTGGTGCAAGAAAATTATGAAAAGGAGAGTCAACAACTTGGTAAGCAGTACAAAATTACTGAAGAAAATAACACCTTAAAAAGCAGAACTGGTGAAATGATAAAATAGGGACAAAAATTCACTGAGGAAAAGAACTCCTTAAAAAGCAAAATAGGCCAAATGGAAAAGGGAATACAAAAACTTTACTTCTTCAGTGAACTCCTTAAAAATCAGACTTGGACAAAATGGAAAAAGAAGTACAAAAGCTCACTGGACAAAATAATTCCTTAAAAATTAGAACTGGGCAAGTGAAAGCTAATGATTGCATGAGACATCAAGAAACAATAAAACAGTCAAAGAATGGAAAAAAAATGTGAAATATCTCACTGAAAAACAACTAATCTGGAAAACAGATCACGGAAAGAAAATTTAAGAATTATTGGACTGTCTGAAAGCCATGATCAAAAAGAGAACATAGAAATCATATTTCAAGAAATTATTAAAAAACTGCCCAGATAGCTTAGAACCAGAAGGTAAAATAGAAATGGAAAGAATCACCTCTCAATAGACATCCTAAAATGAAAAATTCCAGGAGTTTTATAGCCAAATTCCAGAGTTCCCAGGTTAAGGAGAAAATATGGCAAATAGCCAGAAAGAAACCATTCAGACACCATAAACCACAGTAAGAATCCACAGAAAATTAATAACTTCCATGTTAAAAAAGGGAAGGGGATGGAATATAATATTCCAAAAGCTAAAGTAACTAGGATTAATCCTAATCTAAAATTATCCATGAATAATTTATCCAGCAAAACTGAGGATAACCCTTCAGAAGAAAAAAAAAATGGGAATTTAATACAACAGAGGAATTATAAGCATTCCTGATGAAAAGAATAGAGCTGAATAGAAAATGACAAACACATGACTCAAGAGAAGTATAACAAGTTAACTTTGTAAAGAGACTTTGTAAGGTTAAGCTGTTTACATTCCTATATGGGAAGATGATACATATGACTCCTAAGAACTTTTTCATTATGAGGGCAGTTAGAAGGAGTCTACATAGACAAAGGCATGAAAGTGAGAAGATTATGTTGAGATGATCTTAAAAAAATGAAGGGGTGAGAAAGAGAGATACACTGGGAGAAGGGGGAAGGGAGGAGAAAATTATCTCACATAAAAAAAGGCATGCAAGGAAAAGCTTTTACATTGGAGGGGAAAATTGAGAGAGATGGCTGAGCAACAGTGAACCTCACTCTTACTGAAATTGGTTCAAAGATGGAAGAACATATATACATAATCATGTGGGTATAAAAGTATCTTACCCAACAGGGAAGCAGGAGGGAAAGAAGATAAGAAAAGGTAGAGGATGGGGGTAGAAACGATGAAAGAGAGAGAGCAGATAAAAAAAAAACTGTAGGTCAGAAGCAAAATAGACTTTAGAGAAGGGACATGGTAAAAAGAGAGAAAAAAGGATAAACAGAAAAAATAGGATGCAGAGAACTATATACTTAGTAAACATAACTTAATATGAATGATGAAATCACCCACAAAACTGAAGCAGACAGCAGAATAGAGATAATTAAGTAATATCCATGAGAAACATGTGCCCCAAATAGCAGAGAAGTCAAATTCTTAAAGGAAAAGGGAAATGAGTTACAGGAAAAAACAGTAAAACTTTACTAGTGGGGAACCTCAACTTTCCTTCTTAGACGTAGATAAATTGAACCACAAAACAAGAAAAGAAGTTTGAGTAGAATTTTAGAAAACTTAGATGTGATAGACCTCTAGAGAAAACTGAATGGGAATAGGGAGGAGTATACATTTTTTTTCTCAGGTGGATATGGAATACTCACAAAAAACTGACCATGTATGTATTAGGGCAGAAAAGCATAAATATCAAATGCTCTCTCTGTGGGGCATAATGCAATAAAAATTACATCTAATGAAGGGCCTTGGAAGCATGGGCTAAAAATTAATTGGAAGCTAAATAATCTAATCTTAAAAATGAGTGGGTCAAAGAACAAATCATAGAAACAATAACTTCATTAATGAAAAGAGGACAACAATTATACAAAATACCAAAATTTGTGGGATGAAGTCAAACTCAACTCAGGGGAAATTTTATCTCTACACTCTTATATCAACAAAAAAAAAAGAAGAGAAAGAGAAAAAAAGGGCAAACTGAACATGCAATTAAAAAAACTAGAAAAAGAATAAATTTAAAAGCTCCAACTAAAAACTAAAAATAGGAATCCTGAAAATCAAAGGAGAGATGAATAAAATTGAAAGTTAAAAAAACCCTTGAACTAATAAATAAAACTACAAGCTGCTATTATGAGGGGGAAAACATTAGAGAGATCATTGGTTAATTTGATTTTTTAAAAAAAAAATCAAATTGCCCGTATCGAAAATATAGATGAGAAGATGGCGGCTGGTAAGCACGGACTAGAGTGAGCTCCGTACCCGAGTCCCTCCAAAAACCTATAAAAAATGGCTCTGAACCAATTCTAGAACGGCAGAACCCACAGAACAGCAGAGGGAAGCAGGGCTCCAGCCCAGGACAGCCTGGATGGTCTCTGGGTGAGGTCTATTCCACACGGAGCTGGGAGGTGGGAGCTGGAAACGGAGTGGAACACAGCCCAGCCTGAGCGGCGTGGACGATCCAGACCAGAAGCCAGGCGGAGGGGGCCCTAGCGCCCTGAATATGTGAGCTGCGGCAGTTACCAGACCCCCTCGACCCACAAACACCAAAGACTGCAGAGAAGGTTAGTGGGAAAAGCTGCAGGAGTGGAAGGAGTTCATGGTTCGGCTTCCAGCCCCGGGGGCAGCTACAGCTGTTGTTACTTCTGGCTCCAGGCCCACCTGGTGGGAGGAATTAAGTGGCAGATCAGAGCAGGAGTGCAACAGCCTGCTGAAGATCTAAGCCCAGTCTGGACTGGGGGTCCTTGGGGAAGGAGGAGTGCGGCTCTGACAGAGCTGGCACCTCCTCCCCAAACGTGGAACATAGAACTCGTTAGTCTATAAGCAGTCATACCCCACTGAAAAACTCAAGGGTCAAGTTAGTTGGTTGGGAATATGGCCAGGCAGCGAAAGCGCGCAAAGATTCAGTCTCAGACTTTGGATTCTTTCTTTGGTGACAAAGAAGACAACAAAGTCATAGAGCCTACAACAAAAGCCTCCAAGAAAAACATGAACTGGCCCCAGGCCATGGAAGAACTCAAAAAGGATTTGGAAAAGCAAGTTAGAGAAGTAGAGGAAAAATTGGGAAGAGAAATGAGAAGGATGCAAGAAAACCATGAAAAACAAGTCAATGACTTGCTAAAGGAGACCCAAAAAAATACTGAAAAATACAATGAAGAAAACAACACCTTAAAAAACAGACTAACTCAAATGGCAAAAGAGCTCCAAAAAGCCAATGAGGAGAAGAATGCCTTGAAAGGCAGAATTAGCCAAATGGAAAAGGAGGTCCAAAAGACCACTGAAGAAAACACTACTTCAAAAATTAGATTGGAGCAAGTGGAAGCTAGTGACTTTATGAGAAATCAGGATATTATAAAACAGAACCAGAGGAATGAAAAAATGGAAGACAATGTGAAATATCTCCTTGGAAAAACCACTGACCTGGAAAATAGATCCAGGAGAGATAATTTAAAAATTATTGGACTACCTGAAAGCCATGATCAAAAAAAGAGCCTAGATACCATCTTTCAGGAAATTATCAAGGAGAACTGCCCTGATATTCTAGAGCCACAGGGCAAAATAGAAATTGAAAGAATCCATCGATCGCCTCCTCAAATAGATCCCAAAAAGAAATCTCCTAGGAATATTGTTGCCAAATTCCAGAGCTCCCAGATCAAGGAGAAAATACTGCAAGCAGCCAGAAAGAAACAATTTGAGTATTGTGGAAGCCCAATCAGAATAACCCAAGATCTGGCAGCTTCTACATTAAGAGATCGAAGGGCTTGGAATGCGATATTCCGGAGGTCAATGGAGCTAGGATTAAAACCTAGAATCACCTACCCAGCAAAACTGAGTATCATGTTCCAAGGCAAAATATGGATTTTCAATAAAATAGAGGACTTTCAAGCTTTCTCAGTGAAAAGACCAGAACTGAATAGAAAATTTGACTTTCAAACACAAGAATCAAGAGAAGCATGAAAAGGTAATCAAGAAACGGAAATTGCAAGGGACTTACTAAAGTTGAACTGTTTTGTTTACATTCCTACATGGAAAGATGATGAGTATGATTCATGAGACCTCAGTATTAGGGTAGTTGAAGGGAATATCCATATATATGTATATGTATATGTATATATATGTTTATGTATATATATAAGTGAATGTGTATGTATGTATATTTCTATGTGTATATGTATGTATGTGTATATATATATATGTGTTTATATATATATATATATATATATATATATGTAAAAGAGAGAGAGCAGACACAGGGTGAGTTGAAGATGAAGGGAAGATATCTAAAAGAAATAAAATGAAATTAAGGGATGAGAGAGTAACATACTGAGAGAGGGAGATAGGGAGAGATAGAATGGGGTGGATTATCTCACATAAAGGTGGCAAGAGGAAGCAGTTCTATGGGAGGAGGGGAGAGGGCAGGTGAGGGGGGAATGAGTGAACCTTGCTCTCATCAGATTAGGCCTGAGGGGAATACCATACATACTCAGTTGGGTATCTTACCCCACAGGAAAGAAAAGGGAGGAAGATAAAAAAAAAAAGGCAGGGGGATGATGGAGGGGAGGGCAGATGGGGGTGGAGGTAATCAAAACAAACACTTTGGAAAGGGGACAGGGTCAAGGGAGAAAATTCAATAAAGCGGGATGGGTTGGGAAGGAGCAAAATGTAGTTAGCCTTTCACAACATGAGTATTGTGGAAGGGTTATACATAATAATACATGTGTGGCCTAGGTTGAATTGCTCAACTTCTTAGGGAGGGTGGGTGGGAACGGAAGAGGGAAGAGAATTTGGAACTCAAAGTTTTAAAATCAGATGTTCAAAAACAAAAAAAATTTTTGTATGCAACTAAAAAATAAGATACACAGGCAATGGGGCGTAGAAATTTATCTTGCCCTACAAGAAAGGAAGGGAAAAGGGGATGAGAGGGGAGGGGGGTGATAGAGGGGAGGGCTGACTGGGGAACAGGGCAACCAGAATATAAGCCATCTTGGAGTGGGGGGGAGGGTAGAAATGGGGAGAAAATTTGTAATTCAAACTGTTGTGAAAATCAATGCTGAAAACCAAATATGTTAAATAAATAAATTGCATCTAAAAAAAAAAAAAAAAGATCTCAAAACATAGAGACCTAGAAGAGGAGATCAAAATTATATGGGAACAGGATGAATTACATATCATCCCTGTTTTCTGATTGCTATCAGTTATGCTGAATATGCTTATAGGGAGCTTACAGAGGATGAGTTTATACTAAATCAATAAACATTTATTAAGCACCTAAAAAAAAAAAAAAAAAAAAGAAAATATAGATGAATGTCCCATCCATGAAATGGAAATAAAGAAATAATTTTGCCCAATTACATGCCAATAAAATTTAACAGTCTAAATGAAATAGTTGAATATTTACAAAAACATACTGCTCAGATTAACAGAAGAGGAAATAGAGTACTTAAATAACCCTATCTTAGAAAACCAAATTGAACAGGCCATAAATGAGGTCCCTAAGAAAAAATGCCAGCTCCAGATGGATTTTACAAGAGAATTTTACCAAAGATTTAAAAAACAATTAAATCCAATACCATATAAACTATTTGGAAAAAACAGGAAAGGAAAGAGTCCTGGCAAATTCCTTTTATGATACAAATATGGTTTTGATACTCAAACCAGGATGAGCAAAAAAGGTAGAACAAAAAACAAAATTTAAAAAACCTATAAATCAATTTCTCTAATCAACATTGGTACAAAAATTTTCAGTAACAAGAAAATTATAGTATCCTATCACAAAAATGATACACTATGACTAGTTAAGATTTATACCATGAATGTAGGGCTGATTCAGTATGTGGAAAACTATCAGCATAACTGACTATATCAATAACAAAAACCACAAAAGTTATATGATATGAATAGATACAGAAAAAGCTTTTCACAAAATACAACATGCATTCCTATTAAAAACAACAGAAAGCACAGGAATAAATGAAGCTTTCCTTAAAATGATAAATAGTATCTATCTAAATCCATCAGCACAAACAATGGAGATGAGCCAGAAGCCCTCCTATAATAAAATCAGGGTTCATGAAGCAAGGATGTCCATTATTACAACTATTATTCAATACTATACTAGAAATGCTAGCCATAATAAGACAAGAAAAAGAAACTGAAGGAACTAAAATAGGCAATAAGGAAACAAAACTATCCCTTTTTAGAGATGGTATGAAGGTATACTTAGAGAATCCTAGAGAAGCAACTAAAAAACTAGTTGGAATTAACAACTTTAGTTAGCAAAATTGCAGGATATAAAATAAACCTACAAAAATCATCTCGTGTGTGTGTGTGCGTGTGTGTAAAACCAACAGTCTAGGAGGAAGATAAAGATAAATTCCCTTTAAAATAACTGGATTGTACAAAATAAATGGAGGCATTTCTATCTGCCAAGACATACACAGGAACCAGATGAACACAATTACAAAACACTTTTCACACAAATAAAGACAAATCTCAACAACTGGAGAAATATTAATTGCTTATGAGTAGGCCAAGCCAATATAATAAAAATGGCAATTCTACCTAAATTAATTTACTTTTAAAATTTAAATTAATTTACTTATTCAGTGCCATAACGATCAAAGTACCAAAAAATTATCTTACAGAGCTAGAAATAAACCATAACAAAATTCATCTGGAAGAACAAAAGGTCAAGAATATCAACAAAAGAAAGAAAAGAAAATCAACAAAAATGAAGGAAGGTGGTCTAGCAGTACCAGATTTCAAACTATATCACAAAGTGAGAATCATCAAAACAATCTGAGTATTAACTAAGAAATGGAATGGCAGATCAGTGTAATAGATTAGGTACATAATATGCAGCAGGAAATGATCAGTGTTTGACATAAATTCAAAGATCAAAGCTTTGGGGGCAAACAGTTTGGTAGAATAAACTGACATCTCACAGTATATACCAAGATAGTTAAAATGGGTATATGGTTTAGACATAAAGGGTGGTAACATAAGCAGATTAGGAGAGTGTGGAAAATTTTACCTGTCAGATCTACGGATAAGGAAAGACTTTATGATCAAAGAAGAGAAAGAGAAGATCATGGGAAACATAATGAATAGATTTAATTACATGAAATTAAAAAGGTTTTGCACAACAAATCCAATGCAGTCAAAATGAGAAGGAAAACAGAAAACAAAAAAGGAATTTTTACAGCATTTCTCTAATACAGGCCTCATTTCTTAAATATATAGGGATAAAATTTATAAAAAGAGCCATTCCTCAAATGACAAATGATCAAAGAGTAAATAATGGAGAAATGGTCAAAACAGGCAGTTTTCAATAGAAAAAAATGCTCTGAAGTACCACCTCATACTTATCATATTAGCTTAAATGACAGAAAAGGAAAATGACAAATGCTGGAGTGAATGTGGAAAAGCAGGGACACTAATGTACTATTGGTGGAATTATAAACTAATCCAACTCTTCTGGAGAACAATTTGGAACAATGCCCAAAGGGTTATAAAACTTTGCGTACCCTTTAACCTAGTAATAGAATTACTAAGTCTGTATCCCAATGATATTAAAAAAAAAAAAGGAAAAGGACTATATGTACAAAAATATTTGTAGCAGCTCTTTCTGTGGTGGCAAAGAACTTAGAAATTGAGGGACGCCCATCAATTGGGGAATGGATGAATAAGTTGTGGTATATGATTGTAATGAAATACTATCGCACTTATAAGAAATGATGAGCAGAATGGGAAAACTTTTAATTGAAGCAAAGTGAAATGAGCAGAAGTAGGAGAACATTGTACACAGTAACAGAAAAATGATACAACAATCAACTATGAAAGACTTAATTACTCTGATCAATACAATAATCCACGACAATTCTTAAGAACTTACAATGAAAAATGCTACTCACATTCAAAGGGAGAATTGATGAAAGCCAAGCGCAGATTGAAGCATAATGTTCTCTTTTCTTTTTCCATTTTTCTTCCTTTTTTTCAACATGGCTAATATGGAAATGTTTTGCATGATTTTGCATGTATAATTGACATCAGGCAGGAGGGAGAGAATTTAGAACTCAAAATGTTTTTTAAAATGATAATTAAAAATAAAGAATAAATGTGTTTTTGAAAAACTAAGGCATGGAAGAAATGTGACAATATTTAATTATGAGTGTAAAGTGTGACTTTTAAAAAATGATTAAAAAAAAAAGGAGGATACAACAATTAGAATTAGAGCCTAGGTTCAATGTTGTGTAATCTCCTAGGCTGTTAAGTATTATAAGGAAAAGCACATGTTGTATTCAGTCCTTTGCACACAGTAGGGGCTCAATTATTTGGTGATTTGTTATTAGCTCTTTAGACTGTCAACTCCTTGGGGGAAGGCGTTATGTCTTATTTCATTTTTGTCTCCCAACTTATTTAACGTAGTGGCAGTGTCACAGTGTTTAAAAAGTGTTTGTTTAATTGAATTAAATTTGATGCTATTAAATCTGTTAAGATAAAACACATCCTGATTACTATTCTTTCTGAAGAGTTCTTGCAAAATCAAACAGTCGCAACAAGGTGAGACTTCACAAATAGGCTTTAATCAACATGAAGATTTGAATGATAACCATACCTGTACTTCAGAATTTGTTTAGGGGAAATTTTTTTTCTAAGTAGCACTTGAAATCCTCAAACAATTCTGCCCATAGAGTGCATAGTAGTATCATCTTCACTTTTATGCAACATTTTATACTCAAACTATAAAGAAAATTATAATGCTAAGAACTGTTTGGGATTCTGAAGTATGACATATCTCATGGTATGTATTAAGGTCTGGGTGTACAAAACTACATAAACTTGCCATTCAACACAAGAATGACTAATATTTTATGAATTTATATGTTAGAAGTAATTACTTTACCCTTTGGTCTTACAGACATCATTACTGTCCCATGAGTGATGTTATCAAAAAGAAGTGGCCACCTCACACAAGGGCCTTATCACAAGGCATAACAAATTAAAGGAGAGGAATTCCAGACTTTGGTCAATTTTTCAAATACCTGAAAGGAAGACAGCAGTGCACAACATTGTATCACATGGCTAACTATTTGTCTTTATACTTGTGCTCATTCATTCATTCATTCATTCAAAAAGCCTAAAGGCCTACTATGTGCTGTTACTTGGTGCTGGGAATACACTCCTAATTTTAAGGTGAACAACATGAACACAGGTAAGTATATAGAAAATATATACAAAATAAATACGGACAAAATATAATGGGAAGGGGATTGGATAATTAAATGGAAGTATCAAAAATCATCTTACAGGAGATGGCACTTCAGCTAAACTTTGACAGTATTCTACACGGTGTAGATGAAAGGGAATTACAATCCAAACACGGAAGACATGCAATGCACAGGCATAGAAGGAAGAAATGAAATGGAATATATAGAGGAAAATCTCCTCAAAAAGTAGCTTACATTCAATCAAGGAGACAACACTTACATCTTTAAATATATATAAAATAAACACAAGTGTGGAGGGTTTTTGCTGGGGGAATAAAGGCTCCATGTGTAGTGCATTTGAGTTGAGTTTTAAAGGAAATGGAATTCTAAGAGGCAGAAGTAATGCATCCCAGGCATGGTAGAGAACAAAGGCAAGTGGATGCAAGAGATGGGTGTATAGTGTATGAAGACTAGGAAGAAGGTTAGCTTGGTTAGACCAAAGAAGACATGGGAAGGGTAGCAAAATATAATAAGGTTGGAAAGGTATGTTGCAGCCAGGTTGTAAAAGATTTCAAAAACCAAAAAAAGTGAACTTCGTATTTGATCCTAAAGGTAAAAGGGAGACACTTCTTGAGTGTGACAGTGTTTTGGTGAAACCTTCAATTTAAGAAAATCACTTTGGCAGCTTTGTGGAAAATTCATTAGAGAGAGAGAAACTTGAGGCGTTAAAGTCATTATAAAGTTACTGCAATAGTCCAGGTGAAGGATGAGAAGGGTGTTGACCTCCTTCCTCTTCCTCTCCCTCTCCTCTCCAAAGGAAGGTAAATTTTGATGGCCAAAAGCTTAGTTAACTTGGGGTTTACTGGTTAGATTTCTTTCTCAAAGACCAAACCTTAAACCCAGTTCACTCTGGTGGCCATAGATTGGACAACAATAGTTCCCTGCCCAAGCACCACTTCATGGCTATTTTGGGGGCCCTCCAGGCTCAGAGTGAATGCAAAAATTAACTGTTTATCTTTTGGCCAGCAACTCTGGAGGGTCTTCCCCTCCCAGTTTGATTTTTTTTTTTAAAGAGACCATTAACAGCATCGCCTCACTCAAAGTGAGAACCTGAAAAGATCTTAGCCTAAAAGTGCCAGGGTCTCACGGCATCCTGGGCCATCTCCAGTCATCCTGATGAATATGTGGCCGCTGGACCCAGATGACTTTGGAAGAGAAAATGAGGCTAGTGACCTTGATAGCCTTCCCTCACTGAAATCAAAGTCAACTGTAAGTCATGTCATCATCTCCCTGATGTCATGGTCCTCCTTCGAGAATGAAGGACAAACACAACCACCACCACCAAAGTTTAAGACAGTTTCTAAGAAATTAACAGTTCCTGAGTTCAGTAGTTCCTCTCTCAGGAAAGAATGAAGATTTCAGTCAGTAAGCTGGTAAATAAACATTTATTAAAATTTTTAAAATTCTTTACAGCAGGAGGAAGGGAGGTGAATCTAACAGGCTATCTGAATGATTTGTATTTTTCTACTTGCTCATGGGTGCTTTTCATCTGATGCATTTGGTATGGTATGTGACAATAAAAAGGCTGCCTCTTACATGATACCCATATTATACATTGACTACATATGCTGGAGACAGAGAGCCTGTTACCAACATCTGAGGAAACCTAAGTTTTATTCAAATTTCTACTAAGTTTTACTCTGGAGGCAAAGGGAGAAAATGTCTCTGGGTCAGGTTATCAGGATCAAACGCAGCCTGTGTGAGACCAGAAGTCTAGACATGAAGGGAATATGGGACATAGGAGACATTAGAAATGATCTGACAACCTCTAGAAATGTTCTATTATTTCCTTTAGAATAAAAAATGTTAACCAATATATCAATACATCTGTTATTGTACTTTGTTGACCTGCTTTCTCCCCCTACTTCCTTTTTTCCCTTTATTACAAAGGATAGCTCTCTGGGAGAGTTTTGGGGGAGAATACGATGGGAAATGGAAGTGATATAAAAATTAATTATATCAGTATCTTGTATTTTTGAATAAGATACTTCATCTCTCATCTCTGAACATTTTCACTGGCTAGCCTCTGCCTGAAATGCTTTGCTTCCTCATTTTTGCTTCCTGTTCTCAGTTAAAGTCTCAGCTAAAATCTCACCTTCCACAGGATGCTTTCTCTGTTATTTCCAATTTATCCTATATCTATCTATTTATAGATATAGACATAGCATTTATACATACTTATTTGTGCATGCTGTCTCTCCCATTAGACTATTTGTTTGTTTGTTGAGGCATTAAGGGTTAAGCGACTCGCCCAGGTTCACAAACCTAGTAAGTGTCTGAGGCCAAATTTGAACTCAGGTCCTCCTGACTCCAGGACCAGTGCTCTAGTCACTGTGCTACCTAGCTGCCCCCTTTTCCCATTAGATTGTGAGCAATTTGAGAGAAGGGACTATCTTTTACTTTTATGTGTAGGCCTAGCACTTAGTACACTGCCTGATTATACATAGTGTTTAATAAACATTTACTGACAAAGAGGCAAAAAAATAATTAAAATATTAAATGATACAGAAGCATAAAAACCCACAGAGATAAATTTGAAATATTTCATATAAAATTAATTCATTTTATTCTAAAAATTATGTGCCTATGTAAGGAGTTTTATCTTCTTATACTTCTCCAGATACCTGCAGATTATGGAAATGGAAATGGAACATGGCAAGTAAAGGCTCCCTCCCTTCACAGAGATGAGAATAGGCAGATAAGGGTGGGAGAAAGTGAGAAGAAAGGAAGGAAATGACTGGAATTTTTTAATCTAAGCCCCTCATTTGACAGATGAACACAAGTCCAAGAAAGTTATTTCACTTGCTGTAAAGCAATTTTACTAATTGTGCCTAAGGTCATACGCCTAGTTACTAGCAGAGGTCAGACTTATACCAAAATCTTTAGCTTTCAATACAGTGCACTTTCAACCATACCAGACATCCTTCCCATTCAGCGTTCACTATTCACTATTCAAAAGAGCTAGGGAGAAATGAGAACTCTATCTCTGGTTATAGTCTGAACAAATTTAAGCACAACAGGAAGGTATATAGGATAGGTTAGCTAGGGCTAGGATGATCTGAATTTTCAATTTAGTTCATCTAGCATTTAAGAACCTGTTTGCTAGATCCTGGGCCAGATACTGAGGATACAAAGATGAAATTGAAATAGTCTGTCCTCAAAACAAGATCATATTCTCACATTCTATTGCAAGTAAACAACATATACACGGATGAGTAAATGCAAAGTAATTTCATGATGCAGGAACCACTATATATTCAGGAAATTAGGAAAGCTACTTTTAAAAGAGCTAATATTTGAGCTGACTGGGAAGAACACTGCTGACACATACAAAGGCATGGAGGTGAGAGACAATGTTCTGTATGGGAAATAGCCAACATGACAATTTGGCTAAAGTATATAAAAAGTTACACGAGATCATTCTCATGGAAAGAGGTAGTTAAAAGGATTTAAATGCCAAAGTAGTTTGAATTTTATCTGAAAAGAAAGGAGACACTGAAGCTTCTTGAGGAAGGGAGTAACATGGTCAGACCCATGCTTTGAGAATAACACTTTGGACTGCATTTGAAATGGGAGAGACTAGAGGCAAGGAGACAAATTAGGAAAATTCATCTGAAAGCCGGTTTTAGGTGATGCTGAAAGAAATCCAAACAATAAAAGCTCACAATCATTTATTACTTTGACTTTTCTCACTTAAGCTGAGATATAAAGATATTAGCAAATTCTTAATTAGCGTAATGTTCTGAATTTACATTATTAACTCAGAGTATTGGTTTACTTGAAGAGCAAATGTGTTTACCGCCAAGAAATGCCACCAAAGGTTTAGATTCTTCAATTTTGCAAGTAAGTATGAATTGTACTGCATTAATATTTACCAAAAGGGCAGCCAATGTCAACAAATATTTTTACAAAATGATAGCTCTGGGTTATTAGGCCAAATCCTTCATAAGAGAATTACAAAAATATTCCCAAATAATGAATTTGCTAAGAGCTATTACACAAGTGTAAATTTTAACACTATGATTACTTACACACACAATCTTTCAGGGTTTTAAAAATAATAAGGCTAGCAAAATTTCCATTTGGCATGCAAAACAGATCATTCTCCTCTCTTATTCTAAGTCTGTAGGGTATAGCATCCTGAAATTTTGTCCATAATATTCCAAAGATATTTAAAGACAGATAATTTGTCATGTCTATCCCTCCCCAAACATTTTCCCCAAGCTCTAATAACTTACTGTCCAAGTTAGTTTTCTTCCAGGACTTTTTTTGCAAATAATTGTATGTAATAGTTGAAATTATTAGAGTATTTGAAGATACAATAACGTCTAAAGTTCCTGTAACATCTATTTAAAGCATCTCACTTCTCTGGGATATCAAAAAGTGTCTCCAAGGCAGCGCAATACAAAAATTACGACTTCAAATTTATAAGGCAAATCTACTTCCTAGTATAAGACCAAAGATGAGGTATATTTATTTTCAAAGAAATGAAGGGCACAGCCAAGATGGCAGTGATAAGAAGCAATGCAGTGAAATCTTCTCCACAAACATTTCTTACCAGATCTACAGAAGGCATGAATCCTGATAAAGAAATGAAGCAAAAATCACAGTGAGGGGGTGGGGGGAGGGCAGAGCCAAGATGGCAGCTGGAAAGCAGGGACCTGCGTGAGCTGCCTGCCAGGTCCCTCCAAAAACCCATAAAAATGGCTCTGAACCAATTCTAGAACTGCAGAACCCACAAAATAGCAGAAAGAAGCAGGGATCCAGCCCAGAACAGCCCGGATGGTCACCGGATGAGGTCTATCATGCACGGAGCTGGGAGTGGAGCTGAGCAGAGCCCAGCATGGGCGGCGGCAGGACCAACCAGACCTGGAGCCAGGCGGAACAGGCCCTAGCGCCCTGAATCAGAGAGCTGTGGCAGTTACCAGACTGCTCAACCCACAAACACCAAAGACAACAGAGAAGGTTAGTGGGAAAAACTGCTGGGACAGGGTGATAGAGTTCGCGGTTCGGCCACCACCCCAGGGGCGGCGGGGGTAGTGCAGCTACAGTACTATAGGTGCAGTTGCTTCCAGCCCCAAGCCCACCTGGTGGGAGGAATTAAGTGGCAGATCACAGCAGGAGTACCAAGCCTGCTGAAGATCTGAGTCAGGTCCAGGCTGGTGGTTCTTGGGGAAGGAGGGAGTGCTGGTGTGGCAGAGTTGGCTGTATAGAAATAGCTCTGAAATCAACAGCGCATCCCCTCAAGCTTGGAACAAAGTACTCTTTACTCTACAAGCAGTCATACCCCAACGAAAAACTCAAGGGTCAAGTAAGTTGGCTGGGAACATGGCCAGGCAGCGAAAACGCACCCAGATGCAGTCTCAGACTTTGGAATCTTTTTTGGTGACAAAGAAGACCAAAACATACAGCCAGAAGAAGTCAACAAAGTCAAAGAGCCTACAACAAAAGCCTCCAAGAAAAACATGAACTGGTCTCAGGTCATGGAAGAGCTCAAAAAGGATTTGGAAAAGCAAGTAGAGAAGTAGAGGAAAAATTGGGAAGAGAAATGAGAGTGATGCAAGAAAACCATGAAAAACAAGTCAATGACTTGCTAAAGGAGACCCAAAAAAATACTGAAAAATATAATGAAGAAAACAACACCTTAAAAAATAGACTAACTCAAATGGCAAAAGAGCTCCAAAAAGCCAATGAGGAGAAGAATGCCTTGAAAGGCAGAATTGGCTGAATGGAAAAGGAGGTCCAAAAGACCACTGAAGAAAATACTACCTTAAAAATTAGATTGGAGCAAGTGGAAGCTAGTGACTTTATGAGAAATCAAGATATTATAAAACAGAACGAAAGGAATGAAAAAGTGGAAGACAATGTCAAATATCTCATTGGCAAAACCACTGACCTGGAAAATAGATCCAGGAGAGAGAATTTAAAAATGATTGGACTACCTGAAAGCCACGATCAAAAAAGAGCCCAGATATCATCTTTCAAGAAATTATCAAAGAGAACTGCCCTGATATTCTAGAGCCAGAGGGTAAAATAGAAATTGAAAGAATCCATTGACCGCCTCCTTAAAAAGATCCCAAAAAGAAAACTCCTAGGAATATTATCACCAAATTCCAGAACTCCCAGGTCAAGGAGAAAATACTGCAAGCAGCCAGAAAGAAACAATTTGAGTATTGTGGAAAAACAATCAGGATAACAAAGGATCTAGCAGCTTCCACATTAAGGGATTGAAGGGCTTGGAATATGATATTCTGGAGGTCAATGGAGCTAGGATTAAAATCAAGAATCACCTACCCAGCAAAACTGAGTATCATGCTCCAAGGCAAAATATGGACTTTTAATGAAATAGAGGACTTTCAAGCTTTCTTGAAAAAAAGACCAGAGCTGAATAGAAAATTTGACTTTCAAACACAAGAAATCAAGAGAAGCATGAAAAGGTAAAAAAGAAAGAGAAATCATAAGGGACTTACTAAAGTTGAACTGTTTTGTTTACATTCCTACATGGAAAGATGATGTGTATGATTCATAAGACCTCAGTATCAGAGTAGCAGAAAGGTATATGTATATATATACATGTATGTGTATGTATGTATATATGTAGGTGTGTGTACATACATACATATATATATAGAGAGAGAGGGGGGGGCACAGGGTGAGTTGAATATGAAGGGATGATATGTAAAAAAATAAAATCAAATTAAGGGATGAGAGAGGAATATATTGAGAGAGGGAGAAAGGGAGAGATAGAATGGGGTAAATTATCTCGCATAAAAGTGGCAAGAAAAAGTGGCTCTGTAGGACGGGAGGAGGGGGCAGGTGAGGAGGAATGAGTAAATCTTGCTCTCATCGGCTCTGACCTGAGGAGGGAATACCATACATACTCAATTGGGTATCACACCCCACAGGAAAGAGGGAGGAAGAAGATAAAAAGGGAGGATTATAGAAGGGAGGGCAGACAGGGGGAGGAGGTAATCAAAAACAAACACTTTCGAAAAGGGACAGGGTCAAGGCAGAAAATTCAATAAAGGGGGATAGGTTAGGAAGGAGCAAAACATAGTTAGTCTTTCACAACATGAGTACTGTGGAAGGGTTTTACATAATGATACGCATGTGGCCTATGTTGAATTGCTCGCCTTCTTGGGGAGGGTGCGTGGGAAGGGAAGAGGGGAGAGAATTTGGAACTCAAAGTTTTAAAAACAGATGTTCAAAAACAATAAAAAAAAAGTTTTTGCATACAACTAGGAAATCAGATACACAGGCAATGGGGCGTACAAATTTATCTTGCCCTACAAGAGAAGAAGGGAAAGGGGGATGGGAGGGGAGTGGGGTGACAGAAGGGAGGGCTGACTGGGGAACAGGGCAACCAGAATATATGCCATCTTGGAGTGGGTGGGAGGGTAGAAATGGGGAGAAAATTTGTAATTCAAACTTTGTGAAAATCAATGCTGAAAATTAAATGTTAAATAAATTAAATTAAAAAAAATATCACAGTGAATCCTTTGGACACTGGAAATGGGGTCAAACCAGGAGGATGCTATACAAGCTGTACTTCAGCTCCCATGGAATGGCTGTACACCAGGGAAAGACCCATATTGGGGTGCCCCCTGACCCACAATGGGGCACTGATAGGGAAAAATGCCAAATGATCATTTTGTTGCCCACTATCAAACAAGGATAAACTGCTTAACATTACTATATAGGGAGATGATACATGTGTCCCCTCTATCATTATCACGTCTATTATAGAGGGAATCCAATTAGACAAGGCCTAAGAGTGGTTCTGTTATATCTTGATGATCTTAAGGAAAAAATAAAAAGAGAGAATAAAAGGAACATAGTGGGGGGCATGAAAAGAGGAAAGGGAAAGGAAGGTTAGGGGAAAATTAACTCACACAGAGTGTACAAGCAGACATCTATACAAGAAGAAGACAGTGGGGGAGGCATGGCTGACACTTGAACCTTACTTTCATCTGAACTGGTCAAAATATGGAAGAAAATGAAAACACACAGCTGGGTACAGAAATATGTTTCATTCAACAGTGAAATATGTGGGAAATGGGAGAAGGGGAGCTAGCAGAAGAATAGATTAAGGGAAGGATGAGTCCTAAACAAAATAAATTCTAAAGATGTATTAAAATATTTGTAACTCTTTTTGAGATGGCAAAGAATGGGAATCTGAAGTGGTGCCCATAAATCCGGGAATGAATGAACAAATTATGGTATATAACTATGGTGGAATGCTATTGTATTAACTCTTATCAGAATAATGACAAACCAGGATTCCAGAGGACTAATGATAAAACATGCTACCCACCTCCTGATACAGAGCTGAAGGACTTGGAATACAGAATGAGACAAATTTTTTTTATGACATAGCCAAAGTGGAAATTTATTTTAATTGCCTATACAGGGTAATGGGTATTGTTTTTCTTGTATTCTTAATGGTGGAGTGGGGAAGAGGGAGAGGTGAGAAGGCTGATCTTAGCTGATTAAGACAAAATATTAAAAAAAGAGAAGAAAACTTCGGAACTCTGCTCAACATAATAACCAAGCAAAATTGCTGAGAAGTAATGATGAAAAATACTACTTGCCCCCTGACAGAGGTGTGACAGATTTGGCTCGGAATTCAGAGCACAGATTGAGATGTATTCTTTTTAGATATGGCCAATGAGAAATTTTGTTTTGCTTTAATATGTACGTGTTCTGTTTTGCTTGCTTTCTCAGAGCTGGTGGGGCGGGGGGAGGGAGAGGAGAAAAGAACTTAAGAGAGAAACAGGGTTGATCTTTGAAAACAAAATGATAGAGCTTAAATGCAAGAATGTAATGGATGTTGCATAGTTCAAAGAGTTAGTAAAATTCAAAAGAAGATAAGAGATTAATGTTCCTGAACCCGCGTACATAGCAGTATTCCTCCACTCTGGAAAGTTCAACTCCCTTGGAGCCCTTTAATTCAATCTCAATTATATATATATATATATGAGATAAAAATATTGGAGAGATGATAAAGACCCTGAATAATCTATAAGAAAGTAACAGAGAAATGCCAGTCAGATCAATGGATGCCACACAGAAGTATTTATATTCTAAACTTTACCTCTGGATACATTGACTTTTATGCAATAATATGAAACTAGTTTATAAAATGAAAGAGGAGCTGTTAGGTTTTTTTCTAACAGCTGTCTGAATTTATCTCTTTGTATGAGCCTTAATCTTAATTATTAAATGATTTTTGCAATTCAGATGTGGTACATTCAAATCCCAGTTCTTTTGTTTATTCCATGTGACCTTCAGGCAAATCACTTCACTTTTCTGCACCTCAGTTTCCTCTTCTGTAAAATGATGGGGTTGGATCTGATAACCTCTAAGGTCCCTTCTAGCTCTAAATATTTGATCCTAACCTTGTAAAATAGAAAAATGGGAACAGAGAGTAACATCAACTTCTCACTAAATTTATAAGGGCAACAAAAGCTACCTGGCAGATGGCATGTACTGCTGATTATATCAAGGTTGATCAAAGTAATGCAAGGGCCTTTATATGCTTTCCTGCCCTGTTCCTCCTTCTGATAAAAACACTACTATTACTGTGGAATAAAGCTATCTTGAAATTCCAGAAGCACACAGTGAACCAATATATAATATAATGGACTTAGCCATTTACTTAATTAGACTTAGAACTGGAACAAAGTTGGGAACCATAGCAACTTCCACCTTGCTTCTTCATTATCCTTAAATACTAACATACAGTAAAACCAGTGCTCTAAATTGTAATACTGGCATCATGCACTAAGTTCTGCAAAGATTGCTTACATTTAGGTTGAAGAACAGTTTGTGCCATAAGTCAATTTTAAAAATTTAACATCCTGTACAGATTTTTTTTCCCCATGAAAAAAACTCAGGATTTAGGAAACTTCAAATGACCTTCAAATTAGTTGGAAAAGGATAATAAGAACGTTACATGAAATCACTTTGAAAATATAAATACTAACACATTAATACACATAAAATTCATGAAAACCAAAGTAAAAACATCTTTGTGTATGCACAGAAGTACATTATACCTCAGATATTTGTTCATTATAATTTTCATTAATATCTAATCACTTTATTAATTATACACTAGGTATTTTTTTTCTTTTAAATACTACTAGTTGACCTAATTACAATTACTTTAATTATTCACACTATGGAAAGTGTGAATAATTAAATCAAAACTAACTTATATCATACAATACAGGTTTGATTTAATAATCCAATAATTTACTTTAGGTACCCACAATAGCTTCTTAAAGTCAAATCTTTCTAGCAAGGCAAGTAGAAATAACTTTGTACTTCAAAGCCTACAAACAATGTTTCCACGGCTAAGCACTTCCTAGCTGTGTGATTGTAGGCAAATCACTTACCTTTTCTATGCCTCCATTTCCTCATAAGGATAACTATTCTTATAACACCTATCCCAGATGCAGTAATGAAAGCACTTAGCAAACTTTAAGAGCTTATATAAATAAATGTACAATTAATATTACTCATTTTACTTAAGAATCCATTAGCTCCCCTACGACTATGTCCAAGCCCAAATCTGTACCCTCCCTCACTCCATCCCACCACAAATACCCTCAAGCTGACTACAGAGCATTGCTGTGAGCACTTTAGAGATTTGTTTAAATGTTTTCATTTCAAAGGTCCTAAAATCAGCAAAGTAAGGAGAAATAATTGTTAATAAGGCAAGTGGCTGGGGCTAACACTGAAAAGAAGATTCAGGAAAATAGAGTGAAATTTAAAAAAAATAATACAGAAGCGCAGATGATGGTTTAAAAAAAAGTTCCTCTTTTGATTAAAAGAGGAAAGAGGTAAATTAGAGAACAGAAACATTAAGCGCGCTCATCCAGGATCATTTTATAGTTTTCTAAAATAAAGAATACAAAATTTCTATCGATGATGACCGCAATAAACAAGCTTTCAGTTTTACAGTTTTGTACTTAGCATTCTTAAAAACAAAGAAAAAATTTTATTTTGGACAAAAAATATCTCACAAGTTCACAGCGAAGGAAAAGGAAAAAAAAGTATAGTTTTCAAAGAAAGACATGTGGAACTTAACAGAACAGCTTATTATTCTGAGTAAAAGAAAAGTCTTTCAAGTGAATCCTGACAAACTTCAGGAATCTCTCTGAATCACTAATTACTGTATCATATTTCAGATAAGGACTACAACAAACATCAAAATTTTCTGTACATTTCTACCATTCCTAGCTAAGACTCACTTTCAAACTAGAAGTCAGAGGATATCTTAATTTTCTATTCCTTATTTTAAAGCAAAGAAAAATCACATCATATTAGTAAGTAAGATTAAAAAAAAAAGTCAAACCATATCCTATGATTTATAATAGCGGGAAAAATTCTACATGTAGAATTCCTCTAATGCTAAAAAGAAAAAAAAATGATAATATAATTATGAAATTTCAAAAGTGAAAAAATTTATGACTAGTATATGACAATCTCTAAAAATATGATTAATCCCTTTCTATTCTGAATTTGTTATAACTCACTGCAAAAAATATTTCAAGAGGGGCAACTAAGTGGTGTACTGCATACAGCACTGACCCTGGAGTCAGAGGACCCAGACACTTACTACTAGCTAAGTAATCCTGAACAAGTCATTTAACTTGATTGCCTCCTCCCAAAAAAACAAAGGGGAAAAAAATTAAGAACTAAGTAAATACACATTTTCTTAGCAAAACATTCATTGGTAAAGTTTTAAAGATGTTCCATATTCATATATATTATAAATATATCCATATATTTATACCTTCCATTTACTTGCTAACACCTCATATTTAAGGAATGTTTTCATTTGTACATAAAAGGTAAAAAAAAAAAATCCTACCTTTTATATTAACTTATGTTTTTTTTTAATTTTTTTAAAAAGCTTCGATTCAATATAACATCATGGATTTTTTTTAAGTCCAAGGTCATAATTTACTGAACACAGACAGGAGAAAATTTATAAAGGAGAAAAGCTGAAAGAGGCTGAATATTAACTTAATAGAAGTAAAATAATTTAAAATTGTAAGGATGAGGGTCCATTGTCCAATACCTATTATTTTCTATTCCTCCCAAATATTTTTTGATAACCCTAGACATTCAATTTAAAGGCTAAAATAGTTATAGGAATTAAAAAAAATTGTAAGGCTTTCTCCTTTGGAAAGCACTGCTGTGTAATTTGACTAGCATCACCTATTATATTTCTACTGCACTAACAGTCAAAATGGTGGAATTTTAAGAAATATATATATTCTTAGAAATCCTCTAATCCTAATCTGAGAATACCTTGTTTCCTTCCAAATCTAGCTCCAGAAACCCCGTAAGATTTTCCTGATCATCTAATGCTAATGCCCACTAGCATCCACATGATTACCTTGTTATTTATTGTGCATAATTTTATATGTACATGTCTCCCCAATTGAATGGAAGCTCTTAAGGCAAAGACTGTCATTTTAAGTCTTTGTAACCCCATCAACTACTTTGCAAAATGCCTGACACATAGCAGATACTCAAATACTTCAACAAACATCTATTAAGTATCTACTATGTACTAATTCTACTAGGTGCTGGGTATACAAAATATAAAACAATCTCTATGAAGCTTACATTCTGATGAATAAGACAGAGTACATATATAAATTTATATAGCCTCAGTATTAAACGAGTAATTATAGAAGAAAAGGAGGCCCAAGGAATTAGGTGATCCAGATTTTATGACTAGCTCTCCCAATCCACATTTTAAAACTTGGTTTTCCCACTAACTAGACCTTAAGACAAGTTACTTGACTGGGACATTTTATTCTTACGTAAAATAAAGGGGACTGGACTGTATTATTTTAAGGTCCCTTTTAGCTATAAACCCTATGGAGCCCAGAGGCTCTGCTACTACTAAAAAATTATTCTATTCTAAGGTCTTTATTAAAATTGTAATAACTACATAATAATATATCATTCTTAGATGATGCTTTAAAGACTGCAAAATGCTTTCCTTATAACAACCCTATAACAAAGTATAAGTATTATTACCTCCAATTTACAGAGTAAGAGACAGAAGCTGACAAGGTTTCACTGACTTTCCTGGAGACATGGTGCCAGTAAGCATCTAAGCTGAGATTTGAATCTCTGTCTTGTGTTCAACACGAGGACTCTGCACTAAACCATATTGTCTCTCCCTAAACCAAATTGCTGCCACATTTTCTTGTCTGCTCTGGCAAACATTTACTGACAGATAATGGGCTACATATAAAGACAATGTAAAAGAAAGCAAACTATTACTTTAGAACAAGAAAGTACTTCAGATATTATTAAAGCAATATTGAACAATGAAGTGAAGAATTGAGACAATTTTCAACTAACTCAAGTCTTGAGAACCACTTCTGCTTTACCTTCAGGCAAAATTTATTTCATTTTTGTTTTAATTGCTCAGGAATTGCTGCAATTTCCCACTTTACTCTGCATGTGTAAACATAACAAAAACAGAAAAATGCTGTTAGGGAATTGTCTAGAAGTGAGTAGGAATTTTTGCTTGAACTAGAGCAAATTATTCACTTCTTAAATAGAAAAAATAAGATATTAAGTACATTTACCTGTTACTATAAACATCAGAATCAATTTGTCTCAGTATGAGACTGAACTCCTCTCAAAGCATAATTAAAAATACAGACCTATACAAGAAACATCAGATGAAAAGGGTAAGCAAATATTGCAAATACCTACCTTCGTGGCAAGTTGAGACACTGAGGAGGTAATTTCATCTTGAAGTAACTGGTCCTTGTTCTTAAGAAAAACAAATATTTTAAAAGTCAAAAAACTGAATAGGAAATAAATCCTTCATCAACTAAAATATTAAATAAAAACATTTATTAAATCTAAACTTAATGATGGGTTCCATCACAACAATTCCATGGGAAATTTTATTTCTGTGGTAGAAATTTGTTTTAATCATGACATTACTAAAAAGCTTAGAACACAGATGTCATAATCTTATAAATCTTTACCCCGGGCTAACTAGTAGGCAATGGATGTCGAATTACACAAATTACATAAACATATACAACTTTTCCATACTTTACAAGATTTAACATCCTTGTATTTTAATACTAGCAATCCTTAACTTAAAAAAAATAAGGTAGTACAATGGTCTGAGAGTCAGAATACTTGCCTACCTGAGTTACCCACGGATATGAATTCCCCCTAAGAATGTGTAACACCAATGCAATACCCATAGCAGCTGCTATGAATATGCAGAAGTTTTTCCAGGGTAGATTTGCAAATATAATAAACTCTCTTCCTTTAAGACAAAACCAAAATGTTTATTCAGATACTAGAAAGCAAAATTTACCGTGGTAACAAAAAAGTGTACACATCACCAATCCAGAGAGCACCGACATCCCAAGTGTTCCCTCCGTTAGGTCTCCCCACAAACATGCTCCCCTAGGAAAATTCCTCCCCTATGCCCATTCAAGCTAGCTTCTCTCCCAGCTCTGCCTCACTTTCCTACTTCCTGCTCCTCCCACCACAGGCTCCATGTGATTTAGGCTCCATCACAACAGTCAGCTGGGCCAGAGCCCAAAGCAGGTCACATATGTCTATTAATGGGTGGGAAAGACCTTCCCATTCCATTAACATTACAGAATGTCAGCTCCTGACATCCACAGCAGACAAAAGGGGAAGTCCACAATCAGGGATACACCTCAATACAATACTCAATGTAGTATCAAGAAAACTAGATTTTAGTCCTACCTCCAATTCTAACTGATTGTGTGACCGTAATCTCTCAATCATTCTGTGCCCTAGTTTCCTCATCTACAAAATAAGGAGGCTGTACTCTTTAATATGTATAAGAAAGGAGAGGCACAACTGGAGAGCAGTTATTCTGAAGATTTAGGGGTTAGCAGAATGCAAATTCAGTAAGGGTCGGCAGCATGATGTGGCAACCGACAAAACTAATACAATTTGGAGCTATATTAAGTCATCACTTCCAGGGGCAGGGAGGTAATATTCCCATTGTACTCCGGCTTTATCAGACTTCATTTGAATTACTATGTTCAGTTCTGGACGCCACAGATTTAATAAGGATATTGATACGGTAAAGAATGTAATAGAAAAAGGCATCCAAGATGGTAAAAGGCCTTGCACCCACATTAAATAAGAATTGGTTGAAGGAACTGGGTATGCTGAACTTGATTAACAGAAGACCCAGGACTGCCTTCAAATCTTTCAAGGGCAGTAATACAGAGAAAGGATTGTAATTTTTCTATTTGGCCCTGAAGGGCAAAACAAAGGAGAGTGGCTAGAAATTACAAGAGGTAAACTTAGGCTTGCAGTCAGGAAAAACCTGTAACAATTAGAACTAATGAAAAGTAAAACTGGTTGTGGTGGTGAGGTGGTGGGCTTCTCACACCTTGTAGATCTTCGAGCAAAGGCTTAATGACAACATTTCAGGTATATTACGGAGGGAATTCCTTTGGTGTATGGGCTGAACTCCATGGCTACTGAAATCCCTTCCAAGTGTCAAATTCTGTGATTCCAAGACTTGATGGTTTGTAAAGTCCCCTCAGGAATTAACATCTGATGGTACTACAGTTATTTAGTAATTCCTAGGCCTGGGAATAAACATATAGGAATTCACAAAATCAACTAACAAATGACAAGTGAGTGTCTAACCAACAACAACTAAATAGTTGTTGATGAAGACTACAGGGAAGTCCAAATGGCAGCCTGTAGAGATTTTTCCCGTTATTAACTAGCAGAAATTTATATTCCTCCCTTTACTTCTAATAAAAGAGAAAATGTACATCATAGTAAATTATTCATTTTAATTCCTCATCTGCAAATGAATGTGTTGGACCAAATGACTAATGTTCTTTTGAGTGCCAATTTATGATCTATGAATTAACAACAGTGCCTTCAATCTGTTCATGACAGACAATCACACATTGTGCATGGCATAAGAAGTATCCTGACCTTACAAACTATCAAATTATGGAATCACAGAATTTTGATACTCAGAAGGGATTTCAGTAGCCATGGAGGTCAGCCCACAGAACTGAGGCAACATGGGGGTTCCACAAAGTAGAAGAGCTGACAGTAGCACTTCACTCCTTCACCTGTTTCTAGTATAATGCAATATACTTCAGTTTAATATATTCAGTTAAATGTATTTATACATTATATTATATGGTTTTAACAAAATGGACAAATAGTTTAAAAAGATTTCCCACAAAGACAGCATGAGTTGAAGATAATTCTATTAGTGTGAGCACTAAGAACAAGAAAGTGGTAGAGCTGACACTTTTCCTATTCCTGGTATAAGGTCTTCATCAACCATGACTATGAAGTAAAAACAATTATGGCTAACAAAGATTGTGACCTGAAATGTACCAGTCAACTTCAAGTACCCTGAGAAACAACTCAACAAAAATGAAAAAGAGTGCCAAAGGAAGAAAAGATTCAATAAAACTGGAGACAAAACAAGCCTGTCTATCCAGGCCAGGACTGCATAAGGCAAAAACCAGAATCCTACTGTTCATTTTTAGGACCCTTAAGAGGGACTGAATCAAAGGAGATTGTGGGTCCTGACATGGAGTCACACAACAGGGGTCAAAACTAATTCTCAGTAGGTGACTTCATAAGGACGTGGAGGGGCCAAGGAACCTGGCTCCAACTTGAGACCCTCTAGGAAGTGTAAAATCAATGCAATCTCTGGTTTGGGAGACCTGAAAGTAGCATGATCTCAAGTCAGGGCCAGTCTCCAAGGGACAAAGGCAACTGTGAAAGGAGACAAAAGGACTAAGGCTCCTGGGCAGCCTATGCCTGGAGGACCTCCAGGAGGCCTGAAGCTAAAAAGATTAATGATTAGAAGGAAAAAAGTTAACTTAGTGAGAGATGAGAGATAGATACCAGGAAGACGCCTGTGCTTATGTCAGGCCAAGATCAAACATAGGTAGAAGCAAGGGATTAAGAGGGCAGAGAAGGGGACAAAGACCAAATCATCCCATTGTACCAAGGCATATACCTAGTTACCCCATCCAAATAGCTAGGAAAGGGCAGAATCTGGCTTTTGCCACAAAGTCCCAAATTAGAAACTAGGCTGAGACACAAGTAAAAAGATAAAAAGTTCTAATACAATGAAGAAATAATGTGGGTTAAGAGAAGTCTAAAAGGTGAACTCAGACGGAGAGTAACTCACTGCACAGTTAAGTACAAACAGAACCTCTGCAGAAAAAAAAAGAATGGATTAGCCAAAATGACTCCAAGAATGGATGAAACACCTAAAGGAAGAAATAAAGCTCCTCAAATAGTGAA
Source organism: Trichosurus vulpecula (assembly GCF_011100635.1). NCBI lineage: Eukaryota > Metazoa > Chordata > Mammalia > Diprotodontia > Phalangeridae > Trichosurus > Trichosurus vulpecula. The sequence continues at coordinate 248,312,737 of NC_050575.1, forward strand.
TACCTTAAAAAATAGAATAGTGGAAACAAATCTCAATGATTCAATGAAACATCAAAAAATATTAGAATAAAGTCAAATGACTGGAAAATTATAAGAACATGTAAGGTATCCACTATAAAAACTTACCTGGAAAAGAGGATGAGAAATAATTTAAGAATCACCAGGATTCCCTGAGCTGTATGATCAAACGAAATACATGGATACCATATTTCAAAAGAAATAAAACTGTCTAGAACTATTAGAAACCCAGAGAGCAAAGTGAAAATTTTAAAAATCTACTGATTACTTCTTGAAAGAAACCTCAAACTGAAAGCACCCAGAAAAGTCATTACCCCAAATTTTCAGAGCTTCCAGGCCAAAGTAAAATATTCCAAGCAGCTATGGAATTCAAACACCAAGGAACAACAGGCAAGATCACACAAGACTATATTTTAACTATAACAAAAGAGGGTAAAGTTTGGAATAGTTGAAAATGTAAGGAAATTAAAAGTTTACAAGTAGAGCTGAATATAATTCTCCAGGGAAAAAATGGACCCATAATAAAATGGAAGACTTTGAAACACTCTTAACGAAAAAGCTGGAGCCAGGTAAAATCAATCGATTAACAAGGATTTATTAAGCACCATGTTCCAGGGAATGTACTAGGCATTGGAAATACAAAGTAAAAGGCATTCCCTACCCTCAAGGAGTATATATGGGGAAGACATAAATAACTACTTACATAGAAGATAAATGCAGAGTAGTTTGAAGGTAACCTGAAAGGAGAAGAATCATTAGCAGTTGGGGATGGGAGGGAGGTGGGAGGAATAGAGAGAGAACACAAAAGGTCTGTGAAAGAAGATGGCATTTGAGCTGAATATTGGAAGAAGCCTGAAAAACTAAGAGGCAGTAATGAAGAAGCAGATCACTCCAAGCCTGGTGGAGAGTTAGAGAAAAGGCACTGAGGTGGCAGAGGGAGTGTCCTGTTCAAAGAACGTAAATAGGCCAGTGTAGCTGGATTGTAGAGTGTATGCAGGGAAGTAAGGTATAAAACTGGAAATGTAGGAAATGGTCAAGTTATGAAAGATTTAAAGGACAGAGAAGTTTATATCTAATCCTGGAGGTAAGATATGAAAGCTATTGGAGCTTATTAGTCAAGTGGGGTAATATGGGCAGAGCTATACTTTAGAAAATTTACCTTGGCAGCCGAATGCAAGATGGATTAGACTTTGGAAGAAACTTGAAGCAGAGGGACCAGGTGAAGTGCTAAGAGTTTGAACTAGCTAGACTTAAGGCCATGAGTAGAAAGAAGTGAACGTATTGAGAGATATTGAGGTAGATATTCATTTGGAGATAGATGAGGTGAGAGTAGGGAGTTAAAGATGAAATACAGATCACAGGCCTGGGTGACTGGGGGAAGGTGGTACCCTCAATAGCAATAAGGGCACAACGAATGAGAAGAAATGGGAAGGGGGAATACAGGAAATATAAATTCTGCTTTAGACAATTTGAGCTTGAGATGCTTTAGAACATCCAGTTCAACACGTCCAGGAGGAAATCAGAGATGGATGATTATAACTCAGCAGAGATACTAGAGCTGGATACATTTATATCTGGAAATTATCTACAGAGAGAGAATTCCTGAATCCATGAGAACTAGTAAGATTAGCAAGTGAGATCATATACAATGAAAAGTGAAGGAGGCCAGGACAGAAACTTGGTGGACACCTACAATGAGTGTACATGACATAGATTAAGAATCAGCAAAAGAGACTAAGAAGGAATGCTTGGACAGAGGGGAGGATAAGGAGAAAGTAATGCCACAAAAACCTAGGGAAGAGACAAAGGTCAAGAGTGTCACAGGCTACAGAGGTCAAGGAAGATGAGGACTAAGAAAAGTCCATTAGATTTAGCAATTATTAATTTTAAAGAGGATGCTTTCTGTTAAATTATAAGGTCAGAAGTCAGATGGCAGAAGGTTTAGAACAGAATAAGAGGGGTAGAAACACCAGCTTTAGTTGCTTTCTCAAGAAGTTCAGCAACCAAGGAGAGGTGAGATACATAAAAATAGTGGAGATGTTCCAGCCAAGTGAGGGTTTTTTGAGGATGGAGAGAGACATGGGCACAGTATTTGAAATGCAATCACAGGAGACAAAAAAAAAAAAAACCCCAAAAAAGCCAGAAAGATAAAGACAGTTGAACAAGCTGTTCAACTTGTTAGTTCTGAAGAAACTAAATGATTATCAAATACTTTTCTACTAGACAAATGTCCTTTCAGAAATCTCACTCTTTTCAGGGGTCACAGAGGTAATGAACTCAAGGACTGGGTGTGGCTTTGTTGTGTTCTTTGGTATCTTTTTCAATCAATCAATAAACACTTTTTATTAAGCACCTACTATATGCCAGGTACTTACAGTTATGACCTACTAAAACCAAGTATCAAAATACAAGTAAGCTGAACTTGAAGTGTTAAATGAAGATTTTGGGGGGGGGCAGGCAGGGCAATTGGGGTTAAGTGACTTGCCCAAGGTCACACAGCTAGTACAAGTGTCAAGTGTCTGAGGCCGCATTTGAACTCAGGTCCTCCTGACTCCAGGGCCGGTGGGCTCTGCTCACTGCGCCACCTAGCTGCCCCATGAAGATTTTTTTTTTAAATAATGAAGCATACTTAATCACACTGTTCTCACCAAAAACATTTATTTTGGTGAATGTAAACACACTACTAAAAATTATTTCATCTTCATCTCATTATTTAAAAACACATGTGTGCATTTTATAATATATGTATTAAGCATAGTAGCGCATTATGTAATATACAAATAAACATACATTAGAGGTACATGACAAAAAAAATATTTATTAATGGGGCACAATCTAATCAATGAACCTAAAATTGTTTTATTGTTCTCTTGTGCTTAGAAACACTAGAAAAGAAATTTAGTTTACACTAGAAAAGAAATTTAGTTTCAAACCTAAATGCAGAGTTCTCCAAATTGGTGGAAATAGGTGGCTGCTTTAAAGAAAATTGGCTCGATATCCAATCTCGATGGAATGCATATCTAAAAAACTAAAGATGAAATACTCAGAGTCCTTCAAGTTATTTAACACACACACAAAAAAAGGAAGAGTTGGGAAGACTCTGGTTTCTTTACTAGCATAAAGGTTTTCATAACTATGTGGGAGAAAGGAATGCACTTATTTTTCAAGGCCACCAGAAACTTCTGAAAATATAGTATTAGTGGGCAAGGATACAAAGTATCATTTTAAATAAGTTCAGTTTCTGAGGAGAAAAAAAAGCATTCTGCAAATACTAGCATTCGAGGAGTGGGGGGTGGGGCGTGGGGGGGCAGGACATTAAATTGTAACCAAATCTAAATAATTTTGAGCTTTATCAGGCTGTAGGAGAAGGTCCCTAAAGATTATTTATGTTTAGGTTAAAGTTACATCTTCCTTACCACAATGCCCTCCTCTACACTCCAACTTGTAGTAAAATTTCAAATATGGTATATATAACTCTACTGATAAGTACTATAAGTTTGAGAATTTTATGTTTGTACAAAATGACAAAATTATTGTGGTAGAACATTTTTCTACTAACTCACATATTAATATTCATAGATTATTCTTAAAAAAGCTAAGATGAGAAAAAAAATCACATTTCTTTAAAAGAAGCCCAGATTGCAGAGTTTTGCACCATTCTGACAGAATTGGTAAGATGAAGGGCAGAGACTATTTAGTTTTTGATCTTGTGTCCTCATTATCTACTTAGCATAATGTCTGCATGTGGTATGCATTTAATAAGTACTTGCTGTTTGACTGACAACTTGTAAGAATTAACATCTCTTTAACTGGACTATTTCCATGTATTTTTTCAAGGTTCTTTTATAACCACCTTACTTACCACCTTATATCTTTGTTTTCAGAAATTAGTTTACAGGGACATTATAGATAAATAAAGGTGAAATGAAAATCTTCAGTCAAGATACGGAGTACAGAGGGAGAGCATTGATTCTGGAGTGATAGGACCCAGGTTAAAATTCTCTCTCTTTATGATGTTTATAAGCTGTCTGACCCGTGGCAAGTCATCTTACCTCCAAGCCTCGTTTCCTCATCTGTAAAATGAAGGGGCTAAACAAGACAGCCACTGAGATTCTTTCCAATAGTAAAGCTATGATCCTATGACATTACATAGGTTTTCAAAGTACTATACTATTTTATAGAAAATTCTCACTCTAAGTAAATATCTTTTTAAATGCAGGAGCAACATTAGTAATACTGACATTCTGGGCAAGGGGTAATATAAATAAAGTTAAAAGCATTTATTATCCTTTGTTCCATATTCAGTTGACTAAAATTTCAATAAGCCAGAGAGTTTTAAATAGTACTTGGCAAATATAAAGCAGCAAAAACTAAATCAGGTGGAACTTCACAAGGAAAAAATAGCTAATAGACCCAAGAGCACAGAGAGAACAGTACAGGAAGTGTGGCCTTGGCTGGCAAGGAAAAAAAGATGAAAGAACTTTTAATTTTTTATGAACACTGAAACTTTCTCCCACAAGCAGTCTATCACTAAATAGCTATGTAACCCTGGGAAAATTACTTCATTTCTTTGAGTCTCAGTTTCATCATCTATAAAGTAAGGGAACTGGATAACCAAGATTCTTTCCTCCTCTATGATTCATGACTATTCTAAACTTATACAGATAGGGAAAGCATTATGTCTATATAATTTTATGATGAATAGGGGGAAAGGATTTGTCTTTAAAGTTATTAATTAAATTAACTAAGGCTCTTTTTAAACTCACTGACTAAATGAATTGGGTCCTCTATTTTATCAGCTTTAATAATTTATTTGATAATAATAAGAAAAAGAATTTTATCTGCAGTTCAGTCTTTCTCTTGTAATTACATGATAGCAAATAAACTTTTCAACTACACATATATATCATCTATAACTTTTGATAGGTTTCAAAGAAATAAAGTTCAATCCACCACCCTGATGATGGCACATAGTGTTTACAACATTTGCCAAGAACATCCTGCCACTTACTCATTCTGGTTTTTAACAGGCATCACTTTGGAGTATTGAGTAGGGGCCACAGTTGAAAAAGCCATTAGCTTTATCTTCCCTATTTCTTAATCTAGACATTACTCAATGTTCAATAGGATAAAGCTTCTGTTCTTTAAATAACAACCTGGGGGGAAAAGTTAATTTTCAGTATACATTAGAGTCAGGGATGCCAAGAAGGAAGATTACTAAAACTAATCTGTTCGTGGCTTACATTTATTTCCAGATCTTGATTTTAAAATTCAAATAATTTCACTGTTGTCTTTTTAAAAAAGAAACCTTCTACTTGAAGCATCTTTAAAAATTATACTTTTTTATTCATCCCATTTAAAATTTGGTTTTGATGCAACTTAACAAACTAATGAGTTTTCATTGTTTGGTATAATGTTTCAGGATTTAGCACACAGTATAATTTTCCTTTAAAAAGTTATTCAGTTGGCACAAATTAACTCTCCTTTGAACACACTATTTTTGGTATCTAGGTAATAGAAATAAAAAACTTATTAAAAAAATTCCTATTCTTAGTAAAAGTACCTAAAAGTAAGTTGGCCATAATATTCCTTAGGAACACACAAATGTTCTTTTGTTTAAGCAAGCTTGTAAAGTGATAAAAAGGATTAATTTAACAAGTGCATTAAATGTTCCTTATAAATCCACGCATACCTCCCTCTGCAATTTTAAGTACTAAATCAGATTTTTTAAAATTGAGTTTCATTACGCAGACACTCCTATAATACCTAGATAACCAAGGGAAGGAAGCAGGTTAGAGATGACAAAAAAAAATACCATGACTTTTGGGAAAGCATTTTTATCTTGAGTCTCAAGAACTTCCAAGTAAATTCAAGTTTCTCAATACATCATCCTTCCTTGGTTATTGTTAAGTTAGAATTTCATTATTGTATATAGTTTAAAATATCTAGGGCTAACATTTTGGAAGCAATATGGAATCACTCAAGTAGGTCACTGATAAAAAGTCTTCATGTACACCAAAATATTTATAATATCACTTTTTTGTGGTAGCCAAGCAAGCAAGTAATAAACATTTGTTAAGCTCCTGCCATGTGCCAGGTACTGTGCTAAGCACTGAGGATACAAAAAGATGCAAAAGACGGTTCCCTGTCCTTAAAGAGCTTACAATCTAACATATAACATATATACCATATGTAATATACTTTGACAAGCCATATTACAGGATAAATAGAAAATAATTAATAGAGGGAAGGCATTAGAATTAAGAGGAGTTGCAAAAGGCTTCCTGTAAAAGATGAGATTTTAGTTGGTACTTAAAGGAAGCCAAGGAAACCAGTTGGCAGAACTGAACAGAAAAAACACAAGAACAAGGGATAGCCAGAGAAAATACCTGAGCATGGAGATAACAGCAAGGAGCCAGAGTCACTGGACAGAAGATTGCAGGGCAGGGAATAAGAGATGTAAGAAGACTAAAAAGGTAGGAGGGGGGTAGGTTATGAAGGGCTTTGAATATCAAAATGAGCACTTTGTGTTTGATTCTGGAAGCAATATGGATCCAATGAAGTTTACTGAGAAGTGCAGTGATATGGTTGAATTTGTGCTTTAGGAAAGTCACTTTGGTAGCTGAATGGAGGATGGATGGGAGCAGGGAAATACTTAAGACAGGCCAACCCACTAGCAGGCTACTGCAATAATCAAGATGTGAAGCGATGACAGACAGAACTGGAGCGGTGGCAGTGTTAGAGGACAGAAGGAGAAATTTAAGAAAGGTGTTGCAAAGGTGCAATCAATAGGCCTTAGCAACAGATTGGATATGGGGGAGTAAGAGATAGTGAGGAATTGAGGATAAATCCTAGGTAGTTAGCCTGTCTGACTGGAAAGACTGTGCTGTCCTCTGATGTAGGATGTCTACCGGACATTCAGTATGAGATGTCTGTAAAGCAGCCAAACCCTGGAAATAAAGTTAATGTCCCTTCACCTGGGGAATGACTAAACAACTTGTGATATATGAATGAAATGTAATATTGTAATGTAAGAAATATGAATAGAAGACTTAGATGAACCAATCTATGTGAAAAAAGTAGTGCCAAGAAAATAATATACATATTAACTACAATGAATAAAAGAATAACAATCACTAAACAATGAAAATGAATGTTGCAAAATTACAAAGGACAAGCATGGTCCCAAAGACCACACGTTTATATGAGAAGAAAAAATTCTCACTCCTTTGCAAAAATGGGAGGTCCATTAATGGGGGGCATTAAATATAAACTAAAAGTTTTCTTCAATGTAATAAGTTTTTTTTTTCTGAGTTCAAATCTATTTTATTTTTATTTTTTTTGTCTTTGAATTCCATATTTTATTATTTAATGTTTTTTTAGGTTTCAGCATTGATTTCCACAAGGTTTAGAGTTACAAATTTTCTCCCCATTTCTACCCTCCCCCCCACTCCAAGATGGCATATTCTGATTGCCCCATTCCCCAGGCAGCCCTCCCTTCTGTCACCCCACTCCCCTCCCCCATCCGCCTTCCCCTTACTTTCCTGTAGGGCAAGATAGATTTGTATGCCCCATTGCCTGTGTATCTTATTTCCTAGCTGCATGCAAAAAGAACTTTTTTTTTTGAGCATCTGCTTTTAAAACTTTGAGTTCCAAATTTTCTCCCCTGTTCTCTTCCCACCCACCCTCCCTAAGAAGGCAAGAAATTCAACATAGATCACACATGTATCATTATGCAAAACACTTCCATAAGTCATGTTGAGAAAGACTAACTGTATTTCCGTCCATCCTATCCTGTCCCCCTTTATTCAATTTTCTCCCTTGACCTTGTCCCTTTTCAAAAGTGTTTGCTTTTGATTACCTCCTCCCCCATCTGCCCTCCCATCTATCATCCCTGCTTTTTTATCCCCTTCCCCCTTCTTTCCTGTGGGGTAACATACCCAATTGATTGTGTATGTTATTCCCTCCTCAAATCAAATCCAATAACAGCAAGAGTCACTCATTCCCCCTCATCTGCCCCGTCTCCCTTTCCCACAGAACTGCTTTTACTTGCCACTTTTATGTGAGATAATTTACCCCATTCTATCTCTCCCTTTCTCCCTCTCTCAATATATTCCTTTCTCATCCCTTAATTTGATAGCATCCCTTCATAATCAACTCACCCTGTTGTGTGTGTGTGTGTGTGTATGTATACGTACACACATACATATGTATGTATATTCCCTTCAGCTACACTAATACTGAGGTCTCATGAATTACACACATCATCTTTCCATGTAGGAATGTAAACAAAACAGTTCAACTTTAGTAAGTCCCTTATGATTTCTTTCTTGTTTACCTTTTCATGCTTCTCTTGATTCTTATTTGAAAGTCAAATTTTTTATTTAGCTCTGGTCTTTTCTTTAAGAAAGCCTGAAAGTCCTCTATTTTAAGGAAAATCCATATTTTGCCTTGGAGCATGATACTCAGTTTTGCTGGGTAGGTGATTCTTGATTTTAATCCTAGCTCCATTGACCTCCAGAATATCATATTCCAAGCCCTTCAGTCCCTTAATGTGGAAGCTGCTAGATCCTTTGTTATCCTGATTGTGTTTCCACAATACTCAAATTGTTTCTTTCTGGCTGCTTGCAGTATTTTCTCCTTGATCTGGGAGCTCTGGAATTTGGAGACAATATTCCTAGAGGTTTTCTTTTTGGGATCCTTTTGAGGAAGCGATCATTGGATTCTTTCAATTTCTATTTTACCCTCTGGCTCTAGAATATCAGGGCAGTTCTCCTTGATAATTTCTTCAAAGATGATGTCTAGGCTCTTTTTTTGATCATGGCTTTCAGGTAGTCCAATCATTTTTAAATTATCTCTCCTGGATCTATTTTCCAGGTCAGTGGTTTTTCCAATGAGATATTTCACATTGTCATCCACTTTTTCATTCCTTCAGTTCTGTTTTATAATATCTTGTTTTCTCATAAAGTCACTAGCTTCCACTTGCTCCAATCTAATTTTTTTTAGTTTATTTAATTTAATATATTTAGTTTTCAGCATTGATTTTCACAAGAGTTTGAATTACAAATTTTCTTCCCATTTCTACCCTCCTGCCCACTCCAAGATGGCATATATTCTGGTTGCCCCATTCCCCAGTCAGCCCTCCCTTGTCATCCCACTCCCCTCCCATTCCCTTTTCCCTTCCTTTCTTGTAGGGCAAGATCAATTTGTATGCCCCATTGCCTGTGTATATTATTTTCTAGTTGCATGCAAAAACTTTTTTTTTTTGTTTTTGAACCTGTGTTTTTAAAAAGTCCCAAATTCTCTCCCCTCTTCCCTTCCCACCCACCCTCCCTAAGGCGGCAAGCAATTCAACATATGCCACATGCGTATCATTATGTAAAACCCTTCCACAATACTCATGTTGTGAAAGACTAACTATATTTTGCTCCTTCCTAACCTATCCCCCTTTATCCAATTTTCTCCCTTGACCCTGTCCCTTTTCAAAAGTATTTGTTTTTGATTACCTCCTCCCCCATCTGTCCTCCCTTCTATCATCCCCCCTTTCTTATCTTCTTCTTCCTTCTTTCCTGTGGGGTAAGGTATCCAAATGAGTGTGTATGGTATTCCCTCCTCAGGTCAAATCTGATGAGAGCAAGATTCACTCATGCCCCCTCACCTGCCTTCTTTTCCCTTCCTACAGAACTGCTTTTTCTTGCCACTTTTATGTGAGATAATTTACCCCATTCTATCTCTCCCTTTCTCCCTCTCTCAATATATTCCTCTCTCATCCCTTAATTTGATTTTATTTCTTTTAGATATCATCCCTTCATCTTCTACTCACCCTGTGCCCTCTCTCTCTCTCTCTCTCTCTCTCTCTATGTGTGTGTGTGTATATATATATATATATATATATATATATATATATATGTATATATATTCACTTCAGCTACCCTAATACTGAGGTCTCATGAATCATACACATCATCTTTCCATGTAGAAATGTAAACAAAACAGTTCAACTTTAGTTAAGTCCCTTGCGATTTCTTTTTCTTGTTCTTTTTCTTGATTACCTTTTCATGCTTCTCTTGATTCTTGTGTTTGAAAGTCAAATTTTCTATTCAGCTCTGGTCTTTTCACCGAGAAAGCTCGAAAGTCCTCTATTTTATTGAAAGTCCATATTTTGCCTTGAAGCATGATACTCAGTTTTGCTGGGTAGGTGATTCTTGGTTTTAACCCTAGCTCCACTGACCTCCGGAATATCATATTCCAAGCCCTTCAGTCCCTTAATGTGGAAGCTGCTAGATCTTGGATTATTCTGATTATTTTTCTACAATACTCAAGTTGTTTCTTTCTGGCTGCTTGCAATATTTTCTCCTTGATCTGGGAGCTCTGGAATTTGGCCAATGTTCCTAGGAGATTTCTTTTCAGGATCTATTTGAGGAAGCAATGTGTGGATTCTTTCAATTTCTATTTTGCCCTGTGGCTCTAGAATATCAGGGCAGCTCTCCTTGATAAAATTTCTTGAAAGATAATATCTAGGCTCTTTTTTTGATCATGGCTTTCAGGTAGTCCAATAATTTTTAAACTATCTTTCCTGGATCTACTTTCCAGGTCAGTGGTTTTTCTAATGAGATATTTTACATTGTCTTCCACTTTTTCATTCCTTTGTTTCTGTTTTATAATATCTTGATTTCTCATAAAGTCACTAGCTTCCACTTGCTCCAATCTAATTTTTAAGGTAGTATTTTCTTCAGTGGTCTTTTGGACCTCCTTTTCCATTCAGCCAATTCTGCCTTTCAAGGCATTCTTCTCCTCATTGGCTTTTTGGAGCTCTTTTGCCATTTGAGTTAGTCTATTTTTTAAGGTGTTGTTTTCTTCAGTATATTTTTCAGTATTTTTTGGGTCTCCTTTAGCAAGTCATTCACTTGTTTTTCATGGTTTTCTTACATCCTTTTCATTTCTCTTCCCAATTTTTCCTCTACTTCTCTAACTTGCTTTTCCAAATCCTTTTTGAGCTCTTCCATGGCCTGAGACCAGTTCATGTTTTTCTTGGAGGCTATTGTTGTAGGCTCTTTGACTTTGTTGACTTCTTCTGGCTGTATGTTTTGGTCTTCTTTGTCACCAAAAAAGATTCCAAAGTCTGAGACTGCATCTAGGTGCGTTTTCGCTGCCTGGCCATGTTCCCAACCAACTTACTTGACCCTTGAGTTTTTCGTCAGGGTATGACTGCTTGTAAAGAGTACTTTGTTCCAGGCTTGAGGGGATGTGCTGTTGTTTTCAGAGCTATTATAGCCAGCTCTGCCACACCAGCACTCCCTCCTTCCCCAAGAACCCCCAACCTGGACTGGACTCAGATCTTCAGCAGGCTCTGCACTGTGCTGTGATCCGCCACTTAATTTCTCCCATTAGGTGGGCCTGGGGCCAGAAGCAACTGCAGCTGTAGTTCTGTAGCTGCACTACCCCCGCCGCCCCCAGGGTGGTGGCCAAACCACGAACTCTATCACCCTGTCCCAACAGCTTTTCCCACTAACCTTCTCTGTTGTCTTTGGTGTTTGTGGGTTGAGAAGTCTGGCCCACAGCTCACTGATTCAGGGCACTAGGGCCTGCTCCACCCAGCTCCTGGTCTGGTTGGTCCTGCTGCCGCCCAGGCTGGGTTCTGTTCTGCTCCCAGTTCCGAGCGCGATAGACCTCACCCAGCAACCATCCAGGCTGTCCTGGGCTGGATCCCTGCTTCCCTCTGCTATTTTGTGGGTTCTGCAGTTCTATAATTGGTTTAGAGTCATTTTTTATAGGTTTTTGGAGGGACTTGACGAGCTCATGCTAGTCCCTGCTTTCCAGCCGCCATCTTGGCTCCACCCCCCAAACCCAATCTAATTTTTAAGGTAGTTATTTTCTTCAGTGGTTTTTTTTTGGACCTCCTTTTCCATTTGGCTAATTATGCCTTTCAAGGCATTCTTCTTCTCATTGGCTTTTTGGAGCTCTTTTGCCATTTCAGTTAGTTTATTTTTTAAGGTGTTATTTTCTTCAATATTTTTTTGGGGTCTCCTTTAGCAAGTCATTGACTTGTCTTTCATGATTTTCTTGCATCACTCTCATTTCTCTTCCCAATTTTTCCTCTACTTTTCTTACTTGCTTTTCCAAATCCTTTTTGAGCACTTCCACGGCCTGAGACCAATTCATATATTTCTTGGAGGCTTCTGTTGTAGGCTCTTTGACTTTGTTGACTTCCAGTTGTATGTTTTGATCTTCTTTGTCACCAAAAAAGATTCCAAAGTCTGAGTCCGAATCTGAGACTGTTTTCGCTGCCTGTTCACGTTCCCAGCCAACTAACTGACCTTGAGCTTTTTGTCAGGGTATGACTGCTTGTAGAGTAGAGGGTACTTTGTCCCAAGCTTGAGGGGCTGCACTGCTGTTTTCAGAGCTACTTCTACACAGCAAGCTCTGCCACACCAGTGTTCCTTGTCCCCCAAGAACCACCAACCAGGACAGAGACCCAGATCCAGGCAGGGCAAAGCAGCCTTTGCACTCCTGCTCTAATCTGCTGCTTAATTCCTCCCACTGGTTGGGCCTGGGGCCAGTAGCAACTGCAGCTGGAGCTCTGGAAGCAACCTCAGAGCTGCACTACCTCCACTGTCCCCGGGGCAGTGGCTGACAGGGAATTCCTTTCACTCTGTCCCAGCAGTTTTTCCCACTAACCTGCTCTATTGTCTTTGGTATTTGTGGGCTGAGAAGTCTGGTACCTGCCACAGCTCACTGATTCAGGGCTCTACAGCCTGGTCTGCCCGACTGCCTGTCTGATTGGTCCTGGCCTGGCCCACGCTGAGCTCTGCTCAGCTCTGCTCCCAGCTCAGTGCGATAGACCTTACTCAGCAACCATCTAAGCTTTCCTGGGCTGGCACCCTGCTTCCCTCTGCTATTTCATGGGTTCTACAGCTCTAGAATCTGTTCAGAGTCATTTTTAATAGGTGTTTGGAGGGACCTGGGGGAGAGCTTAAGCAACTCCCTGCTTTTGAGCTGCCATCTTGGCTCTGCCCTCTGCCCCACCCCCGTTCTATTATTAATTAGGTATATACAAGTGGGCAGATGGTTTAACCTCTCTAGACTAGGCCTCAGTTTCTCCTATGTACTATGAGGTGATTGGGCCAAACTATCTAAAATTCCTTCAAGTTATAAATTTAGATGTTTTACAAGCCTTACATAATGGTTAAAAGAAATTAGTTCTTTTTCTGGCACTCTACTCTTTTCTTATATATTTTACAACATAATTATAAAAGTTTCTTGGGTTTTGATAACCAAAAATTGAAACTTAAAAGATATGGGAATACTGTTTCTCACAGAAACATCAAACAATAAAAGTATTTTTACAATGAGACTTGTATTAAAATGACTAAATAAAAAGTCTCTATTAAGGAAGGGAGCTGAAAATGTGAGTCTAGTACTACCTCAGCATTAAAACACCAACCAGACAAACAATTCCTTCTATTCTCTCCCTTCGTGAGTACATCAACTCCCATGCATGATTCTGGAGACAACTCTAAAATCTAGATACAATATTGATTTTTCTTTCAAGCTACAGGAATGCACATCTCCAAAGAACTAAGGACTAAAAGGATTGGAAGTTATGGTGAGGACAAAGAACAGGATTTAGTGATGTAAGACAGGAAAACTAGAATGATCACAAATTATGATCAGATAAAGATATTTCAGAGTTTATGTAAATGAATGTGGAACACTTGCTGGTGATGACAAATAAAGAGTATGACCATCTCTGTATAACTGGCCGGATGAAGGAGTAGGTTATGGGAAATGAATAAATTGAAGAATTGGAAGGTGAAAATGTTTGAGGGAATAACAACATGTATATTGAAGTCCCCTAGGGTAGGAACAGGGGAATAGAGAAAGTCTTTGAGACATGCACTAAAATGACTGAAGGAAGAAAAATGTCCTGGAGGTGTACAGATAACAGAATCTTGAATGTTTAATAAATATGAACTGAATGAATCCCAGAGAAGAAGCTACTGAGTGATGGTGGTAGAGGGAGAATCTTAAAGTGGTAATGGGGAGCAAGGAATGTTCCAACTACAGGAGTGAAAAGGCATAGACCAAACTGCTGACTAGGGTAGCCAGGAAAGTTGTATCATCAGAAGGGAACTAGGATCTTCCACCACAAAATGTTTACCTTGAATTTATTTTGTATATTTAATTATGCATTTGTTATCCTCTCCAAAACAACAAAAGCTCTTTAAGGGAAAGATGGTTTCATTTTTGTCTTTGCATCCTTAGTACCTACCACATAGTTAAGTGCTTAAAAAACATTTGTCGATTGATTGACTATAGATTTTCATCTGCCCTCCACGTAACTTGGAATTTTTTCTTTAGTCACATAATAGACCCATCCTCTCACAAAAACAAAAGGTCTCTTCATGCTCAAAGAGGCCTAGGTAGAAAGACATGAAAAGAAATTCAAGGATTAACCTACCCTCTACAGGATCTATATTTTGGCACAAAAACAGTACAGAAGTAGTTAAAAATTAAGATTTCCCTTTCTTAAATAGTGGGTCTTCACACATACACTGGAGAATTGATATAAGCTGGGGGTGCAGAAATGTCAAAGTCACAAAACTTAAAGTGGTAAAGCAAGACATATGAGAAGAGAGACTATCATATAATTACTTTTCAATTCTAAAGAGTTCATTGTAATGGTAGGCTTGGATATTTGAATTATAGAATTTAGAACAGAATATATACAACATAGATCTGAAGAGTCTTCAGAATCCATCTCGTCCAATCTGTACCCAAATGAGAATCCCCATTAAAATGTACCTGAAAAGTTGTCAACCATCCTTTGCTTGAAAGTGATGCAACATTGAGGAAGAATCCACCATCCTCCTTAGTCAACTGTTCCATTTTCTGATAACTCTAAGTGTTAGGAAATGCTTTCTTACATCAAACCCACATTCGGTTCTTTTTAATTTCTACTCATTATTTCTTTTGTTCTCTAAAGTCAAAGAGATAAAGTTTAATCCCTACCCTGAGTTTTC
This sequence comes from Trichosurus vulpecula, assembly GCF_011100635.1. Lineage (NCBI taxonomy): Eukaryota > Metazoa > Chordata > Mammalia > Diprotodontia > Phalangeridae > Trichosurus > Trichosurus vulpecula. The sequence goes on from NC_050575.1 coordinate 248,327,778, forward strand.
TCTTCTCCAGTGTAAAGAGCTCCAGTTCCTTCAGCTGGTCATTATATGTGATCTCATGACCCTTCACCATTTTGGCTACCCTTCTTGGGACATTCTAGTCTTACTTGTGGTGTAGTGGACAGTGTGTTAGTCCTGGAGTCAAGAAGATTTGAATTCAAATTCAACCTCAGACATTTACTAGCTGTGTAACTCTGGGAAAATCGCTTAGCCTCAGCTTCAGTTTCCTCATCTGTAAAACGGGGATAACAACACCTCCAGAGTTGCTGTGAGAATAAAATGAAATATCTATAAACCACTCTGCAAAGTTTAAAGTAATGTACGATGCTATGTCATGGTAGTAGTACAAACAGCAGAAACAGCAGTATTTCCAGTGTTCTTCCTAATCTGTGGCATTCAGAAATGAACACTACAATTGAGATATGGTCTACCAGGCAGAGAACCTGTAACTTCGAGGCCACACGTAGTCTTCTAGGTCCTTGGGTGCAGCTTTTTGACTGGCTCCAAATTTTACAGAACCAATCCTTTTATTAAGGGGATTTGTTCTGTGAAGTTTGGATTCAGTCAAAGGGCCACACTTGAAGAGGGGCTACGTGTGGCCTCAAGGCTGCAGGTTCCCCACCCCTGGGCCAGAGCAGAATACAGTGGGACTATCACTTCATGACACTATGCTTCTCTTAATGTAGTCTAAAGGTGCAATATCAGAGTTGAGTCATATTATGCTTGCAATCCACTAAAACCTTTCGGTCTTTTTTTAAATCAACTGTAGTCTAGCTACAACCTCCACTATCTTGTACTCATGAAACTAATATGTAGAACCAAAGTACTTCCAATCATTCCAGAACTAGATGCCCTGACAAGCACATGCTTGTACTCAATAAATACTTGTTAATACAAAGTAGTAGCAGTGGCTATATCACTTAGGCTCTTGAACTAGTTAGGTTCTTATGACAGAGTGTCTGATGAAAGCCAGGAAGGGACATACTCAGTAGCTTCCAGGTGCCTGGTCCCTTTCATGAACGCTGCTCTGATCTCCTTTTTCCCCCCCTTTTCTTTGGCAGCTAGATGCTACAATGGAGGTAGCACAAGGCTGGGAGACAGAAAGATTCAAGTTCATATGCTTTCTTAGACATTTACTAACTGTGGCTCTGGGCAAGTCATTTAACCTCTCTGGACCTCAGGTTCTTTATCTATAAAATGGGAGACGTAGCAGTGTGTTGGATTTGATGACCTCTACGGTCCCTTCCACCTCTAAATCTACAGTTCTGTCATCCATCCCTCCACATTACACTTCTTCCTATTCTCTCTTCAGTCTGTCTTCCTTCCTATCACAGACATTATATACATGGAACATTTTCCATTATTGCTGTGGAATAAGAGGCAGGGATCTTCCGATTAATTCTATTTTCCAAGAACTGTTTATTAGTTCAAATGCAGCAAACAGGTATGAAGGGAAAAGGGCACAGAAAAGAAATATAAGAAATCAAAGATTGAGACAAAAAAAAGCTGAATGAAGGTACATGAGACAAAAAGAAAGAAAGAGAGTACAGAACATGTAAGGAAAGGAGGGCATCAGGGCCAAATGATTTAGTTGGGTTTTTCTGGTTCTGCTACCAATAACTACTGTATGTACACCATCTAAGTTCAGGTCAGCATAGACTACTAGAATAGTGCTCTAAATGAGCTCTCTGACTTCAATGTCCCCCAATTTAATCTATATACCAATGCCAGAATAATATTCCTAACACATAACTCTGGTCAGGTCATATCACTGATTAAAAATCTTCCAAGTGGATACCTACTGTCTGCTCCTAGTCTGGACTCATTGATTGAGAACCATCCATAATCTGACCCCAACCTACCTAAATCTACATCATTCTCTTTCACTAACTCTGCTGCTCCAAACAAACTTGTAATTTTCCAAATCAGCCTGCCCTTTCCTGCTTCCTTGACTTTAAAGAAAGTACCCTTCCCTCTCCCCCTTTAATAAAATTTTTCAAGGTCTACCTCAGATGCTAAGTTATATTTCCTTCCTCAGAGCTCTCACAGCACTTATCATAATTCCTATATACTTATGTTCTGATTTAAGCTATTTATCCATTTCCCCAACAAGACAGCAATATTCTTTATGAATTTTACTCATTTCCCCCAGCAAGTCTGAAGTCGAAACAATGAAGAATTTGTACTAGATAATTTCTATGGCTCTTTTCCAGCTCTAAATCCTGCTATAGATTAATGATATAATCAATTTTCTTAGACTAATGAATAGGAACCAATTGAATGGCAAAGGCAGTCAAATGCTACGTGTTCAATGAAAGTTAAGAGCACTGAAGTGACCATGGAAAGATCAAGCAGATCACAGATTTGGAGCTGGAAATATCATTGAGTTCACCAAGTCTAATGCTTTCATTTTACAAATGTGGAAACTGAGACCCACAGAGATCAAGTGACTTGCCCAGGATTACAAAGCTGGTAATTGGAGTAGGATTCAAACCCAGGACTATCCAACTCCAAGTCAAGCACTATCCACTATACCACGGTGGATGAAGAATGGATATAATCTGTATTAAAAAAAAAGTAACAATACCCACATCCAGAGAAAGAATTAGGGAGTCTGAATGCAGACTGAGGCAAACTTTTTGCTCTCTTTTTTTTTCTTTTTCCTTCTTTTTTGGTTTCGTTTCTCCTTTCTCATGATTCATTCCATTGGTTATAATTCTTCATTACAACTGGATTATTATGTAAATAAGTTCAACCTGAAGGTATATGTAGAACCTACATTAGATTACACGCCACCTGGGGGGTGGGGGGAGGAGTGGGTGGGAGAGAAAATTTGGAACCCCAAAACTTGTGGAACTGAGTGTTGTAAACTAAAAATAAAAAATAAATGTATTAAAATATAAAGTAACAAAATTCTAGGCAAGGGTAAAGGCATGAAAAAATTGAACTGACATTAAGTACCTACTATATGCGTACAACACTGTAATATATTTAGTGCTAGGCAGCAGGAATGGTACAAAGTTTACATAAGATTGAGTACCTGGGAGTGCATAGGGGACTAACTGGATAAGGAAAGAAAGACAGACTGTAACCAGAGTGCAAGAATTTGAATGTTAGGCAACGTGAAAGTTTCTAAGCAGGTAAGCAACACAACCAAAGCAGCATTTTAGGAGCATTATGTGGAGGCTCCACATAGCTGCAAATTGATTTTCCTAAAGTTCAGGCCTGCTTTCCTACTCAATAAACTCCAGTACAGTAGCTCCTTATTGCCTTTAGATCAAGAGCATATTTTTATGTCCTTTATAATCTGGTTCCAACCTACCTTTCTAGTCTTATATATTCCTCCCCTTCATATACCCTGCAGTCTAGCCAAATTGGTTCTTCACAGAGTACTCCATTTACTGTCTCCATCCCTTTGCACTGGCTATTATTCCCCATGCTTACAATGCACTTCTTCCTCACTTGTGCTCTAGGAATCCCTCATTTCCTGCAAAGCTCAGTCAAGTGTTGGCTACATAAAGCCTTTTCTGATTCTCACATCAGTGATAAAATTACCTTGTGTTTATTTTATTTATACTAATCTTCCCAATAGAATGTATGCTCCTCAAAGACAGGAACTCTTTTCATTTGCTACATTCTATAATTCTATATATGCCTCTTTCCCCACTCTCTTATCTATACCACTTATCAAGTAAAAAGGAATTGTGAGACAATGAGATTCTGTCTTGTTCCCCCAACTAAAATTCTAGGAAAAGGTGAGAAAGTAAAATATTTGATTAAAAAACTTCCAGTGAATATGCTTTCTACAAACATTATTTAAAAATACTAAAGAATATGTCACTTAATGTAGTTCCCCCCACCTTCTTTCTCCAGAGGAAGAAGTGGCCCTTTTCCATGCAAAGACTACCTAACCCCTTTGACCCATATGACCTTGAATCAGCCTTTTTAGAACCTTGCTCCAAATAGGACTAAGCACAGGTCTCCCTATCAAAAAAAAAAAAAAGGAGGGGGGGAAGGCTTGAGAGATGAGAGGGAGCAAATGAGGGATGGCTGGGTCCTAGTATGTGCTATGTTCCAAGCCATCCCTCTGACTATGGCCACAAAGGACAGGGGTATCTGAGGGTGGGGAGCATACTATTCCTGAAGTTCTCATCAATTTAGCCCCAGAGCAGTGATTGAGAAAACTCTATCCAAGGCACCAGGGCCCTTATCCAAATGGAAAGTATTCTATTACCTCCCCCTTCATATACTGTATTCTATAAAAATCATTCCAAATTTTTATTTCTACATATAACCTTTCTTCTGAGGCTACATTTTCAAAGGCCTGATGGACATCTCCAACTAGATCACCAAGATATACTACAGGCACCTCAAATTCACTATGTCTAAAGACAAACATCATCTTTAGCCTTAAACTCAGTTCCTCCTTTTAATTACTCTATCTCTATCAGTGGCACCACCATTCTCCAAGTCATTCAAGCATTCCCTTATCTCACCTCTGACGTCTAGACAGTTGCCAAGCCCTATAGATTCTATCTCCAAAATGTCTCAACTGTTACCTTTTTTCCATTCCCAATGTCACCACAAAAATTCAGGCCCTTACTACTCCCTATCAGCACTATTCCAGCTCCAGGCTAGTCCTTTCCCTCTCTATTTCATTCTACACCCTATTGCCAACTTAATCTTCTTAATGCAGAATTCTGATCATGTCATTCCACTACTAAAAAAATTTCAATGGCTCCCCATTTGAATGAAGTATGAAAACCTTGGCCTGGCATTCAAAACCATATATATATATACATACATATACATACACACACACACACACACACACACACACATATATCTCAAGAAGTATTTATTAAGCAACTACTAGGCCCTACGCTATGCAATGGAGATACATATAAAATAAATAAAACAATCTCTACTAGCCAGGAACTTACATTCTGACAGGGAAAATAAGTACATAGAGAAATATAAATAAAATATGCATAAAGACAGTAAGTACAAAGTAATTTGAGAGGGAGAACATGTAAGTTGCTTCTTAAAGGGAGAGAGGGTTCAATAAAGCAGAGGTGGCAAGGGAACACATTCTAGGCATGAGAACAATCAAAGCAAAAGCACAAGAAAGGGAGTGTTGTACATGAGTCACAGAGGTCATTTTGTCTGGAATGCAGAATGAGTACTGGGAAATAATATGCAATGAGCCTGGAAACCAGTTGGCACTTAATAAATGTTTGTTGACTGACTGGAAAGTTATTTTAGCACAAGTTTGTAGGGGTCTTTAAAAGCTAAACACAAGAGTTTCTATTTTATCCTAGAGGCAATAAGAAGCCTTTGGAATTTACTAAGTAAGGGAATGACACGGTCAGATTTGCACTTAAGGAGAATCACTTTGACTGCAGTGTGGAGAATGGAGTGGAATGGGGAGAGAACGAAGTAGGGAGACCCATGTGAGAAGCCACTGCAATAACCACAGAGAAAGGAGATATAAGGGCCTGAAGTCAGATGGTAACAGTATGAGTAGAGATGGGATGTGATGTGAGAGATGTGCCAAGAAAAACAGCAAGCTTCAGCAACTGACTGTTGTGGGGTGAGAGAGTAAGAGGTCCAGAATAGAGACAAAGTTATGAACCCAGGAGACTAAAAAATGGTAGCTGCCTTTGACAAGACATAGGAAAGTTTGGAAGAGGAAGAGGGTTTGAGGGTAAAGTTCTGCTTGGGATATAAGTCTGAATTGTCCAATAAGCAATTGGGAGTGAAGCTTGAAGGGGAAATTGGGGTAAGAGATATCTATCTATTGATATATAGAAAGATGTGTATGTTATCTAGATATACATATTTCTATGTTGACAGGGAGATATATAGATTTATAGATGTGAGTCATCAGAATGGAGTTGACATTAACCATAGGAGTTGGTAAGAGAGTATAGAGAACAGTAAGAGGACTTCACTCACATTTAAGGGACTTAAACTAGAAAATGAACCAGCAAAGGAAACTGAGGAGCAAGTAGAACTAGGTGAGAGTATTGTTATAAAAACTCAGAGTAGAAAGAGTTATTGAAGAGATGTTGGTAAAGAGCAGATAAGTCAAGAAGGATGAGAACTCAAAAAAAAATCATCAAATTTTGCAGTTAAGAGATCACAGGTAACTTTGAAGAGAGCAGTTCCAGTTAAGTGATGAGATTAAAAGCCAGACTGCAAAGGACTAAGAAATAAGGGAGAAAAGAGGATTTGGAGTTAGTTTCTTCTAGGAATATGGCTGAGAGATGCAGAGAAGATAAGATTTAATGAGTGTTTTTGCTAAGGATGAAGGAGATTAGAACATATTTGAAGTCCATAAAGAACTAGTAGATGGGGATAAGGAGACAGAGCTGAGGAAAACAGAGGAGAGAGGAAGGATGGTTAAGATTTCAATCTACTAAAGACTACAGGAGGGGATGGGATCAGGGGCCTTACAGAGATTAGCCTTGGCAAGAAAAGAGGCTATCTTATTGTCAGGGGCTAGGGGAAAGGAGGAGAGTCAGTGACAATGTCAGAGTTTTGAGATTAAAAATAAGAGGAAGTTTACTTCAAATAACCTCAATTTTCCTCAAGAAAGCAAGATCCTCAACTAAGAGAGGAGTCAAACAAAGTATGAATCAAAATTTAGAAAGATTTTTCTGGGAAATAAAATAGGAAATAGGAAGGAATAAAAGGTTTGAATTGCTGCAGTCACAGTCCAGTTGAAGATGGGTAACACGAATTTATAATGTACCCCGTCAGAACTTGTGTGACTTCCTCGAACTCCTTTTAGGGGCATAAATAGGAGCAGGGGACATAGATGATGGGAGTAATCCAGGACTGAGGTTTGGTGAGTGGTGACAGGACACCACTAAGGATTCAAAGGGAGCTAGGGATTCAAAAGCAGCAGATGGTATAGAACTGAATTGGCTAACTATAGAATAAACACTAATGAGGGGAGGAAGTGAAGTCAGAGCAAAGGTAATAGCTCAAGAAAGTAATATGGGTAGAGAGAATGGCAGTTGCAATGAGTGAAAAAAAAGGTTTAGAAAGCATAGAGAAAAAAGGAATGATATGAGATTACAATCCAAAAGAGAAATGTAAGAATTCTGAATTAGAGAAATGAAACACGCTTTTGGGTAATGGTAAGATTCAGTATGTGACAATCCCTATGGGGTGGAATGGAGTAAATGTCACGGGATTTAAAGAAAATGAAGAATTGGAAGGTTTAAGAGTTAGAGGGAGAATCAACAGGAATGATGAAACCCCATAGTATAAGGTCAGAAATTGAGGAGAGGAAGATGAGTCAGATGCTAAAATCCTAGAGAAAAAAGGATGACCTTGGAACTCATATACAACAACCACTCTGAGAAGAGGAGAGACAGAGATATAGTATGGTCAGGAGCAAACAAGGTATCAATGAAGGTAAACAGACAGAAGGAAGGTGAAAGAAAGGTCTAGGACACGGACACTTGTTTACTCTTTTTTTTTTTTACATGTACAAAGTATAAAACAGTTCTTCAACTATGATTCCAAAAATTTCTGCTCACATCATTCTCTTCACCTAGAATATCTTTCCCTCCATCTCCACCTATTGAAAGTCAATTCAAGAAACACTTAATGAGCATTTTCCAATGTGCCAGGCATTGTACTAAGTGCTGGTAATAGAAATACAAGCAAAAGAAAGCCAGTCCCTGCCCTCAGGACCGTTACATTTTAATAAGGGAAGACAATATATGAAAAAGAAACAACGGGCGTGGGGGGAGGGGGGTGGGATCCAAAGAATGAAGAATGGACCTGAGAGAGGAATGAAGGAATGAACATGGCTAGCCTACACACTTTCCTTAAAATGGAGGTTCCACGAAGAACTGACCAATCAAATAAAGAGGCCTCAGTGATCTTCCAGGGTGAGAAGCTTGCTGTGTATTGATGGAAAAAGAAGTTCAGAAAGTCAAAAGCAGAGCTCAGAAATCCTACTTATCCCTTTAAGTTCAATTCAAATGATGCCTCACCCATGAAGCCTTCTTTGTTGCTTCCAAACAGAAATGCTCTTTCCCTCCTATGATTCATACAACATTTTGTACCTTATCTCTCTTATGTACTTATATACTAATTTTTACTATGTAAAGTTATTTATGTAGTTTTTAGTTTACTAGGTTGTAAGTTCCTTGAAGGACCTCATTTTGTCATCTATAAGACACTCCGTCTACCACAGTAATTTAATAAAGGTTTGTTGGATTTTAATAATTATTTATCTGGGCCTACTATATATGGCTCAATGTTATAAGGACTATGAAGAATAAAGGAAAAGTATAAATTATGGTAACTGCCCTTAAGAAACTTATAATATTGCTGACATTAACAAGGTAAACTAGCTCATGATGTTCCCTTAAATCTACCAAAAAAAGAAAGAAAAAAAGAGGCCCTATGTCTTCATGAAGGATCTTTTCTTGCAGTTTCTTATGTAAAAGAATCCCAAGTATTCATAATAAAGAAAAGAAGATGGATAAGAAGGGGAAAAAGCATAATCTATATTATTCAATAGCTCATCTCCACATCTAACCTAAATAAAACTTCAATTCAATGCACAATATTCCTATGAAAAATCACAGCATACAGAAAGTTTAAGTTGGCAACCCCATGGACATGCGGTTTCCATTAGTAAGAGAAGTAGTTTTTATTGAGTTCTTTGCAAGTTCAATGTCTAATAGGTTTTGAGGTTAGTCCAGTTAGTTTGGAGTTAGTTATGTATAATAGCTAAGTTTTGTTCATCTTGTGAATGATATATACATCCTCTGAATGCTGGGTAAGTAAAATTTATATTAAACTATTTAAGAATTTTTATCTATAATAACATAACATCCAAAATTTCAGAGCACCCTTAGCAGAATTTGTGGCAAAACTGTTTGCTATTTGCTTTTCACAAACCACTAATCTAGATGTTGATCCCCTTAAGGCAACTGAGGAGAAAAAGTAATTCGTCTATATCCCAAGACAAACCTGGAGATCTCAATGAATCTCACATTAGGATGCATGAATATTATACACACATACATACACATACATGTACAATACACAGACATAGGAGCATGTCCCCTTTTCCAATTGAGATGCTCATCCTTCTTCCTCCCCAATTAGTAAGAATGTGCAAAATAGGGGCAGCTAAGTGATGTAGTGGAAAGAACACTGTCCCTAGAGTCAGGAAGACTTGAGTTCAAATCCAGCCTCAGATACTTACTAGCTGTGTGACCCCGGTCAAGTCACTTAACCCAACACCTACCAAAAAAAAAAAAAAAAAGAAAGATAAACATTTTAGGGGCAGCTAGGTGGCCCAGTGAATAGAGTATGGGCCCTGAAGTCAGGAGGACCTGAGTTCAAATCCAGCCTCAGACACTTGACACTTACTAGCTGGGACAAGTCACTTAACCCCAATTCCCTTGCCTTCAAAGTGCAAAATATATGTAATCAGAGATGTAGCTCCCTTCTCCTCTGTAGTCTCTAGAACCCATAGGAAAAAGTAACACAGAATTATATTGGATGTTAATATGTAAAATTCTCAAAATTGACAGTGGAGTATCTGTTAGGGATAGGTACCTCATGTAATAAAACCTCACTAGTTCATACTAATTGGGATAAGACCAAGCTACACTGCAGAGTACTTCTGAAGTAATTCATTTTTAAAAAAATTTTAAGGCCACAGAGTAACAGTTTAAAAAGTATTTATTTCCTCATGAAAGTCTTGCCAGATAAGCTTCACTTTCTACATAACTGATAATTAGTAGCCATTTATACAAATAATAAAGTTATTTAAATTCTCTAAAATAGTTTATTCGCCAAATTTTAGGGCTAGAAGGGACCTTAGATTGGGCAGCTAGTTGGAACAATGAATGGATAGAGTGAGGGGCCCAAAATCAGGAAGCCTCATCTTCTTGCGTTCAAATCTGGCCTCAGACACTTACTAGCTGTGTGACACTGGACAACTCATTAACCTGTTTGCCTCAGTTTCCTCATCTGTAAAGTGAGCTGGAGAAGAAAACAGCAAATCATTACAGTATCATTGCCAAGAAACCCCCAAACAGTTGAACATGACTGAAAATGACTGAACAACAACAACAGGGACCTTGGAAATCACCCAGTCTAAAACTCATTCTACAGACGAGAACACTGAAGTTAAGTGAAGCCACATAGCTAAAGTACGGAAGCTAGGACTAAAACACAGGTATTAGTTCAAATAGCATATACTCTAGAATCTTTTTTACAAGATTGATTTTGTTAATAAACCTATCCTTCCTCACAGTATCAAAGTAAATTTCATCCCATCTGAGACTATAATGTAACAGATTCTGAATTACAGAGCTTTTACTCTCCTGTGGTTTTCTTCTGTGCTGATTAATAAATACATGAAATATCACCTTTCCTCTTCCAATACCTTCAGGGCATATCTGACAGTCTTTTTAAAAAGTGCTTTGCATTTTAATATGACAATTTTTATAAAATGTCACTCTAAAAATTAACTTTAAATACTCACAAGCATAAGCTAAATTGATATTGATCATGTCACTGTATTGCTTTCTTCAGGATCAGAATATAATAAAAAAATCAAAGGGCAATGAACCAAATTACAAGATCTAGAAGCCTACTAAAGTGTTCTGAAACTGATTCCTTTTAATTTATATATGCTGTTTCCCAACCCTCAATCCCTTCGCCACCATATTATCATAGTATCTTAGCAGTTCCTATTAAACAACAATTTAAAACTTTTAAAGCTTCACATTTCACGCTCATATCTGTTCAACACTAAACCACTTTCTTGCTTTATAAAATAAATAACCAAGTAAATGATGCCATCCTTGAAAAATCAATTCAAAGAATTAAGGACAAAATACATTTCATTTCAAACTAAATGCACTTCTTGCATAGAAATATGTTTAGTTTCTCACCAATTAGACTACTTAGTGGGAAAAGGAGAGTTACAACAAAGAACTCTTTGAAAATTAAGTAGAAATAGTAAGTTATCAGTTTTAGTAAGATACTGAAGAACCTGTCATACTGTAACAAATTATTTTAGTCCCGCTTATGTATAATTCTTTATCAAACTTAAAATAAATTTTTGTGGGCAGAGGTTTCATGTTTGATTTGCAATGCATTGTTAAGTTCAATACTTAAAGAATTTGGTGTTGTGATAAAGATTCAGACTTTTGGAAGAGTTGGCAATACTAAATTTAGTCTATGACTAACCTATCAGAATTAGTAGATAATTTTCCTCCTCATCTCTGTCAGCATAAGAAACATGAAAAGTTTTCCCCATAGCTACCTTGTAGGTACTTTTAATATGACCCAGATATTTCAAATTATTTAAATGAAATCTTAACATTTTAATAATACAGAGAATACTGACAAGCCCTATTAAAAATTAAAGAATCTTTAAGATGCTGGGAGAAATAGGAAGACAATATGAATTATGATAAAGCTTAGGATTTTCCATTTTGTATTTGGTCATTTCAAACATGTCCAACTCTTTGTGACACCATTTAGGGTTTTCTTGGCAAAGAGACTGGCATGGTTTGCCATTTCCTTCTCCAGCTCATTTTACAGATATGGAACTAAGACAAATAGGGTTAAGTGACTTGCCCAGGGTCAATCAACTACTAAGTGTCTGAGGCTAGATCTGAACCCAGGAATCCACTGTGCCACCTAGCTGCCCTAGGATTTTCCATAATTTATTCAAAATTAAATAGCGATTTTTTTTTGTCCTTGAAAAATACAAGTATAAAACTTCAGGAGACTAAAGTACCAGTTACCTCCAGAATTTGAGACTGACTTGCCCAAGGTCATACAGGTAATAAACCTTAAGAGGCAGGATTTTAATCCAGGTCCTCCCTCCTGACCTCCAGGATTATATTTCCTATTGTCTAATGGACATATCTAACTTATCCTCTGCTCTTTTCCTTCTATGTATTTTTAAAATTTAGTTATTTTTAGTTTTCAACATTCACATCCATAACATGAGTTCTGTATTTTCTCCCCCTCCCGAAGACGGCATGCAATCTGATTTTATATTATTTCATTTGGTGATTTCATTGGCTCACAATGATCCAACTGTCATCTCTATGCAAATTCCCAGACCTACTACCAACAATAAACTCTTTCCTGACCTCTCACATCTCACAGGCTCACATCTCAAACATTTCAAACAGGATATACTGTAGATACCTCAAACTCAACATATCCAAAACTGAACTTTTATCAGCCCCTCCATCCCTGCCCCCGCAACAAACCCTTGTCTCTTACTAACTTTTTTATTACTATCAAAGGAACCCCACCCCCCACCCAAGTCCCTTCTCTTCTCTGACACTTGCAACCACCCCCAGTGCAGGATCCCATCACCTCAAGCCTGAACTATTCCAACAGCCTTTTGGTTGTTCTCCATATCTTAAGTCTTTCCCCATACCAGTCCACTCTCTACTCAGCTGTCAAACTGATCTTCTTAAAACATGGGTCTGAGCATATCACCTCATTATTCAATCAATGCCAATGGCTCCCCATTGCCTCCAAGATCAAATGCAAAATCTTCTGTTCAGCTTTTCAAATCCTTCATAAGCTTGCACCTTCCTAACTTTTCAGTCTTCTTACACCTTATTCCCCCACAAAATTTGGCCTCCTTGCTGTTCCTCCTAGAACAAGACATTACATCTCACCACTGTGTACTTTCACTCAATGTCCCTCATGCTTAGAATTCTCTCCTTCCTCATCTCTGTCTTCAGATTCCTTCAGTCCCAGGTAAATCCCACGTTCTACGAGAAGCCTTTTAGAATTCACCTTAATGCTAGTGCCTAGCCTCTACAATTATCTCCAACATAGCCTGTCTATATCCTTGCATGTTGTCTCCACCATTGGATTGTAAACTCTTTGACCAAAGGGACTATTCTTTGCCTTTTTTCTATCCCCAGGGCTTAGCCCAATGGTTGGGACATGTTAGGCACAAATGTTTGTTGATTTGACTCTGACTCCAGAGCCAATGTTCTTCAACTACTAACTCTTTATGAATCTTAAAAAAAAAAAAGCATAAAATCTCACTGGATATTTAATCTAGTTAGCCATATATAAAATAGAAGGAATTAATGGAGGAGAAAAAGTGGAAAGTATCTATAAGAAAACAGTTTAGGGATGATTCTAAATTTTAACATCACTGTCTTTCTGGCTTTCAGTATACATGTATATATTTTTCCCCTCATATAATCAAAGGCTTATTTAAAAAAATGTTTGTAAACTAAATATTTATTAACATTTAAAATTTACCAAAATCTGTATTTCAATAACTTGTTATTCAATAAACATGTGATTATGGTTTTCTATAAGTCAAACCTGTCTGTAACTATTACACCAATTAAGCATAAATACAGTATAACAACTAAAACAAAATTTAAGATGAAAATGTTCTCTCAACATCTTTTTTAAAGAAATTCATACCAGAGAGTACAATAAATTTGTCTTGGAAAGCGTAATAAATAATGACAAAGTGGCCATTCACATTTATATATGGCCTTATAAAGTGCTTCTCTTAGCTACTCTGAAGATGAGTACACTTTGAAAATACTAAAAGAACATACGGTTAAGGACACAAAGCATAAACTATTAATATCCTCTACTTTTCTTCCCCAATTTTTAATAGATGCTACTTACAAAGTAAACATTATCTAAACCCTGTTAATTCATACTATTGAAAATCAATTGGCTTATATAATGGTTCTTGCCTGTGGTTCTGATACTCTGACCACTCCAAACTGCCCAAATTAAAGAGGGAAAAATTTGAAACTATGTCTATTTTAGGATTAGATGTCTGCCTGATTATGTTCAGAGCTTAAATATACTGAAAGGAAAAGTAAAAAACATGTAAGGTTTAGAAAAAGATAACTTGAGTAAAGCATTGGTATTCAGGAAATATTAAAAAAGTCAGAAGAATGCCTCTAGCACTTTAGGTAGATTCTTTAAGAACAATTTGTGGAAGAACAAGGACAACAAATGTACAGGATGAGAATATTTATGTATTGATTTTGATCTGCCCTGGAAGGATATTGATAAGACCACTGATTTTGATCTACCCTGAAAGGATAGTTCAGAAAAAAAAAAACTTTTTGATAAGAGTTATATTTCTAACTCTGCTACTTCTAATGAGCTGTTAGCATTTCTCTCCATGCTTAAAAAAAAATACTCCTTATTAAGCTTTTTTTCCTGTAGATTATTTTGTTTTGTTCTGGCTTTTTTGGTCCAAACCTGGACCAGTGTGATTTCACTAGAACAGAGAACTCCAAATAAGGAAACTCCCCCAACCAATGCAGACCTGAAACAGTCGGGCAACGTCTTAAGAGGACTGCCTAGGGCACTGGGAGGCTATGAGTCTAGCCCGGGGTCAAACAGGCACTTATGTGTCAGAAAGAGGACTTGCCCTAGTAGTCCAGACTCTGAGGCTGGCTCTCTAATCACTATGCCAGGATTCCTCTCGTCCTATAGCTTAACTGCATTATATTCAATAGGATCATAGGATTTGGATCTGGAAGGAAACTTAAGGGGATCAACTGCTCAAAACCCTTCATTTTATAGATAAGAGAATTACATTAATATAGACTTCCCTGGCAGTGGGGGTGGGTTGGGGCATAACAATTTATTAGAGGGAGACAAAGTATTCATTAAGCGCTTAAGTGAAAACATTATTTAATGTAGTTACAGTGCCTATGCGGTATGCGGAGCAGCAGTATTAGCAGGAACTACAAAGTCATGGGGCAGAGGGCTGTCAGGTTTTAAGCTAAATCCTTCTCTTCCCCCCAGCCCCCATACAACCACGTGATAAGCCCTGAAGAGGCAGGTCTCAAACTTAGGAAATTCAAAACCCTTAATTTTTACAGATGAGGAAACTGAGGTCTAAGGTGGTGAAAAGTGACACGTCCAAGGTCAGGCAAATAAACTCCTAGGATTAAGAACTAAGAGTATGTAGTCGCACAACTTGGTTCGGACCCAGGACAAGTCCAAGTGCGGTGCTCTGGACCGGGTAAAAACTGGGTGTTGCAGACACCGCATTAACTCCTACGTAAAGAGCCAGCCCCGCGGGTGCTGGGGTGGGGGTGGGGGGGCACGGTGAGTGCCCGGCAATGCGGCTGGCCCCACACCCCCTTTCGCCCTCCTCTGCCCCGAGCAGACCAGCCCCCGAAGGCTGAGGGGCTCCGTCGCTCCCCGCCCCCACGTACCTGGGAGGAGGAGGCGGCGGCCGCGGCGGCCGGAGGCGGCGGCAGCGCTTTGCCCTCTCCTCGGCTCTCCTCTTCCTCGGGAGAATCATCCAGAAGCACTTTGCTCTTGCTCAGTTTCCACATGCTACAGCAGGGTTGGGGGCGTTCTCTTCCCCACCCCTCTTTAAACTTGCTGGATTTCGGTCGGGGTGACTGGTTGAGGATCTGTAATTTTTTTTCGGGTTTATTTCTGTCCCAAGACAAGGAGAAAAAAAAAATAGAAACTTAAGTTGTGAAAACTAAAGGGGGTCAAGGGGCGGGGACGGGAGGGGGCGGCGCCCCCCGGTCTCCCCCCTCACACTACGCCATCCTACCGTTACTTCTCCGGTCAGCCCCGGCCAACTCGAACCCTGACTTGGGTCGGCCCCCACCCCGGCAAGCTCCCCTCAGCTTGGGAGGGGTGCACCCGCACATCGCGGGGTGGTGTTTTGGGGGTGCGCTCCTCTTCCCTCCCCCCACAATACCCCTCAGTCCCGAGGCTGTCTCTGTCCCGTCTCCCTCAGAATTTTCCTCTCACCCACAGGCCCGACCCCAACTTTGCCCTCCACACGCCTGCGGCCGCCTCCGCGCTCTCCCTCAGTCTAGCCTCCCCCGCCCACCCAAGGCCGCCGGGGTCCCCTCCGTCCTGTCCCCGCCGCCCTCCACCACCACCCCCCTCCCGAGGCCGCCTCAGCTTCCGTCTCCCCTTGGCCCCAGGGCCGCCTCAGTGGCTTCCCCTTCGCCCCCCGGGAGCCGCCGTCTCACCAGTGAGGGGCCCCCACCCCCGGCCAGAGCCCAGAGCTGGAGCAGAAGCCGGAGCCACTGGAGCCTCTGCCGCCGGCCGGGGGGCTCGGCCATGTTAGTTTCGAGCGAGCTGCAGCGCGCCGGGTGCCGGGGGAGGGGAAGGGAGGGAAAGGGAGGGAGCGAGGGAGGGGGGAGGGGGCAGGAGAGGAGAGGAGCCGCTTCCCAAGGAGAGACGGGCTTTCCGGTTACCAAGGCAACCGTGCCCCGGCCTAGACCAAGAGCGGAGAAGAGGCACAGCGGCTGGCCACTGAGAGGGCGAGCTGCTCGCTCTTCGCGCATACTCAGTGTGAGTTTCTCCCTCTCTTCTTAGGAGGTTCGGTGGTGCAGTGGCGAGAGCGCAGGCTTTGGGAGGAGGTGGCCAGAGTTCGAATTTGTATCTGCCCGCGTGAGACCTTGGACAAGTCCCAAGGACTGCAAAACCCTGAGTTCTCTTCCAGCCGCGAACCTATCCTGTCTCCTCTGTAGGGGAGAATTGGGAAGAGCAGGCAAGCAGGGGATAATGAGATTACAAGATATATTGCAGGAGAGGACCTTGAGAGGTCAACAAACCCCTTCTTTTACAGAGTAGATACTGAAACGTTTGCCCAGGTTTCACATGACTGGTCCCTGTCATAGTCTGGACTCATACCCAGGTACCCAGACTCTTAATTCCACCACTGAAATATAAAATCCTCAAGGGCATGGCCGTATTTTTGCTTTTCTTTGTATCTCCAGGGCTTAGCACAGTGCCTGGCAAGTAGGAAAAGCTTAATGAATGTTTACTGAGTAACCCCAAATCCACTCTTTGCACACCAAACAGGAAAATACCTTGTAAAAGGGTTAAGGTGAAGTAACGGAGGGGCCAGGATGATAGTGAAAAATGTCCTGGGGCAGTTAAGATGTGTTCACAGCTAGAAGAGAAAGTTCTATAACAACGATCTTAGAATTATCTTCTGTAGTAGGAGGTCTCCAGTGAGTTTTCTTTTATACGGGGGAGTTGTGTCATTTTATACTTAGGTGGATAACAAAGTTTAAGGGCAAAGGAACTTGCCCTAAACTTGGTCCTCTATGTAATTTCATTTGTCAAAACCATAAGTAATAAAGCACCCTGTACAGATATTATACCCATATAATAGGTGGGTAAAATGGTCTAGGTGACTGCCAGTCTTTTACTTGTATGTACCCTATAGGTAAAGGGGTGAGGCTGGTATGGCAAATGGCTTGGATTTCTAGTGTCCTAAATGCATGCTTTTGGATGGAAGAAAGCAATGGACCAAACCAAGCATTCACCTGTGTCATACCAAATAGACACTCCACTTTTACATGTTTGCCCCCTGTTTTTACATTTATTGCAAGGCACTGTGAAAATGAAAAACTACAAGAATAATGTAGGAAATACGGGAATATTACAAGAATAATCTAACAGCATTGTGCAAGGTGGTTTATTCAGGAGGCAGGGAGGTGCTTCAGAAAAAATTATTGTTACAATTTCAGCCTGAGATGGTGGCAATGGGCCTGGAAAGAATGTGAAACATTACAAAGGAAGAATTTACAGCAATTGGTAATTGAATATGGAAATTAAGGGAGGGGAAATAAGATGCCTCCCCATCAGAGACTGGGAGAATGCTAGTACCTTTGCCAGAAATGGAGAGGTCTGTAGGTGGAGCTAGTTTGGTGGGGGAGTGGGAAGAAGAGGTGTAGAAGAGGCTGAGTTGAATTTTAGGCATATTCATTTTGAAGTGAAGCTGAATAGGCAAATGGAAATGTGCCACAAGACCTTTGGAGAGGGGGGATTTGAATTTAGGAGACAAGTCATTTTAGGGATATAGACCCAGAGTCATTCACTTGGCAATAACAGAGACTGGGGTCTGGTTCTATTAACTCTCAGTATTTTAAAAAATTACTGGTGACAGAGACAATTTCAGATACTTCAGCTTCTACTTCAAAATTCAAAAGCAATACCAGTAGTAAGTCTATAAGAAAAATTGCTTACTGTATGCTGTTTTAATTGTAGGTGAGGAGAGAAGGGATAACTGCTCTGCCAAAGTATAGAGGAGTTCTTGGAATATTTTGCCCTCTCATCAGATATCAACTGCCCTTTAAATTGACCTCCCCAATCCCACTTCAAACATACCAACAATTTAAACAAAAGACATTTAAACTCCTAACCGCCATTCCTCCCCATCCCCCATCATAAAGTAACAAACCAAATTTCAGGAGTTTGGAGGGGAAAAGGGCACGTTCATGGCACCTCCTTCTTTCTCCTACTGTGTTCAAAGTTCTTACTTGCTGCCAAAACAATCTTCCTAAAACACAGCTTTGACCATGTCACCAGTTCACTCGCTCAAAAGCCTTCAGTCGCCTCTGAAGATTGCCTGCACCACAGGGGTTTTTAACCTGGGGTCCACAGAGGCTGGATAGATTTCAAGGGGACCATTAACTTAGATAGGACATAAACATTACATCTTTATTTTCACTAACCTCTAACACAGGAGTTTTTAACTTTTTTGGGGTATCATTGACCCCTCTTGACAGTCTGGGGAAGCCAATGGATCTATTCTCAGGATAATGTTTTTAAATGCATAAAATAGCATGCATAGTATGACAAAACCAATTATATTAAAATAGTTATCAAAATATTTTAAAAAATCGTGAGCTAGCGCTTTCCCCTTGAACTTGTCTCAAATTTGTTGCCTTTGTCTTGTTTGTACATAGTTGTTTACTTGTCTCCCCCATTAGACTGTGAGCTCCTTGAGCTGTGAATGTTTTTACCTTTCTTTGTATCCCCATCCTTTGCCACAGTTCCTAGCATATAATAGGTGCTTAATAGATATTTGTTGACATAACTCGATTTGACTACACGTTAAGAACCCCTGCTTCTAATTGAAAGATGACATTTCCTTCTATTACCGATGTAGACAACAAAGCATTATTCTGTGAATGAGTCCATAGGCTTCTCCAGATTGCTAAAAGGATCCATAACACACAAAAAGGCTAAGATCCCTTGCTGTAGGGTAAAATACAGACTGCTTAGCCAAGCATTTAAAGCCCCCCACAATCTGGCCCCAACCTATCTTTGCAGTCTTATTTTATACTACTCCCTTTCACATTCTCTAATTTCAACTAAACTGGACTATCTTTTTCCCCCAGACTTAACATTCCACCTGCCACCTGTGCATTGACAAACTGTCTTCATGTTCTTGGAATTCACTCTTGCTCCATCCCCTCTCAGAATCCTATTCTTCTTTTAAGGTTCAAGTCAGGTACCACTTCCTCCATGAAACCTTTCTCTCTCCCTTCTCAAAGTATTTACTCATATGTCTATATATTGTGTCCTCCCTTCCCAGTAAAAAGGTCTGCTCCTTGACAGCAAAACTGTCTCTTTTGGCAGAATGCCCCTCACAAACAAGGCAGCGTACTAAATGTTGAATTGAACTTAATTGCTAATTTAAGTCTGTAGTGCTGAGTTTTTTTTTTAACTTGGTTTGCGCCTAGTTCCAAAGAACAAGGATGAAGTTTCTGGCTATGTTCACTACATAGCTAAGTTCTAGAATAACAGAATAATCAGACTATCCCCTGAAACTGTCAAGGATTTTTTTTTTAACCCAGGTACCTGCATTCACAATTGCTTAGCTATGAATCATCATTCACTGATAACAATGATCAAAATGACATTTTTCATTATGTCTTTGAATCTTGAGCACCTGGAATACAGTCTCTTCAACATAGTAGGTTTTTAATACATGTTTGTTGGATTGGATTAACTCTCTCCCATTGTTTATCCAGAATAGTAGATAAGCACAGAACCAGGATACAGAAGACCCAAATCTTAGTCCTGTCTGCTTATAACTGACAGTGTGACTTTGGGGAAGTTACTTCATATCTCTGAGCCTTGGCTTCTCTTCTGAAAATTAAGGGTTTAGACTAAATATTTCTAAGTTTCTTCAAGTTCTAATCTTCTGGACCTTGACCACTGTACCACATTGCTTCTTGCTATCTGTCGTTCTATTACAAAGAAAGATTGCCCACTGTATGCCTGTATGTTTATTTTAAAACTACTGAACTATATTCCCATTAGGTTTTTTTTTTTCCAATACCCTCAAGGATCACAATGGCTACCTTGTGAGGCTGTGGCTTCCTCAAAATTGAAAGAGTAAAATCAAGAGTATTGTAGTAGGGATCCTGCTTGAGGTGGGAATTTGGACTAAATCATATCCAAGTTCCAGATCCTTTGAACTCCAGGATTTAATGAGTCCTCTGTAGTATTCCATTACTACATTAGGAGTCAGGAAACCTAGATTCTCATACTACTTCTGCCACTAATTAGGTGTGCAGCCATAGTCAAGTCCCTTCCCATCTCTGAGACTCAGTCTTTACATGAGGAAGTCGAATTAGATTTCTCAGGCCCTTTCCAGTTCTAACATTCTATAAACATCTAACTTCAGTATCCTGCCATTTCTGGCACTGTACCTCCTCATTCTCATTTCAATTTCTAACACCAGTGATCTTATTCCCTTTTTCTTTCTCTTCTGATCTTCTCAGATTCAAAGACACTTTGAATCTTTATTTTTAAATTCTTAGGTGGCTCTAGCAAAAGTTCCCACCTACCCCCAGAAGAATTAGGGGTAGAAATATCTATCATATTCTTCATAGCTATCATATCTTCTTCCTATCAGCCAACTACAATCAAATGAAACAACCTAATCTGAATCTTGGACTCTTCACAAACCAATAGAATGCATCCCCAAAGTAGAGGTGCACATTCCCAAAAGCCCCAAGCAGAATTGTCAACAACTTCTGCTGCTCAATCATTCAGACTTATTAATGCCACATTCTATTAGGCTGTACCATCAGGCAAGAGTGTACTTTACTATCATATGTCAGAAACAACTCCTATTTCCCAAGAATTAAAAACATACCTTACTTGGTGGATCCAAGAAACTGAGTTCCACTTGCAGAAGTACAGGTACACATCCACACTGCAAGGATGTAGTCTTGGTAATTCTCAGTTTATTCACTACAGACTCATAATATGTTTGTATCCTGTCCTCACTACAAGCCTCTCAAAATAAGCACACCCTAAACCCCAAAACATTTATGAAAGCCAGATGCCGTAAAACAAAGGCTATTGAACAAAGACAAAATGCAAACAAACACATTACCCACACAAAGACATTTCAAGAAATATGCCCAAACAACTTCCAACAAAGCATACACCAAACTAATACTTTTCATTCAAGCAGGTGGCTTACAAGCTCTGTCACTGAATACCGTTACTGTATTATTAGAGTGTCACAATTGTTGTTTCATACTGTACTAGAAAACATTTTAGATTAAGCATTAAGTATCAATACCTTGGCAGGAAATAGATAAAATCATCCTGATAGGAGAAAAAAAATTGTCATAGATTTTTTTTAAGTCAATTTTGTTACTTTCAAGGAAAGACAAAGTTAAAGAGATTAAGTATCTGCTCTCAGTAACTTGAGTCAGGAGTCAGGCACAGAACCAGATCCAGTTGTTTGAAGGGCATTGATAGCTAAAAGCAGTCAACAGGAGAGAAGCGAGAAAAGCCTGGTAGGAAAACAACTGACTTTTCAGTGAATCTAGGATTTAACTTTACTGTACACGAAGGTTATTTGTGCTATCAATGAGGCTTAATGTGTTAATTCATTCATAGAGTCATCAGTCAGTCAGTGAGCATTTATTAAGTGTCTACTTTGTGTCAGTCACTGTGCTAAGCACTGGGAATACAAAAAAAGGCAAAAGTTTGCCCTCAAAGAGCTCACAATCTAATGGGAGAAACAGCGTGCAATCAAATATGTACAAACAAGCTATATAGAGGATAAACAGAAAAATAGTTAACAAAAAGAAGGAACTGGAATTAAGAGGGATAGGGAAAATGACAGAGCTGGACTTGCCAAAAATAAAAAAGTTTGTACAAATAAACTTAATACATTATATTCAGAAGAAAAGATATAGGTCAGAAATAATTGTATTACATATTTTAATAGAAAGTATATATCAATATCTTGTAGGAAATTGACAATGAATAAAATCATGAGCCACTCACCATAGTGGTCAAAAGTTATTAACAAATAGTTTTCAAAAAAAGATATGCAGACTACCAATTACCACTTGAAAAAAATGTTCAAAATTACATAGATTTGTAGTTGGAAGAGACATGCAAAGTAATCTAGTCTAGCTGCTACTTTTAGAGATGAAGAAACTGAGGCCCAGGCATTGAAGTTACTTACCCAGGTTGTACGAGTAGTAATTGTCAAAGGCGGAATTTGAATCCTAGTTTTTTCCAACTCCTAAGCCAGTGTTTTTTCTACCATATTATATTGCCTCTCTGAACAATCGCATACCCATAAAATTATAAAATGTGATTTAAAATGGGAAAATTCAACGTTTCAAGGACCATGAGAAGTCAGGCTAATTCACTGCTGGTGGTAGAGGTTTGAATTGATTCAATGGATGTAGAAAATAATTTTCAGTTATGTAAGAAAAGTTGCTAAGTTATTCATATACTTTGATTCATTGATCCGGCCTGTGGGGTAGTGCGCCAGTAAGGTTGCTGACAGTAAGAAAAGATTGATATGTACAAAGATCTTCGTGATGGTATTATTTATGATAGCAAAAAACTAGAAACAAAGTATATGCTAAGTGATTTGTGAATGATTGAATGTTTATTGGTATTATAGACATAAGTGAAGCTATAGGAATTCAGGGCAAAGGTTGTCAGCTCCAAAGTTATTAAGACCTCCTTGAGGTTTGTTGAAGATCCAGGATAATTTCAAGGTCCTGACACTAACTACCATGGTACTGATCAGAGCGGAAAAAGAATTTAGTCAACCCCCCTAAATAGCAAGTGGCCGTAGGGAAATTCCTGCCGAGAAGCAGTGAAGGTTTTAGAAGAGGAAGATCTTGACTTGAGAGGCTCTTTTCTATGTTGGCCATTGTTCCTGAAGGCCTAAATAACAAAAGAGTTGAAATATGTTGAACAGCTGAAGTCATAGGCAGTGTTACAAATTAGTGATAACAATCCCTTTGAGGAAGAAGCCCCAGTAGCGAACAGGCCAAGCAGATGGCAAGAGTTCAGTAGGAAAGAAGAAACCCAGCATCAAATAGCAAGGGCAGCTTTATGATGAAGGAGCAACAGGTAACTTTGGAAACAGAAAAGTACACCAGCTTCAGGGGTAGAGTGAAGCACCATTGAAACAAATCCATTTATTGCATGATAGACTGGTAACAGGCAGTCCAGATAGGACTCAACCTTAGGATTGTAAATTGTCTTGGGAATGTTGCTTCTCCCACCAGGGGGATGGAAATATATGGGATATTGTACTCTTTTATATGTAGGGGAAATTTTCCCTGTTTGTTTAGCAATTCTGTCCTAAAAAAAAATCCTTGGATATAATCTAGAAAATTAACTAGATGGATACTTGAGCTATATTTTCATAATTATGATTACCCAAAATATTATTCCCTGAACCTAGAGAATAGCAAATTACAGTCTTAACTATACATTCAAAAGTGTCTCTTGTGTCATAACAAAATGTATCAATATTTTTTAAACACAAACCAAAAAATCTAAAATAATGTCCATATTCCCAGACTTCTTTAAGGAGAAATAATAGCTATGACCATAGCTTATGTCACAACTAAAGCTCCTTCTTTCAGTGCTTGGCACTGTACTGAGAATACTAGGTACTAAGTATTCGTTGAATGACAGATGTTTCTTAAATAGTTGATATATGAGTTAGGATAGTCACACTCATTAAAACTTCTTCCCAAATAACCTCTATGTCTAACCATTAGAAAATGACTAAATAAATTATGGGATAGTAATATGGTAGAATCTTATGGTGCTATGAAAATATACATATGAGAATTTACATTGGATTACATGCTATCTTGGGGGAGAGGGGGAAGGAGAGGGAGAGAAAAAAACTTATGGAACTGCTGTAAACTGAAAATAAAAAATAAATTTATTAAATAAAAAATAATATACATATGGGTCATACAAGGAAATTTGGAAAGAGCTATATGAAGTGAAGCAAAGTGAGATTAGCAACATTAGAACTGAGTAATGACTATTCAAATACTCAGATGGAACTGTGAATTCATTCATTTGGATGTCATCTCTAATACAACCCATTCATATCGACCTATCCTGTGCAAATGCCCATGTACTTTCATAAATTCAACACAGATGGTCTACCAAACCTTCTGGAGTTTTCATCTCTTTCTCCCAATATTAAGAAAATAATAGCGGAGCACTCAAGTTGGCTACCTGCCATTCCTCATCCTTACCACATGACCAAATCATCTCCATCTTCTATTATACCTTTTTGTAACAACATCTTTTAAATCTATTCTTCTAGGTTTCTAGTTTGATTAATGTTGCACTTATCCACATCTAACATAATGGAATCACGAGATTTTATGGCAACAAATTTTCCCTCTTTGTGATATTCTTTTTCATTTATTCAGAGAATATTGTGTACCATGTTGCACAGCCATACGACAACATTGGTAGAGCATTAGTATTTAAAAATTGAGCCTTTGTTTCTGAGAGAAGTTTGAGGTCATTAAGGGAACATTTAAATTTCCTAAAGGCAATCCCATCTGCTTTCCTTCTCTTTAATTCTGGGCCCAAATTGTACTCTATACAGTAGGCCCTCAATATACAAAATGATGATAAAAATCTATAAATTACGCATCCAAATGATTGTCATAATCTGAGCAACAAATATTCTTCATCCACTTGGTTATTTCTGTGTGGACAGTCAGGCTGAACTCTTTTAAGTGGTTTGGACTCTCATCTGGGGCCTCTAAAGTATATCAGGGCTGATAACAGCCAAGACAACATCATTTGCAAACAGAAGCATCTGGAAGACCTCACTACCCACAAAGAATCCATGAATCGCTCGGACTTCATGCTGATTCTCCTCTAAAACAGTGACGAGCACTTTTGGCAAGCATACATCCCTCCATCTTATGCTTTTGCCTGATGTTAAAGAGAATCATAGTGATCAGGAAGGACTAGCACTTCTTGTGTGAGAGACGCCAAGTCCTTTTCAGGGCTGCTCATCCACCATTGTTATCCATCTGTCACTCAACTCACCAGAAGCTCCAAGCTGTAGCATACATAATGGCCACACCCCAGTAAAACGTCTCTCTGCAAACAGGATAAACCAGGTCAAGGGTAACTGACAAACCTCAAACCCATAGGTAAGTTAGGGGAATGTCTACCCCAAGCATGTGAAGACTTCCCTAGGCAGAATGAGTGGATGAGAATCATTTGTTCCAGTGACCATGAAGGTGGCTGAAGCAGGTACTGCGGAGCACTAAGAACTTAGTCAGACATTGAAGACAGCAAGATCATCCACTGCATCCTGGGCCATTGCCAGCTGTCTTGACTTTTGCCTTGCCACTGGACTTCAATGACCGTGGAAGAAAGAATGAGGCCGACGACTCTGCATAACTCTACCTCACTTAAATCCAATTCATACACTAGTTAAGACATCATCTCACGAAGTCATTGGGCCTCTTCAAAAATGAGGGATGAACAACAAGAGGGTCATATTGTCATTTCTTTCAAGAAATCGTGAATGATTTTGATATATGTGTGGATGGAACAGACCTTGTTGGAAAAGAGCCTTTCAAGAGTTATTTTGTTCTACTAGGTGCTTTTTCATAATAAAAAACCAATAAGCATAATAACTTCTTGTATTCTCTGCATTCTTTATTCAGTTTTAACGTGATAAAGATGTGGAAATATCAGATTGAGCAGTTAATAAGACAGATATTTTTTGAAGAATCTCTTAAAGAAAGAAAGAAAAAGGCCAAGGAAAAAAAATTTTTTAATGTAGCGGAATATCACTTATGAAAACCTATCTATCTCCTCCTAATAGTCTCATCCTTAAGAATGAGTTCAATATAGGTGTAGATTATTCTCATAAAATATTTTACATAGATTAAAATATAGAATGGTAGTGTTGATGTTTTCTCACTCGCCTTTTTGAGGGTCTTAATAAGGTCCAATTTTTTCCCCCACACTTTAGTATATTCCTTTCTTTCAAATATTTTGTGCATTGATCCCTCAGTGTCACCCTCAGCATAGATTTGCCCCACATACAATTTAATCTAGCTACTTTTGCCATCCTTGTATTTTCTACAAAGTGTCATTTCTACCTTCTCTATAATTATCAGTTTTAATTTGTCAGGATTGAGTTGTTTCAGCAGTAGAATAAAAATAATTTTTGAAGGTGTGCGCTGCATTTGCCTATCATGGGAACACAAAATTTTGATCCACAAAGTCACTTGCAGACCATTTTGTCCAACTGTCTCAATATTTTGCAGCATTTTACTCAAACACGATCTTTGTGAACATCTGGCTCTAAACACAGACCAACCCAAGTATACACACACACACACACACACACACACACACACACACACACAGAAGGGAGGAAGGGAGGATAAGAGAAAGAGAGAACGAGAGAGAGAGAAAGAGAGAGAGAGAGAGAGAGAGAGAGAGAGAGAGAGAAAGTAAGTAGTAAAGTTGCCTTGGCCAACACTATTTTCAAACTATTGCAAACTATTATTGCTATCTTAAAGATTCCCTATAGCTCAAAAATATTATCTCCTCATGTTAACCTGCTTAGTCAGCAGAAGGATTTGAAGAGTTAAGAATTAAGCAATTCAATTCACCAAACACTGATTAAGCAAAGTTTTGTGGTAGGGCCTACTGCGAGGATAAATGAAAGCTAAACAGTATCCGCCCCACCGGAGCTTACATTTTACCAGTGGAATATAACATCTATTTAGTTAAGTAAATACAATTAACTTGAGAAGAAAGCACTAACAACATCAGGGGTAGCATGGTGAGGGAATGCTTCATCGAGGTGGAACTTGAGCTAAGTCTCTAGGAAGACAGGAGTTGAATTCCAGGCATGGAGGAAGGATAGTCTATCTGAAGGTAAAGACATGAGACCTAGAATGTTAAATTTAGGAAATTTAGGGAATATTCACAATCTGGTTTTGCTAGAACATAGAAAATAGTATGTGACAGAAAGTAGTGTGGAATAAAGTCAGAAAGATAGGTTGGCACCATCTTGGGGAGGTCCTTGAATGCCAAGATGAAGAGTTTGCAAAGGGGAAAGATTCATTTTTCCAATAGAGCAATCCACATAGCCGTGGAATATATTACCTTCTTAAGATGCCAAGAATATTTTTAATTAGGGAAAATATGAGGACCCAAGATAAAATTTCCTTCAGTAGAAAACTTGTGACCTTCCTTTTTTCACAGTGACAAATTTCTCCTTACAAAATAGAAATGCCAACAATATTGCATGCCTGAACATTTGAGCTATAGCAGGAAGTCAGATGCTTCAGTGACTTCTCCTGAGTCTGACACGGAAAGGCTTTGAGTTAAACAATTTGAGGAAATTTAGGTATTCCGCCAACAATGGTACTGGTCATTCATAGTATTTTTTTTTTCGTTTTTCCGTTTTCTTTTGAAGACTGTGGCAGCTTTAATAATGAATTTCCTGCCTTTGGTTGACTTGTCAGAACAATTTTTACTCATGCTGTTAAAGGAATTTTCTTGTAAGATTTGCTAACCTCTTTCACTTAATAAAATAATCAAGGTATCTTCTCTTGATATGACTCTAAAATGATGCATTTAAATGACAATCGGGGAAAGTTGGCTTTCTTATGAAATACAACAAATGTCTTACCTTTACTTCTTTCCTCTCACGCTACCACCAGCCTAGTTCAGTCCCTTTTCCTAGACCATTACATTGGCCTCCTAATTCGTTTTCCTACTTCCATTTTCTCCTTCTCCTATCCATCTTTCATATGATTGCCAAATCAATATTCCTGAAGTGTAAGTCTAACCATGTCACACTCCTGCTCAAGAAATTTTTATCACTACCATTTGCTTCAGTGATAAAATAAAATCCCCACTTCATAATCTGGCTCCAACTCATATTTCCAGATTCATGTATAAGAGAGATTAGACTTTGTTCATACTGAGGGGGCAGATTTAAGAGCAATGGAGAGAAGTTCCAAAGAGGCAAATTTGGCCTTGAGGTCAGAAAATAAACTTCCTAAAATTAGAGTTATATATAAATGGAATAGACTGGCTCTGTAGTTGTTGGGTTTCCCCTCAAAGGATATTATTAGACAGAGGCTATACGACCATTTGTGGGAGATGTTGGAATGGTACTTCTTTTTCAGATATGGATTGGATTAGTTAATCCCTAGTATTCCTTCTAACTATATTGCTCTATGATCTTTGCATAAGACGTCCACTGTGCTTGATTACTCTCCCTCTTGGAAGCCCAAGTCCCCCCATTCAAGGTTCACTTCAAGGTTCATCTCCTCTGTGAGACCTGTCCTGGTTTTCCCAATTGTTTTAGCTTCCTCCCCCCAAACCTAAAGTTTTTGTATAGATCTCTCTACCTCTCTCAGTGTGTGTGTGTGTGTGTGTGTGTGTGTGTGTGTGTGTGTGTGTGTATGTGTGTTATCCCTTAGAGCATATGCAATACTCCCTGAATATTCCCTGCTGGTTCTAATACAGTGGGTAGAACTTTGGAGAGCCATCTGGCCAGGAGTGATTGAAGGACTAGTACCGATGAGGAGTTTTCTGATTAGCTTCAGAACCTGAAGGACTGCTGATCGAGCCAGAACTTAGCTTGCATACAAAAGAATTGATAAGCCTTTCCTAGTGAAGGCCTATCCAGGAATATCCATGTGACCAATGTGACCAGGAGATCTATCAGAACAATCCAAATTGCTACCAACTACCAGATTCTGGGAAACAGTGACAGCAGTAGTGGAATCCAATGAGAAGACTACACAGCAGCCCTGAGGAGTGACCTCCTTGATCCAGTACAGCAAAGGAGCAACTTTTCCACTGGTTTCCTCATACCCATAAGCAAAGTTTGGGACTTCTTGAAGGAGAAAAAGTCTCCCAGGGCCAGAACCCCTCCCCCTTATGTACGTGCATGTATGTGTGTGTGTGTATGTGTGTATGTATGTATTTGTGTGTGTGTGCATGTGTGTGTGCTGGGGGAGAACGTTTTGTAGCAACCACTTTAAGTTTGAATCTGCACTCCTCAGGGTCCAAGTGGGTGTGTGGAGGGGAATACCTCCTCACTTGGGGAATAATATTGTCCTTAGGTGGTTGCTATACCTTCTCAGTAAATATCCTCTCATAAAAGTTAAGAATGTTATTGGTTAATTGATATTAGGGAAGTTTTTAAACTCTTCAAATACTACTGAGGAGAAAACATCAGATGGGGCTTCTGCTAGTACAGGAAGCTACAATCTTCAGGGTTACTTTGCTTCTAGAACCTAGAACCTTGAGGATCTCAGTAGCCAGCCACCGTCCGAAGATTTAACTTGCCAGTTTGAGTAGGGGTTGGGAAAGTGAGACAAGAAATAGCACCATATATGTACATATACACATAAGTATATAGTTTTTGTAATGAGTAATCTGTGTACACATTGTTTCTCCACTAAAGAATGGTTCATTGAAGATAGATACCTGTTCCATTTTTCTCTTTGTATCTCCACCATACAGCTAGATATATAGTAAGTAGGGGTTTCACAAATGCTGGTTGAATTGAAATCTCAAGGCTCTCCCCAAGTCTGAACCATATCATGGGACTTCAGCGGATGAAGTGCTGGGCCTGACATCAGAAAGATCTTAGTTCAAATCAGGCCTCAGATACTTACTAGCTCTGTGACCCAGGGCAAGTCACTTAACCCCATTTGCCTTCATTTCCTCATCTGTAAAATGAAGTGGAGAGGGAAATGGCAAACAACTCCAGTATCTTTGCAAAAAACCAACAAACAAATGAGGTCACAAAGAGTTAGATACAACTGAAACAACTGAACAAAAAATACCTTATGACCTTTAACCCCAGTCTTCATCTCCGTTGTGCTATCCATTTCCTCTACCCCTCAGTTCTTTCCCAGCACATTATCTTTACAGTACAACCTCTTACTTTCTCTTTCTTAACCCCCCAGTAAACTAACTCATTTCTGCATACTGAATCCCTTTCTCCTTGTTCTATCACCAGTTGTGCCTTGCAAAATGCCAAACCTAGATTATCCCCATCATCTTTTTCTTTCACTCCTATTCACCCATAGCTGAACAAACCTCGAGTAAATCGTGATACTGCTGATTCAGTCCAATACAAATTTATGTCATCTCATCTAAATTGAACCCTAACTTCAGTAAGGCAAACATTACATTCCTCTCTAATTGATTTTCTATCCCACACTGGTTGTTCCAAGCCTTCTTGTATCTCCTCAAGCCTCCTTGGGGATACCCCTCCTCTCACCCCTCAGATAAGAACTTTCCCTCATACTTCACCAAAAAATTTGAGACCATTAAAAAGTCTCCCCCATCCCTCCCCCATCTTAAATTATTCTGACATCTTGCCCTAATATCCCCTCCTTCATGCTGGTCTCAGGTGAAGATAAAACCTTTCTGTTTATCAAAGCCACGACTTCTACATACACCTTTGTCCCAATTTCTTCCCAACTTCTCCATCATACTCCCTCCTCTATCACCTCCACTCTCTCACTAATATCCAACCTCTCCCTATATATTTGCTCCTTCTCCATTGCCTATAAACATACCCAGTTCTCCTCATTCTTAAAAAAAAACAAACCCTCACTTGATCTGATCATCCCATTAGCTATGAACCTATATCTCCCTCTACTTCATGGCTAAATTTCTTGAGAAAGTCTAATATATTTGACTTCCACTCTTGTCACTCTCCTCTGATTTTTTTACTCCATCATTCAATTGAAACTTCCCCTTCTTACCAATAATCTCTTAATTGCCAAATCAAATGGATTTTTTCTCAATCTTCATCCTCCCTGACCTCCCTGCACTATTGGGCTCTATTGATCATCTGCTCTTTTTGAATCCTCTCCCCTCTCTGGGTTTTCATGACACTCTTTTCTGCTAGTTTTCCCCTTACCTGTCTGATCATTCTCCAGTCTCTTTCTCTTTTTTTTTGTTGGTTCTTTATCCGTGTCATGACCATTAACCTTGGGTGTCCCCTAAAAGTCTGTCATAGGCCCCCTTCTCTTTTCTCTGCAACACTCACTCTTGGTGATTTTATCTTCAAGGGTTTAAATTGTCAGCTCTATACAGATAATTCTCAGATCTAGTCTTCTGAATTATAGCATTCATATTCATGCATCTCCAATTGTTTCTTGAACATCTTGAACTGGATAGCTCATAGGCAATTAAACTCAACATGTCCAAAACAGAACTCTTTATCAAACCTTTCCCTTGCTGAACTTTTCTGTTATTGTCAAGGGCACCATTATCCTTCCAGTCACCCAAGTATAATTCTTCATTCACAATTACGCTACATATCCAGTCATTTCTACTTTCATGAAATTTCTCTCTCTCTCTCTCTGGGTGTGTGTGTGTGTGTGTGTGTTTCCTTCTTTATACTTTGTCTCTTCCATTAGAGTGTGTACTCCTTGAGGGCAGAGACTATTTTTGCCTTTCTTTATATCTCTAGCCTTTAGCTCGGTGCCTGGCATATAGTAAGCCCTTAATAAATGCCTATTGGTCTAGTTTGAAGATAAAATGCAAACATGGCTAATTGAAATACACAATATAGTATGATTAAAAGTACATTAGCAAGTTATAAAACAAAATGTTTTGTGAGATCTGATCAGAAAGGTCATTCCTTACCCAGGGGGATTATGGAACACTTCATGGAAAAGTTTGTATTTGAGCTGGATTTGAATGGATGGTTAGGAATTCTACTGGGCAAGAAGGGGAGGGAGAGTATTTTAGGGTTAAGGGAAGGGAGGGAACAAAGGCACAGAGGTGGGAAATTTCAGGGAATGTTGGGGGTGAGGGGAGAAAGTACACCAGTTTGCAACATAAAAGCTGTGGAGGGGAATAATGAAACTCAAAAGGTTAAGAGGTATAAGCTTAGAGAGAACTTTTAAAGCTAAGCTAGAAAATCTAATTCTTTTCTTTCTTTTGATTATATTTCATTTTTCTCCCCAATTACAAGTAAAATCAGTTTTTAACATTCATTTATTCTCTCTCTCCCTCCTCCTTGAGATGGGAACAGAGGCTGCTTTTAGAATAGGAGGTTGTAAGGTATTGTCACCCTTCTTGCTAATTTCCTAGTGTGGCCCAAGAGGTAAGCTAGTTAATGTATTGAGGAATTCCAGCTTACTATTAAGGTTCTAATCAGAGATGTAGGCTGGAGCCAGAATAAAGCCATAGATGGTTATTCAGGAACAATGTGAACTAGATTGGAGAAGTAGCGTGAGTTCTGTGACCTTAGGCAATTTACTTAGCTCCTCTGAAAAATGAGAGGTTCTTGATTTACTAGTCCTTTTCAATTCATCTCACTTAAAGGGGGATAGATCTTCCCTAGAGTGTAGGCTGTTAAATCTATCGAGGTTAGTCAGAAAAAAGCCTCACAGAATGGGTAGTTTGTACTGAACCACACCAGACCAAGTGGAAGGAAGAAGTGATGGGTGAGCGGGGGACAGTTAGGACATGGAAGCCCAGGTGCTGAGGTAGAAATCTCCCTCATTTTGACCTTTGGGCACTAGAAGCAAAGAGTAGGTTAGACATCAATTCTTCCATTAGCAGGGTGAGGTCATAGATAGCATGCTAAAAGGGACTTTGGAGCTGGGATTTCAATCTGGATACTGACCCCAAGTCATCCCTGACCACTACACTGCACTGATTTCAGCTATATAACCCTGTAATATCAATTAAGTTGGGTGTCTTTGATTGAGTCTTATTAGGTGCTAAGCTCCAGGCCCAAACCCCTATCTATTAGGTGCTAAGCCTATGTGGGCATGAAGCCCTCAGGGTCGTAAGGGGAGTTGCTAAGACCAGAGCCAATAGTAAGAGCTTAAGTTCTGGTTGCTCAGATGATGTTTGATGATGGCTAAACAGTGCATAAAAAGAGAGAACAGAGCAATTTGCTTAGGGATCTCATTCTTGAAGGTGTGTTGATGTGGAGACTCTGGGCAACTGTAGTTAAGAGCCCTCCAGCTTGTAAACCCAGACGTTTGGACTTTGTTAAACCCTGGAAACTATGCATTGAGATATGAATCAGACGAGGTCTGTCTGTTGATGTTTGTAATTTGTTTGTATTTGCTCTAATGTTCAGAGTGCTAGCTTTTTCCCCTGAACTAAGTGAATGATATTTGTATGTTGGATTAAAGTAAGATTGTTAACCCCTTAACATTGCTTTCCTTAGTAAAGCAGATCAAAAGAACCTGGGCTTGCAGCATTCTTGTTGTTGAACTTGTGTTGGTTTTTCACCCCCACAGCAGGTGCTAGCCAGATTATTGCAACAAACCCTTAGTATATCACTTAACTTCTCTCAACCTCAGGTAACTCATTTGTAAAACGGGGATAATAATAGCACCTGACAGGATTGCTAGGAGGGTCAAATGAAATATATCTCTAAAGCTTCCAACCTTATGGTACCATATACACCATATACACTGGATTGCGGGCAGCTAAGTGGCACAGTGGGTAGAGCACCAGGCCTGGAGTAAGGAAGACCTGAGTTCAAATGTGACCTCTGACACTTACTAGAGGTGTTGATGAGGTTTAGACTGTGGACCCCCTTGAACTCCCCTTGAATCTTCCCACTAGATGAGGTGTTTGCCCGAGGCCATAAGCCTTTTATTATTGCTAGGCCCAAATCTCTAGGCCAGGTTACTCTAACCTAGGCTAGTCCTCCATTGTCGGGCTAGTTTCCACCCTTATCTCGTCAAAGTGTCTATGCCCAAATCTGTTACCCTTAAACTAGCCTAGCCCTACGTGGTCTGTTATCTCCAGGTAGCCTTCAGCTACTTCCCACCCTTAATCCATTCTCTGGGTTTCTGGAGTCTGACCTCATCCCAGTCCCATCAAGCTCCTTCTTAGACTCCCCCTCAAGACCTGTCCTAAACCCCTCTTCCCATCACCCTATGTCCACCCTAGATCCCTCCTACAATCTTTGTGTATATAAGTTTCATCTTGCCTCCATGAAGGTGCTCAGATTCAATCTAGCTCAGTAGGTTGAATTTGGCCCGGTTGTGAAAATAAGCATCACAAATGGTGAGATTTCTTAAGACAACCCAATATGGCAAATCCTTAATAAACTTTGTTTTTCCTTGGCTGGGAAGGCTTGAGTTGAATTCATTCAGCAGGACTTAGCATGTGGGTATTTTGGGCATTGGGTATTTCAAGCACCCTTCAACCCCAAACTTCATCAATGGGACTCTTTCAGGGATATTTGCCCTACTAGAAAAATGGAACTATCTTGGTCAAATGAGGAAATCTGGTAACCTCAGACTCATCTAAGGGAGATACTATGGTATAGTGAAGATCTCTACCCTGGAAGTTAAAAAGAACAAGGCTTGATTCTTGGCTCTACTTTGTGAACCTGAGCAAGTCAGTTGGATAATAGCGACACATCAGGGCCTGCCCAAATGAATTTGATCCAAGCCTTCTTTCAGCCAAAGTAAAACAACATTTATTGAAGATTCCCCCATATTGGTTAGACTTATGGAATCTGAGCATTAGTATTGCTAAGGCCTGTGGGACAGATTGAATCTTGAGCCTTTGTAATGCTAGTGTAAGCAGGCTAGATAGAACCTGAACTAGATTGAATTTGAGCACTTCCATGGAAACAAGGTGGATCTTATACATACAGAAAAACTGAGGGAGGAATCCAGTGGCAGCCAAATATTCTGGGGCACCTGGAAGAAGGGGGAGGAGGGTCCTGGGATGGTCTTGATGGGAGTGGTCAGTAGCCTGGGGTGACTAGAAGTCAGGTCGGAACCAAGAGGATGGGATCTTAATAGGATCAAGGGTGGGAAGTAGCCAGAGGCAACAAAGTGAACCATGTTTCTTTTCTTGGTAGAGAGATGGTGGACCATGGGGGCAAAATAAGCCATTTGTTTTCAGATGCAAACAATGTGGTTATTGGTTTTGCTTCTCAGCATAAGGTCCAGTTCTATGAAGATAGGAGTCATGGGAAAGCGAGAGGAATGTTAAAAATAAAAACAAAAAAACATTTATGTTTAAGAACATTTGCATACAAAGCATGTCTTCAAGGAGTTGATGTATAAGATGAATATTTATTGTTATAGATGTGGGCATTGAAATAGAAAGAAATTAGCCCTAAAATCAGTTGGGTAGAAATAAAACAAAAAACACAATCAAATAATTAAAATATAAGTCAAAATCATTAACTACACAGTCACAAGATGCCTGCCATGTTATCACCATATTTGAAAGTGTGGGCCAAACTTCAAAAAAAAATTTACAGACTAGTAAAGATTTTTATGGGCTGACCGATTTTTGGAATTTATCTTCAAAGCAGCACTTTAGTAAAGTGTTATGAATAACTATAAGAAACATACATTCAGCCAAAAATAAAGTTTGACATGTTATATAACAACTTCTAAAGCCCTCGTCCCATCAGCATCTAGCTGCATGTTGTGGGGTATAAATGCTGAAATCATGTATTAGTATGGTAGGAAGATCCCTGAAGCTAGTCAGTGACCCTGAATTCATCTCTTATTTGCTCAATGACCCTGTTTCTGAGTCTGTAAAATGTAGATAATTCTCTTTAAGACTCAACTCAGTTTCTACCTCCTCTATGGAGCCTATCTTGATCTTCCCAGTTAGTTCTCTTTCCCTTCTTAAATGTTTCTAGATTATTGATCTCTTCTTTGCCATGCTCAGTCTCTACCCTCTGTATGTGTGATTTCTCTCCAGGAAAATGAAAGCTTCTTGAGGGCAGAGAGAGTTTCAGTTTTATCCTCGTGTCTCCTCCCCTGGTCTAGTGCCTCACATATAGTAGGCACTTAACAAATGTTCGTTGAATTTTAACCACATACTTCACAGGTAGTTATGAGAAAAAATACCTTACAATCTTCTAAAAAAAAAAACAACCCTAAAGATTGGTGAGTTATTACAGTTAAACCAAGAATGTTCATAAATGTCCATTGAATACCCAAAGATACTATAGAGGACCAGTCAGTCAATAAACCTTTTTTTAAGCACTTACTATGTGCCAGACCCTGTGCAAAGGCAAAAAAAAAAAAAAGGGGGGGGGGAGGGTCTCTGCTTTCATTTTAACTGCAGAGACAATGAACAAATCACTGTGGAATGTGTATATTATAAACGGAAGGCACTCTTAGGGACAAGAGACTGAGAGGTTGGGGGCAAAGATAGTAGGGACCAGAAAAAGTTGCCTGCAAAGACTGGAATATGCACTGAATCTTAAAGGGAGTCAGGGGCAGAGGTGGGGAGGGAGAACAATCCAGGCATTGGGGTCAACTGGTGAAAATGGGGAGCTGAAATGCTATTTGTGTGAGGGGAAATAGGCCAGTGTGGATTGTTCCCAGAGTACCTGGAAGGGAGTAAAGTGTAAGAAGACTAGAAAAGTAGGAAAAAGCCAGGTTATGAGGGACTTTAAATGCCAAATAGAGGGTTTTATATTTGGTCTTGAAGTCATGGTGAGCCAGTAGAATTTATTGAGATGGGAGTGGGGAGCAGAATGGAGCAGGTTACATGGTCAGACCCACTTTAGGAAAATTACTTTGGCAGCTGAGTGAACGATAGTTTGGATTGAACCAGGGAAAGATAAAGCAGAAAAGACGATATTTATCTGTTAGCAGCATGACTGTTAGTTTCAACTAATCAAGTATACTACTATTTAAGGAGGCAGGAAGTCTGATATAGTGACAGAAACACTTGGATTGGGAATTTGTAGACCTGAGTTTGAAACCTAGCTCTGTTTCTGTGTTGGACAAAACCCTTTTCCTCTTTGGACCTCAGTTTCCTGTGAAGTGGGATTGGATCTTTAAAATGTTTGTATGCTGTGACAGTGGCTGCACGGGCCACGGGTTTGCTTGTCCATCAGGCTCCATACTGTGACTTGTATACATTGCACAAGGACTGCTTGCAGATGCTTTGTACCAAATCTCCACAATGTGGAAATGTTTAAAGTTTGCTTACAAACACCTGAAATGAAAGGTTTTTCAGGGAAATGCTGATATAACCCTAATTATAATGGTGTGAATTTGCCAATGTGATGAAGCTGCAGCTGGCCTGGTGGTGGGAAGGATGAGCTGTGAATCAGGCTCCCAGAGAGAGACCCTTCCTTTGCTCTCTTTGATGTGAAATCACAAAAGTGGCTATGTTCTAACATAATTACAGTACTTAAAGAAAAGTGTAAAATCAAGTCTATTTGCAGTGTACAGCCGTTACTCTAAATATTCCCTTGGTGAATATAAAAATCCCCGTGTACATTTATTAAAAAACCAACTGGAATACAGCTGTAGATCAAACACTTGGCCCTCCTGTTGTTTTTTAAGAACTTAAGTTCTTTCACCTCAAAAAACTTTGGGTCACCTGTAGTTCTTACTCTTCTGATTATGTTAAAAATTACTGTTAAAAAGATAGGTTTTTGAAATAGTGAATTTAGCTTTAGATCATGGAAAGCATGGATTGGTTTCCCAAATGCTGATCTTTTTCTCCATCTCAATTCTGGGCCCAATTTATTGTCCAGAGCAAAACAGTGACTATCCCAGATATACATTTTGATGGACTTAATGGGCTACCCATCCAATTGGATGTCACAATTTGGGCATTTTGCTCAGATTTTAGAACCATAATTTTATAAAAATTGACTATTTTTGCGATCTTATAATTTTATATTTTTATTGAATATTGTAGAATGTAATTTTTATTGAATGTCATCAATTACTGATTCCTTCTGTTAATTTACTTTCATTCTTAGCAAATTGTCATTTTATGTTTCTATTCCAAATGAATATCAATGCAATGTTCTACTTTTATTTAAAATGAGTTAGCTCTCATGTATATCCAGACAAAATTATTTATATGAGAGAAATACAGGTATTTAATTCATACATACATAATAATAATACATGCATAGTAATACATATTTATTAAGTGCCTTCAATGTGGACAGCAAGCACTATGTTAGGAGCTGAGGATAAAAAGATGAAAAGAAAATAGCCTCTGTCTTCAAGGAGCTTATATTCTACTGGGACCCATAGATGATAGATAGATAGATAGATAGATAGATAGATAGATAGGCAGATAGAACATGTATGTGTGTGTGTATACACACAAATAATAATTTTCAAGGAAAGAAGCTAATAAAGGTGGCTAGGTAGAATAGTGGATAGAGGTCTGGATCTGGAATCAGAAAGACCTTAGTTCTAATCCAAACTCAAGACACTAGCTATGTGACCCTGGGCAAGTCACTTAACCTGCCTGTCTCAGTTTCTTCATCTGTAAAATGGGGATAGTAAAAATGCAATTACTTCCCAGTGTTGTGGTGATGATAGATGAGTTGTTATTTGTAAAGAGCTTTGCAAATCTTAAAGTGCTATATAAATGCCAGCTATCATCATCATCATTAGAAAAAGACTTACTTTTCTTCAGAGATGTATTCTTTTCCGGGGCAGCTTAGCAGTACAATGGAAAGAATACAGAGTTGGGGCTCAGGAACACCTGAATTCAAATCCAGCCTCACACTACTTACGTGTCATTTAATTCTACCTCAGTTTCCTCATCTGTAAAATGGGGACAATAATAGCAGATCCACCAAAATATTTACCTAGCACTTTTTGTGTAGCAAAGAATTGGAAACAAAATAGATGCCCATCAATTGGGGAATGGCTAAACAAATTGTGGTAAATGAATATAATGGAATATTACTGTGCTGTAAGAAATGATATGTGTGATGAACACCAAGGGGCATGGAAAGATCTACATGAACCGATACAGAATGAAGTAAGCAGAGCTAAGAAAGCAATGTCCACAATGCCTACAACAATGTAAATGGAAACTACACTCCAAAAAAATCAAAAGCGAATATAACAAAGTTATAAAGATCAAGCATGACTTGCACGAAGAGATACCAGAGGACACCCCGAACCCAACCCTTCATGGAAGCAGGAAGTCCACAGGTGTTACAAATTGCACATTTTTGGACTTTTTCAATGCATTGTTAAGTTGTGCTGATTTTTTTTTCTCTCAAATGGCTCTCTGGGAAGGAAAGGAGGTAGAATAATGGGGATAACTATGGTGATATAAGAAACAGAAGGATCAGCAACTTTAAAAAAAATTACACAAGCTGTTCCTTGAATAACAGATGTAAGATGGTGAAAGTACTTGAGATCCTTCCATATGACACAATATAGCATAGTGGAAAAAGTGTTTGATTTGGAGTCTTCAGACCCATGCTCATATCTTGCCTGGCTGTTTACTGCCTATGTAACAAATACAAAGTTACTTATTCATTTTGGTCTGCAGCTCCCTCATCTTCGTAGAATGAGGAGGTTAAACTATATAGTATTTAAGGTCCTTTCCAGCTTTAAAAATCTACAATTCTATAAGGATCAGTAAAAGGAACCACGGATGTTTAGCCTGGAGGTGAAGAAAAGATTTTGAAAGAACAAGATGACTCTTTTTAAGTACTTGAAATGCTAGTGGAAAAGAGGTGATAAACCCAGAGACTCCACCTTCTGAGATAAAAACTCACTATTTGGCAAAAACTGCTGGGAAAACTGGAAAATAGCATGGCAGAAACTGGGCGTAGTCCAATGTCTCACATCATATGCAAAAATAAAGTCAAAATGCGTTCACGATTTAGATATAAGGGCTAATACTATAAGCAATCTGGGAAAGCAAGGAATAGTTTACCTGTCAGATTTATGGAGAAGGGAAGAATTTATGATTAAACAAGAGTTAGAGAGCATTATGAAATGCAAAATGGATAATTTTGATTACATTAAATTGAAAAGTTTTTGCATAAACAAAGCCAATGCAACAAAGATTAGGAGGGAAGCAGAAAATTGGGAAAGAATTTTTACAATCAGAGTCTCCGATAAAGGCCTCATTTCTAAAATGCGGAGAACTGAGTCAAATTTATAAGAATACAAGTAATTCCCCAATTGATAAATGGTCAAAGAATATGAACAGGCAGTTTTCAAAGGAAGAAATTAACGATATCCATAGTCATATGAAAAAATGCTCTAAATCACTATTGGTTAGAGAAATACAAATCAAAACAACTCTTAGGTACTACATCTTACCTGTGAGATGGGCGAAGATGACAAAATAGGAAAATCATAAATGCTGGAGACGATGTGGGAAAATTGGAACACTAATGTATTGTTGGTGGAGTTGTAAACTGATCCAACCATTCTGGAGAGCAATTTGGAACTATGTCCAAAAGGCTATAAAAATGTGCATACTCTTTGACCCAGCAATACCACTTCTAGGGCTGTACCCCAAAGAGATCATACAAGTGGAAAAAGGACCCGTATGTTCAAAAATATTTATAGCAGCTCTTTTTGTGGTGGCAAAGAATTGGAAATCAAGGGGATGCCCATCAATTGGGGAATGGCTAAACAAGTTGTAGTATATGAATGTAATGGAATACTATAGTTCTATAAGAAATGAGGAGCAGATGGACTTCATAATAACCTGGAAAGACTTATCTGCTTTGATGCTGAGTGAGGGGAGAAGAACCAGGAGAATATTATACATGATTACAGACACACGGTATCTCTGACAACTAATTCGATAGACTTGGCTCTTCCCAGCAGTGCAAAGTTCTAAGACAACTCCAAAAGACTCATGATGGAAAAAGCAATTCACATCCAGAGAAAGAATTACAGAGTCTGAATGCAAATTGAAGCAAACTGTTTGCTTTCTTTTTGTTTTTTTTTGTTTTGTTTTTGTTTCTGTTTTGTTTCTCCTTTCTCGTGGTTCATTTCATTGGTTATAGTTCTTCTTTACAACTTGACTATTGTGAAAATATGCTTAGTGTGAAGGTATATGTAGAACCTATATCAGATTGCATGCTGTCTTGGGTGGGGAGGGGCAAGGAGAGGGAGGGGGAGAAAATTTGAAACTTAAAAACTTGAGGAACTGAATGTTATAAACTAAAATTAAATTAATTAATCAATAATAATAATAATAATAATAAAAGAGAGGTAGGATTTTAACGGTTTGTCCCCTGCAGAAGTAGGAGCAGTTCATAGAAATACTCAAGATGAAAATTTAGACCATGTTAGGGAACACTGATTAGCAATTAAAGCTATCTGAGACTGAAGCGGAAATCCTCTGGAGGTACTCTGACAAAAGTTTGATGACCACTTGTCGGGGATAACAATAGTGCAATCAATTAATAACAAACATTTGTTCAAAATGTACT
The DNA here is from genome assembly GCF_011100635.1 of Trichosurus vulpecula. NCBI lineage: Eukaryota > Metazoa > Chordata > Mammalia > Diprotodontia > Phalangeridae > Trichosurus > Trichosurus vulpecula. The sequence continues at coordinate 248,369,110 of NC_050575.1, forward strand.
ACATGCCTGTCACTGGGGTGAGGAAAACAATTCCTTCCCTAAAGGAGCTTATACCTATTGAGGGAAATTCTATGCACCCATAAGACACACAAAAATAAATTAAAAGTACTAGTGGGAGAGAGAATATTAGGAGCTGGGAGACTTAGAAAAGGCCCTAAGTTGGAGGTGACATGAGCTGAATAAAGCTAGTGAGTCTAAGAAGCAGAAGTGAAGAGGAAGTCTAGGGGAAATGAGACGTCCTGTGTAAGAAACAGCAGATTGGCCAGGTTGGCTTAATAGTAGAGTGCACAAAGAGCAGTAATATGTAATACACTTGGAAAGGTAATCTGGAGCCGGATTATGGGGAGCTTTACATGTCCAAACTTTGAGGAAGGTGGTGGAGGGGCAAAAGAGCTTTCTGAGTGGGGGAGTAATTTAGACCAGGGTTTAGGAACATCACTGTGGCAGTTCAGGTGATTGGCCTAGATGACTTCACCCTCCTTTTCAATTCTGAGATTCAATGATAATCTCTTATCTGTGTAGATAAAAGAGTTCCTGGTGGAAAATGCAAACCCTCAGAGTGCATCAAAATAGATGTGATTCTCTTCTGGGCTAAGGATAAGACCTCGTTATCTAAATGAGGAGTAATTTTCTTACCCCAACACCTATCATTGGAGAAACTTTGATTCTAAGGCTCTGGAGACAGAATTGAATATAGAAAGAAATGGCTAAATGTAGAGATTTGTTTCCTTAAGGAAAGAGTACTTTAGATAACATGCTGGTAAATGCAGTCTGAGTAGAAAGGTAAAGATTCTTAGAAACAGAAAAAGGACGAAGATGCATGGGCTAAAGGTTAATAGTCCAATGACCAACTGTTCCTCTTTACAGGATTTATGTTTTTCATTTAGGAGCAGGGACATTTTTCTTTTCAACACACACATGTTTCTCTTCTATCTCGATAGGTAAATTCCATCTCCAGAGAGCTGACATGTTGTTGTGGTCATTGTTGTTTTACTTTCCCCTCTTAACCCTGTTAAAATGAATGAAATCTTTTCTTAGAGTCTTATTACAAACTATTTTAAGGCATTATTTCATCAGCTTTACTTTTAGAAGTTAGGTCCCAATAAGTGACTTTTAAACTACTTTCCAGGGTTCAGATTTTATCCAAACATTATATCAGACTTAATGCCTAGCACACAAATTTGTACATGGTAGGCATGTTTAATAAATTTTTGTCGACTTGGATTGAATAGAGTGATTTAGGAATATTCGTTCCTTTCATCCTATAATTACAACCAACAAAAATTATTATTCAGATCCCAACATATATATGGGTGCTCTAAGACTTGCAAAGCATTTCACATGCTATGTCAGTTGCTGCCTCATTGATTTGCACATCGTGTGAACTTTCATTTTAAAATTTTTAATTTTTTTCAATTGCATGTAAAACGGTTTTTACATTTTTTAAAAAAAAATTTGAGTTCCAAATCCTCTCTCTCTCTTTCTCTGTCCCCTTCCCTCTGATTGAGAAGGCAGGCAATTTGATATAGTTCATATATGTGCAGTCATGCAAAACATTTTCATATTAGTCATGTTATAAAAGAAAACACAAATCCAAACTTTAAAAAAAAAACCAAGAAAAATAAAGTAAAAAAAAAGTATGCTTTGTTCTGCATTCAGACTCCATCAGTTCTTTCTCTGGAGGTAGACAGCATTTTGTCATTCTGAATTTTCTTGGGTCATTGTTTTGCTGAGAATAGGTAAGTCATTTGCAATTGATCATCATACAATATTGCTGTTAATGTGTACAATGTTCTCCTGGTTTTGCTCACTTCACTTTGCATCAGTTCGTGTAAGTCTTTGTTTCAACAATCCGGCTAGCAGCTATTGTGGGGGTGAAAGCCCAACAACAAAAATGCTACCAGCACGCTGAAATACACAGGTTCTTTTGATCTGCTTAACTAAGGAAAGCTACGTTAAGGGGTTTGACAAGCTTACTTTAATTCAGCATACAAATATCATTCACTTAGTTCAGTGGAAAAGACCAGCACACTGAACTTCAGAGCAAAATACAAACAAAGTACAAATATCAACAGACAGACCTTGTCTGATTCAAATCCCAAAACGTAGTTACCAAAGTCTCAGCATCCAAGTTACGAGCTGGAGGGCTCTTAGCTACAGCTGCCCGGAGTCTCCACCTCAGTACCACCACGAGTGAGAGCCCCCAAACAAATTACAAACAGACAGACCCAATACAATTTGTAGTCACCAACATCTAGGTTCAGCCCAGGAGCTCAGAACAAGGGCTGGCCCAGAGTCATGCATGCCACCACTGCTGTGGGAAAGAGCTCCAAAGAATAGAAAGCTTTTATATCTTTTTCAGCATCAGGGGTGAGTCACACATGCGACTCACCCACGTGACCTAAAATTATCACAAAGAGGCAACTTAAACCCACGTGGTCTAAGAGCCTCTGATGTCCCAAACCTATCACTCAAACTCATTTGTAAACTAGGCCCTCCCCTGAGTTAGCCCCACCTTGGGCCCCACCTTAGTTACCAATCCACACCCCCATAGGTTTTACACCTAATAGGGGTTTGGGCCTGGAGCTTAGCACCTAGTAAGGCTCAATGAAATACGCTGAATTACTCAAAGGAAACAAACCAAACTTTTCAAGGGCACTTGTTGAACTAAGTGCTAAGAGCCCATTTTGCTTACCAACACAGTCTTTCCGGGTTTTTCTGAAAGCATCCTGCTTATCATTTCTTAAAGCACAATAGTATTCCATCACAATCATATACCATAACTTATCAGCCACTCCCCAATTTATGGGCATTCCCTCAATTTTCAATTCTTTGTCACCACAAAAAAAAAGATGATGTTACAAATATTTTTATAAGTAGATGTCTTTTTCCTTTTTCTTTGATCTCTTTGGGATACAGACCTAGTGATGATATTGCTAGGTCAAAGGGTATGCACAGTTTTATAGCCTTTTGGGCATAGTACCAAATTACTCTCCAGAATAGTTGGATCAGTTCAAAATTCCACCAATAGTACTTTAGTGTCCCAATTTTCCCATATCCCCCAACATTTGTCGTTTTCCTTTTTTGTTATATTAGTCAATTTGAAAGGTGTCAGGTGGTACCTCGGAGTTGTTTCAACTTGTATTTCTCTAATCAGTAATCATTTAGAGCGGCTTTTCATATAACTATAGATAGCTTTGATTTCTTAATTTGAAAACTACCTTTTCATATCCTTTGACCATTTATCAGTTGGGGAAACACTTGTATTCTTATAAATTTGATTCAGTTCTCGATATATTTGAGAAATGAGGCCTTTATTGTAGAAACTTGCTGTGAAATTCCACCCTTTCCCACCCTCCCAATTTTCTGTTTTCCTTCTAATTTTGGCTGCATTGGTTTTGTGTAAAACCTTTTTTAATTTAATGTAACCAGAATTATCCATTTCATATCTTGTAATGTTCTTTTTATCTTGTTTGATCATAAAGTGTTCTCTTATCCATAGATATGACAGGTAAACTATCCCACGCTCCCTTAAATCTTGTACTCCACTCTGCAATCTGCTTCTATTTTATGGGTGAGTTCATCCCATTCACACTCACAGTTATGATTACTAACTATGTATTTCCCTCCATCTTATTCTCCCCCCCCCACCATTTATCTTTCTCTCTCTCCTTTCATATGGTCCCTCCTCAAAAGTGTTTTGTTTCTGAGCACTGCTTCCACCAATCTACCCTCCTTTCTCTTAACCATCCCTTCTACTTTACCTTCCCCTCTTACTTCCCTGTAGGTTACAATAGATTTCTATACCAAACTGAATATGTATGTTATTATTCTCTCTTTGAGCCAGTTTTGATGAAAGTAAGGTTCAGGTGTTGCCTGCCATCCACCCTCATCTTCTCCTCCATTATAAAAACTCTTTTGCACCTCTTTTATGAGATAATTTACCCCATTTTATTTTTCCCTTCCCCCTTCTCCCAGTGCATCCCTCTTTTTCACTCCTTATTTTTTTTTTGTGGGGGGGGGAAGGATATAATTCCATTATAGTTAACTAATATGCATGTCCTCTATGTATACTGCCTTCTAACCTTCTAACTGCCCTAATAAAGATGAAGTTCTGAGGCAAGCAATTTGATACACATGTGCAGTCATGCAAAACATATTTCCATATTAATCATGTTGTGAAAGAAAACACAGACCTACCCCCCCCCCCAAAAAAAAAACCAAGAAAAATAAAGTTTTAAGAAAAGTATACTTTGATCTGCATTCAGACTGCATTCATTCTTTCTCTGGAGATAGATAGCATTTTTCATTGTTTTGCAGAGAATAGATAAGTCATTCATAGTTGATCATGATAAAATCTTAGAAGTTACAAGTATCATCTTCTCATGTAGGAATGTGAACAGTTTAATCTTCTTGAATCCCTTGTGGTTTCTCTTTCCTGTTTACCTTTTTATGCTTCTCTTGAGTCTTGTATTTGAAAGTCAGATTTTCTTTTCACCTCTGGTCTTTTCATCAGGAATGCTTAAAAGCCCTCTATTTCATTGAAAATCCATTTTTTCCCCTGAAGTATTATACTCGGTTTTGCTGGGTAGGTGATTCTTGGTTGTAATCCTAGCTCCTTTGCCCTCTAAAACATCATTTTCCAAACCCTCTTATCCTTTAATGTAGAAACTGCTAAATCTTGTCTTGTCCTGACTGTGGCTCTACATTATTTGAATTGTTCTTTCTGGCTGCTTAAAATATTTTCTCCTCGACCGAGTACCTCTATAATTTAGCTATAATATTCTTAGGATTCTTTCCCTTTTTATTTTACCCGATGGTTCTAGGATATCAGGGCAGTTTTCCTTGATAATTTCTTGAAATATGATGTCCAGGCTCTCTTTTTGATTATAGTTTTCAGGTAGTCCAATAATTCTTAAATAATCTCTCCTCACTCTATTTTCCAGGTCAGTTGTTTTTTCAATGGGATACTTCATATTTTCTTTCATTTTTTTATTCTTTTGATTTTGTTTTATTGTTTCATGATGTCTTGTGGAGTCATTAGCTTTACCCTGCCCAAGTCTGATTTTTAAAGAACCACTTATTTCTCAGGGGGCTGAAATATGATATTCTGGAGGTCAAAGGAGCTAGTATTAATACCAAGAATCACCTACCCAACGCAAACTGAGTACAATCAGTGAGGGGGGAAAATTGATATTCAATGATGTAGAGGAATTTAATGCATTCTTGAGAAGCCAGAGCTAAATAGAAAAATTGACTTTCAAATACAAGACTCAAGAGAAGCATGAAAAGGTAAACAGGAAAGAGAAATCATAAGGGACTTATTAAAGTTGAACTGTTTACATTCCTACATGGAAAGATGATATTTATAATTCATGAGACTTTTCTCATTATTAGGGTAGTTGGAGGGAATATATATAGACAAAGGGCACAGGGTAAGTTGAACATGAAGGGATGATATCTAAAAAATAAAATCAAGGGTGACAGAAGAATGTACTGGGAGGAGGAGAAAGAGAGAGGAAGGATAAATTATCTCACATAAAAGGGGCAAGAAAAAGCTTTTATAGTGGAGGAAGAGAGGGGGCAGGTGGGAGGGAATGACTGAACCTTACTCTCATCAGATTTGGCTTAAAGAGAGAATAACATACACATTCAGTCAGGTATGGAAATCTATCTTATCCTACAGGAAAATAGGAAGGAAGAGGATAAGGGGAGGGGGGGCAATAGAAGGGAGGGCAGACTGGTTGAGGGGGTAATCCAAAGCAAACACTTTTGAGGAGGGAAAAGGGCAAAGGAGAGAATATAATAAACAGGGAATGGGATAAGATGGAGTAAAATATAGTTAATTTTTTACAACATGCCTATTATGCAAGTGTTTTGCATGACTACACATGTACAACCTACACTGAATTGCTTGCCCTCTCAGAACAGAAATGGGTTGCCTCGATAAAGAGAAAGGCCACATCTTTATCTGAGACCAGCATGAAGGAGGAGATGTCTGAATGGTGTGAGATGAGAAAGAGTGGAGAAGGGGAAGTTCTTGGTGAGTACTCTCAATTTTTTTTGGTGAAGTATTGAGGGAAGGTCCTCAGCTGAGAGGATGGGAGAGGGGATATCACTGGAGGTTTGAGGAGACTCAAGGAGATTTGGAACAGCCACTGTGGAATAGGAAATCTATTAGAGAGGAATAGAACGTCTTACTTCAATGAGGGCCCAGTTGAGATAACATAACAAATTTGTAATGGACCAAGGCAGCACAGTTTCATGATTTACTCCAGCTCTGTCTAGCAGGGGGTGAATAGGAGCAAAGGAAGCAGATGGTGGGAGTAATTCATGTTTGGGGTTTGACGAGGAAGGATCAGCAATTGGATAAGGACATAAGGGAATTAAAGGTAGAGGATAGTGTAGAGTTGAGTTGGCCAAGAAAGCAAAGGGAGGAGAGTGTAGTCAGTGTAGGTGTGATGGCCTAGAAAAAAAAATGAGAATTGGAGGGAATAGATGTCACAGTGAGGATGAAGACTAGGGCATAGGGAAACATGGAATGACAAAAGATCATGATTGGGTTAAGGAATTTTGGAGTTCATAAACCTGAAAGTGGAACACTTGTAGGTGATTACAAGGTCAAGGCTATAGCCATCTCTATATATAGCTGAGGTAGAGTGGAGGAGTAGGTCATAGGAACTGAGTAAGTTGAGAAACTAGGAAGTTAGGCTATTTGAGAGGAGATCAATATGTATGTTGAATGCCACTAACATGAGGGGATGAGATGAGGAGGAGAGAAATACTGTGAGTCAGATTCTAAACTCATTGAAGAAGGGGGACAAATATCCGGCAGTGTAGGGAGGATGATTTATAGATCATGATCTGGATTGGGATTTATAGATTATGATCCAGATTGGGTGACATATTTAGATAACATAAACCTCAAAGGAAGAGAGATTTAGTGAAGGTGCTTTAGGGAGGGTCTGGAAGTAGCAATGGAGGATAAGGAGTATTCCAACTCTTCCACCACAACCTATGAATTAAATGTTATGAAAAAAAATACAACCAGTATAATGGAGAGGGCAGCAAGGAAATTAGTGTTGTTAGGAGGAGACTGTTTCAGTCAGCCAAAATATAGGAGTGATAAAGAAAGAAGTTTAAGATGAAAGGAAGTTTGTTCATTATGGAGCAGGCATTCCAGAGACCACAGTAGAAGGGTCAAGCAGATCTGGAGTGGGATGCTGGGGGGAGGGGGGAGTAATGTGGTTGAGGTTGATAGGTATAAGAAAGTCAAGCACAGAGAACCAAGTTTGTACATTGGCAGCCAGGAATTTAGAATCACAGGGATGAGTATAAGGTATTAAGAGTATGCTAACTACTGGGCGATAAGTTCAGAGAGAATATCAGTGAAGAAGATAGGAGATTAGACTGTTCCAGGTCCACCTTTGAGATTTATCCTTGCAGATGGAGATGGTGTATTTGTGACACCTAAAGAGGCCAACCTCAGAGCAGGCAGAAACAAGTGGAGGGAGGTATGGGAGCTGAGTCAGGAGAGGTACCTTGATTGTCTTGGAGGAGGTCTTGAGGATCAGAAGAGGCCTTGTCTTCGGTGTGCCTGAGATGGTCCAGAAACAGGGCTCCACTGTGGTAAGAAGTAGACATAACCCCACTCTACTCCCCCTCCAGGTGAAGGCCAGGGAAGGAATAGGGGTTCCTCGTAACTTTCCTATCCCCACTCAGGGCCCAAGGGGCAAAGGTGGCAGATGTTTCCCTAGCTCAAAGACTTGATGCTGGAAAAAGCAGGCAGGGCTACTGGGAGGGTGGCAGTCTTTTTCACTGGGGCCTGTAGCTACAAACAAGGGCAATTTGCCTCTTCAGAGGCATGGAGTTGGAAGATGGCATGTCTAATTCAGGCAACAGCCAGTAGGCCAGTTTGGCTACTATGGAGAATACTCTAACAGGGTTAATATGAGGGATAAGAAGAAGGGGGCAGATCATAGAGGTCTTTAAATGCTAGGCTAAGAAGTTTGCATTTTATCCTAGAGGCAAAGTGGAATCACTGATGATTTCAAGCCCCATTATTAAAACATGCTTCAAGCAGATTTATTCAGTTCAATTCTATAGACCCATTGATTTATTTTCTGCCACAATGTTAACATCATTTTAAAACTAGGAAATACTAATCATGCTTTAGAGATTCCTTAGAGGACTGAAACGTTGCCTACCAATATATCAGTAATAAGAAGGCTAAACTTAATGCTCTCAAACAGACTATATTAAAAGTGCTAGCTGGAAAATAAGAAATCTCAGTGTCTCACTTGATTGGTGACAAGAGGATGGGAAAATTAATTAAAAGTAAATTAAACACACTCTTGAAATTGGTAATGTATGGCTTTGAAAGAGACATGGATCTTGGTCTTTGCTGAAATAAAATGATAAAGGTAAGGTTATAAGGTGCACAACAAATTCTAAAACTCTGAAGTCCTTGCCATTTTTAATCAAAAAAATGATAAACCTTTTGGAGAGTGTGCCCTTCAGACTCCCACGCAGGTCATTCTCAAAGAGGCAAATCATTTTTACTCCTGACCTGTTTCCTCATCTGTAAATTGATGGAAGTTGAGCTACCTGACTTCTAAAGTTCTAGTCAATTGAATGTCTTTAGTCAACACTTACAGACACTCAACTGAATAAAGAATGTGAGACCAGACCAATGTGAGGCTGGGGAGAGGGGTGGCTTATAGCCACCCAGAATCTGCTCAGTATCTCCAGTGGGGTATTAGAGTGGTTAAGGCCCTTGAAACTAGCTCCTGGCTATGTGGAGTAGATGGTAAGCATGGACCAGAGCTTGGGAGGAAGTGGAAGCAATGAGAGGTTTGTGAGATCTATGTCAGGTGTGCTCAAAATGCTCTGGTCTTGAAGAACTATGTATGCTCTATACCATGATAAGTGATTGGGACAGTAATGATAAGCAGCCAGTAAATAGACTTGGTCTCCTACCATATATCTGAATAGGTATTTTCTGGTTCCCAAGGATTCTCTCCTCAATTTAAAAAAATAAAATAAAAAGGCAATGGTGGAAGGAAGAAACAAGCTGAAACACAGCCCAGGACATGAGCTATGAGTGTGAGTGAGTCAGTAACAAAATCCGGTTCAGAACCTCCCTAATAAATCTGCTTCTGATCAGGCCCTTGTCTGGAAAATGCCTAGAAAACCAGGTTGAAGGTCTTCCTGGAAATTTAAATACGCTTGGCAGTAGTTGTGGGGTAGGGGTAGGTTGTGTGGTAGTTAGGGATAGCAAACTGAATCAATCACCCAAGAACTTTTCCAAGTAAATACAGAACACTCTGTTACTCTGTCGTTAATTTCTGAATACTAAAGATCACAGAGACAAAGCTTTTAGGATGACTCAGAATTAGAAAGGAAACTATAGACTCATTTTGGAACTATATGGACCAATATCTCCGGAAGGCAAACAACTCTTAAGTTAAAAAACAGGATTGTAATCCAGGAAAACTCCTAAATTTGGTATATACTTGAATGGTACAACAGAGACTATGTGAGTCCCTGCATGGATGGCTCAGTGATGTATGCCAACTTTTTTTAATGTTGCAGGATTTTAATAAGTGATTTTGGAGAATAATGTGGAGAACAGTAAAACCTCAGTAATTCAGACTGATTGAATGCCTATCAAAATTAATTAGTTTGAATTAGTCAGTAAGTATATGATGATGATGATGATGATGATGATGATGATGTTAACTAACATTCACATAGGGCTTTAAGACTTGTAAAGTACTTTGAAACGTCATTTTATCCTTACAACATCTTTGGGAGGTAGGTGCTATCATTACCCCCATTACCCCCCACTTTACAGATGAGAAAATTGAGGCAGAGAGTATTTAAGTAACTTGTCCAGATTGACACAACTGGTAAATAGTCTGATGCTGGACTTGAACCCATGTTTTCTTGACCCAAGTTCATTGCTCTATCCACTATACCACGAGCTGCTCTGTCCCCTCACTGAACTTAAGCAGCGGTGGTAGCTACAGGGACATAACAGCAAGAATACATACATGCCTAGGTGAGCCTGAGTCCCTAGCAGTTTTCCTGCTTTGTAAGCATAGGCCAGACATCAGCAATCCTGAAAAACCCTAGTGAGTTGAAGAGTTTCTGACTTAAGTGCTAGCTGCTAAAAACATAAGTGCTATTGTGACTTCCACAATAACACCACTTCTGAAGAGAAAAGCACTTCTGCCAGGAGAATCCTATAGCTGAAGGATGAAAACTAAACTCATTCCCAGCAGGCCAGGAGAGCCAGACTGCAAATTGTTTAGGAAATAAAGATCTAAAGTAAAACTGAAATACGTACATTGAAGTCTCACAAAGTTGTCTTTCTCTCCTGGGAGAAAATAAAAGTAAGACTGGTTATTGTTTTATCTTTTCTGTATAATGGGATAACATGCATCTCTGAGTATTTGGAGTTTTAACTCTTTTCTGTGGTGGAAGAAATAAACATCTGTCCTATACCTGATACCCATATTATCAACTGAATACTTTTTCTTGAAGGGACCTTGTTGTATACTTTTTGGGAAGACCCAAGATATGAGTGATACCTAAGAATATCTTTAAGAATAATATTTTAAAGATTTTCCCCAGAGTTAGTCCAGCGTGGAGGCAATGAGCCAGTGAGTGCAAGAAAAAAAAATTGATCCCCTCCTTTGAGGATAAGATGAACCTCCCCTACTCTCCCCATGAACATGGTTAATATGAGTCCAGAACCAGAGCCCTTTGTGGGATGGGAAACCTGGGCCACAGGTCACAAAAACATAATTTTATTATTTTCTTCACAAAGTCCTACTCTGGTGCCTCATCATGGTCTTCTAAGATATGGATGATTAAAAAAAAAAAAGAAGAAGAAGGTTTGGTCATGTGGCAAGAGGAAGATATAACTGATTCCCAGTCTGTGTGTACCACTGATACCTTTGCAATGTTCAGAGATATTGAAGAAGGGCCCCAGAACATTGGGTGGACCCACTGTGGGTAATGGTGGTAAATCCATGAGAAGACATGAACAAGAATTGCACAGTTGGACAGGTGGGAAGGAGTTACAGTCTGCATCAGTGGAAAGAACGCATTGATGGAATCTAGTCTAACAAAATGTTGGCAGGTAGAGAGTTCCTTAAGGGACCTGCTTAGTCAAATAGATCAGAATCATTTGTAGCTGGCATGTCAAAATTGTTTTATCAGAATAGATGCTTTCTCCCTGATGGCAGATTGCAACACCAGAGAGCTGGAAAAGACCTTAGAAATCATCTAGTCCAGCTCCTCCATTTTACAGATGAGGAAACTGAGGCTCAGAGAATAGTGACTCAAGGTCATATAGCAAGTAAGTGCCAAAGTCAGGATGCAAACTGGTCTTCTAACTGCAAATACAGGATTCCCTCCATTATACTACAAAAGCTTCTGCTTTGGAGTGCCATCTGTCTAAGTGAATTCACCTGATGACATAGAGTACCCTGGGGAAAGGGGGATGTTTTATACTTGTATCAGGAAAATGGTCTTTTTAGGTGTCTGGCTGAAAGAATGTGAACAACCTTCTGGTGATGAGCCTCTGTAAACTCTAGGATGGTCCACAGAGAGCCAAAACTACCTGTTGTTACATAATATTAAAAGCCTTTCCAGATTGGCAGAGCCTACAAGAGTTTATCCTTCATTCACATAGTCTTTTAGAACCCAGGTTTGCCTCTATTCCATCATAAATCCATATTTATACATTTAGAAGTAAATGAGTACATTTCAGGTGCTTAAAACTTGCTACTTCCCTCCAGTAGTTTCACATTCCTTCTGAAATTTTCTCTCTATGAGTTTTCTTAACAAATCCTATCTTTTAGCTGGTATAAAGATCAACCCAAATAAGAAGCATGGGCTCTGAATTAATGAAATCTGAAAGGAGAAGTTTTTACTGTACCATCGTTTAGCTCTATTCAGGCTTGGACTAGGCTAACATTTTTCTCTCGCTTTTCAGTATTTGGAAGGTAAATTACGCTTCCTTGACCCTTGTCATATTCTGACCTCTCCAGTCCCAGCTAAGTTTTCAACAATGGATTCTTTTGACTCTCACAGAAGGAATTAAGGAATTACCAAATAGTTCATGGAATGCAACTTATTTGCTTTTTGTGGATAGTAAAAGGAAGTAGACACATTTTTACCTTGAGTAGAAATAAAATAGAACAAGGAACACCTTTAATACAACTATTCTTGATAAAAGTACAAAACTGCCTTCTGCCCTTGTGATGTACTCTATGCTGTTATGTGAATTTACTTAAATAGCTATAACTCTGAAATAGAAGCATTTGTGATTTAATGGAGGGAATACTGGATCTATATTTAGAAGACTTTATTATGAAACCAAACTGCCATTTATTAGCTGTATTACTTTGGGTAAGTCACTTCTCTCTAGGCCTCAGTTTCCTCTCTGTAAAATAAAGGAGTCGGACAAGGTGATTTCTAAGGTCTTTTCTAGCTCTGGCTCCGATAATCCTACTATTTCCAAATATAGATGTGTACCTATGGTGTACATCTTTACCATGAGAATTTGTTGGGCAGTTCAACAATAGATTATCATTACCACAAAGATCTATAGCTACAACTACCTTACTGTAGCTGATCCTTATAATTTAATAGTTATACTGTGTTAGAATGTATAATAATGCAGTGACTGTGTTCTTGAAAGACAATCTCAAATGTGGCCTCAGACACTTGACACACTTACTAGCTGTGTGACCTTGGGCAAGTCACTTAACCCCAATTGCCCTGCCTTCCCCCCTCCAAAAACAAATAAAAAAAGACAGTTCAATTGGAGTCTTTAAACTTCCAGTAGGAAAGTAAAAAGTTATTAGGAGCCACACTAAAAGTGAAGGTAGAGCACAAACCACTTTGCAGTATGGCTTTACTTACTGTTGTCAAATGTTCACCAGGAAACTGGCATGAAGTGATACCTAGCAAAGGGAGTCCTTGTGCCAAACTGGGAAACAAGGTGGTGCAGAGGAAAGAGTGTTAGATTTGGAATCCAAAGCCTAGGTTTGAATTCTGGCTCCATCACTACCTTTATGACCTTGGGCAAGTCATTTCACTTTTCTAGGCTTTACTTTCTGCATCTATGGTGTAAAATGATAGACTACGTGAATTCTAAGGTCCTTTGATAGCTCTAAATCTGTTATTGATGACCAAACTCAACTCAGAAGCTAGCCTGATTCTGAGGCTGCCCGAGAGAGTGCTTGGGACTATCCCTGGGGTATAAGCCTTTTCCTTTGAGTCCAAATGACTGTAACATAGTAATCGGAACAATTGTAGAAGATGAGACGGTTTTGGTGAAAAGATGAGGCAAGTTTAGCGTTAGCCATCTTAACATTGAGTCTGTGGTGATGAGAAATGGATGGTGGGGCAGCAGCAATCATCCAATCAGCAAGGATTCGTTGAGTGGTTCATAGATGCTCAACACCGCACTACTAAGCATATGACATGATTATTTCCTTAAAGCTAGGAAGACTGGGTCCAAGTCCTGCTTCTGACACATACTGGTTATGATCTAGGCCACTCTCCAAGATTATAAGATGCATAAGAGATGCTGACTTGGATTGGTACAATACTTTCATCTGAAATTTCCCCAGATGAATGAAATCAAAGATCTAGTGCCTATACCTATTGCTTTCCCTTTGTGGCCTTCAAAAGCCTGATAATCTTCTTATGCTTTTCTCTTATGATATGAAGAGGAAGCAATGTTGCTGTTATAGAATAAAACTCCCCCTTTTTCTTATAATTTACTATATGAGTATGTGAATTTACTTTATATGAATTCATTTAAGTAAGTGTAACCTAAATAGAAGCTTTGGTGGTATAATATAATTATCCCCCAATAATCCCCCTCTAGCACCCCTCCTGAGAGCCATAATTCAATCAGACTTTTTCCATTGCAATGGGAAAGGGGGAGATATTGATGTACAGGAAAGTTGGTGTAGGACTGTGTTTTCCAGAATACCTGGCCTCAAAGTACGATCATACATTATAGAAGTTCCCAGGGATATGTTTCCCTTGAGACCATGTGCTAATCCCTGCAGCTGGGAACTGCAGATAGAGGAAAGAGGATGAGGCTTAGATAGAGCTTTTCTGCTTGGGTTGTTGACAACATTGAATTGAACAGTTTCTGAAACTTCAGTGATAGCATCAAGGAACTTGGAAATCTTGGAGTGTCCTTGAGGCTCCACAGGGCAAAGAAAGAAAACACATGGATCAAGGCTAAAAACTTGTTAGATTATAAACCCCATAGAGGTAGGGAACATGTCTTGACTAAATTAAATATCCCCTTTTGGCAAGCATAGCGCTAGACACATAGTAGGCACTTAAAAGATGTTTTCTGAATTCAAATTCATTTAATTTTATTGTCCCACAGAGAAAGCTAGTTGGCAAAGTGGGTAGAGTGCTAGGCCTGGAGTCAGGAGGCCTGAGTTCAAATTTAGTCTCACATACTTACCTATGACCCTAGGCAGGTCATTTAACCTCTGCCTGTCTGAACTTTAAAGTGGAGGTAATAATAGCATCCACCTTCTAGGGTTGTTGTAAAGATAAAGTGAGATAATATTTGTAAAGCATTTATCACAGGACCTGGCACAAAGTAGGCACTTAATAAATATTTCTTTCCTTCCTTCTTTCCTTGAATGCTGACTTAGGCTATTTAGCAGTTTATTGGTTTTCCTGATGCTTGCCAAATGAGAAAGGTAGTTATTCTCTTATTCACCAAGATGTGGCATAGGATGGGTTGTTCAACAAAAGATCCAGTATAGGGTTCTTCCTTCCCCCTCCCCTTTCCTTCCTTTTAGCTTAGGCAAATGGAAACTAGGGCTTGTGAAAACCTCAGGTGAACAACTATTGCATGACATAGATAGTACCTTTGCAACAAAGAGGCCACTCTCTGAATAATGGTGAATTCTGGGGCTACCCCAGAGGCTCATGATTTCAGTGTTAAAATGTAAATGTGAGGTTGCAAGTATTCTTTGATGTTTTAAAGTATAAAACCTTAAACTAAAGTATAAAACTTTCAAGTATAAAACCAGGAACTTTCTTATGAGTAAAATTCCTAAAATGATTCTCTGATATGTCACTCCTTTTCTTGATTCAGAACATGCACGGGTTGTCTGTAATTGTTTCCTATCTGCTTCCTGTGTGGTGAAGAAAACTTTTGATTGACTGCTGACCCAGGATGAGCATACATTCAAAAAGCACAAACCACCCAAATTATATTCTTTTCCATTAGAGCATTCAAGTGAGGAATGAAAAATACTGTGATCCTCCATGTAAGGGAATCTTAACCTCTCCTGATTGTCACGTGGCCTTAAAAACATAGCACTTTTATTTTTCTGTGTGTTATTTTTCTTCTTTCCTGCTCTTAGGTGAAGGAGTATTGGCCATAACATGACATTGTGAGTTTCAAAAGATTAGAAGAGCTACCTGAGGTCCAGCTGCTGATCCCAGGAAAGACCCAACTCTGAGGAAATTAGGAAGGAGAGCATTCTAGGCATGGGGAGAGTCAGTGAAAATCTCTAGAGTCAGGAGGAGTTTAAAGACACACAGCTAGTAAGTGGCAGACCTTGGATTTGAACATAGATCTCCATGACTCTTTGTAAGATCAGTAACAAAAATGGTTTCAGGTAGGGGTTCTTAACCTGTTTTTGCATCATGAACACCATATGTCTGGTGAAGCCTATTTACTCCTTCTCAGAATAGTATTTCTTAAAATAATATTTTATTCCCCCATCACATGTAAAAACAATTTTTAATATTCTTTTTTCCTCTAAGTTTTAAGTTCCAAATTCTATCCCACCCTCTCCTCCCCTCTCCCTGAGGCAGTAAGCAGTCTGTGCCATCATGAAAAACATTTCCATATTAGTCACTTTGTATAAGAAGAATCAAATAAAGCAAAAAAAAAGAAAGAAAGAAAGTGAAAAATAATATGATCCAGTCAGTATTCAGGCAACATCAGTTCTTTCTTTGGAGGCAGATAGCATTTTTCATCATGAGTCCGTTAGGATTGTCTTGGATCATTGTAACATTGCTGAGAATAGCTAAATCATTTGCAATTGCTTATTGTACAATCTGGCTATTATTGTGTGCAATGTTCTGGTTCTGCTCACTTTACTTTGTATCAGTTTGTGTAAGTCTTTCCAGGTTTTTCAGAGTAGTGATTTTTAAGGGTACAAATCAATCAATCAACAAGCATTTATTAAGCACCTACTCACTATGATCTGGGGATATAAAAAGAGGCAAAAGACAGTTCCTGCCCTTAAGGAGCTTATGATCTGAAGGGGGAGACACATGCAAACAAACTGTATGCAGGTTATAAAAAACAAATTATATACAGGATATATAGGGGGAAATGTAAGAGGGAAGGCAGTGGAATTGTGAGGGCATGGGGAAGGCGTCCTGTAGAAGGGGGATTTTAATGGGGCCTTAAAGGAAGCCAGGAAAATATATAGGATTATAAAGGAAAACAATTATATAGAAATGGTCATTTTTTTTTAAAGTTCTTGGAGCTCAGGTTAAAAACCTGGTCTAAAGGTTAGGGCCAGAATTGGAGGATGAGCTAGCCAGAACAATTGCTACCCTAAGGGTCAGGGCTCTGGTAAGCACTTAGTATGTTTGATGACTGGTTGGTCTATAACAAGGGGATTCTGACATTTTCATAAGGAGGAGTACCTTTCACTTTCCTTAAACCTTGGTGGAGTCCTGTATGAGGACAGTGAATGCCTAGGGAAGAGATAGGGGGTAATCATGTTGACAGTACATTTTCTGAGCACACTGGGGAGGGGGCAGTGCTGTTGACTGCGTCCTTAATTTTTTAAATCTCAGTAAATCTCAGAGAGGGGTATGTGATAGGGAGAGATGTACAAGCGGCGCCTAGCTTGATAAAGCTAACAGGTAGGGCAATGAGTTAATGGCAGAGACTTTGCTTAAGTCATTGAACCTGTCTGAGCCTCATTTTCCTCATCTATAAAATGAGGCACTAATGAAATTTGATTTTTCAACCTCAAGGTCATTCTAAGGATCAAATGATCTATGTAATGAATTGTAAAATGCCATTCAAATATAATAAATAATCTGCATGTATTTTTTGAACTCTTACTAAATGTCAGGCAGTGGTACAGGAGAGGCAGCATGGCATAGTGGATGGAGAGCTGACCTCGGGACTAGAAAGACCAAGGTTCAAGTCCCACCTTTGTTTGGTATTGGCTGTAAGACTGGGCAGGTCACTAACCCATAAGTACCTCAGAAAACTCTAAGACTATAAGTTACAGAGAAGGTGCTGACTGGAATTGACAGAAAATTTTTTCATTTGGGAGTCCCCTACGCTAATGAGAACCTATCCCAGTAAGGGAAACGTTCATTCTCTATGTCCTGTCCTAATGAGGCAAACACTGTGCTGGGTGCTGGGGATACAAAGCCAAAAAATAAGTAAGTCCCTGCCCTCAAGAAGTTATATTTTATTTAGCGAGATGGCGTGTCCATAATCAAGCATTATATAGATATGTGTGTGTATGTATATATAAATATACATATCTATATATGTATATATACACACACATAACATATTATGCGTATATGTATATATAAATATACATACATAATGTATACGTATATATGTGTGTATGCGTATTTTTATATATATATATGTATATGTATATATATATATGTATGTATGTATCTTCCCCCGCTTGTATTCATCCTTAGGCAAAAGGCTACCCTTGGCTGAAGGTATTCTTTGTATCCTCACTCCTGAAAGTATACTTACAGGCCCTTCTCAGTGTGCTTATCTTTAATAGTTAGCTAGTAAAAACAATTAATTCAAAGCAAAGGCATTTCTGAGATGGCATTATAAGACCAATAATAATCATAAAACTACATCTCCTTGTTCCCCACAAAACCTCAGGGCACACTCTTCCACAACTATGTGCAGAATCAGCAAGAAGAGTGCCCTGCCACCCAGGAACACCTACGTCCTAGGCAACTGACTCCTCTGACACTATGAATCCCCAGTGTTCTTTCCTTAGGTGCTGCACCTCTGCTTGGCCAGTCACACAGCTGCAGTTTTGGGTTTTGTTCTTCCCTACTGCCCAGTTCTCACCAGTCAGGGCTGACTCTACTCACAGGACTTACATACTTCAGGTTCCTTTCAAAACTATGACTAGGTGTAGCATTAAAGATTTTTTTTAAAAAATAGACTATTTTGACCATGTAAAATTAAAAAGAAACACTTTGGGATAAATAAAATCAATGAAGATAGAGTTAGAAGAGAAAGTGTAGTGTAGGAAAACATTTGCATGAAATATCATCAGCAGGAATCTCATTGAAAAATATATAGGGAAATAATTCAAATACATAGAATCAAGAACCATTTCTAATAGGTAAGTGGTCAAAGAGTATGAACAAACAGTTTTTGAAGGATGAATTGCAAACTATAAATGATCACATGAAAAACATGCCCCATATCACTCATAGTAAGAGAAATGCAATTTTAACTAGTTTTGACCATGAAAATTAGCAACAGTAACCAAAAAATGGGAACAATCCATGCTGGAGTTGCTGTGGGGAAACAGGAAAAGAAGCTGTGAATTGGTCCAACTCTTCTAGACATCAGTTTACAATTATGCAAGAAAAGTTACTAAACTGTCCATATCCTTTGACCCAGAAATCCCATGATTAGGTACACACACAGACACAGACACAGACACACACACAGACACACACACACACACACTGTAGAAATAGCAAAATATTCACAGTCTCACTCTTTGTGATAGCAAAGATGTGGAAACAAAATAGGTGCCCATTAATTGGTGGAATGAATGAAAAGACTATGTTATATGAATGTCATAAATATTATTGAAGACAGCCAGGCTCTGGATTAAGTCAGGAAAACCTGAGTTCAAATCCTGCCTCAGGTACTTACTAGCCGTGTGAGCCTGGGTACCCACTTAATCTTTCTGCCTCAGTTTCCTCACTTGTAAGATGGAATAATAGCACCTACTATGAGGTAAGATTTTTAAAGATGTTTTGCAAACATTTAAGCATTATACAAATGGTAGCACTTATTATTATCGTATAGGAGAAAAAATTAGGACTTTAGAGAAACATGGGAAGAAATATAAGAATGATGAAAATGAAATAAATAGAATAGAAAGAATAGCAGGTACAATGGGTAAAGCATTGTAAATGAAAAGATAAAAGGAGTAGAACTGAGTAACTAAGAAATCAATGACCTGTCCTAGAAAACAGATATTGAAACATAACTTCTTTCTCAAGTAGTGAGGCAGGAGACCTCTAGGCCAAAGGATTGTATACATTATCAGATTGGTCACTTCATCAAATGGCCTTGCTTAATTATTATTATTTTTTTGTCACAACAGTCTCACTCTGGAGAGAGTGGTTGAAACAGCTGAAATGGAAGGAGAAAAGGTCAATAAAACAAGTTTTTAAAAAAATTATCATCCAGAAGACATTAGAGACATATAGAGTCAATGTGAGCAGACTGTGACATATAACAAAAAAGAAGAAGAATCAGAGTATAGGATGTAATCAAAAAATAAATGCTCCAAGAAGAAACCAGGAAGATTATGTAGCACTCATGAGAGGTGACCAATGAATTGCTACCGGCCTCCACTGTATGCTCGTGACAGAAAAAGAAAGCAAAGAAAGACCAAAGCATTACTTTCTAAGACTTGACAAAATAAGAAAATTCATTTCATTGAGAATCTCAAGAGGAACAACTAATAAAGTAGGACTGAAGATGACCTCGAATGACCAGATCTCATACTTTATTGTAAGGTAGTAAGCATCAAAATTATCTATTCAGCAATTTCTTTGAGGAAATGTTCTTGAGTAGAGTTGTGACTAAGGAAAAACAACAGAGATCTCAAAGTGCCATATTTAGAGGACACCAAATTTGTAAGATACTGACAATAGTTGCAATGCTTCAGAAGTATAGAAATGTAAACTTGATACCTAGTAATAATTAATCGCAATAGGAAGCTACCAGAAGGTATGATGGAGTAGGCATCTCTCCTAACCTAACCTGCATCCACCTGTGGCATCCTGAGAAATGACCTTGCACTGGTGTCCTGGGGTCTCTGTCATCCCCACACGGTACTTACAGTATACTTGCATCTTTCCTTAAACTGAATATGGGTTTCATGTCATTTTCGATGGGTGTGGTTTTGGTGGTTCCCCCAGGTACAAATATTCGTAATTAATAGTTCTACTTGAGGCCATCCTGGCAATAAGAAAAATTTTTAACCTGTTGACAAAATATTTTCCTTGGGGACATATCTCTTAAATTATAATAGAAATCAATAGGACAATATGCTTTGCCTTACAAAAAAGTTGGCAGTAACATATCTCTTTTATTAACTAAGATAGACCTGTATTGCTGATATTGCTGAGGGAAACATCAAAGAGAGTGAAAGTCAAAGGCATCTAATTGACATCTGATGATTGAATTCAAGCTGAGCCTAAAAGTGGCTATCTGTAAGAGCATAAGACAATTCATGGAATTTTAGATATGAAAAAGACTATGGTGAAGACAGTGTGTCATAGTGAATAGAGTGTCTGACTTGGACTTAGGACTATTTGGGTTCAAATCCTGCTTCTGTCACTTACAAGTTGTATGACCTTGGGCACAATTTACTTAGCCTTTCTTAGTCTCAATTTTCTCGTCTTTAAAAAGGCAGTTGGACTCAATAGCCTGTAAGTTCTCTGCCATCTCTAAATCTCTGATTTTCTGGTCTTAGAGATCATCTAGTCCAACCCTCTCACTTTTCAGGCAATGATACTGTGAAAGAGGAAAGAGAAATGGATTGCCCAAGGTTAGAAAATCATAGAATAACAGATTTTCATACTTGGAAGGCTCTTCAATTCAACAAATACCTGAATAAGATTTTTTTTTCTACAATGTACCCAACAAATAGCCATCCAGCTGCTACTTCAAAACCTCTAATGATGGAAACTCTAGTACTTCCCATGGCAAACTATTCAATTTTTGGATCCCTCTATTAGTTTTGGGGCAACTAGGTGGTGAAGTGGATAGTACCGGCTCTGGAGTCAGGAGGATCTGAGTTAAAATCTGGCCTCAGACAATCACTAGTTGTGTGACCATGGGCATGTCATTGATCCCTGTTTGCCTCAATTTCCTCACCTGCAAAATGAGCTGGAGAAGCAAATGAAAAACCACTCCAATGTCTTTGTCAAGAAAACCCCAAATTTGGTCATGAAGAGTTAGGCATGACTAATCAAATTAAACAATAATAAAATTTATTTGGGCAGCTAGGTGGCACAGTGGGTAGAGCACTTACCCTGGAGTCTTCAGATCTGACCTCATATACTTACTAGCTATGTGACCCTGGCTAAGTCACTTAACCCTGTTTGCCTCAGATTCCTTATCTGTAAAATGAGCTGGAGAATGAATTGGCAAACTGCTTTAGTATCTTTGCCAAGAAAATCCCAAATGGGGTCATGGAGAGTCAGATGTAATTGAAATGACTGAATACAATGATTAGTAAGTTTTTCTTCATGCCAAGCTTAAATTTTCCTATTTTTCATGTGCACCTTTTATTTCCTGTTCTGCCATTTGAAGTCAGTCAGAACAGGTCAAATATGTCTTCCACATGACAACCTTCTATCATGTCTCACTCTGAGCCTTCTCTTTTCCAGGCTAAACATCTCGTTCCTTCAATAGATCACATGGTAAACTGACGATCGAGCCAGGACTAGAACCCAAGTCTCCTGGTTCCCAGTTCCACGTCTCTTCCTCTCTACTATGCCCTGGCCCTTGGCTCTTGTCTCCCATCCAGGAGCATAATGAACTATTACAGCAAGTGTCAAAAACACAAAGAAGTTTCAAGGGCACTTAAAATTTGGTGAGCGGTGAGTGGTAAGTACTGTTCATCAAATAGCTATAAAATCAGGAATTAAGAAATAAAATGAAATAAAATGCACAGCAGAGTAAGTTCAAAACCCCTGCTAAATCTTGGAAACGATTGTTCCATATCTGGCGTGGTTTCTAAATCCATCACATCCCTCTTAATTCGTTTTCATCACATTATCGATTATTGTTTTTCCCCTAAGTGTGCGCCCCAGGACAATTGGAAAAGGGAGTGAATTAGAGCATTTATCCTGAAAGGAACATGCAATCAGAGCAGCCTGGTGGCTCAAGGTTACCCTGCCAATAAAGTGACCTCAGATTGCTTCTGCTTTCTTTAGGGCAGATCCATTTACCCAGTTAGAGTAACAAGTAGCAGTTTTATTAGGGACTGCAATGGGCCTGGCTTATCTGGCAACGGCTAAGGCTCATGGGATGTCAGAGCTAAAAGGAACCTTAGAAATTATCTAGCGTAATCGCCTCATTTTGCACAGGAGGAAACTGAGGCCCAGAGGTCAACTGGCCTGCCCTCAGTTACACAGTGCTATGCTGGTTAGGAATGACTGTGTAGCCTATCATCTACTATATTAGCTTGGGGAGGGAGACATCAGTGGAGAGAGATGGACTGAAGAGTCGAGGGTGGTACATACTAACTGTGTAAGCCTGGACAAATCCACTGAACCTCTCTGGGACTCTGTTTCCTCCTCTGTAAAATGGGGAGGGGAGTGGGCTTACCGATCTTCAAGGTCCCTTCCAATTCTAAATCTTATATATTTATTTTCCCAAGTAATTTCCTCATGGCCCTTACAAGATTTGGGAAAACAATGAAATTTCTGTGTATGTGTCCCCAGCCCATCACTAGAAACTGTCAGTTCCATGAGGGGACCTATCTTTCATATATTCAGTACAGTGGCCTGCCCATTTCCAATAAAAATTTAATCACAATATAGTTTCCAGACAAATAGTCCTGTGCTTCTGTTAGGATAATGCTAGGCTGCCAACATACTCTCCTTAATGCTTTTAAGCACTGACTTTTAAATTTTTTTTTCTGGTGGGTCAGTCAGTCCACGCTCCATTCACCATTAAGAAAGTTTACCTTGGCTCTGATTTGCCAGCAACTGCTTTTGCTCTCTTAAACAGGCTTTCTAGGCACTGAAGGCACTTGTGTTTGATTGGATATGCTACTCTGACTTCTATTGGCTGTTACTGCTAATAAAAATTATGTCTGAGTACTTTAGGAGGTATGAGAGGATTTCACCAGGAAATAAAATGGGATCAGAGAACCTGCTAGATTTGGCATTAGAGGATCTGGCTTGATGGTGGGCAAGTCACTTCCTCTCTCTGTAGATTTCCTCCTCTGTAAAATGCCAGGATGGGACTAATGTTCCCTGAGGTTCCCTCCAGCTCTAGAACCTACTCTATGTGAAAAAGTCAAGTTTTTCTGGTAATGTAAAGAAACAGGCTCTTCCACAGAGCTTCATTGCAATATAGCTTATATCCTGAGGGCCTTATTAGTTAGTAATACTCCTTATTCCCTACTCCTTACTCTCTGACATCTTCTTAGCAGATTCTTTGCTGCCTAGACAAGAGACTATCTCCGGGAGGTTTTAATTCTTTTGTCTCTAGAAATCTGCTCTGCTTCTCCCCTTTCCTTTCTTTCCCCTTCATCCCCCACATCCCCCATACCAATTGACTTGTTACCAAGTGGGTATCTGCCCCTCGCCACAACCAACCCCATCCAAACACTTGAACCATGATCAAATCAATTCCGCCATTCTTCCTGGAAGGAGTATGTGGGTCTACTCCCAGTGGACCTACCCACCATTCCAGTAACTTTCTAGATCAAAAATCCCCTCCCTGGCTACCATTCTGCTATCTTTATTGTCTCATATGAGAAATGTAAGTGCCTTGAGGTCAGAGATGGTCTTTGCTTTTGTAATTGTACACCTTACACTCAGCACAGTGCTTGGTGTATGGAAACCCCTAAACAAATGCTTTTTTTCATACTATGATTTAGTGAACTGCAGATGGACCATACTTCTAATGATAACATTATTTTCAATTGGAAGCTTGGCATTTTACATTTCCAAAAACACTCAGTATAATGGGTCACAGATTCTTTTGCAGAATGTATAAGCAGTGAATGCTAGCATGACTTAAGTGGAAAATAATTCATTAACAAGCCAGGGTTTCTGGTCTTTCCCAAGTAAAATGGTGCATTTCCTTTACTAATTACTTGTATTTAGTATTCCAAAGCACTGTTTGGAAACCAAGCAGCTCATCCTTGTTATAGATGAGTCTGTGGCTAAAATTGCCAGTATATCTCTCCCCAGGCCCTTGTTTAAATCCAACAAGCAGCATTCAATGTATTAGTTCAGCCCTAGTAGAACAAAAGTCATAGCTATTACTGGGACTAAGGGGTATCTAGGAAGGGCAAGGGCACCAAGTAGACTATCAGATATAAAATATAGGCTCTCGGGAAGAGCATTTTTAAGGGGACTATTGCTGGAGTTGCTGGAGATAAAAATACTGTGTGGTTCCTCCATCACCCAGAAAACCCAAGGGCAAACTTGAAATTGGAAGAAAGCATCATCTAACTAACATTACATTGTGTTGTTACTAGATGACTTGAAGTCTTCCTGCCAGCAGATGATTGCTTTTAGCTTGTTTAAAGAAAACGAGGCAGAGCACCTAATGAAAACACTCCCCTTAATCAGTCACAGCCTCCTAATAACCTCCTGAAAAAGACTGAGCCTGAGATACTGGAGAGCATCTGTGCCATGAAAGGCACTGTTTTTTCCCAATGACCTTTCCCCATTTCATCTGCCCAACAATGCTGCTTTGTTGAAGTTCATAAGGAAACTTTTCAAGGTATCTTCCCAGCTGCACTGCCACAAAGAAGCTAAAGTTACCTCAGGTATGCTGCGTAATTATAAATTATATCAATATATCGAATTGTGGTTATTAAACCCAAAGGGAGGGGGGAATCCCCCCTATGAATAGTCTTCCATCTAATGAATGTTTTGTTTAAAAAAAATGAAACTCTAGCCTTTAATCAAGTTAAAGTTTATTTTCTCTGCCTACTACAGCATGGAGCCTTTTCTACAGCTCTTTTGGAAAGGTAAAAGTTCTAGCATACCTCATCATTGGACTACAGTAAAACTTCGTAGAATGAAAGTATTTTCTCCAGATGGAAGTTTCTTACCTTGGTTGAGGTTTTTGGATCACAGAGCCAGTCACTCTAATTTAGAGCCTTTAAGCTTAATTCTATTTTTTTTAGAAACTATATTTTCTATTCACCAAGGTGGGGGTGGAGGGTGGGGCTTGGGGGGAGAGAAGGTGTTTCTGTTTAACGTAGAGTCAGAAAGTCCATGTAATCCCTTGCTTAATTTCAAATCACTGAATTGTAGTAGGTTAACATCCATTTAGATTCTATACTTATAGCAAACTATAGAGATAACACATCTATCTGTAGGAGAGACCATATTTGTTGCAAGGACCCTACAATTTTTTAGATCCATAAACTCTTGATCTCCCATGCAAATGAATGGGAAAGATAAAAGTATAAGAATATTTACTAAGTTCTCCTCCTCCACTCTTGGCCTTTCTTATGTATATATGTCCAGCAAGGAGATCTCTTACACTGATTACTCACCTATATATGTATCCTAATTTGTCTCCTGAAATTCATTTCCATATTATCAACTTACTGCTGGGCATATTGGCCAGTATGGTCAGACTCAACATAACCCAAAGAGAAGTCATATTTTTCCTCAAACCCATCCCCCCCAAACATCACTATTTCTGTTGATGATACCCTCATCCTTCTATTCACTCATCTTCACACTTTTCCTGGACTTTCATTTCTACCTCAGACTAACCATCAATCAGTTGTTAAGTCTTCCTCACTTTACCTTTACAATATCTCTTCTACTTAACCCCTTTTCTCTATTCACACAACTTCTACCTTAGTCCAGATCCTAGTCTATACGATAGCCTATTATACCTTGAACAAGGATTCTTAACTTGTGTCATGGACCCCTTTGGTAGTCTGGTGAAGTCTATGCATCCTTTCTCAGAACAATGTTTTTGAGCAAATAAAATAAAATACATAGTATTGCCCCAAACTTCATTAATAATGAAATAAGGATATATACTTCCCTTCCATCTGAGTGTGTGGACCTGCTGATACAGTAGGTGGATTTTGGGTTAAGAACCTTTGACCTAGACTACAATAGCTTCTTGCCTGGTCTCTTTGCCCACTCTTCCCTCTCCAATCCAACTTCCACACAGCTGCCAGATCAATATTCCCCCCAAACAGAGATCTTACCCTACCCTTCCTCTAAAAATATCCAATGGAGCCATATTACCTCTAGCATAAAATACAAATTCTTCAGCCTGAAATTTAGAGCCCTCTTTCCATCTAGCTCTCACCTACCTTTCCAATTTTTTTTTTGCATAATTCTCCATTTATCTACTCTCTCTTTCATTTCAACTAGCCTACTGGCTCTTCCCCATACAGAACATGGCATCTCCTGGCTCTGTAACTTTATAAATGTGGTCCTCTGTATTTGGAATGAACTCCCAGTTTCATTTTTTTCAGAATCTCTAGTCTCTTTCCAAGTATGACTCAGGAACTAGCTTGTACAAGAAGTTTTTTTTTCCTCCTTCTTCCACCAGTTAGCAACATTCTTTTACCCTTAGAAGCCGTTTCCGATTACTTTTTGTGTGTTATTTATATTTGCCTACTTATATAATACTGTATTTTCTCAGCAGAACATAGGTTCCTTTAGGGCAGAAACTGGTTTTTTTTTTTTTAATTCGTATCCCCCAGCATTTAGCACAGTGCCTTACACATAGAAAAACTTAATGAATATTAACTGAGCTATATATGACTGTAACTTAACATTCCAACCTTATTTTCCCTATGCAAATCTTCCTTTCTGGCTAAGATTCCTTTCTGCCAGATTCTTCTTCATTACAGTTGTGGTTGAATTGCTATAAAATCAATGATGACAACTCTTAGAATCAACCCAGATACTCATATGGTTCCCTGAAAGTCTTTACAAATAAACATATGGTGGCCCAAGGTTAATATCCAGTTAGCAAGCTTATTTATTTAACTTTGAATCTTTCATAAAAACAAACAAAACAGGTTGTCTTGACTTAAATATTACTTAATTGTTTTAATAAGCACAGAGAGTAGAAATTACGGTAGCTGGTTAGAACTTTAGACAGCTGTGTTTTATGGGCCTGTGAAATTAACTAATTTTATGTGACATTTGGAAATCACTTTTATTTTACTGAAACTTTCATTGCATTGAGACATAATTTGGGGATTGCCAAAAGACATACAGTAGAAAAACATGGAGCTGAATCAGGAAAGATCAAGGGGTGTCCAAAGGCTAGAGATCTGAACTTAGTAATATACCCCCTACTTGGAAAAAAAGATTAGTTGATCTCCTGAGTTCAGAGTGGACTCAGCAAATAAATGAAAAGATTTAGAGATCTAAGCACCTTCCTTTTCCAGCTGGAAAAAACTTGAAAGTAACATAATACTGGTTGGAGATAGATTAAAAAACTAATAAGTAAAGCAAAATGATGACTTAAGGAGAGCATTCCCAATGTCATGATACTAATTTGGGTCCTCATTATATCCACCTAGAACATTATAATTAACTTCTATTCTAATGGACTCCTCACCTCCTGCCTCTCCTTGCTCCAAATGATCCCAGATACCAAATTAATCTCCCTAATACTAGGTGCATTGCTCAACAACCTTCAATGACTGGATCCACCACTTCCTTGCTGTGTGAACTGGGAAAGTCTATTCTCCGTACTTCAGTATCCTTACTTGTGAATGAGAAGGTTGGGTGAAAACATCTCTAAGGTTTCTTTCCAATCTAAATCCTGCAATCCCCATTGTCTGGTGCCTAAAACTCAAACTCCTTAGCCTAACATCCAAGGCACTCCTTCTAACTTTTTTCTCTTACTGCTCTTTTGTGGACTTTGTGCTACAGCTAAACTAGACAAGTCTCTGAGTCTTAGAAACAATCCTGAGTTAGACTTTTTCCTCCCCCATCCTTGAATATTGCTTCCAACCCCACCACCATCTCAATCACCTCCTGTTGAAATTCTACACATATCCTTTCTGATCCACCTCAAATGTTACTTCTTCCATAAAATTTTCTCTGATATACTGTTCCTTTCTCTCCTTTGCCCCCTCCCTATCACATGCCAGGAGTGATTTTTTTTCAGCTGATTTCATAGCTCTTCTTTTTAAAATTTTTAAAATTTATTTTATTTTTAATTTATATAATAAAACAAACATTTCCATAACAAAGTATAATAAAAAAAAGATGATTGCATGTGGAACTACAAATCTGTTATGTACAACTTGCTATTCCTTTTAATGTATAATAAAGTTATCATGTAATTTTTTTTCTTTTTTTCTCTTCTCCCCCCTCACCTGAGAGATGGCTACCATTAGACTCAAATATGTATATATGTATAAAATAATTCTATACATACTTTTATTTGTCAGTTCTTTCTTTGGATGCTGATAGCATCTTCCTTCGTGTGTCCTGTGTAGTTAATTTGGGTATTTACAATAGTCAAAAAGACTTATTCATTCAAAGTCATTCTTAAAACAGTATTGCTTTTACTGTAGACAACATTCTCTTGGTTCTGATCATTTCCCTCTTCATTATTTCATGCAAGTCTTATCTATGTTTTTCTAAGATCATTGAGCCCATCATTTCTTATAGCACAGTAGCATTTCATCATAGTTCCTCTTAGAGACTTCTCTTTATAACTTTGTATCTCAATTATTGGCCTGTCTCTGATTATAAACTTTAAAGCTGGCAAGGATCTTAGAGATCCTCTCACCCAATGCCTTCACTTGACAGAGGAATAAGCAGAGGGGAAGTAATTTGCCCAGGCCATATAGGGAATAACTGGGAGAGTTGGGATTGAAACCTCAGTCTTCTGTCTTCAGATCCAATACTGTTTCCACTACTCCAGGCTACCCTCCCCTACTAGTTTGTAAGCTCCATGAGGATGGTATCCATGATGTTAATTTATCCTTGCTTTTCCATCTATTCCAAGGAATGCATGCCCTAGGATATAGGCACCCCTCTTCCATTCTTCTATCTACCAACCATGCCACAGTCTTGTTTTTTTTAAAAGAAAAAAAAAAGGAAGCTGCTTGGGAACAAGTGACATCTCATCTATCTTGCTTCTCTTGATTAATATGCTGGCTCTAAAAGCAAACTTGAAAGCTATGAAATATTGTTAGCAAAGCTGATCTTTGTAAGGATTACATCATGGTAATTTCTTGTCCAGCCCTTTATATGTAGGAGATGGGAGGCACATTGGAAAGCCTGGCTAGGTTTCTTAGTTTTCTTGTTCCTTTTAAAATCCTTCAGTCTTTCCCCTTAGAGAATTCAGAATAGAGAAGGGGAACCTGTACCAAGGACTTGAGAGTTGTAGGATTACAAGGCATAGTAAAAAGAACCCTGACTCATCTGATAGTCAAATTATATGGGAGCACAGACTAAGAGACTGGAGAGAATTCTACTGGAAGGACATCTACTCCAACCCTCTCATTTTATGGAGAAAGAACCTAAGCTTATTGAGAGGAAGTGACTTGCCCAAGGTCACATAGATAGCAGTAGCAGAGAAGGTGGTCACAACCTGGTTTTGTGACTCCAGATCTCTCCATTAGACCACACTGCTTCACTCCTTCCCAATCTGACTGAGCTGGGAACCACCGTATTGAGAAGTTTGGGAAGTATGAGGGGAGATGGTGGAGAAAATACGCCCCTTATCCCTTTTGTCTACTTGAAAAGTTCTCCCTAAATAGTCATGTAGAGAGAACCAAGGACAGACAGAAAA
Organism: Trichosurus vulpecula; assembly: GCF_011100635.1. Lineage (NCBI taxonomy): Eukaryota > Metazoa > Chordata > Mammalia > Diprotodontia > Phalangeridae > Trichosurus > Trichosurus vulpecula. Next base: position 248,398,952 of record NC_050575.1, read on the forward strand.
AAGGACAGCTTGGCAGAGGGCAGGCAAGCTTGGGTAAGAGAATGAATTGGGTGAAGATTATGTCTACAGATCATACAGACCATGTCAGGGGCTCTCTGCCAGTTAAACTGCTACTTGGGGAACCAAGGCTGGTAGGGCCTCTCCATGGGGACCTAACCCTTCTCCATAAGCCTCTTCACTGGCTGTTCTCGGTGCATAGAATGCTTTCCCTCCTCATCTACTGGTCTTGGAATCCTTGGCTTCCTTCCATTAATGGAAAGTAGGCTCTTTTCCTTCTGTCTTTGCTTTCCCATCACCTAGCAAAGCCTGGAATATATGGTAGGTGCTTAATAAACGCTAGTTGAGTGATTAGGAAGCACATATTCCCTAGAGCAAAGGAAGGGATCTGAGAGAGAGAGAGAGAGATCATTTAATCAAACCTCCTTGTTTTACGGATGAAACAACTAAAGCTCAAGAGTCTTACTCAAGGTTACACACGGAGCTAGTAGCAGACCAGAGACTAGAATCGGTTTCCTGACTACCAATCTGGTGTGATTATTACTATACCATGTTGCCTCTTGCCCTTCACTTCTCTGATCACAGCATCATTGTCTGCTATTTGGGGTGAGGAAGGAGTCTCCAGAATTGTGATTCTTTTAGTTTTGGGAAATCCTGGTATGGAAGCTTTCTATCAATGCAGACAGACAACTGTTGCTCGGGGCAGTGAGAGCTGCCGGAAAACCCACTGCCTTTAGAGCTAAATGATGTGGGTTCAAATCCTGCAGGTGACAAATCACTCATCCTGCCTGGGCCTCCACTTCCTCATCTGTAAAGTGAAGAGGTGAAATGGACTAGATGGTGTGATAGATTCCATTTTAAAGACTGAGCTGGTTCTCAATGCCACTGAATTCAGTTCAGAAAACACTAATTAAGTAGCAACTATGAAAATGGAGGACTAGGGATATGAAATATTGCATTAACTGTCAGACATAGTGGATGCATTGGTTGGTTTCACTGAGTTGACTTTTCCCCCTTCTTTTTTGGTCCTTGTTACGGGGGATGGCTTGCTGGCTGAGAGAGGACAAGAATGATGATGATATTTGGAAATGAAGGTGATATAAAAAGAAAATATATAAATAAAAATGATGTATTTTTAAAGGGCATATTGTGCGTAGAGAGTCACTTGCTAGGTCCTGGAGGACAAGCAAAATTTAGATAAAATGTTAGTCCCATCCATTATGGCGCTTTAAAATCAGATTAGAATTCTTTTTTCATATAGACAGATAGATAGCAGAGTAGATAATCAAATTCTCCCTCAGACACTGTGTGACCTTGGGCAAATCATTTAACTTCTGTTTGTCTCAGTTTCCTCATCTGGAAAATGGGGATAATGATAACATCTACCTTCCATGATTGTTTGAGGACTAAATGAGATACCATTTGTAAAACGCTTAGTGTATACTATGGTACACAGTAGCAGCTTAATAAATGCTTATTTATTCCATTCCCCTAACAGAGTTTATGTGGAGGAGGGGTGTGCTATGGATGTCCAATGTTACTGATTGTGTTAAATTGTATCTTGTTCTGGTCTCCCCTTATCGTTAGTGTAGTAAGTTTATAAGTAGCCAGTATAAAATAATAGGGCAGCTAGGTGGGGCAGTAGATAGAGGGCTGGGCCTGGAGTCAGGAATATTCATCTTCCTGAGTTCAGATCTGGTCTCAGACCCTTACTAGCTGTGTGACCCTGGGCAAGTCACTTAACCTTGTTTGCCTCAGTTTCCCCATCTGTAAAATGAGCCAGAGAAGGAAATAGCAAACCACTGCAGTATCTTTGCCAAGAAAACCCCAAATGGGGCCACGAAAGACACTGACTGAGAAGTAACTGAACAACTTAAACAAAGTAACAACAATAGAAAGTAAGATCGAAAAGGGCATCCTAGAAGTCACTTACAGACTGTCCTATAGATCAAAGGAACATAATGCCTTTGCATGATACTTGCAAACTGTATTATGAATTAATTAAAAGTCACATCCTGAGTCTATGTGCTAAATTAGGGGAAGCCAGCTAGGCCTTACTATAAGGGCTAACTTGTGATAACTGCTATGATCTGTAAGCCTCCAAATATAAGCTCCAGACACCCACAGTAAGACCAGAAGCAGAACACTAAATATTGCCAATAACTTTGAGATGATGTGGATATGTTAATGTATTAACCCCGAGGTAGTACAGATAAGAATGAGTCTGTTCTCCACCAAAATACAAAAAAATGAGAAGCTAAACTCCTGCCCCCAAACACATTTCTATCTCCTAAGGGTTCATTCTGCTCAAGTGCTCCCAACTCCAATCTGTGGTTACATAAGTATACTCCCTCTCCCCATTATCTTCCCCATCTGCTTCAGTTTCCTCCCCTGCTCACCTTCCTCCCTTCCCCCTACCTCACAGTTTGTCTCTGTACTTTCTGTATCATTTGCCCTGTACTATCTGTGCCTTATTAAAGTGTGATTCAAGCATAAATCCCCACTGCCATTGTGGTCTTTCCCTGTGAGTATCCAAAGAACTAGGCATACTTGTCCATATGTGACCCAAAAGTTTGCCCTCATGGCCCCATTCCCTTATTCAATTAATAATTCCATAAATAAATTAGCAATTCACTGACAGACATGGACACTGTTTCGGGCATAGTTGCTGTTTCACGCATGAACATTATTGGCTTTATATGACTGTTTTTCTTTGTTATAATGATGGGTTCTATTATGGTATGCAGTGTAAGGTGGGGAGTATTGAGCAAATAACCAAAGGAATCAAGAAAACTTTTTTTTTTCTTAAGAGAGAAAGAAATCCATACTGCCCCGTTAACAATGTGATTGCCTTACAGTCCAGGTGAATACTCTGCCCTCACTAAACAGATGGTGTTCTGAATAATTAAGTAGGGTGTATTGAAAACAAGGTTTCAATTTCCACTTGGTATTTATCAATCACCTGATGGTGGTGATGATTTTATTTAAATGTCATAGTATCTATTGGGGTTCTCTGAGAACAGGCTTCACAAAAACTCTTGATCTCCAGAAACTAGGATTAAAACTGGGGGAGGGGTGTGTGTATGTAGAATTTTGTGTCTTCTTCCTTCCCCTACTTTCCTTAAAGACAACTGCTAACCTATTATAAAGGTGACATTGTTAATGAGTTTAGCTAGTACCCATGTGATCTGCTCTGGCTGTGGACCACTACTGAATGCAAAGACTAGATAAATCTGCCTTTGAACTACCTTTCAGACTAGGTTTGACTGTCATGACTCCCCTGAACTCAACAAAGCAAGAACATCTAATCTTTCCTCCCCAGACTTTTGGGGAATCTGCTGTTACCAGTTTGGCAGCATGTCTCTGGAGTATACGTACCTTCTTTTATTTTTTCAAGTAAATTTTTATTCATATCTTTTGTTTATACAGCACCTAAATTTCCCCTTGGATCCTTCCCCTCTCCCCTCCCAGACAGCCATCCTATATAAGAAGGAACTTTTTTTAAGAAAAAAGAGGAAGAAAAACAAATCAGCCAAACCAGTCAATACATCAAAACAATCTGACAATGTATGCGATGTTCTGCACCAGTGGACCTCCAGCTTCTGCAAAGTCGTGTAGAAGGGTGTTCTTTGCACCAAGCCTGGTAATTTTGTACCCTTCATCTTTTCCTTGCTTCATGGCTGTTGTTCTTTCTTGTTCTTTCTGTTTACATTGTTGTGGTGGTTTGTGTATATTGTTTTCTTGACTCTGCTTACTTCACTTCATTTCAGGTAAGTTATTTATGCTTTTTTGTAAGGATACATGGTAGAAGCACTCCACTGTCATCCCCTTCTGATGCATCAACCCTGGCCTAGAGATGACCTTGGGTTCCAGAACTAAAAGAGCCCTAGGTACAGGTTTGGTTAGAGATCTCAGGTCCTCTGACCACAGAGCCAGTGATGTTTCTACTGTAGTACAAGGGAAAGAGGGCAAGGTGTAATTGGGGTTTAGGATTAGAAAGAAAAATGGACCTCTTTTCTATTTGTCTGTAGATTTATCCCTGAAAAAAATTCCATTGTTTCCTCCACCCTGATTTGGATGTTTCTCAAATTAAGCTCTTTCCCTCCCTCATTCCCTGCTTTCCTCTTCCCTCACCCTTCGACTCTTCCTTTTCCTCTCTCCTTCCCTTTCCCTTCCCCCTCCTGCTACCACATACCTCCCTCTCTCCCCTCCCCCTTCTTCTGCTTCCGTCCTCTGTAAGTCTCTCACTGTGCTATGTTCCTGACCCTCCTCCTCACATACTGGTGGTAGCCTGGAGCTCCCCCAAGGAGGCCCTGAGCTTGCTGCTTTTGCTGAAGCATAATCATGAATTGCTCTGTCTGTGGAAATTTCCTTCGACAAATATTTTTTTTCCAGTTAGTCTTTAAGAAGCTTGGATGTCTGAAGGTCACAAAAGTGCTCCCAAAGAACACAATCCTTTACTCATTTGAAATGCATCTTTGGAATGTACAAAGACTTCCTGGTCACCTCCTTCATTGTGAGATCCAACCAGGTCCATACCAAGGAGAAAATGGAACTAACCCAAGTCACTTCTGCCCTGCATTACTCATTCATGAGGCTGGTTTGGAGGTGCTATATAGGCAGGGCTCTTTGTTCCTTGGGGTTGTCCTCCTAACAAATTAATAAACTGAGGGGGAGGGGTAGTCAAGAAAGGCTTTGTGTAGAGAATATCATCTGGATCTAGAAGGGAGGAAGAGACTCCAGGATGCAGAGGTGAAGAGGGAGGTCATCCCAGGAATGGAATAGAAAATGTGTAGAGACACAGAGGGGAGAGATAGAGCACTATATATGTGGAATAGCAAATAGGCTAGTTTGACTGAAACACAGAATATGTGAGGTGAATGACATGAAATTAATCCAGAAAGATAGATTGGAGTCAGATTGTATTTTATCCTACAGACAATAGGTAGCTACTATAGCTTCTTTAAAAGATGACTTACCTGGTCAGATCAGTTCTTTAGTAATATTTTGGCAATTATGGTGAAGGACAGGTTGAAGAGGGGAAAGACTGTCAGTCAGTCAGTTAATAACCATTTATTAACTGCCTTCTATGTGCCAGGCACTGTGCTAAGTGCTGGGGATACAAAAAGAGGCAAAACACAGTCCCTGACTTCAAGGAGTTTATAATCTTGCAAATGAATATTTACAAAGAAGCAATATATAGGATAAATAAGAAATAATTAAGAGAGGGAAGGCTCTAGAATCAGGAGGGGTTGGGAAAGGCTTCCTGTCGAAGAATAGTATCAAACTCAAATAGAAATGGGGGTCACTAAACCATACATAAGGATACTTGTGGGTATGTATTGACTTAGAAAACCATATGTTAACATTATCTATGTTTTATTGTATTTTTATTTATTTTGCTAAATATTTCCCAATGACTTTTTAATCTGGTTCAGGCAGCACTCAGGAATGTTGTAGGCTGCATAGTGTTTGACACCTTTTCTATAGAAGACTGGATTCTAATTGGGTCTTAAAGGAAGCTAGGGAAGCCAGTAGGTGGAGATAAGGAAGAAGAGAATTCCAGGCATGGGGGACAACCAGAGAAAATACCTGGAGCTGAGAGATGGAGTGTTTTGTTGTGGAACAGCAAGGAAGACAGTAACTGGATTGAAGCAATGGGGAGTAAGGCATAAGAAGACTGGAAAGGCAGGGGGTCAAGGTTATGAAGGTCTTTGAATATCAAAAGGAGTATTTTATATTTGATCCTGGAGGCTGTATGGAGCCACTGAATTTATTGGAGTGAGTGTGGGGCAGGGTGCCATGATTGGACTTGCACTTCATGAAAATCACTTTGGTGGATGTACGGAGGATGGATTAGAGACAGGGGAGAAAAGAGACAGGCAAACCCACCAGCAAGCTATTGCAATAGTCCAGGCATGAAGTGATGAGAGCCTGCCCAAGAGTGGTGGCAGTGTCAGAGAGAAGGGAGGTGGGGGGTGGAGGGGTAGTATAGTGGAGAAATATTGCGAAAGTGAAGTCAAGAGGCTTTGGCAAAAGATTGATTATGGAGGGTAAGAGATGGTGAGGAATTGAAGATGACGCTCTAGATTGTGCACTTGAGTGATTGGGAGGATGTTGTTGCTCTCAACAGTAATAGGGAAGTTAAGAGGCAGGGAGGTTTTAGTAGAAAGATAATGAGTTCAGTTTTGGACATATTGAGTTTCAGATGTATACTAGACATCCAGTTCAAAATGTCTGAAAGACAGTTGGAGATATTAGATTGGAGGTGAGCAGAGATGTAAGGAAGGATATTTAGATTTGAGAATCAGGGCAGATAGGTGGTGTAGTAGATTAGAACATTGGTCCTGGAGTCAGAGGACTTGAGTTCAAATCCATCCTAAGACACTTCCTAGCTGTGTGATTCTGGGCAAGTCACTTAACCCACGATTGCTTCCCCCTCACCCCCCCCCCCCAAAAAAAAATCATCAGCATAAAGATAGTAATTCAATCCATGAGAATTAATAATATCACTAAGTGAAGTAGCATAGAGGGAGAAAACTGTAGTCAGGGAGGTGAATTAGGAAGCTACTGTAGTGTTTAAGCCATAGGTGATGAGGACCTGAACTAGTTTGGAAGAAAGAATAGAATAGATACAAAAGATGTTATAGAGATAGAATATTCAGGATTTGGGAATTAATTCAACGTGGGGTAAGGAAGAGTGAATAGTATAGATAATATAGATCACAGATTCTGTCTTGCATGTGTGCAAGAAATGTAGATAGGGGTTTTAGAGGGGCTTTGAGATTCATGGGACACAAGATAAAAATGTAGTCGAGGCTCCTGACTTCAGAATCAAATGGCACACTTCAGGGCCTAGAAGTTATTGTTCACAATAAAAACAGCTCACATTCTTGAATGCCGTAAGGTTTATAAACTACTTTCTTCATAATAGCACTGTGAGATAGGGATTGCAAATCTCATTATCCTAATTTTACAGATGAGGAAACTGAGGCTCAGAGAATTTAAATGACTTTCCAATGACCACAGAATCAATGAATGGTGGAATGAGATTTGCACCAAAATCTCTCAGCTCCAAATTGCACAGTTTATTCTAAAGCTGACACCCCCAGTGCTATAGCTGGAGGTCAGTGTTACAGCTAGGCCATTATTTATGTGATATTGCTTTCTAGTGGCTGACTGTAGGAAGTCACCTACCTTGCCTGTAGGCACAGAAACATTACAGAGACTCTCCACATAACCCTAAAGAGTTCATAAAGCTTCTTTTTCATTTTCATTTCAACCCCTTGCATTTGTTAGTCTCTGTGGTGTCTTACCTATCTATCATTATCTATTCCTTTGTTCCCAGTACTTTTAACATAACATCAAATTGCAGGGATAATTGAGTTTTATAACATATTCATCTGAGTTGGAAAGATATTCCACCACCATTTTTACTGATTTTCTTATGTACAGTAGCAAAATTAGATTGGTAACTTAGAAATAGAAAAAAAAAAAGACGAATTTGCTCCTACCTAAAATATTTCCCCTTCTTCCTTCCAGGGAAGGGTACTGCTCTAGAAACTGAAACAAAGAAAATAAGACTACAAAAAAACTGGGTCTTCATCTAAGTAGATGTTCTTTTATGTCTTACAATGTTGTTGTATCTCTAAAAATAGAAAATTCCCGTAACATGATATTTTGCTCATGTCAAACTCATATTGAGACTATAAACATGAAAGTTACTATCAACACCCAGCTTACCTTTGTCATTAGCATATTTCATAGTAGTTAAAATACAGCTTTGTGAATGCCATCTTAAACCCCCCCTTTTATTCCTTCTATATAGTATGCACATGTACGCAACAGCAGAATGTTATCAAATTAACAAACATATAAGTTGCTGCTGTGTGCTTTTTCCCAACACAGATTGATACTTGTTCTATAATTAATAGTCCAAGATAGTTGGATTGGGCACTGAAGCTATAAACATAGGTGTTTAATGGAGGCTTATTGAATTGTATTAAATTATCCTCTTCCATCTTCTCCCTTTTGGATTTACATTTGTAGTACCACCTCTGGGTCCAACTTGTATTTGATCTACAATTTGGTTTCCTGGAGGGCAATGACTACCACTCCCCTACAAGTTGTAGGAAGTAATCATGAAGGGTTAGGGGTTTCTAGTACTATAGTTCTTGAGCCCCCACCAGTGTCTTCTCCATTATCATCAAGCAGTTGAACTCTATTAGATCTTAGAAAGAAAGGTTTACTGATAAAATAGAGCATAGAGTTTTTATTCCTCCAAACAGAGAGGATACTTAGCCTCTTGTTCATACGAGATCCCTGGAGAGAATAGACTCACATTTAACGCACAATTTTAATGAGGCACATGTGTTGAGAACATCAGTGGTAAAGGGTTACTTTTCAGGCCCTGGACCTGAAAGTCATTTTTCTCCCTTTCTGGAGTCCTCATGAAATCATATTTTGGTGTAGCTTTCTGCTGGTCTCTGAGGATCGATGACTTTTTAGGGTTTATAGCTAGAATTTCTTTCTATCACAAAGGGTCAGTGTCCCTGAAGCTGTTACCAGCATCGGGTTAACTATCTTTTTACAGCTGTCTGCAGGTTATCCCTCTGTCATTGGCCACTATTATTCTATGAACTATTATTGCTATGAACTATAAATCTCTGGATTTCCTGACCTCATATGTTCACCCAGACATATCCATCTGAGAATATTCATTCACTTAATACTGGAAGAGAATAAACACAAATGAAACAAAGGTGCCATGCACTCAAGAACACATAGAATTCAGGAGGGATGTAGAGGAGGAGGCAGCTAAGTGGATCAGTGGTTAGAGTGCTGGGCTTGGAGTCAAGAAGACCTGAGTTCAAATCTGCCTTCAGACACTTATAGCTGTGTGACCCTGGGCAAGTCACTTAACCTCTGTTTACCTTAGTCCACTGGAGAAGAAAATGGCAAACCACTCCAGTATTGTTTCCAAGAAAACCCTATGGACAGTATGTACGTTCCACAGGGTCACAAAGAGTCAGATATGACTGAAAAATAACATCAAGATATAAGGGAGCCACCACCCTGCTTTTCTTCCACCAGCCATCCCACTCCTTATTCCCACCCCCACATATATAGCTCATAGCAGTTCCTGCCTCACTTGATGCCAGAAAGGAAAAGATATTAAAAAATACATGGTTTGTCTCTTATATATAAACTCAGTTCCTTGAGCCAGATTTATAAACATAAGAGTCATTCCTTTGTTGATAAATGGTCATAGGATGTGAACAGGCAGTTTTCAGAAGATAAAAATTAAAGCTGTCAATAGTCACATGAAAAAATCCTCTAAATCATTACTGATTATATAAATGCAAATGACAGAAAAGGAAAATGACAAATAGTGGAGGGATGTGGAAAAATTAGGACACTAATGCATTGTTGGTAGACTTGTGAACTGATCCAACCATTCTGGAGGACAATTTGGAACTAGGCCCAAAAGGTTAGAAAACTATACCCTCTGACATAGTAATACCACTACTGGGTCTGTATCCTGAAGATATCAAAGAAAAGGAGAAAGGACCTATTTGTTTTAAAAATATATATATATATATATTTTTTGCAGGGGTTAAGTCTGTACAATGTTCTCCTGGTTCTGCTCACTTCACCTTGCATCAGTTCATATAAATCTTCCCAGGTTTTTTCTGGAACCATCCTGTTCATCATTTCTTGTAGCATAACAGTATTCCATCACAATCATATAACACAAGTTATTCATCCATTTCCCAAATGATGGGCATCTCCTCAATTTCCAATTCTTTGTCACTACAAAAGGAAATGCTAGAAATATTTTTATGGGGCTGCTAGGTGGCGCAGTGAGTAGAGCACTAGCCCTGGAGTCAGGGGGACCTGAGTTCAAATCCGAATTCAGACACTGGACACGCTTAGTAGCTGCGTGACCTTGGGCAAGTCACTTAACTCCAATTGCTCTGCCTTAACCCCTGCAAATAAAATCAACCAAACAAACTAAACAAAGGATGATCAACTGTGAAAGACTTAACTATTCTTATCAATACAATGATCCAAGACAATTTCAAAGAACCCATCATGAAAAATACTCCAGAGAGAAATGATGAACTCTGAATGCAGACTGAAGCATACTTTTTTACTCTTTATTTTGTCGTTTTATTTAATTGTGTTTTCTTTCACAATATGGCTAATATGAAAATATATCTTACATGACTTTACATGTATAATCATTATCAAATTACTTGCCTTCTCAGGGAGGTTGAGAGAGGAAGGAGGGAGAAAATTTGGAACTTGAAATTCTAAAAAATGATTGTTAAAAAATTTCATATGTAATTGAGAAAAAAAATTAACAAAAAAAAATAATTAAAAAAATAAACTTAGTTCCTGTCAATCACCTCCTGAAGTCATTAGCTCTTCTATCTCTGCAGCCAATTAGAAGACATTTGTCAAGACAGTGAATAGATTGCTAGACTTGGAGTCAGGAAGTTCTAGTTTCAAATCCTGCTTCAGACACTTACTAGCTGTGTGACTCTAAGCAAGTACCTAACCTCTCTCCTCCAGTTCCCTCATCTGTAAAATGGGGTTAATAATAGCTCCTATTTTCCTGAGTTGTTGGCAAGGTCAAAGATAACCTATGTAAAGAACTGTGCAAAACTTAAAAGGCTTTACTACTACCATTGCCACTACTACCACCACCACACAGTACTAATCCCCTGGTCACACATGATTAGAAATAGGTTTCCAAAGTTCCACATGTTGGATTGGAACCAGAAAGAATATCTGTGTATGTGCAGTATATGCCAGAAAGCATCAGCCTGGGCCCTCACTAACTAGTCCCCTCCGTGATACTGAAATGACTACTCCCCAAGTGTTTACACACTTTGAACTGTCCTAGCTGGGTAGTCATTCCATAACTGCTCCATAACCCTCTTGAGTCTGCTGTATGCAAATCCTAGCACACTTCCTAATGCTCAGCATGGAACAAGTAGAAGAGGGAATGGCAATGCTGTAATGAAATCCCATCTTGAAAAGTGCATGAATTCCAAAATGAGTAATTTAAAGATTAGTGGGTTAAGCATATTTGTACAAATGCTTCTTTCATTTAATTATGAATGAGAATGGAAAAAAGAAAGGTAAACCAGGATTAGCTAAATACTGACTGTAAAAAAAGTTGTCTGGTGCCTGGTCCCTGGTCCCTGGGGTGGTTACAGGGTGGTACTAGGACTTTATAGGGTCAGGTGTGAGGGCTGGTAGGCCAGGCTTGCACCAAGAGAATAAAGTATCTTAGGACAAACTAAATAGAAGTGTTGCTCCAGCCTCATAGTCACATAATTAGCAGCAAGAAAGGGTTAAGGATCACTTTGGGGACAACAGTCAACTGAAGGTTAACCAGAGGATTTAGAACTAGAAAGGATGTTAAAGACCATATAGACCGAGTTCCTTATTTTACAGGTAAAGAAAGCAAGGCTTAGCCTTGCCCCTCACGCACTTAGTAGTCCAGCGAAACTGGCCTTCTGGATATAGAAGCAGTTAGGTGGTGCAGTAGATCTGGAGTCAGGACGATCTGAGTTCAAATTCTGCCTCAGACACTAGCTGTGTGATGTTGAGTAAGCAACAACCTATGCCTTAGTTTCCTCATCATAAAATAATGATACCTACCTCCCAGGGTTTTTGTGAGAATAAAAGGAGATATTAAAGCACTTTTGCAAATCTTAAAGTGCTATGTAAATGCCAGCTATGATGATGATGGTGATGATATGATGATGATGATAATGGTAATGTTGATGCTCCTCATACAGGACAATCATCTCTCATCTTCTTGCCTTTATACAGAATGTTCCCTCTTGTCCTGCCTGCTCACCTCTGCCTCTTAGAATTCAGGTTTCCTTCCGAGCTCAGTTCAGATGCCAGCTACTACGTGAGGCCTTTCCTAATCTCCTCCAACTATTAGTGCCTCTCTCCAAAATTACCTTTTACTTATTTTGCATATTTAAAATAAACTTATATGTGTAGATATTATTTCCTTTGATAGAACATAAACTCCTAGAAGACAGGGATAGTATTCTTTTTCTCCTTTTTTCTTCAGCATCTAACACAGTGCCTGAAGTATCATAGGTGCTTAATGTTTGTTGTTCATTCTTTGTTTTTGAAGAGGACCAGTCACATCACGGATAATGTCTTGACTCAAGCATAAATTGTACGTAAGTGAGGCAGAGTTGTACAACGTCATCAGCCTCACTTTCTCTCCCAGAGTCATCAAAGTCCAGCGCAAAGAAAAAAGTCAAGATGACTGGCAGTGTCCCAGGACGCAGTGAATGATCTTGGCCACTTTGATGTCTGACCAAATTCTCAGCACTCCACAGCACCTGCTTCAGCCATCTTCGTGACCATTGGAACAAATTGTTCTCATCTACCCATTCTGCCAGGGGCAGTCTTCACCTGCTTAGAGTGGACATCCTGTAACTCACTGACAGATTTGAGGCCTGACAGTTACACTTAATCTGGTTTAGCCTGTCTGCTCAGATAGTTTACCAGAGTGAGACCACTGTGCATGCTACAGCTTTTTGGAGCCACAGGTGAGAACTGGATGACAGGTGGATACCAAAGGTGGATGAGCATCCCTGAAAAGGGCTCAACAAGCCCTCACACCAGAGGTGCTAGTCCTTCCTGAACACTGTAAATGCTTATTGATTGACTGGGGAAACTGCATCTTATCTATCTTTGTATCTTCATCTGGTGCTGAGTGTAATTCCTAGAACATAATACATTTTAAACAAATGTTTGCTGACTTGTCAGGCAGTTTAGTCAGTAAATAAATATTAATTAAGAGTTTCTATGTTACCAGGCACAATGCTAAAAGCTGAACATACAAACAAAAAGAAAGACAGTCCCTGCCCTCAAGAAGTTTACATTCTTTTAAAAAAATTTATTTATTTTATTTTTGATTTATGGAATAAAACAAGCATTTCCATAATATAGCAAATTTTTTAAAAAAGATGATTGCATATGAAACAACAAACCTATTATGTACAACTTGCTATTCCTTTTAAATATATAACAAAATTATCATGTGACTGATAGCAGCTATCATTAGACACAAATCTGTATATACATGTATGTATGTAGGTATATATGTAAAATCATTGTATACATACTTCTATCAGTTTTTTCTATGGATGCAGATAGCATCTTCCTTCATATGTTCTTCGTAGTTAATTGGTGTATTTATAATAGTCAAAATGATTTACTTGCTTGAAGTTGTTCTTAAAATAATATTGCTGTTACTGTACACAACATTCTCTTGGTTCTGCTGATTTTGTTCTTCATTATTTCATGTAATTCTATCCATGATTTTCTAATATCATCGAGCTCATTTCTTATGGCATGGTAGTATTCCATCAGAATCATGTACCACAACTTGTTTGGGCATTCTCCAATTGACAGGCATCCCTGCAATTCTCAGTTCTTTGCCACCATATAAAGAGCTGCTATAAATATTGTTAGAAGATATAGGTTTTTTTTCCTTTTCCCCCTTTTCCTAATCATCTTTGGAAATAGATATAGTAGTGGGTCAAAGGCAGTTTAATAACTCCTTGGGCATAATTCCCGATTGCTCTCCAGTGGGGTTGTATCAGTTCACAATTCTACCAACAATGAATTAGTGTCCCAAATTTTCCTCATCCCTTCCAATATTTGTTGCTTTCCCTTTCAATCATTTTAGCCCATTTGATAGATATATAATGATATCTTAAGGTTGTTTTAATTTGCATTTCTCTAATCAATAATAATTCAGAACATTTTTTTTTCATATGACTATAAATTTTTCTGATTTCTCCATTGGTAAATTACCTGTTCATATTCTTTGACCATTTATAAATTGAGCAATGACTTGTATTCTTACAGATTTGACAAAGTTCTTTACATATATGAGAAACTGTCTATAACTTCCCCCCTCCAATTTTCTGCTTTCCTTGTGATTTTTGGCTACATTTGATTTATTTCTACAAAAACTTTTTAAGTTAATACAATTAAAATTATTCATTTTACATCTTACTCTGCTCTCTGTCTCTTGTTTATTCATAAATCATTTACCTCTTCATAAGTCTAAGTAACAAGTTCCATGTTCTTCAAATTTTCTTGTAATATGTTTATATCTATGTCATATATCCATTTTGTCCTTATCTTGGTAAATAGTGTAAGATATTTATCTATACTTAATTTCTGCCATACTGCTTTCTAGTTTTCCCAATAATTTGTTTTGCCAAATAATGAATTCTTATCCCAAAATCTTAAGTCTTCATACTTGTCAAGTACAAGGTTACTATATTTGCTGCTGTAAATTGTAAGTATACTCTGTTTCATTGATCTACCATTCTATTTCTTAGCCAGTACCAATTAGTTTTGATAATTACTGCCATGTAATATAGTTTAAGATCTGGTACTGTTAAATCTCCTTCCTCTAAATTTTTTGTGTTATTATTATTAATTCCTTTGATATTCTTAACTTTTTGTTCTTCCAAATGAATTTTATTATTATTTTTCTAATTCAGTGAAATAATTTTTTTGGTAATTTAATTGGGATGGCATTGAATATACAAATTAGGTTAAGTTGTCATTTTTATTGTATTGGCCTTGCCTACCCACGAACAATTAATCTTTCTCCAATTATTTAAATTGCTTTGGTTTGGTAGGTGTGTTCCCTGGTATTTTATACTGTCTAGAGTTATTTTAAGTGGGATATCTCTTACTATCTCTTCTTGCAGGGTTTTGTTTATAATATATAGGAATGCCGATGATTTATGTGGATTTACTTTATATCCTGCTACTCTGCTAAAATTACTCATTGTCTCAACTAACTTTTTAGTTGAGTCTTTGGGATTTTCTAAGTATATCATCATATTGTCTGCAAAAAGAAGTAGTCTTATTACCTCCCTACCTTATTCTTATTCCTTCTATTTATTTTTCTTCTCTTATTGCTATTACTAGGATTTCCAATGCAATATTGAATAATATTGGTGACAGTGGGCATCTTTGTTTCACACCTGGAATTGCCAGGAATGCTTCTAGCTTGTCCCCATTGCAAAAAGGTGAAGAACATCATTAGGAAATTGGACTAGCTGGCATTAAGGTCAGTTCTGGCTCTAAATCTTAGCATGCTGTACCTTACCACTGTTCCATACTGATCCAAGTCTTATTCTGTCCATTAGGCCCTTGCAAAAGTCTGCTACAAATGAATATCAATAAATCAGTCAACAATTAATCAGGTTCCTGCTATGTGCCAGGGATTGGAGATATAAAGACAGAATGAGACAGTCCCTGTTCTCAGTAAGCTTACATTCAATCAGAAATAGATACACGAATAGATATATAAGGAAAGGGGAGGCATAAGAGAGGGAATGTGTTTATTAAGTGCCTACTATGTGCTAGACACCGTGAATAAACCCTTTAGAACTGTTATCTCATTTTATCTTCACGACAATCCTGGGAGATGGGAGCTATTTTAATCTTCATTTTATAATTAAGGAAACTGAGGCACACAGAGGTTAAGTGACGTATCCAAGGTCACACAGTAACTATCTCAGCTAGATTTGAATTCAGGCATTCC
The DNA here is from genome assembly GCF_011100635.1 of Trichosurus vulpecula. Taxonomy (NCBI): domain Eukaryota; kingdom Metazoa; phylum Chordata; class Mammalia; order Diprotodontia; family Phalangeridae; genus Trichosurus; species Trichosurus vulpecula. The sequence goes on from NC_050575.1 coordinate 248,414,571, forward strand.
TGGCTCCAGGCCTAGATGGCTGTAGTAGAACAGAAAGTGATTGATGGAGCAAAGGCACTAGCAGCTTGAAGAAAGAAGATTTAATTTAGAAGGTGGCACTTGAGCCAAGTCATGGAAGAAACTAGAGATTTGAAGAGGGGAAAGTGATGAGAAAATATATTCCAGGTATGAGAGGGACAGCTAGTACAAAGAGACAGAAAAATATAGTGCCTTGTATATGGAACAATAAGAAGGCCAGTTTCACCATAAGGAACATGAAGAACAGTGATGTATAAGAGGTAGGCTGGGGCCAAGCTATGGAGGAATTTGAATTCCAAACAGTTTAGATTTCCTAGAGGTAATATGGAGCCACTGGAGTTTACTGAATGGTGGGAGTGGGCAAGAGGTAGATATAAATTGGTCAAATCTCTGCTTTAGGAAAATCTCTTTGGCAATTATGTGAAAGATGGATAGTGAGGGAAGATGAGTCAGAAAGACCAATAAGAAGTTACTGGAAAAAGTCCATTGTAGTTTTTACAAGCTGTGAAAGCATCTATATGTCAATTTCTATTCTCACTGATGAGTCAGGTCTCCTAAAGCGATACTACATTGCCTCCTCATGATCCCAGGGCTACTTCTGAGGGATTGGGGGTTATTTTCTCTAAAGCTATTGGCTTAAGTTCCCATTCTAGTGTTTTCCCCAATTTTAACCACCAGTGATTAGTGCTGCAGATTAATTTAACTAATTAACACCAATTAGCTTTTTTTTTTTTTTTTGCTTTTTGGCAGGGCAATTGGGGTTAAGTGACTTGCCCAAGGTCACACAGCTAGTACATATGTCAAGTGTCTGAGGCCGAATTTGAACTCGGGTCCTCCTGACTCCAGGGCTGGTGCTCTACTCACTGCGCCACCTAGCTGCCCCCAACACCAATTAGCTTTTACAAAGGGATATTTACTGTGAAGATATGACAAGAATAGAAGTTATAAAGCTATTTCCCCTCAACATCTGTGGGTACACTCTTCCCTCCTATCACCTTGAACCTGGGAAGAGTGGGGTCAGACTCAAAGCATTTACTCCACCGAGTATACTTCTAAAGGAGGCATGACTAATGGATGAAGTGCTATTACTCCCTCTTGTCTGCTTTTTGCCTATTCTGGATCAAATAGGGTGGCTTGAAATTTCACCCCTCATCATCTTGGCTGGCTACAAAATCTGGCATATCAGGCTCCCAGACCTTTGGTGCCTCATCATTCTGACTTTTTGAAGCTCACAGGGCTATAGCTGTCTTCAATACTCTCTCTCTTTAGGCAATAAAAGGCTTTGCAAAAAGGTGAAGAGCATCGTTCACAGGATGCATGTCATCCCCAAGTGGGGTGGGCCTGTGCCTTCTCCCCATTCGTTGTCTTACAGTATGTTTTTATCATCTGAACACAGTTGGCTAGGAGAAAGAAAGAGATTCACTTTGGTTCATTAGTACCTTTTAAATGTATTCCATTTTCTGTTTAGTAGCCATTGAAAAAACTCTTCTCCGCATGGTTAGCAGGTAGGAACTAGTTACAGAATGTCTGTTCATGTTCTGAATTAGGGAGCATGATCCTTCTCTTACACATAATTTTGCCTTTTGGGAAGCAGGTTCCCCAGTTCTTTCACGTGGTCTAGTAGCAGGCAGAGTATCCTGTGTATACTCCAAGGATAGAGCTCACATTAGCCAGGTACCCACTACCACAATGTATTTAGTACTTCAAGAATTGATGTATTTGTCAGGTGTGCTGTAGAGAGGATTATTTTTTTTAGGTATAGGCAGGGCTAGATGACCATGGAAATCTCTGTCATCTCTGGCATTCAGTGTTTCTATGATTCTTTTATTTTGTTGGCATATGTACTACCTCTGCCAACTGAGAGCCCAAGATTTGAGAATTACTGGAATATAAAATCTTAGCTCCAGAAGGCAATTTAGAGCTCATAAGGCCTGTAGGTCAAAATTATATCGTTTTCTGACCAACTTTCTGCTGATTAGTGTTTCTGAACCTAGCTATATTGGTCTTTCAAAGATAAATACACATTGTGTATGTGTCCTTTCCTGGACATGTATCTGAAGCCCTTCCAGTTTGGCCAGCCTTACCAGAGTTTGGTCTTCATTTAGTGTAGCTTTTGAGATCCCTGGATCAACTCTATGCAAGTAAGAGAAATTATAAGAGGATAGGAGTATCAAAAAGAGATGGCTCTCACACATCTTTCAATTCCTAACCCAAATACACCTTCTTTACTTAGTAGAATATAAGTGCCTTGGGATCAGCAACTATTTCTTTTTTTAATCTTCATTTCCTTAGTGCTTAACTATAACGCTTTGCCTGTACTAGCTGTTTAATAAATATTTGCTGAATTTTAATTCAATATTTTAAGCCCCCAAATATTTCCATTTTAATTAAATTCAAACAAACATTTATTGAATGCTTACTTTGGGCAAAGTAATATTATAGATCTTTGAACAAGGTCCAAGATTCCAGAATTATTGGAACATAAAATCTTACCTCCAGAAGGGAATTTAGAGGTCATAAATAAGGTTTCTAGGATGCTAGGAGGACACCCTGTGTGTGTACAACTTACAGGAGGATATGAGCAAGAGTCACATAAAATGAGTAGATGTGGTTGCTACCTGTATTATTAGGTGGAACATCGAAATGCACGGGATCACAGATTTATAGGAGTAATTGGGTATTATACAGCTGCCTATCCAATGAAAATTGTTCTGTCTCTGACAGTGATAATTCAGCCTTTGCTTGAAAGGGGGAAGGGGGGGGAGGGGAGAAGGGATAGAATTTGGAACTCAAAACTTTAAATAAAAATGTAAAAAAAAAAGAACTAGAACTAGTTATATGGAAATTATTTTTCTAACAGGATGTAACAGGATGATTCCATGTAAGGGTAGTGTGTCTATCTGTTTAGGATATGGATTGCTGTCCTCCACTGTATACAATATCCCTACTGGTTCAATGGATCCCCTTCAAAACTGCATGGCCTATGATGGGGGTGGGGAGAAGAGAGAAATTCCATTCTTCCCCTGCGGTGGTCTCCTGGAGATATGAAATCTCTCTTACTCTCAAACTCTGAAATTCCTCTAGGGCTTAACTGTTTTCAGCCCCCAGAGGCTTGGCACTGTTTCCTTCTTAACTCGGAAAGGTGTTTGCACCTCGTAAAGGGATCAGGGGAGACATATCTTTATAGTAAATTTAACATTTTATTAACAACTTGTGATTATATTCTAGGTCTTCTATGGTTATACTACTTGAGGTTGGGGCAGGGTTTACTTGTACTGTCCACCCTGTGGGGTTGTTATAAGAATGTTGCTCTTAAGTCGTGCCTGACTCTCCATGACCCCAATTTTTTTTCCAGTCATTTCAGTTGTGTTTGACTCTTCTTGACCCTATTTGGGGTTTTCTTGGCAAAGATACTGAAATGGTTTGCCATTTCATTCTTCAGCTCACCTAAAAGATGAGGAATTAAGGCAAACTGGGTTAAGTGATTTGCCCAGGGTCACATAGCTAATAAGTATCTGAGGCCAGATTTGAACTCACGAGGACATCTTTCTGATTCCAAGCCCAGTGCACTATCCACTGAAGCACCTATCTGCCTTGTTATAAGGATAGTGCTTTGTAAACCTTAAAACACTATGGAAATGGGAATTGTTATTATTATTGTATTTTAAGATATCTGTCAGCCAACTCCCTACGTTCCTCTAACCCCCCACCTTCCTCCAGCCCTCCATGGCCAGATGGATTTCCCTTATATTTAATATTTAATTCTGCACTAGAATGGTCTCAGGGCTTGACTGAGGTCCTGGTATATTAGGGGTAATACAGAATATGCTTTTTGGATTCAGTGAAAAAAAATCAGTAAAAATGAAATATGTACTTGCTTATTTCATTAATAAAAATGAAGCAGTGGCTAATCTGACTGTTTCTCCACAGGGAGGGACAGGATGTTCTCATTTATACAGAAACCAAACAACCAGAAAGCTCAAATAACTGCCTGCTTTGCAGCAAGTAAACAAAGATCATTTCTATTTATAATTATGACCTGAAGCACTTGGAAGTCCTGGGTGCATTGTTGGGACTCAAGAAAGATCACACTCTGGTCAGAACAATTTCATTGTCAGTAATATTTGATTCATTGTCAGTCATACTTGATTATATTTTTAATTCCTTTGAAAATTAGCCATCCGTGTATGAACATAACTCTGGATTAATCAGCTTGGCTGATTAAAATAAAGAATGTCGTAACATTCGGTAGCGTTGCCTGATCAGCTGGAGTTTTATTTTCTTATTATATATAAATTTATACACTTACACACACATATATTTTTTTTGAGGGAAGTAAGTTGGAACATTTTCTTCTTTAGTAAAAAAGATAAGCATAAGCAAAGATATAGAGCCAAAGATTGTTAGACCTAAAAGGGACCTGAAATCATACGTTCCAACCCCTTTCCTTTTACAGAGGAAGAAAACAAGGCCCAGAGACTGGACATGTTTTTCTCAAGGTCACACAAGGTGTTACAGAGCTGGGACCCAGGTCTCCTGACCGCTATTCCACTATTCTTTTTACAATACTACATGGATATAATTTTTTTTTTAAGAGTTGGAAGTATCTTACTTTTGGCTTTTTATTTACTGTGATCTTTACTTAGGGACTGATTCCTTTCCTGGCAAGAGGATTTGTGAATACACTGTTTCCTCTTTAAAACCCTATCTGTTCTGTCTTTAAATCCAAAAGCTAAGATGCCAGTTCTAATTCTTAAGGTGAAGAGTTGCTTACCTTGCTTATCTCTGACGAATGTCAGGATAATAATTAACAACAATACCTTGGATTTTGAGAACGTTTTTCACTTTTCCAAATCTTGTGTTGGGAATCTTTAGCACCAGCCAAGAGCTCAGGTTACAGGGCCTCACATAAGAAATGTCCCCCAGTGTAGACTTATAGATACACCTAGAGTTTGGCCTGAGCTTCAAGAGACCTTAGGCATCAAATCCAACCCCTTTGTTGAACAGAGGAAGAAACCAAGGCCAATGTGTTGAAGTAACATTCAGGGTCACCCAGTTATTGAGCAGCAGCTGAGTGACTCACTAAAAAGCAAAATCCCACCTTCTACACTGTTTGGCTGTGTGGCCCTGGGCAAGTCATTTAGTCTTCTATGCCTTGGGTTCCTCATCTTTGAAATGAGGGCATTGCAGTACTCTCTAAGGTCCCTTCTATCTAATCTGTTGCCAAGGCCTGTGAGTTTATCTTTTGTAATATCTCTCAAATAAGCCCCCTTCTCTCCTCTGATACTAGCACCATCCTGCTAGAGGCCCTCATCACCTCACACCTGGACTATTGCAATGGCCTGCTGGTGGGTCCATCTGCTGCAAGTGTCTCTCGAGCCCAGCCCATTTTCCTTCCACTCAGCTGTCAGAGTGATTTGTCTAAAGTTCAGGTCTCACCATGTCACACACACCCCTTCCCCATTCAATAAACTCCAATGTCTCTCTATGACTTCTAGGTTCAAATATAAAGTCCTCTGTTTAGCTTTTAATGTCCTTCATAACTTTAAACCTTGTAACTTCTTAAACTTTACATCTCTCCCCCTGATGGTCTCCTCCACATACTCTTTAGTCCACTGACACTGGCCTCCTTGCTGTCCTAGTAACAAGACTCTCCATTTTCCAACTCTGGGCGTTTTTACTGTTGGTCCCTCATGCATGGAATGCTCTCCTTCATCTCTACCTCTTGGCTTCCCTGAATTCCTTCAGTTCCAACCTAAAATCCCACTTTTTCCAAGAAACCTTTTCCAATCCATCTTAATTCTAATCTCTTCACTCTATTTACTCCTTCCAGTTTGTCCTGTGTATAATTTGTTTACACATAGTTGTTTGCATGCTATCTCCCTCATTAGCTGTTAAGCTCCTCTAGGACTTAGAATGCCTTTTGTCTTTCTTTGTATCACCAGCTTTTCACATAGTACCCGGCACATAGTAAAGCATTTAGTAAATTGACTGACCAACTTTTGACAAAAGAAATGAATTATATTGAAATATAGCTTTTGTTTGTTTTACTGATTAGTCATGTCCATCTCCTCATGACCTCATCTAGGATTTTCTTGGCAAAGATACTGGAGTGGTTTACCGTTTCCTTCCCCTGCTCATTCTGCAAGTGAGGAAACCAAGGCAAGCAGGGTTAAGTGACTTGTCCAAGGTCACACAGCAAGTAAGGCCACATTTGAACCCAGGGCTATCATTCTATCCACTGAATAATTAAAAAAAAAAACAAGTTTACAGATCCCAGTTAAGAACACTTAAGCTAGATGATCTCTCAGTTGGCCTCTAATTAATCAACCACTGAGCCAATTCACAAGCATTATTTAAATGTCAAATATATGACAAACACTCCAGTTCTACTGGCTGTGGTCTCTTCCAAAGGTGAAATTACATGACTCAGTAAACAGCTTAACATAGTAACCCAGCTACCCTAACTTTGACAACGAATTCAGCAATTGTTTCATTTTCATCTTTGGATCCCCAGTGCCTTGCAGATAGTAGGTATTTAATAAATATTTATTGAAATTAAGTTCTATTGATCTTTACCAAAATTCAATTCAGTTTAAATCAAAAAGGACTTATTAGAACAAATACTGGGCTAGATGAGATGGGTACAAAAATGAAATGAAAAATAGGCCCTGTCCTTAAGGACTTTACATGAAAATGGGGGGTGAGAGAGACACGATATTTAAACAGATAAATAAATATGAAATATTTTGAGGAGGGAGAAAGATCCAATTAGGGAGTTTAGAAAAGTGCTTATGGAGGAGGTAGCATTTGATCTGAGCTTTGAAGGAAGTTAAAGGTTCTTATAAGGTGGAAGATGAGGAGTGAGTACTTTCCAGTCAATGTAAGACAGTCTGAGCCAAGTTCAATATAATAATCCAGATGTTCTGGTCAGTTTTCTCCATTATGCCATAGCTGGCTACTCTCAGTCTGAGGATCCCTGAATTTAGGACTTAGGACCTACTCAAAGAGATAGGATGGCATGCTCCCTTGCCCTGTTTTTACTGCCTAAAATTGATTTTCCTCCCAATATCTGTCTATGCCTATTTGCTCCTTAGAATCACTCTGTGCTCAAATTTCCAGAAAACAAAGAGCTTTCCACTTACCACTTATCACTCAGCTTTCTGCCAGAGCCTCCAAGGAGAGCACGCAGTTCCAGGATCCCAGAACAGCACAGTCTCTTTCTGCACTTGTGACTAATGTCAAGACTTCTGCAAGAAGAGTTAACAGTTACCCGGGAAAAAAAAAATCAAAGAAGTACATGATGTTAAAAAAAATTCAACAATTCATCATGCTGATTAGTTGAGAATGAGAAAGTGTGTGGGATGATAACATTACTCCTTACTTGAAAAGAGAATCACAAAAATTAAAGATGGAAAAGGACTCCTTGAATTATGCAGTCAATCAGCCTCACTCCCTTAATAAATAGAATAATATTTGGTTCAATTTTATTGTGGAGAAGAATTGTCCCCATCACAGAGTTGAGCTTGGGTGTCTGTTCCATAATGATACACTTGGAACAGTTCTAAGCTGTTTCTTCCCTGCCTCTGTCCCCTCCCGCTACATCTTTGTTCTAAATTTGTCTAGATGTCTACATGTTACTTTTGCAGTCATAGGATTTAGAGCTAGAAGAAACCTAAGCGGCCGTTGAGGCCAATGTTTCTGAACCTTTTTTGTGTCATGGACCCCTTTGGCAGTCTGTTGAAGCCCCTTCTCAGAATAATGTTTTTAAATGGATAAAATAAAATACATAGAATTACAAAGGAAACTAATCATATTGAAATATAGTCGTCAAAATATTTCTTAAAGGTCACAGACCCCAGATTAAAAAACTCACTTTTGCAGATGAGGAAACTGAGACCCAGACAGGTTAAGAGAATTGCCCAATGTCACACAGGCAGTAATAGTAATAATAATAATAGATGACATGTATGTAGCATGCTAATGTTGCAAAGTACTTTATATATGTTATCTACTTTGTAGAAATAGAATTAAAACCCAGGTCCTCTGACTTCAATTCTTTCTCCAGTACCATGATGTATCTTATATGGCCTTAAATTAGGTAAAAATAACCACTGATGATTGTATGCCAACCTTCTCCATTGAACAAGGTATATAAACTCAGAAGTTGGCGTTTTGCCTTTGGGGGCTCACTCATAGAAGGAATGCTGAGACTCTGGGCAAGCCGTTGTAACTGTCCCCCAGCTTTGCTAACCCAGACCCATTGGTACTTCTCTTTTTGGTAACTATGTATGTGATGTCTTGATCAGACAAAACCTGTCTGTTGAATATTGTTATTTGATCTGTTATTATTCTCTGTTTGTAATTTTCTATTTGTATTTCCTCTGGAGTTCAGGGTGCTGGCTTTTTCCCCGTGAACTAAGTGAATGATATATGTATGTGTGATTAAAGTGAGATTGTTAACCCCTTATAGTTGCTTTCCTTAGAAAAGCAGATCAAAAGAACCTGTGCTAGCAGCTCTTGTTGCTGGTCTTATTGAGTCTTATACCCCAGCAGTGGCTGCTAGCCAAATTGTTGTTAGAAAGGATTATCACTTCCATTTTATAGATTAGGAACTTAAGGCACAGACAGGTAGATTTGCCCATAGTCACAGAGCTTAAAAATGGTAGGTTGGGATTTGAATGAACCCAGATGTTCTTGGTCCCAGGTCCAGTGAGCTTAGTCTTATGAAAAGATGAGAAAGAAAATATACTGGAGAAAAAGAATTATAGATTGCACTCTAAATCCTATTGTAGAAAATTTTCACATTATTCATCATTTGAGATTATCTGATCTTCTGCCCAGGAATTTGAAGATCTGAGAATTGACTGTACAAATAAAATCCCATTTTAATGAGCTAGATAGAGGTAATTAAGATAGATTACTTTAATTAGATTACTTTGATTTTTTGATTAAATTTTTTATCAACAAAAATATATTTTCTCTCCCTTTTGCTTCCCCTTCATTGGAAAGAAAAAAACAACTCCTTTATCAAATATGCACAGATGAGCAAAATAAATTCCCTCATTGATGATGTCTTATTCTGAGATTCTGAGTCATCATCTCATTTTCAGGAGATGGGTAACTTGCTTCATCATTGGTCCTCTGAAATGGTGATGGGTATTCATTTAGAGTTCTTAAGTCTCCCAATTCAGTTAACATCATTAAACACTTACTATATGCTAGACACTGTGCTAAGTGCTAGGGATACAAAAAAGTTGTTTGTCTTTATAAGGTGATTGTTATTATATAAATTGTTCTCCTGGTTCTGTTCACTTCACTCTGTAACAGTTCATTAACTCTTCCCAATTTTTTCTTTTCATCATTTCTTATGATACAATAATATTTCTTTACATTCATATACCTTAATTTGTTCAGTCATTCCCCAATTAACTGGCACTGCCTTACTTAATTGAATTACTTTTAAATAAAGATTTTGTACTCTAGTGTACAGAAGGGCAGGGTTTGATTGTTTCTTTGCTCATTTAAATAAAGCAAACTCAACTGAACCCAATACCTCAGGTGACACAGCACTACATTTGCTACCAGTAATGGCTTCTTCGGGCTGCAGAGAGTTGTGAATTGTGGGTTCACTGAACTGAGGGATATAGAGTCTCTGGGTTATTGGGAGCAGGAAACAGCTGAAATTAATGTTAACTATGAAGATGAATGCTCTTATAACTGCTCCCAGAGGCAGTCAAGAGTACTGGAAAGCATACTCAAGTCAAGAAGACCTGTTTTCCACCCTAGCTCTACCACTAATTGTGTGACCTTGGGCATACCATTTAACTTTTGGGGTCCTTGGTTTTCTTCTCTGTAAAAGGAAGGACTTGAACTAGGTAATTTCTCAGGTACCCTGGCTTTAAATCCTACAATCCACTTAACCTCTCCAGATCTCGGTTTCTCCACCTGTAAATGAGAGGGAAGGTCCCTTCTAGTTTCTTCCTCACTCCTCACTCACTCACACCAGTTTCTCTCTCTTCTTTGCACCCTGCTGAATTTCCAGAATACTAACACAATTACAGCTGAAACTTGAAAACACATTATTGTCCTTAAATAAACAGATTGACTACTACACGGACAGGGGATTGGGAGCATATTTACTCTGAATGATACTTCTTTAAAAACATTAGCTAGATTCATTAGTTTCAGGTAAACAAAGCCCTGAGAGGTAGCATGGTGAAATGGGCAGAGGGATGGATTCAGGCAAGAAGTCTCAGGTTTGAGTTCTACTTCTGAAGGATCCTGGTTGTGTGATCCTGGGCAAATCACTTACCTTCTCAGTGTCCCAGGGAAATTCTCTAATGGGTCTATGACTATACAGTAAATGTGAAACAGTGTCAATATTTGTAGAGGGCGTTTACTCACTAAGGTTCTTCACACCAAATGAAGCATAGATCTGGACCAAACAAAATCTTTCGACAATAACATCCTGTGCCAAAATGATATTCATCATCACACTTGCACACACACACACGAGTGTATATATGTACATATATATTTATTTTCCATTTATTACAAGTATATAGGGATATGTTTGTGTAAAGACTTTAGTAGCTTCTCTGTACCACTAATTGAGTAAGCCTGGGGAAGCTCAAATCTGAGTCACCCAGCTCAAGGCTGATTTGCTTTATTTTGTGACTCTCAGCTTGTGCAATGTTCTCAATTGTCAATGGTCAATAAACTTTTATCAAGTGCTAGGCACTGTATTAAGCTCTGGGGATACAAAGTAAGGTAAAAGACAGCCCCTACACTTTAGGACCTCACAATCTAATGTGCACTATGCAAATAATTATGAATAAACAGGCTATATTATGTCTTGTGCTATTCTGTCCTTCGTAGTACAGCATCTTGGACTCTTAACTCTGACTCAGACTTCATTAACTCAATATAGATTATATATGTGTGTGTAATATATATTGCAAATCTAGTTGAAATCCATCTAGAACATATCTATCCATCATTTCATCATTACAAAATCCTTAAATTTTGTTGTGGATACCATCTAATACGAAGTAATGCTGAGGATATCAGTTAATACCTATTCTCTGTCAGAACCTGAGAGCAGCTGGATGTCAATAAAAAAATCAATAAACATTTGTTAAGTATATATGTAAGACCCTGTGCTAAAAACTGAGGATAGAAAAAAAGCAAAAGACAACTACCCTCAAGGAGTTTACAATATAATGGATCTAAGAGTGTGTTTGTTTCCTCCAATCAACTCATTTGACTTGTTTGTCCCCATTAACAAGCAAAATCTCTTTCTTCCCTTTCCTCTGGGATTTACTGAGTCATCTCTGTTAGTATTACTATGTAAGGATATTTAATCAAAGTGGCAAAATAAACATAAGCACACTAATATAAAATTCCAATCAGCCATATGCATCCCAAACAATGCCACCACCACCACAATTCAGTCCTGCTCCAACATCCCAAGGTATCAGAGAGAGTAAAAGCCCGAGTCTCCCTAAAAAAAGGTTTTGACTCAGAACCTGTCCTTATCTGCTCAGATTGTGTTAATGAATATAGGAACCAGGGACCTGGTGTCTGTCCCCAAGCCTGCATGTACAAATGTGAGTGGGGGCAACTCCAATTGATTTTGCTTTCTCCAACACAATCAGCAGTTTCACCTTTCCCCAAATATGTATCAGTCATAGGTTTATGCATCTATCTTTACCTCTCTCCCTTTAGGATCAGGACAAAATCTGTTGGGTTTTTCCACAGACAGGTGGCATTGCCCGCTATCAGAATGTGGGTTGGTTTGGGTCTGACTATTATTTTTCCCTCAGTCTGAAACTTCACTGATTTTCAGTCTGTGCCTGTGGTACCAGCACTGAAAAGAGGTCCAGATAAAATGATCCAGACACTACTCCCAGATGGTGCAATCTGACTGATAAATCTAGCATTCTCAATGGCAGGGGAACAGGCTAGATCTTGGGTGCCATTACATCTCTCTTAGACCCTTGCTTTTAAATCTCTTACCTCTGTACCACAACCCTCATGGGTGTGCTCTCTGAGTCTGAGTGTGTGCATAACCAAAGGCTAGCATACATCCGAAATTACATTTGATCCTCCCAATAATCCTTTGAAATAGGTAGTGCAGGGGCAAATAGGTGGCACAGTGGATAAGGACCTGAGTTCAAATCTGACCTCAGATATTTATTAGCTGTGTGACCCTGAGCAAGTCACTTAATCTCTATTGCCTCCAAAAGAAAAAAAATAGAAATGGCTAGTACAAGTTTTTATTACCTTCATTTTACAGTTGAAAAAGCTGAGGCTGAATCTAATTTCAATAATTAACAAGGAACTTTGCCCATATTGTTTCATATATTCTTTGTATTTATTACTTGTTTACATGTTGTATTCCATACCATCTCCTCCTTCCCTCAAAGTGGAATGTAAGTTCCTCGAAGATAGGGATTGTTTTATATCTATATAAAACCTACCTAAAATGTATCTAACACGGTAACTTGTACAAAATGGTCACTTGTTGCAGCTGGGTCTGGAGTCAGCAACACTCGAGTTCAAATCTAGCCTCGGACACTTACTGGCTGTGACCTTGGGTAAGTCACTTAATCTTTGTCTGCCTCAGTTTCTTCAACTATAAAATGGGGATAATAACAGTACTTATCTCACAGAGTTATGGTAAGGATTAAATGACATAATATTCACAAAAAGGAGCTCAGCACAGTGCCTGGCACATACAGTGTAGGTACTACAAAAATGAGTATTCCTTTCCCTTCCCTTCCTTTTCCTTCTCTTTTCCCTTTCTCACTTAATGAACTGAATTGAAATCTTTTTTATTCCCAACTTCAAAACTCAGTAGTTGTGACAGAAAGGGCAAGCCAGAACCATTTTGGGGGACCAGTTTTTTCCTCTGTAAATAAAGAGTAATAAGACTTCCATTACTTCCCTCCCAGGGCTGTTGACAGGAAAACACTTTGTAAATCAAGTACTTTGGATTTGCAAGTTATTACTATTGACTGAATTTTTCACTTTTCAATGGATCATTCTGGTGTTATGAAGAACTTCTATTGAGAAAACATTGAAAATTATGGTAAAGCTACTATTAAAATAGGCAATTATCAGAGTTATAGAGCATCTTTTCCCCCCATTAGACAAAGTACTAATTTTGTATATATATATATATATATAATCACTTTCTAATATAAAATATTTTGATAAATATACATGATTATATCAATTAATTATCATGTTAACAATACAGATTTGAGTGAATTGGTTGCAATTAGCAGTCATGTAAAGCAATTTCACTATTTTACATTTAGGTCAATAAAAATATAGAAGAAACTAATATGCTGATTTAATTAAGACCTAGACTTCTATTACATTTGTACATTTTAGAAAACTTCGAAAGTCTTTGCTTTGCAGCATTCTAAAATGTGAAGTCACTGATATTATCTGCCTCTGACTTGAAGATTAATTTTTTTCTATCATGCTTGATTAGCTTACTTGTAACAATCAAGAATTACCTAACTGCAAATTTTAGATGATTTTTCCAAAGAAATTTAGCACATAAACACACAAGAGAATCACTATCATGCTTGGAAGGTAACAAAAGTGCTCCAGGGAGATTATGGGAGAATAGAGGTCTCCTAGACTTTGCCATACCTACTAGATAGTTGAGTATTTTCATTTTTTTCTAAGCAAAGCAAAGAAGTGTTTGCAAAGAATTGCCTAATTTGAAGTTTGCTATTTCAAGGAGCCGTGATCTCACCTGTTATGAGTACATCTTTCATTGATGAAAACTGCAAACACTTTATGCCTTAATGTATGGTCTTTTAGAGTTGCTGTGGGTAAGAAATAAATCAATATTTGGTCAAATTGCTGATAAACATCTCTCAGTTTAACTAGGCTGGTCTTTGGTGACGGACACAGCTCATTGCTGGATATGTATATATGTACGTATGTATGTATGTATGTATACAGACGTTTTAACTAAAATGAATTAATTGCTATAACAAGGAGAGCAACAGAGCAACCACATTCAGCAAACACTTTACTTACCTGCTGAGTGGAGAGAAATAGCAATCAAAATCAATGGTAGTTACCAATAGAAAAGCATTTAAAAATATCTCACAGTTAAAAAGTGTTCATGGTCACGTCTGATTCAAGTTAGTCCAGTAGTTCAGGTTTGAGATTGGAATGAGGTGAGACACTTGTAGACCATATAATATTTTACAAAAGTTAAGTTGACTTAATAATAGCATGGGAAGGCTATTCAGCAAAGATTCAATATTGATTCTGTTGGATGAAGCTCTCCCAGTCTCCATAAAGGGATGCATCAGGCCTAAGCAAATACTTTTCATAAAAGCAGTAAATTCATCAATCCTGAGGCACTAACTACTTGGGATAAGTACACTTGGCTTTTACGCCCTAGGCAACTAGGAAACTATGGTTTAAGCCTTAGCCCATAGATAAATGAAGTTCAACTAAGCACAATACCTGGCCTAGTAGGTGCCTAGTGTTTTCTGATCAATTCATTGTCTTTTAAAAAATATTTTATTTTTCCCCAAGTACAAATTAAAACAATTTTTTTACATTTTTTTTAAAGTTTTGACTTCCTAATTGAATCCCTCCCCCTTTTCCCGCTTCCTGACATGGCAGGCAATCTGATATAGGTTATACATATGCAATTATGTAAAATTTCCATATTAGTCATTTTGTATCAGAAAACTGGAACAAAAAAGAATGAAAAGAAAGAAAAGAAAGAAAGGAAGGAAGAAAGGAAGAAAGAGAAAAATAATATGCTTCAGTCTGTATTTAGACAACAACAGCTCTTTCTTTGGAGGTGGATAGTATGTTTCATTGTGAGTCCTTGCATTGTATTGCTGAGAATAGCTAAGTCACTCACAATTCTTCATCATACGATAGATATTGCTGTTACTATTTGCAATGTTTTACTGATTCTGCTCGCTTCACTTTGCATCAATTCATGTAACTCTTTCCAGGTTTTTCTGAAATCATCCTTCTGTGACATAAAAAGTTCAAGAGACATAGTTTCTGGATAATTAATCATTTTATTAATCATCACTGGCAGATAATTAAAAAAAGGGGTCAGTGGCACTCTCAAATGTCAAAGAGCCCTCATGGAACTGACTCAACACTTAGATGCCCTTGGAAAAGTGGGTGTTCCTGAGGATGGCAATCAGCTATGATTACTTAACAATTAATGAGAAGAATGAATATTAGGAGAGGTGGACCCACTCTAATGAGGGGCTCTGAGACTGTGACTTTGGTCACTCTTACTCCCAGACCAGGGGCCATCTCCAGTCATCCAGCCACTGGACCCAGATGGCTGCAAAGGAGAGAGTGAGTCTGGTGACTCTGCACATCCCTCCCTCACTTAAATCCAATTCACTGCATGTCATGGCATCACCTTCGTGATGTTATGGTCTTCTTTGAGAACTGAGGACAAAAAACAACAATCCAGACCACCCCACCTTGACAGTCTAGAGAAAGGATCTACCCCTGCCCAAGCCTGAGTAGAACACAATGGGCCAGAATTCAAATTAGGTTAAATTCTTTGTAATATTTTCTAGTTTGGTGGGGTCTCCTACCTAGGACAGAAAAGCATATATCTGGGGATTTGGGCAATCTCTCATCTATCAACAATGTTCTAAACAATCTACAACAATCCTGGTCCTAATTCAATATTTTATTATTACTATAAGAGAGAAATAATCATTTCTCTCACTACTTATTTCTTATAGCAAATAATATTCCATTACAATCATATACCATAACTTGTTCAGCTATTCCCCAATTGATGGACATACCCTCATTTTCTAATTCTTAGCCATCACAAAAAGAGAAGTGGACCCACTCTAATGAGGGGCTCTGAGACTGTGACTTTGATCACCCTTACTCCCAGACTAGGGGCCATCTCCAGTCATCCTGATGTGTATATGCTGTAAATATTTTTGTACAAATAGCTTCTCTTGTCCTCACTCCCCTTTTAAAATCTCTTTGGGATACAGACCTAACAGTAGTATTGCTAGATCAAAGGGTATGCAGTTTTATAGTCCTTTGGGCATAGTTCCAAATGGCTCTACAGAATGGTTGGATCAGTTCACAACTCTACCAACTGTGCATTAGTATCCCAGTTTTCCTATATCCCCTCCAACATTTATCATTTTCCTTTTATGTCATATTTACCAATCAGATAGGTGTGAGGTGGTACCTCAGATTTGTTTTAATTTGTATTTCTCTAAACAATAGTGATTTAGAGCATTTGTTCATATGACTATAGATAGCTTTGATTTCTTTGTCTGAAAACTGCTTGTTCATGTCCTTTGACCATTCATCACCTGAGGAATGATTCTAATAAATTTGACTCAGTTCTCTATAGATCATAATCAGTTTTTGTCCCCAAAGCTTAGCTTTTTGTGTTTATCAGATTACTATGGTCATTTATGATAATGTATTGTATTCCCATCAAGAGTAGGGAACCTGCGGCCTCGAGGTAGCATGTGACCCTTTAGATCCTCAAGTGTGGTCCTTTGACTGAATCTGAACTTCTGAAGTTCAATCAAAGGGCAGCACTTGAGAATCTAGAGGGAGGCCACAGGTTCCCCACCCCTGAAATTTATTACACTGATCCACCACTCTTTTTTTAGCCAGTACCAGATAGTTTTGATAATCACCACCTTATAAAAGTTTGAGATCTGGTACAACTAGACTACCTTCCTTTTCACTTTTTTTTCGTTGAGTCCCTTAATATCTTTGACCTTTTGTTTTTTCTGGAATTTCTCTACCTCTTGTTGCTGGTGATTCATTAAGTCTTAAAGGTTTCATTGACTTTTTTTTTTTAAGAACTCAACATTTTTTAGAACACATCTGTGAAATAGATGTGGCTCCTGTTCCGAAAATTATAGATCTTGAGCAGCATCACTTCAGAAAGCAGAGGAGAGTACAAGTGGTTGGAAAATATAATTTAGAAAAAAAAAATTTGAGACAATCAACTAAGGAAAGTTATCTCAAAGGCATTTAAATACAAAACCAGAATGAGGAAAAACAAGGACAAAAAAGGAAAAGATCTGGCAAGACTGAAAAAACCCCCACCTATCTTTACTAACCATGCTTGGACTTATTGCAGTGCTGGATAGCAGGTGCTAATAGATGTAGTAGAAATGGCCATAAAGAGACTAAAAAGAGGAAAGTTAGCTGGATTGGACCAATTGTACATGTGAGAGGGAACCGAGGAACTGATTCAAAAGGTGGGGAAGAAACAAGGGATGAAAAAAGCATGGGTTTCATTAATAAAAATAAATAAATGTGACCAAGAGAATATCAGCAATTCTTAACCAATATGCCTACTTTCCCACCTATATAAAATTTGAGAGAGAATCCTCTTCTGTTACATTTGCAAATTAAGGTAAAACTGAGAGACAAGTTTCTGAGCATGATCAACTTCTTAGCTAGGACAGCAGTAACCAATAAATTGTGTCAGTAAACTCAATGACCAAAGATGCAGAGTGAGGGCTAACAGGGTCTTTCATAGCAATTAGCAGGAGGACAGAAAAAAATCTCAAGCTCTATAAATTTGTCTTTTTCTGATTGGCCTGAGATTACATTAGGACAATCCTTCTGGGTAGACATTTTAATGAGGAGGTGGGTTGAGTCACCTAAATTCCTCCCTAGGAAATGGGAGTAATCCTGGGGTGATAGGATTAGTCTGCTGATAGGGTTGTAGTCTGCAGTGCTTTGGTGGAAACAACTTGAACTTGAGTTAAGTGGCTAGTGGGTGAGGATGCAAAGGTAGACCATACAAGAGAGAGTCAATTCACAACAGAATTTAGTCCTGAGTGGAACTAATTGTAAGACAAAAGCTTGACTTTTAGGCAAGTTTCTGCAGGGATGTAGGTGAAGGGTGGAGATACAAAGGTAAGGTGTTTGGACTTACAGGTGTGGGAGGGTATTAAACCCATGCCATCTTGACTGAGTCTTAAAAATAAATTTAAAATCAATTTTCAATTTTACATTACATATACATTAAGGATATCACAAATGAGGGGATAGGTAAGAATAGGGCAGTTTTCACAAATGATATTCCATATCACTTTTGATCATCCACACTACTCATTTAAAGAGGAAGAGAATATAAGACCTTGTGTTTTTTGTTCTTATAACAACATTTGATATATTTGACAAATATTAATTTGATTAAATAGGATAAAATGCATAATATTTGGATTAGAACATGCAGTTGGATAGAGAACCAATTGAATTAGTTTGTGTGTGTGTGTGTGTGTGTGTGCCTCTGATAAGGAGCTACTTAAGGATAATGAACTGGACCCAGAATTAAAGAGGGAAAGAGCAGTTTAGGTCACATATAGGAAATTCTATAATGATTTCCATGAACACAGGATACTCATTGCCAGAAAATGCCTGTTTTCAAACACCAGTATTATGTCACTGATGCCATATAGAGATAAATTGTGAATACTATGGTCTCAGAAGAATCCAAACTGCTTGTGAATATGATAAACAGTCCAAGATCTGGAGCTGACTATGGATCAGATTGTGGGCTTCTTATTGCAAAATTCAACTTAAATTGAAGAAAGTAGGGAAAACCATCAGATCATATAGGTATGACTTAAGTAACATCCCTTATGAATATAAAGTGGAGGCGCTGAATAGACTTAAGGTGTTAGATCCTGTACAGTAGCCAGAGTGCCTAAAGAACTATGGACAGAAGTTTGTGTTATTGCACAGGAGGCAGCAACTAAAAAACCTTTCAAAGAAAAAGAAAAGCAGGAAATCAAAATGGCTGTTGGATATGGCTTTACAGATAACTAAGTAAAGAAGAAAAGTGAAGAGTGAAGGAAAAAGGCGAATATATGCTGACTGAAAGCAGAATTCTGAAGAATAGCTAAGAGAGGTAAGGTTTTCTTAAATAAGCAATGCAAAGAAATAGAATGAGAAGGACAAAACATCTCTTCAAGAATGTTAGAGATATTAAGGGAAAGTTTCATGCAAAAATAGGCATGATAAAAGACAAAAATGGTAGAGATTTAACAGAAGCAGAAGAGATGAAAAAGAGGCAGCAAGAATACACTATACAAGAAAGATCTTAATAGCACTGAGAAGCTTGATGGTGTGGTTACTGCTCTAGACCTAGACGTCCTGGAGAATGCAATTAAGAAGGATTGCTAACAATAAGGCTACTGGAGGTAGTGGACTTTCAGCTGAGTTATTTAAAAATGCTAAAATATGATGCTGTTAAAGTGCTGCACTCAATATATCAGCAAATTTGGAAAATACGACAGTGGCCACTGAATTGGAAAAGATCTGTTTGTGTCCCAATCCAAAGAAGGGCAATGCCAAGAAATGTTCAAATTGCTAAACAAATGCATTCATTTCACACGCCAGCAACGTTATGCTTAAGATTCTGCAAGCTAGGTGTTAGTAATATGTGAACCGGAATTACCAGAAGAGTAGGCTGGATTTTGAAGAGGCAGAGGAACTAGAGACCAAATTGCTAGCATTTGCTGGATTGTGAAGAAAGCAAGGGAGTTCCAGAAAAACATCTGCTTGTGCTTCATTGACCACACCAAAGCCTTTGACTGTGTGGATAACAAAACGTGCCAAGTCCTCAAAGAGATGGGAGAACCATATCATCTTACTTGTCTCCTGAGGAAACTGTATGCAGGCCAAGAAATGACAGTTAGAACTGAACATGGAACAATTGATTGGTTTAAGATTGGATAAGGAATATAACAAGACTGTATATTGTCACCTCATTTATTTAACTTCTATTCAGAGTACATCATGCAGAATGCCGGGCTGGCTGAATCAAAAGCTAGAATTAAGTTTGCTGAGAGTAACATCAACAATCTCAAATATGCAGAGAATACCACTCTGATGGCAGAAAGTGAAAAGGAATTAAGAAGTCCATGAGGGTGACAGAGGAGAGTATAAAAGCTGGTTTGAAGGTCAACATCAAAAAAAGATGATCTTGGCAGCTGGTTTCATCACTTCTTGGCAAATAGAAGAAGAAGAAATGGAAGCCATGTCAGATTTTGTATTCTTGGGCTCAAAGATCATTGCAGATGGTTACTAGAGCCATGACATAAAAAAAATGCTTGTTCTTTGGAAGGAAAGCTATGGCAAATCTGGACAGCATACTAAAAAGCAGAGATATCACCTTGTCAACAACCTCCATAGAGTCAAAGCTATGGTTTTTCCAGTAGCAATGTATGGCTGTGAGAATTGGACTATATGGAAAGCTGAGCATTGTAGACTCAGTGCTTTTGAATTGTAGTACTGGAGAAAACTTTTGAGAGTCCTTTGGACAGCAAGGGGATAAAACCAGTCAATATTGAAAGAAACTAATTCAGACTATTCACTGGAAGGTCAAATGCTAAAGCTGATGCTTAATTACTCTGGTTATATGATGAGAAGACAGGACCTAAG
The DNA here is from genome assembly GCF_011100635.1 of Trichosurus vulpecula. Taxonomy (NCBI): domain Eukaryota; kingdom Metazoa; phylum Chordata; class Mammalia; order Diprotodontia; family Phalangeridae; genus Trichosurus; species Trichosurus vulpecula. The sequence continues at coordinate 248,435,067 of NC_050575.1, forward strand.
GGACAAGCTCCTGACATTTGGAAAAATTGAAGGCAAAAAGAAAAGGGGGCAGCAGAGGATGAGAAGGATAGATAATATCACAGAAACGATGAACATGAACTTGGACAGACTTTGGGAGACAGTGGGGGCTAGAAGGGCCTGGTGTGTTATGGTCTATGAGTCACAAAGAGTTGGACATGACTGAATGACTCAACAACAATAACAATACATATTACCAGTGATGATATGACTAAGAAGTAGAGTGAAAACTTTGAAAGACTTAGGAACACTGAATGAGTGCATTGACCAACCAGATTCTAGAGGAGACATGATGAAGCAGTCTGTTGTTGTTGTGCGTCCTCGTTTTCTAAGAGGACCAATGACATCATGGAATGAAGTGCTGAATTGGCAAGAATTGGATATAAGTGAGGCATAGCTGTACAAAGTCATTGGCCTGGCTGTTTCTTCCAGAGTCCTTGAAATCCAGTGGTAAGACAAAAACGAGGACAACTGGCAATGGCCTGGGATGCTTTGGGTGAGCTTGGTGTATTCAATGTCTGACTAAGCTCTAAGTGCTCCACAGCCCCGGCTTTGGCTGCCTTCTTGGCCATGAGAACAAATTGTTCTCATCTGCCCATTCCAACTGGGGAAAGTCTTCACATGCTTGGGATAGACACCCCCCTAACTCACCAATGGGTTTGAGGTTTATTGGTTACCCTCAACCTGGTTTAACCCATCTGCTGAGATGGTTTTACTGGAGTGTGGCTGCTGCTCATGCTACAGCTTCTTGGAATCACAGGTGAAAGTTGAGTGAAAGGTAGACACCGAAGGGGGATGAGCAGCCTTGAAAAGGGCTCTACAAGCCCTCATACCAGAGGGCCTCCCTGAATACCCCATGGCAGACTGCCTACCCCCTGAAAGAGAGGTGAGGAATGTAGGGTGCAGATTAAGACTTTTTTTTTTGACATGACCAATGCAGGAATTTATTCTGCTTGATTATGTATACTTGTTTTTAAGGGTTTTGTTTTCTTTTTTTTCCCAATGGGGAGAGGATTTTTTGTTCATTGAAATATATAAAATTAAAAAATAGTAGTAGCATAGATCAGTGTTGTCAAATGCAAATAGAAAAAGGGGGTACTAAGTAGTACATAAGGATCTCTGTGGACCATACAGTGATTTAGAAAACCACATATTAACATTATCTATGTGCTATTGTGTTTTTGTACATTTTGTCAAATATTTCCCAATTATATTTTAATCTGGCAGCACTTAGGTGCATTGTAAAAAGAGTGTTTGATACCTCTAGTGTAAAGGACATGCATGACTGAACAGTGAGATGGGTCAATAATAGAATCCTAGGTTTAGAGGTTGCTAGGAACCATAGAGGTCCCCTAGACTCATTGTTAGAGGAGGAAACTGAGACCCTAATATAAACCTTGGCCCTATGGTGTTAAAGTCATTGCTCTTTTCACTGCTTCAGACAGAGCTTTAGTTTTGTTCACTTGGATAAGCTTTCCTTATTCTTCCTAAGAAAGGCTAGAAGTGTTCAGAATTGAACCAAAAAGAAGAAATGGTCCTTGCTCTCTTCTCCTCCTTTCTCCCTCCCCCCATTCAACTGAATTCCTCCTAATCAACTCAAAAGCATAGTAAAAACATTAACCTCAATTGGAAATCATTTTCAGTAAGTCAGGTTTGATCTCTCCAGCCACAGATAAGTATAAGCTTTTGTCCGTAGAATTTCAGGGCTTTGATTTCTAAAGATGAAGGAGCACAATAGCAATCCTAGTAAAATTAGCAAACCAGAAGAAACAATCCCTTGTTTACCATTGAGATGCAAGTCCAAGTGATGGGAGTTCTGAGGTGCTTAGACGGAAGCTCAGATAAATCAATTATCAGGCCAAGAACATAATCAACAAAGACCTAAATATCTTTTGACTATATTCAGAGCAGTGTTTTCTATGGGTGAACCAATTTTCAGTTCTTATGTTATCTCTTATTAATGCCATTGCTCAAACTAAATAATTTCCTTTCCAATATTTATTTAAAAGTGACAGGAATACCATCTATGGATTGCTGCTGAAATCTTTATTTTCATGTATGCACATGGTCCTTCTCTTCTACTCAGCATAGCGGTGGAAGTGGTCTTGAAGTTTAAACCAATCATGGGCAAGCCCTGGCGGGTTCCACCAAATTGGCAAGCAATTGTGTCTTTTGTCTTGTGTCTGAAAGACCTGTCTAGCAAAGTTGAGAGAGGCTTACCACCAGGTTGGTCACGGGATGATACATTTTCTGGTCACAGAAATATGTGACTCACAGAATTTCAGAGCTGGAAGCCATTCACTGAATGGTCCAATCATAAATTAAAAAGAATCTCTGAAAAGTAGTCATCCAGCCTTTGCACACCTTTAACGAAGTGAAATCTACCACATTCTGAGGCAGCCCGCCCCACTTATGGATGGCTCTAATTGTTAGGAAGGGTTTCCTGCAATGCAACTTGCATTTGCCTCTTTGCACCATGTTCTTTCCCCATGTCTTGCTCCTAGCTCTGTCCTCTAGGGCCAAACAGAGTAAGTCTAATCCCTCTTTCACATGACAGTGTACTTAATGATAGCTATAATGATCTGGTTAGAGTCCTTTCTTCTTCAGGCTAAATACCCACAGTTCCTTCAACCAGTACTCCTATGTCAGGGATTGAGGCAGTTCACTAACCTTATTGCCTCTATATGCTATCCAGCTTATCCATTTCCTTCCTAAATTGTGGCAACCAGAAACTATGTAGCCCAAAATCACATTACCTTTTCTTTCTAAGACTAGGATTCAAAATAATTACTGATCTGCATTGGTAGCGAAGTTTCCTCACTGGAAGCTCCCCACAAGGATGAGCTCATAGGTCTAGGGAAAAAAATAAACATACCATTGACATCCACATATTGAGCTTGAACTCTACTAAGACCTTCAGATACGTTCAAGAAGAACTTTTATTTAACTCAGGCCTCCCCATTTTGTACTTGTGAAGTCAATTTTTGGTGTTCAAGTGTAAAATCTTAATTTATCCCTATTATATTTCATCTTACTACATTCAACTTAATGCTAAATGGTCTAGCCTAGCGACTTTCCACAAATGCCATTTTTTGATCGATCCCTATAAAAGCCTATGTACCATATCTTGCCATGTATAAGATGCACCTTAATTTTGGGGCCTGAAATTTGAAAAAAAAAATGTATTACATAAAGTTACTGAACTCAAGTTTTATTCATCATAAAATTCATACAATAATACGATGAAATTCAAGGACCTTCTGCTCATAGTTTTCAGGCATTTTTTGGGCAAGTCTGGTGTGTGTACACATACTTAGTCCATTCTGTTTCATGAACCTGAAGCATCAATTGTGTCCTCCTTTGAAATCAGTAACTTCTTTTTCATCAGCAATTCTTCTTGCCTTATGCTGAACCATCTTTATGGACCTAGGGATTCCAATTGCCCTTTGCTCTTCAATCCATATCTTCAATTCCCTCTCTAAATCAGGCCATTTTGCTGACTTGCCTCTCATGGCCTTCTTCTGCCCTGGCTTTTTCAGTAGGGTTTCTTCTTCTAGTAGCCAGTCTCGGCTTGTTTTCTCAGTTGGAGGAGGACCAAAATTACGTTCAGCAGCACCATTTCCATTCACTTTTGCAAACTGGATCACTTTTAACTTGAATCTAGCACTGTACAAAAATCTTTTCTGAGCCATTTCTGGGCAGAACATGGCAAAACATAACCTAATATACTGGTAACAAATGTGAAACAATGAGCACAAAGACAACAAGCGTGAAAAAGTGAGAAATGCAAGTAAAAAAATCTACAAATACTGTTTAAGATGCACCCAGTTTTCAGACCCCAAATTTTTTGGAAAAGGGTGCGTCTTATACTTGGGGAAATGCGGTAATTAAATATTTCCTCGGTCACAGGAAGTACCCTTTTATTCTTCTTGGCCTCCACCACCTCTTGTGATACTTTTTCTAACATATACAATTAACCACTAAAAAAATGACTCCCTTTGGAATGTAAAAATCTTAGTATTAGAAGCATATAAAATATCTCCTGCAGCTGTCTCCTGATAATTCTCTTTGCCTCAAGGAGCATTCAGTCTGATCCTGTTCCCTTTACTGTGATTTTGAGGCCCAACTACTTTTTTCAAAATAGGGTTTCTGCTAATCAGAGAGAACACAACCTATGTAGAGAGATTAGCCTTCCCTGCAGATTGACTGTTTTCATACAATTAGGTCTATGCTTCTTATCTATGGCATTATCTGATCTACTTCCCATTGAAAACCTCTTATGATCCCAGTAGTGCTCAAGATTTGAGTCTTATCCCAATAGTGATAATACTACATACTCCACAGGGTTCAGTCTCTAAAGGCAGATGGGACCTTTCAAATCATTTAATTAGCTCATTCAGTTTACTGAAGAGGAAATTGAGGTGCAAAAAGAAAGGTGACTTAGTCCCAGGCCCTCTGATTCTTAATCCAAGTCCTTTTTCACTATGCCAGTCTATTTGCTTTGTTCTTTATGAAATTATTTTGCTGGCCCAGTAGAAAAGTCTTTTGTTCTCTCTGTCCTAAGGGGATCAGCTGATCTTTGGAAAGTTTTTGACCCTGAGTTCCACATATCAACAAGTGGTTTGCCCCAGCACTATGCCACAAATACTGGCCTCTTACTCAATGTAACCGGAGGTTGAACTTCCCACCCAGTGGAAAGCAGCCTGCCTATTCATCTTATCCAAGGCATGTGGGAAAAGGACAAATAAATATTATTAGATTAGGTGAAACATGATTTAGTTGGATTTTTTTCTTTAATTTGTGTGGTGGTTTTGGGGATTTTTTTTTAAATGAGGGAAGCCACTGTGGAAATGAATTGAATTCAATGACTGAATCTTCAGCTGGAAGTTGAAAGAGATGGTCCCCAGAAACATACTATTTGATGACTGAATTTAGTCAGTGAAAGAAAATCAGTAAAATGTGGGAATTGGGCTACCTAATATGAGGTCGTTCTAGTTTTAAATGTTTGATCCTGTAAGCTATTGACCTGAGAGCTTAAGTTAAGTAGTCAGAACAATTAGATTAATGTTTTCATTGATACCAGTTTAGGGCTGAATGAACAATGTGGATTTCAGCAAAGCCCCAGCTAAAATATTGGCTTCTGCTAGCCTAAAATCCTGTCCACACCACAGAAATAAATGCATTAGGCGTTCTTAGCTGCCTTGATCATTTCTAACTGGGTTAGACATTATCTGTAAATATTCTATGTGGGTAAAACCAAAATCAATTATGAGCTAGCCATATTGAAGTCAGCTGCCATGGACCAATTCTACGCCGCATATTTTCTCTCTTCTCACTTGGCTAGGCTGGAAAACTTCATGTCAGCCCTGTCTACTTTCAGAAAAGGTGAATAATTCCCAGAGTCATAGACTTGGAAGGCTATCTGGCCCAATCCATATTTGGCCAAAAATCCCCTCTACAATATCCCCGACAAATGATCATCCCCCTGCTGAGGCAGCCTGTGACACTTCCTCTAATCTCTAATTGTTCTGAAGCTTTTCTGTACCTCAGGCTCCTTTGATCTTACACCAGTTTCTTCTAGTTCTGACCCCTCCCTGTTGCTAAGCACACTAAGTCTAGGCCTCTTCTTCCACATGATTGCCTTTCAAATATTTGAAAACAGCTATCCTGTCTTCCCCAAGTCTTCTCTTCTCCACATCCACGTTACAGCATGATCTCCAATCCCCTCATCATCTTCATCTCCCTTCTCTGGACCATGCTCTACTAAGGGTAAATCAAGTCAGCAATTTGACAGACTCTTATGCAGAGCCCTATGCTAGGCGCTGGGGATATAAAATTAAAGAAAAAACCACAACAAACTGCCTTCAAGAGGCTTATATTCTATTATAGAGAATATACAAAAACAGAGAGAATAAAATACAAGATAACAGTTTTAGTTGTTGGCAAAGAAGATCCAGAGAAAATGCTATAGGAAGATTTGAGAAGGGAGAGATCACTTCCAGCTTGTAGAATCAAGAGAAACTTGAGGGAGGAGGCAGTATTTCCTTAAAAAAGAAAAGGATCTTGAAAGGCAAAAAGGGAGGTATACATCATAGACCTGTGCAGATGCACGGAGGTGGAAGAAAACAGATCAACTTCGAGGAGCAGCTATTAGTGCAGTTTACCTGGAATGTAGATTGTGTGAAGGGGGATAATACAAAATGAGGACAGGAGGAAGATTGGAGCCAAACTGTAGAAGGTTTAGGAATTTCTATAGTGGTTTAAAGGTTAACGAAGCATGCTTCTCCTGACAGCCTTGTGAAGTCTATAGGGTCAACCTTCTAAGACATATCGTATAACTTCCATTTTACATATGAAGAAATGGAGGCTCAGAAAGAAAAAATGCCTTGCCCAGCAACCCAGAGCTAATAAGCGCAGAAGCAGGGACTTGCACCCAAATCATCTTATTGCAGGGTTCTTTGCAATATGTCATTGTGACTTCAAATAATGATTGATTTGGGGAAAAACAAAACCATAATCTCTCATTTTGTTATTTGTAAGGGACAGTGTGGAGTGTTGGATATAGATTCAAAGGACCTGAGTTTGAATCCTGGCTCTGATATTTGCTATCCATACAACAGTGACTTGTCAGTTTCCTCACCTGTAAAATGAAAGATTTGGATCAGATGATTTCTATATGGTAGTATTGCACCTGGGAGACTTGTTTCTGGCCACACAGGAATTTGGAATAAACTATGGAGACGGAGTGTAATGCCTCACTGTAGTCATACCTGTTTTTTTTTGTTCTTGCCTCTCCTCTCTCCATCTGCATTTGCATGAGAGATCCAAAGTATTTTGGGCAGGAGAGGTGTGGTGAAGCTGAGGAAAACCACAGGGCCCCAGATTCAGACAGTCTTTTGTGGTTTTAAAAATCATTTGGGGGGAATGCATGTTGGCAACCAGTAATAAAACAAGAGTTATAAGCACTTCATAAGCTTAAATCAGTTTGAGGTTTAGGAAAGAGACATTGATCCTGGTGAGCAAGAGAAAGTAAGTGCAAAGATTGACTTACATGCCTGTTGGCTTTACTTAGCTGGCTGGCAGATGTATTCCCCGAGTATGGCCCTTGGAGGCTGAAACTCTGGTAGTTCACAGATCTCTCTTTCCTTTTGGAGAAAAGGCATCTGAGAATTTTTTTTTAATAGTCTGATGATTGGGTATGTAAAAGAGATAAAACTTAAATCCCTGGTTCTCAGCTAAAAGAGAGATGGTATAGAGCATTCTCTTTCTCTTATGGGGAAAAGAACAAACCTCAGATGAGAACTTCCTCCAGAAACTGGTAGTAGAGGGACTTTCTTATCAGAACAAGGTCTTTTGAAGAATACGTCTAGAAATTCGAGAGCAACATTGTTGACCTTGCAGTACTGGTGACATGAGCTGCCTCTCTTTCTTTATGCATTGGATATATACGTTCCATGTACGAGGTACTTATTTGTGATCCTTGTGTGTCCTCTCTTCCCCTACATAGTGTGCATATTTGTGGGAGAATATGTTTCATTTATGGTGAAAGTATCTTGTTGCTACTTGAAAAAAAAAAACAACCCAGCTACTTCATTCCTTGGCTTTGAACTAACTCATATACTCTGGCTGACTAGTAAGAAGAAACAAGTTAGTGGAAGTTATTGTTTCTCACATAGGATACTCCATCTCCCCATCTCCAAGCCTTTGCATTAGCTATCACATAAAGCTAGAATGCTCTCCCTCCTTACTCCAGTCTCATAGAATCCCTGGTTTCCTTCAAAATTCACTTGTCTCCCCTTCTGGGAGGGGTAGAAGATCCCGGTCCCACCAAGTGCTAGGGCAAGGCCAGGCCACTAGCATTCACTAAGCTCTTTTGTGTGTGTGTGTGTGTGTGCTAGACACAGTGTTAAGTTGTGGGGTTACAAATATAAGCAAAAAAAGAAAAAGATAGCCCTGTCCTCAAGGAGATTATGTTCTAATGGAGAATGGAGATAATGCATAAAAGGGAGAAGGTAGGGATAAAGAGAGGGAAGACACCGATGCAGGAGTGTGGAGTTGAAGTCTGGAACACTGAAAGCAGACCCACAAGGGAACTGAAGTTTGGCCAGATTGGACCCTTCCCTAAAATGGAGACCTTGGGAAGAACATATGAGTGGGAGAAGGGGGCCAGCATGGTGGAGGGATGTTCCAGGCTGAAAAGGTCAGATGAAGAGGTATTTTAGGGTGAGGAGATCCCAGGCACTGAGGAAAGTTCTAAGGCATGGTGACAAAGGTTGGAAAGTCAGAAGCAAAGACAGGAGCCTTCCCTTCTGCATTACCCTCCATCTACTCTCTATATATTTTGTATGTACCTAGTTATATTCATGTTCAGAGTCCCCTTTAGTGGGTGAGTTGTTTGAGTGTAGGAAGCATTTTGTGCCTTTCTTTGTATCTCCAGCATTCAGCACAGTACATAGTACATAAAAAGTGCTTAAGATATGTTTGTTGATTGACTGGCTAGTTTTGGATGGATATAGACCCACTGAGAACCTTGAACCTTGGGCAGCTTTTCCGGGGAACGCATGTGCAAGTGGGGTTAAGGTTTTATATCTCTAAGGTTATTTCCAGCTTGAAATCTATGATCTCATGTCTTTACTCTTCTCAGTGTGAGGCAGAATGACAGATAAGACAACATTGTTCCCTGTTTGGAAATAGCTTGCGGAAGACAAAGCACTGCTTTCTGATTCCTGGTAGAATGCCTGGTTGCAAATTACCAACCCTTGCTTTTCTTCAATATTTGTTTTCTTCTTTAAAGATTAGGCTGCCCTCTCATCAAATACATTGGCTAAGCAAATTATCCTTTTTAATTACCGAGCAAAGACTTTGAAGATGACTTAAATTGTTGTTTTATTGAAGATATAAATGTTAAGAAATTGCTCAAGAAGATACATAACTCAGTCCAAGACAAGTTGTGTGCTCTGTTCTATCTGGGAATGTGGAATGAAAGAAAGGCAATTAAAAAGCAAGAGTTATTTCTGGATAAATTATTTTCTTGGTATGATTATGTTTTGAAATTTTTATATGTCAACCTTCATGGTGCAAATTAGAGGTTCTTCATAACCTGATGAAGCAGCATCAGCATCTTTCACTCACACTGCATTATTATTTTTCAATTGTGTCAGACGTTTCATGGTCCTATCTGGGGTTTTCTTGGCAAAGATACTTGAGTGTTTGCCATTTCCTTCTCCAGCTCATTTTTACAGGAAACTGAGGTAAATGGGGTTAAGTGACTTGCCCAGGGTCACATAGCTAGTAAATGTCTGAGGCCAGATTTGAACTCAAGTTGATGAGATGAGTCTTCTTGACTCCGGGTCTGGTGTTCTATCTGCTGTGCCACCTACCCGCCCTCACAATGTATTACAGCACCTTATGCCACACTATACAGTGGCCTAGATCTGCTGGAAATCCCTAATTTTCTTTTTTCCACTCATTAGGCTATCGTATAGCAACTAGCATCCATCAACTTCTTCAATTGTGGCTGATTAGCTCAGTTATAGGCTCCTTCATACAGTGGAAAGAGAGTTGAATTTGGGGCCAGCTGACCTGGGTTAAAATTCTGGTTCTGTCCCTTACTATCTATGGGATCTTGGATAAATCACTTACCTTCTCTGGGCCTCAGTCTCATCTTGTATGAAATGAGATTAGACTAAATGACTTCTAAGGTCCTTTTAAGCTGTCGATCTATGATTCAATGACCTCAAAATTATTGAATATGGTGCTAATGGCTGTGAGTTCAATCTACCTATTGACCAACTGGTTGCATATAGTAGAATATAACAGCTTGGCACAGCAAAAACAATGCTAAACCTGGACGTGAGGTCTGGGTCAGAATCCTTGCTCTGATATTTACTGGACTGGGTGACCCGTGTGGCAAATTGATTCATGAAACTATTGAGTCTTGTTTCCTCAACTGTAAAATAGGATTAAGAATGCCTGTTCTACATACTTCACAAGGCTACTGTGAGGAAAAAACTTTGTAACCTTGAACCACCATGCAAATGTGAGTTTTTATTAACTTACTCTTTCTTTTCCCACCGCCCTCCAAACCATGGCATTTGTCATAGGAAGGATAAGTAAAAATCCATCACTCATCAGGGAAAAAGAAACACTCAAAATATATGCCCAAATTAATGAGAGGTCAGTAGCAGAATGGCTGTGAAGTGGTGAAGTAGATAGAGCACCGGGCCTTGAGTCAGTAAGACCTGAGTTCAAATTTGACCTCAGATGCTTAGTAACTGTGTGGACCTGGGCAAGTCACTTAACCCTTTTTACCTCAGTTTCCTCATCTGTAAAATGAGCTGGAGAAAGAAATGGCAAACCACTGCAGTATCTTTCCCAAGAAAACCCCAAATGGGGTCACAAAGAATCACACATAACTGAACAACAACAGTAGCAAAGTGTTTTGCAGATCTTAAAGAACTACCTAAATGCTAGCCATCATCACTATTACGAATACACACAAAACCAGATAAGAATAGTAAGAGAATGACTGAGAAAAAAGAGGGAGAGAGAAGACAAAGTATTTTGGGAATATTTTAAGAAGAAGCAAATACCAACATTTGGGGAGGTAAGAGAAGACATCATAGAGAAGGTGGTATATCAGCTGAGCCTTGAAGTCAGATAAGGAATCTAAAGGCAAAGGGGAAGAGAGATCACATTCTGAGAATGGAGGACTGCTCATGTGACTGCATGGAAGTAGGAGATGACATTTCAAATTCCAGGAACAATTAAAAGACCAATTTGGGCTGAAATGAAGCTGGGGGTGGAATCAAGATGGCAGAGTGATAGGAAGCATTTTTAACTTACCTTGCCCAGTACACCTTCTCCACAACGACCTAGAAAATGCACTAAACTGAATTCTTATCAAGAAAACCACAAAAAAAAAAATCTTAGTGAATATTTTTTTCCAGCCCAGGGCAACTTAGGGAGACAGAGAGGTTTGTGGACATTGGATCTGGGAGCTGATCAGAAACACAGGCTGTGGCAGTGGCAGGGATGGAAAGAAAGCTGAGAAAGAACACCAGGGTAGAAAGTATATGAGAAGAAAGAGATCCCAGGAGATCTCCGAACTAGTTCTGGGTTCAGGAATGGGTGCCACCTGACAGCTCTATTACCCATTTCCCAGTTCTGGGTCATAGATTCAGGGTGGAAAAGAGTGATCACTAACCAGCAAGGTCCCTAGCTGGGTACTGAGCAAGAAATGAGTTCTGGAAATGTAGCTGTGTGGCTCTCAGCTCAGTAATAGCAATGAAGCAGTTCTAGCCTTTAGCCTTTAGCTGTGGTGTCCAAAATTGTCCGCTTTGTAAGAGAAACCACTAAGGCAGAGCTCCAAGCCGATAGCACTTTATTAAAGGCTCCATGGCTCCCTCTGATGAAGTGGACCTTAGATCTTCCTCATGGTCTGAGGTGCCCCAGGTCCCCAGGACCCTGTTTATATAGGCTAAAGCAAAATACAAAATCCCATTGGTTATAGACCTTGTTTTGAGGGCCAAAAGTGATATATCAGCCCCGCAAAAATGGTATATTAGCAGGGGGGTCATGGGTTGGGCAAAGCACAAGATATTTTTGTTGACTTAATGGTCATAAGACGGGTAAGGCCAGAGTCATCTCTAGTGATTAAGTGATTGTAAGATGGTCATAAGATGGTCTGCTCCTCATGTTGGGCAATAAAGAGTAGTCCAGAGGTACAAAAATAAGTTGGGGGGCTTTTCTAAAAAATCAAGGCACCCCACCCACACTAAGTTTCGATATGGAATTAGAGCAAAACAGGATGGAGATGTCTTTGTCAGCATTCTTGTGGTGTGCAAATGAGCTTCATAACTGGTAAACAAGTGGTGAATGTTGGATTAGAGTTTGAGGCCTATTATAACAACATACAATAAGAACCTATCCAGCACAACCTATTAACCCTATATGATCTATGTAAAATATCAAACTGATTAATACTGATTAGGACAGAGTAAGGGACCAAATGAATAATTTCTCACATAGCACAGAAAATAAACCTGTAGCAGAATAACCAGGGCAGGAGTCCCAGACCAAATTGGAGCCAGTGGTTCAGTTGCTCTAAATATGCTATACAGAACCTCCCAGAGGGCTAACAATGAAAAAGTCTAGCGATAGTTTATTGAAACTCAACCACACACAAACCAAAAGATTCAGACCTGGGACAGAAACTTGCAGAACTCAGACCAGGAAGGCAGTAAACAACAGACCTCTCCCCAAATGATACCATTTTGGTAGCACTAATAAGCTTCAGGCACCCCAGACTGAACAATGAAAGTAGCAGAATGTAAAAGGACAGAAGCTCAGGCCAGGCATCGCATTTCCTCCAAGAACTGTGCTGAGCTTAGCACTAACATAAAGTCCAAAATCAAAAAGTGGGTTGGAAGAATGGGCAAATGAAAAAGAACTCAATCATAAAAAACTACTATTCAGACAGAGAAGCAAGTTCAAGACACAAACACAAAAGAGAGTGACTTGAAAACATCTAAAAGCAAAGCCTCAAAAAAAAAAAAATAACGCAGATTGGACACAAGACCAGCAAGAGTTCCTAGAAGAGTTAAAGAGTTTAAAGAAAAAGCAAAAAAAAAAAAAAAAAGGTTTTAAAAACCAAATGAGATATTTATAACAGTACTTTTAAAAAAATAGTAAATCCCCAGAATAAGAAGGATTTACAAGTGAATTCTACTAAGCATTTAAAAAACAGTTAATTCCAGTACAACATAAATTGTTTTTAAAAATAAGTAGAGGAGGAACAGCTAGGTGGCACAGTGAGTAGAGCACTGGTGCTGGAGTCAGGAGGACCTGAGTTCAAATCCGGCCTCAGACACTTGACATGCTTACTAGCTGTGTGACCTTGGGCAAGTCCCTTAACCCCAATTGCCCTGCCTTCCCCCCTAAAAAAATTAGGTAGAGGAGTCCTACCTAATTCTTTCTATGACACCAATATAGCCTTGAATCCTAAGCCAGGGAGCATCTGAGTTGTTTTTCTTATATTTCATCTTTTCTTCTATTTTTTCAGTGTTTTGGATTTTTTTTTTTTTGCTTCTTTTTGTGTCCCTAGAGCTCAACATAGAACTTGGCACATATAATAAATTTTTACCAGTTGACAGGTTAAAAAGACAGTCCCTCAAAGAGTTTACAATCCAATGGGGGAGATAATATACAAATAAATCTGTACCAACAAGCTATATACAAGATTTTTTAAAAAAGAATCAACAGAGTTGAGGCACTAGAACTAAGAAGGGTCCATGTAGAAAAGGAGTGCAGAAGAGAGAAGAAAACCAATTTTCCTAATGAATTTTGATGAGAAAAACCCTTTTTTTCCCCCAGGGGAAAGGCAGGGCAATTGGGGTTAAGTGACTTGCCCAAGGTCACACAGCTAGTAAGTTGTAATAATAATTAAGGTGGGACTTTTTGCCGTTGATCTTTAATGATTCTGGCCTTTGTTCGAATGGGGCAGATAAAGTGGGCTGTTTTTGTATTTCTCAGCACTGAGACAATTGGGAGCCATTGATTTGTATCTGATGTGATATTGGAGGTGGGGAACTTCTCCATGCCCAGTCTGGGTGAGGTCAGGACCCTGAACAGGATACATAAGCGAGGAGGTGAAAGTTCTTGCTTGGAACTCTGAGCTACAGCTGGAGTGGCACGTGACTCTGGGTCAGCTGTTATAATGAGCTCCCCAGCTGAATATTCAGATGTTGATAACTATGAATTGTATTTGGTCTGTAATTCAGGGTGTTGGGTTTTTCCCCTGAACTAAGTAAATGATATTTGTATGCTGGATTAAAGTAAAATTGTTAACCCCTTAACGTTGCTTTTCTTAATAAAGCAGATGAAAAGGACCTGGGATTGCAGCATTCTGTGAGCTGGTTGTTGTTGGCTTTACACCCTCACAGCAGCTGCTAGCCAGATTGTTGAAACGTAAGTATGTCAGGTGTCTGAGGCTGGATTTGAACTCAGGTTCTCCTGACTCCAGTGCTTTACTCACTGTGCCATCTAACTGCCCTGATGCAAAAAATTTAAATAAATCATTAGCAAGGAGACTAAACCAATATATCAAAAAGGTCATACATTATAATCAGGCTTGATTTGTACCAGGAATGCAGAACTGGTTCAATATTAGCACAGCCAGGAGCATAATTGACCATATTAATAACAAAAAATATGACTATTTCAGTAGATGCATTTTTTGTTTTACAAAATACAATATTCATTCCTGTTAAAAACACTAGAAAGCACAAGAATAAATGGAGCTTTTCTTAAAATGATAAGTAATATGTATCTAAAAAAGAATCCACAGTACCTATAATGGGGATAAACTAGAAGTCTTTCCCATAAGATCTAGGATGAAGCAACAACATCCATTATCATACTATTCAACATTGTACTGTGAATGTTAGTTGTAGCAACAAGACAAGGAAATAAAAATCAAAGGAATAAGCATAGGCAAAGAGGAAATAAAACTATAGTTTTTACAAATGATATGAAAATTTATTTAGAGAACCTAAGAGAGTAAACTAAAAAAACTAATTGAAACAATTAATAATTGCAGCAATGCTACAGGATATAAATTAAATTGATGCAAATCACTCTCATTTCTTTGTATTACCAACAAAATCCAGTAGGAAGATATAGAAAGAGAAATTCCATTTAAAATAACTACAGACAGCATACAATAATTGGGCATCTACCTGCTAACACACCCATAAGAACTTTGTGAACATAATTACAAAACACTTCTTATTCAAATAAAAGCAGATTGAAATAATTGGAGATATATTAGCTAATGTGATGAAACAACACATCAACATTCCTGGGTAGGCTGAGCTGATATCACATAAAAATGACAATACTACCTGAATTAATTTACTTATTCAGCACCATACCAAGCAAATGTCCAAAGGACTACTTTATAGAGCTAGAAAAAAAAATTTAAAAAAAATCACATGGAGGAACAAAAAGGGAATTGCTGAAATAAAAAATGGGAAGAAAGTCTAGCTGTATTTGATCTCAAACTCTGCTACAAAGCTGTGTCAAAACTGTTTGGTAATGGATAAAAAACAGAAAGTTTGATCAATGGAATACTCATCAAAAGTGAGACAGTCCTTACACTTAAGCTTACCTTCTACTGGGATGATACAATATTTTTTACAGGTGAGTAAATACAGGATGTATGCAAAATAAATATGTAATGATGGAGTAGAAAACATTTGCTGTTGTTCAGTCATGTCTGAGTCCTTGTGACCCCTTAAACTTACTAGATTGGTTTGATATTTCCTTCTCAATCTCATTTTATGGATGAGGAATTGAGGCAAACTGGGTTAAATGACTTTCCCAGGGTCACACAGCTGGTTAATGTCTGAGGCTAGATTTGAACTCGCAAAGCTGAGTCTCCCTGACTTCAGGCCTGGCATTCTCTCTACTGTACCACCTCACTTCCCAGTGGAAATGATATATGGATAGATTTCTTGAAAAAGGTAGCCCTTGTGGTGTGCTTTGAAGAATGCTATGGGTTGCAAGAGACAAAGGGAATGAAGGAGGGCATTCCAAGTATGCAGGAAAGCCTATGCAAAGGCATGAAGGCAGGAGATAGAATTTTGTGTAAGGGGAAAAAGCAGTTAGACCAATTTGGCTGGAACATCAAATACATAAAGGGAATAATGTATAATAAACCTGGAAAGATAGGTTAGAACTAGATTGTAAAAAGCTTTAAATGCCAAACAGAGGGTTTTGTATTTTATCCTTCCCTCTTCTTTTTTTTTAATTTTTAAAATTTTTTTCTTTTTCTTATTTATTTATTTATCTATTTATCTGTCTATTTATTTGAATTTTATCATTTTTATTTAATATTTTAGTTTTCAACATTGATTTCCACAAGATTTTGAGTAACAAATTTTCTCCCCATTTCTACCCTCCTCCTCATTCCAAGACGGCATATATTCTGATTGCCTTGTTCCCCAGTCAGCCCTCCCTTCTGTCACCCCACTCTCCCCCTCCATCCCTTTTCCCCTTACTTTCTTGTAGGGCAGGATAGATTTCTATGCCCCATTACCTATATATCTTGTTTCCCAGCTGCATGCAAAAAACACCTTTTTTTTGATCATCTGCTTTTAAAATATTGAGTTCCAAATTCTCTCCCCTCTTCCCTTCCTACCCACCCTCTCTAAGAAGTCAAGCAATTCAACATAGGCCACAAGTGCATAATTATGTAAAACACTTCCACAATACTCATGTTGTGAAAGGCTAACTATATTTCCTTCCATCTTATCCTGTCCCCCTTTATTCAATTTTCTCCCTTGACCCTGTCCCTTTTCAAAAGTGTTTGCTTTTGATTACCTCCTCCCCCTATTTGCCCTCCCTTTTATCATCCCCCCTTTTATCTCCTTCCCCTTACTTTCCTGTGGAATAAGATACCCAATTGAGTGTGTATGTTATTCTCTCCTCAACTTGAATCCAATGAGAGTAAGATTCACTCATTCCCCCTCACCTGGCACCTCTTCCCTTCCAACAGAACTGCTTTTTCTTGCCACTTTTATGTGAGATAATTTACCCCATTCTATCTCTCCCTTTCTCCCTCTCTCAATATATTCCTCTCTCACCCCTTAAATTTATTTCATTGTTTTTAGATATCATCCCTTCATATTCAACTCACCCTGTGCCCTCTGTCTGTATATATGTATATTCCCTTCAACTCCCCTACTACTGAGAAAGGTGTCATGAATTACACACATTGTCTTTTCATGTAGGAATGTAAACAAAACAGTTCAACTTTAGTAAGTCCCTTAAGAATTCTCTTTCTTGTTTACTTTTTCATGCTTCTCTTGATTCTTGTGTTTGAAAGTCAAATTTTCTATTCAGCTCTGGTCTTTTCCTTGAGAAAGCTTGAAAGTCCTCAATTTTGTTGAAAATCCATATTTTGCCTTGGAGCATGATACTCAGTTTTGCTGGGTAGGTGACTTTTGGTATTAATCCTAGCTCCTTTGACCTCCAGAATATCATAGTCCAAGCCCTTCAATCTCTTAACGTAGAAGCTGCTAGATCTCGTGTTATTCTGATTGTGTTTCCACAATATTCAAATAGTTTCTTTCTGGCTGCTTGCAGTATTTTATCCTTGACCTGGAAACTCTGGAATTTGGCAACAATATTCCTAGGAGTTTTCTTTTTGGGATTTTTTTCAAGAGGCGATCAGTGGATTCTTTCAATTTCTATTTTACTCTCTGGTTCTAGAATATCAGGGCAGTTCTCCTTGATGATTTCTTGAAAGATGATGTCTAGGCTCTTTTTTTTGATCATAGCTTTCAGGTAGTCCAATAATTTTAAAATTATCTCTGCTGGATCTATTTTCCAGGTTAGTGGTTTTTCCAATGAGATATTTTGCATTGTCTTCCATTTTTTCATTTCTTTGGTTCTGTTTGATAATATCTTGATTTCTCATAAAGTCACTAGCTTCCACTTGCTCCAATCTAATTTTTAATGTGGTATTTTCTTCAGTGGTCTTTTGGATCTCCTTTTCCATTTGGGTAATTCTGCCTTTCAGGGCATTCTTCTCCTCATTGGCTTTTTGGAGCTCTTTTGACATTTGGGTTAGTTTGTTCTTTAAGGTGTTATTTTTTTCAGTATTTTTTTGGGTCTCCTTTAGCAAGTCATTGACTTGTTTTTCATGGTTTTCTTGCATCACTCTCATTTCTCTTCCCAATTTTTCCTCTACTTCTCTAACTTGTTTTTCCAAATCCTTTTTGAGCTCTTCCATGGCCTGAGATCAATTCATATTTTTCTTGGAGGTTTTTGATGTAGGCTCTTTGACTTTGTTGACTTCTTCTAGTTGTATGTTTTGATCTTCTTTGTCACCAAAAAAGGAATCTAGAGTTTGAGTTTGAGTCTGAGTCTGGGTCTGAATTCATTTTTGCTGCCTGTTCATGTTCCCAGCCAACTAATTGACCCTTGAGCTTTTTGTCAGCGTATGACTACTTGTAGAGAGTACTTTGTCCCAAGCTTTAGGGTCCAAGCACAGCTGTTTTCAGAGCTACTTCTACCCCACTGTCACCCCAGTCTCTGTCACAGCAGCGCTCCTCCTCCCCTAAAAACCACCAACCAGGACAGCAATCTAGATCGAAGTAGGGCACAGCAAGAGAACCTGCCTTTGTGCTCACAAAGAACTCCTTGCACTCCTGTTCTGATCTGCTGCTAGATTCCTCCCACTGTGTGAGCCAGGGACTGGGGAAGCAGCTGACGCTGGAGCTCTGGAAGCAGCCTCAGAAGCTTCCTGCTGCTGCCACTGCCACCACCGCACCACCTCCACCTCCCCCAGGGCTGGTGGCTGGACTGCTCTGAATTCAATCCCGCAGTTTCCCACTAACCTGCTCTTTGGCATTTATGGGTTGAGAAGTCTGGTGACTGCCACAGCTCAATGATTCATGGCACTAAGACCTGTTAGGGCTGGCTGACTTCCAGTCTGGTCTGTCCTCGCGCAGCCCACGCTGAGCAGTGCTCTGCTCCCAGCACCATGCAATAGACCCTTCCCAGCGACCATCCAGGCTCTCCTGGGCTGGAGACCTGTTTCCCTCTGCTATTTTGTGTGTTCCACAGCTCTAGAATTTGTTCAGAGCTATTTTTACAGGTGTTTGGAGGGATTTGGGGGAAAGCTTAAGCAAGTCCCTGCTTTCCAGATGCCATCTTGGCTCCGCCCCCCTTCCCTCTTCTTTTTAATCAGATTATGTAAAGGTTTATCAATTTTATTAGTCTTTTCAAAGAACCAACCTTTAATTTTATTGATCAGTAATGAGTATTTTTTCCAATTTATCTTTTTGTTCTCTAATTTTTAATATCTCCTCTTCTGTATCTATTTTAGCTTTGTTTATTTGTTGGCTTTCTAATTTTTTTATGCATTTCAGTTCATTAATCTTCTATTTTTCTATTTTGTTAATGTACTTTTGTTAGGATATGATTTTCTACCCTGAGCGTTGCTTTAGCTGCATCCCAGGAATTTTGACATGTTGTTTCATCATTATAATTTTCTTTCACATAATTATTGTTTCTGTGATTTGCTCTTTGACCCACTTATTATTTAGGATGTCATCATTAAGTATCCATTTGAGTCTGTATCTTTTGTTTGTGATCCCTGAACCAATGACTAATTTTATCATATCATCATATAAAGGATGTATTAACACTTTCAGCTTTTTTTTTGCATTTGCCTGCAATATCTTTGAGCCCTAACACATGGTCAGTTTTCATTAAAGTTCTACATGGTAATGAAAAATATGTATATTATTTTGCTATCTCATTTAAAAGACACCAAAAGTCTTCTATCTCTAGTTTCTTTAGCAAATTGTTCAATTCCCTATTTTCCTTTTTGCCTATCTGTCTCTTAAGCTCATGCAAAATTAAGAGAGGGATATTGAAGTCTTCTGTCACTATTGTGGTATTGTCTTCTTGTACCTCAGTTAATATTTTCTTTATGAATTTGGATGCTAAAGCATTTGCAGCATATAAGTTTATTGATGATGATGGTTTGTTGTTTATGGTTCCTTTTACTATAAAGTAATTTCCTTGTTTTTCCATTTTTATTTTTTAAATGTTGACCTTTTTTTTCTCAGATAGCATGATTAAAACTCCTGTTTTTTAAAAAATTCATTTGGTGCATGGCAAAAAAATTTTTTTCTCACCCATTCATTTTAATTTTGTGTACATCTTTGTTTTTAAAATGTATTTCTTGTAAGCAACAGATTATGATTTTTTTTTGTATTCTTATACAATCTATCACTCTTTTTCATTTTATTGGATTGTTTAATTCATTCACATTTAAAGTTACGAGAGTTTGGGGAAGCTAGGTGGTACAATGGATAGAGCACCAACCCTGTAGTCAGGAAGACCTGAGTTCATGTCTGGTCTCAAGCACTCACTAGCTGTATGACTCTGGGCAAGTCACTTAATCCTGTTTGCCTCAGTTTCCTCATCTGTAAAATGAACTGGAATAGGAAATGGCAAACCTTTCCATTATCTTTGTCAAGAAAACCCCAAATAGGGTCATGAAGAATCAGACACGACTGAACAACAATTTCTAATAACTTGTAACGGGGGAAAAGGATGGCTGTAGCTGTGAGTACACATCTCAAAAAAAAAGTTATAAAATTTCAGTTTTTATTTTCCTTTACTTGTCTCTAATATTAGGTTGTTTTAAGTTTTGGTTTTTCTTTTCTCTTCTGATGTAAACATAGCATCAATGTTCCTTCAGTTACTTCATATTAATCTTCTATAAAGTTGTCCTATTTTTACTGATTCTCTTTCCCTCAGTACTGATCCCCACCTCCTCCCCACCTCTGCTTATTACCCCTTTCCCTTTCATGTTTTGCTTATTAATTTTTTCTTTCCTTCTTTTATTTGATTATTTAATTTTTCCTCTTTTTTCTCTCAGTCAAGTAGATTCCCCATTCCTCTCAGAATACATTATTCTATTCTCTCCTGCATATTCTGGTGGATGCAGGATAGTCTTGTGTTATTTTAATTTCTTTTCCTTTGTATTTGAAGGTCTTTCACTTTCTGTGTTCAGAAGTTCTAGGCATTTCTCTTGTCTTATTTTTTGCACTATAATGTTCAGGTGTTTTTGTGCTGTTGTGTTCTTCCGGGACACCTATTATTTATACACCCCATCTTCAAGATCAGCATATTTTGCTTAGTGAGGACATTTTCTTTTAACATTATTGTTTTTTGTTTTTCTTCTAGATCATCCTTTACTTCTTTGTATTTGCATTCTCAATTTATTTTCTCTTTTCTGTTTTTTAGTAAAATTTGCCATCAGAGATTCAAGCTTTTCTGTCCTTCCCATTATCTTTGATGTATAGGCCAGAAATTCTGGGTTCATTTCTCTTTTAAACTTCTCAGAAACAGTGTACTGTGCTTCTGTGTTTTCTTCACATTCCACAAGATCCTCTGTTCATCTAGCATTGGATCATTTTCTTCAGTTTTGCAGTATTTATTCATAGATGCTTGAATTAGTTTATTAAATCTAAGGGTCCTATTTCCTTCTGTTGTTAATGCTTTCCGTGTTGGTTTATTTACTATGTTCAAGGTCTTCCTGAGATCTTTGGTAATTTCAATATTTTTTCCTTCATTTTCTGATTCCCTCACCTCTGATTGTTGTTTCCTTGGGGGCTGTATCTTAAATTAGCCTCCTCCCATACTGAACAATTCAAAGTTAACCAGTTTAGATCTCTGCCCCCAGCTTTCCCTGTTGGTTTATTTACTATGTTCAAGGTCTTTAAGTTTTCTTTTTCCTGAGCTTTTTGGTAATTTCAATATTTTTTTTCCTTCATTTTCTTTATTACTTTCTGATTCCCTCACCTCTGACTGTGGTTTCCTTGTAGGCTGTATCTTAAATCGGACTCCTCCCATACTGATCAATTCAAAGTTAATCAGCCTAGATCTCTGCCTCCATTGCCTTTTGGGGTAACAGAGCTAGCCCCAGCTGAATGCTATGCTATTTCTCCAAAGTTTAATGGAGTGCAACACAGCGTCCTCCTCACCTGGTGTCCTGTCCCAGTGTCCTGTTCTGCTCCCTTTGTTTCTCATTTCTCTGGCCTGGCACCTGCAGTACAGAGAGCTGCCACACTGGTTACAGGGTTAATTTCTGCAGTTTGAATCTCTGGGAGGGTGATGAGAAATGGGGAGTGGGATTGAGCTCTATGATTAGCCCAGACAATGCTCCTCTCCCTTTCCCTCTGTTTTCTCTCCTCTCCTGCAGAGATTTTTTGCAATGTAGACTTGCTATCACTGGCTCTGCATGTCTCTTGGTTCCAATAAGTTTCCACAGCCTAGAACACTGCCTTGATTCTGGCTGTTGGATCAAGCCTGAGAAGACTTCCGAAGCCTGAAGCCCAGATCTCCATAGCACTGGAGAAAAGGAAAGGGGATTGTAGTGCGGAAATCATGGACAGGGGGAAAATGACCTAGTTCTGGAAAGACTATAGCTTTTCTAAGCTCCATGCAAACTACCTATAATAAATACATTTATTTAGAACTCCTACTTTAAAAACACCTTTCCTGCCTGCTCAGAGTCAAATTCTAAAGACTTCCACACACTCTCATTAAAAACAAAAACAAAATGGAATTGATACATTGCTCCTTTTATGCAAAGCCTTCTCTCTCATTATTTCATGACACTGTGAAGCTTTGCTGCCAAACTGGCCAAATTTCGGCAAGAGCAGCCCTTTCTGAGCACCATCACAGGATTTATGTTCATATATCTTCAAATAAAGACCTACACATGGGTTTAGCTCTGAGACATAAATAAAACGCTGTAGTTAGAGAACCTGCTAACAGGCAACATAATGAGTGAGATTGCAAAGCTAATCAAGGCATTTAGAACCGAGGAGGAAGTGAGAGATGTTATTGAACAAAGCAAGGCTTCCCACTGTGGAGCAAAATTTTACTCTGGAATAATTTCATTACAGATGATCTTGTCAAAAAGCACCTTAATATAGAAAATGTGCTAAATGACTTTCCCTTGGAAATTTGCCACCATGGATTCATCTTTTGATATGATATCATGCCCATCTTTAACTTGGACTTTTGGTTACCCTTGATGCTATGCCAGCTTAAAAATGAAGCTTTCCTATTTCCCTTATAATTAGCTGAACTTTATATAGTGCTTTAAGATCTGCAAAACTTTTACATGAATTATCTCATTTGATACAACAATCCTGTAAGGTAGTGCTAATATTATCCCTCTTCCTTCCTTCCTTCCTTCCTTCCTTCCTTCCTTCCTTCCTTCCTTCCTTCCTTCCTTCCTTCCTTCCTTCCTTCCTTCCTTCCTTTCCTTCCTTCCTTCCTTCCTTCCTTCCTTCTTTCTTTCTTTCTTTCTTTCTTTCTTTCTTTCTTTCTTTCTTTCTTTCTTTCTTTCTTTCTTTCTTTCTTTCTTTCTTTCTTTCTTTCCTTCTTTCTTTCCTTCCTTCCTTCCTTCCTTCCTTCCTTCCTTCCTTCCTTCCTTCCTTCTTTCTTTCATTCTTTCTTTCTTTCCTTCTTCCTTCCCTCCTTTCCTTCCTTTCTCTCTCTCTCTCTCTCTCTCTCTCTCTCTCTCTTTCTATCTATCTATCTTGCTAGCTATTTATCTAAGAATCATAGACAATTGTTGAGGAAACTTATTTTGCTTAATTTTTACAAGAAATTTGTTTGTCTTTTTTTTCAATAGGGCGGAGAGTAGGAGAGAGAGAAAATAGATTTTTGATCATTTAAAAAATAGATATGAGAGGAGACTACCGATGTATGCGCTTTCAGAAGTCACTGTTTTCTTAATTGTGCTTAACTGTTTTAACATCTCATGGAGTTGGGGTAATCTGTAAATGCATTCAACGTAAAAGCAAAACACATCAATAAAATACAAACTCTTCTGTTTGGAATTTAAAAAGGAAAAGGGTCCCCTAGAGAGGGGTGCCATGACAATGGGACCCTGAGGAGGAGAAGACACTGGGCCAATGAAGGATGAGAATCCAGCCCCACCACAGGGGGACTACCTAGGAGAAATAGTATCTCATCCCTAATTCAGCATCCTGGAATAACAATGGCATGATCTTCCCACCCTAGTTACTCCTCAGGCTGGAAAGTTAAAGAACATCTAGAATGACCTGCTTATTTTTCAGATGAAGATATTGAGCCAAAAGCAGGGAAGTAGCTTTGCCAAGGCAATGCAGAAGATAGAGACAGGATTTGAAACAATGCTTTCTGATTAGAAATCCAGAACACTTCCCACTACGCTGTTAGAGCAGAACACTTGGCACTGCCTCATCTTTGCTGCTCACATTTGAACAGTGGAATAGACTTGAGAGTCATGTACTGTTAGAGCTGGAAAAGGTCTTAGGGATCTTAGGAATCATCACAGTCCACATGGACCTCAGAGGTGATCAAGTCCAAGAAAAACATGAACAAGGGTCCCCTAGACAGCATGTTGTTGATGTTCAGTTGTTTCAGTTATGTCTGACTCTTCATGACTCCATTTGGGGTTTTCTTGGCAAAGATACTGGAGTGGTTTTCCATTTCCTTCTCTGGCTCATTTTACAGATGAGGAAACTGAGGCAAACAGTGTTAAGTGACTTGCCCAAGGTCACACAGCTACCAAGTATCTGAAGCCAGATTTAAACTCAGGAAGATGAGTCTCCTTGACTTCAAGCCCAGCCCTCTTATCCACTGTGCCACCTGGATACCCCTGGAAAGCATCCTTGACAAGAAATCAGAGAGTCTTTGCTTAATAGCCTCTAGTAAGGGGGCTTCTTCTACCTCTTCAGGAGGCACAACCCACTTTTAGACTGCTCTAATTATCAGGATAGTTTTCCTGACCTCAAGCCTAATCCTTACAATTTTCACCTACATGCAAGCAGGACAAATCTAAGCCCTCTTTTATGTGATTGTCCTTCAAATTCTTGAAGGAAGCTACTACATCTACACTAAGTTCTTTTTTCTTTAGGCTAAACACCCCCAATTCCCTAAAATGGCTCTCTTCTGGCATGTTCTTCAGACCCATTACTGTCTTGGTTGCCCTGTTTTGCATTCTCTTCACTTTAGCAATACTTGTCCCAATATATGATACCCAGGCAATCAACCAATGAATATGGATTATGTTCCAGGTACCCCAGATTGAGCAAATATGGTCTGACTAGCTTAAAGCTTAACAGGATGATCCATCTCCTTAGTCCTACATATTATGCCTCTTCATATACAGTCTAAAACCACATTAGCTCTTGTCTGATGCATGATCTTGAGGATGCATATTGTTTGAAGTCCACTAAAACCCCCAAATCTTTTCAGATGAACTGCATGCTACCTCTGATTCTAAGACTTCACATTTTTCTCTATGAAATTTAATCTGTTTGGTTTGTCTCAATGTTAAAATTATTTCCAATCCTGACTGTCATCTATGTCAAGTACCTCTCTCAGTTTTAGTTATTCAAATAGTTCCAAATTCACCTAAAAGTTGTGGAAGCATAGTTTTAAAACTTATTTTAATTTCTCCAGAAATACCAATAGTATTTCTCTGCTCTAAAAATCTTTTCCCCAAATCCTTGGAAAAGCCCCTGGGAAAGGGCAGGGGGTAGTGGTTTTAGGTTGGGAATTAAGGGACCTTTCTCAGGGAAAGAGATTAAGGGTAATGAATTTATACTTAAATCTTCTCTAGATAGGATGCCTTTCCAATCTCTAAAGTATTCTAGAATCCACTCAAGGAAAACTGGGTGGGTTGTCTTCTATTGAAAAAGAGGCATGCTTTCTGCCTCCTATTAAGTTAGATTCTCAGTATGGCTTTTTGGAAGGTATCTGTTCATTCATGGGGGGCATGGAATGGGGCAGGAGAGAAAGAAAAGGGGTAGTGATCTAACCTAGAATGTATCTTTTCCTCATTCAAGGTTCCTTTAAATATTACCTCAAATGTTCTTGGGATAGAGTCCTTGTGGAGGACATGAGGAAGGAAGGAAATAGGAATTTATTAAGTATCTATTATGTGCCAGATAATTTTTACTGCTTTTGGAGTTGTCCAATCGTTTCTGACTCTTTGTGACCCTATTTGGGCTTTTCTTGGCAAAGATACTCGAGTGGTTTTGCCATTTCCTTCTCCAGATCATTTTGCAGATGAGGGATTGAGGCAAACAAGATTAAGTGTATTGCCCAGGGTCACACAGCTAGTGTCTGAGGCCATATTTGAACTCAAGGAGATGATTCCCGACTTCAGGCCTGGCACCCTATCCCATGTGCCACCTAGCTGCCACAGGGTGTATAGGGTGTTCAGAAGGACTAGAACCTCTGGTGTGAGAACTTGTTGAGCCCTTTTAAGGGCTGCTCATGCACATTTAGTGTTTACTTGATTAACCCAACTCTTACCTATGGCTCCAAGAAGCTGTATCACATGTAGCAGCCACACCTTGGTAAATCATCTAGGCAGATGGGCTACGCCTAGTTGAGGGTAACTGACAAGCCTCAAATCTGTTGGTGAATTAGGTGGGGTGTATACTCCAAACATGTGAAGATGTCCCCTTGTGGAATCGATGGATGAGGACAATTTTGTTCCAATGGCCACAAAGGCAGCTGAAGCTGGAGCTGTGGAGGCGCTTAGAGCTTGGTCAGGCATCAAAGATGCCAAGGTCATCCATGGCATCTTATGCCATTGCCAGTCATTTTGATTTTTGTCTTCCCACTAGACTTCAATGACTCACGAGGAGAGAGTGAGGCTAATGACTTTGTGCAAGTCTGTCTCATTTTGGGCAGCTAGGTGGCACAAAGGATAGAGCACTGGCCCTGGAACTGGAAGGATCTGAGTTCAAATGAGGCTTCAGACACTTAATAATAGCTGTATGACTCTGGGCAAGTTGCTTAAAACAACTCTGTCACACTTTAATTCCAGTTCATGCACGAGTCAAGATGTCGCCTATGATGTCATTGGTCCTCTTCGAAAATGAAGGGCAAACAACAGCAGCCATTATGCACCAGGTACTGTGGTAAGAGCTTTACAAATATTATCTCATTTTATCCCCCAACAATCCTAAGAAGCAACTGCTATTATTATCCCCATTTTTTGGTTGAGGAAACTGAAGCAGACAGAGGTTAAGTGACTTGCCTGGGGTTAAGCATTTAATAAGCAGTGGAAAGGGAATTTAAATTCAGGTCTTCTTGACTCCAGGCCCATTGTTCTATCTATTGTGCCACCTAGCTTCTGTTTTGAACATATTTCTCTGCAAAAGGCTCGGATATACATTCATATTAAATTAAATTAAATTGTTTGTGGCAGACTGTTGCCTAAATGCATTTATAATTTATATGTATAATATATAATTTATATGCATATATAAATGTAATTATGTTTTTCTATGACACAGTCTAGTCTACATTTCTTTATCTCATGTACAGAAAGAGACAGAGAGATTGCCAAATGCTTTGGTAAAATCCAGGCAAATTCTATAGAATTTCCTTGACATGGTATTATGTGAGTCTGACTAGTGTTTCATGATGTGAGAGATATCTCTTCCTACTCCTTTGCAATATTTTTTTTTCTTTGATCTAGGAGCTCTGGACCCTGTCATTCACATTTCTGTATGTGTTATACCTGGGTTTCTCTCTGGTAGTAACCTGTCATCTGTGTAATATTTCTGCAAATGTGTGTAAAAATCTATACTTTACCCTGTGGTGTTTATACTTCTGCAAAATTTTCTTTTATGTTTTCTTGAAATATCAGAATTTGAAGGGACCTCAGAGGCCATCAAGTTCAACCTGTACCTGAGTAAGAATCCTCTTTCTATCATAACAAGAATATGGTCATATAGTCTTTTTTTTGTAGTAGCAATAAATTTTTTTCATATACTTAATAGGAAACAATATACAAAGCTGAGCTTTCCACCATTTCCACCAATAGTGGGATGCTCCCATTACACAAATTTAGTGTTTTGTGATGGCTAAGAACAGCAGTCAGCACCAGACTTGAACAATTAGCTGCGAAACAAATATTCTTCCATCATTTAGTCTTTTCTTGGAGACTTCTGGTGAGGAGTGAGCTATTCTCACCTTGGGTAGCCCATTCCTCTTTTGTACAGCTCTAATTATTAGGAAGTTTTCCCTGACATCAGACCTAAATTTGCCTCTTTGCAATTTCCACCCATTGCTCCTAGTTCTTCTGGGGGTCAACCAAGAAAACATCTCTTTCACATCACTCGAATACAGATATCGTGCCTCCCTGCCCCCTCCTTTCCACCCCCTACATTTGTTTTTCTGCAAGTAAAATATCTTCTGTTTATTCAACCAATCCTTACATAATATGGATTCAAGACTCTTCGCCATTCTGATCGCCTTCTGTATGTACTCTGGTTTAGCTATATCCTTCCTAAACTCTGGTACTCAGGTCGAAACTCAGTACTCTAGATGAGGTCCAGGGAGGTTGACTGATTTCCTGCAAGACAAACATCAAAGTCAGGATTTAAAACCCAATCCTCAGACTTCAGAGCTTGCGTTCTTTCCATGCAGCTAAAGTGGTAAAGCATTCATCAAATTTCATATTGCCAGGTTAGACCCGAACTATTAAAAAGATAACTACAAGGATAATTAATTAATTTAAAGGATAATTGAGTTCAATTCAATAAGTGCTATCCTTTAAGTGTACGGAAGGCTACAAGAGAAAGTCTTACGTTTAAAGCCAATGACTTATCTTTCTACTTCATTGAGGAGATTGAGATCATCTGATTAATGTGAGCTTTCTCAGTTCCCCTTTTTCAATTTCCTTAGCATCATCACCCATTGTTCCCTCTCTTTACAGAAGAAAAGATATCCCTATTTCTCATTAAACCTAATCCTTCTAACAGTGTCTTTGACCTTAAGTGACTTGTCCGTTGTCATACAGTTAGCAAATTTCAGAGCTGTGATTCAAACTCAGTCCTCTTACCTCTTGGTTTGACCCTCTAGTCGTTATACTATGCTGCCATTACAAACAGCTATGGAAAATTTTGAAGTATCATGCAATATATATTCCTAGGTATATTATTTCCTCAAGGTTAATGAACTGAGATCTATAAGCACAAAGGTGGTTCCAAATCTTTTCACTATGGTATTCCCAGTAGCATATAAGCTCCTTGAGGGTGAATACTGTTTTATTTTTGTCTTTGTATGCCCACTGTCTAACACAGTGCCCCCTACGTAGCAAGCACTTAATAAACATGCTTGTTGAATTGAATCAAATGCCTGATATTTGCTCTTCCTTTATATGATGTCATCATATTGAGACTTTAAAAAATAAATTATTCTTGGACACTTTTTCCTCCTTAACAAACCATTTCCTTTTAGCTACCCACTTGTTTGCATTTCAAATCAGTCTTAATCCTTCTCCTCAACTGAAATGATCACATTGGAATTTGTCTTGTTCCTGGTCTTTTCACTTTTGACTTCACAGCCCTTGCTTAGCATGAAGCCAGCTTTAGGTCACCACCCTAGGATGCTATGACACTGTTGATGAGAATCATACACTGAATAGACTCAAACTACTTTCCAAATCTGGAGCAGAGTTACTGTGGTTTATACCTATGGTTCAACAGGGCCTTGGGATCCAACTGTAAGCCAACAGCTACCCCAAATATTGGCCACACACTCCATAGGCCTAGATTCATTTTTGTACAGCATGTTGTAAGTATAAAAGCATCGAGGACCAAGATTTATCTTCCTGACTATCTGAGAGTGAAACATTAGCTGTTGAAACTCATTCCTCAGCAAAGAGCAAGTTTCTAACTTGATTTTTAATTTGGGGGTGACAGAGATGAATGTATCTGATTGCAGTTCTCTTAAGAATCAAGCATCAGGAACACTTATTTCTATTTATAATGCAGAATTATATAATATATGGTGCTGGGGGAAAGCACTAGTTTTAGAGTCGGGAGATATAGGTTTAAATTGTTGCTCTGATGCTTATGATTTATGGGACCATAGCAAGTCATTTGACCACTCTGCGCCTCATCTTCCATATCTGTGAAATGGTGATAACAAACCTTGCATTACTTGACTACAGGATTTTTATGAGAAAAGTACTTTGTAAAAAATCTTTCTCAGAGAGCTGAAAAGATGAGTCCAGGTTCTTTATGCCTCTTTATAAATCAATATAGAGATTAGAGTTATCTTTCTTATTATAATTCCCTTTCTCCTTTCACTCCTAGGTCTGTAGAAGGAAACTGAATATGATACAGGAGAAATAAAGCTGGACTAGAAATCAGGATTCTTCGCTTCTGATCCTGATTCTTCTACCAACTACCTATGTGAACTTGGGTAAATCACTCTCTGGGCCCCACTTTCTTTGGATTAGGTGATTTCTAATGTAATTCATCTCTAACATTCTGTGATCTAAAGGGAGAAAAAATTCATAGAAGGAATTAAATGCTTGTTGACTGGCCGATTGATCGACTTGGAATTAGAATATCTGGATTTGAATATTGCCTTAGACATTTATCAGTTGTGTAATCATGCTTTTAACCTTTTGTGGATTCAGTTTCTTCCTCTATACACTGCAGATAAGAATACTTGAAATATCTACCTAGCAGAGCTAGTGAAAGGAAAGTGGTCTGCAAACCTTGAAGGAAATAGTAATATGAGTTATTCTGTTCTATAAGATCTCTCCCAACTCTATGGTACAGTATGGTTCTTTGAACTATTTGAATTGAATTTTGTGCAAAATTAGATTCCAGTCCTCTTTGCAATCAGCTGGTCTCAGATTGGCTAAAGTAACATTAGTTTATATAAAGGTCTTCACTCCTACTGTGACGAAGGTTTATGGAGTGTGAATTACATTGACTTTTTATTAAGGTTGTTACATTCTTGAATGATCACCTCTGATCCCCTGCCTTTTAAAACATGCCCACCTTCTTTCCTAATATTCCTTATATGTCAGCCATTCCCATAGCTAGAGAGTATATACTGTGCTTGGAACGTGTGGAAATTAAGGTGGGCTGGCACTGATAAAGAGTATGATTCAGCTCTCTGTCATAGGTAAAGTTGACCCTACTGATCCAACATCAGTAGAGTTATCTTTTGAATTGTTTTCCTTAGAATGATAGGTTTGTGCTAAACTGTCCAAACTCTCTTACTCAGGTCCTTTTGTAACGTACATAAAAGGCATGAATTTTGTTAGACAAGTGGCTATGTTTACTGGGGTAAGGTAGCACCTTGGAATTTTATAAAATATGACAAGGTTAAGTATATATGGGTTAATGTGCTTATACATATAGCTGCCCTTCTTCAAGCAAAAACCATTGTTTTTTATATTTAGTCTTAATTTTCTTTTATCTCATAGCATTCGACACTTTGCAACTCCCTCTTTCTAGAGACTTTCTATAACCCTTGACTTCTGACATCACACTCTCATAATTCTCCTCCTACCTCTTTGCCCATTTCTTCTCTGTTTCTTTTGTTAGCTCCACTTAAGGCAGCTATTCTAAGGCCTTCTCCTCTTCTGGCTTCTCATCTCTCCTCTTTCCCTTCTCTCCCCTCCCCTTTCCTCTTCCCCTCTCCTTTCTTCTCTTCTCCTAAACCTTTTTCCTCTGACAATTTAATTCAGTCCTAAAGCTTTTTTCCTGAATTCCAGACCCATATTGTCTACTGTTCAAAATACATCTCTATCTGGATGCCCTTCCAGAACCTCAGACTAAAACCTTCAACCCTAAAAGGATGCTGTGAGTGTTCCCTCCAAGATGTATGCAGATTGCTATCCTTCTAGAGCTTGGTCATTAGTGTTACTGTGACTGAAAAATTCACCACCTTGAAGGCAACCTGGTAATAAGCCTCCATGAGCATAGATAGGCTGGTCTTCAGATGACAGTTTATGAATTCTTGGGTCATCTCTATGCTACAACGGGTGACTAGAGTAGTTCTTCAAACTTCAACTCTTAAATTCATTATGTCTCAAATCCAGGTTATCTTTCTCTCAAAAACGTATACTTCTTTCTGAATTCACTGTTTCTGTCATTGTTACCACCATTCATCCAGTCTCCCATGGTTAAAAACTTGGTATTATTCTTTTCACTTTTCCCCTCTCTCTGATTTCTCATGTCATAGCATATAGGTTCCAAATGTTATCTATTATACCTCCATCAAATGTGGTAGAATAAAATTCAAAGTTGATCCTAGGGAGTTGTCACTCACTAATCTCAGTGGATTTGTGAGGATGAGTCAGTAAGTAAGCAGGAATCTGGAGATAAAGCAAAAAAGTCTTTATTTGGCTAGCTGGATAGATACTTACATGGAAGCTTAAGCCTTTGTAGAGAGGGGTTTTTTGGTACAACTTTCAGGCAGTTTTTCTGTAGCCTATACCACCTAATTCCTAGTTAGGTTAAACCTTGAATTGCAGTGATTTCCAAGGAAGAGAAGGGGTGGTACATTTCTAGGAAATTGTTGTTTGTCCTTCATTTTTGAAGAAGACAAATGACATCATGGGGTCTTGCATGTGAATTGGATTTAAGTGAGGTAGGGTTGCACAAGGTCATCAGCTTCACTTTTTCTTTCTGAGTCATTGAAGTCCAGTGGCAAGACAAATATTAGACAGCTGGTGATGGTCCAGGGTGCAGCAGATGACCTTGGTATTTTTGAAGCCTGATGAAGCAAGCTCTAAGCACAGCACCTGCTTCAGCCATCTTCAAGGCTGTTAGAAAATAATTGTTCTCGTCCACCCATTTTGCCAGGAGATGTCTTCACAGGCCTGGGGTAGACATCTCCCTAACTCACCAATGAGTTTGAAGCCTGCTCGTTACCCTCAACCTAGTTTAGCCCATATGCTGAAATGGTTTTACTGGGGAGTAGCCAATGCATATGCTACCACTGGTGAGAGTTGGGTAAAGGTGGACACCATTGGTAGATGAGCAGTTCTGAAAAGGGCCTGGCAAGCCCTCACACCAGAGGTGCTAGTCTTCCCTTTTAACAAGATGAAGCTGGGGAGGGGCAAAGGGAGAGAGAGGTTTGAGTAAGGAGACAGAGGGAGACACCAGAGGTGCTAGTCCTCCCTTTTAACAAGATGAAGCTGGGGAGGGGCAAAGGGAGAGAGAGGTTTGAGTAAGGAGACAGAGGGAGGGGAATCCTTGACCTGGTACCTGGAGGTGAGCAAGGGGACAAAGGGCCGGGAGAGGGGAGAGGGGAAGAGATACTTGACTCAGTTACTGGAGATAATTTGCCTTGGGATAAGGTCATAAGGTGCTATTAGGGTCCCACTTTTCCAGCCCAGTGCATTTTCCTGGATTTATTCCACAGAACCAAGTGAGGAATAAGTCCATATTGTTCTGGCCAAGAGGAAAAAAGAGGAAGAGCTTGTGGGGCATATTGGTACAAGGTCTCTCACCACCAGATATCTATAGTCTCATCACTCTATTCATAGTAGCCTGTTACCTTATTCCTCTATTTCACTCTAGTCACCACTTCTGGAAGCATGCCTATTCTCTTGCCATCTCCTGCCACAATATATTTGTAGCTCTCAATCAGCCACAGACTATCAGCTCCCTCTTCTGGGAATGGGATGGGGTTCTGTTTCCTTCAGCAAATCATCTGGATACAGAAGATGCTACAGGCCAAAGCTACTAAACCTTGTCCACCATCCCCACTACTTCTCGTTAGGCCCCAGAAAGGCTGTAACTTGGATATAAGGAATGGAGGATTGGTCAAACCCAGCCTTCATGAGCATGCATGACATGGGTGCTAATGGAGTCTCCACATGGCCTCTGGAGCATGTGTAGATAGATATTCTGTATCTGGTTCTGGTGTGCTAATCAAGGAGTGAAGAGATTGACTTTTCTAAAGGCATTAACTGGCCAAAGAAAGCTTTTTTCCCTTTCCTACCTGGTTGTATTACAATGGGAGAGACAGGCTGTAAGTCTCTGGATGAGGAGAAGCCTCTGGCCCCCACTCCTTTAGGACTAACCCATGGCCCATTACCACTGACCTCTGCTCCTTTGCCTCTGTATTTCCCGTTTTCTGCTTTTAGGTGGAGTAGTGGAGGAAGCTACAACTTTGTGAACTTTGAAAGGTCAGAATAGCAAACCACCAGGATGCAGAGAATAGAGTCTCTGCCAAAGTTTGCAGCCAACTGAGGCCAGGTCACCAGCACAGCTTTGAGCAGTGACTAGGACCTACTCTATAGTGGATTGACCTAGGGAGCCAAGATACTGGACCCTAAAAGCATGGGAGCAACTCTACTCATTGGCTCTGCCGAATGTAGAATTGAACTTTATGGTGCAAATGCTTTATAGAAATTGCTTTCAGTTTGAGTTGACTTTTCCCAGGGACCAAGGTGGTATAAGGGAGAGGATGCCCCCAGGTATTAGGGGGAAAATGTTTATTCTTCTGTTCTTGCAATAACTTTGTAAAAGGTGATTGATGGTTAAATGAAACTGGAGTGCTAATCGTTGATGATTGACATTGAGAAGAATATATCATAATGGGGACTTGAGCTGATAGCATTAATCCCTCAAAGATAACCCTTGAGCCCCAGGGAAAGGGAAAGTATGACTTTGCTTGCTCATCAGTGAAAGTAAAAGTTGAGAGAAGGACCTCAGTTTCCATAAAGGCACTGTGACATATAAAAAGTTCAAGAGACAGAATTTCAGGGTAATTAATCATTTTATTAATTATGCTAGTGGATAATTAATAGAAGGGATCCATGGTATTCTTGAATGCCAAAAATGGATCAGGAAGACTTCTTGATGCTTATGTGACCTAGGAAGAGGGGATGTTTCCAACAGGAGGCAATCAACCCCGATTGGTTAACGTTTAAGGAGAAGAATGGATATTCTAATGAGAGGTAGATTTATTCTATTGAGGGGCAGGGGCACCTGAATTTGATTGTGTCACTCCTGGACAAAGAGATAGTTTTATCTCAAGCCAGAGCCTGAGTGGAACACATTGGGCTGGAATTCACCTTAGATTAAATTCTTTGTAAGGTTCTCTAGTTGGGTGGGGTCTCCCACCCAGGATTGAAATGCATGTAGGGGATTTGGGCAGTCAAATGAACAACCTACAGGTTTCTTTAAAAAAAAAAAAAGCCTGGTCCTAAATTAATAATTGATTATTAAGATAAGAAATAATCATTTCTCTCAGCATGTTGTCTCTCTGGATAAAATAAAGGCTCTTTGTCGTAGAGACTGTTTCATTTTTGTCTTTGTACTCCCAGTGGCCCATACAGTGCCTGGCACATGGCAGGCACTTAATAAATTCTTGTTGATTGATTGATTTCCTTAAAACCCAATCTAGTGCTCTTTCTGCTAGACTATTCTGGTGGTTCTCAGTCTCCTCAATTTAGTTGCTTCTTTTCCTGGCTCTCTAGTAACCCATTCTGTGGCCTTCTTACCTCTCTAAAATAAGGTAATCATGTCAAGTGCCTCCCAAGGCCCTCTGAAGCAACATCTGGGGTACAGGCCTTAGGTTCTGGTATTTTTCACAAGAGGTCAGACACAGTATTTTGAATTGTCTCTGGCAAGGCCTGGTCCTCTTTCATTACTTCAAAGCTTTCCTTGTGCTGAAGCCCCTCAGCATGGCTGCAACCTTGGAGACCCCTCGTATGAAAGTTGGCATCTGTGATTGCTAAAACACATTTTAGCTGAAAAGAAGCATTTCGTTATGAGTGTTCTCTTTTTCTCCCTTTTCTTTTCTCTCTTTTTCTCTCAAAACATTTCACTGTGACTTCTCATATTGAGAGTGCCAAACTAACAGGAAAAAACATTCACATTTCAGTCTGAGATGAAAGGAAGAAACTTGATTCTGGAACTACCAGCTTTGTGCCCAAGCAGCAGGGATCCACACAATCAGTGATAGTGAGAGAAAGGGAATGAGAAATGGAGACCTGAAGGTTCAAACATAAGAGTTCTTTTGCAGAGCTCCAGGAAAGTAGAAACAAACAAACAAAAACCCCGCTAACAAAACAAAACAATTATCAAAGCTATGTCCATATTCCTCTTAATTAAGTTGTATTCAAGCATATTTGTTAACCAATATCTAGCATTCTTGTCTTAATTATATACAAACACAGTTTTTAATTTGGTGCATGAATGAAACACAAATTAAAAACTCCTTCATCTAATTGGATGCTACTTCATAAATAATAAAAGCCTACTATCATTTGGGTAGGGGAGAGCCAGAGAGACTGATACAGACTTTAGAATAATTTCATTGAATTCCAGGTTAAGAATCTCTCAGCCTAAGCCATTTTAATTTACCTTTTCATAGTGACCATGAAACAAAGATAAAATTCTACAGAGTGATTGATTAGTATAAAAACTTCAAAACTTAGTGTTTTTGATTTGCTGGAATAGTTAGCTTAAATCTTGGTGTACCCTGGAGAATCATCCTTGAAACCATTCAGTCTGGTCAAGGGTGGAGAAAAAACTGCTCTTAATTGGATTAATTAGTCTGGAGAGAGTTCCTCCCAGAACTTTCTCTTTAGAAACTGGTTAGACCTTTGATAAAGATGAACAAAAGAATTTCAAAACAAGACGTTGTAATCTGATTAAGTACTGATAAGGTTTTTAAAAATTCTGGTGAGTCCAAAAAGATTTCAGATGGAAATATCATTTCTTAATATTTTCTTCAAGAAAAGAAGGCCTTATTGGTATGCTTCCATACTTCTTGCATGCTTCCATCTCCCCTTTTCTTCTTCCTCCTCCTCTTCCTCTGTCTACATGGGGAAATATACCCTTACATGTGTGTGTTCTTTCCAAAGGTATACAAATTTTGATTGCTTATACTTTGCAAGGTATCTTGGGGTTTGGGGCTAGAATTTTTTCTTCCCTATTTATTCTATCATTTAAAAAAACTGGGACAACTAACTCTTTTTTCTTATGCTGTTTTCATTTGATTTCTTGAAATATAGCTCTGTAAAAACAGTCTTTGATAAAGCCCATTGAGATTCAAATGGAGCTACTTGACTATGCCTTTAAAGCCAAATCACTCTACCTTTCCCTGATTGGCCAATAATAGGCCCCAGTCCCAGCCTCACTTGTTCATTGATTGGGTTTTGTTGGCTTAGAGTAAGTATGAATAGCAATTGTTTCTGTTCTGGCCCAAAACTCTGAGGTTCTTGCCTTCCCTGATTGATTCTTTTGTGAAGGCAAAGTAGACCATCTTTTACCTCACTTCTTACCTAGCCCTTAACTTGTAAATGGCTGTTGCCTCAGACAAACTGAGGTTTGGAAAAGACCCTACCCTAGCTTGAAAAGGCCAAAGTCTCCACTGCAAGTCAAGACATAACCCTCCTGATGTCATCTGTCCTCTTTGAGAACAAGGAATGAACAAAAAATGCAGATAAAGAAACTGAGGACCACTGAGGGGAAGGGACTTTTTCCAAGATGGTATAGGTGACAGAAGAGCCTATATGTGAATCCAGATTCTCCATCTCCAAATCCTGCATTCTTCCTTCTACATCGCATTGTACAGTCACATTTTGATGGATCTGAGGGAGGGGAATAGAAAAATATATCTGTATCTGTATTTCTCTATCTATCTAAAGTTATAAATGAGGAGCGAGGGTGGGGTAGAGGCTACCCCCGAAAAAGAATTGGCCCCCTGTGAAAAACACTTGAACCTGGGATGGTTCCCTTGGAGACCATTGGAAGCTGCTGGTATTTAGCATGAGTTCACCGAGTCCTAGCAATGGAGGCTGCCCACATAATGGAGAAATGGTGATGGAGAGACATTGAGAACAGATTTCATGTTCAAGTGAGAGATAGATGCAAAAATTCATCTAAGACTACAGAGGTGCTAATCTAAGATGATAAACGGCTATACAAATGCAATATGCTGTCATTGACATATTGTTATTGTTGTTATTTAACAATGTTTTTGCCCTAGGTTATCCCCTTCTAAAGCTCTCTTCAGGGCAGGATCTTTCCAGAGGACTCTGGCTTCTAAAATAGTTTCTGGTTAACCGGTAAAATGGATTCTGGGTGCTGAGCTCCTACTGAATTGAGAGAAGTTGCTCAAAGTGCCACTAAGACAGAGGATGTTTGGTCTTGTGTCAATAATAGTCCCCCTGTGGTATAGCAAAGGGCTCACTGGGCTAAGAGTCAGAGGACAGTAGCTGTGCTGTGAACTAAAGGGGTGGCTCTGAGCAAACTATTTATTTGCTCTGGATCCCAGTTTTGTAATTAGCAAAATGAGGGGTTTGGATAAGATGATCTCTGAGGTTCCTTTCACCTCTAACATTCTATGAATCTAAAGGCTATTTTTTTAAGGCAATATTGCCATGTTTGCCAGGCTTGACTAATAACGACTGTTGGCTATGACTAAAAATCAACCCATCCTCAAAGGATGAAGATTTACCACCACTGAGGAGATTCCACAGAATGTGCCTGAAGCTCTAAAGGCAGTTCCAAAGGAAGAATTCCTAAAATATTTTAAGGGGTAGTAGGCAGTATCCCTGGAATAAATGCATGTATTTCCAAGGGGACTACTTTGAAGGAGACAAATCTTATTTGCAATGGTAAGTTCTGGTATGGTTTAAAATAGCTTATGATTTATTAGAGATAACATGGTATTGTGGAAAGAGTTCTGGATTTGAAGACAGGAGGTCTAGATTCAAATATCAGTTCCAACACTTAGTATTTGTATGACCTTGGGCAAGTCAAAACCCTTATGAGGTTTCAGGTTTCTCATCCGTAAAAAAGAATGGGGAAATGATCTCTAGGTTTCTACCATCTCTAAACTTTTGAACCTAGTTTTGGTTTTGCCCCCTAATTAGCTGTGTGACCATGAGCCAATATCTTTCTCCTCTGGGCCTTAGTTTTCTCATTTGGAAAGTGAAAGGGTTGAATTAGAATAGTAGATGATCCTTGAGGCCCCTTCTAGCCCTAATATTCTGTGATTGTACTTGATATGCACACCTGTTGTAGATCTGGCCTTTTGAGTTCAGAGATGAGGCCTCACTAATTAATCTCTTCATATGAAAAGACCAAAAATGCAACAGATTCCTCCTGTGCCTGAATATTGTTCTTTGATTGACAGCTCTGGTTGCTGTTTGCAGGGCCTGTCACTGCCTTGATTCATAGTACTTACATGCCCCTAGTCCCCATTGATCCTTCCTGACTTATTATTTGACGGCATGCTGGTTTTGCCTATGCTTTGGTTTCCCAGCAGTCCACAATGATGCCCTACTATAGAATTCTGGGGCTTCAAGGCCCTCAAATCATTTCATCCATCTTTTCCTTGTAGTGGTTTCACTGTAGCTCATTTGCTGGCACTTGTCCGTAGTTTCTGGTCTGGTTCACAGTTGGAATGATTTTGAAAGTTCCTCACTCCCCCAATCACATCCCTCACTCATGTATCACAATGCCTGAAGTCCACTCCATTAGTTTTTCTTTTCAGTTAGGCAATAAAGGCTCCTTATTTGCATGACAATAAGTTTTCTCAGAGTGTCAACACTTTCGTTCATGCATTAGGCTTGAAATCAATATCTGCATGGAATCTTCTATGAGTGTCTCCCCACAACAGCTATTCCAAAGCTTTCTTCTTTGAAGATCCTTACAACATCAATTCTTCCATGCCTTTCATCAGAGGACTTTGCCTCCTTTTTCACTGACAAAAATGGAGACCATCTACTTTGAGCTTCCTCTTTCCTCCCACTCCCAAGGTGGAGAGATGGCATCTGTCTTCAAACCACTAAACATGGGTATCTTCCAAGACTCTGTGGTGGTACCCACTCTCTGTTCTCACTTCAGTCTTTCTTGGTGCCATCAAAATCTCCTCTGAATTCAAATACCATTGCGGGTTATTCCCAGACTGCATATCTAGCTCTCATCTCTCTCCTGACCTCCAAGTTCTTCATTGCTAGCTACCTATTTCATATCTATACCTCATTATCCCATAGGTAAGTTAAGCTTAACATACACAAAATGAATTTATCTTCCCCCCAAAACTATCTATCCTTTTAAACTTGCTTATATCTGTCAAGAGCAACCCCATCCTTCCAGATCCACAGCCTAGGAATTGTCTTTGACTCTTCCCTCTTCCTCAGACTTCATTTCCAATCAGTCGCTAAATCTTGTGGATTCTAGCCCCACAACATCTTTTGCAACCATTTGCTTTTATACCACTCACGTAGCTACCTCTTTAGGTCATCACCTGTTGCCTCTGCTATTACAATAGCTTCCGGGTTGGCCTTCCCGCTTTTAATCTCTCTCCTCTTGAATGCGTCTTACCCAATACTGCTAAAATAATCTGCCTAAAGCACTAGTCTGACCAGATCATTCCCCTGCTGGAAGGCTGCCTGTGGCTCCTTGTTACCTCCAAGATAAAATGCAAACTCCCTAGCTTTTCCATTTAAAATCCTTTACAAGCCACCTTGCATCTACTTTTCCAGGCTGGTTTCCTATCACTTCCCTTCATATACCCTATATTCCAGCCTACCTAGCCTATGAGTTGTTCCCTGAATTCAGTGGCCCATCCCCCTTCCTGTGCCTCAGCCTTACCCTGAGCTCTCGGAATGTTCTTCTGACTCAATCTCTGCCTCTTAGAATCCTTAGCTTCCTTTAAGGCTCAACTTGTGTCCCACACATGAGTACTTAACAGCACTCCTTCATATGAAAATTATTTTCATTCTTTGAGCTGTTAGTACTTTCTCTTTACTTATATGATCTGATATTACTTATCCATGTACATGTTATACCCCACCAGGAATGTGAAAGCTCCTTGAGAGGAGGGACTCATTCATTCTTTGTCTACATTCTTAGGGCCCAGCACTATGAAGGGAACATAGCAAGCATTTAGTAAATGCTTGTTAAATTGGTGAATTGACTTGTTTCTTGCCAAGACAAGATTTTCCTTGTATGAACTCCCTATCTACAGTTACAGAGCGGGCCTCTGAGGGAAGGCCACCCTACTGGGACTTGGCCTTCTAGGAACCTGCAGTAGCTCCATACAATTGCTTGTGGATGATGTGTGGCACCAGAAAGGAATTGTGGAGGATTGTAGGAGAAATGGATATATAGATTGATAGGTAGATAAATAAGAAATATAGATAGATTGATAGATAGCTATAGATAGACAAATAGGGCATTTATGAAACACTTATTATGTCCTAGGCACTGTGCTAGGCATTGGGGGATACATTTATAAACATACAAGGAAAAAAGAGTCATATAGCCAATATGTAGAACTCAAACTCAGGTCTTCTCAGCTTGAAGGTCATCTCTCTTTCCACTGTATCTATGTTCCATGAGTTCTGGGCCAGCCGTATTTATTTTCTCTGACCTATAGAGAAAATGTTTCTTTTTCTTCAGGCCTTGGGAACCATGTATTTTCATGGGCAGTTGTTGGCAACACACTGAATGGTTTCAGTTAATAAAGTTCCTCAGGTTGTCTGGTTTAGGGAAATGAGCCAGAGAGCTAGGAAACCCCCACCCCACCCCCAAGTGTACCCATGCCCCTCTTGTCATGTGACAGCCTCTGACTCAAGCAAATACAGTACAGATTTGGTTCCTGACCTCTTGGATGATTCAACCAAGTTCTTGTTGATGTGTATGCTTTAGTGAAGGTGACTCAAGAGCTGGAGTCCAAAACAATGCACAACAAAGGCCCAAAGCCCCTTCCTTACTGGGTTTCTCACTTCTCTCTCTCTTGCTGCCATTGGGCTAAACCTGACCCTTGAAGAAGCCTGCGATGATCCTTCTGATCTTTTGATCAGGGTGTCATAGTTAGTTGGGACCTTTAGAGGTCATCTAGTAAAACTTTGTTTTATAGGTGAAGAAATCAAGGCTTGTACAAGAAAGTAACAGCCCCAAGGTAGTAACTAGCAAAGCTGGCAAACTCCCCTTACTTTATTTCAATGGAGACAAAGTCAGGATTAAAAGAAAAATTCATAGATGAGAATAGATTTAAAGCTGGAAGTGCCCTTTGCAGGCTATTTATATGAGCCCCCTTGTGGTTTTTTGTTTGTTTGTTTGTTTTTTACAGATGAGGAAACAAAGGCCTAGAAAGGTCGAGTAACCTAACTGAAGTCACACAAATAACAGAACCAGGATTTGAATGTAGGTCCTCCAATTCCAAATTCAATGGGGGTTTTTGTTTGTTTGTTTGTTTTCACTGAGCCATACTTCTTCTAAAGTTGAAATAGAATAACATATAGAAAGAGATCACATTCAGGCAATCGGGTGTAAACATTCGAGTGCTATATAAATACTAGATATTAAACAATCAAAAGAATTTGATTTAATAATCCACAAAGGAAAAAAATAAGTGGATGAAGAATGCCTATTATCCAGATTATGACATGTGTAGTTGGATGGATAGTCCATGAGTAGGCCCAACAGAAATCTATCTTAGGCAGGCCCTGAAGGAGTCTAGATCTTAATAGGAAGAAATGAGTGAGACGGATCGCATTTAAAAAACTCCACAGTGCTTTCAATGACTCCAAACATCTCCTTAAAATAAAAATCTATCTTTTTTAATATCAGTATTCTTCTGGTGGTGTTGTAAAGTAGGGGGATCATGGAGTACCACAATCTCTGATGAC
This sequence comes from Trichosurus vulpecula, assembly GCF_011100635.1. NCBI lineage: Eukaryota > Metazoa > Chordata > Mammalia > Diprotodontia > Phalangeridae > Trichosurus > Trichosurus vulpecula. Next base: position 248,477,113 of record NC_050575.1, read on the forward strand.
TCAAAATTGTGGTTCATTCAAAGGGCAATAGTGACTAAGATAGGGGCCATAAATAGGCTCTACTACATTACCAAAAACAAAATTCCTATAAGGTATATCCTGAAAGACAGCGTCAAATAGATGTATGACCAGAAAAGAAAATGGCTGAGTGAGAGATATCAGACAGACAGCCAGTATGCTACATTGGTGTCCAAGTCATCTTCAGACACCTAAAGGAAGTATCTCAGCATATTGGGTGGACCCTTGTGGAGGATTTGCAGGAGTGGTACTGTAGGCTCCTTAATCTAATGTCTCTATAGTTGATTTCATAGTGTATGGTTTGTGGTTCCTCTGACCCTTCCTGTGATCTGAAAGGTCCCTTTTTTTTTTTTCCAGAATTTTGTAGCTTTAAGTGCCTCTTACTCTGGAGAAAGCAAATGAATTGACATTGCTTGTTAGAGAATATATATGTGCATATACAATTTTATACACAGCTAGATTAATAATTGAGGATTTCTTCCCATGTTAGTATCTTTGAACGCTAAAATTTGCCCCTCTGGCTCCATGAGTTAGCATTCTTAAGAGAGAAAAAGTTATTAGCCTCTTTTTTGGGGAGTCTTTGATATTTACCTGAGGGAACAACCCAAGGAGGTCAATATTTCTGGCAGTGGTCAAGCAATTGGAGAGCAGAATTTCATGAACAAAATATTCATGCCCATATTAACAGACAACTATCTTACATACCTGGGTAGTTTTAACAGCTTCTTATGTCTTTTACTTTCACCTGTAAAACCAACTGAGGTTACTGTTGTTGGTGGTGGTCCTTTGTTTTTGAAGAGGACCAATGATATCACAGGGTGATGTCTTGACTTGTGAATAAACTGGATTTAAGTGAAGCAGAGTTGTACAAAGTCTTCAGCCTCACTTTCTCTTCCAGAGTCATCGAAGTCCAGTGGTAGGACAAAAGACAAGATGACTGACGATGGCTCAGAATGCAGTGGGTAACCTTGGTATCTTTGATGTCTGACCAAACTCTAAGCACAGAGCATGCTTCAACTGCCTGTCTCTGTCTCTCTCTCTTTCTCTCTCTCTTTCTCCCTCCTTCTCTCTCTCTCCCTCCCTCTCTCTCTCTGTTTCTCTCTGTCTCTCCCCCCCCCCCCTCTCTCTCTCTCTCTTCCTCTCTTCCCCTCTCCCAGGAGCTTATGACTTACTCAAGCTATGTCAGGTTTTTAACACAATCCTCTTTGCTTCCAATTGTATTTCAATAAATTATTTTAATCTACATGAGTAATCCTTTTTTGGGGGAGTATAACAATGAAGTTGGGAAAGATGTTAGGATCCTGTGGGAGAAGGACCATGAGTCAGTGACCATGAGTCACTAATCAATATAACAATCAAATGTGACAATGCAATCCTCCACACCCGTAGTCCACCACCTCTGGGGGAGGGAAGAGAGAAAGTGCATTTTCTCATTTATAATCCAATTTTATAGCTTGACAATATTTTGTATTGTTTTCCCTCTACATCACAGATTTCATTGATATAGGGAATTTTCCAGGGAGGAAAGTCACTCTACTAATGCAGATTAGCACCTAATGAGACTGAAAGTTGACTTGCCCTCAGTTTATGTAGCTAGTGTGTAGGCAGGCAACAAAAATTTGTTAAATGCTTTCTATGTGCCAGGTACTGGGGATACAAATCCAAGCCACAAGACAGTTCCTGCTTTCAAGGAGCTTACATTTTAATAGGGGGCGATGGCACACTAAAGAGGGGGGGAGGGGAGGAAGTGAGTATGGGAAGAGAATGGTGAAGATACCTGGCCCAGGGAGACATGGTGTTGAAATCTGGAAACACAGAAGTGCAGCCCTCACAGAGGGAATGAAGACCCCAGGAAGCAATACTTGAATCTAGTTCTTCTCACCTCCAAGGTCAAGTCTCTATCCTCTCCCCCAGACTGTACCTCAGAGTTTACACATCCAGAAATAACTCAGACAATATTCACTTAGAATAAGGCAAGGGCTATGCTGCCACGCTAAAAGGTCATAGTCATGAAGTTTCAGTTGTCCCTGCTTGACCATAGGATATTTTAGCTGGGAGTCACTTTAGGAATTATCTAATGCATGCTCTTCATTTTATAGATGAGGAAATGGTAGCGCAGAGAGGGTATTTGAGATGGGCAGCATTCCATAGCTAATAAGCAACAGAGTTGGGACTGAAGCACAGGTCCTGGGGCTCCAAACCCAGAGTTTTCATCTTATTACACCTCTCTCCAGCGCTATGGCTTTTTAATTATGTCCTTGATTACCTAAGTTAGACAAGTGTGCTAAGTATTCAGGAGTGTATTGTACACCAGGCTCAATATGGTTCCTTCTCCTTTTCCATGTCTTACTCAAAGATACTGGAGTGCTGGGCTTAGATGGGAGGCTACTTAATATAAATTCTCTTCCCCAAATCTGCAGACAACTCCAGGGAACCATTTGGATGGATTTGTTGGGCAAAGTAATTGGCTGAAAGCATCATCTCGGAGAAGTTTTACTAACCAGAGTGGATTATTTCCATTAAAGGTGGTGTACAAGAAAGGAGGCCTTATATGAGCAATCCTGATATGGGGAGTTAAGGAGAGCAAGATATTAAGTACATAAAGTAGCTTTTTATAGATCTACAGAATCACAAAACATGTTCATAAATGGCATGTGCTTATACTTTGAAAATCCTGTGATTTAGCCATAGTTTACTGTTGAGAGGGACAAGTGATAAAAGGTAATTCTTGTTAGGCTGATTTTTTTTTCCAGACTAAAATAGTATTTTTTTTCCTGATCCATAGTTGTGACCTTATTGGTGTAGGGAACTCCCAATATGAAAATAATCTCCCCCCAATGCATATCACTCAATCAAGAAGAATTTATTCAATGCTATGGTCTTATAGAGGTGCCCAAGGAACACTAAAGAAATTGTGACTTGTCCATAGACACACAGCTAGCATTTATGCACCTGGACCCAGGTCTTCCTGACTCCAAGGCTAGCCTTGTATCCACTATGCCACACAGCTTCTCAATATGCTCAATTAAATATGAGGCTTCTTGTTTGTTTTGTTTTGTTTTAATTAATTAATTTTTTTGGTTTTCAACATTCACTTTTATAAGATTTTGAGTTCTAAATTTCCCCCCTTCCTCCTCTCCCCCTCCCCAAGACAGCATGCTATCTGATGTAGTCTATACATGTACAATTATATTAAACATATTTCCGTATTAGTCATGTCGCGAAAGAAGAATCCGAGCAATAGGGAAAAACTACAAGAAAGAAAAAACAAAAAAAAGAGAAAATACTAGTATGTTTCCATTTGGAGTCAGACTTCACAGTTCTTTCTCTGAATGTGGATAGCATTTTCCATCATGAGTCCTTTGGAATTGGCTTAAATCATTGCATTGCTGAGAAGAGCTAAGTCTAACAAAGCTGGTCATCTCACAACGTTGTTGTTATTGTGTACAATGTTCTCCTGGTTCTTCTCACTTCACTCAATATCAGTTCATGCCTTACCAGGTTTTTTTGAAATCTGCCTGCTTACTATTTCTTATGGAACAATAGAATTCTATTACATTCATATACTACAACTTGTTCAGCCATTCCCTAATTGTTGGGCATCCCCTGAATTTTCAATTCTTTGCTGCCACAAAAAGAGTTGCCATAAATATTTTTGTACATCTGGCTCCTTTCCCCTTTTTTATGGTCTCTTTGGGTTACAGACCTAGTAGCAGTATTGCTAGATCAAAAGGTATGCACAGTTTTATAGACCTTTGGGCACAGTTTCAAATTGCTCTCCAGAATGGTTGAATCAGTTCACAACTCCACCAACAATGCATTAGGGTTCCAATTTTCCCACCTCTTCTCCAACATTTATCATTCTCCTATTTTGTCAAGTTAACCAATTTGATAGTACCAATTTGTGGTACCTCAGAGTTGTTTTAATTTGCATTTCTCTAATTAATAGTGATTCAGAGCATTTTCATATTATTATAGATAGCTTTAATTTCTTCATCTGAAAACTATGGTGCTTCTTTTTCAAAGGTCCATTTTACTCAATAAAAAGGAAGTTCTAAAATACTAGCTATTCTTCATTGACTTTAAACCACTGGGGCTTGGCTCCTAAGATTGACTTTCTTTGAGGGTCAAACTGTTTGTGAATTGGCAATATTTTCAAAGGTAAAGTAAAATAAACTATAAAGTATTACAACAGGAGTGGATATTAAATCCACTTCCAACTCTTCCAACTCCCTTATCTTATAGACAAAAATATTAATGCCCGCTTGTTCAAGGTCACACAGTTAACAGCAAAGCCTTTATTTGAGTTTGAGGTAATATTATAACATAGAAATAATGATGAAGTTGGAGTCAGAGGACATGGGTTCAGTTCCCATCTTGACTCTTTCCTACCTTTCCAGTTGTTTTCCACCTTACTCTCCTCCACATATGCTAGGATCATACTCCATTTCCCAGCTCCAGGCGTATTCATTGCCTGTTCCCTGTGCTGGGAACTTTCTGCCTCCTTATTTTAGCCTCTTGTCTTCTAGAAGAGAAGCCTTTGCCAGTCTTCCTTAATCTTAGTGCCTTCCCCCGAGATTATCTCCCATTTATCTTGTATATATCTTGTTTGTCCATAGTTGTTTGCGTGTTTTTACCTCATTAGTCTGAGATCCTTTAGAGTAGAGACTGTTTTTTGGCCTTTCTTTGTATATCCAGAGTTTATCACAGTCCCCTGGCCACAGCTGTCAAATAATAAATGCTTGTTGTCTTGACTTGACCTCTGACTCTGAATCTATGCTTTTTTAAGAGGCCAGGTCCCTTAATCCCAAACCTATTGTTCTTTCTACCATACCCGAAGACTGAAAATACTTTAAATATAATAAATTTTTCATTATTTTTTATGTAGGATCACAGGAAAAGGGGGTTTAAAGGGTGATAAGAATTGGCAAGAAGGTTAGAATGATGAAAGGAATTCAAATACCAATCTGTTCCTTTCGGAATCCTTTAGATGACAGTGAGAAGGATGTTCTCTGTGTAAAATGGTTGTGTTAGTTTCTACTGAATCCTCAGAGCAGGATTTATCCTTACAAGTGGGACATCACTGAGTGCCATAGAGAATCCCAATTCTGTTTGGAAGCAGCACATTTTAATTGAATTGAAACCACCAGTCAAAGGCCACAAGATATGTGGACATATGGCTATATCCAGATGTTATCTGCCAGGCTCATGTATGTTAAAGTAGTAACTTCAGATCCAGGCACGAGATGTCTCAAATGTCTAAGATTGTGGCTAAACATAGTGAAATGTTATGGTAGTCCCAAGCTAATTTTCCCCAAGGGAAACTGATGCTAATACTTATGAAAAATTTTTTTCATAAATTTTATAATGCTTTTATCCTTATTCTAAGTATATATATTTTTTATATTTGTCCAGACTTGAGATTTCTCTAGTAGATGGAATTTCATCTACCAATACAGATAAGGCAGCTAGGTGACACAGTAGATGCAGTATTGATCCTGGACTCAGAGAACCTGAGTTCATTCTTGCCTCAGACACTTATGAGCCCAAGTGACCTTGGGCAAGTCACCTAATGTCTCTCAGCCTCAGTTTCCTCATCTGTAAAATGGAAATAATAACTACACCTACTTCATAAGGATGCTGTAACAAAAGAGAAAACGTGTAATGCGCTTTGCAAATCTTTAAGTGCTTTATAAATGCTAACTATTATTGCCATCTGTAACTTAGAATGTTAGAGATTCACCTGGGCCATTGAGAAGTTGTGATTTATCAGAGTCATACAGCCAGAATGTGTGGGAGATAAGGCTTGAACCCAGGCCTTCCTGACTCCAAGGCCAACAACCTCTCTCTCTCTCTCTCTCTGGATGATGATGAGCATGGTAACAACAAGTAAGACAATAGTCTTGAATAGCTCTTTCTAGCAAGGGCTATTCTTTTGCTCCATGCAATAATCTGCCTATGCCCCAGCTGCCACCTCCTCCTACCTAGTGCCACCTCTGACCTACCCTACCTGCCTTATGTCTGAATTTTCTATTCCTGGAAACCTCTAGGCTAGAACCTGCCAGTTTGCTTGCTAATTGGTACCTCTCTGCCTATGACTTCAGCTGTGGGTAATCAATAAGACCTATTTGAGAGGGACCTCTTCCTTTAGATAAAATGACTGAAGAGGAACTGATGCACCGACCTGCCTTTATGCGTACAGCAAATGGGCCCCAGTGGGCCTGGCTGGGACTTTGGTATAGTGATGCAGAGTCTCCCAAGAGCATGTGGGGGCATTGCGGATTCTCGCCCCTTACTATGGTCTGAAAGTCATTATGATAGAGGCTCTCTGGGATTATATCTTTTCCCTGCTCTTTCCCATCCTGCTTTGGGGGTGTCAGTCCCAGCTCCAGTGTGGGGAGATTCATCTATTCTCCTATAGTTTTGAAGCTACCATTTGCTGCCTTAGTCTCTGCAGGTGAATGTTTCCCTAAGATCCTGCCTTTGTTGCTCCTCCCTCCTCCCTGATACTTCCTTGGGTGGCTCTAGTCAAACCTTCCTGTAAATATACCAAATAAAAGACTTAGATTGGTTCAGCTTTGATTGCTTCATCTAATCAACTTTAGCAAGGAGTTAATATTTACATACCTTTAAGGTTTGCAAAACACTGAACATATACTGTCTATCTTCTATGTATCTATGTATCTGTCTGTCTGTCTGTCTGTCTGTCACAGGGGGCAATCCCCATATGGAAGAGGTTGGAGAGCCACATTCCCTACAATCAATCAATCAATCAATCAATACTTATTAAGCAACTACTATGTGTCAGGCTCTATATAAGCACTGGGGATATAAAGAGACAAAAGATGGTCCCTACCCTCAAGGATCTTACAGTCTAAAGGCGGAGACAACATGAAAACACATATATACAAAGCAAACTATAAATAGAATAAATACGACAGAGAAGGCACTGGAATGAAGAGGGGTTGGGGAAGGCTTCCTGTGAAAGGTGGGATTTTAGTTGGGATCTAAAGGAAGCCAGCATAATGCTGTATAATACAAGTGCCCTGATCCTGAGTTTGGAACACAGAGTTCTGGTCTGCTAAACACACATGTGGCAGAAATGGACTATTGCCTAAGCCAGAAATGGGATGCATTCAAAAGGCACTAACCAGCACAAATCCCTTGCTTTGCTCTGGCTCTTTCCTGCCTAATTGCTGTCAAGTGAGAGAGACAATTATATATAGTGAGAGGCCTTGGGCCCTCCCCGTTTGAGGCCCACATATAACCCACCCATGTGGGGCTCCCTTCTTTGCCTTTTTGCATTTATTCTGGCTTGATCTTAGGTGAAGGAACTTTGGAGACAACTTTGAAGGATCAGAATGCCATCCAGAATAGCTAAGACAAGAACTTATTCAGATTTTTTGGAAGTGAACCTGGTAGGGTGAAAGCTATGTAGAAACTGTATTAAGTTTCAGTCCATTCTCCCCAAGGACTGAGGTAGCACAGGGGAAAGTGTACACTCACATGTTTGGGGAAATGTTTGCAATTCTGTTCTTGCTTTAGTAAAAGATAATATTAATTAGTAAATGAAACAGGGGGTGCTAATTGTTGACAGGTAACAATTGAGGATACATATTAGAATGGGGGCTAAAACTGTTAGCAATAGATGCCTCAACCCCTCAGGGGTACCCCAAGAATCTAACAGGGTAAATGTGTCTGACTTTGCTCGGGGAGAATGAGTCCAGAGTACTGTTACATTATCTGTCTGTCTATCTATCTGTCTATCTATCTATCTATCTATCTATCTCTGCCTGCCTGTTTATCTACACTTAATTATAATTTGGCCTGTTGAAAAATGCATTTCCCCCCTCATCTGCCCTTTCCACAGAAGAACATTTTTTTCCTTCCTTTGGCTCCAGCTATGATTGCATCCTATGTCAATAATACTTAGCATTTAGAAAATAGAATTTCGTTGTTTTGCTGTTAAAAATGGCTAGTTGCCTTCCAGATAAAACTATATATTTCTTAGCCTGGCATTTAAGGCCCTCTGAATTCTGTCTCTAATCTTCCTTTACAGACTTATATCACCTTATTCCTATTTATGTGTCCTATATTTCAGGCAAATTGGACTACTAAATCCATAGGAACATCCTATCCTCTCTAATCCTGAAGCATTTGTTTACCATCTACACACCTAGGAACAACTCCCTCCTCCATCTCTACTTACTGGAATCTTTTTCTTCATCCAAGGCCCAGTTTAGCTGTTACCCACTTTACAAATTTTTCCTCAGTCTGTCCAAAATGAAAATGATCTCCTACTCGTCAAGGCTTCCTGAAGCACTTTGGATCTCTCCTTTTCTCCCATCGTATCCTAATTAATACTGTACTTAACTGTGTGTGTCCTGTCCCCCATGCCAGAATGTAAGCTTCCTGACAATACGGACAGTGTTGTCTTTTCCTCTTTGTGGAATCCAGTGCCTAGTATATTCTAGGTGCTTATTAAATGGAATAAATGAGTTTTGTTGTTGTTGTTCAGTCCTCTCTGACTCTTCGTATTGGAGTGGTTTGCCACTTTCTTCTCCAGCTCATTTTACAGATGAAGAAACTGAGGCAAACAGAGTTTAATGACTTGCCCAAGGTCACACAGCTATCTGAGGCTAGATTTGAGCTCAGGTCTTCCTAACTCCGGGCCTGGCACTCTATCTATTGTACCACCTAGCCTTATTCATAATGAGATGTCACTATATCTGATAATTTTACTTACAAGTAACCTTATGCTTTACATATTTCCCCAAATTGAAAGCTCTGCTCTAGACTCCACTTCCAACTCTCCCGCCCTTTTCAACTCTGCTACAGCTACAGAAACCTCTTTACCCTGGAACTTCTCACCCTGGACATACTTTCCTTCCCTGGGGTCCCTTCTTCTGAGTGCCTGGTACTTCCTAGTACCTCTACTTTAAGGAGAACATCCAAGCTAGCCAGGACTTCATTCCTTTCCTGACAAGATTTTCTCACCAGTCTTCCACCCATGTAGCTCCCCTCCCCCAGCCTTTTCAGCTCTTTTATGTGTTGTTTTCCTGGTTAGAAAGTAAACTTCTTCAGGGCAGAGATGTTCTTTTTGCTTGTATTTATATCCCCAATGCTTGGCACCAAGCCAGGCATATAGTCACATAGTAAAGGCTCGATAAAGGCTAATTTACTGACTGTCTCTGATAATAACTCATATTTAGATAGCCCTTTTAGGTTCACAAGGTACTTTACATGTATTATCTCATTTGATCCTCTTGGCCTCTATGTTACGTAGCAGCTAGGTGGCCCAGTGGATAGAATACAGGGTCTGGAGTCATGAAGACTCATCTTCCTGAGCCCAGATCTGACCTCAGATACTTACTAGCTGTATGACCCTGGGTAAGTCACTTAACCCTGTTTGCCTCAGTTTCCTTATTTGTAAAATGAACTGGAGAAGGAAATGGCAAACCATTCCAGCATCTTTGCCAAGAAAAACCTAAATGGGGTCACGAAGAATTGGACGTGACTGAAAACAACTCAGCAACAACAACAAAATTATCGTCCTCATTTCAGAGTTGAGGAGGCTGAGAAAGGTTAAGTGACATGGCCAAGGCATTAGAGCTATGGTAAATTAATGGTTGAGGCAAGATTTCCATTCAGATCCTCCACTATCCCACCTAAATTGCCCTATACTGATAACAATAGCTTATATTTATAAATAGATTGATGGCTTACAAAGCATTTTGTATATTCTGTCTCAACTTCTTCTACTGAGAATCCCATGAGTTAGTTAATACTCTATTATACCCATTTTAAAGACAGAAAACAAAGGCTCAGAGAGATTAAATGACTTGTCTATGGGCATTTAAGGATAAGGATTAGAGACAAGATTCAAAAGCAGGTCCCTTCAGACTCCAGGCCCAGTATTCTTCCCAGTTGTTAGGCCATGCTACTTCTCCTAAATAGATCACAACCCCCACCACCTCTTAGTAGGAAGTTTTTTGAGTTACAATACTTCCTCCCCTTCCTCCTCATTTAGTGGCCAGCCCTCTTTAGCTAAACTAATCCTCTAATGACCAACACTTTATCCAGCCCAAATCTGAAGGCTTTCTAATTTGATAAGATCAGGAAGAGTGTGCTATGCTGGCAAAACCTTCAGGAATCCTGACATCAGTCTCAAAGGTTAGAAATAGACTCTTAGGTCTAGTCACAGATTCCTGTTTTTTTTTTTTTTGGTCACCCCTCCCTCCCCACTTCCTTTTAGCTTTCTTTGAAGTACGGTACCCAAATACTGTAACTACAGTTACAGTTAGTCATCTATTATATTTCCTCCTTAGTACATGGAAAACCAAGACTTTCTTGAAAAATGCCTTAATGAGGTTTTGCTGTTAAAGATGAGATTTATTCTCATCTCATCAGTGTAAAATAGAAAAACACATTTCTCAGGTCAGTAAAATTCAGTGTCAAAATCATTAATTCAAATGCAAGATATAAGATGGGCTCCTCATTTTCATTTTATTTAAAGTGGAAAGTTAATGGGATACATTTTACATCATATAAACAGGTAACTGCTCTGAATTAGCAGAGCAGATTACATTAGCATACAACAATCTAGCAGATGACAATATTAAGAAAGACTCATATTTCAAAAACACTTCATAAGGCACTTTCTTCACCGTAGCTCTGGGAGAAAATTGGTAACATTATTTAGCACTTACTACATAATAATAATAGCTAACATTTATATAGCACTTACTATGTGCCAGGTGCTTCACATATATTATTTTATCTTCACAGCCCTAGGAGGTGAGAATAATTATTATTCTTATCTTACAGTTGAGGAAATTGAGGCAAACAAAAATTAAGTGACTTGCCCAAGGTCACACAGCTGGCTAAGTATCTGAGGCTGGATTTGAACTTTTGTCTTTCCGACTCCAGGCCCAGCCTGCTATCCATTGAACCACCTAACTTAGGCAATACGAGCATGACTGTCTACGCATTTTACAAATGAGGAACTAGACTCATGGAGATAAACTGACTTGCACAGTCAGGGAACTAATAAGTAACAGACCAGGGAATCAGATTTGGTTCTGCTGACCCCATGCCAAATGACCTTTCCAATAAGCCAGATTAGTTTGAATAGGAGTAATAGTTCATATCAACCAATAAGCATTTATTAAGCTGTTTCTAGGTGCCAGACACTGTTCTAGATGCTAGGGGTATGAAGAGAAAAAATGAAACAATCTCTGCTCTGATGGAGTTTCCATTCTATTGGGAGAAACAGTATATTACCTATACTGTATGTAAAATGCATGCGCGTTACCTATGTTATGTGTACATCCACGTGGGTTTGTCTAGCAGGGACTTATGAATAGATATGGCATTGTAGCAACAATCTGCTAGCAGCTGATAATGAGGTTGACACACACATTGCCAGAGCTACCTCAGTGTTTGGGAGGCTCTGAAGGAAAGTGTGGGAGAGAAGAGGTATTAGAGTGACTACCAGACTGAAGGTCTACAGAGCCATGGTGCTGACCTCATTGTTGTATACCTGTGAAACCCAAACAATATAGCAGGGACAAGCCAGGAAACGGAATCGCTTCCATTTGAATTGTCTTAGGAAGATCACCTGGCAGGATAAGGTACCAGACATTGAGGTCCTTACTCGAACTAAACTGCCAAGCATTCAAACTCTACTTCAGAGAGCACAAGTCCCATGGGCTGGACACATTGTTCGAATGCAAAACCTACGTTTGCCAAAAAGTCTGTTTTATGGAGACCTCAGCCAGGGCAAGCGTTCACATGTTGGTCAGAAGAAGCTATACAAGGACACTCTCAAGATCTCTATCAAGAATTTTGGAATTGATTGTGTGACATGAAAGACACTGGCACAGGACCCGCTCAGCATGGCATTCCCACATCAGAGAAGATGCTGTGCTCTATGAGCAAAGCAGAATTGAAACAGTTCAAAGGAAACGTAGGATGCACAAGTTTAGAGTATCCACCCCAAATGTTTACACGGAATATTTGTGCCCAACCTGTCGTAGAGCATTCTGAGCCATATTAGTTTGATCAGCCACAGTCAGGAGCATTGAAACTTGACTCTAGCATAGTGATATCATTTTGGTCCTCTTTGAGAGCAAAGGACAACAACCAACCAATTTGTAATTTCACCTAGTCCTCTCCAAGGGAAACTTTGATTCTTGCCAGAAGGGGAGCAAGAGATTGAGACGAGGTTGGCCTGTTCTGCATTCCACATAGAGGGGATACTGGACTAAAATTATATCTCCCTGCCTAAATATTCTTAATCTAAGAGAAATGATTTTTATGTTCAACCACAGTCAAGGTCATTATGTTTTAGCAAGGATATGCCTCAAGCTTTCTAAAGGCTTCTTTTCCTTTCTGCCAAATGATAGTTATTCAAAGACATTGCAAATAAACCCACTTATCCTAACTGATGGCAAATGGAAATTAGAGAAGTTACACACATTAGGATATATTACACAATACACAGAGTGAATGAGCTCTTTCACTGAGAGTGAGTTAGTGAGATATCTCTGCTTGACTGAGAAAGCTCTTAACCAAAGGGAAATACCATGAAGCGTCAACTACAGCAAGTTGGAAATAGAGAGTTTCTTCCCACAGTTTTCTCTTTCTATAGAGCCTCTCCCTAAAGAGATTCTGGAAACTTCTATGTCCTCTCAAAGTTGAAAGCCAGAAAAAATAGAATTTCTCTTCACTCAAATTCTTGATAATTCTCCTTCTCACACAGAACATCAAGGATAGATGGCACAGTGAGTGCTGGGCCTGGAGCCAGTAAGACCAGAGTTCAGATCCAACCTCAGACACATACTACCTTTGAGACCTGTGAAAGTCACTTAATTTTCATCTGCCTCAGTTTCTCCATCTGTGTAAAATGGGAGTGAAATAGCACCTGCCTCCTAGGTTTGTTGTGAGCATTAAATGAAACAGTAATTGTGAAGTGGTTAGCACAGAGTCTGTCATGTTGCAAGTACTATGTAAATGTTAGTTTTTATTATTTTCTCCATCAATGAGGGGAATTTTATGCAAATGTCCAGGCTCGAACCCTGGGTTACATGTATAAGTATATACGGAATAAATACAAAATAAATCCAAGGTAGTTTATGAGAGAGGGCATTAGCAGTTGGGGGTGGGGTAGGCAGAGTGACCAAGAAAGGCTTTGTCTAGATGGTAGTGAGAATTTTGAATCAGAGGTAAAGGGCAGGTGGAAGTACATTGCAGGTGTGGAGAATTGCCAATGTAAAGACATAAAGGAGGAGGGACAGTGCCAAGTGGGAGGAGCAGAGAGAAGGCCAACTTTGCTGAACCATAGAGTGCAGGAAGAGAAATAATGCATTAGGAAGCTGGAAAGAGGTAATTATAATTGACATTTCTACAACACTTTAACAAATGCAAAGGCCTTTACATAATATCATAGGTATTATTATCCCCATTTTACAAATAAATAAATAAACACAGAGAAGTTATTTCTTATCCTATGATCACACAGCTAGTATCAGAAAAAAAAATATTTGGACCCAGATCTTCCCAACTCCTAGCCTAGCACTCTATCTACTCCTTCATTCTGTCTTCCCATAAAGAGACAAAACTGAAATCCTATAGCTTAGATCAGGAAAGGACCTTAGAGATCACCTAGTCCCCTCTTCACTTTACAGGTAAAAACATGGAGGTATCCAAAGGGCAGGATGATTTACACAAGATCACACAGCTAGTAAATCATAGAGCTAGGAACCAGGTCTTAGAAATTTTTGTACTCTGATACCCCTAAGGCTTCCTTTGATTTGGAGGTGTGTTGGGTCATTCTCTTGTTGCTGCTTAGTAGTTCAGTCATATCTAATTCTATGTGATTCAATGGATTTTGTGCATGGGGTTTTCTTGGCAAAGATACTTTTTCTCCAGTGTGTTCCCATTTTGCAGATGAGGAACTGAGGCAGATAGGGGTTGAGTGACTTGCCTAGGGTCACATAGCTAGTAAGTGTCTGCAGCCAGAGGATTTGAACTCAGATCTTCCTGACTCAAGCCTGGTGCTCTATCTACCGTACCACCTAGCTGCCCAAATCACTTACTTACCCTTCACATTATTTATCACATTTTGTGTTCCAAAGTGTTTTACACACCTTAGCATATCTGAGCCCCCTGGCAACCTGTGAACTCATTCCTTATTTGCAGTTGAGGAAAGAGTCTTAGGAAGAGGCATGGGACTTACCCATCCTGGGCAGTGGCCAAATCAAAGCTCAAACCTAAATCTCCATATTCCGTGTCCTGTATCTGCTCCTCAGCACCACAGGCATGTTGGCAAGTAGAGTCCAGATGGTGGGTGGTGGGTAGGATTTAAGAAGTTCCTGGATCCCGTAGCACTCATATGGTTTTCTAAGGAAAAGAACCTGTACTTATTTTGAGTGCGGGTGCAAAGGCGACTGAACTTGTTCCAGAATGATTGTGAGTCAAGCCAAAAAAAGTTCAAATCGGTTCACATTAAAAAAAAAAAAACCCTAGCAGAAACAGTTATTTTTCTTTTTAATCCCACTTTTGGTTCCACCTTGACTTCAAAATAACTGCTTAGGGTCAATAAGAGTTTGAGGGGAGGGAAGAAACCCAACCAGACCTCCACACTGGTCAAATTAACTTGTCTGCTCTGAGGCTGACTCTGATTCCTTGTCCTTCTGAGAACTAACACAATTAAGTATTACCCCGAGCACCTTCTCAGCTTAATATTGACGGACATGGTTGAAGTTTTCTCATTTCCCCATGACAAGGGAAGGCAGATGCCTGAAAATTCCACTCCACTGTATATAATTTTGTATTGAAATAGACAGGCTGGTAGGAGATGATGGTTAATTTCTTGGAAACTGACCAACCAAGAGTTCGTTTTCTAATTTCCTTCAGTTTAATTCTTCTGATGGAAAAAAAAATCCTCAGCATGGTGTAAGCCTAAATCTGTTTTTGATTAATAATGCCCCAATGAGCACAAATTCTTCTGTTTCAGATGTCCCTTAGTGGCTAGATATAAATAGTGTTGACAGAAAAATACTTTCCAAAATTAAAGAAAAAATTAGGGCTGAGGGTCCAGACCTGGAATTTCTTTAGTATGTGAGCTCTCAATGTATATATTCCCTCTACCAAAATAAATTGGTGACTTTTGTAACTTATAGTCTTAATTCTGGATCATTGAGAGGTTAAGTAACTTGTCCCTGGTCACACAGTCAATATATACCACAGGCCAGATTGGTCCAGAATTCTCTGTACTCATAAGACCAATGCTCTAGACATTATGCTGTGCTACCTTTCTAAAAAGAAAGGAAAAAAATAGAAAACAGAAAATTTTCTTCTAAAACTTCTTAGAAAATATGAAATCCACTTGAGAGACAGTGTGTAGCTAGAGAGCCAGTCAGAGTCAAGGAGACCTGGGTTTAAGGTCCTTTCAGGCACACACTGAAAATGTCACTCTCAGCAAGTCACTTAATCTCTTAGTGCGTCAGGCAATCTCTGAGCTTAAAGTTGTTCAGCAGGTGCGCATCTGCATTGGTAAAGGGTGTTTTTCACTGAGAGTTCCCTAAACCAAGGAAATAGCAAGATTAGCCGCCACTCCCTGCCCCACTCCCCCCCCCCCCACCCCAATCCACATAAGCAGGAATTTCTATTATGATCTGTTGCCTCAAAAAGCCTCATTTATATACAATGACAGTTCTGGATTCACCTTGTTAACTTGGCACAAGTTCCCATGAGCATGTAGAGAAAAATTTCTGACCCTGACAAATGTGAAGTCTCTGAAATTTAGAAAAGAAGTTATGGAGTCTATGCTCCCATCTGCCCCTTGTGTCTGGTGCTGGGGTTGCTCTCAGATGCACTAAGTCAAGAAAGGGCTTCTAGATTTAGTTTCATAGCTACAGAGTTGGTGACCCTAGGTAAGCCATTTCCCTTCCCCTTAGCTTCCTCTTCTTCAAAATGAAGGCCCTGGGCTTCACGATTCTTGATGCCTCTCCCACCCCCAAATTCCTAGATTCTTGTTTTTTGTTTTTGTTTTTGACATTTACCCAACTTCTACCCCAGGAATATTTTCAACTGAGTATGCTGGGAGAAGAGCATGAATGTTTTAGTCTTCTTTCGACTCAAGCAAAAGAGATGTGGTGACGGAGCTATGCCAGTGAATGTGGTAACTTATCTATAGCTGTGCTGTAGGAGACTATGAAAACCTAAAGCCTAACTATTTGCTACTGAAAATCTTGGAGGAGAAAGTGTAAGAGAAAGCTTGTCAGACCCTTATACATGCACATCTGGCTTTACTTTTCACTGTTTACATGTGTTCTTTTTTTACCAGCACATCTTTATAGGCTGTAACATCTGAACATTTCCAGGCAACTAACTAAAGACCATTGAAATAATACTCTAGGGTGGTCAGATACTACAAATTATATAACCCACATTGCTAAATTTATAACAGCACAAGCAACATAGTGGTCCATGTGAGGTACTTTGTTTTTGCTCAGATTCTGCTGAAGGGAAGTACAAATTAATCCAAGAAGTCTCTGAAAAAGATGTATTGCTGAAAGAGGCCTTGGAGGTCATGGATTTTTTTTTAGATAAGGAAATCAGAGTAGTTAAATGAGTTGTCCAAGGTCACATCTAAGATACATTCAATGTTATTTTAAATCTCTTATAACCTACCTTCAGATTAGTTCTGGATTTACATGGACTTAAGTTTAGTGTGCAGGGATTTTAGACAATTAGAATTCTCTGCTCTGGCTTGAGATCTCATCCAGATTGCAGTCAAATTCTGGAGTTAAATTCTGGACTCAGTTGCCATTGTACTAACAGATCAGATAGGAATCAAAGTTTGAAGTAATAAAATATTTAATCAGGACAATCTTTCTTCCCCCCCCCCCATTTCTTTTTTTGGAGGCAAGGGGATTAAGTGACTTGCCCAGGGTAACACAGTGTCTGAGGGCAGATTTGAACTCAGGTCCTCCTGACTCCAGGGCCAGTATTCTGACTTCCTTGCCACCTAGCTGCCCCATGGACAAAGTTTCAAAACCAATCACTAGAAAATTTATTTCATCACTCATTCATGATTGAGTAGTTCAATCTTCTTCCTTTCTACCCTTTCTAGTATTGGTAAACAATATCCTTCAAAATTCATGCTCTCATGTGGGGAATGGTTTAGGTTTCAGTGAAGTCTGTTGGAATGGTGGAGGTCCTGGTGGGGTATGTTGGAGCTTTTGTTGCAAACCAGAGTATTGCTGCTTAAAGAATACTCCAGTTGGCTTCTGTATCTTCTCTGGGATAAACTAGTTATCTTCTCTTAGCATCATGGGATTAAAGATCTAGAGCCCTGAAGCTACCCCAGAGACCATCTCAACCCCCTCATTCTCTCATTTAATAGATAAGAAGACTAAAGCACAGGGAAATTCAAGATGTCTAAGAATCACGCAGGCAATAAGGTAGGACTTGAACTCAATTCCTCTGGTTCCAAATAATTCCACAGTACCAAGGGATTTCAGGAACATACCATGACTCCTGTTTTCCTCACTGCTGTCTTAGATACTTCATGGATAATCTCTCAGAATCCAGCAGAAAAGGCCTCTTTCAAACTTCCCCTTTACCACAGATTTCTTTGCACCAGCAAGAATCCATTTCAGCAGCTGCCCTGAATTGAGACACTAAAGGATTAAAATCCTAGGAGCTTTCATTAGATCCTGGGTCCCAGGGTCTCCTAGTAAATGTAGGGATGTTTCAACTTTCATCCATTATGCATGCTTCCTTCTCAACTTCTGTGAATGGATAGCAAGTCAGGAAACACAAGGTAGGACAACAGGCCCACTATACTTAACCACTTAACATGTGCCCCAGTCATTAACTATTTCCTCCTATAGGCAAAGGCATGACTTGCTTAGTAGAGCTGGCAGTTGCCCAAGTATGGGGGTAGGTGGGTAGGTAGAGGGAGGGAGTATTAAGGAAAGAGCCCGGTAGTAAAGAATCACTTTGGATAGCCTATTCATGAGCCACCTCACTCAGCAAACTTTTTCCCCCAGCATGCACCCTTCCAGACCTGCCCCCACCACACTATAGCAAAGAGAGGAGGATGGTACAAAAGGTGGCAATGTGAAGAGGAATACTAAAACTCTTCTTCTCACCTATTCCCCCCAAAACTTAACACATCCCTTTGTCAATTCCCCACATTGCAACTGTCTCACCCAGCCACCCGAAAAGAAAAATCTTTCTTCTCTAGAGCTCAGTGCTTTTGCACATATTACTCTGTTTCTTTTCATTGCAATGAAAAGGAGAAAGGCAGGGACAGGCATTTCTGTGTGTCAATCAGTTAATCAAATGTTTATTGAACACCAGTTCTATGCAAAATTTTAATTTAATATGTGCTTAGCAAGTCCTGCTGTATATTAGCAGCCGGGGGAGATAAAGTTTAGACAGAGTGAGGCCCTGACTTCATGGAGCTTCTATCCAGGTAGAAAGTTAGGGCTCATACAAAAATACTATGACACAATTCATATAACTTTTCAGAGAGGTAAGTTTGAGGAAGAAAAAAAAGTCCTTACTGCCCTGGGATTGAGGCAGAGGGATCAGGGAAGATTTTAAGATTTAGAGTAGGAAATTACCTTAGAGATCATCTAGTGACCAGATGCCAGTCTAATCCTCTTATTTTATGGATGAAAGAAACTGAGACCAGGAAAAGTTAAGTGACAAACCCAGAATTATAAGGGTAGTAAGTAGCAGAGCTTGGATATGAATCCAGGTCTCATGACCCCAAATTCTTTTAGAAAGTGGTGGTATTTGAACTGACCTATAAGGCACATGTAGCAATTCAACTTGACATGTAAAAGAAATGCTGCTAAGAATGATGGGGAATCTGTATGGAATCTAAGGCAATGGTTCTCTCTAAGGCCATTGTCTTTGCACTAGCCACTCTCCTTTCCTCATCTTAACTCCTTGGTGAACCGGTTCTACTCTAAATTATCCTCTTCTCTTGAGGTCCTACAGTCCCTTTATCAGGCAGTACTGATTGAGCCTTGTCAAGCCTCAGTCTTGAATTATTCATTATTTGCTCAGAACATAGTGCAGTGCTTGATGCATAGTAGGTGCCTAATAAATGTTTAATAACAGACTACTAACAATATAAATCAAACTTTAAGGTCATGAGCATTTACACACACACACACACACACACATTTATACACAAATATATAAATCAGAACATTATTAAACATTTACCTGCACACCATTGCCTAGATACCTTACAATTTCTTGGGGTAGAGGTGTGGGAAGAGTCAGTTTGAATCCCCCTGTTTAGAAACTACTGCTCTAGAACATTTGGCTGCTTACAGATGTCTCATGGGGCTCCTTTTCCTTCCTGGCTGAACTCTGAAAATGATGGTTAAGAGGCTCACAGTTTAGGTGGAACAGACTATGTGACTTCTAAGGCCTTTTCTGACTGAAAGTTTCTATGATTGCCTTGCCCTTTGAAATAGCAACAGAAAAGGTGAAAAATTGAGGAAAAAAAAGTTTATTTCCCCTGCGTAAAGGTTCACTTATAGGTCCGTGTTCCAACATAATTTAAGTTTTCAGGTCCACTGCTTCCCTTGGGTCAGTTGATGAGTGCCATAGCAAGAGAAACCAATCCCAAGCATTCCCAGGAGCAAAGCTGTATGTTGGATCAATGTGTCTGTGGTGCAGATTACCCTTTTCCTTGATGCTTGAGCATAGGAGGAAAACATGACAAATTGTTGCCAGTCACAGTGGTTTAGAGCAATATAAGGTAGTTAAATGGTTTATAATATACATGTTACATATACAATATTCTATAGCAGAAAAAAGGTAGGTCTTATGAGTTACATTGTGAATATTCTCCACATTTTAATTTTGGTGAGACAGCTTTCAGTTTAAAAAAAATCAGCAACACATATACATACAGTTTAGAATTTATCCCTGCTTCTATCTTCCCATAATTTAGCAAATATTGCACCCTTGCCAGCATGCTGGAGAACTTGAGATAATGATTTGCTTTCTTTTAGGAGAAGAGATGAAGTAGAACCTTCTGTTACCAGGAGACATCAAAAGTTTCTCCTTTTTACTGGCTGGCTTCCACAACCATCTCACTTTTTTCCCTATGTCTGTGAAATTAATTCTTCACTGAAATGCACCTCAGGCTTACACAATGATGATGATAATAGGAAAATATTGTTTATATAGATATAAGTTTGAATTTAGACTCAGACACTTAGTAGTGTGTTACCCTGGGCAAGTAACTTAGGCTGTTTGCTTCAGTTTCCTTATCTGTAAAACAGGGAAAATAGCATTTACCTCCAAGAGTTTTTGTGAGGATCAAATGAGATATTTGTAAAGTACTTAGCACAGTATCTGGCACATAGTAGGCACTATATAAATGTTTTATTCCCTTCTTCCCCCTATTCTCCTGAGGTCACGTAGGTAGTAAATCTCAGGCCAGATTTGAATTTACATTTTCCTGTATAGTGTTCTTTCCATTCTACCACCTAGCTTCCTAGCAGCTTATAGAATATAATAAACATTTCTTAATTAATTACTTTGTGCAGAGTATTGTACTAGAGAAGGTACCAAGCTTAGGAAAAATGCAGTAACCTTGAGCAGTTCATTCTGGTATAGGAATAAGATAAACACCAGTGACTACAATAGAATAGTGTGAGGAGGATCTGGGTTTTTGTTATCTGACCACAACCCATCCCAGAGGGAGGGCTGACTAAGGCACAAAGGTTTGAATGACCTGCCTAGGGTCATACTGTAGAGGTAGAATTTGAACCCAGATTTTCTTGGCTCTTAAGTCCAAGACTCTATCCTCGATCTCTTGCTGCCTTTGTAATGTAGTATCATGAGATGAGGCCTCAGGGTGAGAGGCAGTTAGGGGTTCAGGGAGTAGGTAGCTTTTGAGTTAGCTTTTAGTTAAAAAATGTACAGAGACTCCAGAGATTCCATAGACAAAGAGAAGGGAAAACATTCTAGGCTTAGGCCTAAGTCCTGCTCCAAGAGGAAAAAGGCAGAAAGGCTCAAATTAAAGTTTGTTTCCTCCTTCCCTCCCTTCCTTTTTCTTCCTAAAATTGGCTTTGAGGAAAACATCTTATTAGGGGAAATAGGCAATTAGTATGGAATGCTTTGGGAGACTAACAGAATATCCAGGTTCATTGTTGATCATTTGACCCTTCTCTCTCTGAAAGAGCAGGACATCCAAAAATAACATTAACTTTTTGGTAGAGGCAACAAGGAACAGCAAAAGGCATGTTGGAAGCTTGGTTCAGATCCCAAATTCTGCTACTTAATCTGACCTTGTGCAAGGCATATGACCTACCTGAGTGCAGCTCCAATGGACTGGCAATGTTGTTCGAATACAAAATGTACACTTGCCAAAAAGACTATTTTATAGAGACTCACACAGGGCAAGCATTCACAAGGTGGTCAGAAGAAGCGATACAAGGATGCTCTCAAGGTCTCTCAAGAACTTTGGAATTGATTGTGTGATATGGGAGACACCGGCATAAGACTGCCCAGCCAGCACGGCATTCCCACATCGGAGAAGGTGCTATGCTTTATGAGAAAAGCAGAATTGAAACAGCTTAAAGGAAATGCAGGATGCGCAAATTTGGAGTATCCACCCCAACTGTTTACATAGAATATTTGTGCCTGACCTGTGGTAGAGCATTCTGAGCTCCTATTGGCCTGATCAGCCACAGTTGGACACATTGAATCTTGACTCAAGCATAGTGATGTCATTTTGGTCCTCTTCAAGAACAAAGGACAAAAACCAACCAACCAACCAAGGCTTACAAATGAAAGTGTTGGCTGACGACCTCTGGGATACCTTCTGGCCCTAAATTTATAATCCCTTGACCTTCAACCTCTTTGTAAAATAACATAGATGGACGTGGAAAAAAAAAAACAACCATTCACTGGAGAGGTGAAGACTTGGTTGCTGCTTTCCATGCCTTCTTTTGGCTATACTACACCATCTTCCAGGGTCCTAAAAAGTTTTCTCTCCAGAAGGTATCTACTGGTTTGAGAAGAATTTCTGAATTTGTTCCTCAGTTTCCTTCATTGTTGTTCATTCTCCAATTATCAAGTTTAAGCTTAGTTTTCCCCCTGCCTTTCTCCAGTAGCTTAACTTCCAGTTATTTGAGTTTCCAAGGAGCCCTAATTGATCAATATTTTCCTAAGTCAGTCATTCAGGGAGGCAGCCACGGCCTGCGATTGATCTCCTCTCACTCTCCTGGTGCATTGCCACTCATTATTTTCCAAATTTCCCTATTGTCTCAAATCTGCTGTAACCAGCCTGAAGTCTAAGGGAGAAATGTTTATCACTTAATTACACATTAAGAGCACAGAATAAGTCTCCTTCCAAATGTTCAGCATTGAGTATTCCAAAATGATATCAATTATGAAAAAAATTATCATAACTCATTTACTTTTTAGCAGCTGCTTAATTAAGACTTTCATGAACTAATATGAAGTTAACCAGAAGTCAATGTTCTCTTGAGTTTACCGTCACAGTATTACAAGCTAGAATGTCTTTGAGCAAAATAGACATCAGTATTATAAAGCTCTAATTAAAAAAAGGAGTAATTCTTTTCTTACCTGCAGTGACCTTCTGTACAAAGGCCTAATCCTCCAGAGAGAAAAAAACATCTTCTCAAATTCTTCTTGCTATCAGGCTCCTGGCAAAAGAACTTCAGGATCTCACAGACACTGCAATGTGCCTTAAGTTGACATTTAATGAAATACAGAACCAAATTTGGTTTTTTCAGGACTTTCTATCCCCTAGTACATTAAAAAGCAATATCAGAGTGAGCAGGCATACAGCCTCAAACAAATATCCTTTCCGACTTGATACAATTCCTTTCATAAGCCCAGTACACTCCACAGTCTTATCAGTCTCTAAAACTTCAGTCAAGTTCACAAGCTGTCACACTCGATCCATCTGGGAGCCTTAGCTGTTGGCAGAAGGACTGAACCTTTGGGCTAGGGGCAAAATATATCCACAATGCAGTAGTTCTGCCCTGGGCTAAATCCACTCAGAAGAGAGGCTGCTCCTTATTGGTCCTAGCAGTTGCTTAATCAAGTAGACCAAAAACAAAAAACCAAAA
Source organism: Trichosurus vulpecula (assembly GCF_011100635.1). Classification (NCBI taxonomy): domain Eukaryota; kingdom Metazoa; phylum Chordata; class Mammalia; order Diprotodontia; family Phalangeridae; genus Trichosurus; species Trichosurus vulpecula. Next base: position 248,500,281 of record NC_050575.1, read on the forward strand.
AGCAATCAATGCCAAGGGTGTGGGGGAAGAATTTCTTATCAATCAATCAATTCACTACAATGTGTATTGACAGTGTCTCATGTGACCCTCCTCCCCAATTAACTAAGAACTGACATAGAATATAACTGGGAATTGGAGAAATGATTTACATTGCCAAGTAATCTTTGAAAAAATGATGTCTAATATTTGTATATGGAAACAGACATACACAGAGAGAGCGTTATTTTCTACCAGCTTTGCTTGATGCCATTTAAATCTGTAATCCAGTGCTTATAACTCCACAGGTTCCAATCCCCATTGTTATTTCTTCATGCCAAACTCTTATTGAGAATAATGGGAGTTCTGCCTTCGGAAGGACAAATTGGGCTACTAGTCATCTGCCTTTAAATTGATTTATATGCCATGAACCAATGACATGATTTTACTACAGATTAGAAAGAAATATGGAGTTGATTCTGAAAGAACACAAACTGAAAAATATCTCTCCAATGACTTTAAAAAGGCCAGGGGAAAACGCGCACGTGTGTGTGTGTGTGTGTGTGTGTGTGTGTGTGTGTGCACGCGCGTGAATACTGACTCCTTCCTCATTACGCCTGGGGATGTCACCTGCAGATCCTTGCCTTGAGGACAGCCTTTCTTTGAGGGGAAACAACTTTAAAATGAAAGCTTTGCCCTTCACTTAACACAATTGGAAAAAAGAACTGAGAACTTCTGACCCTAGTCTAGATTTTATTCCAGCCCCCAATCCTACCTTACTTTCCATTACTTTGGCCATGGTAGCCTCCCAGGGAATAAATTCTAATGTACATTAGAACATTCTGCTTCCAAGTTATTGGTTTAGACTTATTTCAAACCTCTCTCTGTCACCTACTCTAGGTTTCTGTCAGATTGGATCAATTTATCATTGATTTAGAGCTAGAAGATTCCTTAGAGGGTGTCCATTCATTTTACAGGTGAAGAAACTTCTGACCCAAGAAGTGAAGTACTTGCCAAAGTTCACTCAAATAGTAAGTGACAGGGTGGGGATTCAAACTCAGATCCTCTGATTTCAAATCAAATACTCTTTCCAGTACTACGAGCCAAAGGGGACAAGTTTCTATCCCCAGTCTCATTCTGCCCTCTTTTGTTTCCCTTATATCCCTTTCTTTCTGACCTTTCCTCTCTCTGGGAATGGTTTGCTTCATTTTTCCTTGAGTTCAAAGCCAACTCAGTTATCACTTCCTCTTTTGAAGCCTTCCTCCCTTACTCTCCCACTTCTCCACAAGTGATCTCTTTCCCCAAATTTTCAATCCTGTAACTTCTCGTTTGTACATTTCTCACTGCTATGGGTTTGTTCATGTGTTCTGGACTATGTTTTTTTTTTAATCTATCTTTGTACTTTCACTATAGTACTTAGCACATAGTAGATGCTTAATAATATTTGTGAAAGTTAATTAAAGTCTGGGCAGCTCAGATTATCCTGTTTTTTAAAGTGAAGCCTTTCAAGGTTTAAGGATTAGGGCAAGGAATATCAGTGGTGGACAAGAGTTAATCTAAACAAGATCCCAAAAGAGAATTGAGGATAAATTAATCACATTTTAAAACCCACAACCTCAGGGAATTAAAGGGTGTGAACTTGCTTCCTTCAACACAGATTTTCTTTTGTCTTTGTAGCCTCAGGACCTAGTGAAGGGAAGGGCACACAGTAGGCATTTAATTTATTGGATTGTATTGTGAAGAAAAGAGATTACACAGTCATATGCAAGTGTGATTTACTGTTATTCATTTTTGGATTAAGCTCTATATTTGTTACAGATTATGGGAACTCTGGAAGTCCCAGAGAAGGAAAATAAATTCTTTTACAAACATCAGATTCAGGAATCAAACCCAAGTTTTCATATTCCAAATACAGAGGTCCTGTTCTGTATTTGTGTGATTCTGGTTACCCTTGTGATGGGGGTAGTGGTGGCATCAGGCAGAGTGGGAAAAGAAGGAGGGAGGTGAGCAATGAGTGGTACAAAGGGCTCTGTTATCTTTCCAAAGATTTTTTTCCTCTGCTTATTTGGCTCCAGTCCTAACTCCGAAAACCCAGGGCAATATTGAACAGATATTACTTGATAGGCTCCTTTGACCTCACCAATTACAGACATGCTCATGTGATTAGGTTAGATTTCATAATCAATCAACATTTATTATGCTCCAACTATGTGCTAAGCACTGTGTTTTCCATAGAGGGAGAAGTTCTGGCAGCAAGAATTCCCAATCCTCCTGTTCCCCTATCCAGGGGCTCTGCTGATCTGCTGTCTGTGTCAACACTAATAGTCTGAGATCCTCCCTTTGCATGCAGTTTCTTCCTGTTACGTTCACTGAAGTTTTCCCTTGCTTTCTCTCTTCAGATCCTTTCTCCCTCTTCCTTACCTTTCTTTTCAGTTACTGTGAAAAACATGGTTTTGGGGATCATTGGACTTCCTAGGCAGGGCCAAAGTCCTGAGGAAGAACCCTGTGATAATCCCTAGGGAAGGCTGTACAGACCACAGGACTCCCAGAGGAAGACCAAGTGGTAGCCATTCCTTAATCCATGGGGATCACAGGGCCTCCTAGGGGTCAGACCCTAAGGAAGATCCAAGCGATGGCCCCTTAGGATGGCGGTAAGATCACAAGGCTCCTGAGACAGGGCCGGAAGTCCCAAGTGATGTCCCCTTAAGAAGGCCGTGCAGACCACAGGGTTCCCCAAGGGAATCCAGAGTGGTAGCCCTCTTAACACCACAGTGGGGATCACAGGACACCCCAAGACAAGATCCAGGAGTAAGCTCAATGAGCTTCTGCTACCTGTTGCTTCCCTTCACTTAACCTTAGGAAAATCCGTGTGATTTGCCCATTCACACCCAAAGAACTCAAGAGCAGAGTGGGCAGAGGAAGGCATTTTATCACGTTCCCCGAGAGAACAGGTGCAGTGCTCACAGGAACACTCACACTGATACAGCTGCAGGAGTGGGGGTGGTAACCATTCCCTCCACTCCTGCTAGAGTCATGGTTAGTTTACAATCTTTATTTTTTACATAGTTTTCCTAGGTTATACAGTTTATATAAATAGGATAATAAGGATACAGAAGCAAAAGTGAAGTTAATTAGATTTTCCTTGTCTTAGTTTAGGATTAAACTATATTCTTTTACTTCCCCGACTTTCCCTCTTTAACATATGCAAATCAGTAGGCTTGGATTCTTGACCAAGACCAGACCCTAGATAAGCTTGAACAGGTTCAAGTGGGTTTGGCCTCTCTAATTCCCTAGACTGCCTTCTCAAAAAGTATGCACATGTGTACAAGCCTCTGACCTCTCACCTGACCGACCTTGAGTCCTGGTCTCTGCTAAAGCTGGGGTGGGGGAGGGCAGGGAAGCACACCTTTAGTTCTGTGGAAACAAAACTCCTCCTCCCATTTCTTACAGTTACCTTTGTGTGAAGAACTGCTTAGCTGTTTCTCCACTTCTCCCACCTTCTCCCTCCCCCTCCCCCTCCCCCTCCCCCTCCCCCTCCCCCTCCCCCTCCCCCTCCCCCCCTCCCTCCCTCCCTCCCTCCCTCCCTCCCTCCCTCCCTCCCTCCCTCCCTCCCTCCTGGTGCTTCAATATAGTTTGAGCCATATTTGTATTTCAGTATCCCAGACTAATACACTGATTGGCAGAGATAATGTTTACAAATTGAGCACATGCTGACAAGCTTCCTTTTAATCTCTCTCTGTTTTCCTTATATTTCTCTTTTTTTCCTCCTCCCTTTTAAATTGACTATCAGCTTGTGATTGCTAGGGGATCCAGTGGATAGTATTCAGGACTTCGAGTCAGGAATTTTTGAGTTCAAATCCTACCTCACTTAAGGGCTCTGTGTCCCTCTCAGCCTCTCAAAGCATATGCCTCACAGAATTCTCGTTAGGATCTAAAAGCACTTCGTAAACCTTCAAGGTTAATATAATTACAAGAACAATAAGTATTTATGTTGTTCAGTTATTTCAGTCTTGCCTGACTGTGACCCTATTTGGGGCTTTCTTGACAAACATTGAAATAGTTTGACATTTTCTTCCTCAGTTCATTTTACAGATGAAGTAAGTGAGACAAACAAGGTTAAGTGACTTGCCCAGGGTCACACAGCTAGTACATGTCTAAGGCTGGATTTGAATTCAGGTCTTCCTGACTCCAGGCCTGGTCCTTTATCCACTGAGCTTGTCTAAGTATTCATTTAGTGCTTTAAGGTTTTGCAATATGTATTATCTCATTTGATCCTTACAACAATTCTGTGATGTAGGTACTATTATCTCCATTTTACAGATGAGGAAACTGAGTCTGAGAAAGGTTAAGTGACTTGTCCAGAGTCACACATCTAGAAATATCTGAGGTAGGATTCAAACACAGGTCTTCTTGATTCCAAATCCAGCCTCCTATCCATTGCACCATCTGGTTGCTATACATGTATATATATGTATGTATGTATGTATACATACACATATATGATATTATTGCTAGAGAGATGTTGTGGTATAGAGACTATAGTATTCTAGATTGGAAGTCTAGAAGATCTGACTTCAAAATCAAACTCTGAAACTTATTAACAGTGACTCTCGGCATGCGTGTTAAAATTATATCTTATTCTGGTCCCCTTGACAACCACCCCCTTCATTATAGTAAGTGGATAAGTAGCCAGTATAAAATAGCAACAACAGGAAGTAAGATTGCAAAGAAGAACCTGGAAGTCACGTACAGACCATGCCAAAGATCAAAGAAGCATGATTTACTAACTGTTTCCTACATTAACCAAAATTCACATTCCAGTAATATGTGCTAAATCAGGGTAAGCCACCTAGGCTTTTCTGTCAGAACCTTTTGGTCGTATGACATGTAAATCTCAGAAAAGTTCCAGAAGACCAGTAGAACACCAAATGGTGTTGATAACTTTGGGATGCTGAAGACATGTTAACTTTAAAGTTTTACTGACAACTTTGAGATAACATGGATATATTAATGAACTAACCCCAAGGTGGCATGGATAAGTTAATCTATTCCCTGAAAAAGTACTATAAAAAGGAGACCTCAAACTCCTGCCCTCCCCACCTTTCTCAGCATTCTTCCATCTCCAGCTGGGTTCATGTTGTCAAATGCTCCCAACTCTACTCCATGAGGGATTCTCACTGCTTCTCCTTTTCCCTACTATTCCCCATGCTGCCTGCCTTCCTCTAATACCCTGTAGCCTTCCACACCATCTGTCTGTATCCTTTCTTCCTGTCACTGATTTTTCTCTGCACTATTAAAGTGTGATTGCAGTCTCACTTTCTGCTGCTATTGTGTCTCTCCCAGCAAATACTCAAAGAACTGGAGGTGTCTGCCCCCATTTCATAATTTCATAAATTAATTAGCAATCCAGCATGCCACCTAACCTCCATTTGATTCTAGAAACTTTAAGACTTTTTTTTTAAACTAAGGGTGAAGAGAATTTTCACACTGTCTGACTTCATGTACTTAAAAGGGAGGTTGAAGGTCTTTACAAATCCAAAGAAACAAAAACCAAATAACCTACTAAATTGCTCTGGGTATGTTAGTCTTATTTTAATCAAAGATGAAACAAGACCCCGTGCCAGCTCTCAAATAGCTTACAATCTTATCAGAAGATAAGACATTTATACAAATGACTACAGTATAGATTAGAACATAAGTGCATAGGAGAAAACAAACCTAGAAGGATCAGAAATTGAGGAGTGATCACTCTTAGTTGGGATATGTAGTGGGGAGTATTTAGGGGGGGAGGTGGGGATTTAGGGAAGTCTTCTGGAGGAGGAGGCTCCCAAGCTGTGTTTAGAAAGAAGAGAAAGATCAGAGGTGTGGAGTGAGTCTTTCCTAGGAATCTGCCTGTGTAAATGGAAAGAAATGGCAAGCTGAGATGAGAAAACAGGCTGGTAACACAGTTTGGCTGCAAGGGAAGTTTAATGAAATAAAAATTTGAAAGGTAGATTGGAAGTGAATTTGTCTTTTTTTTTTGCAGGTACTGGGGAGCCACAGAAGGTTATTCTGAGTGTCTGATATGGGGTCTGTGTTGTGTTTCATTTATGTAACCTGAGTATCTAGTACAAACTGTCTGTTGAATGCAAAAACAAAAAACAAACAAAAACCAGGAACTGTATTGAAAGATACACTAAAAGCCCCATACTGAAATTACTTGGGCAGTGGTATGGATATGCACTGAAGAAAAAAAGAGGTTGGACACATAAAGATAAGTTCATAGAATCACAAATCACAGTTTAAAGGGACCCCAGAGGCCATCTTGTCTCACCCCATTTTTTATAAAGGAGGAAGCTGAAGCCAAGAGAAGTTAATGACTTTGTCAAAGCCACACAGACATTATGTCAGAAGCAGGATTTAAATCCATGTCCTCTGAGTCTAGAACTAGTGTTCTCTCCACTACACCACACTTTGGAGGACATTACAATAGTTTTAATAAGTACAGCTGAAAGCCTGAACAAGGGCTTAGGAAAAGGAAAAAAAACAAGCCATACGAAAAGTGAAAAGAAAGAAACGGATGCAAGCTATGTGAAGGTAGAATCCATAGCACATGGGATTGCTGGGTAGGTGAGGGGAGAATTGGATATCTCATTTCTATAGAACCTTAAGGTGTATAGAGTACTTCGCGCCCCCAATAAACCTATGATATAGATTAATGAAAGTATTATCACCCACATTTCATAGATAAGGAAACTGAGAAGACAGGTAAAGTGACTTGTCTGTGGTCAAAGGAGTAAAACTTATGGCTTGGTATGTACCAGGTAGCCTGAATCAGATTAAAATGTAATTGGGAAATGTTTAACAAAATAAATAAAAATATGATGCAACATAGATAATACTAATTTGTGGTTTTCTAAGTCACTATGTGCCTACAGGGATCCCTTTCTATTGGAAAGGGATCTGAGTCAAGATTTGAACCTAGGTCTCTTGATCCTAAGTCTAGTGCCCTTGCTACTTCCTACTCTGTACTGCCTTGATCAGGTTCTGAAGTGGGCTGAATATTAGGGAATTGTAGTCAGGGACAGGTTTTGGGGACGTTCACAAGTTCTGTTTTGGATACATTCTTTGATTTTTTTTTCCTCTTCTGGTTAGTGGCATGGATAGAAGAAAGATTTCTTAGTCAAGATGTAAAACCAACAAGATGTAAATTCCTTCTTAGCTAGAATTATGTGCCTTCTAGACACAGGCTGAGAGATGAAGTCACTTGAATAATTTATTCACTCCTTCATTTAACATATTTTTAGAGTGCCTACTGTGCACTTATATACTGCTGGAAATAGAAGAAAAAAGACATGGTTCCTGCCTGCAAGTCCATACAGCTAATTTATCATTTAGTAGTTTTAGGGACATAATAGAAGCTCAAGAAATGTTTAATTTATGAATCATTCTAATAAATTTTTCTTTAAATGAATAAAAAACCTATCATGCCAGCTCTGAAATGAACTAGACATCTGGAATCAGTGATTTAAAAAAAAAACCCAATTGAAAAATTTTAGTTTGGAATTTAGCCAATTGATTTTTCTCTCCTTTTTCCTGGTTTGAAGTTTATTCATCTCTGTTTGATATCTCATTCCATGGTTTCTGGGTTGTTCCCTGCTGCTCATAAAGGGAATTTTAAAACACAACCTGTGTATAAAACAATATTTTGTATTTCTAAAAAAAAATCCTAAAGGAAAACAGGGGGCCCATTTATAAATGAAGCATAACAGGAAAAAAGAAACATGACTGGAAAAAAATGTAGAGCTATTAGCTAAAATAGTAAAGAGAATCCCAAAGGTAAAAGAGACCTCTAAGGCCATAGTCCAACCCGAACAGGAATCTTTTCTATAGCATTCCTAATAAATATAGTCTTCAAGTTTCTGCCTGAAACTTCAAGTAATGAAGTAACTGCTACTTTTCAAAGCTCCCGAATTTCCAAGGGTGGAATGCACTCTTAACTCACCTCTACTTCAGAGAGTCCCTAGCATCCTTCAAAGGCCAGTTCAAGAGCCACCTCCTACAGGAAAGCTATCGTATTTTCCCTGGGTGCTGTTACACTCCCCTTGAGGTTACTCTATATCTATTCTGTATTAAATTTTCTATGTACATCTTCTTGTTCCCATCCAGTCCCCATGTACATTCCTGGAGGTCAAAGCACTTAAGAAATATTTGTTGAATGAATGAGATGGCCCAATACACTTTTGGGAGGGTTCTAATTGTTAGTATCTCCTTCATATTGATCCAAAATCTGATTCTCGACATCTACCTATTGTTCCTAGTTCAGCCCTCACGGGCCAAGTAGAACAAATCTAATCCATTTTCTTTGGAGAAGGAAATGGCAAACCACTCCAGTATCTTTGCCAAGAAAACCCCAAATGGGGTCATGAAGAGTTGGACATGACTAAAAACAAACAAACAGACAAGATCGAATCCACTTTCTATATGATGTTTGTCTTCAGATACTTAAAGACAGCATGTCCCTCCTAAACTTTCTCTTCTCCAGAGTAAACATTTCAAGTTCCTTCAAGGGACTTAGTTACCATTTGCTCTCCAGTTTTCTCACTATTCTAGTCATCCTTTTCTTGTAATTCCCCATTGTGACAATTTCATTTGCCACAAGCTCTTTGCTCTTAGGGAATAGAAAATGTGCTGGTTAAATCTGGATTATAGACAAGGATTGATTCTACAGTATAGGGGAGACTTGTGCTCATCATTCCAGAGAAGTTGTAAAACAATTAATAGAAAACTTCATTGGCCATTATGGAAAACCCCCCACTATTATGATAATTTTAAAATCAAAATAAATATTTATTAATCATCTACCGTACTCAACTGCTCTGTGCAGGCATTAGAGATGATACAATGTTTAGCTAGCACCCAATCCCTGCTCCCAAGGAACTTCTAGATAAGTAGAAGGATTAGCTATCTACATAAGATAATTATTCTTCTTTGAAAAGTGGTTAGAAATGACTAAAGAGCAGGTATTATTAGTTTAGGGAATTATATGAACAAAGGACATAAAGGCATCAGAGTATGCCGGACTTCTGGGGGCTGAGAGCTATCCAGTTTGGTTAGATCATAAAATGTGTGAAGGAGAGTTATTATGTGATAATAGTAGCTTGGTTTCAGATTGTATGGCTTTACATGCCAGGAATTTGAACTTTACTCAAGGCAAAAGAAAACCACTCTAGATTTTGGAGCAGATAAATTTGATAAAGATCTAATAGCCAAGATGTATAAGGAATTTTATTCAAAGAATTGAGCTTATAGTATATAAGACCAAAAGTCATTCCCTAAAAGATAAATGATTAAAGGATATGACCAAACAGTGCCCCAAAGGATTGTAAACTCTTAACCATATAAAAGAATGCTCTAAATAACTAATAACAAGGGAAGCAAAAATAGAAACAACTCTGAGGTTTTACCTTACACCTAGCAAATTTGCAAAGATGGCAAAAGATGGTGATAGTTAATGAGTTAATGTTCAAAGGGTTGTAGAAAAAACAGACACACTAATGCATTGTTAGTGGAGCTGTGAATTAGTCCAACTATTTTAAAAAGCACCTTGGAATTGAGCTAAGAAAGTAACTAAAGTGTTCATCCTACAGAGACAGTGTTGACTCTCTGCCAGGAACTGTGCTAAGCATCAGATGCAAATAAAAGCAAGCAATTATCTTTCTTCCTGGAGCTTACATTCTAATGGGGGTAGGGTGGGGGAAGGGATAGGATACATGAAGGGAAGATTTTAAAGATGAAGGATATTCATAGAGAAACAATTATAAGAAGATGGGGTGTATTGTGGATACCTGGTAAGTCAGAAGTTGCAGTGGAGGAAAGCTGATGAGGATTCCTGAAATGCAGGTAGAATGTTGGAAGAGATGGCGGGAAGTCTTTTACCCAGGGATCCTATTGCTAGTCCCATAGCCTAAGGAAGTCACTGATAGAAAGAGAGGGCCCAAGTACACCATCATGTTTGTAGCAATTTTTTCTTGTAATAGCAAAGAACTAGAGACAAAGTGGATGTCCATTGAGAAAGTAATGCCTAAACAAGGTGGTACATGAATTAATAGAATATTATTGAGCCACAGTGAACAATGAATATGATGAATATAGAGAACCATAGGAAGACATACAGGACCTGACGCAAAATGAAATAAGCAGGATCAGGAAAACTATGACTACAGCAATGTAAATTGCAACAGCAAGAATACAAGTAAAACTGAATCCTGGAAATTTAATGACCAAACTTGACCCCAAAGAAGAGATAAGAGAATACATCTCCCTTCTTTGTAAAGATGGAAGACCATGGGCATGGAACTGTACACACACACACACACACACACACATACACACACACGTTAATGTACAATGAATACACACATGTATGCATATATAGGGTATATATGTGTGTGCATATACACATACATGTCACCAACCATTACACACATATACTGTTCCATACCAATGTTAGAAATGCATACACATATATACATAATGTACGCACATATAAATATAAAATGTCAGATGTGTTTGATGTGTTGGCTAGTTCCGCTGAATTTTTTTTCTTTATAAAAAATTCTTTAAATTCTCTACTACTAGAGGCAGCTAGGTGGTGCAGTGGACAGCTCTTTGGACCTGGAGTCAAAATGACTTCAGCTGTGTTGTTGAGTAGTTTCAGTCATATTCAACTCTTTGTGACCCCATTTGGGATTTCCTTGGCAAAGATACTAAAGTGGTTTGACGTTTCCTCCTCCAATTCATTTTATAGATTAGGAAACTGAGGCAAACAGGGTTAAGTGACTTGTTCAGGGTCACACAGCTAGTAAGTGCCTGAGGCCAGATTTGAACTGATGAAGATGAGTCTTCCCAGCTCCAGGCATCAAAATCTATCCAGTGTGCCACCTAGCTGCCTATAACTAGCAAATCATTTAACGTCTATCTTCCTCAGTTTCCTTATCTGTAAGATGGGTTTAATAATAACACCTATTATTGTTGTTGTGAGGATAAAATGAAATAACATCTATAAAGTGCTTTGCAAACCTTAAAGCATCACGTAAATGTTAGCTATGATTATTAAGAGATGGCTCTCTGGGAGGTGAGGGAGAGGAAGAGCATATTGGTAATTGTATATATATATATATGTATAATGTGTATGTATGCAATAGATATTATATGTATAATGTATATATGTAATATATGTATATATAATGTATATGTGTAATATATTATATATGTAATGTATAAACAAAAGACATATATTGTTTAAGATCAGATAAATATGGCACCTGAATATAGGATGAGTCAGAGGAGAGATAGGTAGCTTTGTGATAAAGCTGTTGCAATAGTCTATACCTCATAGGATTTAGAGCTGGAAAGAGACCTTTGAAGCCATCTAGCCTACTGCCTGGCACACAGTAGGCCTTTACTAAATTTTTATTCAGTCCAACTTACCTCATTTTAAAGATCAGGAAGGTGAGTCCCCAAAAGTTTAAATGACTCATCTCAGATTAAACAAATAGTTAATGACAGAGGCAAGATTTAAACTTTGGTCTTTCAGCTCTAAATGTAGTTTTTTTCTCCCGCTGTACCACAGTGTCTTATCCTCAGGCAAGTGGATGCCAATGAGTATGTTGGGGGTAATAAAAGTAGAAAATTAATTGTCTGACTTAAAGATAGAATGGGGTACTAGGAACCATTTCACTGCTGGGAGGCACCAGTTATAACTAGCATCTCCTGTTTTGAGATGAGAAGGAATATTTCTCCTAAGCTTTCGCCATTATTGTTCAGTGGATTACTTCACAGGGCTAGCTCCAGAAGTGTCTTTACCCAGGAGAGAATGGTTGAAGCTCAGCTAGATAAATGACTGAAGTGTCATAAACCTAATTGCCGATGATAGGATTTCAAGTATTGTGCTGTCTATCCCTATTGGAAAATATTGGGTCAAATGAATGTGCCCGGGATCAGCATGGACAAGTTTATTGAACCTTTGAATTTAGACACAGTGAAGGCTCAAAATCCAAAGCATGGTTTAAAGTAGCTGCACAGGCCCAAGGAATAGAGAAGGAGATTGAATAAGCTGATTCTGAAGCTTCTCTCAAAATCACTGCATAGATAGTAACATAGTTCACTTACCTTATCCTAGAATTTCAACCTCGTATGACTAAAAATACAATTTACAATGACTAATGAAGAGTTTAATAATTTAGAAAACATTTCCTTTCCAAAAGGTACCAGGCTGACTTCTTAACTTCTCAAGCAAGTTCCAAGATCTTTTCTTTATTTAAATGACTTTATGATGCTAAAGTCATGAGCACAGGAGGAACAACAAAGCCTGAGAGGGAACAAAAGGATTTGTAGTTCAGCAGAAAAATTACTGAATTTGGAGGCAAAATAGTTGGAATGGAGTGTCCCTCCATGTATACTAGTTTTGTGACCCTGAGTAAATCAGTTTAATTCTCTGAGCCTCAGTTTCCTCATCTGTAAAAGGGGGACTTTGTACTGAAAATGTGCACTACCATTTGTAGTAGCATTTTTTTTCTTCTAATAGCAGAGAATTGGAAACAAAGTAGCTGTCCACTGATGGAGTAATGACTAAACAAGGTGTGGTATATGAATTAATGTAATATTGTTGAGCTGTAAGAAACAATGAATATGATGAATATAGAGAACCATGGGAAGACATGCATGACCTGATGCAAAGTGAAATAAGCAGGATCAGGAAAACTATATACACTATGGCTATTGCAATGTAAATGGCAACAAGAAGAATACAAGTAAAACTGAATCCTGAAATAATAGTATTCCAGGTGAGGAAAGTGCCTTTTAAATGTTAAAGTTCTTTGGAAAAGTGAGTCATATCAGAGAAGGCTTCTTGGAGGAGGTAGAATTTGAATTGGTTGGGCTTCTAAGGGTAGGTTAGATCAGTGGTATCAAGCTCATGTAGAAATATGGGCCTCTAAACTGAACTTAAGGATTCCTGCAGGCTTAGAAATCCCTTATTCACTTAGAAAACCACATATTAACATTATCTAGTTTCCATTGTATTTTTATTTATTTTATTGACTCTTTCCCAGTTACACATTAATCTGGTTCAGGCATACTTAAGAGTGTTGCTAGGTGGCATTTGCATATTTGACACCTCTGGGTTAGTTTCTGAGAGGTGGAGAGATATAGAATTGAAGAGTCAGAAGGGAAGTCAAAGGTCATCTGGTTCAATCCACACCTAAATGGAATCCTTATTATAATGTGTGTAACACTCATCATGGGAATAATGAGGACCCCAAGATGAGGACCTTGAGGATCAAGAAAGAGTTAGATAAGACTAGAAAGGCTGTTTGGATGTAAGACTTTGAATGTCAGGCTAAGGAATGTCATATTTGTTATTTGACAAGGAGCCACTGAAAGTTTTTGAGAGAGGAAGTAACATAAACTGACCTGTATGTTAGGAAAATTATTCTGGAAAAAGTATAGGATGGATTACAGGGAAGGGAAACTGAAACATGAAACCCAAGAGGAGGCTTTTGCAGTAATGGAAGGGAGGAATAGCAATGGTACTAAGGTGGTGGCATGTAGCAGGGGAAATGTAGAGGAGGGGATGATCCTAAGGCATAATGTGGAGAAATGGCCCAAGGGATTTCATGACTGGGTGGACATAGAGGGTTATGGAGAAGGAGAAGCCAAAGATAGCTCTTAACTTGTTTGAGGATGGGTGACTGGGAAAATGTTGGCACCATCATTTGGAGGATTGTTGATAAATTCAGCTTTGAACAGGCTGAGTTAAAGGTTTGACATGATCCCTGACCCTCAAGGACCTTATATTCTTAGTTGTGTTTTTGTTGAGGCTAGGGAGGGAAATAGATTAGGTCAGGTGGGGACGTGATATCTGTGTTTAGGCATTTGAGGGGCTGTCATGTGAAGAAGTTACACTTGTTTTTCTTAGGTCCAGAGAAAAGAACTTAAAATGAGCTGTGAGGGGATGGCACAAAGAGGCAAATATGGGCTTGATGTAAGGAAAGACTTCCACACAATGAAATGTATGCAAAAGTAGAAGGAGCTGCTGAGGAGGTAGTAGGTTCTCCCACCCAGAAAAGCGTGGATGACAACTTGGATACGTTGTAGAGATCATGCATTATTTTTCAAGTACAGGTTAGACTGGGTGGCCACTGAGGTCCCTTCCAACTCTGAGATTCTGTGATTCTATAATTTTGTGACAAAAAATTCCATGCCTTATCACTTGCTGGCCTTCATGCCTGGCATTCTCTCCCTGCTCACCTCTACCTCCTGGCTTTCCTGGCTTCCTTCAAGACACAGCTCAAATCCCTCCTTCTGTAGGACTTTTCCAGTCCCCTCACACTCATGCCTTCCTTCTGAGTTCACCTTCCATTTGTACTGTATATAAAGTTTTTGTATATTATTTCTCCTATCAGAATATAGGCTTCTTAGGGCAGGGCCCATGTTTTTTGCATTTCATTCTGTCCCCAGCACACAGCATATTGCTTGGCACATAGTAAATGCTAAATAAATTCTTACTGGCTGACTTCTTGAGATATATGAAAAAGGGAAAAAAAAATAGTATACCAGTCAGCAGATATATCAAATGAGTGGTATAGATAAGGAAGGCTATAGACTTATTGATTGATCCAATTTAGAAGAGAGAGATTGCCATGGTCCCCAATCTGTATCAATTAGTTTCTTGGGATTGGAAAGTGAGGCCCGGGTGTGTGTTGACCTATACAGGGCACTTGTTCCCTTGAATGTAAGTGAGATCTCTTCTCTGTCAGCATGGGCATGATAGGTATCTAAGTTACAGTATCCTAAGTCCAGTATCCAGACATGATCTTGTGATCCTCTCTTACCTTGTGTGAAAAGGACCCTGGGATTATACTGTTTCTGCTTCCAGCCTTGACATTTTCTCAGCTGTTTTTCTATTCAAGAGATTTTAGCTACTGGATTTACATTTCCCAAATTCTATTTCATTCTTGCTCCTAGAGACCCTAAAGCAACAGGCAGATTTTAAATAAATCAAATACGATATGTAAATATTTAACTGACAGAAAATGTTTGATTTTGAATCTTGGCGTACATGGGATTATCTCACAATCTTTTGACATTTAAAAAATTTAGTATAAATCTCATACTTTCTCTTCCTGTTCTTCCCTAAGGATGTCAAGACTATACTTTGCAAAGGGGCATAAATTCCACATTTCAAACAACTAATCCAAAAAGGGCCTTCTGCTTTATTTCCACCTTGACCAGTTAAAAAAAACCCAACTAATTCCCTTGCTCTTACAATTTTGCTCAGCAAATAAGAATTCTGGCCTTCCTTTTAGGCAGTGTTAACTACATCATCCAATTTCAGTGTTTTCAGAATTGAACCTTACATGGTGCTGTTGAGTCTATCTGTAAAATGAGGGGACCGGACTAATGTCTATTGTTGCAATGACTTCCTATGATGCTATAAGAAATATTTTCAGCCCACATGCAGAAACCATCCCACTTGCAAATAGCTCTCTGAACAAACTTCCTAAAGGCTGAAAAATGAATGAATGCATGAGAAAGCATTAAGTGCTTACTGTGTGCCAGGTACTGTGCTAAGTTCTGTATATATGCATTTTTTTAAGGGCTGGTTCCTGCCCTCAAGGAGCAGCATATATGTAAGTTTTGGTCAGGGAAGTCACAGAAATGGTTAATGGAATTGTAGAGCAATTAATTGACATGTTGTCTCTGGGAAGGATAGTGTTGCTTTGGTTATTGGTCTAAGTGTTAGAGGAAGAAAGGAGATTGAGATGCGGGGAGGGGTGGGTTAGGGAGCATGGTGGGAAGATGTCTAGAAAATCACAGCATTGGGGGTCTAGAACCAACTGAAATATCAACACATTTGGAAAGAAAGAGTTAATGAATAATGACACTGTGATGTTGTTATTGGTATTTGTGAGAAGTACAAAGCAATGGTACTTATTAGAAGGTAGGAAATTCATATTTTAGGAAATTGATTTGGAAAAGAGAGGGCATCTGATATAGAGGAATGAACATGTAATTTGCACTCAGGGATCTGGGTTTAAATCCTAGCTTTGCTACTAAGTAGTTATGTGATATTTGGTAAGTTTCTTTCTTCTTCCAGGTCCCAATTTCCTCATCTGTAAAATGAATGAAATTAGATTAGATTATCATGAAGATCCCTTCTGGCAAAAAGTCATATGATCATACTTAGAATTGTAGTCAGATTTGTCATTGATTGGGTGTGTGGGGCACATGGTGAACAGACACAACACCCCCCACCTCTTACGGCTACTAAGTTGTTTGCTCATTAAGTTTCTCAGTCTCCCTCAAGGTTTATGAATTCTAGGGCATGGGTATTTCATAGACTGCTAAAAATTGTCTGTCTTCACTTCAGTCTGAGATGAAAAAAAACTGCACACTGACAGACTTGGACACAAGCCTACTGGTCATGCACTTTACAATAGCTTCATATAACAAAAATGACAATAGGCATTTAGAAGAATAGGTTTCACTTACAGGTAATGATGACTGAAGCTGACAGGGGTTGAACCTCTTTCCCTCTGGACCCAATTTTTATCCCATAAATCAAGGAGAAATAGAAAGTGAGTGGGCAGGCCAGTAAATAAACGAAGAGTGGCTATCCTGTTCCAGGGAATGGGTGGGGAAAGAAAGGTGTGGACTGGACTCCAGGTGTCTCACCAAACACAGAAGCTGCTGGTTCCCAGTCAGCTCTCTCCAGTCCATCTCTCCAAGTGACTTTTCCCTCTCTCCACCATGTGACTTCCCAGAAGTCTGCTTAAGAAAAAAAAAGCTGTATGCAGTAGAGATTCACATATGAACCTCTCTTTCCACTCTCTTTTGTACGTGGAAACATTCATGTTTATAAACTTAATTTCAAAAGAATAATGGGAAATTTTTACTGGAAAAACAAAATCCTTTTCAAGGTCAATAGAAAATATTGGAAGCGTTAATGGTACAAAATGCAAACCTTTAACCTTTGTTCCTCCTGTATCTTGCTGAAAATATGTCTGGAGAAGGGGTTACAGAATAATGATGATGAAACTGTTCATTAAACTAGTCATACCCTTTCTTCCAGAAATTTCTCTAAAATGCTCATAGTATTTCATTGTATGGCATATTTCATTTTATTCCCCAGTGATTAAGGAACGCTTGAGAAAAACTATGAGCTCTGAATGTAATGAAATGTTATTACACAGTAAGAAAGTATGTAAGGAGGAATTTATTTTCTTTTCATAGTATTATGTCATGTCCCATAGTATTTCATGGGTATAAGTCCATCAGTAGAAATATTTGATCAATAAAAATGTAATGTACACTTGAAATTGTCCTGTATGTTGTGCTCCTTCATTAGTGCTTGAGAACCCACAAGGCTGCAAAGGTTATTCTATCAGTAGAAAATGTTGGCCTTAGAGTATGGAAATGAACTGTCAGATCTCCTCCTCCCAGGATATCTAGGAATCATCAGGACCTTAGGCATATTACTCAACTGCTCTAGGAGACAGTTTCCTCACCAGTAAAAAAGAGATAATATTTGCCATATTTACTTACCTTATGTGCTTCTGTTAAGGAAAGTTCTTTGTAAATCTTTTGTTTTATTTCAACAGATAATAATTTTTAAAAACGGGTTTTTTTTTTACATTTTTATTTAAAGTTTTGCGTTTCAAATTCTATCCCTCTCTCCTTTCCTCCTCCACCCCTCCCTGAGATGGCAAGCAATCAGATATGGGTTATACATGTGCAATGATGTAAAATATTTCTGTATTAGTCATTTTGTACAAGAAAACTCAAATAAAAGAAAAAGAAAGAAAGTCATTTTGTACAAGAAAACTCAAATAAAAGAAAAAGAAAGAAAGTGAAAAATAGCTGCTTCAGTCTGTATTCAAACAATATCAGTTCTTTCTCTGGAGGTAGATAGTAGGCTTCATTATTAGTCCTTTGGGATTGCCTTGGATCATTGTATTGATGAGAATCATCAAACAATATTGTTACTGTGGTCAGTGTTCTGTTCACTTTACTATCCATCAATTCATGTAAATCTTTCCAGGTTTTTCTGAAATCATCCTGCTTGTCATTTCTTACAGCACAATAATATTCCATTACAATTATATGCCACAGTTTGTTTAGCTGTTCCCCAATTGATGGGCATCCCTTTGATGTTTAATTCTTAGCCACCACAAAAAGAGCTGCTATAAATATTTTTGCACAAATAGGTCCTTTTCTCCTTTTTTTGGATGTCTTTGAGGTATAGACCTAACAGTGGTATTGCTGGACCAAAGGGTATGTGCAGTTTTATAGCCCTTTGGGCATAGATCCAAATTGCTCTCCAGAATAGCTGGATCAGTTCACCACTCCATCAACGGTGCAAAGTCTCCCAATTTTCCCACATCCCCTCCAACATTCATCATTTTCTTTTTTTGTCATATTAGCCACCCTGTTCCAGGGAATGGGTGGGGAAAGAAAGGTGTGGCCTGGACTCCAAGAGTCTCACCAAACACAGCAGCTGCTGGTTCCCAGTCAGCCCTCTCCCCCAGTCCATCTCTCCAAGTGACTTTTCCCTGATAGATGTGAGGTGGTACCTCAGAGTTGTTTTAATTTGCATTTCTCTGATCAATAGTGATTTAGAACATTTTTTCATATGACTATAGATAGCTCTAATTTCTTCCTCTGAAAACTGCCTGTTCGTATCCTTTGACCATTTATCAATTGAGGAATAACTTGTATTCTTATAATTCGACTCAGTTCTCTATATATTTGAGAAATGAGATCTTTATCAGAGATAATTGTTGCAAAAAAAATTCCCCCCAGTTTTCTGCTCTCATAATTTTGGTTGCATTGGTTTTGTTTGCACAAAAAATGTTTTAATTTTATATGATAAAAACTATCTATTTTACATTTTGTAATGTTCTCTATATCTTCTTTGATCCTAAATTCTTCTCTTATCCATAAATCTGACAAACTATTCCATGCTCTCTTACTTTGCTTATGTACCACCCTTTATGTCTAAATCATGTTTCCATTTTGACTTTATCTTGATATACAGTGTGAGATGTTGGCCTATACCTAGTTTTTGCCATACTGTTTTCTAGCTTTCCCATCAGTTTTTGTCAAATAATGAGTTTTTGCTCCAAAAGCTTGGCTCTTTGGATTTATCATGTACTAGATTTCCATGGCCATTTACTATAATTTAATTTGTACCTAATCTATTCCATTGACCCACCACTTTATTTCTTAGCCAGTACTAGATTGTTTTGATGATTACTACTTTATAGTACAGTTTAAATCTGCTATGGCTAGACCACCTTCTTTCCCATTTTTTTAAAATCCCTGGATATCTTTGAGCTTTTTATTTTTTAAGGGGGGAAGGCAGGGCAATTAGGGTTAAGTGACTTGCCCAAGGTCACAAAGCTTAGTAAGTGTGTTAAGTGTCTGAGGCCAGATTTGAACTCAGGTCTTCCTGACTCCAGGGCTGGTGCTCTACTCACTGTGCCACCTAGCTGCCCCAGAGCTTTTGTTTTTCACGATAAATTTTGTTATTATTTTTTCTAGCTCTATAAAATAATTTTTGATAGTTTGATTGGTATGGCACTGAATAAATAGATTAATTTAGGTAGAATTCTCATTTTTATTATATTGGCTCAGCCTACCTATGAGCAATTAATATTTTTCCACTTGTTTAGATCTGACTTTATTTGTGTGAAAAATGTTTGGCAAGTAGACTCCTAAGTATTTTATATTGTCTACAGTTATTTTAAATGGAATTTCTCTTTCTATCTCCTGCTGCTGAACTTTTTTGGTAATATATAGAAATGCTGATGATTTATGTTTTGTATCTTGCAACTTTATGTATTGTTTATTTCATATCCTGCAACTTTACTAAAGTTGTTAATAATTTCAAGTTGTTTTTTAGTTGATTCTCCAAGATTTTCTAAGTATAACATCGTATCATCTACAAGAGAGATAGTTTTGTTTTCTCATTGCCTATCCTAATAATTTCTTTAATTTCTTTTTCTTCTCTTATTGCTATAGCTAACATTTGTAGCATAATATTAAATAATAAAGGTGATAATGGGCATCCTTGTATTGGAAAGACTTCTAGCTTATCAGCATTACAGATAATGCTTGTTGATGGTTTTAAATATTACTTATCATTTAAGGTGAGCTCGATTTATTCCTATGTTCTCTACTGTTTTTAATAGGAATGGGTACTGTATTTTGTCAAAAGCTTTTTCTGCATCTATTGAGATAACCATATGATTTCTATTGGTTTCATTCTTGATATGGTCAATTATGCTAATAATTTGCCAATATTGAACCAGCCATGCATTCCTGTTATAAATCCCACTGGGTCATAGTGAATGATCCTTGTGATATATTATTGTTATCTCTTTGCTAGTATTTTATTTAAATTTTTGGCATCAATATTCATTAGGAAATTGGTCTCTATACTTTTCTTTCTCTGTTTTGGCTCATCCTAGTTTGGGTATCAGCATCATATTTGTGTCATAAAAGGAATTTGGTAGGACTCCACCTATTTTTCCAAATAGTTTATGAAGTATTGGGATTAATTTTTTTTTAAATGTTTGGTGGAACTCACTTGTGAATCTATCTGGACCTGGGAATTTTTTCGTAGGAATTTCACTAATGGCTTGTTCAATTTCTTTCTCTAAGATTGGGTTATTTAAGTATTTTATTTCTTCTTTTAATCTGTGTAATTTATATGTTTGTAGATATTCATCCATTTCATTTAGATTGTCAGATTTATTTGCAGGTAGTTGTGCAAAATAACTCCTAACAATTGTCTTAATTTCCTCTTTATTGGTGGTCATTTTTGATACTAGTAATTTTGTTTTCTTCTTTACTTTTTTTTTTTGAGGGGAGAATGCAAGACAATTGGAATCAAGTGACTTGCCCAGGGTCACACAGTTAGTGAGTGTTAAGTGTCTGAAGCCAGATTTGAACTCAGGTCCTCCTGACTCCAGGGCCCATGCTCTATCCACTGTACCACCTAGCTGCCCCTCTTCTTTCCTTTTTAAAATAAAATTAACCAATGGCTTATCTATTTTATTGTCCTCCCCACCCCATAAAACCAACTTCTTGTTTTATTTATTAATTCTATGGTTTTCTTACTTTCAATTTTGTTAATCTTTCCTTTGATTTTCAGGATTTCCAATTTGATGTTTAATTGGAGAATTCTAATTTGTCCTTTTCCTAATTTTTTTTTTTAGTTTGCATGCCAAATTCATTGACCTGCTTTTTCTCTGTTTTGTTGATGTAAGCAATTAAAGATATAAAATTTCCCCTAAGTACTGCTTTGGTGACATCCCATAAATTTTGGTATGTTGTCTCATTGTTGTCATTTTGTTTAATAAAATTATCGATTGTTTCTATGATTTGTTCTTTGACCCACTTGTTTTTTGGATTAGATTATTTAATCTTCAATTAATTTTTAATCTCTCCTTCCAGTGTCCATTATTGAATGTAATTTTTATTGCGTTATTATCTGAAAAGGATGTGTTTACTATTTCTGCTTTTCTGCATTTGGTTGTCAGGTTTTTATGTCCGAATACATGGTCAATTTTTGTGTAGGTGCCATGTACTGCTGTGAAAAAAGGTATATTCCTTTCCATTCCCATTCAATCTTCTCCAGAAATCTACCATATCTAACTTTTCCAGAATTCTATTCACCTCCTTAACTTCTTTCTTGTTTAATTTTTGGTTAAATTTATCTAGTTCTTAGAGGGGAAAGTTGAGGTCTCCCACTAATATAGTTTTATTATCTATTTCTTCCTGCAACTCATTCAACTTCTCCTCCAAAAATTTAGATGCTGTATGTTTAGTATTGATATGGTACCTTTCAATAAGATATAGTTTCCTTTTTTATCTCTTTAATTAGATCTATTTTTGCTTTTGCTTTGTCTGAGATCATGATTGCTACTCCTGCTTTCTTTGCTTCAGCTGAAGCATAATAGATTTATTCTAGCCCCTTGCCTTTACCCTGTGTGTATTTCTCTGCTTCAAATGTGTTTCTTGTAAACAACATATTGTTGAATTCTGTTTTTTAATCCATTCTGCTATCCACTTCTGTTTTGTGGATGAGTTCATCCCATTTACATTTATAGTTATGATAACTAACTGTGTATTTCCCTCCATGCTATTTTTTGCTTGTTTATCCCCTGCCCCTTACCTTTTCCCTCCTCATAAGTGTTTTACTTCTGATCACTACTTTCTCCAATATACCCTCTCTTTTATCAGTCTTTCCCACCTCCACCATTATTCCTGTCCCTTGTTACTTCCTTATAGGGTAAGATAGATTTCTATATCCAACTGAATGTGTATGTCATTCCCTCTTTGAGTCAATTTTGATGAGAGTAAGGTTTAAGTTTTTTCCCCCTGTCCAAATCTTTCTCTCCATTATAGGTTTTTCATGCTTCTTTTATGTGGGATAATTTACCCCCATTCAATCTCCCCTCTCCTTCCAGTGCAATTTTCTTTCTCATCCTTTTATTTTGTTTTTTGGAGTATCATACCATCAAAGTCACCTTATATCCACAAACTCTGTCTACATATACTCCTTCTAATTGCTCTCATCATAGTAAATTGTTGAGTTACAAATATTATCTTGCCACATAGAAATATAAACAGTTTAACCTTATTGAATTTCTTATGTTTTCTCTTTCTTGTTTCTTTTCTACCCTTTTATGTTTCCCTTGAGTCTTGTATTTGGAGGTCAAATGTTTTTTATTCAGCTCTGGTCTTTTAATTAAAAATGTTTGAAAGTCCTCTATTTCATTAAATACTCATCCCTCCTCCCCCAGAAAGATTATATTCAATTTTGTTGGGTAAGCAATTCTTTGCTGTATTCCTAACTCCTTTACCTTCTAGTATAACACATTTCAATCCCTCTGGTTCTTTAATGTGGAAGCTGCCAAATCCTGTGTAATCCTGATGATAGTTCCATGACATCTGAATTATTTCTTTTTGACTGCTTGCAATAACCTCTCCTTGATAGGTGAGCTCTAGAATTTGGCTATGATGTTCCTGGGAATTTTCATTTTGGGATCTCTTTTAGTCAGTGATCAGTGGATTCTTTCAGTTTCTATTTTGCCCTCTTGTTCTAATATATCAGGGCAGTTTTCTTTGATAATTGCTTGAAAGATGTTGTCCAGGCTTTTTTTTTGGCTTTGTTTTATTTTGTTTTGTTTTTTAATCATGGCTTTCAGGTGGTCCAATAATTCTTATATTATCTCTCCTGGATCTATTTTCTAGGTCAATTGTTTTTCCAATGAGAAATTTCACATTTTCTTCTATTTATTTTTTACTTTTTTGATTTTGTTTTGTCATGTCTTGATGTCTCATAGAGTCTTTAGTTTCCACTTGTTCAATTGTAATTTTTAAGGAATTATTTTCTTCAGTGAGCTTTTGTTCTTCCTTTTCCATTTGGCCAATTCTATTTTTTAGGGAGTTATTTTGATTGGTAAATTTTTGTAAATCTTTCCCAATGCTATTGACTCTTTTTTTCATGATCCTTGCATTACTCTCATTTCTTTTCCCAGTTTTTCTTCTAAACTTCTCTAATTTGCTTTTTAAAATTTGTCTTCCAGGTATTCTTTTTGGGTCTGAGACCAAATTACATTTTTCTTTGAGGCTTCACATGAAGCCATTTTGACATTGTTGTCTTCTTCTAAGTTTATGTCTTGATCCTCCCTATCACCATAGTAACTTTCTATAGTCACGCTCTTTCTTTCTTTCTTTCTTTTCTTTTTTGCTGATTTTTTTCTGTATTTTTTTCTTTTGTTTGGTTATTTGGTGTTTTGAGTTGGGCTCTGGTCCAAGCTTTTTGTGCTGGGTCTCTGGGTCTTACTGCTGGCTTTCACTGGGCCTCAGGGCTTTCATATTTTCCTGGTGCATGAATGTTTGCAAAGGTTATATCCTTTTCTGATCCATCCTTAAGCACCCCATGAGGAAGACAGATCAGATCTTTGTACTTCTACTTTACAAATGAGGGCATTGAGCCCTAGGAAGTGAGTGTCTTGTCCAGGTTTATTCTTCTAGAAAGTGGCAGAATTTATACTAAAATGGAATTCACTCCCTGTCTCTGGAAGGCTCAAAGTAGACAGTAGATGACCATCATTTGGGATTTTGAAGAGTGGATCCCTGCTCAGGTATACGTTGGACTGGCTACCCACTGAGGTCCCTCCCAGCTCTGAGACAGTGGATTCCTTGACTTCCAGTCTGATGTTCTCTCTACTGTAGAATGTTGCCTCTCACTAGCACAAGGAGAATATATACCAAGATGTAATATTATTTAACATTTATTTTTAAAAAAAATGTTGAGTTCCAAATTTTCTCCCTCTGCCTGCTCCCCCTGACCCATTGAAAAGGCAAGCAATGTGACGTCAATTATACATCTGAAGTCATGCAAAATAAAATTCATTTATTTATTTTTAACATTCATAAAAAAAAAGTGAATGGGAACTCAAAGTCCCTGCATCCAACCCAACCTCCTCATTTTACAAATGAAAGGTCCAGAGAGATTAAATAATTTGTCCAGAGTCATATGGGCAGTAAATATCAAAGTCCCCCTTTGAAACATAAGTACTTCTGGTTGGGGTAACTCTCTAAGCTTTTACTGATAATTAGTTTCTTTGATATTTCTAGGACCTCTAGCATGATTTTATAGGCTCTCCTTTTACCCATATAGATCTTAATTCTCAGACACACCTCAGTAAAGAAGTCTCACACAAGAGGTGTAAAATATATCCTCAAAAACATGCAGAGGAAAACAGAGGAATAGTTGGGCCAGGCAATGGATAACAGAATGTCACATTCATACACATGAAACAATAGATGACCCAAAAGAAGACTGGTAGGTCCTCTATGGAGGATTTATGGAAGGACATAGACAAGAATCATACAGGACTAGAAGCTATGGATAGGTGGCAATCTATACTGTTGGAGAAAGTATTTCCCTTACCCTCAAAGGGGTAAGGGAAAGATTACAGATGGGCAGGTCCACAGATAAGTATGTGCAGATGTACATGACAATGGGGAACTTGGAGTAAATGAAAGAACTCTCCAGTCCTGCCTTAGGATGTGGGAGAAGGACACAGGACACATAAAAAGAGGAATGAAAGAACACTAGGGACAAGGTTAGCTTACTTTACAATTTGGGTGATATTTGTGTCCCCTGTGGCCTAGGAGCTCTTCACAAAAGACTATGAATTCACAATGTAGGCCTAACCCCAAAGTTCTCTTTGGCTCATTAATGACCCCACTTTCTAGGATTCCTCTAGGAAACTCTAAAACAAAACTTAAGCATGACTTGTGTACAATTTCCTCAAATTTAGGTAAGAAGTTCCTCCCTCAAAAGTACTCATTAGAAAATATGGGTATTGGATACAGGATAGCTTTTTAAATTTTATTTATTTTATCTTCCACCACAGAAACTGTATAAGATACAAGAGGATACGGGAATGCATGAACATTTACATAAAACCCTGAAATAGGCCATTATACTATACCTGGTCCATTGTACTTACCCCCAAAGTTAAAGAGTCTGCTGAAGAGATATTTTAAATTTGCCCAGATATGCACTGTGTAAGCAACTCACAGCTTATAAAAGAATGCTGGCAAGGTTCAGTTCTCTTGGCCTATCATTGTATAGCTGGGTAATTTTGGCAGTGATCCTGTTCTCCAAGGCCTGTGCTCTGAAAAGGAAACAGTTAAGACAGACAATCTGGAACTTGATGGCCAAGAACCTTGACTCTTTGCTGGGTAAGCATATGTCTTTCCTTGCCACGTGCTTCTGTAGTCAGATAGTTATTACATATTTATTAAGCATCTACTATGTGCCAGCCACTGTGATAAAGGCTGGCTGGAGATGCTAAGAAAGGCAAACGCAGTGCCTGCCCTCAAAGAGCTCACAACTTAAAAAGGGAAAACAGTACATAAAAGGACCTAAAGGGGGTGGTGGTGGCGGGGGGGGGGGGGGGGGGGGGGGGGAGGAACGTACTGAGTACAGAGACATGAAGTCCAAAGGAGTGAATCTGAGTGGGAAATGAAAAAATGGCAGGCGTGAACACCGTCCTTAAATGGAGAACATGGGAGGAGCTCTCTACTCTTTACCCTCTTATAGTTCACAAAGCTCACTTGCAGAGAGGGAAGCTTCTTGTGACAAAATCCATTTCTCCTTATTTTGAATTGCTGCTCATCTTCAAGGCAGCTCAACTACTGGAGACCACTCAGAACTGCCTGGGTTCTTTCAGCAAAGAATTAAGGCTCTAGGGGGTCTGTGCACACAAACTTGACTAGTTTTTCCTTTAAGAATACTGATACATTCCTGGAGACTTGGTTGGCTCAAAGGACTAAGGACTCAAATTGTTTCATTTTGGATCACGATGGGTAAAGCAGGCGAGAGAGCTTTACTCAACTGAATCAACTAAAGGTGTTCTCAATTTCTCTCCTTGATGAATATCCTGCTATGGCTAACAGTTGGTGTATTGTAGAATTTACTTCTCCTGTGTGCTTGTTATAAAGAAGGTTCTTAATAAATCTTAAAGCTTGGGAGAAATGTTATTATTATCTATAGAATAATTTAGAACTACCTTTTAACATTCATTCTCAAAGCTGTATTTATCTTCACTCCCACTCCACTGCTGTCCACCTATATATGCTCAACCCTGAACAGGGATGGTGCCCCTTTCTAAGAGTTGATAGATTTGCAGTATTTACTTACTCTTTGTGCTTGTTATAAATCCCATTAAGTTCTTTATAAATCAATAATAAATAACATCAATAAAATAAAACAAAAAACAAATCAAGGTGATTGGGAGACAGCAAATTGAGTGGAGATTTTTCTAATCACCCCACTACATATTCAAAATGAACTTACCAGTTGTGTTGTTAAAATGAGTGTAATACTTGCTCCCCACAATCCGTATAGCACTTCAGAGATTCATTTCCTAAGGAAAAAAATGTACAATAATTTTATTTTTAAAATTAAAAAATATTGAGCAGCGGTGGAATAAGTGTTAGAATAATTATTATGGGATGTGGATCAGACCTATGATTTCATTAACATAGGGAGCTCTCAGGTGAAGGAACTCTCTCTACCAGTGTAGATTAGCACTTTCTCTAGAGAGCTGCTTAGGACACTGAGAGGCTACATGATTTGACCAGGGTCACAGACCCAGTGTGTTTCAGGTCTTTCTGGATTCTTGTACTCCTTGATGCCAGCTTAGGCTATTCTCATTTACATGGTCTTCCTGAACATCAGGTTCGAGACCACAGGACCAACAACTACAGGATCATAGATTCAGAGCTGGAAGGGAGCCCATAGCCCATTTATTCCAACCCCATCCTTTACGTATCAGGAAACAGAAGTCCGTAAAGGTGAACTGACTTGCCCAAGAGGAACCATGCTAAACATGAAAGACATTTTGCTGTTCACAAGCACTTATTTCTTTGATCTTTTAGAAAGTAGGTGTTTAGGAAGAATTTAGTTTGTGTAAGGTAATTGTCTCTCCAAAGTTTAGAGCCCAGGGGCCTATGTAGAACACACATACAATTTGTAAACAAGTAGGAATGTAGCTGGGTAGCAGTAAAGTGAGAATGAAGATTAATATAGCTTTGAGAACAATTATTAAAGTACAATCATAAATTACTCTGAGGTTAATAATAATAACATTTATATCAAACTTTAAGATTTATAAAACATTTCTGGTGCCAAGATGGCAGAGTGAGGAAGGAACCCTCAGAAGCACTCCCAATTCCCCTCCAAACAACTAGAAAACTGCCTCAGAATTGATCTAGGAGCAGGGAAGCTGCTTGCCAGCCCCGAAGGAAAGCTCTGTCTCACGGATGTGGGACAGGAGCCAGGTACAAGAGCAACAGCAGGGAGCCTACAGCAAGGCTCCAAGACTGGGGCAATCCATCAGAGAGGCACAGCACTCCTGCAAATCAGCAGACCCCTAGGCAAGTGAGCAGTCTGTACAGCAAGACCCCACCCAGGCAACCCCACCCCCAGCACAAGCCACCAACCAGGCCTTGACCCCATTGCTAAGCAGTAGTGAAGTCCTGCCCCTGGGGCCTACCAGCAGAAAGACATTGTTTCCATAGCAACCCAGCAGCAGGACCCCACCCCTCTGGCAAGTCAGTAGCAAAATTACCTCTTTAGGACCTGCTAGGAGAGAGACCCTGTTTCTAAAGCAACCCAGCAGCAGGGTCCCACCCTGGGGCATACTATCCACAAGATCTCTCCTCCAGGGCCAGCCACCAGAAAGACTCTGTTACCATAGCAACCAAACAGCAAGGCCCCACCCCTGGAGTAGGCCAGTAGTTAAACCCCAAACATAGGGGAGGCCCAACAAAGGGGCCCCACCCTCCAGTACAAGACAGAAAGGAAGTCTACCCTCCAGAAAAAGCAAACAGCTAAGCCCTGAGGCCCAGTGAAAGCCAGCAGCAAGACCCAGAGCCCTAGAACAAAAAGCTTGGGACAATGCAGGACCAGAGCCCAACTCACATAAAAACACCAAGTCACCAAAAAAAAAAAAAAAAAAAAAAAGGACAGAAAAAAATTAGCAAAAAAAAAAAAGCTTGACTATAGAAAGTTACTATGGTAACAGGGAGGATCAAGATGTAAACTTAGAAGAAGACAATAATGTCAAAACGGCCACATGTGAAGGCCCAAAGAAAAATAGATAGAGATAGAGATAGAGATAGATAGATAGATATAGATAGATAGATATAGATAGATAGAGGGCACAGGGTGAGTTGAATATGAAGGGATGATATCTAAAAAAATAAAATCAAATTAAGGGATGAGAGAGGAATATATTGAGAGAGGGAGAAAGGGAGAGATAGAATGGGGTAAATTATCCCACATAAAAGTGTCAAGAAAAAGCCGTTCTGTTGGAAGGGAAGAGGGGGCAGGTGAGGGGGAATGAGTGAATCTTGCTCTCATCGGATTTGACCTGAGGAGGGCATAACATACACACTCAATTGGATATCTTACCCCACAGGAAAGAAGGAGGAAGGAGATAAAAAAGGGGGGACAATAGAAGGGAGGGCAGATAAGGGGAGGAGGTAATCAAAAGTAAACACTTTTGAAAAGGGACAGAGTCAAGGGAGAAAATTGAATAAAGGGGGATAGGATAGGAAGGAGCAAAATATAATTAGTCTTTCACAACACAAGTATTGTGGAAGGGTTTTGCATAATGATACACATGTGGCCTATGTTGAATTCCTTGCCTTCTTAGGGAGGGTGGGTGGGGAAGGAAAAGGGGAGAAAATTTGGAACTCAAAGTTTTAAAAGCAGATGTTCAAAAAAAAAGTTTTTACATGCAATTAGGAAATAAGGTATACAGGCAATGGGGTATAGAAATCTATCTTGCCATACAAGAAAGTAAGGGAAAAGAGGATGGGGGGGGAGTGTGGTGACAGAAGGGAGGGCTGACTGGGGAATGAGGCAATCAGAATATATGCCATCTTGGAGTGGCGTGGGGGGGGGAGGGCAGAAATGGGGAGAGAATTTGTAATTCATACTCTTGTGGAAATCAATGCTGAAGACTAACAATATTAAATAAATAAATGATAATTAAAAAAAAGAAATATGATATACCAGAAGGTAAAGGAGTTAGGAATATAACAAAGAGTTGTTATATAATTGAATATAATTAATGAAATACAGGACTTTCAAGCATTTTTAATTAAAAGACCAGAGCTGAATGAAAAATTTGACCTCTAAATACAAGACTCAAGGGAAACATAAAAGGGTAGAAAAGAAACAAGAAAGAGAAAACATAAGAAATTCAATAAGGTTAAACTGTTTATATTTCTACATGGCAAGATAATATTTGTAACTCAACAATTTACTATGATGAGAGCAATTAGAAGGAGTATATGTAGACAGAGTTTGTGGATATAAGGTGACTTTGATGGTACGATACTCCAAAAAACAAAATAAAAGGATGAGAAAGAAAATTGCACTGGAAGGAGAGGGGAGATTGAATGGGGGTAAATTATCCCATATAAAAGAAGCATGAAAAACCTATAATGGAGAGAAAGATTTGGACAGGGGGAAAAAACTTAAACCTTACTCTCATCAAAATTGACTCAAAGAGGGAATGACATACACATTCAGTTGGATATAGAAATCTATCTTACCCTATAAGGAAGTAACAAGGGACAGGAATAATGGTGGAGGTAGGGAGGACTGATAAAAGAGAGGGTATATTGGAGAAAGTAGTGATCAGAAGTAAAACACTTATGAGGAGGGAAAAGGTAAGGGGCAGGGGATAAACAAGCAAAAAATAGCATGGAGGGAAATACACAGTTAGTTATCATAACTATAAATGTAAATGGGATGAACTCATCCACAAAACAGAAGTGGATAGCAGAATGGATTAAAAAACAGAATTAAACAATGTCTCTATGTTGATCCAAGATTCACTTGGACACCTATTAAGCTCCTATTACATAGAGGATCGGAGGCAGAATGTTGGAGTCAACAGAAAATGGGCTTTGGAGTCAGGTAACTTGGGTGTGAGTTCTGAAACTTTTGTTCAGTTGGGATCGCTGCCTCAACCTTCTGGGACCTTAAATTTTCTGTTTGTTTTATCAAGGGGGAGCCATCTCCAAGGCATCTGAGTTTGGAGATTGTCTTGGTTGTGGGTCACATTCATTGCTCATGTGGTAATCATAGAATCTCAGAATTTCAAAGGAACCTCCAGGGGCATCTTGGCCAGCCCATACATGAACAATAATGTCCTTTTCTGCTAAGTGACGATGCGGCATATATGCCAGGCCCTGCGCTAAGCCCTTTACAAATACTTTCTCATTTGACCCCCACAACAGCCCTGTAAGGCAAGGGCTGTTATTATCCTTTTTACGGTTGAGGAAACTGAGGCAGAGAGAGGATAAGTGACTTACCCAGGATTACACTCCGGTCTTTCTGACTTCAAGCCTGGCACTCTATCCATTGTGCTACATAGCTGCCCCATAGCTGCCCTATGAAAATGACGACACAATGCTTACTACTGCTATTGTTCCTATTACTGCTACTGCTATATTACTACTACTGCTGCTGCTGCTGCTGCTCCTCCTGCTGCTGCTGCTGCTGCTTCTACTACTGCTGCTCAGTGTAATCCCATTCACTTTTACATCTTTTATCCTATGACTTATGGGGTTAAAATGCCTTATTGAACACAAAAACAAAGAAATGGTTTCAAGTCCCCTGGAAGGCTTGGGAGGGAGCTATCTGGAGATAAGGGGGCTTTGCAGTAATGCCTCAAATCACCTTCTGTGGGCAGTTTGTAGTTTTGCCTCTATTTCAAGTTTAGCTTTATTCCTTGAAACTTAGATTTAGATCTATGTATTCTATTGCTCAGTCATTTAAAAAACATAAGTAATATTTTGCATGGCATAGGGAGTCATAAAGGCTCTGGGGTGTGTGGACACTGGCTTTATGATGGCTATATGTTAAAACTTCCCTTCTTCACAGGGGAGCAGGACAATGGAGTTACACAACCAGCCAATTAGAAGGCTTCTGAGTTTCAGAGCTGCCTGACATCCCAGTGATCCTTTGCGAATGAACTCTAGTGAAATTTGGAGATGCCTTTAGCTGACAGAAACCACAGAACTAGTCTTGATCAGCTCAAGGCAACCATGAGTAGAAGCTACAGGGCTTTCTAAACATCTTGCTATCTGGCTTATTGTGTCTACAGATGTGCTCCTTCTTAACTCCTGCTCTCCAATCAAAAGCCTCTAGAAACTATAATATCTCCCCCGGCCCTTTTCCACTCCCCTTTGAACAACTGAAGAACTGTTTCCTCCCTTCCTCCCCCCTTGTAGGATCTGCTCTCCCCTACAAGTCTTTTTCTCAGATAATAAATGCTTTTAATTGATGATGAAATTCTGTTTCATTTTAAGTCCCTTTATGGATCTGGGGGTCATTTGTCAATAGGACCCTCAGTTATGCCACGGGATTAGAGAATACTTGCCTTTAATCTAAGTAAGACCGCAAGTCCTTATTCTTGATGTTTTTAGTCAGGATCCAAAACCCAAAAAAGCTTACACATTGATTTGGAATTCTCAGTCTCAAAAGAGACAATCAGTTGGCTTTTTAGTCAAAGATAATGGGTGTAAGTTGCTCTTCATTTTCTTTCCCATGGACAGCTTATGGTCCACAGGAGCCACAGTCAGAGTCATTGACTGGTGGTTCCCTTCTCCCTGGAATATTTGTCTATTTATTAATAAAAAACTTTGGTGAGGAGGAATTGAGGCTTATTTAGAGGCAATAGCAGGTCCTTGTTAATAACACTGGATTGTAATAGTATAGTGATTGACAATGTAAAAGCAAAGACTCAGTAATTTATAGAACTTTAGAGTGGGAAAGGACCTTGGGAATCGACTAATATAACCTCCTTATTTTACAGATGTGTTGACATTAAAAAAAAAATATCATTGCTCTCTAACAGCATTTTCTGCCATCTGGGGCATTCTGAAGTAAGTCCTCCTGAATAGGATTAGTTATTTGGTCCCCTACTACCTTTCCAACCCTTTTTATCCATCTCCTCTATCAATAAGGTTGAAAAACAGGGTTTGTGTGTGTGTGTGTGTGTGTGTGTGTGTGTGTGCCACACACACAAATAAACTATATCATTACAATATGATTACTATTACAATTAGCAATTATACTTGATATTTTGATAGATTCCTGACTGCTTTTCCCCATCTGTATGATCTTGGCCAAGTCTCTTAATGTCTGTGGGTTTGTTTCTACATAAGTAAAATGAATGGGATGGAACTAGATGCCATTCCTTCCACCTCTAAATGTATGTGTATGAGCCTCCAGTCCACGATCTTGTTCATGTAGGTACCCCACTCTTCTGCCAGAGATGGCGACCCCTCCACAGCTTCCAATTCTGTGTGATTCTTGTTTATGTTCACTCAGAAATCCTTCACAAAAGACCTACAGAATGAACTGGAGGCCTTTTGGGATTCTTCTAAGACTTCACAGGAACCAGTGACTTGGGCTGATCGTTTGTTTGTTATCCCTCGCTCTCAGTACAGGCCTGGACCACCTCTTTTTGGAGGTCATATACATTCTTGATAATGTCTCTTGCAACACTTCTTATGCACCATTTATTGTTGGTTACACACTGTAGCCTATTTACACCCACCAGGTGTCACTCCAATATGCTTTGGCTTCCTTGTAATTATAATAATGATACCTTATGTTCCTATCATGCCTTACTGCCTACCTCACAGAGCTATTGTGATGAAAATACTTTGTAAACCCAGAAGTACTGCAGAAATGTAAGCCGTTATTATTTTTATTTTTATTATTTCTACCCATCAAAGTCCTTTCATCTCCATGAGCTCATTTGGTTCTCACAACAACCTGTGAGGTAGGTGGGTTAAAGATTAAGGCGTCCGTTTTATAGATAAGGAAACCGGAGTTCCTAGAAGTTAAATGATTTGACAATGGTCACAGAGCTGATAATCAATCAAGCAATTAACAGGTATTGATCAAGCACTTACTATGTGCCTGGCACTATGTTAAATTCTGGGGATACAAAGAAAGAGCAAAACACCCCCTGTCCTGAAGGAGCTTGCATTCTAATGGAGCAGACCACATCTTTGTAAATCAGCAAATATAAGATAAACTCGGCAGAGCCTGGACTAGAAGCTAAATCTTTTGTCACGTTCCATTGTCTAAGGTTCTTTCCACTAAACTGCCCTGGATCAAATGACTGATGCCAAACTGTTGACATAGTGCTGGCAGACCAATGGAGTCATTTGGAGAATCCTTATTTCTGTTTTTTGGCCTATGATTGTCATCTAGCAGGTATCATTCCTTGAGGCCTTTTCCTTTTCCTGGCCCTTTGGCACCTTCTAGCGTGCCTCATCACTTCACTACCTGTAACAACATGTTGCTAGCAGCTGTTGTGGGGGTGAAAGACCAACAACACCAGCACACAGAAGGGCTGCCAGCACAGGTTCTTTGATTTGCTTTTCTAAGGAAAGCAACTTTAAGGGGTTTACAATCTCACTTTAACTAAACATACATATACCATTCACTTAGTTCAGGGGGAAAAGCCAGCACTCTGAACTTCAGAGCAAATACAAACAGAAATTGCAAGCATACATTATATAAACTGAGCAAGCACACACAGAAATCAACAGACAGGCCTCTATCTGTCTGACCAGGGAATTACATAGTTACCAGAGAGAGAGGCACCAACATCTGAGTTTTCAAAGTCGGGGGGGCTCCAACAGCTACCCAGACTAATGTCTGGCCAAATCACCAACACTCTTCCAATGAGTGTGCCCCCAAAGGCAAAACACTAACCTGAGTTTATATATACTTCTTCAGGGTCAAAGGGCGTCACAACCATTTGACTCAAACCCATATGAACTAGGCTTTCCCTTGATGTAAGCAGTTCATCAAAGCCTCCCAATTCAATCAAAGATTCCTTAGTGCTAAGAAGCCCTCCAAAACAAAGACAAAAAAAGCCCACTTTGCTTGCTATTACATTTGAAAGGCAAGACTCATCAAAGGTGTTTAGTTACCTTAGCATTCTAAAAGAGAAAACAAAAAAAGTCTCCCCTCTCCCCCACCCCCACCTAATTAGCACAACACAACCATTCATATCCTGCCCACCTCACTTCCATGGGCTTTCAGGACTGATGGTGAAATATCTAGGTTTGCTAAGATCCTTTCCCTAAAACTGCATCATTAGGCTATATGAACCAAACCAAACCAAAGCAAACCAACCAACCAAACAATGATAACAAAAAGCCCCTAGGATATGTATATATAGAGACATAACAAGGTATAGAAGTCAACTATATGGGGACAGCTAGGTTGCGCAGTGAATAGAGCACCAGCCCTGGAGTCAGGAGGACCTGAGTCCAAATTTGTCCTCAGACGTTTGACACACTTACTAGCTGTGTGACCTTGGGCAAGTCATTTAAACCCAATTGCCCTGCCCCCCCCCCCAAAAGTGGACTATATGTACTAAGGGGGCGGATCAGGGGACGCCTCCTTAAGTGAGCTACCCAATTAATAACAACCATATTAACAATAATAGCTAGCATTTATATAGTGATTTAAGGCTTGCAAAGTGCTTTGCAAATATCATCTAATTTTATGCTTATAATAACTCTGGGAAGTAGGTGCTATTATTATTTAGGGTTATTTAGAGGTGATGAAACTGAGGTAGCACCGATTAAGTGACTTATCTGAGGTCACACAGGTAGGAAGTGTCTGAGGTCACATTTGAACTCAGGTCTTCTTGACTTGGGGGCCTCTAGGTGGAAGATTTATCTTCATGGGTTCAAATTCAGCCTCAGACACTTAGTAACTGTGTGAGTTTGGGCAAGTTCACTTAACCCTGTTTGCCTCAGTTTCCTCATTTGTAAAAAATGAGCAGAGAAGGAAATGGCAAACCATTCCAGTATCTTTGCCAAGAAAACCACAAAAAGTCAGACAAGCCTGAAATGATGCAACAGCAACAACTTCTTGATTTCAGGTCTAGCACTCTAGCCTCTGTGCCACCAATCGATATAAGGAATTGCTAAGGCAGTTGAATTTCCAGTTTATAAAGGGAATATCCCTTTTAGGTTTTGAATAGATAATTTTTCAGCTTATAAAGGGTATAAGCAACTATTCTACAACTTACACTATGAGAGAATTGGTATAGGGCATTAAAATGACTTGGCTAAGGTCATACAATCAAACCCAGGACTTGCTGATTCTGAGGTTAAGTCCTCTCATCCCTAAACTATGGTACCTCTCAGTGGCTGTATTAAATTTGTGGAGTAATTTGTGAAAATTGCTTTGAGCAGTTTATACATGGACCTATTTACAAATTGTAAAGGATGTGAAACTGGGAGTGAAGAAGGGACAAACTGATGGAGGAACTTCTTCAAAACTCATCAATTGATCAGGAATTGGTCTCACCACATATGTACAAGATATAATAGAAAATAGAAGTGAATTGTAGAACAGGATATGTATGTGTGTATGTGTATATATATATATATATATATATACATATATATATATATACACACATATATATGTACATAACCACATATAGAAAGCAGCTCATGCATCAAGATGGGACACAGGAGAAAGAAGCAAACCCTCCATCTATTATTATAGATAAAGGTCTGATTTATTGACCTCTTCTCGATAAGGCATGAGTGCTAATAATTCTGTAGCCTGGGTAGTGACAATTCTTAAGCCTCCTGAGATAGTCTCTGAAATGTAAGGCATAATGCTTCTGCTTCTTTTAGCATGTCAAAGAAAGTCACTTCAGATTTACCTGGCTTTTCCAGAACTCAAGCCAAATAGCCAAAGAAGGAAGGTCATTTCTACTTTGTCTTTTTCGAGTTAACCCCCTTTTTTTCTGTAGAATTTCCCTGCCCATTACTGGGGCCATCTCTAGTTGTCCTGGTCTGTATTGGGCTACTGGACCCAGATGGCTCAGGAGGAGAGAGTGAGGCTGGTGACTTTGCACAGCCTTCCCTCACCAAAATCCTATTCACTTGCAAGACATGGCATCAACTTCCTGATGTCATGGTCCTCTTTGAGAATGAAGGACAAACCACACAACACAACCCTACCAATTAAAGGAATCCTCAAAGTGAAACTTTTTCTGACCCTTCTCATTCAAACCACTGGGCAACTACACTTCCATACCACCATTTTGTGTTCAAAATGTATTTAAAATCTTCAAGAAGAAGGCAAGCCTTGATGAAACAATTTGAGTCCAGAACAGTTTCCGTCAGAGACACTGGCAAGTTTCTAAAAGGTTCAAGCACCTGAGGTTAGCGAACAACCCAATTCAATGCCAAAGATTCATTCATCAGAAAAGGGAAACCAAAAGCTTGTGCAAGTAAGTGACCATAAGAGCATGGTTGCTATGGTAGCTATAGTAAATTATCTTTCATGCAATGGAGACAGTCCTAGAGGTTGGTATTCAACATATGATTCCATTCTTCTGGCCTTCTTTTCAATTTGAGTCACAAAGAGAACAAGGACAAAGGATCTTTGTTCTGTTCTGACCCTGGCAGGAAATCTCAAGTACCTCCATTGGAGCAAGGAGGGATGAGATAGAAGACTAGGTAAAATTTTAACTAGGAAGCAAATCAAAGGCTTTTCTACACATGGAAAAAGGGGAGAAGGCAAAGTGGTAGGTAACACATTATACATGCTCTGTTGTCCTGGAGCATAGAGCAAGCAAAGTTCTGAATGTCTCAGAAGATGAGTGTTAGATTTTAAATTCATAGTTTGGGAATTAGAGAAATCCAGAGGTAGATTAAGTTCAGTAGTACTTGAGAAGATTTTGGTGTAGTAGAAAGAGTCTGGGAGTCAGGAGACATAGATTCTTAATCTTGGCCCATCCATTGACAATCTGTGTGACTTTGGGCAAGTTTAATTTTTGAATTCTTGGTTAATCTGTCCTGTGATTCAGACCTCTCAGGTAATGGACTAAGTCGGGGAAAGACTAAAGGAAAAAGGAGGAAGCATATAGAACTTTGGCCAAATGCCATAATGGGCAAGATTGGTGGGATAGAGTTATAAGAAACTCTGTTAGGATGGGAAGTTGGATCCATTGTCTTTTAGAATGTGTATGATGATAAAAGTATATGATGGAAGCAGAAAATCTCTATTTTATTGTTGTTTATAGATACCTGGAAATTAAAAATGAAAAGAAAAAAAAGAAAACTTTTTTCAATGCATAATTTAAGGATGCTTTTTCTGGACCTGTGATTTTATTGGTGAAGGGTATTCCTGGTGAGGAAACTTTATCAATGTAACTTGGCAACTGTTCTACAACATACAACTAGAGGACTAGTTTAGGGCACTGAAATGATAAAAGGACTTGGCCAAGATCATACGATTTATATGTATCAGGTCTTGCTGATTCTGAGGCCCGTCCTCTCAGCCCTATACTATAATACTTCTCAGTGAATATATTATAGTGATATTAATTGGAGTAATTTGTAAAAATTGTTTAATACTTATGAATATTATACATAAGACTGTTATTCATATCATTAATCTCTATCAGATTAGTTTGATAACTTTTATTGATTATAACGCTAACCTTATCCCATATGTTCAGTTTCCTGTGGCTCATGGTCATTTGTAGGCAACTTTTAAAAGTTAAAGGGAATACTAAATCTTTTATTTTTCCATTCCCAAGAGTCTAATTATTCTCAACTTGTGTAAGTACTTTTAAAATTTTTCTGTCAGCAAATCCCCAATTAGTTATAAAGAGAGCTTTCAATTTTATAAGGAAATTAAGATAAAAGTAGGACAGCTTCTGCTTATATGCTACTTCCCTAAACAACAATATCTATCTTTTGTCTTTTAGTCTTAATGTCACTACCAGTTGCTCAGTGACCTAGCTTTGGAATCCATAGAGTCACCTATGATTCATCCTTCTCATCTATCACAGCATGATGCATTGGACTTGGAGTGAATAACAGTGTTCAAATCCCACCTCAGTCAGTCAACAAAGCATTTCTTAATTACCCTCTAGGTACTAGGCACTTTGCTAAGTGAGGAGGATACAAAGAAAGACAAAAGTCTGTCCCTGATCTCAAGGAGTTCATATATAGTCTAATGGGAGAGACACATACAAACAACTAAGTACAAAACAAATATGTTCAGAGTAAATTGGAGATAATCAACAAACAGAAGGCACTAGCAAAAGGGGATTAGGAAAGACTTCTCATGACGGGTGGGATTTTAGCTGGGACTTGAAAGAAGTCAGAAGACAGAGATGAGGAGGGAGAGAATTTCAGGCATGAGGAGAGCCAGTGAAAATATACAGGATGTCTTGTTTGAGGAATAGCAAAGAGGCCAAAGTCACTGGATCAATGAGTGAGAGCTGGGATGGTGGAGTAAAGTGTAAGAAGACTGAAAAGGTAGGAAGGGGTTAAATTATGAAGGACTTCGACCCTGCAATGGAGGATTTTATATTTGATCCTGGAGGTGATGGGGAGCCACTGAAGTTCATTGAGTTGCTGTGGGGTGGGGAAAGTAGGGGAGGATAGTCAGATTTAGGAAAATAAATTAGAAAGTTGAGTGGAGGATGGACTAGAGTGGGGAGAAACTTGAGGCAGACTCTTACTAGCTGTATGATCCTGTACAAGTCACTTAAGTACTGTTGGCCCCAGTTTCCTCATTTATAAAATAAGGGGGCTAAACTTGATAGCCTCTCAGGTTCCTTATAGTTCTAGATCTATGATCTTATGACCACCTCTACCACCCTCCATAGTGAGTCAGGTTTTGTCAATTCTAACATTATCACCATCACCATCACCATCACCATCACCATCACCATCACCACCACCACCACCATCACCATCACCATCACCATCACCATCATCACCACCATCACCATCACCATCACCATCACCAATCATTGTTCATCTTTGTCTAACATTTTATAATTTACAAGGCACTTCAGTATACTATCTCATTTGAGCCTTATAATTTCCCTGCAAAGCAGGTATTGTTATCCTCATTTGAAAAAATGAGGAAACAGGGGAGGCAGAGTAATTTTGTGCCTTGCTCAAAATCACAGCAACTGAGTGATGGAGTAGAATTCAACACAAGGTCATAGATCATAGGATTGAGAACTGGAAGGGGACTTAGAAATTATTTAGTCCAACTTCTTTATTTTCCAGATAAGGAAACTGAGACCCACACAGCTAAGGAGACTTAGCCAAGATCACAAGTAGCAGAGTCATAGGATTCAAACCCAGGTTCCAAATTTGGTGTTTTTTCCCGCTACATCTTGGTATTCTAATTCAAAGACTAACTATGGTTAAATATGGTTGTAAAACGTATCTTTAGGTAATCCTAAAGATACTACCACATAGGTTGCTAGGGATGGGGTGGGGTTGAGGAGGGGAGTAGAACTGAGGGGTAGAACTTGGGAGGAGAGGGATTGATTCAGTGAAGAGAATTAGAGGAAAGCCCTTGGGGGTCAAATTTGGGGCCCTGGGCCTTGAAGTTATCAGTCTTACTGGAACTAATTGGGACAGATGGCACTATCTAAGTCTGGAATGAAGTCCCTAGGCACATTAATACACTTGGCAGAGCTGTGAATTGGTCCAGGAAATCTGGAAAGGAGTTTGGAACCACGTTTCCCCCAAACCACTAAACTGTATATATTGTGGATCAAAGTAAAATCTTGACTAGGCATATATACCAATGAGGTAGAAAAAATAGGAAAAGGACCCATATGTACAAAAATATTTATAGCATTTTTTCATGGTGGTAAAGAATTTGAAAATTAAGGGGGTGCCCATCAGTTGGGGAATGGTTGAAGAAATTATGGTATATGAATTGTGGCATATGTGTTATATGAATAGTTATAAAAAATTAAATCAAAGAAATGATCAAAAGATGGTTTCAGAGAGACTTGGGAAGATTTATATAAACTGATGCTTGATGAAGTCAGCAGAACCAGAAGGACAATTTATATGAGAACAATATTGTAAAGACAAATAATTTTGAAAGATTTAAGTTCTCTGGTCAATACAATGATCAGCTATGATTCTAGAGGACTGATGATGATCTGCTCACCTCCTGACAGAAGGGGGTTGGAGTCTAGATGCAGAATATGAAATGCATTTTTGATGACAATCAATGAAAGAATTTGTTTTGCTTATGCATATTTATTTCAAGAATTTAAATTTTGTTTTTCTTTTTTTCTAATAGGGAAAGATGGAGAGAAAATAAATGCTTTTTAATGAGAAAAAACTATTAAAAATAATGTCTCTGGGATGTTCCAGTTCTTGTTGTTGACTACTGAGTGGAAGTTTATCAACTCCTCCTCGTGAAAATTTTGTCTTCTAATTCCAAACCTATTACTCTTCCCCCCGCAAGAGATGCTTCATTGTTTTTGTTGTTGTTCAATTGTTTTAGTTGTGTTTGACTCTTTGTGACCCTATTTGGGGTTTTCTTGGCAAAGTTACTTGAGTGGTTTGCCACTTCCTTCTCCAGCTCATTTTGCAGATGAGGAAATGGAGGCAAACAGGGTTAAGTGACTTGTCCAGTGTCACATAGCAGTTAAGTATCTGAGGCCAGATTTGTATTTTCGAAGATGAGTCTTTCTGACTTCAGGCCTTGTACTCTATTTACTATGCCACCTAGCTGCCTCATTATATCATATCAAACTAATAAGCACTTATTAATTAATAACCTTCTAAATGCAAGGTATTGCTCCTGGGATTCAGGGAGATACAAAGTTCAGTTAAAACATCGTTGTGTCCTCTAGGAACTAGTAAGGTGATACCTCACAGATAGTTAGAATATACAATCCTGCAATGGTAAAAGGCATTGGGGGAGGGGGAAGAACAAAGGGCTATGTGAAATCTGAGGAGGAAAATAGTTACCAATGAGGGGACTCAGTGAGTTTCCTAGAAGCGTGAGTTGAAGGCACTTGAGTTGAACTTTAAAGTACAGACAAAGTGAAATAAATTATGGTATATTAATGCAGTGAGAATACTATTATGCTCCCCAAAATAACATGAAGAACACAGGAAATGCTGGGGATACAAAAAGAGGCATAAGATAGTCCCTGCACTCAAGGAACCTACAGTCTAATGGGGGAAACAACATGTAAAATATATGCACAAAGCAAGCTATATATAGGAAAAATAGGAAATAATTAACAAAGAGAAGGCATTAGAATTAAGAAGGGTTGGGGAAGGCTTCCAGTACAATGAGACTTGAATTGGGACTTAAAGGAAGCCAAGGAGGTCAGCAGTGTCCTGCTGAGAGGAATGAGTAAAGAAAGAAAGTCTTATAGCTACCTGAATGGCCCTATTATGCATCAGCCAGGCAGAACCTAAGTAATGTATAATTCTAGAATTGAGCGTGATGCCTGTTATATAGCAAAGTCACTTTATAAAGGTCAAATAACTACTGAAGAACAAGCTGAAATGAACTACAATGCCTAGAAAGCCATTGTAACAATACACTTCTTCAGGACATCAAGAATCTTGATTTTATTGGGGCAGACCCTTCTTTCACTGCTGCAGATTACAGAGCCTCTAGGGGTTGCTAGAAAATCTTTGGCAATTGTTGATGATGATGATGATGATGATGATAACATTGGCAATGATAATAATTTCCCTGCAACCAACCTGGTGAGAAGTGAATTAATCAGACTTCCCTACAGAGAGCAGGTACAGTCTTTTTCTGGGCCTATACTCAAATGTCCTGTTTTGGTTGTGTTTGTCCTTTGGTTTTGAAGAGGACCATCACATCAGCAAAATGATGACGTGACTTGCAGTTGACTTTGATTTGAGTGAGTGAGGGCTGTGCAAGGTTACCAGCCTCACTTTCTCCTCTAGAGCCATGTGGGTCCAGTGGCCTGATATTTCTTAGGATGACTGGAAATGACCCAGTATGCAATGGGGATACCCTGGCCCTTTTAGGCTAAGGCCTTTTCATGTACTCACTTAGAGTGAGGTGATGCCCATTCAGGGAATAGGCCTCTTTAAGAAGTGAGTCAAGGGATGGCCCCTTTAATTAAAAAAAAAGAAAAAAAATCAAGCTGGGAGGGGAAGATCTTCAGGGTTGTTGTTCCGAAGAGAAACAGTTGCCATTGACATTCTCTCTAAGCCAG
The DNA here is from genome assembly GCF_011100635.1 of Trichosurus vulpecula. Lineage (NCBI taxonomy): Eukaryota > Metazoa > Chordata > Mammalia > Diprotodontia > Phalangeridae > Trichosurus > Trichosurus vulpecula. Next base: position 248,542,964 of record NC_050575.1, read on the forward strand.
AAGGGCCCAAAATATAGCCATTAAGTAGAGCTTGGGAGGGACCTATTGTGGTCCAATCTATGAGCTTCAGAATGAACTGGGTTTAGGGTTTTGTGAAAGAAAAAGAGAGAGAGAGAGAGACAGATAGACAGACAGACAGAAAGAGCAAGAAAGAAAGAAAGAAAGAGCAAGAAAGAAAGAAGGAAGGAAAGAAGGAAGGAAGGAAGGAAAGAAAGAAAGAAGGAAAAGAAGAAAAAGAAAGAAGGAAAAAAGGAAAGAAAGAAAGAAAATCTAACAGTGGGAAGCTTCTGGCCATCAAAATTTACCTCCCTTTGGAAAGGAGAAGGAGAGGGAGAGGGAGAGGACAAGCTGAGTTACTCAACTAGCTGGGTCCCCTTTCAGGCAGCTTGGTCTCCTCACAGCTTGTCTTTGTCCTTCATTTTTGAAGAGCACCATGACATCAGGGAAATGAGAGGAATGCCCAGAGCTCGTGGCATTGGCTTTAACAATTCATGGTCACCTTTTTGCCACAATGAGATATTTGATAAGGATTTTCTTAAAAGTAACTTTGGGTGTGTGTGTGAAATATTATTCTTGCTATTACTTCTAGAGGGCACTTATATTTCAATGAATGGATGCATATTTATAATCATACACCCTTATATGGATATTTCTCTTGTTTTAACTTTGCATGTTTATAAGATCCTCAAAGAACATAGATTTGGAAACAGGGCTGGGAGAGACAAATAGAAGCTGCACAGTTGCTCTCTTTACCTCCAGGGACTTCTCATGCTGCCATGTTGAGAAGGGCTGTTTGGAGCTCTGTGGTAGAGAACACTCAGGGGTGCTAATCTCTGGGCAGCTGGCCATGGAGTAATTAGGAGCAGCTAGTTCTCACAGAGTACCAGGGAGGTGTTAAGGAAGTAATTAATTCCATTTCTCTGAAGAACATTCAAAATAGGCTGGAACAGATGGGGTCAGGAGCTGTGACAAGGTGTTACTACAGGCCAGGGTGGAAGAGAAAGGTAGTGACCTTCCTGTGGGCATGAAAAAGAAAATATTTGTATAAGTGGGACTTTTAACAACTTAGGCTCAAATGGTAAGCTTTCTTCAGGAAAGAAGAGGGGGAATTTAAAAAAAAAAAGAAAAACTCCTAAGTATGAATTAAGTACTCTCACCATTGCTTAACAGATTGTAAAACTTAACCTTTGTTCTCACTAGCATGTTTCATTGCTTATATGTGGAATAGTAGAATTCTTTAAAAAGTATAAGTAAATCTATACATGTTGTTTTATAGAAAACACATAGGTAAGAAGATTATCATAATCCAACATCTACCCATTATCCATACTTAAATAATGCATGCCCGTTGGAAAAAAGTTTTCCTTAAATATGTATCAATATTAATTTGGTGCCTACTACTCTGAGCCGAGACATAATACTTAGATGTTCATCTGCCTCCATAAGCCTAAGTGCACACCCCTTATTTCAGTGAAGACTTAAGGCCATTATGATGAACATCTTTCATCTGGGCCGTAAGCAAGTGATACACTAAGGTAGAGTCATAAGAATTGCTCATATTTCCATAGAGCTTTAAAGTATTTTATCCCTAGCAACTCTGTGATATAAGTAATATAATTGTTGCTATGCTTATTTTACAGGTGAGGAAACTAAAGCTTAGAGAGTGAGAGAGTCTTGCCCCAAGTCACAGAGCTAACCACTCAGAGCCAGGACTCAAATTCAGATTTCTTGGTTGCAGACCCAGTGATTATTCCATTACACCTAGCAGCCTTTCCATTAAGATTTATAAGGCTATTTGCTCCTTTATTAAAATGGCTCTAGACCAGCATGGTTTTCTAGTTACTGGGTCTTTAGCTCGTTCATCAGTTATTAGTGCTTCTAGTGATCTCCTTTCCCTTAACCAAGTACCTCCCAATCTGCTAGCTCAACTACAGCTTAAGGAGAACAGATGGTTGCTGGGAAAACCAAAAGACTCTTAATGTTAGATCTTTAAAGGAACTTAAGATCATTTAGCCCAACTCTCTTATTTTGTAGAAGAGGAAACCGAGGCCCAAAGTCACACAACTTACCAGAATCTGAGCCAGGGTTTGAGCTTAAGTCCCATGACTTCAGGGCCAGTACCCTTTCAATTATATCATACCGATTCTTCTTGTTAAATCAGTTACCTTAATATAAGATGTCTTTGGAGCGAGTTTACCATAGCTATGCTCTTTTCTCATGCTCTAGCTCTCAGGGATATTTTAGAGAGGGCTCACGATTTGAGCAGGGATTGGCTTAAAGGAATTCTGAAGTCTCTTTCCAATCCTAGTCTATAACTCTGATTTTATATACAATTCTAAGTTAAAAGATTATTGCCGAAGGTAGTAGCATCATTTCACAGAATAAAGTGCATGGACTTTGTGATAGCTGTTTTCTTTAAGTAGGCCTTTTAAATTTATTTCTGAGTTTATTACTGAATTTCATATGATAGAGATTACTGGAAGAATGACTGCTAGATAGATGGGGTGTTGCCATGCTTGCCTGTGTATATATATAATTCATTCATTTTCATTTAATCTTCTCTAGACTTAAATTGTTAGCTTGGATAGAGGAGGGATTGGGACTGCCTTTTCTGTTCTGCCCAACCTGTCCCAGTAGTCTGTGGGCACTTAATAAATGTCAATTGAATAAATATAATCTAGGCCAAATTTTACAAACTAAATGAGAAATCATTTTACAAAAACATTTTGCTTTTATTATCTTGCCAGAGTACCATTCAACTAAATAACAGGACTATTAAAATGACCTCTTATGTAATGAAATTTTCAGAAAATATTTGTGATATTAAATAGATTTTTGAATACAGTCCATATGGTTCAAATTCAGAGATTCTTCATGCTTACATCTACCTTGGGAAAGGACCATTTACTGAATTTTTTTCTTCAAGGCAATTTAAGAGGCCTCCTTATGGTACCTCAACTGTAGCTGAACTGCAATGGCAATGTGGCAGAAATAAAATCCCAAACTGCCATAGTGAAGTTCAGGACATTTTTCAGTCCTTTTCCGCTTAAAAATCCTGTCTTTTGATCTTCCTCCACTGTCCATACTTTTTACCCTTTTTAAAGATGTCACCAGTGATTAGTTTTGACTTATGAGAGGTTGAGCGGGTGACTTTCTACTAACCTCAGTGTCTATTTGATGCAAACTCTTTCGCCAAAGTTTAAGAGGTTACATCCCTGTGGTACTTACAAGATACTTTTCTCTAACGAGCCTGTGAGCTAGGCAGTCTGAGTATTGCCATTTGTAGATCACGAAACTGTTGTTTGGAGATATCACACAGCTGGTTAGTGGCAGAGCTGGCATCCAAATTTGGGTCTTCTCAGTCCCAATTCAGGGTTTTTACCATTTATATCATTCTGTTTTTCATTAACCGCCCCACCAAACCCCTATGCTTCTTCATGATGTGGAGATGATGATCAGTTGTTGAAGGTGATACCAGTGGAGTGTAAACTCCGGGAGGATCCTACCTGGTGGAAAGATTTGGAGTAGAGGACTCCAAATGGACTTTGCATCTATAGCACAAAGATTGGTCTATTTAAACTTCAGGGTGCTCATCATCTGAAAGGTGGGCCCTAGGGGATGGTCCTAACAGCCCATAAACACTTTCTGCTAGGGCAAAGAAGGACTGTAATTAGTGTTCCAGTAGGGAGCATCCACATGGATGAAATCCGATTGAAATATTCCTGCTGACTCCAGACCAGAGGGAAAGGAACTTGTTCAAGATCACATCCGTTCTACCTGAGCAGCAAAGGCAGCATTCAGACTCGGGTCTTTTAACCTATGCTTTGTGCTCTTTTCATGTACATCATACTGCCCTGCCTTGTCACATAACATAGAGCTGGTATAAGCAGCCAAGGAGAACGCTATAAAAAATAATCCATGTATCATCTAGTAGGTACTAATTTATCAAATTAATATGTATTTGGAGGCATCGATTCAGAGCTAAAAGGGATATAGTCAGCGGTATTCCCTAAAAATGCATCTCCCATGAACACGTGTATATGTCAGTGCCCCACACATCATTCCTATATGGTTGCTCTCTTCTCACACAGTGTATATGTATTTATAGGAGAGTAAGTTTCTCTCTTTTTTTTGAGGGAATGTTCTATGGTTATTTTATTTTTATTGCTATTTAATTAGAATGTCCATTGTGAACTAGTTAATTTACTATATCGCTCTCCATAATGGCTGTGTCAAACCTTTTCTCCCCACACCTTCTATAATACTCCCTATCCTCTCAATGTAATATAGGAAAGAAAAAGTGATCCTTGAGTCAAAGGACTTGAGTTCAAATCTTATCTTTAATGTTTGATAGCTATGTAATTTTGAGCAAATCCCTCGGGCACTAGGAGATGGTCATAACAGCTCATAAATGCTTTCTGCTAGGGTAAGGAAGGATTGTAATTGGAATTATCATAGGGAGCATCCACATTGATGAAATCTGGTTGAAATGTTCCTGCCTCCTTGATCCTCAGTTTTCTTTTTTTTCTTTTTAAATCTTTGGTTAATTTTGTTTAAAACAAGAAAGAAGAAAACCTAGTTATCAGTTTCTTTTCTTTTAAAAAATTTTTTAGATTTTTTAATTTTTAGTTTGCAACACTCAGTTCTGCAAGTTTTTGAGTTCTAAATTTTCTTCCCCTCCCTCCCCTCCCCGCTCCCCACCTCACACCATGGAATCTGATGTATGTTCTACACACACCTACTCATTACACTTATTTACACAACAGTCAAGTTGTAAAGAAGAATTGTGACCAATGGTCCTCAGTTTTCTTATCTATGAAATAAGAGGGTTGGATTAGGTGGCCTCTGAGATTCCTTTGAGCTCTATATCTAGAATCCTATATTTTAACAGTCTCATAGCCCCTTGACATGGGACCCCACTATTTCCTCTTTTCTTCCAGGCTTCGATGAAGACAGCCCTTCTCACCAATGCCAATCTTGATCCTATCCTCTCTTGTCTTCTCTAGCTGATCACCCTGATGTGATTTACCCATTTCTGCTAATCTTCAGTCTCTCCCTAGCAAATGGATTTTCTATTGCTGTTTACAGGCATGCCAGGTCTCCCTCATCCTTTAAAAAAAACCCATTATTAGAGATTACTATTCTTGACAATTATTGTTCCACATCTCTCCTTCATTTTCAAAGTTAGTTTGAAATGTTCATTGAAAACGTTCATTGACAAAGTTCTCTCTGTTTTTTGCTTTCACTTGTCCTCTTCTTATTGTCTTCCACTCATCTGAAACTTTGCTCTTTGAAGTTGCTAAATCTAATGGCCCCTTTTCAGTCTTCATCTGTATTGACCTCTCTACAGCCTTTGACACTGTTGATAATCTTCTCCTGAATTCCATTCTCCCTGAATTTTTGTGGCACTGTTCTCTCCTGGTTCTCCTCTTGTTTACTTAATCTCTTTTAGAAAGAACCTCTTTAGAGAGTCTCTTTTGGCGTCTTAGTCTTTGGATCACCACCCATGTGATGCCACCCTTCTGCGGATGTCTTCCAAGGATCTTCATGAGTCCTGTTCCCTTTTCTCTCTACATTCTCTAACTTTGTTATCTCATCAGCTCCCATGGGTTCAATTACCATCTCTATCCAGATGACTCCCAGATTCATATTTCCAGTCCTAGTCTCTCCCTCCTGAGTGCCAGTCCCACATCACCAACTGCTATGTGAACATTTCAAACTGGCTATCTTGGAGACATCTCAATTTCAAATGTCAAAAACACAATTCATTATGCTTTCCCTAAAACTCTGTCCTCTTCCAAACTTTCTTACTAATGTTTAGGACCCTTTCATCTTTCCAGTCAACCAAGTTCACAACCTCACAACATCCTTGCTCTCATTCACCTCACATCATCTGATCAGTTGCCAAATTTTGTCAATTCGATCTCCACATTGTCTACCCCTCAAAGGGGAATCTCTTATATCCATCCCCCTTTCTTCAGTCACGTAGTCACCGCCTTAATTCAAGTCTTATCGTTTCTCACCTGAACTATTGCAGCAGCCTTTCTAAAATTGATCTCCTTAAATCAAATAGATCTGTATTACAATCCATCTTCCACTTAGCTGCCAAAGTGATTTTCCTAAAACATGTCATCCCCTACTTAACAAACTCCAGTGATTCCATATTAACTCTAGAATCAAATGTAAACTAATCTATTATTTTAAATTCCTCACAACAAGGTCTCATCCTGCCTTTTTAAAGATTGTTCAAAGAAATATAGAATCGTAGATTTAGGGCTAATAGGGATCTTAAAGGCTATGCTATTCAAGCCCCTCAATTTACAGATTTAGTAACTTGTCTTTTTGTTGTTCAGTCATTTTTCAGTCATGTCTGATTCTTTGTGACCCCATTTGGGATTTTTGTGGCAAATATACTAGAGCGGTTTGCATTTCCTTTTCCAGTTCATTTTACAGATGAGGAAACTGAGGCAAACAGAGTTAAGTGACTTGCCCAGGGTCACACAGCTAGATTTGAACTCAAGAGCATGAGTCTTCCTGACTCCAGGCTTGGCATTCTATCCACTACCCTACTCTAGCTGTAGAGTATAACTTGTCTAGGGTCACACAGATAGTATGTATCTGAGGTGGGATTTGAATTCAGTTCTTCCTGCTTCCAAATCCAAAGCCCTTATCCGTGCCCTATACCATGTTGCTTCTCTACTACCTCTCTCCCCAATACTCCATGGGCCAGCCATAGAGGCTTCACAATGGCACTCCATCTCCTATCTCTATGACTTTGTATGGGTTGTCCTCTGTCTCCTCTCTGCAGGCTTGGAATGCACTCCCTCCTCATCTCTGTTTCCCTGGTTTTCTTCAAGGCTCAGTTCAACCATCTCCTTCTATGAGAGGCTTTCCTTGATCCCTGCAGCTGGAGATTGATGCCTTCCTCTTTGAGGTTACCTAGTGTTTGCTTTATATGTGTTCTGTATATATTTGTCTGTATATTGGTGGCAGCAAGATGGTGCAGTGGATAGAGTGCCACGCCTGGAAGCAGGATGATCTGAATTCAAATCTGGCCTCAGATACTTACTAGCTGTGTGACCCTGGACAAGTCACCAAGCTTCTGTTTGCCTCAGTTTCCTCATCTGTAAAATGAGGATAATAACAACATGTGCCTCCCGGGGTTGTTGTGAAGACCAAACGAGAGAATAATTGTACAACACTTAGTACGGTGCCAGGTATACAGTAAGCACTATATAAATGTTAACTATAATTATGAGGATTACATTTAATGCCTATATGTAAATGTTATCTCCCTTGATAGAAATCAGGCTCTTCGAAGGCAGGCACTGTTTTGCTTTTGTTTTCAGATTGCGAGTTCTTAGTACAATGCCCAGCACATAGTGGGGCACTTGAATTGTTACTTGCCTGATTCAATTATGTTTATTCTCTGGTTGATAGGTAAATACAAAAGAAAACAAACACACTGGTGTGGGCTCATAAACTATGGTTAGAAGAGGACCCTAATCCACAAAATATCTGATTCTTTGGCTATCTAACTGGGGGTCCAGAATGAAGGGAGTACAGTATGGGTGCTACGTGAATATAAATGAAAATCTGTTGACTGTGGCCATGTCCTATCTCACCTCCCCCATCTCCCAAGTACAATGTAAGCCCTTTGAGGTCGGGGGCCAATATTTTTTCATCTTTGTAGTTCTTGTACCTTGCATGTAGTCCAATGAAGCAGTGAATGAGTAAATCTTGATTTTAAGCTGAAAGACTTTAGCTAAGGAAGGAAAGCTTCACTTCTGACTTCTTGGGCTACATAGCTAGGGCCTTGCTCTGATTTTTTTTTTGCAGGCATAGTTCCTTGCTGTTTGTTCACTGATGATTGCTTTGGATGGTTCACTCCATACAGATGCCATCAATTACTGTCTGAATCCATGTTTAGATATCCTCAGCCCTTAAGGAGACATCTATTATTTTAGGACCAGCAGGCTGCTAGCACAGTTGGTGGTGATTTGATATTCTTAGGCATAATCATGAGCAAAGGTGTGTTTGCATTCTTGGGTAAACAGTCTGACTACTGTCTGAAAAATCCCCTCCTTTGCTGCAATGGAGAAGAAAGCAGTGAGGAAACAGGTGACGAACTGACAAAGCAGCAGGGCCCTTGCACCAAGTATTCTCTGTGTTGTTAGGATCATAGAGTTAGAGCTGGAAGGGGCCTCAGGGATCATCTGGTCCAATCCTCTCATTTTATAGATAATGAAAGGGAAGCCCCCGAATTCAATGACTGTTCCATGGTCATGTAGACAGGGTCACAAACAAAATTTGGACCCACATTCTCTAACTCCAGACCCAAGGCCCCTTCTATTGCCTCTTGGTGCTTTAAGAAGTAGTATGTTATCACAGAAAGGCATGGGATCTCGAGTCAGCAGAGCTGGCTTCTTTCTCTGAGCCTCGGTTTTTTCATCTGTAAAATGGGAACACATGAATGGCTTTCCTGCCAACCTACATGATTTTATTGTAAGGAATAAATAGGTCATGTATATGACAGAGTTTTGTAATGTACTATACAAGTGTGAAAGGTTACATTATTATTCTCAAGAATATCTCTGGAACAATCTTAATTCCAGAAAAGATGAAGCACATATTCCTTCTCTTGGTAAAGAGGTTGGTGATATTAGGTACAGAGTATTGCCTACACGGATATATTTATCCATTATGTTCATCAGTTTTGTGTGGTTGGGAGGTAGGGTTGAGATCATAGGTCTAGAACTGAAGGGGCCTTAGGGATTATCTAAGTTCAACCTCCTTATTTTACAGATAATAATAACGATAATACCAGCACCAACAACAATAAACATTTATATAGGACTCTAAGGTTTGCAGGGTGCTTTACAGATGTCGTCTCATTTAATCCTTACAACAACCCTAGGAGATACGCGGTTCTATTTTCCTTATTTTACAAATGAGGAGACTGGCAAACGGTGACTGACTTATAGAGGGTCACACAGTTGGTCAGGGTCTGAGACAGGATTTGGACTTAGGTTTTCTTGACTCCATGTCTAACAGCCAGTCCAATATACAATCTAACTGCCACTAAGATAAGAAAACTGAGGCCTAGAGAAGTTAAGTTCCATAGAGTTATGACCCACCAAAGAAAGGATTTGAACCCAGGTTTTCCAACTCCAGATACAGTGCTTTTCCTACTATACCATGTTGCCTTGCCCAGCCAGTTGGGTAACTCAGCTTGTCTTCTCCCTCTTCCTCTCCTCTCCAAAGGAAGGTAAATTTTGATGGTTAGAAGTTGCCCAGTTAACTTGGAGTTTACTGGTTAGATTCCTTCCTCCTTTCTTCCCTCTCTCTTTCCTTCCTTCCTTCCTTCCTTCCCCTTAAACCTATTTCACTCTGGAGCTCAGATATTGGACCACAATAGGTCCCCGCCCAAGCAGCACTTAAGGGCTATATTTTGGGCCCTCCTGGCTCAGAGAGAATATCAATATGAGAAAATTAAGGCCTAGAAAAGGGAAAATGTATAAGTTTACTACATTCTGAGCTGGCAAACCATACGAATTGCCTAGTCCAACTTTCTCATTTTACAGATGAAGAAACTGAGACCAAGAGAGGGGAAATGATTTGCCCATGATCACAGAGCTAGTAAATAGCAGATCTGGGGTTTTAACCTAGGTCTTCTGACTTAAAAATCTAGTTTTCTCTACGCTGTACCACATCCCACTATTCTAAGTTCATTGACTCAGGACGAATTGACAATAAGACTCAACCTCACAATGTTTGCTGGTGAAACTTTTTCTGTGTTTTTTGGTCAAAGTAATTATCTTGAATCCAAGGTCACTGGTTTGGATAATTGCCTATTTCCTGGCACTATCATGAAGGCCCAGGGTGACTGTTAATGGCAAACACCATAGCACATCTCAGGTGCTATACTGGCATCTTTGGGAATCAGAACGTTCTCAGTGGGGAGAAATGACCAGCTGGTAGTGCTCATGGTCCAGGACTGACATTAATAAGGAGCTGGTGGGAATATGAAGAATCTCATTTTTGGCACATTTTGGTAGTTGATTTTGAGTATCCTAGAAACTGGAGCCCTGAAATCCAGCAGAGAAAGCTCAAATGCCTGTCTATTTTGGAGCAGTAGGAGAAAATTGGAATACCACCCAGTCTTTCTCATCCAGAAATCTAACAACCTTTAAAAAATATCTATTTCATAGACCTCAATTTTTCATTCCCTTTTTAAGTGCTAAAAAATTTTGCACAAAATGCTATTGTCATCTTAATGCTGTTAAGTCATCTTTTAAGTAAAGCTTTAGTGCCAAAAGGGGCCTGAGAGACCATTTTACAGATATTGCTTGCATTTATGCAGCACTTTAAGGTTTGCAAAGCACATCACAAATGCTGCCATATTTGATCCTCCCAACAACCCTGGGAGGTAGGTGCTGTTATTATCCTCATTTTAGAAATGAGGAAATTGAATCAGACAGAGGTTATATAACTTGCCCAGGGTCACACAGCTGGTAAGTATTTGAGGCTAAATTTGAACTCAGGGCTTCCTGACTCCAGGTTCAGTGCTCTGTCAACTGTGCCACCTAGTTGGTGCAGAAAACTGGGGCCCAGAAAGTAGAAGTGACTGACTTAAGCTTACCCAGTTAATTAATTCATAGCAGAGACAGAGCTAGAACCCAGACCTCCTAACTTCTAGTCCTGTTTCTTTCTGCTAAGTAACACAGTAGTCTCTTCCTAATAGGCCTCTCTTATTAACCCCAGCTAGTTCTGGTCACTCCAACCATGACAATTACTTTCAGTCTTCCTTCTCTCCTTCACTTCTCAATATTTGGAAATGCACACACACACACACACACACACACACACACACCGCCATTTGTAAAACAGTTCCCTGAGTGGCTCTATGACATCATTATGCAGATGTGTGCAGTAATAGAAATGATAATAATAACAAAATTCATTCGGGGTATCCCCAAGATAACTTAAAACTACAATAATTTTTGAACATTCTGTAAAAGACTCGAAAGCTTGCTAAGCACATTATAAATACCGTGTCATTGGAACCTTACAACCATCCAATGAGACAAGTACTGCAAGTATCATTATCTCCATTTTACAGAGGCAGAAACTGAATCTCCACCAAAGTTAAACGATGTGCCCCTGATCACACGGTATCAGAGGAGAGATTTGTGTCCGGGTTCTTGTGATCCCACATTTAGAAAACTATTCAGCATCGCTCTTCCTCTCATGCTGTAGGATACATTAACTTGCTCTGTATCAATCATTTTGCTTAATACATTCTGTTCCCTTTGGTATCCTTCTTTCTCTCCCTGGATCTAAATATTCAGGATGTCTAGTTTCATGATTCCTCTTTTAAAGAGGCAAAGGTAAATCTCTGAACATGGAAAGGCCTGTGCTATAGTGAACACTCTGGTGTTAGTTTGCTGAAAATATCATCAGACCTTGGGGCAGGGTTTTATGTCTTGGGTGAGGTGAAGATTGTTTCTAGTTGGCAATATATAGAAGAGCTTTTGGGAGTTAAAAATTCTTCTTAGAAAGATTATTGTATTAGTTTATTCAAGAAGTATTAGCTAAGGGGCAGCTGGGTGGTGCAGTGAGTAGAGCACCGGCCCTGGAGTCTGGAGGACCTGAGTTTGGATCTGGCCTCAGATACTTGACACACTTCCTAGCTATGTGACCTTGGACAAGTCACTTAACCCCAATTGCCCTGCCTTCCCTTCTCCAAAAAAAAAAAAAAAGAAGTATTAGCTAAATGCCTATAGAATAGTACAGAGCATTGTGCTAGGCACTAAGGGCAACAAAAATAAAGTTTATTTAAGGCATGATAGCTGCTTACATGGAGGTGAAATGCGATGCAATGAAAAGATTTGGAGTCACATTTCCTAGGCACCTACATTACACTGACTGTTTCTCTTCTCTGGGCATTAGATTCCTCTTTTGCAAAATGAGGAGAGGTCTTCTAAGGTCTTTTTAAGCTCAAAGTACAGTATGTTTCCAGTCTCACTAATCTTTTGGCATGTTTGTAGGAAAGCTAGGGAGACGTGAGTTCCATGATAACACAGTAGGCTCTCTCCTCTCCAATCCATCCTCTGTACACATTTGCCTGAGTGATAGTCCTAAAGCTCAGTTCTGACTACCTCACTCCATCTACTCAAGAAGCTCTGATCCATCCCTAGTGCCTCTAGGACCAAATAGAAACTTCTCTGTGGAGCATTTAACTCCCTTCACAACCTGACTCCAAGCTGCATTTCCAAGCTTATTACAGTCCAGTCAAACTGGCTTTCTTTCTGTTTCTCACACACAGCATTCTATTTCAGGTCTCCACACTTTTTCCCTGGTTGGTCCCCCTTTGCCCGGAATACTCTCCTTATCTCTTGTCTCTTAGAATCACTGGCTTCCTTCAAAGCTCAGCTCAAATATTACCTCCTACCTGATCCCCACAGCTGCTAATGGCCCTCTTACCCTGAAATTCTTTTGGTAGCACCTCTTTTGGGTTGACTCTCCCAACTCCCACTCCCCCAAACAGGCTGGGGCTCCAGAAGGCAGTTGACTACTTTTCTCCTCAGAGTTCTAGGGTTAGTTACATAAATGTATGCATATATTTTGTGTATTCTTGTATGTGCATGCTAAGCTACTTGAGGGCAGGGATGGTTTCATTTTTTTCTTTGTATCCCCAATATCTAATACAATGCCTGGCATGTAGCAGGCATTTAATAACTCCTTGGTGATTAATACATAGATTTGGACCTGATGGATAGTTGGAGCCCTAAGAGAATATGATAGTTTGCTGTCAGCTTGAAATGACATCTCTAATGGAGTGACACCCAGAATTGTGTTGGCTCTATGCTAACATTTTTATCAATACCTTACATGGACATATAGGTGGAATGCTCATCTGATTTGCAGATGATATTGGGAAGGATATTTAATGGAGAGCAACAGAGTCAGGATCCAAAAACAATGGACCAGATCAAATGAGATCAATGTTAGTAGTTGTAAATATAAAGTCTTACACCAGAGGTTGATGTTTTGAATCCCAGTGCAGGACAGAAGAGGTATGGCAGAAAAAAGATCTGGAAGCTTTCACAGACTACAAGGCCAAAATGTGATGGTGATTGAGGTGGTAGCTGTGAAAGCATATGCAATCTTAAACCTAGGGCATACATTGTTGATGGATCTAGGACTGGAGAAGTCACAATGCTTCTTGAGTATTGCATTAAATTCCTGGTGCCACATTTTAAGAAGGATATTGATAAACTGGGGAATGTCCAGAGGAGTACAATCAGACCAAGTGAAGATCATTTGAAGGAATTATTGATGATATTCTGTAGAAGAGACTTTTTTCCTCTAGGATGTGTCATGGTAGCTATTTTCTTGTATTTGAAGTGTTGTCAAACACAAGGGAGATTAAATTTGTTTTGTTTGACCCCAGAGGGCAAAACTGGGAGTGATGGGTGAAAATTGCAGAGAGAAAAACTTTCCAACAATTACAGTTATCAAAAAATAAAATAGGCTGCTTTGGGAGGCTTCTTTCCAATAAAAGTCTTCAGGTGAAGGTTATTGAACATATAGGGCAGCTGGATGGTGCAGTGAATAGTGTGCTGGGTCAGGAATCAGGAAGGCCTGAACTCATATCTAGACTCAGCTACTCACCAGCTGTGTGACTATGGACAAGTCACTTAGTTTCTGTTTGCCTCAATTTTCTCATCTGTATAATGGGATATTAATAGCTCTTACTTTCTGGAGTTGTTGTGAGGATTAAATGAAATATATTTGTGAAGTGCTTAGTACAGTACCTGGCACATGTAGGTACTATACAAATGTTAACTACTGTTGTTATTATTATTATATTGTACAGGGGATTCCTATTCAGGTAGGGGTTAAGCTAGGTGACCTCTGCGCTCCCTAACTAGGTTGAGTCTCCAGAGGGCAGTTGACTACTTTTCTTCTGGGAGTTTTAGGGTAAGTTACATTAATTGGGCTTAAGAGTGTGAAATATCCATATTTGTATTTATTATTTGTATCTTTGTGTATTCTTATATATGCTTATATGTTGTTCTTCAGTTTTGCAAGAGGACCAATGACAATCAGGGGCCATGTCTAGTCTTATGGGGGAATTGGATTTAAGTGAGACAGAGTTTCACAAAATCATTAACCTTACTGTCCCTTCCTGAGGGAGGGAAGTCCAGCGGCAGCACAAAAGTCGAGATGACTGACGATAGCTTGGGATGCAGTGGATGACCTTGGCATCTTCGATGTCTGACCAAACTCCAGGCAATCCACAGCATCTGCTTCAGCTGCCTTCATGGTCCTTTGGAACAAATTATTCTCATTTGCCCATTCTGCTGGGCAAAGTCTTCACAAGCTTGGGGTAAACATTTCCCTGGCTCACCGATGGGTCTGAGGCCTGTCGGTTACCCTCAAGCTGGTTTAGCCCATCTGCTGAGATGGTTTTACCAGGGTGGGGCCGCTGAGCATGCTACAGCTTCTTGAAGCCACAGGTGAGCGTTCGGTGAAGGTGGACACCAAAGGTGGATAGGTAGTCCTGAACAGGACTCAGCAGCCTTCACACCAGAGGTGCTAGTCCTCCTGAACACCTCATACACCCCTGATTATATGTATCAGTCAGACCAAGTTCCTCTAGCAGCCGGATTGTAAACACATCATGACACAGCATATCTTCCTATTCTTTCTCACTTCCTCCCCCATCTCCATGCTACTTACGGCCTATGGGACCTTAGGGAAATAACAACTTCCTTCCCTGGGCTGCAGTCTTCATCTGTGAAATAAGGGAGTTAAATTAGGTAAGGGGGCTTCTGAAGTTTCTGAAGATCTATGACTCTATGAAATGGTATAACGAATGTAAAGCACTCTGTAAGCTTTAAATCACCATATAAATGCCAGCTATTATCCATGAAATGAGGGGGTCATACAAGGTCTTTCTTGCTCTAACACGTTACAATCCTATGATTCTTGGGCATCTATCTTTCTGTTCCTTCTCTAAATTGTCCCGTTCTTCCAGCTTTATCTCCTTCTGTCTGTCTCTGTCCTTGCTTCTGTCTTTCTCTTAAATCTAGTTTCTAAGTTCCACCGAGAGGGACAGCTGAATTGCTTTCTCTCCTTCTTTTCTCAGTATTATTAGCATTTGGAGCAGGCTGACTCTTATAATTTCCGCAGTCTAGCAGCAGGATGGCAAACAACATCATGACACAGCAGAGTCATAGGTCTTTGTGCTTATAAATGGACTTGTGTTTTTCCTGTTCTCATATTTACTTTCATATTCTGTGAGGAGGGGCCATCATAAATCCCTTCAGTGCCCAGTCTACTGCTTGGCACATTCATTTAGATATAACCCATGGTGAAGGATCTTAGAGCTCAGCTCCTATTAACGGGGTTTGATTTGGGGGCTTTCTGAATTTTAAATCATCAATGGCTTAATCCCCACCCAGGGTTTTAGTCCCTGGGAACGCTGAAATATGTTTCATGTCTGTGTCAGAGAGATATGAAACTTCTTTTTGCTTCCCTGTTTCTCCACTAAACAAAGGACTGGTTTATGAAAATAGGAGTGTATAGGTACAAGTTGATTAAGTAAATCAATCAAATCTCCAGCCTTATTTAAAGTAAATGACAAAAAACTACACTCCAGTACCTTAATCAGGGGATAATGAGTCTCAATTAAACAATCACAGGCTTTGAATAAGTGTGAAAAAAGTGCACAGGAAATATGTCTAGATTGATTGAGGAAACTTGGTAATGCTCTACGGAGTCTATATAAAATGAGATAGCTAGTTTAGAACCCAACAGATTTGAGCAAGTAGAGAGGAGAGAATGGTCTAGCTAAAACCTTAAAAAAGAATTGAATTCAGGCAAGGGCTAGAGGATCAGAACCCTGGACTTTGGTTCCAGTCTTGGTGTCTCTCCCTCCACCTCATTTTCTCAGAGGAAGACCTTGTAAATTTAGAGGTCCAAAGGATTCCAAATACCCCATGTGTGTTGTAGAAGTGTCTTGGATCAGCTATTGGCAGTGTCTGCATTGGGAGCCAAATTTAAGGTACACGCAGATGCAAAGTTCTACAAAGAGCCTAGCAGAAAAGCCACATTATACTTAAAGGGAACACTTTGAAGATGGGCAATAGGACTTCTAGGAGTGATGAATTTACCATGTGATCTCTGAGCTTGAGCCTACTTCTTCCTGAATTCATGTACTGGTGGTAGCACATAAAGCATTGTCTGTGACTATGGCAGTGACACAAGTCTCGTCACAGACTTTTGGGGGGATATTTAATTCCAATTGTTCTTCTGAACAAACACCTCTTTCCAAAAGCTAATTAAGTCTGGTTGGCTGATAAATTGACAGTCTTAGCCAGAAGCACAGTGATGGGGGCTGGAGACCCATAGCATTAGAGAAGGACCCTCTCTCCATTCTGCTACCAGCCTCTTAGGGCTACTCTTAGATCACTAATGGGGCTTAGTAGCCACTCTCTGGGAACCAGACTCAATGAGAGCAGCATTTGGGATAGTGGCTCCAGAGCATGGTCATAGGAGCTAGAAAGAACTCACAGACCAGAATTTAGTCCCAGTCTAGACTTGAGGGCCTCAGTGAAGGTGAGTAGTATTCAGATTAGTTGCCTTCTCCTCCAAGAGTTCCTTCCTTTCCCTTTTATTGATGCGAGGACTGGTAAACACTTGTGTGAGGGGGTACCAAACAGATATTTTAAAGTATTTTAAGGGTGGTCACGTGAAAGAGAGATGAGATTTGTTCTGCTTGGCTCCAGGGGCCAGAGCAGGAGCAATGGGAAAATTTATTCTTGACATCAATCAATCAATTAACATTTATTAAGCACCTACTATATACCAGGCACCATGCTGAACATTGGGGATATAAATATAGACAAAAGTCAGTTTTTGTTCTCAAGTACCTTATAGTCTAAAGGGGGAGACATAATAAAAACAGCTAGGTACAAACAATACACACATATACATATATATATATACATCATATATGTGTGTGTGTGTATGTATGTGTGTGTATACACACACACATGGAAATATTCAACAGAAAGGGAGTACTAGCACTAAGGCAGATCAGGAAGTGCTTCTTGCAGAAGGTAGGATTTTGCTATGGCTTGAGGGAAGCCATCAGGAAAAGCTTCCTAATAATTAGAACTATCCCAAAGTGGAATGGACTGTCTTGGAAAGTCAATGGCTTCCCCTGTAATTAAAGGTCTTCAAGCAGAGAATGGATGACTGTCGGATATATTGTAGTGGGGATTCCTTTTTAGATAGTGATGGACTGGATAGCCATTGAGGACCTTTCTCATTCTGAATTTTCTTAGTCTAAAATTCCTGAACTTGCAGCTACTTTGCTTGGCTCTCTATTTGCAGTTTCTCTCTTGGTGACATGGTTACTTTCAACTGGCTTAGTTCCTGTAGTCCTAGAATCAAGCCCTATCAAGGTCTTGGAGCTTTCCACAGAAATTTGTGTCTCCTCCAGCCCCCAAAACTTTGTCGTTGTTCATTCATTCAGTAGTATCTGACTCTTTGTGAACTCATGGATCGTGGCAGACCAGGCCCTTCTATTATTCTTTGCTATCTCCTGAAGTCTGCCCAAGCTTATGTGAGTTGCTTCCATTACACTATCTAACCACCTCCTCCTCTTTCATCTTCTCCTTTTGCCTTCGATCTTTTCCATCAGGTTTCTTTTTATTTTTTTTTCTTTCCAATGAGTCCCATCTTCTCATTATGTGGCCAAAGTATCTAAGTTGCAATATTTATCCTTCCAATGAATAGTCTGAATTACTTTTTAAAATATTGATTGATTTGATCTCCTTGCTGTCCAAGGAACTCCCAAAAGTCTTCTCAAGCACTACAACTTGAAAGTTTTGATTCTGTGGCAGTCAGCTTTCCTCATAGTTCAATTCTCACAGCCATACATTACTATTGGAAAAACCATAGCTTTGACTATACAAACCTTTGTTGGCAAGGTGATATCTCTGCTGTTTAGTATGCTGTCCAAATTTGCCAGAGCTTTCCTTCCAAGAAGCAAGCGTCTTTTAATTTCATGGTTGCACTTGCCATCTGCAGTGATCTTTGAGTACAAGAATATAAAATCTGACACAGCTTCCATTCTTCTCCCTCTGTTTGCCAGGAAGTCATGAGACCAGTTGCCAGGATCTTAGTTTTTTTTTTTTTTTAATGTTAAGCTTCAAGCCAGCTTTGACACGCTCCTCTTTCACCCTCATCAAGACACTTGTTAATTTTTCTCCACTTTCTGCCAGCAGAGTGGTATCATCTGCATATCTGGGATTGTTGATATTTCTCCCAGCATCCTTAATTCTGGCTTTTTGATTTCCCAAAAGCTGCCCCTGGCCAAATGGAGGGAATCCCTCTGGCTAGGAAAAGACATGCTTCTTCTATAATGATATTCTTCTCAGTCACTTGCAGCCTGGCAGAGAACATATACACCTGTGTGCAACGAAGATCATAGTCTCGGCTACACTGAAAACACTGGATTAACTGGCTTCATCTATAAACCCAACAACTAGTTGGTGATTGACCTGGAGGTTCTGGGTATTAGTGTCTCCTTATTACCTGATAAGCCAGCCACCTTCCCAGCAATATATTTCTTTGCCAAGGCACTTCTGTCACTCAGATCAGTATTATCAAACTCAAATAGAAATGGGGGCCACTGTGGCATCACCATACACTGACCTAGTTTTAAAATGGAATGTTATCTATGTTTTATTATACTGTTATTTAGCTTGTCATGGCATAGTGGATAGAGCATTGGGCCTGGAGGCAGGAAGACCAGAGTTCAAATCTGGCCTCAATACTTACTACCTGTGTGACCCTGGGCAAGTCACTTAACCTCTGCCAGCCTTAGTTTCCTTTTCTGTAAAGTGGGGATAATAATAACACCTACCTCCCATTCCATACATACTTTTAGAAAGTCTCTGGGAATATTTTCAGCTGTGAACAGTAGTCTCAGAATGAGGTCTAAGCATAATGGTTTCTGGATCAGATATGTTAAATACATAGCCATTATTTCGCTGTAATCCATCCAATTCTCCATTTTGTCAGCCTCCACATTAAATAATATAATCACTCCTAGCTTTATTATTAGCTGTATTTTTATTAGCTATATTATCATTGGCTATATATTAGAATTTATTAGCTAACTACTTGAAAGTGGGCCTTCCTTTGTTTACAGGTAAACAAAGAAACACCTTAAGCTGGGCTCATTCTCAGGGAAAGGCTTTCCTGTCCTTCCTTCTCCTTGTCAAAGTTAGGGGTAATTTGGTCTTCAAGGGGAAGGCTAACTAGAGGATGCTGATTAGGGTAGTTCTGATTTTCTGCCCAAGATTACTAGAGGCAGCTGAGGCCCATAAAATAATTGGCATTCTTTAATCCAGTCACACAAGAAGGCCAAATTTTCCCCAGCTGCGGACTAATTCTATCACCTGAGGATTATTCTGGAGTCCCAACTAGGAAGTAACAGGAAGGACCTGAGGTAACTCAACCCACCTTCTCATTAACATGTCTACCAATTGGGATTGTCTTATCTTTCCCTGGGGAAGTTCAAATGATGTTAGGCCAATCAGAAGGAAGACACACACCATTGGCCCTCACTTGGGGTTCTTTGGTCACTGAGAGAGGACATTGACCCAATTTATTGGTTATTGCTAGCTCAACTAATCGATATTTATGCTTAGGTCCCTGGCTTTGCTGTGGTGGTAAGTGACCCATTTTATTAACAGCTATATGTATTACTGTTAATGGATTGTAAACTTGCCCTGGAGAAAATCATGCCTCAGTTTGCTTCAGTGTCATTTTACTCGTCAGAGTCCAGAGCTCTTATATCTTACTTATCTCCAAGTATTCTGCAATATAGTGACACTGCCCTCATTGTGGTTTCTTGAAGATACTCCATCTCCCGACTTCCAGACATTTTCACTGCTGTCCTCCATTCCTGGAATTCTTTCTACTTCTCTGTCTTTTGGCTCCCCCTAGATTCCTTCAAGTTTAAGCTAAAATCCCACTTCCTATGGGAAGCCTTTCCTTACCTCTCTTAATAATAATGCTTACTCCTTGTTGGTTATCTCTTAATTTATCTTATCTTATTCGAAACTAGCTATTATCATGCTGTATTCCCATTGGACAGTGAGCTCCCTGAGAGCAGGGAATGTTTGTTTTTTTAATACCTTTCTTTGTATCCCCAGAGTTTAGCACAGTGAATAGCACACAGTACTTGAATATGTATCTACTGATTGACTGACTATATTTGCTTCCTGAACCATACGCACTCTTTTCTTAAAACCAGTAAAGTTTTGATGAGTAATTTTGCATTGTGCTGAGACTACCATCAGAACCAGAGGCTGGATTCTCAGGGGAAAGCCTCAGTGTTATTCATAAAGCACTGTGAATGTTCCTTAGAGGAAACCATCACTAAGTGTCAGATGTTCTTAAGATACTGTGTTTGGGGATTCACATGAAAATTACTGCCTCAATGCTCCTAAATAACATTATTGGACTAGGTATTTATTCTTTAGTGAAAAAACATGATATCTGTACCCTTGGTCCATCATTCAACTGAGTAAGATCTACGACTATCATCCCACAGCATCGCTTCACTCTCAGAGAAGTGACCCTGGTTAAATTATTAAACCTCTCTGTTCCTCAGTTTCCTCATATGTAAAATTAGGGAGTTGAACTCAGCCTCTAGGTCCCTCCTAGCTCTAATTCTATGAGCCTATGAATCTATGGACTGTTCATATATACTTTGACTACATTTGCCTTTAGGGGATGCCCATTAACACCTTGTGGAGAAAGCCAAGACTTTGTGATCTGTATACTTATCAGCATATGTACATTTCACTGAGGATTAGCCATTAAGTTTCAGTGTCTGAAACCTACTTAGAGTATGAAAAGGCCATACCATTGTACAGGCAGGGATGCATCCGTCAGTTTTAGATGAATCCATAGAGCCTATTACCCTTAGGATGAAATACAAATTCCTCCATTTTGTATTTAAAGTCTTTCTCAATCTGTCTCTGGCTTCTCTCTCCAGATATTTCACTTTACTCCCTCTCATGTATTCTACTTTCCAGCCATGCTGGACCACTTGCAGTTCCCTATAGGAAATAAACCATCTTTTTTTTTTTTGGCCTTTGTATAAGCTGTCCCCCATGCTTGGAATGCCCTCCTTCTTCACCAATGCCCCTTGGATAGTCTAGGTCAATTCAAGGTTCGTTCGTTCGTTCAAGTACCAACTCCTACACAAAGCTTTCTAATTCTAACTGTTAGCACTCCTCTACCGGCTCCCTTCATTACTTTGTATTTACTTGCTATAAGTTTTACACTTATCTGGGTATAGATTATTTCCCTCCCAAAGGAAGACAAACTGTTTGAGATCAAGGATTATTTTCATGTCCACTTTGTATCCCTAAGGCCTAGCACATTGGCTGGCAAATAATAGGTACTTAAAAATGTTTATTGAATCGAATTGCCAGTCTTTTCTATTTGTGCCTTTACAAAGCCTGGTCTTTGAGCAGTCGTATTAAACAGAGCAGTAGAGTACAAAGACATTTATCTTAAACGACTGCTAGCATCAGCACCTAGTCACAGAGTGGTGACAAAATCCCAGTTATGGCTCAGATATAACAAGGAAAGAAGAAATAATACGAACTTTGCTCTGAAACTCTGAGAATAAATACTCTAAAAGCCCTTCTTATACTCTAAAACACTATAAAAGCCTGTCTTATTATGATGTGCTTTGCTCTCTAGGGTGTACCCTAACTCTCCACAGGACTTTGTCTACTATGCAAACCTTTTTACCTTTAATACTTACTCCATCCCTAAGCTGTCATTTTGGAAGTACCCATTGACCCTGAAGCCTCTCCTTGGATTGGCTGGTCTCCCAGACCTTCCATTTTAAGGAGGAAACCTAGGATAGTAATGGAAAAACATTATTGCATTGTTTGAACCTGTCTCGCTGAGAAACCAGGCCTGTTGCCTAGAGACCGGATTTGTTTAACGCTTAACTCATGACCTAGGTTGCATGGACCAGAAGTCTAGTCAGATCTGAAGATTAATGTAAAGAGTTTCTCTGGCTATACATCTCAAGCAACCCACACGTCTTATCTGGAAACTGCTTCTACACAGGCCCATCAGCTACTGTTTCCTTGCTCCTTAGTTTGAATCCTATGTGATATGTTAATTACAGACACTGTGGTGAGTGGGCTACCCCTTTTATCATCTCTCTCTTCTTTCCAGACTTGTTAAGCTTCTTTCAAAATTATTTCAGTTCTGGGTTTTGTTCTCACCATCATGTCTGCCTTCCTCTACAGGTTCTTTTGCTTCTCCATAGGACTTTCTCTACCATGCCCCTGAACCTTATCCCTCTATTTCTCCCTCCCCTAGCTACCCCATCCCTACTTTTAGTTCCTTTTTATGTGTCTTCTTTTCCCATTAGAAAGTAAGTACTTCCAGGGCAGAGATTGTCTTTATAAGTAAATTTGTTTGCTTGTTTGTTTTTTGCAGGTGGGAAGGCAGGGCGATTGGGGTTAAGTGACTTGCTCAAGGTCACACAGCTAGTAAGTGTGTCAAGTGTCTGAGGTTGGATTTGAACTCAGGTCCTCCTGACTCCAGGGCCAGTGCTCTACTCACTAGAGCCACCTAGCTGCCCCCATAAGTAAATTTGCAATCCCATTGCTTAGCACACTGCCTGGAACATTGTAAGCCTTTAATGCATGCTTGTGGACTGACTGACTGGAAGGGACATTGGAGTTGTGAAGGCTAAGATGGTAGAGGGCAGATGCTCCCAAATTAGAAAATCTTCAAGTTTGAGTCTGTCCGAGGCCAAACCAGATAGTTTGGAGACATTCCTCACCAGAAGGTTGACTGTTTGCCAGTTATTACTACAGCCACACTGTCTTACATCCAATTATGGACTATAAAGATTGGAAAAGAGCTCCCAGGTGATTTAGTAGTCCACCTTATCCCTGAATGAGAGTCCCCTCTACAAAATCCCTGGTAAGTGTTTATCTAGCCTTTGCTTGAAGTGAGAATGAACGTAGTACCCCTGAGACAGCCCATCCTACTTTTGAATAGCTAAGATTGCAGGAAATTTTTCTTTAGATGAAATATAAATTTGCTTCTCTAAAATTTCAGCCCATTATTCCTAGATATGCCTCTGGGGCCAAGCAGAATAAGTCTAAACCTTCCACACAACAACTCTTCACATACTTAAAGAATACTAGCCTTTGTTACTCACTTTTCTCTTCTCCAGGGTAAACATTCCCATTCTCTTCAAATGATAACTAGATGGCCTGGTCTCTAGCACTCTCATCACCTGGTTCATTCTCTTTTAGATATGCTCCAGCTTGTCTATATCCTTCTTCAAATGTTTTAGGGATGCTCTTTTGTTATTGCAGTCAGTTTTCAACGATTCCTCTCCCAGGAAGATATTTCCTATGTTTCTTAGATGGAAACTATGAACCAAGAGAAGTAAGAAAATCCTTCACAAGGTACTCAGGGCCTTCGTGTCCAAAGAGTTTGTGACACAAGGGTTACTATTATTACTACTACTAAAATGTCATCATCGTCATCAATCAATCAACATTTATTAAGTGTCTACTATGTGCCAGGTACTGTTCTAAGAACTAGGGAGACAAAAAGGGGCAAAAGACAGTTTATAATCTAATGTGGGAGACAACATGCAAAAAAGTGTGTATGTGCGTGCTCAGAATAAATAGGAAGTTATTAACAGAGGGAAGGCACTGGAAAGGGCTGAGGAAGGCTTCCAGTAAAAGATGGGAATTTAGTTGGAAATTTAAGGAAGCCAGGGAGGTCAGTATTCAGATTAGAGGAGGGGGAGCATTCCAAATATGGGGACAGCTAGAGGACATACCCAGAGCCAAGAGGTGGGAGAGTGTTGTTTGTGGAACAGCCAGGAGGCCAGTGTCACTGAATCGAGGAGTACATGTTGGGTGGCAATGTATAAACCTGGAAAGGTAGAAGGGGGCTAGGTTATGAAGGGCTTTGAAGGGTGAACAGCGTATTTTGTATTTGCTCCTGAAGGCAATAGAGAGCCACTGGAGTTTATTGAATAAGGGGGTAACATGATTAGACCTACACTTTAGGAAAATCACTTTAGTGGCTTAATGAGAATGGCTTGGAATGGGGAGAGAGTTGAGGCAGGCAGACTTACCAGCAGGCTTATTGCAATAGTCTAGGCACGAGGTGATGAGGGCCTTCACCAGGGTGGTGGTAGTGTCAGAGGAGAGAAGGAGGTGAATTCTAGAGGTGTCGAGAAGGTGAAACCTATAGGCTTTGGCAGCAGATTGAATAAGAGGGGTGAGAGATAGGGAAGAATCCAGGATAACTCCTAGGCTGCAAGCCTGAGGGACTGGGAAGATGGTGTTGCCCTCTATAGCAATAGGGAAGGGGGTGGAGATTTAGGGAGAAAGATAATGAGTTCCATTTTGGACATATTGAGTATAAGATAGAGTAACAGGTTCTTTATATACATATTTTTAGGGCAGCATTCCTATGCTAAACATTATTCGAAGTAACATGTGAAACAAAGAAAAGAAAGATGGCTATTCATAAAACACAGGTGGTTATACAAAATGAATAGTATGCTTGTTTCGGAAAAATGTGTATACTTAGTTACAGGAGACAGATAAGAGAGTTATTGTCTGAGTATAGTTGGTGTCACTAACCTAAAGAAATCTGCTCATCAGGCCAAGTAGGGAGGAGAACTTTCCCAAGATGCTGGAATCCTTCATCTTCAGCAGCAAATTCTTTTTTTTTTTTTTTGTATTTATAAGAGGAGAAAGAGACACGGAAGGACGATAGCTTCTTCAATGGGTCTTGCAGTTCACTAGGAGCCATTTACAGCAAAATGGCTGATACAGAACAAAAAAGAGTCAGCATGCCTTGAAGCAAGGCTGTTTTTAAGGAGGAGAAACTAGGAGAGAGTAGTGTCCCAAAAGCCTAAAGAGAAGAGAATATCAAGAAGGAGAGGCTGATCAACAGAGTCAAAGGCTATAGAAAGGTCAAGGAGAATGTGGATTGAGAAATGACCATTGGATTTGTTAACTAAGAGATCATTAGTAGCTTTGGAGAGAAGAGTTTCAGTGCAATGGTAAGGTCAGAAGCCAGATTGTAAGGGGTTAAGAAGGAAGTGAGAGGAAAGAAAGTGGAGGGACCTATTATAGATGGCCTTTTTAAAGAATTTAGCTACAAAAGGCAAAAAAAGATTATAAGATGATAGTTAGCAGGGCGGAAGGATCAAGTGAGGACTTTTTTGGGGGATAGGAGAGACATGGGCAAGTTTGTAGTTGGGAAGGGAAGGAACCAATCAATTGAGAGAGACTGAAAATAAGTGAAAAAGTAGAGATAACAGAGGGGACAGTGTATTAGAGGAAACCGGGTTGGAATGGAATCACTTGAACAAGTAAAGAGGTTATCCTTGGTAAGGAGTAAGGCCACTTCATCATGTGAGACAGGGGTGAAGGAGGAGATAGGAGACAGTAGAAGAATGCATATAAGTGACATGATCCGAGAAAGAAGGGAGAAAAGGGAACTCGTCACAAATAGCCTCATTCTTTTTTGCTATAAAATATGAAGCAAGATTCATGGGAGGTTTGAGGGATGAAAAGGTTTGGAAGAGCTGCTTTGGAGAGTGAGATAGTGAGTTGATAAGGGAGGTATAGTTCCCATCTGAACAGCAGCTTGCGTTTGTCCATGGTACCTTGTAGGAGTTTTCTTATTTATCTGGTCAGTCCAGATCTTTAATTTTACCAGCACAGGGTGCCATTTTCCTGGTGTAGAAAGTCACTCCACTCTTGTGATACAATGGAAATAGCACTCACTTTTGAGTCAGACGGACTTGTTTTGAGTCATGATTCTTACACTTATGTTGGACAACTCACTTAACTCTTTCTGGGCCTTAATTTACTTATTTACTTATTGGTATAATAATACAATTTACTTGTTTGTATAACAAGGGTGATAAGTTGGCCTCTGAGGGTCCTTCCAACTCTGTGGTCCATGAAGTTCATCAAGTCATTTGTAACTGATAGTTAAAAATATTTAAATGTTTATTATCTCATTTGGTCTTTATGAAAACTCTGTCAGGTAAGTGGTTTATATATTATCCCATTTTTCAGATGAGGAAACTAAGGTTTAGAGGGGGAAAGTGAATCCAAGTCTGGTGATAGGTACTCCATACATATTTGTTGGCTTAACAGTGATTATATGAATGAATGAATGTAGTGAGGCTTGGAAAGAATGAATACACAAATCAATTCAGTTTTGTATATGGAAAAGCTGAAAAATATGTATTATAATACTTTTTAAAAGGCTTAATATCCCATTATTTTATGTATATCTTAAAGTACTTTAATTATTATATTAAATATAGTTATTTTATTAATAACTTCAAGATTGAAATAAGTTATTAATACTTCTGAAAATAACAAGGGTTCATAAAAGAAAAAGCGAATCAAAATACAAAATTGTCAATTATAAATTGAGTAAAACTCTGACAAATATGAAATCAAAGGACTTTAAGAAAAGCTGATCTTTAAATGAAATGAAAAAAACTTGATAAAATACTGTATATATATTTATAAATTGAATAAAGATAATATATGAACCAACCAATATAATCACCTGTGTATGTATTTTATTCCATCTTTTTTCTACCACTGTTTTTTATATTGAAAAATACAGTTGATTTGTGGAAGAGCAGTAATGACTGGAAGAGTATAGCTGGGGCCATCCCATTCCCATGGAGCATACTCAGAGTGACCAGTCCTGGTTCTGGGAGATAACTTGGAAGCTGTGTGGGGCCTGCTTCCAGTAATGTATGACACTGAGGGGCTTACACCGTGAGACAATGAGTCCTCTTAGTGTCTAGGGAGCCAGAAAAACTGAAGACTCAGTGAATACACAAAATAGAGTGGCCATTCCCCTCATCCTCTCTTCTTTTCTGGCTGTAAACTGTTCGAGACTGATTCAAGTGATGTCCTAGAAGACAGGTAGGGGTGGGGTGGGATTGATACATTCCTCTATCTTTGCATCCATGTAGCTGTAAACACATGGTATCTAAAATAAATGTTCAGTCTTAGGCAAGCTTAAGACTGGGTTTAGGCTGCTTCTTTTTTGTTTATCTTTTCTTGATCTTAGGCAGATGAGTATCCCCAAGTAGATGTGCCTAGATTTGAAAAGGACTTTTTAAGTTCAAGAAGAAGAGAAGATAAAGGACCATTGAACACTGGGAACTGTTAGCAGGTAGGCTCTTACTTTAGAGGAGGGAGTTGAATCCTCTGAAGAAGATGTGGTCACTTGGGTTAAAAGAATGATGATGTGGATCCACAAGTGACAACATCAGAGCTCTTCAGGAAAGTCTGAGGAAGAAGAGAGGAATAGTGGTAGCTGGTGATTGCCTGCTGAGGGAGACTGAAGCAGAAATCTGTTCACTTGACATTAATAATGGAAATCTGCATCTCCTTAGTGTTTGTACCCTGGAACAAGATGGGCTAATACTTGTCAAATCTGCTGACCACTACTCACTTCTGGTGATTCACGAGGCAATCAAATGATACTTCCAGAAGTAACCTAGCAAACATTATTAGGTATTACGAAGTCTTGGACAAGAAATTAGACTTTAGGGTGATGAGAAGATTTAAGGTAGGGGCTTTAGAAGAGAGGTCATTTTGGGAAATGAACTTCTGGATAAAAAAAAGTGCTCAAAGTTATCTTCCATGCAGATGCCAAAGTTCTTTTCTATACAATAAACTCTAGTGATTCTCTATTGCCCTTAGTATAAAATATAAAATCCTCTGTTTATGAGTCCTTCACAGCACATCCCCAACCTACCTCCATTCCAGTGTCTTTATACAAGATTCCTCTTCCTTCACTCAACAGTCTCCAGGGGTGAGGAACCTGTGGCCTTGAGGCCACATGTGGCCTTCTAGGGTCTTTGGCGCAGCCTTTTGACTAAGTCCAAGTTTTACAGAACAAATTCTTTTATTAAGGTGATTTGTTCTGTGAAGTTTGGATTCAATCAAAGGGCTGCACTTGAGTACCTAGGTTTCCCACCCCTGGCTCTAGCCAAACTGATCTTCGTATATATTGTATCATACATAGTGCTCCATCTCTCATCTCAGTCTCCTGGAATCCTTTTCTTCCTCCAAGGCTCAGTTAAAGCACCACTTTATCAAGCCTTTCCTGATTCTCTCAACTTCTGGTGAGTTGAAAGAGATCCCTGTGGCCATTTAGTTCAACCCACTCCTGAAAAAGAATCCCTTCTACAATATATCTCAAATGTGGACATCTAGCCTTTGCATGTAAACCTCCAAAGGAGAAATCCCCTTTCACTTCTGGGTATCTTTCATTATTAGGAAAATTTTCTTTATTTCAAATCTAAATTTGCCTCATTCAACTTAGTTTTGCTTTTCTTAAAAAAAACCCAACACTTTATTTATTTTAATTTTTAAAATTTCATTTGATTTTTCAATTATCAAATACCTATTCCCCTCTTCCCCATTTCCCCCAGGGCAGGCTAAGGGGAAGAAAAAACAAAATCCTTATAACATATAGTCAAGCAAAAAAAACTTCCACAAATCCACATATCAGCCATGCCCAAAATTGAATGTCTCATATTGAATATCAGTCCATCACCTTTCTGTGAGGAGATAAGCAGCATTGTTCATTAACGGTCTTCTGGAATCACTATGTTGATCACAGTTCTTAAATATTTCAAAATTGTTTGTACAGTGTTGATGTTAGTAGTATAAATTATTCTTTTGGTTCTGCTTACTTGCATTTTGCATCAGCCCGTAATGGTCTTCCCAGGTTTCTCTGAACATCTTTGTTCATACAATAGTATTTCATTACATTGACATACCATAGTTTGCTCATCCTTTACCCAGTAGATGCTCCTCATAGCTCCTACTTCTATGCCACAAAAAGAGCTGCTATAAATATTTTTGCACATATAGGACAATTTCTCTTGTTAGATCTCCTAGAAATATAGGTCTAGTTTTACTGGGTTTACTAGTATTTTACTAGTATTTTTATGTAGTAAAATTTTGTAAAGTAGGTTTATTGGATCAAGGATATGCACAGCTGAGTAATTTTTGGGGGCAGTGTTCCAAATCTTTTTACAAAATGGCTGTACCAATTCACAATATCAGCTCCTCTAATATCTTTTTTTGGTCAACATTGCCTTTATGATGGGTGTGAAGTGAAACCTCAGAGTTGCTTTAATTTGCATATATATGTATATATTTTTGGGAGCATTTTTTTCATATGGCTAAAAACAGCCTGTTTTTTTCCCACTGAAAAGTGTCTGTTCATATCTTTTGATCATTTCTCAAGTAGGGAATGGCTTTTATTCTTATAAATGTGAATCAGTTCTTTAAATATCTTGGAAATGAGACCTATATCAGA
Organism: Trichosurus vulpecula; assembly: GCF_011100635.1. Lineage (NCBI taxonomy): Eukaryota > Metazoa > Chordata > Mammalia > Diprotodontia > Phalangeridae > Trichosurus > Trichosurus vulpecula. The sequence continues at coordinate 248,572,451 of NC_050575.1, forward strand.
GAAATTTGCTTTCTAAGCTTAGCTGCACTGGATTTGCATGAACACTTTTTATTTTATGTAATCAAAATTGTCTGTTTTATCCTTCTGTGATCCTCTCTCTCTCTCCTGTTTGGTTGTGAGCTGTTGTCTGTGTTCTTAGACCTGAAAGGGAATTTATTCCTTCTTCTTCTCCACATATTGTTTCTAATTTTGCTTCTGAGACCAAACAAAACAGGTTGCACATGTTTCACATGACAGCCTTCCAAATACTTAAACACTATTACTTCTCTTCTCAGGCTAAACCTTCTTAGTCTTTTCAACAGATTCTCCCTTACGTGGCATAATCTTGAGGTCTTTTACTATCTTTGTCACCCTCCTCTGGAAGCTCTCCAGCTTATCTGTCCTTCTAAAATGTGGCACCAAGTACAGAACACAATATTCCAGATGTGGTCTGATTGCGACAGAATGCAGCAAAACTACTATCTCTATTGTCCTGGATTTAATGTGTCTCTAATGCAGCCAAAGACTATTAGGGTTTTTTTTGTTTGTTTTCTTTCTTTGTGTTCTTTTCTTTTGTTACAATATCAAACTTGCCCATGCACTTAACTAAACAACTCATACTTTTTTTTTCACAACTGCTGTTCGTTCTTGGATGCCTCTTTCATCTTATGCTTGTGCAGCAGACTTAAAAACAAATTTTGTTTCAATCAGCAAAAAGATGTCTTCTCACTCTCCTACTCCATCCCCTTAAACCATTGAAAACAAAAGAAAAATAAAACCTTTTACAAATAGGTATACTTGATCAAAACACATTTCTATCCTTGCCATGTTCAAAACACATTTGTCTCTTTCTGTACTCTGTCATTTTTGAGATCATAGCCCAGTATTGCTTTTCTCACCCTTTTATTGACTATGAGGGCTATTTCATTTCTTCTAAGGGATTCTTGCCTACAGTAGTACATGTAGTGACCATCTGATTTAAATTCACCCACGCCTGCCCATCTAAGTTCACTGACATCCAAGATGTTGATGTTTAATCTTTCCATCTCCTGTTTGACCACATCCAGCTTACTTTGGTTCGTAGATATTACATTCCAGGTTCCTATGCAATACTGATTATTACAGCATTGGACTTTTTTTGTCTCTAGACAAATCCACAGTTGAGCTTCCTTTCAGCTTTGGCCCAGCTGCTTCATTAGTTCTGGAGTTACTTGTAGTTGTCCTCTGCTCTTCCCCACTAGTGTGCTAGATATCTTCTGAGCTGTGGGTCTCATCTTCTGATATCATTTTTTTAATTTTAGTACTGTTCCTAGGGTTTTCTTGGCAAAGATACTGGAATGGTTTGCCATTTGCTACTCTATTGGATCATCTTTTGTCAGAACTCTCCCCTATGACCTGTCCAGCATAGCTCATAGTTTCATTGAGCCATGCAAGCCCCTCCACCACAACAAGGAAGTGATGCTATGGCAAATCTCAACAGCACAATAAAAAGCAGAGCCATCACCCTATAGTCAAAACTATGATTCTTCCAGTAGCAATGTATGGCTGTGAGAGTTGGACTATAAGGAAAGCTGAGTGCTGCAGAGTTGACACTTTCAAATTGTGGTCCTGGAGAAGTCTTAATAGTCTCTTAGACAGCAAGATCAAATCAGTCAATACTTAAATAAATTAATTTAGACAATTCACTGATACTGAAGCTTGAGCTTAAATACATTTGCCACATAATGAGAAGACGGGACCCATTGAAAAAGACCCTGGTATTGGGAAAGATTGAAGACAAAAGGAGAAGGGGATGATAGAGAATAAGATGGATAGATAGTGTCATGGAAACAACAAACATGAGCTAGGACAGACATTGAGGGTCTGGTATGGTCTGGTCCATAGGGTCACGAAGAGTCAGACATGACTGAACAACTGAACAACAAATAATCTATCCTCCCTCTAAATCCTCCTCCCTTTTTTTCGCCTTTCCCTCATTTCTTATTCACTCTTATTGAGTGAACTGTATTTCTGTGCCCAACTCTCTCTCTCTCTCTCTCTCTCTCTCTCTCTCTCTCTCTCTCTCTCTATATATATATATATATATATATATATATATATATATATATACATGTATTCTTCCTTTTTATGATCAGTTCAAATGAAAGTGGGGTTTTATTTAACCTGGAAGATCTGGAATTTGGTTATAATGTACCTGTGAATTTTCATTTTGGGATTTCTCTTAGGCAGTGACCTATGGATTTTTCCTATTTCCACTTTGCCTTCTGGTTCTAAGGACTCTGGGCAGTTTTCTTTGGAGTTTTTTTTAAGATTTTTTTATTTTTAGTTTACAACACTCAGTTCCACAGATTTTTGAGTTCCAAATTTTCTTCCCCTCCCTCACCTTCCCCCTCCCCCCCAAATGGCATGGAATCCTGTATTTCTTCTACATATACCTTGGCATTAAACTTATTTACACAATAGTCAAGTTGTAAAGAAGAATTATGATCAATGGAATGGATCATGTGAAAGAAGAAACAACCCCCCCAAAAAAGATATAGAAAAAAAAGGGAGCAGATAGTTTCCTTCAATCTGCATTCAGACTCCATAGTTCTCTATCTGGATGTAGATAGCTCTTTCCATCATGAGACCTTTGGGGCTGTCTTTGAACCTTGTATTGCTGAAAAGAGCCAAGTTTATCAAAGTTAGTCATCACAGAATCAATATGTCTGTGGTTGTGTACAATGTTCTCCTGGTTCTGCTCTTCTCATTCACCATTATATCATACAGTGCTTTCCAGGTTATTATGAAGCCCATATCTTCCCCATTTCTTATAGCACAATAGTATTCCATTACCTTCATATACCACAACTTGTTTAGTCATTCCCCATTTGATGGGTATCCCCTTGATTTCCAGTTCTTTGCTACCACAAAAAGAGCTGCTATAAATATTTTTGTACATATGTGCCCCTTTCCCACCTGTGTGATCTCTTTGGGATACAGCCCTAGAAGTGGCATTGCTGGGTCAAAGGGTATGCACATTTTTATAGCCCTCTGGTATAGTTCCAAATTGCTCTCCAGAATGGCTGGATCCATTCACAACTCCACCAGCAATGTAACAGTGTCCCAATTTTCCCACATCCTTTCCAGCATTTATCATTTTCCTGTTGTGTCTTGTTAGCCAATCTGACAGGAGAGATGTGGTACCTCAGAGTTGTTTTGATTTGCATTTCTCTAATAAGTAGTGATTTAGAGCATTTTTTCATATGCCTATAGATAGCTTTAATTTCTTCCTCTGAAAACTGCCTGTTCATATCCTTTGACCATTTCTCAATTGGGGAATGACTTGTATTCCTATAAACTTGGCTCAGTTCCCTGTATATTTTAAATATGAGACCTTTATCAGAGACACTGGTTGTAAAGATTTTCTTCCAATTTTCTGCTTCCCTCCTAATCTTTGTTGCATTGGCTTTGTTTATACAAAACCTTTTCAATTTAACATAATCAAAATTATCCATTTTGCATTTTGTAATGCTCTCTATCTCTTGTTGGGTCATGAATCCTTCCCTTTCCCATAAATCTGACAGGTAAACTATTCTTTGCTCTCCCAAACTGCTTATAGTATCAGCCTTTATTCCTAAATCATGAACCCATTTTGACTTTATTTTGGTATATGGTGTAAGTTATTGGTCTATGCCCAATTTCTGCCACACCATTTTCCAATTTTCCTAGCAGTTTTTGTGAAATAGTGAGTTCTTAGCCCAGAAGCTGGATTCTTTGGGTGATAAGAGTAGATTGCTATAGTTGTTGACTACTACAACTTGTGCACCTAACCTATTCCACTGATCCACCACTCTGCTTCTTAGCCAGCACCAAATAGTTTTGATGACTGCTGCTTTATAGTACAGTTTAATATCTGGTATGGCTAAGCCTCCTTTCCCTAGCATTTCTCTTCATTAATTCCCTTGAAATTCTGGACTTTTTGTTCTTCCAGATGAATTTTGTTAATATTTTATCTAGCTCTGTAAAAATAATTTTTTGGTAGTTTGATTGGTATGGCACTAAATAAGTAAATTAATTTAGGTAAAATTGTCATTTTTATTATATTAGCTCAGCCTAACCATGAGCAACTGATGTTTTTCCATTTATTTAGATCTGAAAAGTGTTTCATAATTGTGTTCATATAGACCCTAGGTTTGTCTTGGCAGGCAGACTCCCAAATATTTCATAGTGTCTACAGCAACTTTAAATGGAATTTCTCTTTCTATTTCTTGCTGTTGGGCTTTGTTAGTAATATATAGGAATTCTAAGGATTTATGTGGTGCTATTTGGTATCCTGCAACTTTGCTAAAGTCGTTTATTATTTCAAGTAGTTTTTTACTTGATTCTCTAGGATTCTCTAAGTAAATCATCATATCATCTGCAAAGAGTGATAACTTAATTTCTTCTTTGCCTATTCTAATTCCTTCAATTTCTTTTTCTTCTCTTATGGCTAGAGCTAACATTTTTGTTCCAAATTGAATAACAGGGGTGATAATGGACATCCTTGTTTCACCCCCGATCTCATTAGGAATGCATCTAGCTTATGCCCATTACATATAATGCTTGCTAATGGTTTTAGGTAGATGCTATTTATAATTTTAAGGAAGACACCATTTATTCCTATGCTTTCTAGTGTTTTTATTAGGAATGGGTTTTGTGTTCTGTCAAAAGCTTTTTCTACATCTATTGAGATAATCATATAGTTTCTGCTAGTTTTGTTGTTGATATGATCAATTATGCTGAGAGATTTCCTAATATTGAACAGCTTTGTATTCCTGGAATAAATCCTACCTGGTCATAGTGTATTATTCTTGTGATAAGTTGCTGCAGTCTTTTTGCTAATATTTTATTTAAAATTTTTGCATCAGTATTCGTTAGGGAAAGTGGTCTATAATTTTCTTTCTCTGTTTTGACTCTTCCTGGTTTAGGTATTAGTACCATATTTGTGTCATAAAAAGAATTTGGTAGGACTCCTTCTTTACCTATTTTCCCAAATAGTCTATAAAGTATGGGAATTAATTGTTGTTTAAATGTTTGATAGAATTCATGTGTAAAACCATCTGGCCCTGGAGATTTTTTCCTAGGGGGTTCATTGATGGCTTGTTCAATTTCTTTTTCTGAGATGGGGTTATTTAGGTATTTTACTTCCTCTTCTGTTAACCTGGGCAATATATATTTTTGTAAATATTTATCCATTTCCCTAAGGTTGTCAAATTTATGGGCATACAATTGGGCAAAATAATTCTTAATTATTGTTTTAATTTCCTCTTCGTTGGAGGTGAATTCACCCTTTTCATTTTTGATACTGGTAATTTGATTTTCTTCTTTCTTTTTTTAATCAAATCAACCAAAGGTTTATCGATTTTATTGGTTTTTTTCATAAAACCAGATCTTACTTTTATTTATTAGTTCAATAGATTTCTTGATTTCAATTTTATTAATCTCTCCTTTGATTTTCAGTATTTTTAATTTGGTATTTAATTGGGGATTTTCAATTTGTTCTTTTTGTAGCTTTTTCAGTTGCTTGCCCATTTCATTGATCTCCTTTTTATCTATTTTATTCATGTAAGAATTTAGAGATAATAAAACTTCCCCTAAGAACTGCTTTTCCTGCATCCCATAAATTTTGGCATGTTGTCTCATTATTGTCATTCTCTTGAATGAAGGTATTAATTGTTTCTAGGATTTGCTCTTTGGCCCACTCATTCTTTAGCATTAGATTATTTAGTCTCCAATTAATTTTTAGTTTATCTTTCCATGGTTCTTTATTACAAATAATTTTTTATTGCATTATGATCTGAAAAAGGATGCATTGACTATTTCTGCCTTTCTGCACTGGATTGTGAGGTTTTTATGCCCTAGTACATGGTCAGTTTTTGAGTATGTGCCATGTACTGTTGAGAAAAAAGTATATTCCTTTTTTTCCCCATTTGGTTTTCTCCAGAGGTCTATCATATCTGCCTTTTCTAAAATTCTATTCACCTCCTTAACTTCTTTCTTGTTTATTTTGAGGTTAGATTTATCAAGTTCAGAGAGGGGGAGGTTGAGGTCCCCCACTAGTATGGTTTTGCTGTCTATTTCTTTCTGTAATTCCTTTAACTTCTCCTCTAAGAACGTGTATGCTATGCCACTTGGTGCATATATGTTAAGTAATGATATTGCTTCATTGTCTATGGTGCCTTTCAGCAGGATATATGTCTTTCCTTATCTTTTTAATTAGATCTATCTTTGCTTTTGCTTTGTCTGAGATTAGGATTGCAAGCCCTGCTTTTTTTTTTAACTTTAGAAGCACAATACATTCTACTCCAGCCTTTTACTTTTATGCTATGTGTATCCCCTTGGTTCAAATGTGTTTCTTATAAACAACATATTATAGGATTATGTTTTTTAATCCATTCAGCTATCCACCCCCATTTTATGGGAGAGTTCATGCCATTCACATTCACAGTTATGATTATTATCTGTGTCTTTTTCTCCATCTCATTCACCCCCCCATTTATGCTTTTATTTCTCCCCTCTCCCTTCCACTCCTCACAAGAGTTTTGCTTTTAACTGCTACCTTCCTCAGTTTACCCTCGCTATTGATTCCCCTCCTTTATTTTACCCTTTTCCCCTTGCTACTTCTTCCCTCCCTTCTGACTATGCCCCCTTTCTCCTTTCCCCTCCTACTGCCTGTGGGACAAGTTTGATTTCTATACTTCTCAGAGTATGTTATTCCCTTCTTGAACCAAATCTGATGAGAATAAGCCTCAAATATAGGTCTTCTCCCTCCCTTCTTTCCCTCTACCATACTTTGTTTTTGTGCCTCTTTGTGTGATGAAATTTATCCTTTTCTACTACCTCCTTATCTGTTCTCCCAGATCCATCCCTTTACATCCCATAATTATGTTTTTTATCATTATATCAGTTATTTTATACTGACATCCACAGTCTATGTATATCCCTTTCAATTGTCATAATAACTGTACTATTTTCAAGACTGACATACATATAACATATATAAAACAATATAATCCTATATATGGATATAAACAGTTTGCCCTTTTTGATTAACAAGATTTTCTTTCCCCCTGTTTACCTTTTTATGTCTCTCTTGAGTTTTGTATTTGAAGATCAAATTTTCCATTGACCTCTGGCTTTTTCATCAGGAGGATCTGGAATTCTCTTATTTCATTCAATGTCCATCTCCTTGCCTGAAAAATTATGCTCAATTTTGCTGGTTAGTTGATCCTTGGTTGTAGTCCAAGCTCCTTTGCCTTTAGGAATATCATATTCCAATTTCTCCTGTCATTTAATGTAGGAGCTGAAAGATCCTGCATGATCCTGACTGTAGTTCCATGATATTTAAATTGTTTCTTTCTGGCTGCTTGCAGTATTTTCTCCTTGACCTGAAAATTCTGGAATTTGGCTATAATACTTCTTGGAGTTTTCAATTTGGGATCTCTTTTAGGGGGTGATTGGTGGATTCTTTTGATGACAATTTTCCCCTCAGGTTCTAGGACCTCGGGGCAGTTATCTTTGATGATTTCTTGGAAGATACTACCTAGGCTCTTTTTTTCATCATGGCTTTCCAGTAAACCAATAATTCTTAGATTGTCTCTCCTGGATCTATTTTCCAGGTCAGTTGTTTTTCCAATTATATATTTCATATTTTCTTCTTTTTTTTCATTCTTTAGATTTTGTTTGACTGACTCTTGATGCCTCATAGAGTCATTAGCTTCTACTTGCTCAATTCTAATTTTTAATGAATTGTTGTTTTCATTTTGCTTCTGGGCCTCCTTTTACATTTGGTTTATTTTATTTTTCAGGATGTCATTTTCTCTAACTAGATTCTGAATCTCCTTAGCTATTTTGCCAATTTTACTCTTTAAAGATTTGTTTTTGTCAGTGATTTTTTTTTCCATTTTTTCTTTAACCTCTCTAATCTGGTTTTTAAAATCCTTCTTGAGCTCTTCTAGGAACGCTTTTTGGGCTTGAGACCAGTTCACATTCCCTTTTGAGGTTTTGGATGTGGGTATAGTATCCATGCTGTCCTCTTCTGAATTGGTATTTTGATCTTCCCTGTCTCCATAAAAAAGAATCAATAGTCCTTGGTTTCCTAGAGTTCTTCTTCTTCATATTAACTTTTTTCTGGCTTTAAAGTGGATTTCTACTTTTGGGGTTCAGGGGGCTCTGTCCCAGGCTACTTGTTCTGGGAATTGTGGGCATAGTTATGGGCACTGTGTGTTATGGCCTCTGGTTTTGTGAGGTGTGGGTGAGGGGTGGTCTGGCTCCTGGAAGTCTCCTCTTTCCTTAATGCTGCAGTACAGTCTTTTTCTGCACTGATATCTGATGCCTGACACTTCCCCTAGCTGTGTGAAGGCACATCTGGGGTCCTGGTGTTGACGATTGCTGGCTCTGCCCTCCTAAGGCTCCAGAACTATCACTATTCTGCTGAGGTGGGGCCTGCTAGGACACCTCTCTTCCTGCGCTAGTCTCCTTCCACCACCACGACAAGGGCCCTCTCCCCAACTTCTCAAGCTAAAGGGCTACTGAAGCCCCATGTCTGGCTCTTCTATTTCAAAGTTTCTCCCTAAGGAGTATTATCTGGGTTAGGGAGGAAGGGAGGGTTGAGAGCTGTTTTTAGCTGCCCTTTATGGCTCCCAGAAGTTCAAGAAGGTGCGTTTCAAACTTTGACTGCTGGTTGCAAGCCTCAGGTGTAGTTGTTCTCCCGGCCTTGGATGCTGTGCTGCTTCCTCCTGTAGCTCTGACAGACTCCCGTTCTGGGCTGGGAGGCCTGGGTATCACCACCAGTTTCGAGTTCCCAGCATTCTTCCTTCACTGGCTGATTTCCACAGCTGCTTCAGCTTTGGTGTGGTCTGGTGTAGCTCCGTGTGCTGGGCACTCTCCCCAGACTACAGATCTGTCCTGTTGAGAACTCTCCTGGCTTGGAAGTTTGCCACACTCAGTCTACTATTGGTTTCTAACCCTCTCAAATCTGCTCATATTCACTTTTTTAGAGGTATCTGACAGAATTTGTGTGAGTCCTGTAAGATGCTGTTTTCACAAGCCATCTTGGCTCTGCCCCGCCTCTTTGGAGATTTCTTGACATAGATGTCTAGGCTTCTTGTTGTTGTTGTTGTTGCTGTTGTTATGGTATTCAGATATGATTCTCAAAATTTTTCTCCTCAATCTATTTTCCAAATCAGTTGTTTTTAATATGAAATACCTAATGTTTTCTTCTGTATTTTCAATCTTTTTACTTGGTTTAATTATTTCTTGTTACCTTGAGCCATTGGCTTCTATTTGGTCCATTCTAATTTCCAGGGAGTTTGTTATTTGGGCAAAGTTTTATATCTCTTATGTTAAGCTGTTAATTCCCTTTGCAATTCTTCCTTTCTTAGCTCTCATTTCTTTTCCATTTTTTTCCTCAGATGCTCTCGTTCCACTTGTAAAAACATTTTTAATCTCTTATAAAAACTTCTGCTTTATCTCTTTTTTAATTTTTTTTAATTTTTAGTTGACAACACTTGGTTCTACATAATTTTGAGTTTCAGATTTTCTTCCCTCCCTCCCCTCCTCCCTCCCCAAGATGGCATGGAATCCCATATAACTTCTACGTATAACTTCGCATTGAATTAATTTACATACTAGTCAAGTTATGGAGAAGAATTATGACCAATGAAATGAATCATGAGAAAGAAGAAAAAGGACCAAAAAAAAAACCAACCCAAAAAGAAAAACAAAAGAGAGAAAAAGAAAAAAAAGGGGGGCTGAAAGGCTAGCATGAAGTGTGCCTCAATCTGCATTCATACTTCATAGTTCTTTCTCTGGATGTAGATAGCATTCTCCATCGTGAGTCCTTTGGAGTTGTCTTTGTACCTCGTGTTGCTGAGATGAGCAAAGTCTGTCAGGGTTAGTCCTCACAGAATCCTGCTTTATCTCTTCTAGGAATTCTATCTGATTTTTTTGCCCAAACTGTTTTTTTTTTCCTGAGTCTTTGATTGCAGATATTTTAGTCAACCTCTTTTCCAGGTTTGTATCTTGAACTTTCCTGTCATCATAATATAATAGCTCTTTATCATGGGATGCTTTCTGTTTGTTTGTTTGCTTATTTCAGTCTCCTTGCTGACTTTGGATTTGATCTTCAGTCTGAGCTCTGCCAATTCAGGAGGCAAAGTCTGGGTTGGTCCTCTTGCTGTTTTCTTGGGATATTGAGTGTTGTATTATTCCAGAATCTCAGGGAAAGGCTGGAGACCTGTATGATTTCAGTACTCCCAAAGTGGTTTGACCCAGGGCTGATGGCCAATCTCTGTTGCTCAGCCCACACCAGCCAGCTGAAAAGCTCTATTGGTTCAGGGTAACAGAATTACAGGCTTTCCTTTGGTCTGGGACTGTTGCCCTGCTTATTCCTCTGTAGGCTGGGCTAGATACTGAAACTGAGACTGTACTCTGCTTCTGGGGTCTGAACCACACAGCTGTTGCTGGTCTCTGAGCCTGGAGCTGGGTAGTGAGCAACAAAGGTACCAGTTCACACCTGTCTCCTTTGAAGTGCCGTGGTACAGTGTCTGGTGGGGCCCCACGTGAGGTTGGGACCTCCTCTTGTCCTGGCATACAGCCTCTCCCTTGGGTGCTGGAGGGTACTCATGAGCAGTGTATTCATAGACCTCTTGGTCTAACTCCCAAGCTGAGCTGGGCTGAATAAATGACTATAACTTTTTTCTGGAATTTCTTATCAGGATTCAATCTGGTGCATATTCTAGATCTGTTTGGAGCAGTTTTGTGAAGGGGAGCTTGACTAGTTGTACTGCTTTCCTATTGTATCTTTGTTTTGCCTCTTGAAGATTTTTTTCAACTTAAGTATAAGACTTTACATTTATCCCCAGAGGAGCAGCAATGACACCTGGCTGGGGTCACTCCAAGACCCAGGCCCTGCACAGTGCCTTCTTAATGCCAACAATTCCAGAGGCATCAGCACCACCAGCAACTATCCTTAATCCACTCCTTTCCGAGACACTCAGGACAAGGGGCCTGACTCAGACACCTCTGTCAGCTGGGAGAGATCCAGTGCAGGCTCCCTTGGTCCCCTTAATGAGTAGGGGAAAGTGATTAAGGCCCTACATCACTGGCCCTTGACCAGCATCAATATCTCTTGCAGAATGGCAATTTTATTTTTTCATTTATCACCCACTACTACCCCTATGACCAACAGTTTCCTACTACCTGTTTCTCTTTCTTTCTCGATATTAATCAGTCCTGAGCTATACAGAAGAAAACTATTCTCAACCTTTCCAGTATGTTCTCTCATCTCCATATTCCTCAGCCTTACCCTACCCAGGTCCTACTTCTATCTACTCCTTCCATTACAAGCCAACAAACTTCCCTTTATCCAGGACATTTTTTTTGGCTTATATTTTCATCGACAAGTCCTTACTGAGACTGGATCTCTATTACCTCCCTGCTACAACACTACATAACTACATCCCTGTCCCTCTTCCCTATCACTGGCTCTGTCTTCACACCTTACCCTTACTTCTCTCCTTTCCTCCTTTCCCCCACTGATCCTGGAGGGGGGGATCAGTAGGGGGGATTCTCCTTGTTCCTCATTCCTACTAGGAGACTACCCCTTTATCACCAGCACTCATCAACCTCTCCTCTTTGAAATTCACAGTATAAACATTTTCTACCCAGTCCAGATTATGGTGGCTGTTGCATAATGTTCCCAAGTTCATTCACCCTTCTTTCTCAAAGAATTTAGTTTCTGGCTCATCAGCTTTTGCTTTTCCTCAAATTATGACCTTATATTAAGAGATTTTAACATCCCTGTTGAGATTTCCCTAAGTTCCCAATTCCTCAGTTTTCTTAAATTGCATAATTTATCTAGCAGAGCAGTTTTGAACATCAAATGAGATAATGTTCTCCTAAAACCTGGTTCTCGCTTTTTCACAAACACATACAGCATCCATAAACAAGTGGACTCTTGATAGAAAGAAGTAGGCTAATGCCAGGGGGGACATTGTCTTTTGACTGAGACCCTTTAGTTGGTGGTGCTGGTGCTGGTGCTGATCTTCAGGGAGAGCGAAGGTCACCAAAAGGAAGCTATTTCTGTGGCCTGTTCCACCTTATTGCTATCTTTAATAAAAGTGTTCTTTGCTCAGTGTTTTTGTCAAGATCAAATGAAAGGTAAGAAAACTAAGTTAAATAATCCCCAAAGCCCCTTCTGGCTCTAACATTCTGATTGATCGAGTCCAAGGAGCTACCTACTGCTGTAGCTTTAATGGAGGTTATCACAGCCAGTTAAGTAATACCAAGTTGCTTTAAAGTTCAAGGAAGATGTGAGATAAATGAAAAGGAAAGGGTCAAGGAGAGAGAAGGGAGTGGGTAGAGAATACGGTTGCCAACTGGCTGGAATTTGACCAAAGAAATCAGTTGCTTTGTATTTATGGTGGTGTTATGGCTTTTTTTGGTTTTGATTAAAAAACAAACAAAAACTCCAGTAGAAGCATGATTGGTCACTCAGTTTTATGTCCGCCTCCTTCAAGCCCCCAGTTCCTGATGTGAATACTCCTTAACTCTTCGTACTGTCAAGTAAGAGGATACTTTGTTATGTGAAAAGTATTATTAGCGAAAGAACTGAGGTAAAGAAAAAAAATAGAAATGGGGTTTGGGTGTGGGACTGCTATTATAGCAAGTTAGATCTACTCGTTTATTTCTATTTTCTAATGGTTTCTGTGTTATTACTTGTAGATAGACCTTAGAGTGTGATACTGACAGTTCTTTCCCTAGTCAGGAGACCTGGTTATACTACTGGTACAACCTTGGGGAAATCCCATTCATCTTTCTGGGCCATTTCCTCATCTGTACCATGAAAAAGCTGTAGAAGATTCGAATTAAGTTTTCTTCGGACCTATAAAATTCTTTGATTGTGGATCACTTGAACACCAAGCTGTGAAATGGTTAGAATCACAGGCTGCCAGAGGCAGAAGGCATGCTTAGAAGTCATCTAGTCCAATCTCCTTATTTATAAGTGAAAATTTCTAATTTTCATAAAAACTGCAAAGTACAAACACAGGTGGTAAGGAGCAGGGACCAAGATTTTAAACTAGATCTTCTGACTCCAAGACTATACCACAGCAAGTGATTTTAAAATCCACAGTTCTACTCACCCTACAAAAAGCTCAACAGAAACCTGGCATTAAAACAGTTCTCAAAAATGAGGGATAATAAAGCATTCTAAAAAATATTTTAAAATTCAGTGTGATTTTGACATTTGAAAAATTTATTATGGCTTCAAAACAACAGTTGATTTGATTCCACAAAGAAAATACATTTTTATGTTTCCTTTATGGCAAATAGAAAAAATAAAATAGATTCTCAATGTTAATTTAAGATCTATACACTGAAAAAATAAATGTATAAATAACATTTCAACTCTAATATCCTGATTTTAACATTTAAAATCTTAGGTAAGACCTAGTGTTTATTTTGTACAAGTAAATTAACAGATATGTCTTATCAATTTACAATATTCGATTTACCCTGTAAAAATATAGAACTTTTTTCTTTTAAAACCAATTTTGGCAACTTCAATATTTAGAGTTCTCAGGCATTTCATATGTCTTCTTTCAGGCTTTTTCCTATTATTAAATTTTAACTCTTTGCAGATGGACATCCGGACCTTATTTCCTGTTCCTTATAGGAAGGATATCTGTAATCCAGTAATGAAAAAGAGTTGCAATTTCTTTTGCATGGTCTGAAAAGAAAAAAAACAACAACATCTATGCATTACGAATTCTGGAGTTTTGTCATACATAAACTCTTGAAAACCAAGTAAATTGTGAAGAATCTGCCAGAATGTAAACCTGACATTTAGGAATAGCAAGAAATTTGTTGTAGTAGCATCTCATTTAACTTATACACAAATGTAACAAATGTGACTTAGAGATGAGAAAATTCTGACAATGCATATGCTACTTTAAGTCTAACCCTTGTAGATTTAGAGTTCTCTTGGAAAAGAACCTTGGAAACCACAATAAGCCAAATAATATTTAATTTATCCCTATATAGATGTCCCTTATGATCTCAAAATTTATCACCAGATGGTCACTTCTCAGTGTTGAGCCTCTCTGAAATTTTGCTAGACTGGGCTCCAAAGTAAAGACACTGGGACATAGATGATCAATAATAAAAGTCTTTGTAACTTAATGGAACTTTTTTGGAAGTCAGGCTTGCTTGGCCAAAAGCCTTTTTTTTTAAGGGCAGGCAGCAAGCATTTATTAAGCACTACTGTGTGCCAACCAATGTGCTAAGTGCAGAGAATACAAATACAAATAGAAAGAAATAGTTCCTGCACTTAAGGAACTTACATTCTTTATAAAAAATATATTTTTTTTCTTATATCACCATACTTACATCACCAAGTATCTGTCCCTCTCTCCTTCCCAGAAAGATATCCCACATGAAAAATAGTACTTTTTAGTGGGGGGTGAAAAATCAGCAGAACTGGTTGATAGACAGTTATCCTTTCGACAGTGTTGACTTTCCCCATCGTGGTTTTGATATATCATGGGTCAGCATAAGAAATTAAATGGGAATTTTGGGGGAGTTTTGCAGTAGGTATAGATGACACACAAAGATTGGCAGATGACACAGAGCCTCTGACCAAATACCTAACCCAAATTTTGCAATAAGGTACTGAAAACACCTTACAAAAGAAAAAGAAAAAAATTCAGATTTCTTCTCCAGTATGAAGGGAGGGCCAAAACCTTTTACATGGATTTTCCAGACCATGGGGGTGCTGTACCCCTAACCCCCATAATGTGAAAGGCATAACTATGTTGAAAAAGCCTGAACATATGCAATATGTAATGCCTATGGACCTCCTACTTCCATGAAAGGGTGAGTTGGGAGTATTTTCTGATATCTCTTCATTTGAGTTCCATTTGATCTTTATAATTTACTGCATATATTTTTTCTTGGCTCTGCTTACTTGGCTGTGCACCAGGTAATAGAGATCTTTCCATGGTTCTCTGTATTCATCATACTTATTATTTCTTATATCACAGTAATACTCTATTATATTAACAATTTGTTTAGCCATTTCCCAATTGATTAGCAGCTATATCGTGTAGTACTGGGCTTGGAATAAGGAAGATTCATCTTCATGAGTCCAAATCCAGTCAATAGTCGTGTGATCTTGGGCAAGGCACTTAACCATTTGCCTCAGTTTCCTCACCTGTAAAATGAACTGGAGAAGGAAACAAAACCATGCTAGTCTCTTTGCCAAGAAAACCCCAAATGGGGTCACAAAGAGTTGGACACAATCGAAAAATGACTGAACAAATAACAATTGAGCATCTGTTTTGTTTCCAATTCTTAGCTACCCCAAAAAGTGCTCATAGGAATACTATGGAGCATGTGGGAAATTTCTTCTTATCGATGGCTTCCTCGGGACATAAGCCCAGTAATGGAATCTCTGACTCTAAGGGCATGGGCATTTTTGTCACTTTATTTGCATAATTCTAAATTACTTTTCAAAAAGGTCATACCATTTCACAGATCCACTAACAATGTTCTAGTGTTTCTCTCCTTCCACATCCCCTCCAACATTGACTGTTGCCATTTTCTTAATCATTTTTTTCCAATTTGCAAGGTGTGAGGCAAAATCTCAGGGTTGTTTTTATTTGCATTTCTCTAATTGTTGGTGATTTGGGGGCATTGTTATTTTTAAAAAATACATACTTCATTAACACTTTCTTTCTATTGTTAATATGGTTAAAGTACTGGCCTTGGTAGTAGGAAGACCTGAGTTCAAGTCCCTCCTCTATGGCATATACTGGCTGTATAACACTGGGTAAGTCACTTAACCTTTCAATGCTCTAGGAATTTCTCTGACTATATGCTGCAGAGATGGTGCTGACCTGCATTGGTAAAAGGGGTTTCCCCATGTAGGAGACTCTTATGTCAATGATGTCACAAGTTTGGTCCCTAGCTCCACTATTCCTTATTAAAATGCTTTTAAAGATAATTATTGTTTCTATGTTATTCTTTGACCCCCTTGTTATTTAGGATAGTATTACTTAGTTTCTATTCAGGTTTGTTTCTTTTGCTTCTATCACCTTTATTGATTGATGTTTTTATTGCAGTATGCTCTGTAATGGATGTATTTATTTTCACATTTATTTATGATGTCTTTGTGCTCTGGTACTTGATAATTTTTTGGGAATGTTCCCTATGATGCTCATAAATATGCATATTCTATAATATTCTCATTTAGAAATTGCCAAAGGTCTTTCAATTCTAATTTTTCCAACACTTTTTGGATCTACATGTTAATTTGTTCATCTTTCTCTTAGATTTACCTATGCTGACAGAAGAATATTAAAGCATCATATAGTTGTCATTTTGTTCCTTTTTGCAATTTGTCTGGAGTGTCCTTTAGGAACTTGGATGCTGTGTTATTTAAAAATGTGTGTGTCCACACATACATCTATAGATCTAATAATGTCATTCTACCTTCTTTTTATTCTTTTTATTCATAATACAGTTTTCCTGTTTACCCCTCTCTCAATATGATCAATTTTATTTTTACTTTAAGTAAAATCATGATGGCAATTCCTACCTTTTGGGGTAATGAACTAAAACATAATACATTTATTCCAGCTCCTGATTTTCAATCTGTAGGGGCTGGCCTTAGAGTCAGGACATCTTTGGTTCAAATTCCATCTCTGACATATACTGCCATTGTGACTGGGTAAGTCATTAAACTTTTTAAGCCCCAAGGAAACTCTATAAAACTATCATCAGTTGTGGATTTGGAGCAGTACAAGGTGTTTCATTATTGGGAGGTCACTTTTCTGATGAAATCACATGCCTGTATCCCCCCAAAAGTATCCATATCTTTTATTTTATTAACTGGTAAAATATATTTCATTGATGACTTTTATCCTTATGTCAAAGTCATTTGTTGAGGGAAAAAACCCTATCTTCACTCCAGACTGAATCTTCCCTTATGTCAAAGAAAATCAACTAAGTACACATATCTGATACAGTGACTACATCTGACAATGTGAACACCATTCTTCTGCAACAGGTCCCTGGATCTCAGGAGGTAGGAATGTTTCATTATCTGTATCTTCATTAGTCTAAAAATTACTCAGAGCTCAGCTGCAGTGATCTTTTTCATATACATTGGTATAGTCACTGTATATATGATTGATTTTAATTTCAATCTATATCAGTTCTTTAAAAATGCCAGTTTCTCTGAATTTTATATATTTGTAATTTCTTACTGCATATTGATATTCCATTATAATGATATGCCATAGTTTTTTTTTTGTTCGTTTTCTTAGCCATTCCTGAACTGATGGGCATACTCTTTGTTTCCAATTCTTTGCAATCACAAAATATGTAGTTATATGCTTTACAATTTGAGATAAGTATTTTGCAATAAGTAATTCAGTATTCTTTATAATTTGCAATAAGGATTCCAGATGTAGCAAATTGTTGTGCTGGCTTTCTTATTCAGTCTTCTATTTGCTTTCATTTTACTGATTAGTTTAATCCATGTACATTTAGAGTTATTATTAAGTTCATGTTTTGTTCAATTTATTTTTATTATTTTTCCTCCTAATTTAAATCTGCACTTAGTCCTTGAAGTTTATTTTGACTACACTAGTCTGATCCATCTTCTCCTATAGCCTCTTTCACATTCCCTTCCATTTTCCTGATCTTATTCTCTGAGATTATTATTCTTTCTCATTCCTTTTATGAAACTGGAAAAATAGTACAGAAGACTATTTCTCTCACCTCCTCCTCCCCTCTAATTTGAATAACATTTCACCAGTAGTGCCCCTTTCAAAAAAAAAAAACAAAACCTTTTTCTTTACTACTTTCCCCTTCTGTTACACTCTAGCATCTATTATCTCATTCACTGGCTTTTTCTTTCTACATGTTCCTTCCATTTTATGTCCATAATTCAAGGTGGAGCATCTGGAAAACAAAGACAACATTCCTTCCTCTATACAGCTCATTTGCTAGTTAGGGACTAACCATTCCCTCCTTAGGGAGTAAATATGCATTTATATAGCACCTACTATGTGCTATGTACTGTGTAAAGTGTTTTAAAAATATCATTTCATTTGACCCTCACAATAACCCTATGAAGTAGATGCTGTTATTATCCTTATCTTACAGTTGAGGAAAGTGATGCAAAGAGAAGTTAGGCGACTTGTCCAAAGCTATACAGCTAGTATTTAAGCTAGATTTGAAGTCAGATCTTCCTGACTCCATGGTCTATCCACTGGGCCTCCTAATTGTCTCAACAACTTAAAATTATTGACAACCCAACTACTTTGAGAAATCTAATTTCTATCATTAATTCACCCTTTAATTCTTTTATTGTTCTTCTGACCCATTCTGGAGGTTTCTATAGTTGTTTCAATGTCATTTCCTAGGGTTCTGTAGAGTTTATAATGCTCCTTTCCTTTTCTTCAGGGATTTCTTTACCTCTGAATATGTTCCTTGCATTGCAATATTTTCGCATTTGTTTGATAATTTTTTCCCCTTCTTCATTAGTCTTTGTTTGCTTGTCTGTGATGTACTTCCCATCATGAGTTCTTTCCTTTCCCCTTCATACCTTTTGTTATTTATTCCTTTACTCTAAATGGCATGTTACCTGCCCCCATATAATGAGGAGGCTTAGTCACCTTCTCAATTCAGCAATTTTGCTAGAGGTCATATTCCTTTACTTCTTATAGCTGGACATTTTATTTTCTTTAGTTTGTTGCCTTTCAAGTTATTTAGGGGTTGCTGAGTGGGGGGAAGGTTTATATCCCACATCTCATTTGACCTTTCACCAAAAAGTCACTTTCTGAGGGGTTCTGGATAACATGATTATCTGCCCTACGATGCTGATGACTTCTCTGGTCTTTGGCAGCTTGCTCTCTCTAAATTACTGGGACAGGTCTCCAGGACAAAGGTGATGCGGGAAGAGAGGCAAGTAATTTAGCTGAATCACTGCTAAGGGGAGATGACAAAAGGCGCAACTGACAGACCACCTGATACCATTCAGCCATGTGGTGCTCTGTGTGGAATTTAGAACATGGGCCCAGTTTGTGTAGAATGTAGTGAGCTAAAATATAGTCCTCTATTATTTTTTTCTAGAGGACTTACCTTGAGGGGAATTGTATCCTCTTTCCTTTTATTGTTGTTGTTTTCATTATTTTATTTGGCACATTTCTTAGTGTTTTGAAGAGGCCATAATGAAAGCAATATATTTCAGCCATCTTCCTGGCAGTCTCACTTGAATGAAGCCTTTAGCCAGGTCTGATCTATCAGAGTTTATGCTCTGTTAGAAGAGATCTTAGGGTTACTACTATCATAAGATAAGTGGAGAGGGACTTTAATAGGAGGTGTTTCCTTTATTTTTCTTAACATTTGCATTACAAAAGGATTTACATGAAGAATTCTTTAAGTAGTAAGTTTCCACGGCTATTAAAAGAAGAGCAACAAAAACCACTGATTTGCACACAACTGGTTAGGTACATAGCCTCCATTAAAGTTCTCCTCTAATACCTCATTGTGCTGTAGAGGTAACCCTAAGTTCCCAAATCATATCATACCATAAGCTCTGGCAGATCCTGCCAAATTGGAAATACTGCATGTTCAGGG
This sequence comes from Trichosurus vulpecula, assembly GCF_011100635.1. Taxonomy (NCBI): domain Eukaryota; kingdom Metazoa; phylum Chordata; class Mammalia; order Diprotodontia; family Phalangeridae; genus Trichosurus; species Trichosurus vulpecula. The sequence continues at coordinate 248,592,101 of NC_050575.1, forward strand.
TCAGCAATGAAATGTATGGTATAACTCTAGTGCAGAGAGCCTCATCACCAGAAGTTTGGTCACTTAAGAGACCAAAGGCCTTCCATGGTGTTGGTGAAGGGAAAACCCATAATGAAGATATAGATCATTTTCAGTATTCTAGTACAATCATTTGATTGATATGAAGGTACTGAGAAATATATCTACTACATAAAGTGAGACATTCCTGTGGAGGCTGAGAAATTCAATATGCAAAGTCAGGTCCCTTTTGCTCTATGCCAAATAAAACACTTCAATAAACAAAACAAAACAAAAACCCCCTAGAGAGTAAAAAAACACCATCAAAGACTAAGTTTGTGTGCGTGTATATCTACAGATACATATATGTGATTTAAAAAATCCATGCTATTCTATATCCAAAGCCTTTCTCAATTTATATGTTGAAATATATATATATATATATCACAAAATTAACTTTTTTGTATGATGCTTAAGGTTAACCTTTATTACTACCTGTTCTTCTTTTGCTGTGTACTTAAAACAGCAGGACAATCAAAAGAAAAAAAAATAATCAAGGAATCATTGATCTGAAGCTGAAAGACGGCTCAGGGGCCAGTTAGTCAATCTCCTTATTTTATGGATAATGAAACTGAAGCCTTGGGAAGTTAAGTGACTTGCCCAAGGTTCTACAAGTAGTTAAGTATCAGGTGTGGGATCTGAACTTAGGTCCAGTGACCACAGAGTCAGTAATCTTTCCATTAGAGTGTTATGAGTTATTACTCTTTATGTGTTTGATATTAATCCTAAAGTAAATGTGCACTGACCTTAAATTCAATAGAAAGACTTCTTTTTCTGAATTAGAATTAAAAATGGACATGGGAAAATTAATTTAAAAAAACCATCAGTTTCAAAAGTAATGTGTAGAAGGGTTAAATATGCTATAGATTCTCTTTTTTAAAAATAAATTTTTTAGAATCCTTTCTTTTTATAAATTTGACACCATATGTCAAACTCTGGCTCAATTACCATTCTCTCCCTGAAGTCATCCCTGATCAGTCCAAACTAGTGATCTCTCAATTCGATAATTTCATAACACATATTACTTGTACTATTCATATGATACTCAATTACATAGAAGCTTATGACATCGCTTGCATTGTTATATTGTCATTTATGTCTAGCATTACTAGTTCTAAAAATATTTTATTTTTATTTTCAGTTCCAAATTCTCTATTTCTCCTCCCCTACCCATCAAGGCTAGAAAGAAATGATACTCATTATACATATGAAGTTATGTAAAACATATTTCCATGTTAGCCATGTTCCAAAAAAAAAGGAAAATAGCAAGAAAAATCAAGAAAAGAAATAAAAATATGTTTCAATCTGCACTCAGACCATCAGCTAGAGGTGGATGGTATTTTACATTGGGAGTCCTTTAGTATTGTGGTGGATCACTGCATGGATCAGAGTTACCATGTCTTTCACAGTTCATTAACTTTACAACATTGCTGCTACTGTGTAGATTGTTCTCCTGGTTCTGCTTGCCTCACTTTGCATCAATTCATGTAAGTCTTCCCAGGTTTTTCAGAACCTATCCCCTCCATCATTTCTTACGGCACAATAGTATTCCACCATATTCATATACCCTAACTTGTTCGGCCATTTTCTAACTGATGGGCACCCTTCAATTTTCAACTCTTTGCTACCATAAAAAGAGCTAACATTAGTATTTGGCTCTCTCCAACTAGACTTTATACTGCTTGAGGGCATAACCTATGGCATATACTTCTTTGCATCTTCTCTTGGGCTTACTATAATGCTGATATAGTAGGTACTTAATATCTGAATGAAAGTTAAAAAAATGATTACCTTAATTTTCCCTTTTGGGCTACTAGAATTGAAGGATGTAGGAAATCTACTAATTATTCCAGCGGAGAAGATAAAGGAAGAGAAGAGGAAGGGATAAGTTCTACTCTAGATAAAACTATGGAAGTCTTCCCTTTGGGATTTATAACCATTTTCTAAACTAACCAAAGGATGGAAAATTGGAGTGGTTGTATATTGTCCATAAACAAATCAAAGAAGCAATGAAAGTGTTTTTCTTTGGGATTATGTTATTCAACCAAACCACATGTATATCACTGCATATCCTGATTCATTATTACTTTCTTAAGTTTTTTTTTTGAGGCAAACCTTGAGAAAAACATAAACACTATGATTAATAAATTGCAGTACATACCAGGAGGCATCATGCATTGTTCTTGGAACTGTTCCAAAGCATACTTCAATCTTTCAGTATCTTGTAAAAGTACCAGAGTTTTCATCTGGTCCAAAAGTATAATATCTGAGGAAGCTATGCGATGAAATTCAAGATGTTTAAAAACCTCCTGGATGGTTTCCAAACAGGCAGTTGAATCAGAAGATTGAAAATTACCTAAAGAAAACAAGGCAAGACCACTTAGCATTCTATTCAATGATAATTTAATTTTTATGGTGTTTTTAAACCTATGATAATTTTATATCACTCAATAAGAACTTTATACAGAAATACTGTTGGTCAATGTTATAAAAGGAAAGGTCATAATACTACCTGATATTTATGTATAATTTTATAGTGGTACTTTTATGTATATCATTTCATTTGATTTTCACAATAACTCTTTATGATTCTTTACAAAGTTAGCACCTGGAATCTAGGGCTTGACCCCAAATCTATTGACTATACCATGCTGCCTCCCTGAAGTACAGTATTCTGACAAATGATTTGGAGGGCAGGGCATACATGCATGCCTGCGTGCGCGCGCGCGCACACACACACACACACACACACACACTACAAATAGAGAACTGAATAAGAACAAAATCTAAATTGACTTTCACTACATAGGCATATTTATTATGCTGAATGGAGTTACTAATGGGTGTGTGCAAATGTCTTCCCCATTGCAGCACATTGTATTAGAAAAACATGTGCAAAGCTAGGGAGATAGGAGATCCAAATCAAAGATAAAAGGCATTTCCATGTTTGTGAAATGTGTCAAAAACAAAGAACAAGTTACTAGACTTAAAAAATAAAGCAACAACCACAGACAGTGGAGCTACCATAAAATTTTTTTGTATGCTTTTAATTATAAATTATTTAAAGTGGTTCCATAACAAATGATTATTTTTAAAAAAATCAGGACTCAAAAGAAGAAAAAAAAAGAAAAAAAACCATAAGTATGGTTAAACCTTAGTTTATGTAAAATAAAGGCTGGTTCTCAAAATAAAATAATCATTCAGATTTTTGTACTGGCTTTTAAAATGTAGCATCCTAGGAGCTATGCAACCAGCAGTATAAAGGAAACATACAGCAAGACTCTTTTGGGTAGAGTCAAACAAGCTATGAGTTCACCTAACTATACTGTCATCTAGCCCACATTTTTCCATCTTGTTCACAAGACTTTTATGAGTTTTCATATCAAATACTTGGATGAAATCAAGATGTACTGTCTATGGGATTCCTCTGATTTGCTAGTAACTAATCCTAACTAGAAAGAAAATTAGGTTAATTTAACATGAATTGTTCTTTGTGAATCCATATGGATTGATCTATTTCTGTTAAGATCCTTTACTACTTTGGACCTATGATCTTATGAAGAAGTGAGTCAAGATGGCAGAGACGAAGAAGGGATGTCTGGCAATTCTGGTACTCAGGTGAGAGCTTAGAATTGTCTATGCATACATTTCAGAACCAACTACAAAGAAGTGATAATTGAAGCCATGATAGTGAATGAGATGGAAGGAAACACAGAGGAAGAGAGGGGAAGGCCCAGGACATAGCCTTGGCGGGAAGTCAATCTTGGGAGCAAGAGGAAGAAGATGAATCAGTGAAGGAATTTAAGCAGTGCTTAGGGAGGAGAAACATGAGAGAACATGTCATGGAAATTAAGGAAAAGAGTCTATTGAGAGGGAATGGGCAGTCGATGGTAGCAAATGCTACAGAAAGACGAGGGAGGGGAAACACTGAGAAAAGGCTTTAAGGTTTATTAAGGAAGAGTTATTTGCTAAATCCAACGCTGGAGGGCAGGGCATACATGCCTGAGTATGTTTGTCGTCAGAGTAAGGAAAGGAAATGGAGATTATAAATAATTATTAAAAAAACTAACTTTCCACAATCAGAATATCCTTTTTTATGTAAACAACATATTCTATACCTTGTACATCTAAAAATTGCACTCCCAGGTAATCACTAGGCAGGTGACTAGGTTGTGGCTTGCTTCAGTGGTAATCCATATAATGATCCCTGGTTCATTCAGTCTTTGTTTTATCCTATAAATCCACAATAACTCCCATCTGTTACTGGTCACCACACAATCCTGAGATCCATTCCCTAGTTTCTTAGCCTTCCTCATTCCTGATTCAATTGATAGATAAGAAGTCTATTATCAGGGTTGTCTTTAATTACTAACATGAAACATCTGTTGTACATCTCATCAGCCTATAAGATCCCATCCGCCTTGGTACTCCACCTTAGCATTACCCTCTGTTAATGGAGATATGAACTCCAAAACCTCTATTTAAGAAGATGACTAACACATCTCGTTTCTCACTTGGCTGCACTACTCTGGGATATCTCTGACTTCACCATGTCCCTATAGCAGGGGGTACTTTCCCCCACCCTGCTTTTCAGCTTCATTTTGTGTGTTTTCACCCCCCATTAGATTGTAAACTCTTTGAAGGCTGGGACTATTATACCTTCTTTGTATTCCCAGAGCTTAGCACAATACCTGGCACATGGTAGCTGTTTAATAAATGTTTATTTATTAACTGCCTAAGTTGACTAGGAAGGGTATGCCCTGGAATAGTGAATGTAGGAATACATGAGAAACCATGATCCTATGCTGGTGAGAATATTTCATAGTTGGCACACTACTAAATCAAAGTCTGTCTCTAAGGAGACACTTTAGGAGAGACAGTTGTGTCCATTTCCTGGATCTGAGGAATAGACCTCCTTTTAGATGCAAAGAACAGTAGAGTTGGTATCAACCAGTTTCTTTATCACATCACAAGATGTTTTCCCCATGAATTACTGAGCTCTGTATAGTCTTGTATTCTGGTTCATGATTTTTAATGCTTGTCCTAGTTCTTCCATTCCCTGTCCATCTATCTTGATCTGGTTCTCTGGGCATCTCATTCAATGTTGGCTTTAATTAGTCTCTACTACTGTTTGATCCCTCACCTTTGGAATTTCTCGAATATCAGTCAGTCACTGGGGATATCCTTTCACTAATGGCGTAGCTAAGCACTTGCTCTACCTTCTGGCCATTAATCCTTCTTCTCCAATCAAAAAGTGGAGAGTATTTGACAATCCCTTCTAACTCAATGAGTCTATGGTAGAGGGGGTAAATTTATTCTTTGTTGTTTCAGAAGATAGAAATTAAAGGGAGATACATTTTTACCATGGTTTACAGAAGAATTTTCTAACAATTAAGGTGCCCCAAAATGGTTTCTGCCAAGTAATCAATGATTGCCAAAGTAACACTTAAATTTACTGTACTAAAGTATTTAATGGTATTGTAAGTTGCCTTTATTTAAAAAAAAAGTTTTTGCTGAATTCTTTGAGAACTAGAGAATTGTTTTATGCAATGTGAACAGCTACCCTATATCTAATTTATAAGTTTTTGTTTTCAGATATTTAGAGTTTTAAAAGGAAGTTAAATTTGAAAAACAATAATTGACATAGCCTGTATACTATAGTTTGTTGAGGTAAACAACAAAAAAAGTATCTGTGAAATGTGCTGGTGTTAAGGGGAGGAAGACTTATGCCTCTGGAAACTAAACTATCACCAGTAACTACAGAATCTGAGAAATGTGTATGTATATCATTTCTCAGCAGAGCCAGAACTAGTCACCTAAGAATAGATGAAGTTCCCTCTGTTCCAGGTTGCTGCCTCAGAAAGGAGCTTGACTATTCCCAGGCATATGATTCCAGCCATCAGCTGAGAATTAAGGCACATGTGCCTTTTAGAACTGGCATGTGGTAAAAAGTTAGTTTTTCAACCACATAGCTGGACCACCATGGACAAGGCTGAGATTTTCTCCTTTTTTGGTGGTTTGCCAAGGGAATGCAACCATTACAGACAACTGCATCTCACTAGGAAATGAGAAAGTATGCAGCCGCTAGGAATGTGGAGGAGGGTAGAAGTGATAAGACGAGGACATTTTATTTCAAAGCTTATTTTAAGATGCTTTTTTATAGCTCAATCTAACAAGTATTCTCTTATCAATTCTTATAACATTTCTGGAAAGAACTGGAAAGAGGGCAGTAGTGAAGCAGTTACCTTCATTTACAGTGAAAGAATGTTGGCTTTGGAGCCTTCAGTTTGAACGCCAACTCCATGCTAGCTGTGTTAGCTTGGGTGAGACACTTGACCTTTGCTGGCCTTGTTTCCTCATCATGTGATGTCTGTCATAAGCTTTTATATAGTTGCTACATGTTTTGATAGCATAAAGCCACCATGGGATGGGGAAGCTAAATTAATTTTTAAATGAAGACAATATTAAAAGAAAAATCTCCAAATGTAATTTGATATTCTGCCACACGGTTTGTCGCTGAGTTGACAGAATACTTAGAGTATGAGGGTACCTTTCAGGTCTTCTAATTCACCCTTGCTACCAATCCAGGAAGCATTTCTGTATCTCTGACAGATGACTATCCAAATTTTGATTCAATACTTCTACTTCTGGGGTGCACATGACAAGGTAAATTCCTCCATCTTCCTTCCACTTCCTCTGTTTTGCCTCCTCCCCGCTTTCTGTAATCTACGACAGTGACAATATCCCTCCATTTTTGTTTCTGTTGATCTTCACCAAATGTTCTTCATGTATGTCTTCTTAATATATAGTGTCACCAATATCTCCTCCTCACCCACTTAACTTACTCTGTTCCTTCTGAGTAAGATTTATTCTTCCAAAGACTTGGTAAGAGAATATACTGCTTTAAGACCAGACCAACGAAGACCATAAGCAGAGATCGTACTATAGAATCCCTAACTATGGGAAAACACTCTGCCTACCCAGGAGCAAATAATGGTTAAAAAAAGATAAAGCCTATTACTATCTCTCTTGTTAACCAATAGTTTCCACACACCTCACACCAAGGAAAGTATAATAAGATCTTAGAAAGTTATCTTTACTGCTCTGTATTATACTAGAAATATGTTCCTTAAAAATTGCAGTTTCAATTTCTGTTTTGCTTAACTATTCACATTTATGCATGTACATGAATCTCATCTCATTCTCTACTCGCTTCCCTTCTTTGAGTACATTCTTTGCTTGGTTATGTTTTTAGAAGTTGATTTAACAATGAAAAATTTTAAGAGTACTTTTTGAAAAGTAGTTATCTGAGTTAATTCTCATTTTTAATGAACAATGATTTACATATTTGTCTCCCAGTTTATTTCCCAGATGTGATCATTTACATTTTAATTTTGCTCAATTAATAAATTTAGACTCCCATTTTTAATGAAGGACCCATGTGAGTTGTTGGGTAAAATATGCCAAGTCACACTAGTGCCAAAGGCAAAAAAATTCACTTCATGAGACTCCTAGAGCATGCGTATATGAAAAGCTCAAATCTATGGAATTTGTCAATGAACCTTAGGCATTATTCTCAGTTTTGTAGAATATACAAACTTGATAAACATGTCTTCTATGTCTTTATTCAAGATACTGATAAAAATGCTGAATTAAGATGAGTCACTGGGGACTTCCTCCAGAATAACAATTATTCATTGATAAACACTGAGTATGTTGTTTAAAGAGCTAAATCTATCTAATGACTATCATTTAGTCTCTTAATTTCCATTTTGTCTACAATGATATCATGAGAGACTGAAAAGACTGATCCTTGTCAATATATACCATACTAATAGGATACTCTCAGTCTCATAACTATCAAAAGAAGAAATGTAATTAATCTGGCATATCTTTCTAGTAAACCAATATTGGCTCCTACATCACTTTGTTTTTAAATCATCAAGGGCAGGGATTTAAATACCTATATAAATGTAAGGCATTATCATTAGTATTAATAAATAGTAATGATTTTGTTATCATATATTGGATACTCCTATGCACAAAGCAAGTGCTTAATAAAGACATGATAAAAATATTAAGTAGGTAGAAAAGAGAGAGGAATAAACTATTAATACTTTTGCTTCCAATGAACTTACAAAAATAAAGTTGCAGAATTTTCCAAATTCTCTTATTTGTATTTGTTTTAAATAGAAGCATAGTTATTACTGACCACCTATTTTAAAATGGAACTATTAATTTGTTTTGTGAATATCATCCTTCTTAAGAACTCTGCTGAGGCTGACTGCAATTTGCTCCATTAGGTATATCTTGAACCTGCAGCCAAGGTACAGGTATATTTGTTTGGAAGAGTTAAAAACATCCTAAATTTGTGTCTGTACTATTTATTTATTTTGGATATTTTATGGAGAAACATATGAATGACACTGCCTATTTTCAAAATTTGAAACTAGTACCATTATTCTAAAGATGGAATAGGAGAGAACATACTGTCAGAGAAATAAATTTCTTGTGTTGCCTGCAAGAAGTCTAGGATGCCATCTGCTTTTTCATTGGTATCTTTAAAATCTTCTCCTTCACTGTTGCTCTCAGGCTGGTATGTAAAAATGATGCCAGTGGCTTTTGTTAGTAGGCCAGCTGCTCTCTTCCTTTCCTTTTGCTGTTTCTTTTTCAGTTTCCTTTTTTTATTTTTGCTTATTTGTGGACCATCTGTATGCTGTGGCTGTAATTTTTCTTGTAAATGGCTCTCATTCTTCTCAAATTCTATTTGTTCTACACGGACATCGTGGGGATTTTGCAAAATATTCTTTGGTTTCCGCTTTCTTTTTCTTCTTCTCTTTGGTGGCTCTTGAGGATTCTCTTCTGTAAAAGCATTAAAATGAAACAGTAATCAGTATAACAAGATTGTAGCAAACATTTTGGTCCACATTAATTTAAATAATCTAACTTAGTTTCATAGCCAATACTTGGAGGCAGTATAGCATAATGGATAAACATCCTAAGAGTCAGCCTAAGACAGCCTAAGAGTCAAAAAGACCTGGGTTCAAATCTTGCTTCTGACCCAAACAAGCTGTAAGATTCTTAATTCTAGTGCCTTCCCTTTTAAAATTATTTCCTGTTTACCCTATTTATAGCTGTTTGTTTGGTTGTTATCTCCAGCTTTAGATCGTGAGCTCCTTGAGGGAAGGGGCTACTATTTTTTTGCCTCTTTTTGTATTGCACTTAGCACAGACACTGGTACATAGTAGATGCTTAATAAATGTTTACTGACTGACTGTGGACAAGTCACAAATAGTGTCCCAGGCAACTCTAAGATTCTTAAGTTGTAGGGCAAATGCAAATCTGCATTAGTAGAGGGAATTTCCTCTCTTGTCACTCCCTATACCAATGAAATTACAGGTCTGACCAAGAACAACAACAAATCAAATAACAGATTGTAGATAGAAAATAACAAAGAGCTTAAAATATTGGAGGAAAAAAAAAAAGCATTTCATCATTACTGTGTTAAGTGGAAGTTCTCACTTTCTCTAGCTTTGCCTGATATCCCTTTGTATCAATCATCTGATTGTCTTCTTTTTGGTCTAAACTATTCCCTTACAGGCCATTTCGTAAAATTACCTTGCAGTACATAATTTATTTCAAAATAGGTGTTTTATGTATTTGGTTCATTGGAGGATATTTTTATACTTCACTCTCAAATGTTGTAACTCAGGGATTCTCAAAGTCTAGCTTAGGATTTACTGATGGTCTATACTGGTTTCTCTAGCTGGACTAATCTCTTAAAGTAATAATGCTATAAACATGATGGTATATATGCTTTTTTTCCTAGCATGATTTACTTTAGGATAATTAGCTGACTAAACAACAACCAAAAAGTATCACATACTAGACATCTATCTCACTGGCGACTATTTAAAAGGCCACTGATCTCACATTTTGGTGCCAAATAACAGTGTAATGCTCAAATGGATCTCATTACTATGGGAATTCCAATGCTGCATGCAACTTGTCTTGCCTAGCCTAAGACACACTTTTCTACATGTTTCTCTAAGTTTTCAATAGATAATCCATCCAAAGTTATGAGTTCCCTCTCTCATCTTGGCATCATAAATATACCAATGGTAGATATTGTGACAACAGTATTACTTGTAGCTACTGTGGAGGTGTAAGGCCAATAACAACAGCACACAGGAGGACTGCTAGTTCTTTTCATGTGACGTCTTCAAGGAAAGACTGGATGACCATTTGCTGGGAATACCACAGTGGGAATTCTTTATTGGTTATGGACTGGACTATATAGTTACCAAGTTCCCTTCAAATCTTAAATTTCTATAATTCTGTGATACTCAGAGACTAGAACTTAAAAGCAGAAAAAGATTGGGCTGGATTGCATTGCAGAAACTGTACAATGCTTTCAATGATCATGAACAATTTTGAAACAAAACCCTATATTTTTGCACCAGTCTTTTGATGATGCTAATATGATTGCCAAACATAGAATGCTATCTATCATCTCTGAAGAATCAAATTTGTGTGAGACACAAAGTGCTATGGAGATATGCATGCTAGGAATAAAGAGACTGCAATATTATTTTCAATGATAATTTATGTGTAGGTAATAGCTTAAAAGATATCATCTAGGAAATGTATGATTGGAAAATGAGGTGGACCGGTCATATAGGACAATCAAGGTGGCCAAATGGAGAAATAGGCAGTAAAAGTATCAGTACCCACAGTATATTAAAAGACTTAGTGAATTGTCTCCAGTGGATTGATTAGATATGTTGTACAAACTTTGATGGCAAGGCACACATGGGAATTAAACAGGCAGGTAAGGTAAATGCACTGTATTCTGCACCAGAGGGAGAATTCATATCAATGGATCCAAAATTTGCTGACTGAAATATAGTGAAAAATAAACTTTTAAGAGAAAAAAAGGCAAGGATTAGATTAATGAGAAGTAGGATTGAAATACTCTTCCAAACCTGGCATTTTCTTACTAAATTTAGGTGTGGGACAATCAACTCTTCAGCTTTAGGTAAATTCTATTATAAATTGCCAAGGCCATATTTCCTACAATTACTAAGAACTCTCTTTAGTCAGATATTTCAATTTCTTTTTATTGGCATTTTCTTTACATTGTTCAGATTTTTATCAACTTAGAAAATATTTACTCAATAATGACCACCACTGAAATTTGGGTAGTACCAAATAGGTAGTTAACTTTCACTCAGTTACATTGAAAACTAAGAAAGGGTTAGTTGTGCATATTTGTACAATGGCAGTCTTTTAAAAAAAATTAGTATTTAAGCTAATATTTATTTTTTCCTGCTCTTCTTTAAAATTTCATTTTTCTCAATTATGTGTAAATCTTTTAAATATTCTTTTTTTAAATTTTGAATTCCAAATTCTTTCCCTCCTTTCACAACTCCTTGAGAAGGCAAATGATATGATATATAGATTATACATGTACAGTCATGCAATGCAAAACATTTCCATATTAGCCATGTTGCAAAAGAAAATGTAGAGAAAAAAGAAAAATAAAGAAAGTTTATAAACTATGTTTCAATTTGCATTTAGACTCCATCAGTTATTTCACTAGAATTGGATAGCATTTTTTGTTATAAGTCCTTGGGAATTGTCTTGTATCACTGTATTGCTGAGAATAGCTAAGACATTCACGGTTGATCATCTTACAGTATTGCTGTTACTATGTACAGTGTTCTGGTTCTGCTCACTTCATTTGACATAAGTTCGTGTAAGTCTTTCTAGGTTTTTCTGACAGCATCTTGCTCATCATTTCTTATAGCGCAATTATATTCCATCAAAATCATATACCACAACTTGTTCTGCCATTTCCCAATTGATGGTCACCCCTTCAATTTCTGATTCTTTGCTATGGCAAAAAGAGTTGCTATAAATATTTTTGTACAAATAGGTCCTTTTCCCTTTTCTTTGATCTCTTCAGGATACAGATCTAGTAGTGGTATTGCTGGGTATACACAGTTTTGTACTTTGGGAATAGTGCCAAATTGCTCTCCAGAATGGTTGGATCGTTCAAAACCCCACCAACAGTGCATTAGTGTCTCTATTTTTCCACATCACTGCTAACATTTGTCATTTCCCTTTTCTGTCATATTAGACAATCTTATAGGTATGAGGTAGTACCTTGAAGTTGTTTTAATTTACACTTCTCTAATTGATAGTGATTTAGAACATTTTTTCATATAACTATAGATAGCTTTGATTTGTTCCTCTGAAAACTGCCTTTCATATCCTTTGACCATTTATCAACCGGGGAATGACTCATATTCTTATAAATTTGATCAACTTTTCTATATAATTGAGAAATGAGGTCTTGATCAGAGAAACTTCCTGTAACCCCACCTCCCCTGCCCAGTTTCTTGCTTTCCTTCTAATCTTGGCTGCATTGGTTTTGTTTGTGCAAAAACCTTTTAATTTAATGTAGTTGAAATTATCCATTTTATATCCTGTAATGCTTTCTATCTCATTTGGTCATAACTTCTTCCCTTATTCATAGATCTGACAGGTAAAATTCTCTTTGTTCCCCTAATTTTCTTATGAAATCACACTTTATGTCTAAATTATGAACCTATTTTGACTGTATCTCAGTATATAGTATGAGATGTTGATCTATACCTAGTTTCTGCCAAATTACTTTCCAGTTTTTCCAGCAGTTTTTTCTCAAAGAATGAATTCTTGGATCTTTGGGTTTGTCAAACACTTAGATTACTATGGTCATTCACTACAGAGTATTGGGTATCTAATCTATTCTACTGATCCCTCATTCTATTCCTTAGCCAGTACCAGATGGTTTCATGATTATCACTTTGTAATACAAGTTTGAGATTTGGTCCTGGTAAGCCACATTCTTCATATTCTTTGTCATTGATTCCTTTGATATTCTTGACCTTTTGTTCTTCTAGATGAATTCTGTTATTATTTTTTCTAACTCTATATAAAACAAATTTTTGATAGTTTGATTGGTATGGCACTGAATAAGTAAATTAATTTAGGTGGAATTGTAATTTTTATTATATTGGCTCAGCCTACCCACAAGCAATTAATATTTCTCCAATTGTTTATATCTGACTTTATTTGTATGAAAAGTATTTTGTAATTGCATTTATGCAGTTCCTGGGTTTGGCTTGGCAGGCATACTCCCAAGTATTTTATACTGTTTGCAGTTATTTTAAATGGAATTTCTCTTTCTTTTTTTTCTAGATTTATTTATTTTTAGTTTACAACACTCAGTTCCACATGTTTTTGAGTTCCAAATTTTCTTCCCCTCCCTCCTCTCTCCCTTTCACCCCCAAGATGGCATGGAATCTAATATATGTTCTACATATACTTTTGCAATAAAATTATTTACACAATAGTCAAGTTGTAAAGAAGAATTATGACCAATGGAATGAATCAGGAGAAAGAAGAAACAAAACCAAAATAGAAGAGGAAAAAAAAGAGAGCAAATAGTTTGCTTCAATCTGCATTCAGACTCCATAGTCCTTTCTCTGGATGTAGATAGCTCTTTTCATCATGAGACCTTTGGAGCTATCTTTGAACCTTGTATTGCTGAGAAGAGTCAAGTCTATCAAAATTAGTCATCACAGAAGCAATATGTCTGTGGTTGTGTACAATGTTCTCCTGGTTCTGCGCCCCTCATTCAGCATCATATCATATGGGTCTTTCTAGGTTGTTATGAAGCCCATATCTTTCCTATTTCTTAAAGCACAATAGTATTCCATTACATTCATATACCACAACTTGTTTAGCTATTCCCCAATTAATGGGCATCCCCTTGATTTCCAATTCTTTGCTACCACCCAAAGAGCTGCTATAAATATTTTTGTACCTATGTGTCCCTTTCCCACCTGTGTGATCTCTTTGGGATACAGCCCTAGAAGTGGCATTGCACATTTTTATAGCCCTTTGGTATAGTTCCAAATTGCTCTCCAGAATGGCTGGATCCATTCACAACTCCACCAGCAATGTAACAGTGTCCCAATTTTCCCACATCCTTTCCAGCATTTATCATTTTCCTGTTTTGTCTTGTTAGCCAATCTGACAGGACAGATGTGGTACCTCAGAATTGTTTTGATTTGCATTTCTCTAATCAATAGTGATTTAGAGCACTCTTTCATATGCCTATAGATAGCTTTAATTTCTTCCTCTGAAAACTGCCAGTTCACATCTTTTGACCATTTCTCAATTGGGGAATGACTTGTATTCCTATAAATTTGGCTCAGTTCCCTGCATATTTTAGATATAAGGGCTTTATCAGAGACACTGGTTGTAAAGATTTTCTCGCAATTTTCTGCTTCCCTCTTAATCTTTGTTGCATTGGCTTTGTTTATACAAAAACTTTTCAACTTAACATAATCAAAATTATCCATTTTGTATTTTGTAATGCTCTCTATCTCTTGTTGGGTCATGAATTCTTTCCTTTCCCATAAATCTGATAGGTAAACTATTCCTTGCTCTCCCAAATTGCTTATAGTATCAGCCTTTATTTCTAAATCATGAACCCATTTTGACTTGATTTTGGTATATGGTGTAAGTTACTGGTCTATGCCCAGTTTCTGCCATACCATTTTCCTAGCAGTTTTTGTGAAATAGTGAGTTCTTAGCCCAGAAGCTGGATTCTTTGGGTTTATCAAAGAGTAGATTGCTATAGTTGTTGACTACTACAACTTGTGCACCTAACCTATTCCACTGATCCACCACTCTGCTTCTTAGCCAGTACCAAATAGTTTTGATGACTGCTGCTTTATAGTACAGTTTAATATCTGGTATGGCTAAGCCTCCTTTCCCTAGCGTTTCTTTCCACTAATTGTCTTGATGTTTTGGACCTTTTGTTCTTCCAGATGAATTTTGTTAATATTTTATCCAGCTCTGTAAAAATAATTTTTTGGTAGTTTGATTGGTATGGCACTGAATAAGTAAATTAATTTAGGTAAAACTGTCATTTTGTTATATTAGCTAACCACGAGCAACTGATGTTTTTTCCATTTATTTAGATCTGACTTTATTTGTGTGAAAGTGTTTCATAATTGTGTTCATATAGGCCCTAGGTTTGTCTTGGCAGGCAGACTCCCAAATATTTCATAGTGTCTACAGTAACTTTAAATGGAATTTCTCTTTCTCTCTCTTGCTGTTGGCTTTGTTAATAATGTATAGGAATTCTAAGGATTTATGTGGTGCTATTTGGTATCCTGCTAATTTGCTAAAGTTGTTTATTATTGCAAGTAGTTTTTTACTTGATTCTCTAGGATTCTCTAAGTAAATCATCATATCATCTGCAAAGAGTGATACCTTAGTTTCTTCTTTGCCTATTCTAATTCCTTCAATTTCTTTTTCTTCTCTTATGGCTAGAGCTAACATTTCTAGTTCCAAATTGAATAACAGGGGTGATAATGGACATCCTTGTTTCACCCCTGATCTTATTGGCAGGCTTCTGGCTTATCCCCATTACAGATAATGCTTGCTACTGGTCTTAGATAGATGCTACTTATTATTTTAAGGAAAGCTCCATTTATTCCAATGCTCTGTAGTGTTTTTAATAGGAATGAGTTGCATTCTGTCAAAGCTGTATCTATTTGAGATAATCATACAACCTTTGTTGTTTTTATTATAGATATGGTCAATTATGCTGATTGCTTTCCTAATATTGAACTAGCCCTGCATTCCTGGTGAAAATCTCACCTGGTCATAGTGCATAATCTTTGTGATATACTGCTGTAATATCCTTGGTAGTATTTTATCTAAAATGTTTACATCAATACTCATTAGGGAAATTAGTATATAGTTTTCTTTCTGTTTTTGCTCTTCCTGGTTTAAATATCAGCACCATATTTGTGTCATAAAAGGAATTAGGCAGAACTCCTTTGTCTGTTTTTCTAAATAGTTTACCTTGTATTGGAATTACTTGTTCTTTAAATCTTTGTGAATCCATCTGGTTCTGGAGATCTTTTTTAATGACATCCCTTTTTGATGCTCACTGCCTGTATTAGGTTGTTGCTGTTCTCTGGTTATCAAAGGACTCCCAGACAATCAGAAGCAAGAATTTGTACATAAGAAAATAGAGAGTTATGCTGTTTTGTTTGTTTGTCAAATCCGAGAATTACTTTTTTTTTGTCACAGACTCTCAATTCTTTAAAGGAAAAATCATACACACCTATATTCTTCCTGGACACTGAAAATTAGTAATAGGGTCAAATCTTAATTTGCTATAGAAATGTGCTTGATTTTGAGAAGAAGAAATATTTTTACCCTTTCCTTCTATTTTATGTTTTAACAGCAATCTTTAAGTTCCTCATTTTATAACTTTAGGTATTCAAAGTGCTTTACAGCAACTTTTATCTGAGTTGTTTAGCTTAATTTGCCTTAACCATGATGGTATTAAAATCATGGATTTACTTGTTTTAATGTAGGCTAGTTAGATCCATACAAAGAAAATAATAATGTTCCAACAGCCAGAAATTACAATCTTAGACATTGTACAGTAAAATTAGACAGTAAAAACAAAATGTCTACAATTTTAGAGAGGTTGCCATCTTCTCCAGCTCATTTTACAGATGGGGAAACTGGGGCAAAAAGGGTTAAGTGACTTGTCCAGGGTCACACAGCTACTAAGTGTATGAGGCCATGAACATAGGTATATGAATCTTCCTGACTCCAGAACTGCACTCTATTCATTGTGTCACAATTTTATACACAAGTTAGCTATTTCACAAATGTATGTCATTAGTCACATTGAGAACCAGGCCAGACAGTATAGATAGCTCAACACAAACTGTTTTCCACTACTGGAAAAAACAACTCAATAGTCTATATTATATATAAATAGTCTATAACCAGTAATATACTCTTTTAGATAATGTAACACAATCAAATTAGGGGTTCAATTCCTGAAAGGGCCAAACAGTTCTATGGTGTTCTATAGTCATAGAACCCTAATTTTAGTGAGTCAGTAAATGAAAAAAATGTACATGGTCATAAGTGGAACTATTTAAAAGACTGATTAGTTACATCTTTGAATGCAAGAAAAAGGACAATAATAATTTCAATTAATTAATTATTTTTATCATAGTCCTTTAGGTTGAATCATATAGTGCTGTGGAATTTCAAAATGTAAATACTGACAATCTTCTTCCATTCTAATACATATTACTAACAAATGCTTAGCTAGCAGCTCAAGATTAGTGACCAAATCTTCTTGCTCTTTTATATTTCCTTATATGCTTAGTATAGTCCCCTGTAAGTATTTAACAAACTTTGGTGACTGGTTCTACTGTAAATACAATACATTTTAATATCATTATCTAGAATAATAAATTCCCAGGAATTAGAAAAGACCTAAATGGCCATTTCAAGTTCAAAAACCAATTAGGTAGTCTAGAAGACAAAAGGCAGACCCCCTGAGGCAGTCTAACCTACTTTTGAATAGAGTTCATTGTTAATAGATTTTTCATTACATCAATTCCAAATCTGAATCTTTCTGACTTCCTCCATAGTTCATTCCAAGTTCTTTCTAAGGTCAAATTTAATTCCTCTTTCACATTAGCCTTTCAAATACTTGGGCATAGCTATCATGTCCTCTTCCATGTCCACTTCCTCTAGGTCTTGTGGAGCAGGGACCATGTCATATCTTAAGCTCAGCATTATTAAAGGCGGACATAGCACCCTTTCCCCAAAGTGCTCTTATTCCTCATTATGCTGTTTCTATTATTGGCACCACCACTTTCCCATTTTGCCTGGGCTCAAATGTGAAGTACTATCTTTGTGTTTACTCACATGCACTAAATTTCACAGGCTCTAACTTTACAATATCTTTTAGTTTTATCCCCTCCTATCCATTCCTACTTCTAATTGCCAACACATTAGCACCATCATTATGCCTCACCTGAACAATTATGTGCCACCTGCTCTACCTATTCCCTATAATCTGTCTTATACTGCTGTCAGATTAATATTCCTAAATGCCTTCAATAATTCCCCATCAAATATCAAATTAACATTCACCTTCTTACCCTGACATTCAAGGCCCTCTACAGCTTATATCTAAGCTACTTTTCCAGTCTTAATACAACTCTTCTCTTAACCTTAGACTTCTCATCATTCTTTCCTCTTCTCTTTTTTCATATACTCTTCACCTGATGGAATCTAACCAATCCTTAGAAGTTCACTTCAAATACTACTTCCTCCATGATGTCCTTTCAATATAAAAACTCAATTTTATATATTACTTTAGCAGTCAACAAAGTGCCTTCCTCAAAACAACCCTGTGAGATGGGTAGTGTAGATATTATTATTGCCATTATAACAGGTGAATAATCTGAGGCTCAGAGAAGTAAAGTGATCAAAACTGAAGTAGAGATAATCAGTTAATAAAGAGTTACTAACCATTGACTATGAAAATTATATTATGTGCTTAAGTGCATACAGTGAACCCCGATACTGCAATCCTGACTACTAGATGGTTAATCTAGATGAAAATCAATTCTTTGCCTAGCAAACATTTATGAAGCTTCACCATGTGCCAGGCATGGAAATCAGAAGGACAAAACCGAAATTGTCCCTCCCTTCAAAGAACTTGGATTCTATCACAGAATATAACACGTACATACATAAGTACATAGGAAATATATAAATACAAGTAATTTTTTTAGGGGTAGGGGGATTTGCAAGTGGGAGGATTAAAAAAGGTTTTAGGGAGATAAGAGACACTAGACCTGAGTTTTCAAGGAAATATGAGGATGAAAAAGAACCTAATGAAGCAGGGTAACTAAATAAATGCCACATGTATATTACAAATAATAAACGACATAGAAGTTTAGACATGACTTTTTACTGGATCTAAAAAGATGGCTAGGATTTTGATTAAAATAAATATTTTTATATAATATTTTTCTTTAATGGGATCACATCTGTATTTCGTCTTTATGACTACATTTTTCCACAGCTTGTTTAAGAAAAATTTTTATTTAAGAGATTTTTGTAGCTAGGTTATACATAATTAGTTGTATGTCTATTTAGCTTAAAAACTGAGACAGTGGGCTTTTTAAAAAAAGGTTCATATCAGCATAAAGAAAAATCTATGTAAAAATCTTTGCTATATTTAAAGGGAAAGTGGAGTTTACAGATTTATAACAGATTTTTATATTTGACAATTGTCACAGTTTTGGTTGTAGACATTTTGTTTTTACTGTCTCTAGTTCAATCCAATTGTTTTGGTAATTATAGAATGCATATGTTCATACTCAAACCACAAGTTACATAATAACACTTTAGTTAAAAAGATTTTCTCACAGAAATGCTCAGCTTGCACACATAAAAAGAGAGGCTAGTCAGTACTATTATATGGCAATTCAGTTGTCATTTACAAGTAATACCATTTTTCTTACGGGCTAACAAAGTATATTGTATTTGTTTAAAGACACAGTGATCAAAGCACATGCTTTGCACAAAAAGAGAGCAAGTGAATGATATTGAATGGGATCAAAGAATTTAATCAAATAAGTAAAAGCTACATACAGAATGTCAAATAACAATATTTTAGTAAAATAAAGAATACAACTGGGTTTATCATATTGCTATTTTCAATTCTGATTTGTAAATTGGTAATGAAGTCTCTGCTTAAAAGTGACCTGTCATTCAGACTTCCTATTTATTAAATACTTAACCATCTCAGATGGCAGGAAAAAGGATACAAAGACATAGCTACTTACCAACATCACATTTCCACCCCTATAACAGAGGATTAAAAAGATGGTCTTAGCAGGTTAAAGATCCTCTAAGTGCTAATCTATTTTTTTTTAATTTAACAATCTGTTAGAGTTCTCTGGATATAGAAAAAAAGTAGAAAGATGAGAAAAAGTCCTTGGAAGTAACAACTGAGAAAGATATTATTAAGGGAAGGTGGGAGGCAGTGAAGAGATTTTGTGTATCATGTGCTGTTAAATCACTATGACCCGCTCTCCCCACTATTATTTGCTATAGTTCTGGAAATGCTAGTAATATCAATAAGGTAAAAGAAAGGAATTAAACGAATAAGATAGGCAAGAAGAAGATAAATCTATTCCTGTTTGCAAAAGCCCAGGGAATCAGCAAAGATACTAACTGAGACAATTAACAGCTTCAGCAAAGTTGAAGGCTACAAAATAAATCCTCAAAAATCAACAGCATTTCTTTATAATAATAACAAAACACAAGAAACAATAATAGAAAGGGAAATACTATTCTAAATAACTACAAAATGCATAAAATATCTGAGGATCAACCTAAGCACACAAAAGACTTACACAGATTCAACTTCAAAGTGTTCTTTAAAGAATTAAAGAACAACCTAATTAGCTGGAGGAATATTCAGTACTCATAGAGAGACCCTGACAATATAAAAAGTGACAATACTATCAAAATTAATTTATACTTTTGATGCTATACCAATCAAATTACCAAGAGGATATTTTTACAGAGCTGGATTAAATAATAACAAAATTTATTTGGAAGAACAACAGATCTAGAATTTCAAGAGAAATGACAAAAACAGTAAAGATGAAAAGGGACTTGCACTTCCAGACCTTGGACTATATTATCAAGCAGCAGTGATAAAAAATATCCAGTATCTTGTATTGGTTAAAAAATAGACAGTTTGATAGAACAGACAAGACAAGGGAGTTTCAGAAAGAACAGAACTCAATAGTCCAGTGTTATCCAGTTACCTAGGGTAAAACTTTCTCACTTGGCAGAGTAAAGTGAGCAGAACTTGAACAATTTACACAATGACAACAACATTATTTATACATATAAATGTACATATATGAAAGACTTTAGATTTCTAATCAACACAATGATAAATGAGTCCAAAAGGATGAAAATGAAACATACCACTCACCTGCTGGTGGAGAAAGTATGAACTTAAATTATATTCATTCATATATACATACATACATACATACACACACACACATATATATGTGTATATATATATGTATATGAAATAAAGCTGATGTGGGAATTTGTTTCATCAAACTATGCAGCTACGCAGAGAACTTTATTTTATTTTATTTTTTAATTTGTTCAGGACAGGGAGTAGTGGGATAGATTAATTTAAAAATACTTATTAACTGATAAAATTGAAATAAAAATGATCAAACTTTTAAAAAAGGACTAAGGCAGAACAAGGCAAGGAGAATGAGAAGAACAAGATACATAATTACTTAAATAATGTAAATGAAACCATTATAAACAGTAGAATTGATTAATTATAATTAATTTTGATCCTGTGGAACTCAGGATAAAAACTACTGATAATGACTCTAGGTATATGATAACAGGCTTGTCATTTTGCTCAATACTTTAAGATTGAAGCCTAGGGCTTTAGAGGAACTCTTCCTATTACTCAGAAAATGTTTTTGAGCCCTTCTATTGGCATCACTGCTAGTGACCCCCCCAATTTGGTACTATTCATTGTATGAACCCAGAGATTTATTAAAATGCAACTGGGTTTGTCACTCTTTTAGCCTCCTTGATTAATAATTAGGCATAATTAGAATGAATCTGAATTACCATCTCACTATCAGATGCCAGACTGTCTAATTATAATATTGCAGTAGGTCGCTCCTGAGAATAGATTTTTGATGGAACTAATTAATTTTAAGAACGTTTCACTACCTGAAGCACTTTTAAAAAACATTTGCTCTTTGACTCTCCATCACATTTCTTACTTTTCTTATAGTTCGGCAACTTAAGTTGTTGCTTACTTTAATACACAACAAATTGTTTCAAGAACATTTAACTATGACAGGTTTCTGCCACTCAAACTATCTTTTTACACACATTACATTAGCTAGGTGTTTAGAGACTGTTTCTTTGAAGGAAATTCAAAATTTGTTCTTGCCTGCATAACATTTTGAAGATTTGTAATTTAACTTATATGTACAATTAAAAATGTTTTTGGAAAATGCATAGTAACATAAGCATTATCCAAAGATTTGTCTCTTTTAAAAATGTAAAGTGTTATTAGTCTCCAACAAATAGATAATACTTCATACACATGTTTGTAGATTAAGTTTGAGAGGCTAGAAGCCTCACTGTAATGTATCTACATCCATGGGTTACTGTCAGGCTCCTGGACTTAAGGAGGAGATGTTGATAGGCCAGGATAACACTTGAGTGTAAGAACATCTCCCTGTGAGCCATTTTGACATGGATTTAGACGTCTTGCTCTTCTAATATACTTTGATTTTACTCTCTTAGTTCCCTGAGTCCCATTTTAACTATCTTCCCCACTTCTAGATCATCTTGACATCAGTTTTTGACTCATGTTCTTCAGATATTCCTTTGCTGAACTTAGATCTAGGTTCCCATTCCACCTCCTGCTGTTTCAAGTCAAAAATCCCAAGTATGGTATGGTCCCTAGGAAGACTTGTTCCCCCCCCAAAACCCAATGGAATGTGGATTCAGTAACATTCAAAGCAAATAAGTAAAGCGCATGAACCAAATCTAGAGAAATGGCACATTTGTCCTCTTATTCTCAAATAAAAAAACAAGTATTGGATTGTTCATTTTATGATGCTACGAAATTAGGAGGTTCTACAATTTTATAGGTGGATTTTAAGGCCACTATCAACGTCCCCCAAATCAAAAGACAAAACTCCTTTGCTTTTCACTTTAAATTAAGTATATCTGATCCATTTTATATCTACTGATTATCATCACTGTTTTCTTGATGTCACTGAAAAGATGTTTCTTGGAGGTGGAGGCAAGATGGCAGAGAAAAGGCCCAAATTTCCTATCAAAGAACTTTAAATCAAGCCTCACAAGGCATTCTGAAGTGGCAAAACCACAAGAGGATAGGGTGAAACAATTTTCCAGCCCAAAATAACTTAGTAGTGTAGGAAAGGTTTCTCTCACTTGGGTAAAAAGGGAGCGCAGTCCAGTACAGGCAGTGTCTGGGCAAGCCAATGGGAGGCCCTTACCCTCAGTATAGATCAACAACTGAGGTAGCCTTAGCACAGTGGCATAGTGGGCCAGCTGTTAGGCTTTCAGTCCCCAGTGCAACAAGTGAGCTGCTAGGCCCATAGACCCTAGTGTAGCAATAGTAAGAAGCTTGAGACAGTGCTCCCTGTACCCCAGGAGCAGAGGTCAACTTTACAAGTCACAAAATAGTCTGGAAAATGAGAAAAAAGAAAACAATGCAACAACAACAACAACAAACCCTAATCAGAGAAAGCTACTACAGTGATAGGGAAGAGCAAAACACAAACTTAGTAGAGGACAAAAATGTCAAAATGCCTACATGTGAAGCCTCAAAGAAAAATATAAATTGGTCTCAGGGCCAAAAAGAACTCCTGGAAGAGCTCAAAAAGGATTTTAAAAATCAAATAGGAGATGTAGAAGAAAAACTGGGAAAAGAAATGAGAATTATGCAAGAGGATCATGAAAAAAAGTCAACATCCTGGTAAAGGAAGCACAAAAAAAATGGAAAGAGATGTATAAAAATTCATTAAAGAAAACAACTCTTTAGAAAGTACAATTGGACAAATAGAAAAGGAGGTACAAAAGCTAACTGAAGTAAGTAATTCCTTAAAAACTAGAATTGGACAAGTGGAAGCTAATGACTCCATGAAATATCAAGAATCAATCAAACATAATCCAAAGGGTGAAAAAATAGAAGAAAATGTGAAATGTTTCATTGGAAAAACAACTGACCTGGAAAACAGATCCAAGAGAGATAATGGACTACATGAAAGCCATGATCAGTAAAAGGAGCCTGGATGGTCTCTTTCAAGAAATTAGCATGAAAAACTGCCCTGACATCCTAGAACCAGAGGGTAAAATACTAATTGAAAGAATCCATCAATCACTACCTGAAAGAGATCCCAAAGTGAAAATTCCTAGGACTGGTATAGCCAAATTTCATAACTTTCAAGTCAAGGAGAGAGAGAGAGAGAGACAGAGAGAGAAATATAAATAGGGGGAAAACTGGATGGGGGGAAATACAAAATCGGTAATCATAACTATGAATGTGAATGGGATGAACTTACCCACAAAATGGAAGTGAATAGAAGAGTGAATTAAAAACCTGAATGCTACAATATGTTGTTTACAGGAAACACATTTGAAGCAGTGACACACACAGAGTAAAGGTAAAAGGCCAGAGCAGAATCTATTATGCTTCAGCTGAAGTAAAAAAAGCAGGGATAGTAATCATGATCTCAGACAAAGCAAAAGCAAAAAGAGATCATTAAAAGAGATAAAGAAGGAAACTATATCTTGCTATAAGGTATCATGAACAATGATGTAATATCAATACTAAACATGTATGTACCAAATGGTATAGCATCCAAATTTCTAAAGAAGTTAAATGAGTAACAAGAGGAAATAAACAATAAAACTATACTAGTGGGGTACCTCAACTTTCCCCTCTCAGAACTAGATAAATCTAACTACAAAATAAGTAAGAAAAAAGTTAAGGAGGTAAATAGAATTTTAGAAAAATTAGATATGATAAATCTCTGGAGAAAACTGAATAAGGATAAAAAGCAATGTACCTTTTTTCCAGTGGTACATGGTGCTGATACAAAAAATTGACTATTTATTAGAGTATAAACACCTCACAATTAAATGCATCCTTTTCAAATCATAATGCAATGAAATTACATTTAATAAAGTACCATGGAAAGATAGATTAAAAACTAATTGGAAACTGAGTAATCTAATCCTAAAGAATGAGTGGGTCAAAGAACAAATCATAGAAACTATCAACCATTTAATTAAAGAGAATGACAACAATGAGAAAAAATACCCAAATTTATGGGATGCAGCCAAAGCAGTACTTAGTGGAAAATCTATCTCTCTAAACACTTACATCAATAAAATAGAGAAAGAGATCAATGAATTGGGCATGCAACAAAAAAAAAAATCTAGAAAAAGAACAAATTAAATATCCTCAATTAAACACCAAATTGCAAATTCTGAAAATCATATGAGAGATTAATAAAATTGAAAGAAAAGCATTGAACTAATGAATAAAACTAGGAACGAGTTTTATGAAAAAAATGAATAAGATATATAAACCACTGGTTAGTTTGATCAAAAAAAGAAAGAAGAAAACCAAAACACCAGTATAAAAAATGAAAAGGGAAAATTCAAAACTAATGAAGAGGAAATGAAAGCAATAATTAGGAGCTATTTTGCCCAACTGTATGCCAATAAATCTGACAATCTAAGTGAAATGGATGAATATTTACAAAAATATAAATTGCCCACAATGACAGAAGAGGAAATAGAATACTTAACCCCATTTTTAGGTTAAAAAAAGAAAGAAAATATGTTTCACTGTCAAGGGTCTACTTTTCCTGCTCAGCTTCTCATAAAAATTATAGAACATGTGATATAAGTCTCCTTGGATGTTTAAAAGGAAATCTATTGGGACATCAATGAATTTACTCAAGCTATTCACTCAACAGTTTACATTGTCTACTGGTATATTCAGTCCAATAAAATATACAAAACAATAGTTCTAAGAAACAGTATGAGGAAGATGGTATTCTACAATATAGGGGGAAAGAATGCCCATTAAACTTTGGAGACCTGGGTTTGATACTCAGCTTAGCCACTTACTAGTGCTTTGATCTTGGGCAAGTCACGTTATTCTCAGAAACTTAGTTTACTCATTTGTGAACTGAGATTAGAGTAGATGGTCTCTAAGGTCCTTTCCAGCTTTACCATTCTATGACTGTAGTATTCCTTCTCTGAGATAGATACAGCCAGAATTGCCCTTGATGGAACCAAGCTAGAAGATGAGAGCCCTCTGGTGGAAAAAGCCCAGAAACTCATTCTCTACTACAGGGTAGCCAACTAGTTGGAAGTTGAAGAGATTCTGAACAGTCTCAAATGGTCACTTTTATTAAGGGTTGGTTCACAATGACAGGTTTCAGGAAAATCAAGCTGTCTTTTTATGCTATTGATTATAATTCAGAGCAAGATCTTTGTAAGACCTTTCACATTAGTTACCTGTGTTGTAACTTTTTAGCCATGGCTAGGTAGTGTGGTGGCTAGAGTTCTGCACTAGGAGTTAGAAAGACCTGAGCTTGAATCCTGACTTAGACACATTTGCTGCGTGGTCCTTAATCTTCCTGTGCCTCAGTTTCCTCACCTACAAAATGGGGATAATAATTATACCTACTACACAAAGTTATTGTAAGGATTAAATGAAATGAGATTACATATATAAATTTGTAAATCTTAAAGCACTATATAAATTTTAACTATGCAGAGTAATGGATAAGTTCTATATTCCTGATATTGTACATTCACTCTGTCTTTAAATCCTATTTGAAATTGTGTCTCAAAAACTATGTTCTATGAAATGTTTTAAAGCTATCTCCCATTTGACTTAAATGAATGAAGAAAAATTCCTAAATGAGACTGCACACAGAATTTTGGCAATGTGATAGAAGCCAGAGGACTCCAGACTTGTAACACTCAGTGTTCTCCATCCTGACATTTGCTTAAGGGGGAAAAGTTTTAAGAAATTTAGATGTTATAAGTTTTATGTTACTAAAGTCTGCCACAAAAATATTAATAATTATTAACTTTGTAGGGCTAGCTTGGTTTTTCATTTTTCAAGAGTATCACAAACATAAGACTAAGCATAAAACCTTATAAATGATGTTATATATGCCTCGCCATTACTGATTACAGGCCGATGAAAGCCTGCTAACTCCAGGAATACTCTCAGACTTCATTTTTGTTTTTTTAAATAATTGTAACATATTAATCAAACTGGCTAGGCTGCCAAGCAATGCTTTACAATGGTACTTCAAGCTACCACAAAAAAGACATAGATTAGAAAGGGGAAAAAAAGATGAAAGGTGTCAATATCATTGGAAACTTCTCTGCATACTTATCAGTCAAGATGGACATAGTTCAAGAGCCATATGTTATAATGTAAATTGGATCTAGGCTAATTAAAATATTCAGTTCTTGCCACAAATGTACAAACAATTTAAATTTGTGATTTTTTTAAATTTTAATTTCCACTTTTAAAATGAGTTGATTTTAATATATTTGCAAAATAAATGAATATTAACACTTCCCTAGGTATTGAGAAGCTCCTTTACGAAACTTGAAGTTGAGGAATAAGACTAATGTTTCTCTTATATATACTCTTCTCCAATTGTGATGTATGGTGTTATAAATTGACCTATGGTCATATGTGAATTTGTGAAAATAATGACCTGCTTCAATGGTTCTAACATAAATCATATAGTTAATGGATGTGTTGATAAATTTGAAATTAATAAGGAGCATTTCTAAAACCTCAAAATACAATACAAGAAATTATATAGCATAGTATAGCATAGTATAGCATAGTATAATTACTACAAATCTCAGAGGACCTGAATTATTAAACATCTGTTCAAAGTCAAAAGTCACTCAGATCTCAAATAATCAAACCATTTCCACAATGACAATTATTCACCAATGTTTATTTCAGTATTATCAAGGTCATTTAACATCAATACACAAGGTAAGTGATTTTCAGCACAGATAGCCAGGGACTTTTGGTTTACTTGGTACTATAACTGGAATCTTAAGCAATGTCTTCTATAGTCTTTTTTCACCTTAGTAGAATGTTTTTTTCCTTCTTCTAAATTCTAAAAGTCAGACATTTGTCACCGGATTCCTTCACAGGATTTCAGTTTCTTATAAGCAAAATTTAAAAAGCTGGCCATAGTACAACAAAGTAAACCAATTACAGGGTTTTTAAAAATTCAAGAAGGTAAAAATTTGGTATTTATATAAGCATCTTCAAAAAAGAAAGCTATTCATGGAAACACATGAATATTTGACATGGCAATATGAAGTTTTCTTTAAGATAGTTTGATCTCCAAGGTGATGCTTAGTATTTTTCAAAGACTGACAAATACGCAAAACATATCATATATTAAAAGGTTTTTAACTTTTCAAATTTCATATTTGTTCTCATTTTTAGCTTTTAACTTCCCTGTGGGTGACTAAGGCAGATATTAATATATTCATTTTACAGAGGAGGCAAGTAAGATTCAGATAAGTTGAGTGACTTATCCAAAACAAAAACAAAAAAAAAGGGGTAGATGAGATGGTCAAATGCCTGGGGGAGCATCATGTAGTTGGGAGTGGAGAATGAGGGATACTTTTGTAAGTGCATATATTTTGCATAATGCCAGAAAATTATCTTCTCAATAGAATGTATTTATATTATGATATTAACAAGAATGAGTAATAGTGGAAACTTTGAGTCTCTTGTGGAAAGGTGAAAAAATTTCAAACACAAAGTACAGTAATGTTCAGATCTTGCTCAAGCCATATATTCTGTCTTGGTCCTGCTTGAAGCCACATGGTTGGTTAATAGTACTGCCAGCACTAAAAGTCACATTCTTTTTTCATTAGATCACACCATTTTATTATCAGTAAAAGAAATAAATATCCAAGAGAAACTAGACTTCAACTAATTTCAGATAAGTTGTGGAACCGGATCTGGGGAAGGGGGAGAGACCGATGATACAGGAAGCCACTGAAGTGTTGTTTCAAAAACAAAGAAATCCAGAGGTAACATTCTTCTAAAATCATGGGTGATTCTTTTTGACCTTTCTATAAACAGCAAGGTATGGTAGAAACAACATTGAACTTGGGAGTCAAATGACCTAGGTTTGATTCTAAGCTCTATCACTGACTTACCATGTAACAAAAACAATTTATTTCACCTCCCTGAGCCTCAGTTCCCTCATATGCAAAAGAAGGATAATACTACTCTCCATTGTTTTCCTGGAAGTTTTTAAAAGCATTTCACAAGGTACTATATAAATGAATGCTATTTTTACATTTTATGAATGCTAGGAGTTGTTTCATAATCCAGTTTGTCTATCACATCTGGCTCCATGGAGCCAGCTTGATTACCGGCTTTGTTCTGAGTGGAATGGAGAGCCATGGTTACCAGTCTATTCACACTTATACCACTTTTAACCTGGTTCCAAGGGCAGCTAAGTTTTGATTTGTAGAGGAAGTTAACACATGAATGGGATTTGAGAGTACTTTGAAGGGGAGAAGAGAAGGGAACAAATATTTATTAACTACCTACTATGCATCAGACATTGTGCTAAACACTACAAATAACTCATGTGATCCTCACGTTAACCTTGAGTTGCTACTCTTATTTCCATTTTGCATTTGAGGAAACAGAGGCAGAGACTGAATGACTTGCTCAGGGTCACACAGCTAGCAGGTATGAGAAACCAAATTTGAACTCAGGTTTTCTTGTGTTTAGGCCCAAGTGCTCTATGCTCTGTGCCACATAACTGCTGCCTTTGATTTGGCATTTAAATCAGTCTGTCATTCACAACAAGCAGCTCTTAAGCCCCTACTATGAACCAGGAACTACGGTAGGTGCTGGGAATACAAAGAAAAAAAAATAGTCCCTATTCTCAAAAAGCATACATTCTATTGGAAAGAGACAATATACATACACAATATACACAAAATGAATACAAAGTGGTTTTGGGAGAATAATCAGTAAACATCTATTAAGTACCTACCATATTCCAGGCATTGCTAAGCACTGGAAATACAGAAAGAGGCAAAAAAGTCCCTCCCTTCAAGGAGCTTAGACAATCTTAACGGGGGAGATAGGATAAATAGGAAGTAATTAACAAAAAGAAGGCATTAAGAGGGTTTGGGTAAGATTTCTAGGAGAAGGGATTTTAGTTGGGATTTAAAGGAAGCTATTGAGGTCAGTAAGTGAAGCAAAGGATGGAGAGTATTCCAGGCATGGAGGACAGCCAGAGGAAATGGCTAGAGCCAAGAGATACAGTGTCTTGTTAGTGGAATGGCCAGGAGATCAGAAGAGAAAAGAACAGGAACAAGCATTTATTAAGTATCTATGTGCCAGGCACCATGCTAAATGCTTTACAAATATTATCTCATTTAATTCTCATCACAACCCTGTGAGGAAGGTGCCATTATCAGCTGTATTTTACAGTTGAGGAAACTGAGGAAGATAGAGATTTGAGATTAAGTGACTTTCCCAAGGTCACACAGCTAGCAAGTACCTGATGACAAATTTGAACTCAGGCCTTCCTGCTCAAGAAGCTTTAGTGACTTCCTATTGCATTTAGGATAAAATATAAACTCCTCTGGAACTTAAAGCCCCCCACATTCTGGTTCCAATTTTCTTTCATTAATTTTAAATAATACCCTCCACCCAATCCCTACATTCCATGTTCCAGTCAAACTGGCCTATGTGCTGTTCTCTCTACATGACATTTCAGCTCCTACTACTCTACCTTTGTACAGGCTGTCCCCTATGCCTGGAATGCCTTTCCTCCTCACCCACCTGTTGAAATCTCTGGTTCCTTTTAAGGCAAAACTTAGGTAACAATTTCTACATGAGACCTTTTCTGATTCCTTCATTTCTGGTCCTCCTTTGTATTAACTAATTTGTATAATATGTGGTTTCCCCTGGGAAGATGTAAGTTCTTGAGGGAAGGGAATGTTTCTTATGTGCAAATAATTGACTGACTAGAAATCTAATGTTAGATAAGGGCCAATCCACAGCATCCAATACCATCCAAACAATTCTTCCACTGCATACTGATGAAGGAGACTACTCTTGGTTCTAAAGACCTGTTTAATGTGAAATTAATAATGGCTGAGGTGGTCCTTCCTGACATTTTTGCACTGGATCACTGAATTTGATAATTGTGTCACTGACAGGCAGGTACTTAGCCTCATAAAAAACAGCAAAACTGCTTTCCATGCAGCTGAGGTTACTGCCATGAGTGGGTGGGATGAAAAAGGTCATTTTCCTAAATGAGTAAGCTTACCATGGACTGAAATTGAGCTAAGCCTTCAATCTGGAGCTGATAGATCTGATTCAGTTCACTTCTTCTCAAATGACTGGTGAACAAAAAATAAAAGGCAAGGAGGAACATGAAGAAAATAGGTTGAGTAGCACAGGCAAGAACATACATTTTAAGAAAGGCTGGAAGGATGAAATCACAAAGAAGGAAATTGAAGTTGAGTTAGAGAAAATTACTTATGTAAAAATCTACTTAAAATTACTAGAAAAATAAGAAAGGTGAATAACATATATGCAATCCCAGCAGCTGCGTGGGATAATGCAAGGAGCTAACTGGAAGTCTGGTACTGAGGGCATGCACAAGGAGCTCTGCCAACACAGGGGGCTTGGTAATCCTGCTTTCCAAAGTGCCTGTAATGGAGGGAAATTCTGCCCCTGATTCAAAGCAGGTAGGTGATGTTTCCTGTCCCCTCAGTGCATGGTGAAGAAAAGCCATGGCTCTTGATTGGCCACTGAGCTTGAATGCAAGAGTGCACATTAAGGCTCCAAAAGAGAAACTCCATCTCTGTCTCCCTAGCACCTAAGGAATGAAAGTGAAGAAATGCAGAAATGCCTTTGGGTGATACAGCTCCTCCCCAACCTGGTTGCCCTGTGGCTTAAAATACATGGTGTCTTTGGTTTTCCTGTCTCCATTTTGTTTTTTCCTGATTACAGCTGAATAAGCATCAGAGAAAGAATGACCCTGTAAGCTCTGAAAGGTCAGAAGAACCACCAGAAGTTCAGTGAGAAGAGTCTACAGCAGGGTATGCTGTAGCAGTAGCAAACCTATAGTGAGGCAACATAGTCCTGAGGAGTAAGCTGACGGATGAGAAATCAAGTCCTTTAAGCGAAAGGGAATGACATGTTCCTCAGTTATATCTCACTCGGTAGTGTGCTGCTCTGGAATTTAAAAGCTTTTGCATGACCAAATTGAAGGTACTAACTATACAAAATAGGTATCAGAAATTGGGAAAATACTTATTTCCTCTTCCACAACGGAAGTTCTTAAGACACTAAAGACTTACAAGCATACATTAACAAAGACTTAAAACATCCCCATTATATTTTCTCCAAAAGGTAAAGGCACTTTGCAGGACTGTTGAACAGATATTTCATCTTTCACTTCAGATGTGCTATTTGAACAACACAAACTTTAGTCAGATCTTCTGGTTAACCAAGCTTGGGTCTTTAGACCTTATAGGTTCAGAATGAGACTATGTGTAGTCCATTTCTTTCTTGAAGAAGCGGTGTAGTTGCAGGAAGCACCTCCCTATTGGCTTGATGGCATTGACTCACAAGCCCAGAATTCTCAAACTTATGAAATAGGTGTTAAGTCCATAACAGGTAGGTGGAAATGTTCATTTTTCAAGATTGCTGGTTGCTGCTCACAAATGTGTACTCAGGAAGAAACACAAAGGCTGGGGGGAAGGGGAAAGGAGAGAGGGGAGAAAAATCCTTTCCATATTCCTTACTAGAAGTCCAAGGGAGAATTTGATAATTCCAAATAGATGTGCTCAAAACATCAGTGGAGCCTCATTTAGAGCTATTCCTATAACCTACTGAGATGGGATATTCCTCCTGATTCTGAGGTCCATCACCTCATCTTTGGACTCCAGTCATTGGAACCACGGACCCAATTAGAAGTTGCTAAGTTACATATGCCTTTTCGCAAGGTGTTAGAGGGTATATTTACCTCCACAAGAAGGACGCCAGTCCACCTTGCTACATGTGATTCAGACTTGCCTTACATGTTGGATGATTCAACACCTCTCCTGTAAAATTCCTTGAAGGTCATCATGTGTATAAGGAATTTTCCTTCTCAAATCTATAGCATTAGAGTAAACTGTCTTTCTTGGTCCTCAGTTCTTCTTATTTTGGCTTTTATTCTGCTTTCTTATCTATAGGCTGTCCGACTTTTTATCTGCTTGCTCTCATTCCTAGAGACTGCTTGTCACAGGCAAAAGAAGGACCATTTCACCACTCAATTCTGCAGCTTAAGGCAAAACTAGGTAGATAGACAGATACACAGACAGATAGACTGATAGATAGATAGAAATCTTATGGAAGTCCTATATCTTTTATAATTGCAAATATATAACATTGTAATACTAATACTTGCTTTAATACCTATACTAAATATCCCTTGAAGGGGTACCAAATGAAAAGATAATTACAGATAACTATAGAGGCAGTATGGCTGAGCAAAACAACTATTTTGGGAATATCCTCCATTCTCCAAAAGTTTCTGATATTTCCCTAGAAAAATGACACTTTCCCATCAGAATTATATTTTTAGAAGAGAATCTTACCTATAAAAAACTGCTAATTTTGTGTATAGATTAAATATATACTTTTTAAAATGTTAGTTCCAATCTTAACTACATCCTCAAACCACACTTTAATCCCAAAGTTATGTTTGTAAAATAAATTTTCATGATATGATTTGGAAGAAGACTCCATAATACCCAGAGTGCATTGAAATTCATGCTAGTTTCTGTCCTACTTAAAATCCAGAGAATAACTACTATAGGGGAGCAAACTTCACAATGTGTGAGAAAAACACCTTTAATCAAAAAGCTTTTTGAAGTTTTTGATGTATCAAGCGATTTAATGATCAATCTCAATTTTAATACATCCTAGACTAGTTACATAAGAAATCTTCAATTTTAATTAATTGTATGTGGTTATTTAAATTTTGAGATGGAAAATTTTGGTAAAGAATGATTCATCTTAAGTTCCTTGCTTTACCTTGGGTTTTACATGAAACACTGAAACTTTATTATTTTAATTCTGAACCAAAACAGCTAGTTGTTGAAGATTTCTCCCAAACACAAATAATACAACTTATACTTTTGGGCACTTTTCTTCTCTTTTCTTGTTGCCCTATTTCCCTATCCAAGAAGCCCTGGGGTTCATGGATTTATAACTGAACTCATGTCAAGTTATAAAATGCAGAATAAAATATGTACACAAATATGCCTTGGAAAAGTAAAAATTATATGTGATACAAGAGATATATGGATGAGGGGGGAAATAGAAACAACAGAATAGGTCTCTAAATCTCAGTCTATAATCTTCATTTATAAACCTGATGTTAAATGGACTTATGTTCATTTTTTTTTTAAAAAGGAACCAAATGACTCTACCTCTGATTTTTGTTGTGTGACCCTGAGCAAGTCACTTGACCATACTAGGCTTCAATTCCCTTATCTGTAGACTGAGGAGACTGACCTAGAATTAGAATGCTTGTCCCTTCAATTTTAGATCCACTACATTAGTGCACTACTACATGAATGATACAGTTCAGTACAAGAACAAAACCTTCAAAATGTAAATCAGTTAAGAATTGTTCTAATCCCAGCCTCTCACCAGTCATGAAACCCCCAAACACTTAGACAAAGTGTAAATAGTGATTCCTTCATAGCCATTCATTCAATTAGTATTTATTACATTCCTACCATGTGGAACACTCTGATAGGGAATGGAAAAAAATACAATAATATTTAAGGAACGGAACTGAACAAAATACACTTTGGCAATAATTTTTAATCGACATTTAGCATGTCAAAAGCTTTTCTCCCAGTAAGTCCTCTCTGATCTAGTCCCCCAAAAATTTCAGGGTAAGAGAATATAACATATTATTCCAACTATAAACTTCTAATAAAACCAAGGAAAGATGGAATCTCAAGCCCAAAACAAAATACATTAATGTTTTTATCCCACTTACTAATTTCCTTTAAATTCTTGTTTGTTTTCTTTAGGTCTCTGGCATGATTTCTAAAATATGATCAGTCCCTAGGGCAACCTCCTTAATTCCTCCTCATAGATATTTATCCAGATCATGTTTTCTAATTCTAGGTGTCCCACAGACTTCCATCCTGGGCCCTCTTTTGTGCCTCTTATTTCTGTACTTGGTGATTTCATCAGATCCCATATATTTAATTGCCACCGCTATAATAAATATCTAAAATCTATCTATCCTGCCCTAACCTCTCTATTGATCTCCAACATCACATTTAAAACTGCCTTTTAGACATCTTGAGCTGGATATCCAGTGGACAAATGAAACTCAACATGCCCAAAATGAAACTCATTATATTTTCCCCAAAATCTTTCTTATGACTTTCCTCCTTTCTTCCCTACTCCTGTAGAGGGCATCATCATCCCAATCGGTCAGGCTTGAAACCTAGGAGACATCCTTGACTTCTCTCTATCTTTCAACTCCTTGTCCAATCTGTTGCAAAGGCCTATCAATTTCACCTTTGCAACATCTTTTAACAGGGCCTCTTCTCTCCTCTGACACCATCTCCACTCTAGTGCAGTTCCTCATAATCTCACACCTGGACTACTGCAATAGTCTGCTGGCAGGTCTGTTTGCCTCAACTCTCTCCACTAAAATCCATCCTCCATATAGCCACTAAACTGATTTTCTTAAAGCACACGTCCAACCATATCACTCCCCTACTCAATAAACTCCAGTGGCTCCATATCACCTCTAGGATCAAATCAAAATGCCTTGGTGGGCATTCAAAGACCTTCATAACCTAGCCCCCCTCCTACCTTTCCAGTGCTCTTAAATCTTACTCTTTACCATGTACTCTTTGATCCAATGCCACTAACCTCCTTACTGTTTCATGGATAAGACATTCTATCTCTTGGCTCCAGGCATCTTCTCTGCTGTCCTCCACTCCTGGAATTCCTTCCCTCCTTAACTCTACCTGCTGGCTTCCCTGGCTTCCTTTAGTCTCAACTAACATTGCATCTTCTGAAACCTTTCCCAAACACTCCTAATTCTAATGTCTTCCCTCTGTTAATTATTTCCCATTTTTCTGTATATACTTTGTTTGTACACATTTGTTTGTGGTCTCTTCCATTAGATTGTGAACTCCTTGAGGGCAGGTGCTATCTTTTGCCTCTTTACGCATCCTCAGCTTTTAGTACAGTTCCAGGCACACAGTAGGTGCTTAATAAATATTATAAATAAATAATTTTTTATATAAACATCCTATCCTGTCTTTTATATCTTGAATTATCACTTGTCCACTATAAATGCAAATGGATCTTGTTAAGATCTGTCAAATACTGTCATATGCTCACTTCACAACTTAAGCTGATGCCCAAGGGAAGAGACAATCAAAAGATGAAAATATTACCATCTATAATTTTTTTTTACTTCTTTCCCTTGAAAATATTTGGGGAAGATACATACACACAAAGGAACTATATTTAACAAAATGTTAGCTCTGGCTTGAATAATTAGTAACTCATTAAATCATAAGCCTATTGCAAATCTTTTCCATGGAACTTGCGTACAGTGTTTCAACGTCATCAAACTCAATGGGAAAAAAGTTGTTTGTTGGATTGAACTTCTTGCACTATTCAATTGGTTATATTAGTATTATGTAAATTGAATTAGTCTCACCTTTTTAGGAAACAGAAAGACCTGAGAATACTCTACAATCAATGAATTGAGTATGTAGCAAAAAACCTAGAAAAGCAACAAATCACAAAAACGAAACATGAAAATAAAAATCTTGAAAATGAATGACAAGATTAACAAAACTGAAAGCAAAAATCCATTGAATTCACTAAAAAATACAATAACCTAATGGCTTATCTAATTTTTTTTATTTTTTTTTAAAATTTATTTAACATATTTAGTTTTCAGCATTGATTTTCACAAGAGTTTGGATTACAAATTTTCTCCCCATTTCTATGCTTAGGCTTATCTAATTTTTAAAAAAGAAGAAAAACCAAATTGCTCATATCAAAAATGAAAAAGGTGAATTTACAACAAATTAAGATAAAGTAAAGGAATTATTAGAAATTATTTTGTCTGCTAATATGCTGACAAAGCCAGTAACTAAATGAGATGCAAAAAAGTAAGATTAAGAGAATAAGAAATAGACAATTCAAATGACCCAATCTATAAAAGGAAATTGAAGAAATCATATGTGAGCTTTTGAAAGGTGAGGGAATGAAGCACCAGACAAATTCACAAGTGAATTCTACCAAATTTTCAAAGAACAATTAATCTAATATTACATAAGCTGTTTCCAAAAATAAGTAAAGGTACTCTTCCAAATTATTTCCATGATATTAATATGATTTTGATGTCTAAACAGGGAGACATAAAATGAAGAAAGACAACAGAAAACCAAATACTAAGAAGCTATAGCAACATACTAAAAAGATGATAAATATGACCAGGCTGGATTTTATACCAGGAATGCAGAATTGGCTCAAAATGAGGGAAACTATAAATAGCATAAATTATACCAAAACCAGAAACAATAAAAATCATACATTCATATCAATAATGCTGAAAAGTTTTTAAAAACAAAATTGAAGAGCTATATTTTAAAAATTAAAAAGCATAGGAATAAATAGATCTTTTCTTAATATAGTATATGCTAGCTCTTTGAAAACAAGGGCCACTATCATACGCAACGGAGAAATACAAGAAGGCCTTTCCAGAAGGATCAGGAATAAAGAAAGGATTTCCATTATCACCACTATTACGTGAGGTAGTTTTAGAAACACTAATTATAGTAATAAGATCAGAAAAAAATGGAAGGAATAAGCATAAGCTAAGAGTAAACAAAATTATCACTTTTTTGGAAAGGACATGATGCTCCACTTAGAGAACCGCAGAGACACGACTAAAACATTTATAACTTCCCCAAAGTAGTAAGGAGCTGCTAGAGCTAACAGAGCCAAAAATCAAAATAAAAGTTCTAAGTCAGAAGTCAAAGTGTCAAATGCTAACAGAAGTGGTAGCAAGACAAGCCTAACATCCAGGCTTCCTTATGCTTTAATAATCTAGTCACAATTTTTTTTTCCTCTCCAGAGACTAGCTTGGCTCTTTCCTTCCAAATGCCACCCTGTATTTCTTTTAAACAGAGTTTCTCTCCATTCTGACCCACTGAAGAAAAGAAATAGTTTTATAAATTCTTTCTTACTGTCCTATTCCTGAAACAAGCATAGGATCCTGTTACAGCTTTTAGTGTTTTTACTGCGAGGAACTACAGATAAACTGATTGGAGTAAAAATAACCTAGCATAGAGAAAGCTATGAAGCCATAAAAACTCTTAAGAAAAAGTCCCACAATAAGTTATCTTCAGTATTCAAAGGAATAAAAATGAAGTAAGTCTGTTCTGTTTGAGAACCCTTTCAGTCTTCCATTAATTCACCTTTTTTAGATACCATAAAACAGTATATAAATATAAGTTATTCTTATTAA
The DNA here is from genome assembly GCF_011100635.1 of Trichosurus vulpecula. Classification (NCBI taxonomy): domain Eukaryota; kingdom Metazoa; phylum Chordata; class Mammalia; order Diprotodontia; family Phalangeridae; genus Trichosurus; species Trichosurus vulpecula. The sequence goes on from NC_050575.1 coordinate 248,630,305, forward strand.
TGAAAATGGGGAGAGGGAAGAAAAATGGAGAGGTAAAAAAAAAGAATGAATATCCAAGAACACTGCCACTATCATGATCAGGGCTAATCAATCTGTACTCTCAACCCCACTAGACCATTTTATTTATGTGACTAGTGTATGGGTTCCCTCGCCTCTTTTGCACAGAAATTCTTTAGTGTAAGGAGCTGATTAACAGAAAGTAATGAGTTAACAGGAGAAAATGACTCTCCACTGATCAGCTCCCAGCATCAGAACCCAGTCTAACATGCACCCAGCATTGGGGTGGGGGGGGGAGAAAAAAGGGGGTAGTCTATGAATTATATATCATGGGTACTTGTCTATGATGTATGGGGTTAACTGCCAATCAACATTAAATTTTTGATCCCTTTTGTGGAATCCATATATTTTTGGAAACTTGACCAGGTTTCATTTCATTTTATTTTTTTTTTGGAACATCTGGATCAAATAACCTATCTTGGCATGTGTTTTGACAGTTTGTCTAGGTTCCTTATGGACTTCAATTCCATTGTGTGGGGCTTGTCTTAAGACCTGGCAATTCAGGGTACTTTCTCTCTTTTCAGAGAGGAAGCTATATTGGTTGATTTTCACCTGGGGGTGAGAGATTGATTTCTCATAGAATTCAAATTCTTGTTGGGACAGCCTCAGAAGTTTTGGGAGTTCATCTGGAACTAGATTTCTTCTCTGAGGAGGGGAATTTTTTTTTCTTTTTCTTTTATCTAATTCTGTTATTATTCATTGCTCATTTGACTTTTATTAATTTTTCCCTTTCCTAAATGTTTTTGGGGTGCGAAAAGGCCAGTGTAGGTATAAGAATACAGAAACTTTGTTACAAAAGTTTCAGGCTGAGCTAACAGATCAGCTCAAGTTCTTTTATAGTTTTTCTTTGCCTTTTCCACTGAGTCTTTCTTTCAAAAAAAAAAAAAAAACAAACCTGCAAGGGTTAGTGGAGAGAGGAAGATTTTTTATCATTTCCCATTCCTCCAGTGGTTGTCTTGGGCAAAGAACATGGGAGTTGCATGCAGATTTGCTAAGCCTGAGAGATGAGATCCTGATGATAGCGGGTTTTCCCAGATCAAGAGATGGTGCAGCCAGCCAGAGTATTGGGGCACATCGGCAGAAGCACATAGTAGAAACAGACATATGTATGCCAACTTGGCCTGAGATGGGAGTCCCAGACCTTATGGTCTGTCCTAGGGATAACTCCAAGCAAAAGAATTCCCAATTTTTTTTTTTTTTTTGCTTTTTGGCAGGGCAATTGGGGCTAAGTGACTTGCCCAAGGTCACACAGCTAGTACTTGTGTCAAGTGTCTGAGGCCGGAATTGAACTCAGGTCCTCCTGACTCCAGGGCCGGTGCTCTACTGACTGCGCCACCTAGCTGCCCCCAGAATTCCCAATTTTTAAAGTACTGGCAACCAGCCTTCTAGAAGGAGATTTTCTCAACACTATGCTTCCTGAGAAAGGAAGAGGACTGCAAACAAAGTTCCTGTAGCTGAATAGCTAAAAGCACATCTTGGGGATGGGGGTGCTCCAGTGCCTAGCATATTGTCTGGCATACATATGGCCCTTAATAAACACTTATTGAATAATTGACAGACAGCGGCAAGAGAGCTGGACCATGGCACACTGCCTCCCCAACACATCATCTCATGGCTAATGTCTCAGGCAAGATTTGAACTCAGATCTTCCTAACTCCAGTTCCAGAGCTCTATTCATTGAGGCACTTAGCTGAGAATGGTGCAAATGGCGAGTCTCTGATTATATTGTGGCCTCAAGTAAGATTCATTTATTAGCTCAAAGGAAAATTCAAACTGTCTCATCTCAAATACCTTTCCATTTTATATAGGAAGAATATTCTAAATAATTCCCTGACACAATCATATTAGTACAATCTAGACAGCTGTTGTTGAAATGACATTTTTTTCCCCTTCAATTCAACAAGTATTGAAGTATTAAGGGGCTGACCAACTGCCTGGAACATAGGCAAAACTAGCCTGGAAGATGGGTGTAGATCAGGCTAGAATTTTTCAAGTAATATCAAGGGCCAGGAACAAGGGTAAGAGACCAGAGGAAACCCTGACATTTAAATATATGTGCTGCAGTAAGAGGAAGAACAAATCCATACTTTTACAGTTTCTTTTTATTAAGTATCCTTTAAAAATAAAAGACAAGGCAATAAATCTAATAAAATTTATTATGAAAGGGAATATTAAACTGATTTAATTTTAGAATATCGCCTTTCACATATAACTAATATTCACAAATATATGTAAATAAAACCATTACTAGACTGCTCAAAGAAACATATATTCTTACTGACATGAGATAAATTATAATGTATTTTTCATGAATTAGGAAAAATAAGTAAAACTATATATATTTATATACATACTTTGAAATATTATAGTCAGATGCTGAAATTATAAGGCTATTTCTTTGTAATTTTCACAGTCAGTATTATCCTCATAAAGATAATGGTACTGTACTGACATTAATAAGGTATTAATTAATTAATCATTTTTCTCTTCCAAATAGGCTAGATTCATCTATTCCAAACACATTCTCTTGAAAACTGGCCAATAGTTATAGCTGTGTTACAAAGGAGGGATTAACTTTTAATATTTTATAAAACAAAAATAATTAATCTTTAAAAATGCATATGTTCTCAATGACCAATTGTTAAAACTCTTTACCTTCTGTGTCATCAGTGCTATCAGAGTTTTCTGATTTTCTGCTATCAGTGAATTCTGGAGAACATGGAACATATCCTTCAGGAGGTGGGCTTACTGTGTACATTTTTTTTCTGGGTTGGATCTTATTTTCATCATCTATAAGAGAGAAAGATAATTATCTTCATTTTGTATTATAAATTTAATTGGTTGCTTATTTCATCTGACAGTTATAACAGGGTAAAGTATATTATGTTAGCACTAGGGTTATTTTTATAATTAAACTCACTGAAGGCACTGATTTAACAATTAACAAGTATTATAATTAAGGAATTTCATGATCCAAACATTTTGCTATAAGATCAAGTTACCTATTTATATATCCAGAAAAGCAAATTGATCAATAACTATCTAAATATGCATCTTGCCTAGGATAAAAAGAAAATTATAACAATATATGACATTCTCATATGCAATTCAACATGAATGAATTCCAGTGCATACTCACTTCAATATTTTAGAAAATCAATGGCATAGAAATACATATACATCATATATGTATATTTGTACATATATATCTTTGTCAAGTGCCTTCAATGAGGAAGAACATGGCATCAAACTAGGCTACTGCACTGACAGCAAATTCTTCAACTTGAAAAGGCTACAAGCCAAGATCAAAGTGGTGGGTGTGTTGGTACATGATTTCTTCTGTTTGCAGATGATTGTGCACTCACTACAGCCTCTGAAGCTGAGATGCACCAAAATATGGATCCACTTTCTGCTGCTTGTGCTAATTTTGGCCTAACAATTAACATCAAGAAAACACAGGTGCTCTATCATCCACCACCACACCATTCACACATGACAATGGAGAAGTTTTGAATACTGTGGATAAGTTCACTTACCTTGGCAGTATACTTTCTAGGGGTATATACATTGATAATCAAGTTGACACATGCATTGCCAGAGCATGCTTGGTGTTCGGGAAGCTCAGAAGGAAAGTGGAGAGGTAGTGGACTGACTACTAAACTCAAGGTCTACGGAGCCATTGTGCTGCCTTCCTTGTTGAATGCTTGTGAAACCTGGACAGTATACCATTGCTATGCCAGGAAACTGAATCACTTCCATTTGAATTGTCTTAAGAAGATTCAGAAGACCACTTGGCAGGATATGATACCAGACACTGAGGTCTCTTCTCAAACTAAACTGCCAAGCATTCAAACTCTACTGCAGAGAGCACAATTCCAATGGGCGGGCCATGTTGTTTGAATGCCAAACATATGCTTGCCAAAAAAGACTATTTTACGGAGAACTCATACAGGGCAAGTACTCACATAGTGGTCAGAAAAAGCAACATAAGGATATTCTCGAGGTCTCTCTTAAGAACTTGGGAACTAATTGTGTGACATGAGAGACATTGGCACAGGGCCACCCAGCATGGCGCACGCTCATCAGAGAAGGTGCTGTGCTTTGTGAGCAAAGCAGAATTGAAGTAGCTCAAAAGAAATGCAAGTACAAATTTAGAGAATCCACCTCAAATGTTCCCATAGACTATTTGTGCCTGACCTGTGGTAGAGCATTCTGAGCTCATATTGGTCAAATCAGTCACAGTCAGACACACTGTAACCTGACTCCTAACATAGTGATATCATTTTGGTCCTCTTCAAGAATGAAGGACAACAACCACTGTCATACTTCATGCATAAGCATCATGAAAAGAGTATATATTTAGTATGTATATCTCACTGGTGGCTCCAGAAGCAGCAGCCACAGCTGGGCACAACTGTCTCAGCAGATGGGCTAAACTAGGTTGAAGGTAACTGATGAGCCTTAAACTCTTTAATGAGTTAGAGGGATGTCTACTCCCAGGACGTGAAGACTTTCCCAGTTGGAATGGGTGGATGGGAACAATTTGTTTCAGTGACCATGAAGGTGGCTGCAGCAGATGCTATGAAGCACTTAGAGTTTGGTCAGACATCAAAGACATCAAGGTAATCTGCTGCATCCCAGGCCATCACCATTCATTTTGACTCTTATCTTGCCACTGGACTTCGATGACTCTGGAGGAGAAAGTGAGGCTGACAACTCTTTGCTACTCTGTCTCACTTAAATCCAATTCATGCACAAGTCAAGACATCATCCATACTCCCACATCATGATGTCATTGGTCCTCTTCAAAATCAAAGGATGAATAACAATGTATTTAGAACATAAGCTCTGACAAATTCAATTAAGCTGGGAAGTTTCTAGGTAAGGGCATGGTGATGAAATGCATGTCCCCAGAAGCTCTGCTGGTTTTGACTCCAGAGAATATCATCTCCCTTCCAGAATAAACTGATCACCTGAAATCTCATGCTGAGTGACTCAGTTTTTGATATTCAATATTCTCAAATTATGAGTGACAGTTTTAGATTAAATATATTTCTGTGTTCTAATTTTTTATGAAATGGTAAAGTATGTATGACATATATGACAATTAACTATTCTGGTTATCAAATGTTGTCACATATGTCTAAGAAATGATCCTTCAGTTTGGGTTTATTTGGTGTTTTTATATTCCTTAGAAATGGACTTAAAAAGATTAGTTAGCATTGCTTCACATAATAATTTTAAAAAAAATTTACTTTAATAACCACAAATAAACATAAAAATTACTTTATGCAATGACTTTTAAGTACTACTCAGTTCTGAGGAGTGGAACTTTTCCTATATTGCAAGAAAAATCTGCTTCCATGAAACCAACAAAACACTCAGCCATATCTGATACTGCTTTTTAGAAGGGAAAACCAAAACAGAATCAAAACATTTTTATAGGTACTTACATGCATGTGAGTGCATGCATGCATACACACACACACACCTCACACCCCCATTTAAATATCCAAAGAACATTCATGTAAGAATAGTCTTTAAAAATGACAGGAGCCTCCAGAAAAATTTGTGGAGAGTGGGGATAGCAACACATTAAATATGGTTGTTCAATTTCTCCCTTTTGTGCAGGAAAAGTTTCTCTCTGATATGTGTTAATCAGTTTGGTGGGGGTTTTTTGGTTTTATTTTGTTTTTTTTTTTAACTTTGCAAGGATTCTAGAATAGTGACTAGTGGGGAAGTAAGGTGTTTTCTGTTACCTCAAACACAACATATCCAAGTCAGAAGTCATCATTCCTCCCTCCTCCAATCCTCCCCTATTCCCAATTTTCCTGTTACTGTCAAAGGCACAGCCAATCTTCAAGTCACCCAGATTCATAACCCTGGTGTCATCCTATACTTTTCATTCACACTCAACTCACATAACTCAATTAATATCATCTTGTCAATTATACCTTCATAACAACTCTCCTACACAACTCCTTTCTACTCACACAGCTACCACCCTGGCAATGATGCAGGCTCTCACTAATTTATACCTGGACTACTTCAATGGCTTGCTGGTTGGTCTCCCTGATCTTACTTCAATCCATCTTCCACTTACCTAACAAAGAAATTTTCCTAAAGCACAAGTCCAAGCATGTCATATTTCTCTCCCCAACACTCACTTCCACCTCAAACTCTAATGGTTCCCTATTACCTCCAGAATCAAATATAAAGCGCTCTTTGACATTCAGAGCTCTTTATAAATTGGGCCCTTCCAACTTTTCAAATCTTCTTATATTTTACAACCCTACATATAAGGACACTCTCCTGACTCCATTCCTTTCCACTGGCTGTCTCTCATTATTGGAATGATCTTCTTCCTCACTGCCTCCTGGCTTCCCTAACATCCTTCAAGAAGATTCAGCTCAAATTTCATTTTGTGCAACAGGCCTTTCCCATTGTGTATTCCTCTCTCTCCTCCCCCACTAATTCCTTCCTTTAGAGATTATTTTCTTTTTATACTGTATTTTTCCAATTAAAATTAAAGTAAACTGAGGCACAGAACTCTGAGTACAATCAATGTATTAGCAAAGTTCAAATTTGCCAATAAATAGGGTCTCAGCCTCCTCAGCAAGTTCAGACTCCAAATGAGCTGACAGATCATTTTTAACAGACAAAAGGAGGAACATCCAAAAACAGACATCAGTATCATAAATGGAGAAAACCATATATTTAGTCACAAAGTCTGAAGCATCTTAGGCATACGGAACAATATGATGGGCTGGAAATGGGAAATGTGGGGCCAGGAACAACCTTTTGCAAGTAAATTCTGATTAATTCAGTCTACCTGCAAGGCCTGTTAGTGGTATAGAGATAACAGACCAGACTTCCTTGAATTGATTGACAGAAAAAGTGAACTTCTAAATTCAACCCAGAGACAATGAAATGTGATTTAAGCAGTTATACAAGATGTCAGTGGTTGGTATAGAATGAAATCAATTAAGAAATGGAATCAATTTGATTTTCTCAGTATATAGCTTGTATGTATGTAGTTATTTCCATGTTGTCTCTTGCAAAAGAATATAAGCCCTCAGAGGGTAAAGACTGTTTTTTACCTTTTTTTTTTGTATCTCCAGCACTTAGCACAGAGCCTAATGCATAGTAGGCAATTAATGAACAACTGTTAAGTGACTGGCTCACTATCTCTGCTCCTGGATTTACTTTTCAGATCTTTGAGCCTTTGTACTTGGTTTAAGGGTTGGAGGGAGAACTGTAAATGAGGGAGAGAATCTGCCTCATCCCTTGACCGCTCTTTATGGCCTTGCCCAGCTAGACTCTGGGAAATTATGCCCCACACAGATGGTCAAGAAGTTATATAAGGAAAAAAAATGACAAAGTTTGTTTATGGCCTGAATTTTTAATTTGACATTTCATTATATTGGGTTAGATTCCAAACCTTAAAAGCATGCTTATATGTACAATGAAGAGATTATTGTTAACTCAGAGCCTTTTGTTCAGTACTTCATAAATTGGAATGTCTTGCATCTATAAGAAGGGTAGGCAAGTAACTTTCTAGGGCTAGAAGGGGTCCTAAAGCAAATATTTTCTCATTCAATCAATTATACTTTTGGGATATTAAAAATATAACTATCTGTTAAAACATGGAAGTATAAGCACTGCTTAATGTTGACATCAGTATCAAAATCAGGTAAGTTTAAGGATTTAAGTTTTAAAATATAATTTTCTTCACTTATTCTAAAACAATTATAAATCACCACTTAGCATAATCCTTACTAGAGTAGAATTAACGTACCTTCAATCTTCTAATTGTCAAAAGCCCATTTCCAGGATGTAGCCCTCATGTACGCATAGGGACTTCAGAGCAATTTATCATCAAAAGCCCTTACAGGTAGTTTCTCCCCTACCTCCACCTGTGATCTTTATTTATTAAAATGGCAAATGGTTTATTCATTCTGCTTTGGTTGTTAAAGAAAGAAGTTGTTATAGGGTTTTCCTTTCCTCATCAACTCCAACGTCCTGCCGTGTTTCCTTTCTCCCTTGCCTTACAGTAAAGCAAAATGAAAACAGAAAAGGAACACAATACTATTGGTTTGAGTAAAAACCCTACAATTTTCTGTTCCCACATCAATAGTTTTCATGGCCAGCTAAGTAGCAAGTTTCATGAAATATTTAGCTCCACTTCTTATCAAATATTTAGGTGTTAGTTCTTTTACTAATTAATTTGTACTAACTGGTCCCTTAGGAACCATCACTCACAGGAACAAGTACTTAGGGTCTTTGAGAAAGACAACTTTCCTTAAAGGGTTGGGATTTAGAAAACAAGCTAAAAAGGGCATATATAACTTTTAAAGTTTCTAAAAGAACATGGCAATATTAAGAAGGCAATGTAGCAAAAAAGATAATGTGCTGAACTACAGCCTGGAAGAGCTGGGTTTGAATTTATAAAAGACATTTATAAAAGTGACCAGACAAGTTATTTAACACCTCTAGTCTTATTTTCCTCATAAGTAAAAATAAGAATAATAACAGTAGCTACCTCATTGGGTAGAAGAGGAATGCAACTAATGAGATAATGTACATAAAATACTTTACCAACATTGAATCGAAGCACCTTGCTTTTCTTTGTATCGAGTGCCTGGCATATAAGTGCTTAATAAATGTTTATTGACTAATTGAAATCTTAACATTAAAGTGCTATATAAATATCTGAGTTAGCATCATCATGATACTGTTATTCTTCTCAACTTAGTTGAGTGGAGTTTGAATATAAATGTTCCTGAAACAAGTTACTATCCTTCTATTATTCTTTTATGTTTAATGTTCTGCAGACTAGACTGCTGTGCAGGTGGATAAAATTATCTCTTTCTGTAACTGAATAAATGCATTAGATATAGTCTAATCTTTGGTAGACTCATTGAAAGAATCTTTGAAACAGCTCCAGAAGCAGACAGGATGATGGGGAGACAGGAACTCATCTTGTTCCCACATGGCATTTCTTCTACTACGTCTTTATATTTTAAAAGCTTTTCATTCCACATACTATGCAGATTATAAGTATTTGGCATGGTATCATCTATTAAAAATATTGTTCTTAATTTTTACAAATCCATGTTATATCCAGGTGATTGAGGCAAAACATTTTTTTTTCTGTTATAATGTTCTAGTTCTACTACAATTTATTTGTTAAACTCTTAAGGACACTTCAAAGTTTACACTTGTAGTATGGGGATTATTCATTTGTTATTTTAAGAAGAAGAGTAAAGCTATCAATATTACTATTATATAATCATTATTGGTAAATGAACTATAGTGATATTTATAGAGTAGAACATATCTAAATAGTTTTTTAAATATTTTCCTTTATAGAAAAGAAATTCATGAACAGGTAATTATTACCATAAATTCTTTCTTTTTTTGTCCAAAGCCTAGAAGAAGTCTCTTTATCTCTAAATGCATACATATACATGTATATGAATATGTGTATATATATACATTAAATATATTACATAATATAAATACAACATATAAGTAATATATAAATATGCAAATATATAGCAATAGAAAATTAATAAACTGATTGTTTCAATTAAACACTTAATCAATAATCACAACTCAAATAAGAGATCCTTATTTATGGGACGGCTAGATGGCACAGTGGATAGAGTGCCAGGCCTGGAGTCAGGAAGATTCCTATTTCTAAGTTCAAATCTGGCCTCAGGCACTTGCTAGCTGTGTGACCCTGGATAAGTCACTTAACCCTGTTAGCTTCAGTTTCCTCATCTGCAAAATGAGCTAAAGGAGGAAATGGTAAACCACTCCAGTATCTTTTGCCAAGAAACCCCAAATGGGTTGCAAAGAGTAAGACACAACAGAAATGACTGAACAACAACAAATCCTTATTTATCCTTCATTTTTGAGCCAGCTATACTCCTCTGGACACCTCCATTATGACCTAGGAACGTCTTTATCCTGGAAGATGACTTCAGCCAGGGAGCTCATACCTCATTAGTACCTTCTGCTCCTGGGAATGCTCCCACTTATTAGAGGTACCTACTGGGTATTTTCTCTCTTTTCTTCCCCCCTTTTCAGCTTCCTTTTTTGTGTTGTCTTCCCTATTTGAATCGAAGCACTTTGCTTGTCTTTATATCGAGTGTCTGGCACATAGTAGGTACTTAATAAATGTTTATTGACTAGATTGAAATCCATAACGTAGTATGAAACAAATTTCCATTTACTCATGTACCAGGCTAAAGACTATATACTTTATCCTGTAAATAATATGGAATCATTCAAGGTAAAAAAAAATCTACTTAATCAAGATTTATATTTACCAGCAAAATAACATAGATTATCATGGGAATAACTGGATTTTGCTTGTTAAAATAATCATATTAGACAATCAATGATAGATACATAAATGTGAAGTTGACACTATAGTACTTAGCTAGGAAAGGGGCAGAGGGAGGAAAGGGAGAGAAAGAGAGAGAGAGAGATAAAAGAGACAGAGAGACAGAGACATGCAGGGGAGAGCAAGTTAACAAAATTCTATCCTTTTTTTTTCTTTTCCTGAAACTTTCTAACTTTGATTTTTTTTAAAAAAACTAATATCAATGGGACAGTTGGGTAGTGCAGTGAATACAGCACTAGCCCTGGAGTCAGGAGGACCTGAGTTCAAATCTGGCCTCAGACACATGACACTTACTAGCTGTGTGACCTTGGGCAAGTCACTTAACCCCAACTGCCTTGCCTTCCCCCCTCCAAAAAAATCCACAAAAGACTAACATTAAGTTCTTACATTTTTTATTGTTGTGTTCTTCTAAAATAGGTTTTTACTGAAATCTTTGTTTTAACATGGTCTACATTTCCTCCTCTATCTTTCCTCCTCCTCTCTCAAAGAACCATTTCTCATAACAAAGAAATTTTAAAAACAGGAATAGAAAAACAAAACAATTGACATATTGAAAAAAATCTAACAGAATATGTGATGTCTCACATCTATGGACCCTTATTTCTTGAGAAGGTGGTATCTTGGGAGGGTATCTTCTTATATTTCTTCTTTGGGGCCAAACTTGATCTTTATAATAAATCTTTTTTTAAAACAGTAAATCTTTCCATGCTTCTCTATATTCATTACATTCATCATTTCTTATAGCGCAATAATATTTAATTAATTCACGTACCATGATTTGTTTAATCATTTTCCAATCAATGGGTGTTTACTTCTCTTTGCTACCAAAAAAGGTGTTGCTATAATAAATATGACTTTCTTCTTACCAATCAATCCCTCCTTGAGGGATATTTCTGGGAAGTAATTCCTTAAGTTTAATCTCTGGGTCAAAGGATATGGACATTTTAGTTACTTTGCCTAATTCCAAATTATTTTCCAAAATGGTTGTACTAATTCACAGTTCTACCAACAGTATGATAGTGGGCCAATCTTTCCACAACTACTCAAACATTGACTATTCCTATCTTTTGTCATCTTTGGAAATTTCCTGGTTGTGAGGTAAAAAACCAGGGTTGTTTTGATTTTTATTTCTCTTATTGTTAGTGATTTTAGACCATTCTTTCACATCATTGTTAATAGTTTGCAAATTTTTTGAATACTATTTGTTCCCATTCTTTTATATGAACCCACTGGGGAATGGCTTCAAGTCTTATATATCTGTTAGTGGTCTATATATCTTATGTACCAAACTTTTATCTCAGAAATCTAATATAAAGACTTTCTCTCATTTGAGCAATTCCCTTCTTAAACTTGTTACATTGGTTTTGTTTGTGAAGAAGACTTTCAGTTTCACATAACAAGTTATATTTTTTTTTGTCTGTGGTTTCAAAATGCATACAATCTGCTTCTCTTCTAATTTTTTGTGGTACAATTTTTAATATAAGGGCCACATATTTATTGTGAACTTATTGTAGAATATGGCATAAAGTGTTGTTCCAAGTTGAATTTCTGCCAGACTGCTTTCAAGTTTTCGAGTTTATTGAACACTGGGTTATTAAGTTTCATTATTTCTGATTCTCCCCTATCTAGTCTATTCCAGTGTAGTTTCTTGTGGTTCACCTTTGTACTTCTCTGGGACTCAGTTTCTTCCTCATATAGAATGAGTGGGTTGGATTAGATCACCTCCTCCAGCTCTAAATCTATGCTGCTATCATCTTATAACTGCTCTTAAGGAATGGATGCATATAACTCAGTTTGAGAAGATAATCCCTGACTTCAAGAAGCTTAAATTCTAATAGGGGAAGAGAACACATAAAAAGGGAGTTGAAAAGTGGAAGATGGGGGTAGGATATCTCTGTATAAGATACGTGTACTGATGGACTAACTTAAAGGGAGCATTGATATGTACATTTTAGTCTAGAAAATAGAAATTCTTTGCCACCTTGTTTTTTTCTTACATGGACTGTTATGCTGAACTCTTTTAGGAAGCTCTATAGAATTCTGTAGTTTGATATAATCAAGACAATGTCACATGTAAATAGGAATGAAGACCTAGAGAAATTCAACATCTATAGGAATCCCTCTTTCATTGAAATTCTCCATATAAACTATTACATATGCATTTAAATGAACAACAAATCTCATGGTAGACTTCAAATGGAAGTTAAAAGATTAAAAAAAAAAAGCTCCACATCAGAATGAATACATCATTTTCACATGTTAAAACTCCCAGAGCAAATCTGAAGTGACTTATCATACCTGGAAAAACAATTTAGATTTTATTGATCTAAATTTTTATGTGTTCTGACCTTAAAATACCTCACCACTTAAAAGTCATTTTCTTATAAAGTCAATCACTTCAGTTAAGAAAATATGCATAAAATAAGTACAGATCAGGAAAGATCAAATGGATAGCTGTTAATAATTAAGTGGTAAAAGAAAAAAAATCTGAAGATAAAACTATTTCTGCATATAACATTACCTGCTGAAGGCTGGACTTTATTTGGTTCTAGTTGTGGTTTTGAAGGCGAAGTCTCTGTTACAGACTGAAGTTGTTGATTTGGAACAGACGGATAGAGTCTTTTCAGCACTTTTTCAATGAACACTGGAAAGGATAGTCAATTTAAAAACTTAAATAGTTTTGTCCAGATTGTACATTCTTTTAAAAATAATAATTTACATTCTAAAGAATTTCAGGTAAAATATTTTCATATTTTCCATATGTAGGTTTCTTCCTGTGCTTTTTTATCCTAATATTTAATCGACTTCCCTCCCTTAATGCTCCTGTTTCTTAATGATTCTTTTAGCTGAAATGTAGCCCAGCCAATTAACTTAGAAATTTTTGAGTATATCGATTTGGTATAATTTAGTGCAAACTAAATGCTACTTCTGGAAAGCATATGTCTGAGCACTATCTCATAGACAACAAGATTTCAAGATTATTTCAAAGACTGGTGCTTTTTCTGGCACTCATGACTTCAAAGACAAATTTGCATACACATTTTTACTCAGAGAGCAGGAGAAAATAAAAAGCCAGGATGATAGGGACAGTAGCTCCAATTCCTAACAATAAATACTAGCCAAGTTTGCCCTCAGACAACTTCTTAATGTAATATAAATTAACTTACTAAAACTATAATTAAGGAAGAATCCTAGTATTGGTAAAACAGTCTTAACAAATATGTTGAGATATTTTAAAACTTTGTTTTATTTTAGTTTCTCAACTGGATAGGGGAAAACAGTTAAAAATGAACAGATCTTTTCACTCTGATTTAAGTGTGATTAATGGTCAAGATTTTCCCACAAATCAAGATCTGTTTATAATTTTTAAACCATGTTGACACATACCAATTAAATGACTTATCCAGAAGGTTCTATTTATTCTGCAAATCTTAAGGCCTTTTGCAAGATTACATTAAAGAGGGGCAGCTAGGTGGCGCAATGAGTAGAGCACTGGCCCTGGAGTTAGGAGGACCTGAGTTCAAATGTGGCCTCAGACACTTGATACACTAGCTGTGTGACTTTGGGTAAATCACTTAACCCCAATTTCCCTGTCTTCCCCCCTTCAAAAAAGAGAAAAGAAAAAAAGAAAAAAAAAGATTACATTAAAGAATTTGTAAGATTATATTAAAGAATTAAGAGCAGTTCTGCCCTAGATAAACTTAAAATCTAGTTAGAAATATAGGATATACACACAAACATTGTAAACTCACTTAAAAAGCAACATCAGAATAAATGATTACATGGTAATTGTAGTAATTGGAACTTACTAGTGTTTTTATTAAATACACGCACTAAATTCAATTCAATAAACGTTAAGCACCTACTATGTGCCAGGCACTGTGTTAAGAACTGGGGATACAAATAAGAAAAAGAAAGTCTATGCCCTATTTTTCTAGAATCTCTGCACAAGAATGAGGGTATTCAGGTATTTCATGCTGGAGATGGCAGTCTTTGGTAAAACTGTATCTCAGTGAAACTTTGAATCTAACATCTCTTTGTCAGTTGGTAGGTCTTCAGAATTCTTCTGTTATTTTTCTTCACAATGTTGCTGATCTGGAATAAACTGTTCTCCCAGTTCTATTCACATCACTTCATTAATTAATACTACCAAGGATGATCAGAAATAGTCTCTTTCTTAATTTCTAATGGTGAAATAATATTCCATTACATTCATATACACCAATTTGTTCAGCCATGAATAATTGTGAAAATGCAACAAAGCAAACATGGTCTATAGCAACACCATATTAAAAGCTCACATGAGGATGTTTCTCCATGAAAGTAGAATTAAGATTCAAAATTAGAACTCATACTAATGGCTTTTTAAAACCAAGTCAAGTACTACCCCCCCTGTCCCCCCACCCCAACACCAGGAGACAGTGACAGGATTTCCAGAATACATTTACATAACTGCAATTCTCAAGCTAGAGCTTAGCTTTTTATAACAAATTTTGACTAGGCTTACCCATTTTTATTATTCAAAAGGCTTATCTCTTCTTAGATACCACTACTACCATTAGTACATGATATTAGTAAGCTACTATGTTTATGGTAGTTTCAATGTTAAGTAAATTTATTATATCCTATTTCTTTGAAAATTTGGCTTGATTAACCTTGATTAACCAAAACAACCTATTCTCTAACAATGGACAATAGATTAAACTATATGAACAAGTACAGTTAAAAACTAAATACAATTAAAGACCAAGGAGATATGTAACAAAGAAAAAAGAGTATGTATTCTAAAATAATTTTTTTTTTTGTTTATGGGGAAGGAAAGATGAAACAGAAGGAAAAGGTGGCCTGGGAAATTTTTTAAATGGCCAATTTGAAGAGGCAAGATGTCCTTATTACATTTTTTTCCAAAAATACTGAATGTCTTCTTTAGTCTTCCACCTCTCTCCTTTTTTCATTTTAGGTACTAGTAAAGGATATTCCCTTCAGGATTCCTTAGGTTTTAGTCAAGGATTTTGAGAACAGATGCTAAAACCTAACTATTTTGGTTAAATCAATGATTGACCTTTGCAGGAAGCTTGGTGCTGACCTTTGGGGAGTTTACTCATTTGAGAGTTCCTTATCCCAGTGAAATCCCAAGTCCAGTTCCCTATTCTTATACAATAGTGCATCAACATAGTGTAGCAGCAATTTAGATTTGAAGATCTTCCCCATCCATTAACAGGCCACATGACTGCTTACATCACAGGAAGCCTAAGTCACGTGTGTTGGGAGGAGCTTCCTAACAGGAAAAGGAAGTTATGTCACAGGAAATGTTGAGAGAGAAAGTAGTTATGGCTGCTAATGGCCAATGGCCGCTGTCATGATAGTTAGAGCTGAACAGACTGTGACTTGGCTGTACTGTGAGCTTGTCTTTGGGAAGACCCTAGCAAGGGGTCGGAGAGGTTTTGGGATGGCAAGGTTCCATGTTCTGATATTATGTATTCAATGCTTTACTGCTCTGATAGATTGGATAAATGGCTTGTGGGATATGGTTCTCTGGTGTCTGAATAAATGGTTTACTTCTTCTATCTTCTATGTGGAGAGTCTAGTATACTTTGCGATACAGAACCACATAGGCATTTTGACAACTGACATCTACATTGTTATTATTGCCTTATTGATACATTATTTGGTGTCACAAACAGGATCACAAGGTATAAGGTCTCTGTTTAGAGGTAGAAGGGCTTTAGAGGAAGAAACGGTTATCTAAGGATGGGAGGATGTAACTTATGGCTCCCTAGCAAGGGAATGGTCTAAAGGCACTGGTTTGTGTGAGGACTGGAAACAGAAGCTACAGAGGGGAGAATCTAGAGATTTGGAACGATGTCTGAAAGAAGTTACAGTTGACCCAGGTAGAGAAATGCCAACAGCAGTCTCTAGACAAGGCTGGATTTTATCCACAGCCTATTGTATTATATATGAAAGCAGGGACAGGTTATTAAGAGAATTCAGACTCAGTTACTGAAACATCTAAGAATACTTCTCCTACACCACAGCAAGATGGGGACTCTCACGTGGTAGAACAATAGGAATCTATTAACTCTGCTGTAAATTCAGCTAGAAGGCAGAGGGAGCCGAGGAACTCAAGAGTGCACCTCAGTTCAGGCCAGGTCCAGTCTAGCAGCCAGTCTGGTTACCATGGTAACAGAGGGAGAGACCCTAGACAGGAGGACACAATGTCAGATTTTGAGGCACGAGGTGATACTTTGTTGCATGGTGCTTCTCACACAGAAAATGAAGCATTGCTACACTCACAAACAGAAGTGCGCCACATACAGCGAAGGAGGCAAGAAACACAGGATCATAATACTGTGTTCAAGGAAGTTTTGGAAGATTTTACACAGCAGGAAATCACAGATATCTTGAGTAGGTTCACTCAGAGAATGGGAGAATCATTAATATCTTGGATGGTGAGAATCAGCGATGAAGGGGCTGCAGGAGTATCTCTAGATACTGTGGATAGTATGAGATTCATAAGTATTACCATCAACATTGTTATTATTGCCTTACTGATACATAGTCATTAAATTTTTTTATGTAAATACCACTGCCCTACACTGTTAAATTCAGTATTAAAGATATTTTTATCTTTGACAAAAATTTTTTAAATGTATAAACTTTTCAACATAGAAAATTTGAAGACAAGGAAAGTATTACTTCTTTTAGATTAAAAAAGAAAGGCTTGTGAATGCAGAAAGTTCCATCTACTAAAGGAGACCTTTTTTCTTTGAAAGTTATGAACTTAAAATGAGATGCGATTCTATTGGGACACATCCTAAAAGTACTTATGTCAAATGTTTCAATAACTAAAAGGTTATAAGAAGTATATGAGACTATATGAAATATCAATTCAATTCAAATGTCAATTCAGAAGTTTTCCATAATGACTATAAACTTGTTGACAATTTCATATAAAGATTTTCCCACAAGTCAAGATCTGTTTATAATTTTTAAACCATGTTGACACACACCAATTAAATGACTTATCCAGAAGGTCCTATTTATTCTGCAAATCTTTTCTGAATTTTTGATTACTAAACATCAATATTTTTAAAATACCTAATTCTTGAGATACTGGATAGTCTTTCAGAAGAGCTAAAATGCAAATCTTTGGGTCCCATATAATCTAAAATTATGGAACTGTCTCTATGTTATATTCTATTACATACCATTATATACTACAAAAAGGCAAAGAAGTTGTATTTAAACAGTAAATCAAATTGTTGTTATTATACTGCACATTTCATAATACCCTTATAGGGAATAAGGAGAAACCATAAAAAAGCAAAAAGATGCTCACAAGAATCTACCTACTATAATATTTAAAAATGAGAATAAGTTTTTGATTAGTAGGCAAATTTAATTTAAACAAATTGGCTGAAATCATGACTTAAATCACTAGTTCAAGAAAATTTTTTTTCCTACAAATCACATTCTTTACAGTTCGGGGATTGATGTTTTTCATACGTGGAAAGTAGAGACTATGAAAGTTTTAAAGTAGAAATTTAATTTGATGCATTTCTATATTAATTTCATGGCTCTATGTAGATATATGTGAAGTCACTCGGAAGTGAACCCTTTTTAAATCAAGAGGTTAATTATAGAAATTTCTGAGACCCCCATATTAAGAAAATATCCACTTAAATCAGCAAACACTTAAATAGTTTAATTTATCTAAAACAATTTCACATATCCTATATATTTTCTCCAACAATATGCAAAGTGACTTCAAATGTGTGTGTGTGTGTATATAGATACACATATATACAAACACACACATACACACACACACACACACACACACATATATATATATATATATATATATATACATATATATATATATATATATATATACATATATATATATACATGTACCTGTTTTGGGAAAAAGTATTTCTGAATTTTTAAGTTATTCAAATGAATTTGAAACACGTTTTTATGAACCAAAATTAGCCTATTTCATCAGGTCCAAAAAAGAAATAAATTAGATTAATTACCACTAATACCTATAATAGCTATCAGAGACTAGCCTTCTGATACCCACAAACATCTTGGAACAGCTCCAAAACCAGAAGTAGGCCATAAAAAAATCTTTGGCAGGAAGGAGCAGGCCCTGAGAAGCAAACAACAAAAACAGCTAAAAGTCAGTGACCTCAACACTATAACTGCTACATTGTATGGATTGTTAGTTCACTGATCAGAGAGAAAGAACAATTGAAATAACTGACTTTTCTATATCTCTAAATTTTACAAAGTCCATTACAATCATCATCTCATTCAAGTTTCAAAACAACCCTACAAGTATTATTATTTTCATTTTACACATGTGAAAAGTTGGTCTAACAGCTGCTGTGAGGAAAAACTTGAACCCAGGTCTTCCTGACTCCATTTATACCATGGAGCAACTCATAAAGAGTAACCTAGCTGGCTGCCATTCATTTGAAAGTACTGTTATTTGTATGAAATACAGGAAAATCAATAGGAGAAAAGACATGACAAAAAATAAAGTGAAAATGAGTGGGAAGAAGACAGCAGTGATTACTCATCTTTATATCATCAGAGCTATTAGTATATTGGGCATTTATAATAAATATTTGTTGAGTGAATAAATAAAGCAGTGGCAATAGCAGATATTAAGAAGCAAGCAACAGATGTTCTAATAGCAAAGAAGGAAGTCAACAACAGAAAGGGAAGACAAAATAACTCTGCAGTCTGGGGAAGCAAACAACTAAGTATTATACTTCAATAGTTCCTAAAAGCATATCCATAACAGGTACCTATATTCATGTGGCTGGTATGGATGCATAAGGGCACAAATTGTCACCTATATCCCAGAATCCCTTGATTCTCTACATGTGTGGGGAAAAAGGCAGAAGATCTATGTCATATACTAGCTACTTCTGCTTTTATAGTCAAGTTAGCTAATGAGCATTTATTAAAAACTTATTATGTGCCAGAGGCTGCGCTAAGCACTGGGGATACAAAGAAAGACAAACAACAGTCCCTGCTTTTGAGTTCATAATCTAATGGGTGAGATAACATGCAAACAACTATGTACAAACAAGCTATAAATAGGATAAAAAGGAAATAATAAAGGGAAGGTGCTAGAACGAAGGGGGATCAGGACAGACTTCTTACAGAAGGTGGGATTATAGCTGGGACTTGAAGGAAGCCTGGGAAGCCAGGAGGTGGGATAAGGAGAGAAAGCTTCTAAATATGAGGACATTTCAGTGAAAATGCCCAAACCTAAGAGATGGCATGTCTTGTTCAAGGCCAGTGTCATGGGCTAAGAGGATACAAGGGAAGCGTAAGGTCTAAGACTGGAAAAATATGTGGAGGTGGTAGGTTATGAAGGACTTTGAATGTTAGAGTATGTTGTATTTTGTCCTGGTGATGAAAGAGAGCCATGGGAGTTTATTGAGTAAGGGATGGGAGTGGGGAGGGAGTGACATGATTAGACTTGAGCTTTAGAAAAATCACTTCGTTGGCTGAGTGGACTGGAGTAGGGAGAGATCTATGGCAGGCAGACCCAACCAACTGGCTATTGCAACAGTCCAGATGTGAGGTAATGTCAATGGTAATGTCAGAGGTGAGAAGGGGATGTTGCAAAGGTGAAACTGACAGGCCCAGCAACAGGATGGATATGGGGGGTGGTGGTGAGGAAGAGTGAGGAGTTGAAGATGCCAACCTAGGTTATGAGCCTGGGGGATTGGAAGCATGGTGGTGCCCTCAACACTAATAGGAAAATTAAGAAAGGGAGAAGTATTTTTAGGGGCTAAAAGACAGTAAGTTCAGTTTTTTGCATGTTGAATTTAAGATGTCTCTAGGACTTCCAGTTCAAGATGTCTAGCAGGAAACGTTAAGACTGGATAAGTAGATTCGAAAATCATCAGCATAGAAATGATAATTGAATCTATGGGAGCTGATGAGATGACCAAGTGAAATAGTATAGAGAGAAGAGGACCCAGGATAGAAGCCTGTGGGACACCTATGATTAATGAGTGTAACCTGGGTGAAGATTCAGCAAATGAATAAATACTAATTGAGGAGCAGTCAGATAAGTAGAAGGAAAACCAAGAAAGTAGTGCCACAAAGAACTAAAGAAGAGAGTGTCAGCAAAAAGAGGGTGATTGACAGTGTCAAGAGCTGCAGAGAAGTCAAGAAGGATGAGGCAGATAAATACTTCACAGTGCAACATGATAATTTGTAATATAATATTAATAAGGAATGATCCTCAGTTTCTAATAAAAAGTTATATTGTGTTTATTACTCTGCTTAAAGAAGCAATGGAAACTTAAGAGTCTATTTTGGAAAACTTTCTCTGACAATAGTTAAAAGTCATGTTCTGGCACTTTTAGGATTACACCTAAGCTACTTGGATAAACCTATGCTTATAAAGCTCAATCAATTCCCAGAAGATGTCAGGTAGCTGAGGTTTTGTTCAAGCTACACTACTGAAAAAAAAAAAGGAATTTTTCTTGCTTTTCCCCAATTAGTTAGTCCAAAGCAATTAAGTTTTTCATGATTATAAAAGCATATGTATCATCATGAGAGGCAGCTAGGGTACAGTGGAAATCTCATAGTTGTAGATGTGAGAGTTACTATGGAAAGAAAATGGTTCTAAAGTCAAAGGACTTGAGTTCAAATCCTGCTGCTAATGTTTATTAGCCGTGTGACATCATGCAAGTCATATAACCTCTCTGGGGATCAATTTACTATCTAGTAAAAACGAAGGAACTGGACTAGATGGCCTCCGATGTCCCTTCAAGTTCTAAATCTATGATCCTATGATGAATTTATATGTTTTATAACTACCAGTGCCTAAATGACCTCAACTGGTTTATTGCTATGACATTTAAAAAACTTAACTGGAAAACATATTCTGTCCCTTTAGCTTTCCCTGGAAATTTTTAACAATTGGTATTATGGAAAGAGCATTATTGGATATTCAAGTCTATGGATATTTTATAGGATTTTTAATCGATGCTTAAATTTAGATCCAATATCTATGCATATTTGTTGTTCAGTTGTGTCATTCATGCCTGACTCTTTGTGACCCCATTTGGGGTTTTCTTGGCAAAGATACTGGAATAGTTTCCCATTTACTTCTCCAGGTCATTTGACAGATGAGGAAACTGAGGCAAGCCCTGTGCTGAGGGTCACACAGCTGGTGAATGTTAAAGGCTGTATTTGAACTCAGGTCTTCTTGATTCTAGGCCAGGAGCTATATTTACTATGCCACCTAGCTAACCATTGATATCTAGTCTATGCCTAAATTACTGGCTATCTTAACCTGACCTGCTAATAATTCAGGCCTAAATTTGATATCACATATTGAAATGAACTGAAGAGAGTAAGAAGTAAGCCACGAAGACTACACATTATTTATAAAGTTGTTCTAAAGAAGTTGTCCAAATATATATATATATATGCATATATATATATAATATATATCATATAGCAATTATATTTATTCCAAGATATTTGAAACCTAATAATTTAGTGAAAATGATCCTTACATATATGTTGTTTGTAAAACAACAACAATAACAAACAAAAAATAACCCTAACACTTAAAAAAATTTCCTTCAATACATTTTTGGTGAAGATAGATGACTGTTGTAATTGAAAAAATTCAAAAGATAATATATTAAGAAACATGGCCTATTGGATATAGAAGGCTGGACTTGGAGTCAGGAATATTTGGGTTTGAATGCTGCTTCAAACACCTACTGGGCAAGTCACTTAAATCTTAATTAGCCTCAGTTTCCTCATTTGCAAAATGGGCATAACTATACCATGTGCCTCACAGAATTATTGTGAAGATAAAATGAGACAATACTTTGAAAATCTCTTCCTCAATCAACAATTCTTTTTGTAGTGGCATTTTGTTCAGGCAAAAACTTTTCAACTTCACTAAACTAAAATGGTCTATCTTATCTTTGTCTTTTGTATAGTTAAGAAATCTTCTCATAGTTGTAGATGTGAGAGTTACTATCTTACCTCTTCCTCTATTTTTTTATGCTGTGACTTTTCAATTAGTAAATGAAAAACATTACGAGCCTACTATGTGCCATGTTCTATGCAAAGTACTAGGAATAAAAAAAGGAAAACAGTCCCTGCCCCCAAGGGAATTATATTCTACGAGGAAGGCAAAATGTAAACATAAAGGCATATGCAAACCATATACAAAATGAATACAAGGAAATATTGGAAGGGAGGCCAGTAGTATCTGAAGTAGTAGGTCAAAATGATATCAGGAAATAATTCATGTAACAGGTGCTGCTTTATTTTTGTTATGAAGGAAACTAGAGATTTCTAGAGACGGAGATGAGGAGATCATTGCAATTATAGGGGACAATCAGGATAAATTCATGGAGACAAAGGATAAAGTGACATGTATAAGGAACAGTAAATACAGTAGTATGGCTAGAACACAAAGTACATGGAGTAATGTGTAGGGAGACTGAGGAAGGGCCAGGTTGTAGAGATTTTATTCCAAACTCGTGAGTTTAAACTCTATCCCAGAATTAATGGAAGCCACTAGAGTAGAATAAGGTCATGGTCATCATAGGGGGAAAGGGGATGGCAAAACCAGACCTCCATTTTAAGAAAATCAATTTGGCAGCTATATGTAGTACGGATTGGAGAGAGACTTGAAGCAGAGAGCCTTGAAGCAGGGAGAACAAATAGGAGGCCATTATAATATAGCTGAGGTGAGAGGTGATGAAGGCCTTGATTAGGGTGTTAGCCCCGTGAGTGAAGAAGAATCTTGTGCAAAAAATATTGCGAAAATAGGAAGAAGGAGGAAAATTGAGAGAAGGTTGTCAAATTTAGAAATTAAGAAAACGCTGGTAACTTTGGAGAGGGTTGATATCGCTTGAATTATAATACCAGAATCCAGCCTTCAAATGGTTAAGGAGAAATGAGGAACTAGAGATAAGGATTTTCTCAAGGAATGTTTTCAAGGAGTTTGGCTGAGAAAGGGAAGAGAAATATTTGATAATAACTAGTGCAGACAGTAGGATACAGTGAACTTTTTTTAAGGTTGGCATAAACTTTGTTATGTTTGTAGGCACCACAGAAGGAACCGGTAGATAGGGAGTGACTAAAGATAGGGGAGGGGGATAAAAGAGGTGGTTGGCCTTGGTGAGGAGAATGGATACCTCTTCATCAGGCACAGGAGTAAAGGAAGAATTAGTGAGAGGTTATGTTAATGGTTAATGAGTTGAGAAGGAAGGATTGTGAGATACAGAGGAAATGAGAAAAAAAGAATTCACAGGCAAATAGTCTTGAATTTCTCAATAAAACATGAGTTAAAGTCTTCAGCTGAGAGGTTAGGGAGAGAGCATTCTGTGAGAAGTGTGAGGACTGAAGAAAAAATGTGGAACAGCTATTGTGGTGAAAAGAATAGTGGATTAGGGAGGAGAAAAAAGATGGCTTTATTGCAGTGAATGAGCTTTGAAAAATAGCATAAATTTGTCATGGGCTCAGTCAGCATAGATTTGTGTCTTCCACTAGCTCCATTTCGGTAGCTTTTAAGAGAGCAGGAGGAAGAAAGTGGAAGTAATCCAGGGTTGGTGCTGGCATGAGTAGTAATGAGACAAAGAAGCAAGGAACTTGAGAGTAAAAGATAACACAGAGATAGGGAAAGGAAGATGGCACAATCAGATCAGGAATGGTAGCCTCAGAAAGTACTGAAAGGTAGAAGAACTGGGGATCATAATGAAGATGAAGAATACATTTAGTAGGAATAAGGAAGAGGGAGAGATGGAATGACCAGGCCAGGGGTGGGGCATCTGTGGCGTTGAGGCCACATGTGGCCTTCAAGGTCCTTGGGTGCAGCCTTTTGACTGAGTCTAAGTTTTATAGAACAAATTCTTTTTTAATTAAGGGGATTTGTTCTGTGAAGATTGGATTCAGTCAAAGGCCCACACTTGAGGAGGGACCTAGAGGGTCACATATGGCTTTGAGGCTGTAGGTTTCCCACCCCTGGACAAGACATTATAAGTACATAAAAGGATTTCAAAATTCTGCCATGCAGGTAGAGCACTTTAGATACTGGCAGGATCAAGGATGTGATAATCCATGTGTGTAGCTAAGGTGGAGTGCATGAACAAGTCATGGGAGCTAAGTAGATTGAGGAACTAGAAGGGCAGGGTATCTGAGGGAACACATATACTGAAGTCCCCTAGTAGGAAAGCAAGAGAGGGATATGGAGAGTTGGGCATTTAATTTATTGAAAAAGGTGGAAAGATAACTTGGGGCTAGGGAAAAGTAGGTAGCCACCAGGATCTAGACTGGGTGAAAAATCTAGACACAGTGAATCTTAAAGGAAGAGGGGTTATGAGGTAATAGTGGTATAAAGTTTAGAAGTGGCAATGGGGAACAAGAAGCAATTCCAACTCCAACTCTAGAACCAAGGAGTTGGAGAAGTTACAACGAATATTGGAAAGGATGCCCAAGTCTCAGTAAGACCCAGGAAATGGAAGAAGCATGAGAAGCAAAGATCTAAAGGTCTAAAAAAAGTTTGTTAATTACACTGTGGGATTGCCAGAGGGCACAGGTAATAGGGACAGATAGACTTGAGTGGGATATTGTGAAAGGATTGAAGTGGAGGGGGATGAGAGAGCAGAGACGGAAATTCAACATCACAGGAATTAGTGTAAGAGAGGTGGGAACTTGCTAACTATTGGGGAATTAGTGCAGGCATAGCATCACTGATGCTCTACTGATGAAGAAAGCACAGTAGAATGTTCAAGGATTTGCTGTGGCTTTATGGCTAGTGCCTGGCACAGTAACCATCAGACACTGTAGGGACTCTATTACCAACAATGGGATTGACCTTGCCCTTTTCTTATTTCTATTCCCTTGTAGTCTTTTCTGAATTATATTCTCTCATTATAGGATGTATTCATAGATGTTCCTTGTTTATTCTATAGTGCTCATTAAAGGTAGAACTTGGACTGCTAGATTTGACCTCTATTATATTTTTATGTTAGCACATTTACACATTTTACCCCATCCTCTCTTCTTTTTATTTATGTTAAAAACTTCTGCATTACTTCCCTCCTAGAAGAAAATGGTTAAATTATTCACTGTGTAGCTCACACAATACCTTTACCATAATCATTTACCATTCCTCAGGGTCAGATTCAACAAACATTTATTAAATGCTTACTATGTGCCAGGTATTGTGCTAAGTGGTAAAGATACAAAGAAAGGAGTAAGATAATGCTTGCCTTCAAGGAGCTCACAATATAATGGGGGAGATAATTCATAAAAAGAAGTTGCAAATGGGCTGGGGGAAGCTGCTTGATTCATTTAAAAATAATATTTTATTATTTTTCCCAATTATATATAAAACAATTTTTAATATTCATTTTTAAAAATTTTGAGTTCCAAATTCATTCCCTTCTTCTCCTCTCTCCCCTTGCCCCCCAGATGGTAAGCAATTTGATATAGATTATACATGGCCACTTGGTTCTTTGTGGAACGCGATAAATTCATGCAGCTGAGGAAGAAAATTATCTGAGGAGGTGTGAGTTTCTGAGTTGATTTTATCTTACAAAATGATGAGTTTTGGAATCACCAGGTCCAGGAAAGGAAATGAGCAGGAAGTGATGAGAATTCCCTGATTAAATGGTGGAGAATCAAGGAGGAGCTCCTAGATGTCCACCTCCCACCTTCTCCAATCAGAAACAGGAGGTAGGGGGTGCAGAAGAGGTGTGAGTTTCCGAGTTGATTTCATCTTGCAAAATGATGAGTTTTTAGAGAGCATGGAGCCCAGAAAAGTTGCCAAGTGGGAAATGGTGAGGAGAATTTTCTGGGTGCTATCCTTAAATTGTGGAGAATTTCTACAATGTCCATCCTCTACCTTCACCAATCAGAGGGATGGAAAGGTCCTAAGGCAGGGAGCCTAAGACTCCTAAAACGAGAATAACTTATTTTTGGATCTACATACTCCCTGCAACACTGGGTTCTGGCTACCTTCTTGGAGACATTTGCCCAGGGTGCAATACGGTCCTAGGAAAAACAACACTTGATGAATAAATGTAGTTTCCGGTTGGGTCTTGACCCCTCAGGAAAAATAAAAAATATTAAAAGCCTATATTTTTCACCAAATACATAAAACTTGCTTCTCCTATCCCCATAACATTGAAATTCTTTAAGATTTCTAATTTTACGTCTTCAACTAAGACACGCCATCATCCTTCCTTTTCCTCCACCACCATCTCAATCCCTTCCCTCTACTGCTCTTACCCTCCTCTCTCAGAGGTCTCTACTTACTGAGAAAAGAAACACTGTCACTTCTCAGCTTCCCTCTATCTCTTGCCTTCCCTCAACACTCAAAGGATTTCCCATTGAGCTATACTTGCTATGATGGATATCAATTTACCTTAAAGGGAACACAAGATTTTGTACCTCCTCTTTTTCCTTTTCCTGACTCCTTATATCCTTTGTACCTTAACAATTCCTCTTTGGAGGGTTGATTATGAAAACAAAAACAAAAAACAACCAATATTATAAGCAGTAGGAAGAATAAGATCAAGTAACATGAAACCATAAACAGTCATGCAAGATTATGCAGAAATTATTATAAATAACTGGAAAGCTTGGACTTTGATATACCAAAAGGCAATAGAAAAGACCTTGGAAATAATTTATGTGACATTGAACTTAATCATTCTCAGAAAAATAAACTAAACATGTTGTTTTATCCTGTATTACTATATTCAGTTTTATAGGATAAATTAACTGATACCTTTAATGAATATTTATGCAAACATATGAAATTAGAAAAGGAACTATAACATACTATTCAAAAAATTAATAATGACTAGGTTCAATTTATACCAGAAACATTTATGCAAAAGATTAATGGTGACTAGGTTGGAAGTATACCAAAAAGTACAGCATCAGTTTAACATTAGTAAAGTTATAAACATAATAGAGCATATCAATAATAAAAAGTAATAAAAATCTCAAGAATACACCATAAATATTTGCAGAAAAAGCTTTTAACATCATCTTTATTAAAAACAAAAGGCAGAGGAATAAATGGATCTTTCCTTATTATGTTATCAACCATATAACTATGGTCAAGAGCTGGAATTATCTGTAAGGGAAAAACACTAGGGGCTTTTCCAAT
Source organism: Trichosurus vulpecula (assembly GCF_011100635.1). Taxonomy (NCBI): domain Eukaryota; kingdom Metazoa; phylum Chordata; class Mammalia; order Diprotodontia; family Phalangeridae; genus Trichosurus; species Trichosurus vulpecula. The sequence continues at coordinate 248,657,970 of NC_050575.1, forward strand.
GAGATCCAATAGTAAAGTGATGAGGTTCATTGTTATCCCTATTATTTGACATAGCTCTGGAAATTCAAGCTATAGTAATAAGACACACACAAACACAAACAAGAATAGTCAAAGAAGAAACAAAATCAATATTTGCACATGACATGATGGTTTAGGGGATCCTAGAGATCTGACCAAAACTAATTCAAACAATAACTTTAGTAAAGTCAGTCAGTCAGTAAACAATTATGTGCCAAGTGTTGGGAAATACAAAAAGTGGCAAATGACAGTCTCTGCCCTCAAGGAGCTTACAATCTAGCAGAGGAGGCAACAAGCAAACAAACATACAAATAAGCTATATACAGAGTAAATAGGAAATAATTAAGAGAAGGAAGATACTGGAATTAAGAGAAAATGGGAAAAGTTTCCTGTAGATGAGTTTTTAGCTAGGACTTAAAGAAAGCCAGGGAATGCAGTAGGCAGGGATGAAGAAGGAGAGCATTCTAGGTATGGGAGACAGCCAGAGAATATGTTCCAAAAAGAGAAATAGAGAGTCTTGTTCCTGGAATAGCAAGGAGGCCAGTGTCACTGGATCAAAGATCATATGGCAAAGAGTAAAGTGTAAGAGGACTAGAATGGTAGAAGGGGCCTAGGTTAAGAAGAGCTTTGAATGCCAAACAGAGGATTTGTATTTGATCCTGGAGGTAACAGGGAGCCACAGGAGTAGACTATAAACAAACCCACAAAAATCATCAGTCTTTCTGTTAATTACTAACAAAACACATCCAGAGGGGAAAGAGGAAAAAAGCTTCACTGGAACTAATTATTCAGGTTGTCCCAAAAGACTTAGTGCAGATTTAAGCTGTTAAAATTTAAATCTGCACTAAGACTTTTGAGACACCCTGTATTATAAAACAGTAATCATTTGGGGACACTACTCTAAGGTGCAAGATGATGGTTTTACAAAAGTGATATCAAAATGGATTAGAAAGATGTTAGATGTAAGAGATGTTGTGGAAGTAGAAAATGGAAAGCTTTGGCAACTGATTGAATATATTGGGTCAGGGAGAGGGAGAAGTCAAGTATAATACCTAGGCTATGAATGATGTGAACCTGGAAAAATGGCGGTGCCTTTGCCAGAAACAGGTAAATGCAAAAGAGGAAAGTGTTTGAGAAGAAAGACAATAAGTTCACTTTTGAACATGCTGAATTTGAGAAGTCCCTGGAAAATTAGTTTGAAATGTCCAAACAATTTATAACATGGGAATGAATCTATGGGGAGATTCTGGGGCTGGATATGGGAGTTGATGTTGTGAAGAGAGAGGACTGAACAGGGCCTGAAACAGAACCTTGGGGAACACACAGTTAAGGAGGATGATAATGAATGATGAGTCATCAAAATGCCAAAAGTAGTAAAGATTACTAAAATAACATCATGTTTAGTGAGCCCAAAGACACTAACTACAAAGCTAAAGTAGTGCCTATCTGACAAACACTTTTCTGAAAACTGGAAAGCATTCTGTCAGAAGTTTTTAGACCAATGTCTAACACAATTTACCACAGTAAGTTCCAAATAAGTAGATGATTGAAATGTGAAAGTCTTATTAAGCCACAGAAAGGAAAGAGATATATTTCACAACTATAGCTAATGGCAGAATTCTTAAAGGGATAGAAAATGATTATAAAGGTACAATTTTGATTGCACAAAACTAAAAGGCTTTTGCAGGAGCAAAAAATCCTTGCAGCCAATTTCTCTCATAAAGGTCTGATATCCAAGATAAATATATGTTGCTACAAATATTGCTATAAACAAGAGCCATTCTCCAGCAAATTAGTGTTCAAAGCATAAGAAGAGCTTACTGATTTTAAAAAATGCAAGCAATAAACGACAGAAACATCTATTAAAAGAACTTAGTTTCCACTTCATGTCCATCAGATTGGTAAAGATAACAAAAGACGAAAATGGCAGTTGTTGGAGAACATATAATCATAGATCTTGAGCTGGATAAAACCTTGGAGACCATCTAGTCTAATACTCTAAATTTACAGATGAGTAAACCAAAATTCAGGAAGGGGGACTTGCTCAAAGTCATACATGTCTAAGTGTCAAAGGCAGGACTTTAAGTCAGGTCCTCTGATGTCAATGCTCTTTCTTCTATATCATGTCACATAAGTAAACAAAACTGAATAGAAAAATACTACTTAGATGGCAAATAAAAATATACGAAATGTTTTTTTAAGGACCAATAGACAAATAAGTGCTAATTAATTGAGAAAAAGAGACAAGGAGAGAAAAAAATAAATTTCAAATTGAGAAGATGGAATTCACCACAAATACAGAGCAAATAAAGGAAATTGCAGGGGAAAAAAAGGAATTATACCTAACTACATGCCAACAAACTTGAGAAAATGAGAGATGAAACTGATAAATATTTTAAAAAATGTACATCAACCAGGTTAATAGCATAGTAAATAAAGAAATGGAACAACACAATGTCTAAAAGAGAAATTAAACAACCACAAATGAAACCCAAAGTAAGAATCCTCAGATGGATTTATAAGTGAATTGTATCCAATATTTTAATTAACCACTCTTAATCAGCTCTTCCTCTCTTCTTGAGAAAATACCTTACCAAACTCTACCTGGAGGGAAATTTGGCTCTGCTACCCAAAGGAAGAATAGAAAACTATATGTATATTTATGTATAAGTGTATAGGTATACATATATACCTATAAACATATTGTACATATAAACTTATGAATACTGATATAAAATATTGAATAAAATATTGACATAGCTGTTACAGCTCTCTATATATTTATTGCTGTGCTTTTTTCTACATTATAAACATTTACAGATTACCTCTACTTCATGAGAGATCCCTTGAAATGAAGTAAAATAATTACATAAAACTAATCACACAATTACCCCATCTGAAAGTAAATGCAACATTCCATGTCTGTAGCACCCTCCAGTTCTTTTTTTAATTGATAGAAATATATTTTCTCTCACCCCCACCCCCTTTGGAAAAAAAAGGAAAACATGTAACAAAAGGCATAGTAAAGCAAAAGAAATTCCCTCAAAGGCTGTATATGATATAGGCGTGTGTATATATAATAATAAGTTATATGTATATGTTGTTGTTCAGTCATTTCAGTTGTATTGACTCTTCATGACCCCATCTGAGGTTTTTTTTGGATAGTGGAATGGTTTGACATTTCTTTGTCCAGCTCATTTTACAGATGAGAAACCTGAGGCAAACAGGGTTAAGTGACTTGCTCAGGGTCACACAGCTAGTCAGTGTCTGAGGCCAGATTCGAACTTGGGAAGATGAGTCTCCTTGACTCCAGGCCAGACTCTCTACCCACTGCCCCACCAAGCTGACCATATTTGTGTGTGTATGCATGTATGTATGTATGCAGTATATATACACACATATATTTGTATAGGTGTATGTGTATCTCTATCTCTATACAGGCACATATGTCTCATTCTCCACACTAAATGTATCTCCTCTTTGTAATGGATAGCAAGTTTCATCATTGGTCCTCTGGAATTATGAACAGTGATTATATTTATAATTCTTGCAAATTTCAAGGTTGTTTTTTTCTTTTACAATATTGCAATTATTTTAAAATAAATTTTTATTGGTTTTTTTTTTTTTTTGTTTCTCACATCAACATAGCATTCCATGCATTCCTCTCCCTCTCTTCTCCTCCCGGACAGCCATCCTATATGACAGGGAAAAAAGTCAGTACAACTGATAAATAGAAAGCATCTGAAAATATATGTAGTGTATAACACTTGCTGACCCCCCAACTTTGCAAAGGAGTAGGCTAGGATTGTCTTTTCACACCTCTCCATTTGGCTACCACTTGATCTTTATAATTGTGTTATATTTACTATGACTTTTTTGTGTCTCATTCTTTCCATGTACATTGTCGCAGTTACTGTGTGCATTCTTTTCTTCACTCTTACTTCATTCTGTTATCAGTTCATATACATCTTTCCATGCCTCTCTGTATATATCACACACATCATTTCTTATGGCATGGTAGTACTACATTAATTTACAATAATTTGTTTAGCCATTCCCTAATTGATGGGCATCTACTTTTATCTCCTGTCTTGACGACCTGTTCTACTGCCTCTGTTCCTCAGTTCTCTGGCTTGGCACCAGCAGTCCAAAGCCTGTTTTCCCCTGCACTGGAAGATCAGAGCTTTGTAGCTTCTGGGTTGCAAGTCCTGGCAGGCTTTTGCTGTGGCAAAGCTGTCTGTCAAGTCCCAAGCAAATTTCCATAGCCTGGAGCTGGGGACCCCATGACACTGGAAAATGGGAGGGGGGGGGGCTAGAGTGTAAGGGTGGATTTTAATGTAAGCCTGTGTGTGTCCTTAGGTCTGCTAGTATAGCCTCACTGCTAGTAGCGTAAGAGGTAGGGGAGGTATGCTGAATGAACTCGGGGCCAGTGAGTGTTAGTTTCTAGGTGTTTTTTTAATACCTTGTTTTGGGTTCAGGGTTTCCTGGACCATGAAGAAGTTGAAGTTGTTTTATCTTTGTTGCATAATTTCTATTTTGGAGAGGTTTGAGGAGTTGTGGATAGGAGAAAATGTCTAGCTCACCATCTTCTTGCTCATGTGACCCAGAAGTCACAGTAATGTATTTTTTAAATTATTCATCATGACCAGGTTGGATTCATAACAAGAATACAGGAACACTTCAACGTTAAGAGAAATAGTAGATAATTTTTTTTGTTTTGGTTTAGACTTGTTTGGGCCTGGCACTAATGCTCAGAGAAAAGAGCTCAAACTCCTTAAAACTTCTTTTCCCCAAAACAGGAATAAAGAAGGGGACAATTTCTGGGTTCTACACAACCTAGCAACAAGTTTGCTGGGTCTTGCATTTGTCTACCTACTGTGACTTCCAGACCCCTGTGCACTACCATATGACCTGCCCTACTACCATAAAGTAGGCTCCCGTAGCACTCTATGAGTCACTAGGCCTTTCCATCTGTTCTTCAATTTAACCTTCTAATATATATCATCTCCTTAATTAGAATGTGAGCTCCTTGAGAACACAAATTTTCTCAGTTTTCTATCTGCACCCCCAGTACTTAGCAAAGTGCTTGTCATGATTATATCAAGAAAAAAAAATTCTTTAACAACACATTGCACTAATTAATGTTTTACAACCTTCCCAAAAAGCACAGGAATAGCAGCATCTTTCCTAAATATTATCTAAAGTTTTCGTTTAAAAAAAGCTTGCATTATTTAAGAAAAACAACAATAAATAAAAATAAACATACACACCATAAGTTTTTCTGACAAGATCACAGAAAAGCAAAGATGCCCATGGTTTTAGAGGATGTTCAAAAATGCTAAATAAAAAAAATGAGGAAATACACATAGGAAAAAAGAAGGGAACAGTAGTTTGCATTTGCAGGATTTGGTATTTTGCTTAGAAAAATCTAAAGATGGAAAAATTAATTGAAAGAATTAATAATTTAGTAGAGTAGCAAAATGTAAGATAAATCCAGAAAAATCAATCGTATTAAATATTTCTCAGAAAACTCAGCAGAAAGGACTACAAAGAAAATTTCCATTCAAAGTATCTACAATATACATAAAATATTTGGAATGTCAATCTAGCAAGACACAATCAGTAGCTGCACAATTTCAATTACAAAACACAACAGAAATAAAGAAAGACACAAAACAACTAGAGATATTCACGCACATGGGCCAATAGAAGGGAAATGATACGATCTCAATTACAGATTTAGCTCCATAGAAAATTGCCATAGGGATACATTATAAAACTACATGAAACAATAACAAAATTCATTTTGAGGAGCAAAAGGTCAAGAGAATTAATGGGGAAAAAAGAGATCAAGAGAGGCTAACAGAGGCAACTTTAAGATACTTACTAGCAGATATCCCCTAACCTCTTTCAGCCTCAGTTTTCCCATTTGTAAAATGGAGGTAATAATAGTACCCATTTCATAGAGTTGAAATGATAAAATGAGATTATATTTACAAAGTGCTTTGTGAATGTCAAAGTGCTATAAATATGCTAGTTATTATCATTAAAATTATGAGATCTCAAACTATATAATGAAGTAGTAATCCTTAATACTATTTGCTACTGGCTAAAAACAACAACAACAAAAACCAAGAAAGTGGAACAGAGTAGGTAAATACTGTGACATGACTGGCTCAGAAGTTATCTACTATTCAACAAACCAAAAATCATAATGTATTAGCGAAAGTGCTTCCTAATTAATAAGACTGCCTAGAAAAATTGGGGGAGCAACTTTGAAAAAAAAACTTGATTTTGACAAACTATAATCTTATACCATATACCACAATGAACTCCAAAAGGAAAAATGACCTAAATATAAAAGGTCATATCATTTGTTGTCATTCCTCAATTTAAGACCACCTCCTAAGTTTGCAATTCTTTTCTTTTTTCTTTAAATTCTGGTGGGGAATTTTTAAATAACTTTGACTTAGTAAAAATTAAAAAAACCTTTTACATAATAAAGTTAATAAAAGCTGTTCATGGAGAACATTGTGTTTGATAAAAGTCTGCTACCCCACATATATGTGTGTACATGTGTATGAGCTACTCTACTTCTCAATGCCCCTGGGATTTAACTCCCTAATCTTGAAGTTGGAAATATTTCATAGCTGATTCACAAGGTGGTTATTAGAAATAAAAAGAACAATAATCTTACTCATAATAATATAATACTACAACAAAAACTTATTATTTGCCTACTTTCTGCAGAGATTTGTAGTAGGTACTGAGAGAGACAGAATGTTTAAGTTATGTTAAGTATATTAAAGTGAAAATGTCCTATATGTAGCAAGAGATCAGAGGCCAGAGGTCAAAAGAAACATTAGAGTTGGAGATAAAAGATTTGGGAGTTATATGCATAGAGGTAGCAGTTAAAGTTGTAGAATGAATGAGTTTAAATGAACAAGGTGAAATTTTCCACAGCAAAGCCAGAAGAAATAAAGAATAATCAGAATAAATTACGCACAGATATAGGCTAACAAAACTTGGAACATGAAAGATATAGATGAATACCTTCAAAAATATAAAATACCAAAACTATCAGAAGACCAGATAAAGATCTTAAATAACCCAATCTCAGAAAAGGAAACAGATCTAGCTATAAAGGAAAAAAGCTCCTGGATTTGATGGATTCATGGGAGAATTCTATCAGACCTTTAAAGAACAGTTAGTACCTATAGTATTAACTTCAATAGTTCACAAATTATTTTCAAAAATTGAGAAAGAACTAAACCAGAATCCCTTTATGAGACAAATATGGTAATAATACCTAAACTAGGGAAAGAAGAAACACAAAAAGAAAACTATAGGCAACACCAATGATGGACATTGACTCAAAAATTTTAAACCAAATCCTATCAAACAGAGTACAGTAATTTACCTAAGAAATCATTATGATTAAGTGAAATTTATACTAGGGATGCAGGAATGGTTCAACATTAGGAAAACAACCAACATAATTAATCATATTAAAAACCCAAACATCCAAAACCCCCAACAGATAAATGGTCAAAGAATATAAATCACTATTTATTTATCTATTTATTTATTTATCTATTTATTTATTTATTTATTTATTTATTTATTTAATATTTTTTAGCTTTTCAGTATTAATTTTCACAAGAGTTTGAATTATAAATTTTCTCCCCATTTCTACCCTCCTCCCACTCCAAGATGGCACATATTCTGATTGCCCCATTCTCCAGTCAGTCCTCCCTTCTGTCACCCTACTCCCTCCCATCCCTTGTTCCCTTACTTTCTTGTAGGGCAAAATAGATGTTCATGCCCCATTGCCTGTATATCTTATTTCCTAGTTGCATGCAAAAACTTTTTTTTTTGAACATCTTCTTTTAAAACTTTGAGTTCCAAATTCTCTCCCCTCTTCCCTCCCCACCCATCCTCCCTAAGAAGGCAAGCAATTTAACACAGGCCACATGTGTATCATTATGCAAAACCCTTCCACAATACTCATGTTGTGAAAGACTAACTATATTTTGCTCCTTCCTATCCTATCCCCCTTTATTCAATTTTCTCCCTTGACCCTGTCCCTTTTCAAAAGTGTTTGCTTTTGATTGCCTCCTCCCCATATCTGCCCTCCCTTCTATCATCCCCTCTTTTTTATCTCCTTCCTCCTTCTTGCCTGTGGGGTAAGATACCCAATTGAGTGTGTATGTTATTCCCTCCTCAGGTCAAATCTGATGAAAGCAAGATTCACTCATTTCCCCTCACCTGTTCCCTCTTCCCTCCCAACACAACTGATTTTCTTGCCACTTTTATGCGGGATAATTTACCCCATTCTATCTCTCCCTTTCTCCGTCTCTCAATATATTCCTCTTTCATTCCTTAATTTAATTTTATATTTTTAGATATTGTCCCTTCATATTCAACTCACCCTGTGACCTCTGTCTATATATATATATGTGTGTGTGTGTATGTGTGTGTGTGTGTGTGTGTGTGTGTGTGTGTGTGTGTGTGTATTTCCTTCAGCTACCCTAATACTGAGGTCTCATGAATTATACACTTCATCTTTCCATGTAGGATTGTAAACAAAACAGTTCAACTTTAGTAAGTCCCTTGTGATTTCTCTTTCTTGTTTACCTTTTTATGCCTCTCTTGATTCTTGTGTTTGAAAGTCAAATTTTCTATTCAGCTCTGGTCTTTTCACTGAGAAAGATTGAAAGTCCTCTATTTTATTAAAAATCCATATTTTGCCTTGGAGCATGATACTCAGTTTTACTGGGTAGGTGATTCTTGGTTTTAATCCTAGCTCCACTGACCTCTGGAATATCATATTCCAAGCCCTTTGATCCCTTAAGAAGCTGCTAGATACTGTGTTATCCTGATTGTGTTTCCACAATACTCAAATTGTTTCTTTCTGGTTGCTTGCAGTATTTTCTCCTTGATCTGGGAGCTCTGGAATTTGGTGACAATATTCCCAGGAGTTTTCTTTGTGGGATCTTTTTCAGGAGGTGATCAGTAGATTCTTTCAATTTCTATTTTACCCTCTGGCTCTAGAATATCAGGGAAGTTCTCCTTGATAATTTCTTGAAAGATGATATCTAGGCTCTTTTTTTAGATCATGGCTTTCAGGTAGTCCAGTCATTTTTAAATTATCTCTCCTGGATCTATTTTCCAGGTCACCAGTTTTTACAATGAGATATTTCACATTGTCTTCCAATTTTTCATTCCTTTAGTTCTGTTTTATAATATCTTGATTTCTTATAAAGTCACTAGATTCCACTTGCTCCAATCTAATTTTTAAGGTAGTATTTTCTTCAGTGGTCTTTTGGACCTCCTTTTCCATTTGGCTAATTCTGCCTTTCAAGGCATTCTTCTCCTCATTGGCTTTTTGGAGCAATTTTGCCATTTGAGTTAGTCTATTTTTTAAGGTGTTGTTTTCTTCAATATTTTTTTGGGTCTCTTTTAGCAAGTCATTGACTTGTTTTTCATAGTTTTCCTGCATCACTCTCATTTCTCTTCCCAATTTTCCCTCTACTTCTCTAACTTGCTTTTCCAAATCCTTGTTGAGCTCTTCCATGACCTGAGACCAGTTCATGTTTTTCTTGGAGGTTTTTGATGTAGGCTCTTTGACTTTGTTGACTTCTTCTGGCTGTATGTTTTGGTCTTCTTTGTCACCAAAGAAAGATTCCAAAGTCTGAGTCTGAATCTGCATCCTTTTTCACTGCCTGGCCATGTTCCCAGCCAACTACTTGACCCTTGAGTTTTTCCTTGGGGTATGACTGCTTGTAGAGTAGAGAGTACTTTGTTCCAAGCTTGAGGGGATGTGCTGTTGTTTTCAGAGCTATTTCTATACAGCAAGCTCTGCCACACCAGCACTCCTCCTCCCCCAAGAACCGCCAACCCCAATGGGACTCAGATCTTAAGCAGGCTCTGTACTCCTGCTCTAATCCACCACTTAATTCCTCCTACCAGGTGGGCCTGGGGCCAGAAGCAACTGCAGCTGTAGTTCTGTAGCTGCATCACCCCCACTGTCCCTGGGGTGGTGGCCAAACCACGAACTCCTTCACTCTGTCACTGCAGCTTTTCCCACTATCCTTCTCTGTTGTCTTTGGTGTTTGTGGGTTGAGAAGTCTGGTAACTGCCACAGCTCACTGATTCTGGGCACTAGGGCCTGTTCTGCCCAGCTCCCAACCTCACTGGTCCGGGCACAGCCCACACTGGGGTCTGCTCCCCTCTGCTCCCAGCTCCATGCATGATAGACCTTACCCAGCGATCATCCATGTTGTCCTGGGCTGGAGCCCGCTTCCCTCTGCTATTTTGTGGGTTCTGCAGTTCTAGAGTTTGTTCAGAGCCATTTTTTATAGGTTTTTGGAGGGTCCTGGGGGAGAGCCCTAGGAGGGTCCTGGGGGAGAGCCCTAGGCAGGTCCCTGCTTTCCAGCTACCATGTTGGCTCTGCCCCCCTGATATTTTCCAATGGTCAAAGAATATAAACAGTTCTCAAAAGAACTACTAAGTACTCATAATTACACGAGAAAATGCTCCAAATTACTAATAGCAAGAGAAATGCAAATTAAAACAACCCAGAAGTTTCATCTCACTCCCTGCAAATTGGTAAAAATGACCAAAAATGGCAACAGTCCATGTTGGAGGGGGTGTGGCATGAAAGGCAGACTAATACATTGTTGGTGGAGCTGTGAAATGGTACACCCATTTTGGAAAGCAATTTGGAATCATAAATAAAATGACTAAAATGTCCATACTCTTTGAACCTAAGACTCCATTACTGGGCTTATATCCCAAGGAAGCCATCAATAAGAAAAAAGTCCTCAAATAGCACTTTTTGTGATAGCTAAAAACTGGAAGCAAAGTAGATATCCATTTTTTAGGGAATGGCTAAACAAATTGTGGTATGTGTATGTAATGGAATACTACTGTGCTGTAAGAAATGATGTGTGTAATGAATACAGAGAAGTGTGGAAAGATCTATATGAACTGATGCAAAGTGAAATAAGCAGAGCCAAGAAAACAATATACACCATAACTACAACAATTTGAATGGAAAGAAATACCAAAAGAATTAAAAGTAAATGTAATAAAATTATAATGATCAAGTGGTACTCAGATGAAGAGGAACAAAAAGATAACCCCAACCTACCCTTTCATGGAGATGGAAGTTCTACAAATGTTACACTCTGCACATGTTTTTTGACTTTCTCAATGTGTTGATCAGGTGTGCTCACTTTTTTTCTTTTTCCTCTCTAAAAAATACTATTTGTCATAAGGTATGGCTCTTGCGGACAGGCAGGGCAAGGGATACATGCAGTACCATGGTGATAAAGCAGAAAACATTAATAAACATAAAAATACAAAAAAGAAGTGAATGAGATTGCCAGAGTAGAGAGATAAGAAGAGGACTAAGAACTGATTCTTGGGATAATATTGGTATTAAAAAGTCAAGAGCATGAGAAATGAGAAAAAGAATTAAGAGTAATGACTTTGATTTTCAACAGCCAAACTAAGGGTCTTTAAAGTGAGCAGAGCCAAAATTGGAAGCCATGTTGCACGGAATAAGTTTGATTTGATTGTATACTTTTTTTTTTTGTCCCTGTTCTGTCTACCATGTTCTGCAATGGCCTTGAATCCTCAGCCCCAGCTCTTGAAATAGGGAGAAGTCAATTGGCAAAAGATAGACCTTAGTAAGTCCTTTTTGTGATATCAAGTTCCCCAGAACACAGATCTAAACTCTACATGACTGATGAAATGGTACCTCAGAAATGTTTTAATTTATATTTCTCTAATTGTTAGTGATTTAGAATATTTTTTAAAATGACTATTGATAGCTTGGATGTATTCTTCTGAAAATTGCCTATTACATCCTCTAATCATTTATTAATTGGAGAATAGGTCTTATTTTCATAAATTTGACTCAGTTCCCTATATATGTTAGAAGAGACCATTATCAGATCCTTGCTGCAAGGATCCTCCCCTCCTCCAATTTCCCATTTCTTTTTTTTAATGTTCTACTATTTTAAAACTTATTTTGTTAAATATTTCCCAATTACATTTTTATCTGGTTCAGTGGCCTCAATACTGCCAGGGTGCATGTTTGATACCTCTGGTGGAAACCTACTCAATCAGAGATCATGTTCTGTTCATCTTTGTAGCCTCCACAGGAGGTGGTACATAAGAGTTACTTGATAAGTGTTTTTGAAATAAATTAAGTTCCAGAAAGAAAATCTGGGCATTGGAAGAAGTGACAATATATTCTTTAGGTCATATGTTTTATCGCACAGATTCTCTTCGTGAAATTCAATTTTTTAAAACATATCTTTAAAAAGATAATCATTCATAGAAATGAGCTAAATTCCAGAGAGTGAACCTGGGAGCTAAAATGTGGCAGCTGCTAAATCATGTATGGTCCTGATTGTGGCCCCACAATATTTGAATGGTTTCTTTCTGGCTGCTTGAAGTATTTTCTCTATGACCTGGGAGCTCTGGAATTTGGCTATAATATTCCTGGGAATTTTCATTTTGGGATCTCTTTCAAGTAATGGTCAGTGGAATCTTTCAATTTCTATTTTATCCTCTCCTTCTAGGATAATGGGGAAGTTTTCCTTTATACTTTCTTGAAATATATCTAGAATCTTTTTTTGTTCATGGCTCTTGGATAGTCCAATAATTCTTAAATTATTTCTCCTTAATCTATTTTTCAGGTCAGTTGTTTTTCTGATGAGATATTTCACATTTTCTTCTATTTTTAAATTTTTAACTTCATTTTATTGTTTCTTTGTATTTCATGAAGACATTAGCTTCCACTTGCCCAATTCTGTTTTTTAAGGAATTTAATTTGAGGCATTGTTTTAAAGTTGTTTGGAATGGAATGTTAGGAGAGCTAGGCTGAGTATTTCCTCTGCTCTGCCATCTTGGTTTCATCCCAGAAGTCCACAGCACATTCTTTAGACTCTGCATGGAAACTACACTGTATTTAGAGTGATAATCTCAAATCAAATGATCCCAAGTATAAAAGAATATCCTCTGACATTATCTGAGATAATCTGGGGATGCTACAACATCAATATATTGGCCAGCTCTGTTGAACCACTTTTCCAAGCAACTTTTCCAAGGCCTGAAATTGTCAAATCAGCTTCCAAAAATACTTCACCATCAGGGCCAATTACTTCTAGCATTCTTGGAGCCAGCTCATTACCCCCTCTCCAGGGGGGCTGAAGTTCCACCCTCTCAAGAGAATGAATCACTGACTGATCCACAGTTTTTCCTGCCCCTCTGGGGCACACTCTTGCAGCCCTGCTCTCTGAGTGCAGCCCAATTTCCTGCTTCTCTTCCAGTTTTAGTTGCATTGGTTTTGTTTATATAAAAACTTTTTTAGTTTTATGTCATCAAAATTGTCCATTTTACCTGCTGTGAACTTCTCTATTTCTTGTTTGGTCATGAACTCTTCCCCTAGTTTCTTCCCTACTCTTTTAATCTAGTTATGATGTCTCTCTATCACAAGTTCTAGAGCCACTCTCCCAACCCCCACTCACCCAGGCAGGCTGGGTCTCCACAAGGCAGCTGTTGTTTCTCCTTTTTAGGGGACCCTGAGGGTGCAGGTGTAATGCTTACAGACCCCTACAGTTATCAGCTGATATGAAATAAAAGAAGTATAGGTACAAAACAAATGACTCAACCAGAGGCGCTCTTTCACAAGTACATAGCCCAAGGGAAACTGGTCTCAAACTTACTACATGCGATTTGGCAAAGGGGGTAAATATATTCCTAGCAGTCCTTTTCTCCCTTCCAAGGAGCCCTCATGAAGTTACCCTTATGTGTGGTGTAGTTTTCTGCTGGGCTCACTGTAGATTCTAGAAGCTGCCTTTCCTCAGTATGTCCAGTTTGTCTTCAGCGCCTTCTGTGGACATTGTCACCAGTCTCTACAATTCTAGGGACACTGCTAAGACACCTATAAGAAGTTCAAATTTTCCAACTCACCAAAATTCAAAACATTCTCCTATGGTCAAGATGAGGCTGAGAGCGTGGAGGGGGAGAAATGGTGAGGACTGAGGCTCTTCTCTACCAAGTGACTCCTTCTGAGTGGCTTGGATAGAACTCACCTAAATTCTTATCATCTAAACTGTCAGATTCTGAAATATTTGGCTGGCAAACTGGCTTGTTACTTTGTAAAAGGCTTACAGAAGGAAATCAGTCACATTCTTATACTGTTGGTGGAACTGTGAATTTGTCCTGTCATTCTGGAAAGAGATTTGGAACTATGCCTAGAAAGTTACCAAACTGTACATACCCTCTGAACCACTATTCCACTACTAGGTCTACACTCCAAATAAATGAAGGAAAGAAGAAAAGGATCTGTATATACACAAAAATATTTATAGTAAGTCTTTTCATAGTAGCTAAAATTTGGAAATGAATGGGATATCCTCCTAATGGGGAACAGTTTCAGTTTCAGAGAAAATTGGGAAGACTTTTATGAACTTAATAAACTGAAACAGAGATAATAGTTGTAAAGGCTCTCAGCACAGTGCCTGGTGCAAAGGAGGTGCTATGTAAATGCTTGTTCCCTTCCCCTTCCTCTTCTTCTTCCAGTCAAAGAGGAGAGCCAACTAAATACAGAGACAGAGTGTTGAAAGCTGAAGCAATATCCATGATGAGATTTCTGATGATGAGTCCATCCTGGAAGGAAGCATGACATTTGAGGGATTGAAAGAAAGCAGAGCAGCTAGTGAGAAATAAAGAAAAAACCTACAATATATTATTAAAATGCTGCTTAATAAAATCTAGAAAAGGAACGTAGTGATCACAAGAGCCCGAACAGCTTCATCAAGAAGAGGTCATTACAGACTAATGTTTCCTTTTTTTAGAGTATCACGAGGCTGGTATATGAGGAGAATGCCCTAGTCATAGTTTATTTAGAATTCAGTACAGCATCTGATAAAGCTTATTAGGCGGTCATTGTTAAGTAAATAAAAGCATGGTTGGATGGATTTTGAAGTGATCACATGAAGACAGAGATATATGAATGTCAACTTGGAGAAAAATATCAAGATTCCTAAGAACCTGTTCTTGGGCCTATACTATTAAAAACTGACTTACATAAAGGCACTCATTGCACATCAAATTTGTTGATGACAAAAGCTAGGACAAATAGTTAATGTGTTGAAAGTACAGTCAGTAAAATGATGGGTCAACAGACTAAAATGATACATCTGAAATACAGGAGATAAAGTTTAACATAAGTTAATGTAAAGTCTAATTCTGGGTTCAAAGGATCACATTCTGGTTCAAAGGATCAAATTCATCCATTTAATATGGATTTATTGTGACTAGATTTTAGTTCATATTACTGGGATTTTTTGGTGACATGCAAGTGAAGTACACACCATGAGTCGAGTGTAACATGGCAGCCAAAAGGGCTAATAAAATTTTACATTTCATTAAAAAAGTCAATGTCCAGAACACAGGGAATGAGGGTCTTGATGAAATCTGCTCTGGTCAGATCATAGGTGGAGTACTGTGTTCTGTCTGGGCATTTCATTTTAGGAAGGACATTGATAAGAGGGAAAGCATTCAGAGGAAAGTGACCAAGATAGTCAAAGGCCTTGAAATTATTATGTCACATAAGAATTAGCTGAAGAAACTGTGAGTGCTTAGTCTACAAAAGAGAAGAAACATGATAGGAGAAACATAACAGCAATCTTCAAATATCTGAATGGCCATCATATGCTAGAGAGATTATACTTAATCTGTTTGGTCCCAGAAGACAGAACTAGGGGCAATGAATAGAAAGTACAGAAAGAAAAATTTCATTTCAATGTAAATTCAATACAATTAAACAAACATTAAATAAGTCCCTACTACATGCCAGTAATTCTAGAAATATAAAGACAAAAAATGAAACATACTATGTGTATGTATATTTCTGTGAGTGTGTGTGTGTGTGTGTATGTGTGTGTGTGTGTGAGAGAGAGAGAGAGAGAGAGAGAGAGAGAGAGAGGGAGAGAGGACTTCAAGGAGGAAAGAACACTAATACCTTGTGGTTCGTCCTTCCTTCTCGAAGAGGAGGAGGACCATGACATCAGGAAGATGATAACATGACTTGCAATTGAATTGGATTTGAGTGAGGGAAGGCTGTTCAAAATCACCAGCCTCACTTTTTCCTCCAGAGCCATCTGGGTCCAGTGGCCAGATGTAGATCGGGACGACTGAGATGGCCCAGGATGCAGTAGGAGATCCTGGCCTTTTTAAACTAAGGTCTAATACCTAAGGAGATCAGGAAAGGTATCCTGTAGGAGGTAGTACCTGAGCTACACTTTAAAGGAAGCTTTGGGTTCTAAAAGGTAGAAGTAAGTAAGAGGGACAGAATTCCAGGCACAGGGGTCAATCTGCACAAAAAGCATAGAAGTAGGAGATGGAATGTCATGTACAGGGAACAGCAAGTAAGACAGTTTGGCCAGAACTTAGAATGAATGAGGGGGAGTAACATGACATTTGTCTGAAAAAAATAGATTGGTACCAGGCTGTAGAGGGTTTTAAATGTCAGACATAGGATCTGTATTTCATCCTAGATGTATTCGAGCTCCACTAAACTTTCCTGAGCAAAGAAATCACATGGTCAGAACTGTGGTTCTGGAATATCGATTTTGCAGCTCTGTGGAGTATGGATAGCAGAGGGAAAAGACTAAAGGAAGGCATACAAATTAGATGGCTATTACAGTAATAACGGCAAGAGGCACTGAGGCCCAGAACTACAATGGTGATTGTGTTAATGGACAGAAATGAGATATTATGACAGGATTTGCAAAGTGACTGAAGGGGGTGAAGAGTCCCTGACTCTCTGAGACAGCTCCTGAGAACCTGAGTGAGTAGGTAGAACTCTTGACAGAAAGAGGCAAATTATTAGGGAAAAGGATTGGGTAGGGGGTAGGAATAGATGCTTGGGGAGATGATGAGTTGCTTTTGGACATACTGAGTCTGAGAGGCCTATGGGACACCAAGGCAAGGCATGTGTTCATGAGGGATTGCAACTCCTGAAGAAAATGAAGGCTAGATATATAGATTTGAGTGCATCATTTGTTTAGAGATAATTGAATTCAGCGGGGTTGAAGAAATCATTGAGAGAATGTGTATAAAAAGAGAAGAAGGTCTAAGTTAGATATTTGGTGTGGTATACCACTGTGCCGAGGAGGTGGGATATGGATGATGGTCCAGCAAAGAAGACTAAGTAGTAATTGCTAGGCAGATAGGACTAGAACCAAGAGAATGTTATCTCAAAAACCCATCTAACTGAAAAACTATCCCAAAGTGGAATGGACAGCCTGGGGAAGGACTGGGTTGTCCCTCACTTGAGATCTTCAGATGAAGATTGGATGACCATTTGTTGTGAATATTATACTGGAAATTTTTGTTCAGGTACAAGTTGTATGCCTCTGAGATTCCTTCTATCTCAAACTCTCTGTTTCCATGAACCACTATAATAGGGAGTACCATATCTGCTACCTAGTTAGCAGAGCTATGTAACCTTAAATCACTTAACTAACTTTTCCAAGTTTCAATTTCTTTATAAAGGGACAGGATTAAATAACTACTGAGATCCCTTCCTTCCAGTTCTGACATATTATAATTCTATTAAGAACTTGTTAATCAGAAAGACCAAATAAAGAAAACATTAGCATTGGCTCCAGTAGCCAAAACAGTAAATAATGTTCAAAGGCTCTTTATGAGATAACCAAATAGATTAACAATCATCTTCCTATGAGTAAAAGCTTTATAACAAATACATTTATATTTGATGATTATTCTTTTGTACTTAACCTGACACTCATATGAAAATAAAATTTTTATCAGACTCCCACAAACAGGCCTTTCTTGGGAAAAGTATAAACATCAAAAGAAAAATAGTTATACTCACTGTTAATTTGAGGTTGCTTAGGAGGAATTCTTATTTAATTAGAAAAGATTTATATTAAAAAATCTAGACTATGAAGATTCAGTTCAAGAATATGTATTGGCTACTTTCTGTGTGCATTACCCGAGGTTTCAGAGATACAAAGTCAAAAAGTTACAATCTTCCTTTCCTTAAAGAGATTACATTCTCTTTAGAGTGGTTAAAACATGCACATAGAAAAACCAAGATAATTTGAGAACCTAACAACTTGGGGAGTATGTGGAAAGCCTGTAGAGAGCTGAGACTTAGGAGATAGGCATTCTAGGAGGTTGAGATGAAGAAGATTTGCATTCCTGGAATGAAAAATAGATTGTACAAAGGCATGGAGATGGGAAACGGAACATTAACTTCAGGGTTAGCTCCTGAACTTCTTCTTGTTAGTTCTATATATTCCATTAGTGTCCTGTGTATTTTCCCTGCCTGTACCCCATGCTTGGAATGCTCTTTTTAATTTCTGCTTCCTAGTTTTCTTCAAGTGCCACCTAACATCTTATTTCCTATAAGAAGCCTTTCTCCTCAATTTATACTGTATATAGCTTGTTTGGACATAGTTGTTTGCATACTGTATCCCTTATTAGACTGCCAAGCCCCTTGGAAACAAGGACTGTCTTTTGCCTTTCTTTGTAAATCTACTGCTTAGCACAATTCCCAGCATACAGGAAGCACTTAACAAGTGCTTGCTGACTGACATGTTACACAATTTCTACCATTTCCCTGTATAAACTGGAATAGCTTTTCTGTAATTTCTGGTATCAATGGCCTGGTCTTGTATTGCTATCACAAGCCATTTATTTGATATGTTTTTGTTGACATATCGCTGACTGAGTTCATGTGCAAGAAGGCCATGAAGGGCCTTTTGAATCCACGCTTGAACCTTAGACTCTAACTATAAGTTAAATTGAAAAAATCCAATGGCAAGCACTTACTGTCAGCTTTTATTTTTGTTCCATGAAGAGAAATTTGTCAGTCGTAGAAGTATTTTTCTAAGTTTTTAACCTATCGTTGTTATTATTATTATTATTACTGGACTATAAGCTCAGCATCTTATTTACTATTCCATGCTGCCTTTCAGAAAGCAGCAGATCTTTGTTATGACCACTGATAAAATCATATCAGTTTTTGATTAACTACTTGATGAATGCCTAGGGCTTTTGTGGCAAGAACTTGCCTTTCTGGGTCTTCAGCATCTGTTTTCGTAGCGCTTTCAGGAACAGGTACCAGGCTGCATATCTATATTGTTTCCCAGAATGATGGCTGAGAACATGGGAATGGAAGTAACACTATTACCAAGGCTCTGGTTTCAGGGTCTTGGGCGCTCTCCATCAGAGTCTGAGTGAAGAGAGATGATGGTAAAGGTGGTGATGATGGTGTGACTTGCAGCTGAAACCTTCCATATGTGTTGTCTCCCCCATTAGACTGTGAGCTCCTATACACTCAGTCTATTTACTACAACATGCTGCCAGAGGTACGATGAGGGGCAGGAGGGAAAGAACAAGAATTTATTAAAAGGCTACTTTGTGCTTAGACTCGTCAGTCCACAGCTGACAAATGGGGAGGGGTGTCAAAAGTGGTACTGCAAGAACCAAGGATGTGGGCATACCCAGGTCATGCTAGGCTCTTAAAACAATTCTTATTTCAATGGGTAGGCCACCTAGTTTTTTTGTTCTAAATACCTGGGCAACTCAGTGATGCAAAGAAGCGCTTAGGTTTTACAGGAAGGTGAAGGTTCATACTCAGGTAAGTCTGATTAGTTTCTCATCGCATCAAAAAGATTCAGAGTGCCTTGTAGTACAAAGTAGCCATTTAATAAATGTTTGTTGAATCAATGCCATTCTTGCTGTTGATTTTGATTAGGTTTATTTGCACACTAAAACAGATGGGATTGTTGACAGGCAGATTTTACTCTATTCAAGGGATCTATAAATTGAAAAAGTTGGAGAAACAATGATTTTGACTTGTAACCAATATGTATGTCAAATTTTCTTTTTCCTGATCTGCTGTTATTTTCTTTATGTAAGCCGTTCTGTATGCCTAAAACACAGTCCTTCTTTACCACTGCCTCTTAGAATCACTAGTTTTCCTTCAAAGCTTATTAGAGAGATATTTCCTGAGCTCCTCACTGATAAATGTCGTTTCTCTCCTGAAATATTTTATATTTAGATGGAGTGGTCAGCCTGGAATCAGGAAGACCCAAGTTCAAATCCTGCCTCAGATACTTACCAGCTGTGTGACCCTGGGCAAATCACTTAATCTCTATTTTGTCTAGCTTCCTCTTTTGCAAAGTGGGGGTGATAATAATTGCACCTACTTCACAGGATTATTGTGAGGATCAAATGGGAAAATATTTGTAAAAAGTGCTTAGCAGTGCTTGGCACTTGGTAGGCACTACACAAATGCTCATTTCCTTCCCTCTTTACTTATGTCATATTTCCCCTTTAATCCCCCTGAGGCAACGGCAGTTTCTTTTATGTCCGTATCTCTAGTGTCTAACAGTGTTGTATATAGTAGGCGGGTAATAAAAGTTTGATGAACTGAACCAAATTCTAATGTAATTATACAGATAGGAGGCTAGGTTTTTCATACGAGGATAGGTGGTCCAAACTCTTTTGAGGGATTATAGACCTCCCTGAAGAGGCTCTGCAGAATTCTATGGCTTGATACTATCAAAACAATATCATTTACAAAGACTAGCATCTGGTGGAACTATAGAGAGAACTGGCCATCTTCCATGACAGCAGCAAAAAATTTCAGTAAGCACACATATATGTTCTCATTTGATTCCTCACTTAATATTAATAATCAAAAGATAGACCAAAGTCATTTTTGTCCTGAGATATTTCCAGGAATCACATAATTTTTGAAAATCAGAGGATACTCTGTTGAAGAAGAGCCTTAAAAACGGGTTTTTGTTCTGCTGAAGCCAATGATTTTAGTTAAACAATAAGTACAGTAGGAACTTATTCTCATTGAACAATTCTGTGACTATAAAAGCAGTTTTGTGACTATAAAGACATCATTTTTTCTATTGTCCAAACTATGATATGCAGTTGTATGAACAATCTGTAGGAATGATCCATTAGTATATTTGTATTAGACAGAGTCTGTAAATAAAGTGACTCCTCTCTTGGATCCTAGATATTTCTTACAACCAGAATTGAATAAGAGAAAGACAGTGGGCAAGGTTGCTTTTGAAATAATGTATTATTCTTTCAATGACTATAAGCTTCTCCTTGAAACAAAAGATAACCACTTTCGAGGCGGGGGAAGGAGAGGAATCTGGGTGTCATTTATAGAAGGCAGTTTATACAATCTGTTCTCTCGCCCATGGCTATTCCCATTCCCTCTAATATAAGCCACAAAACTGTCTGGACAGGCAATATCTCTAAATAGAAGAGACAAGATCAGGACTCACAGGTCACTGGAGAGTAGCATATTAAATCAGAGCTGAATTCGATCTCTCAGAATGAGCTCCCTCCTGAGCATTTTGAAAGGGGGTAGGGATGAGGGGGAAGATTCCAGGTAGATTCCCATCTTATTCCAGGACCCTCCTCCAAAAACCATTCCATCCTTAGAACCCTTGGGGATAAAGGAGGAAGAGAAAATAATTTCCCTTGTACCCCAGCAGAGCCAGTTCTCTTAGTCAGTACCAATCATGTACACATTTGCTTCCACTAGCCCCATAGTTAAAGATCAACCTCATAGCAAGAGAAGTACCATTTCCTTCCTGACCCTACACAGCACCTCCTTTAAGCTATGTTTATAAACAAAATGCTAGAATGAAGGAAGGGTACTTTCTAACTACAGTCAATAGGCTGTAGGGTGCCATCCTCTCCTCATCTTCTCTGGTCAAATGGCAAGAAACTCCAGACTACATCAGTTCATTAACAGCACCAATCCGCACATCTCTCTGCCTTTCTTCCTTTGACCTTTCCTCACTCTCAACAGCACCTAGTTTGTAGTTCTTCAGAGGTTGAAAGTAGTGTTACAGGACCATCATTTTAAAATCAAAGTTCTTCAGGTGATGCTGACTCCCTGTGAGTAATAGGATACCACAGTCTCGAAAGGATCAAAATTGTAGGTCACTTAAAGATCAATGGAGAAGTGTATGTTGGGCATAATTAGGATATGAAGACATTATCAATAAATGTTTGTTCACCGAATAAAGAACTGAGCAGGAGAAGTGTTATGTTTCATCAAAGAGATGTACGACCAGAAAAGAAGGTCAGTCAGTCATGTAGTAAGAACAAGGGATAACTTACAGCCATGCTCCACCGGTATCCAAGCAATAACAGGTAATGCAGGGAAAGTCCTCAAGTATGTTGGGTAGAGCTGTGATGGACTATGGGAGGACATAGGAGTCACAAGGATTGTGATCTCCATTGTTGGAAGGAATATTCACATCGATGAGATCAAAGATCCATTGAAGTATCATAGTAGATGACTACCAATATGCCTCTATTTAGATACTGTTTCATTTATATAAGACATAAAGAACCTCTCTGTTAATTTATTATATGTAAAATATGTATTTTATATAACATGCATATTAGATCAGATTTCTACATCTGAATTTCCTTTATATGTGACTGGTACACTTTCCCCTTGGAGCTTTTCCCCATGTCCCTTTTGGAAATATAATGACAGCCCAGAAGCCTCGATATTGTAGCTTTTGTCGTGGCTTTGAAGAATATTCATGGACACAGCATGGGAAGGGATCTCAGATATCATTCAGTCCAACCCATCCTGAACAGGAGTCATCTCCCTTTTCCCCCTACATACATATTAAATTTCTAACAAGTAGTTATCAGGTATCCACTTGAAGACATCCAGTTACGGGGAACCTAAGCCAAACCATCCTACTTTTGAACAGCCATTATTGTTTGAAAATTTTCCTTATATTGAGCCAAACTCTTTCTCAAACTCTCTCCCATGGTCCTTAGTTTGCCCTCAAGGGCTAAACCAAGCAATCTCTTTTCCATAACCACAGCTCTTCAAATGCTTAAAGACCTAAATTTACAGATGAAAATAAAGCTGTAATCAATAGAACTCATCGTTTCCATTGAGGGCAGCAGCATCTTCCACCAGTCACCCAGATTCCTAAACTTGGAATCAGTCTTGACTCTTTCCTTCTCCTTCACACATCCAAATCCAGCTACAAAGTCTGTTCTACCTCCACAACATATCTCACACCTGTCCTCTCTACTCATATGGCAACCATCCTACTTCAGACTCTCATTCCCTTTTGCCTACATTATTACAGCAATCTCCGAATTGGATTCTGTATTTTTAAGTCTCTCCCTTTAGAATAAAACATAAGTCCTGTGGCTCACATTTAAAGCAATTGTAATCTTGTTCCATCCTACCTTTCTGGATTTATTTCACATAATTCCCTTTCATGTACTCTACTTTCTAGATGAAATGGCTTACCTTCTATTTCCTGAATTCAATATTTTATCTCTCATCTCCACACTTTTGCATATGGATGGCCCCTAAGTCTGGAATATACTCTCCTGTCCTTACACTCACCTCTACCTCTCAGAAACCTTATTTTCCTTTAAGGATCAGCATAAACAGGGGTAGAGAACTTGCAGCCTCCAGACCACATGTGGCCTTCTAGGTCCTTGGGTGTAGCTTTTTGACTGAGTCCAAGTTTTACAGAACAAATCCTTTTATTTAGGGGATTAGTTCTGTGATGTTCGGATTCAGTCAAAGAGCTGTACTTAAGGACCTAGAGCACCACATATTGCCTCAAGGCACCCTTGGATAGGGCATAGGTGTCATATCTTACCAGGGAAGAAATTTTTTCAGTTCCCCCTATCTATTAGTGATCTCTCTTCAATTATTTTGTATTTACTTTTCTGGTTATTAGTTGTATCTCCTAAAACTCCAACCCCACCTGCCATCTCAACACCCTTCATCCTCCCTTCTCCCATTAGAACATAATTTTGACCAAAGAAACAATTTCATGCCTTTTATTTTACTGGAAATTAATGTCTGTTGAATGGGCCCTTTTTTGAATAATCACTGTTGGTATGTCTGAAGTATCCTTTGCTCACCTGTAAAATTTCTCATGATAGGGAAGTACTGGGATGAAAAGGGCCAGAAAAGGGAGATATAATTTATTGGTGATGACTCCATCTCTGTGACACTTCAATCTCAAAAGACCAGAGTAAATTCACTGATTTCTGTTTTTGAAACAGGATTTCATAGCCATATTTTTAAAGGTCAGAAAGAAAAAGTAATTTTTAGATAAAAACATACTACTACATCTTAGGTTTAAACTTTGTTAGGTTCCTGTTAATACTCCCAACCTGTAGCTGCTCCTCAAAATATTGATCAAGACAGAGAAAAGGCAGAGATTTTCTATCTGAAAAGATGATCCTATGACCAAAAAAATTAGACCTTAGAGTTTAAGTCTTTAGGTAGTTTTGAGAAAACTAAAGTGGAAAAAAAGAGACCCCTTACTCTGTATTAGTGATAAAAAGCAAGACTATATTTTGTTTCTCAAAACCTCCCTGAAGTTTCCAAATGAATCCAGAAGCTCTGCAGCTATCTTCAGAAAAGTTCTCTGATAACCTGAGGCCCAGAATGTTGAAGCTGGGAAAGAATTTCATTATAGGTAGCACTGTAAGATCTATGAATAGGAATCTCCTCTACAACATCTCTGACAAGTGGTTATACACCTCCTACTTAAAAACTTCTGGCAATGGGGATGTCAATACCTGTGAAGTCAGCCCATTCAACTTCTGCACAAGTAAACTGATTTCAACAAACCTTTATTAATCAACCATTGAATATATACAGAACCTCGGCCTAAGCAGAAGAGGGATGGAGGAGGAAATGTGAATTAGAAGCTTAGATCAGAAGTGGTTCCTGCCCACATGGAGTTTATAACCTAGTGGCTTATAGAATAGAGACAGCTAATTTAATCCGCAATACTATCTGCATCTAAATTCCCTAAACTCCCACAATTCCTTTTGTTTTTATAATTCACATAAACAGGGAGAGGAAGGGTAAGTAGAGTGGTCCTGGCACTGGAAAATGGTATGGGAAAGTAAGTAGAATGTGTCCCTACAGGTGGGGTTGGGGAAAAGATGGGAGAACAAGCGAGGATGGCAGGGATTTGAATCAATCGAGAGGTGGAAGGGTGGGGATTGTGGTGAAGGCTACGGGCAGGGATAGGGATAGTGGTGAGGAAGAAGACCGGGCATGGGCTAAAGTACAGGGATGGAGAGAGAGATGGGAAATAAGGAACTGGACCAAAGTTGGGGGTGGGGAGAGTGGGGAAAGGTCCGGGGAGTGAGGCCGGGAATGAGGAGCTGATACGGAGTTGGGAGGCAGGCAGGGGTTGGGGACAGAGATGGGAGATGTGGGGTTTAGGGAGGGGTTGGAGACAAGCATGAGGTCTGGGACAGGGGGAGGCGTGGGAAAGGGTGCTGGGACCAAGCTGAGGACTGGGGAACAGCTGTACCTCCCGCTGGTCCGGCTCGTCTCAGTGACATCTCCTAGCCCTGCCCAAGAGGCGGGAAAGCTGCCCGCCCAGCCTCAAGGGCCGCCCGCGGAGTCCAGCCGATACCGGAGCGGAGTCTCGGGCAGGTCTGGCCTCATACAGCCCAGGCCAGGGTCCCCCAACGGGACTCAACTGACCCTTGAATAACCGGAACCCCTTCGAAGGCAGTCTCGCCCTCTCCTCACCTTGTTGCTTGACGCCGGACATGGCTCCAGAAGAGGCCAGGGGAACTCCAGCTGTCGGGAAACAGCACCATCACTCCATTCCGCACCTTTCCGGAGGCCTGCCCCCCTAAGCCCCGCCCGTGAAGTTCGTTTGCCCAATCCGAATCCTGCTTAACGTTATTTTGCTGTCAATCACTATCATTCTGGCCTTTGATTGGCTATCTTGAAGCGAAAGGCCAAGTTATGGTAATTAAGCGAAGCTTTCCTGCCAGAAGTTGTCTATTGAGCATGCGTGTTTCCGACTGCCAAACCTTAGGTTAACCGACCTTCTCCGTTTAGCAGAGGCTGGTAGTTAGTCTTTGAGTAGTGGTCTTAGGTACGATGTCAGACCAGTTCGAGCAGTTATATAGATTGTAATGGTCAACCCCATTAGTTTATTAATTAGATTGTAAGCTCCTTGAGGGCAGGGACACTTTTACCTCTTTTTGTGTTAAAACTATTTTATGGAGAACTCACACAAGGCTGGGGCTCACAAAGTGGTCAGAAGGGGTGATAGAAGGACACTCAAGGTCTCTCTTAAGAACTTTGGAATTGATTGAGTAACCTGGGTGACACTGGTACACGACCACCTAGTGTGGCCTGCCTTCATCAGAGAAGGTGCTGTGCTCTATGAACAAAGCAGAGCTGAAATAGCACAAAAGAAACGTGAGGTGCACAAATTTAGAGAATCCACCCCAAATGGTCCCATGGACTATTTGAGCCTAACCAAACCTGTGGTGGAACATTCTGAACTAGTGAGCTTGTACTGATCTGATCAGCCACAGTCGGACTGTAGCTTGATTCTAACATAGTGATGTCATTTTGGTCCTCTTTGAGAACAAAGGACAACAGCCACTATTAGGTGCTTAATAAATGTTTAGATTGATTGGTTTATAAATGAGACTCAAAGAGGGGCCTGAACCTAGGTTTCCTGAACTTCCAATCCAATAATATTTACACGATAAATAAATTAATTGATAATAATGAAGCATCTAAGTGGTGAGGGGTGGGGCTAGGGGTTGGGAGTGGGCTAGGAGTCTCAGTGGATAGTGTCCCTGACCTGGAGTCAGGAGGACCTGAGTTCAGATGTGGTCTCAGACACTTAGTAACTGTGTGATCCTGGGCAAGTCACTTAATCCTGTTTGCCTCAGTTCCTCATCTGTAAAATGAGCTGGAGAAGGAAATTGCAAAGCCACTCCAGTATCTTGGCCATGAAAAGCCCAAATGGGGTCACAAAGAGTCAGAAACTACTGAAACAACTGAACAACAAAGTGGTGAAATGGATAGAGTGCCAAGCCTCCAGAACTGAGTTCAGATGTGACCTCAAACTCTCACTAGCTGTATGACCCCTGGCAAGTGACTTAACCTCTTTTTTGCCTCAGTTTCTTCATTTGTAAAATGGGAATAACAATAGCATCTATCTCCCAGGGTTGTTGTGAGGATCAAATGAGGTAATAATTGTAAAGTGCCTAACACCTAATAAGTGCTATATAAAGATAGTAATTGTTATCAATCACATTATTAGGTAGCATTTGTATGGAGCTTTAAGACTTGTATTTTACATATATTTTCTCATTTGATCCTCACAACAACCTTGTTTTACAGATAGATAAACAGAGGATGAGAGAGGTTGAATGACTTGCCCAGGTCACAATGTGAGTAAGTTTCTAAGACAGGAATTGAATTTAAGTCTTCCTGACTCTAAGTCTAGCACTTTACCCACTGTACCACCTAACTCCTAAGATAGAGTATTTATTAATTGATTATTATGTACTAGGCACTATACCACATATTAAGCTTCCAGGAATGAAAACAGAGCATTAAGAACCTCAGGGGAAAAGCAGGGTGTTTGGAGGCTGGGGAATGAGGAGATACAGGGTCGAGGAGGAGCAAGGGGAAAGTACTAGTTAATCAAAGCGTTTGGAGAGGGAATGGAAAAAGGAAGTAGAAAGGAAAAGTGTTAGAGAAATTGGGCAGTGTAGTGTCAAATTGACATTCAAGGTATTACTTGCGTGTTTGACATGATGTAGTAGAAAGAGGACAGGATTTGGATCCAAATATTTGTAATTGAAACCTGACTCTGCCACTTATTCCTTGTATGCCCTTAGACAAATCACTTCCTCTCCCTGGAGGCTCATTTTCCTCATCTGTGAAATACAGGGGATGACCTGAATGGTCTTTAAAGTCCCATATATCTCTAAATCCCAAGGGAGTCCTCTTGCCCTTTGAACTTTGTTGCACGTCCTATATAATGGTAGCAGGTGAGAATAGTTCCTTCTAGTTATGTTAACATGAAACCAGATAGAAGTAGATTTTGCTTTATTTTTTTTAAATAACCTTAAAACACCTTCCTAGATAGGTTTGGGATCATTGATCTATATATGTATTAATATTTCAGGCTATTTGATTTATTTTTCCCATTTTAAACCAGTTTGTATTTTCTATAAAACTTCTATTCAAATTTCAAGTTCTGTCCATTTCACCTCTGAAAAAACACCTGTTGAATCTGTCCTCTCCTCTCTGTTCCTACTTTGACCATCTGGGTACACATTTCCACCTATCTTGTAATATCGCCAGAACCTCCTCCAAATAGATTTTCTAGCCTCCACTTTCCTCCTCTCCAGTCCATTTTACCTACTCAGTGCTCTGCCACAGTAGTCTTGTTTGCTTAGTCGACTATCTCACTTCTACAGAGTAGTTAAATAACTTTGCCTGTAACTTAAGGCCCTCTGAAATCTGGTACCAGTTTACTTTCTGGATGAGTTCATGCTATTTCCTATACCTAGACAATTAAGTGGTACAGTGGATAGAGTGTTGGCCCAGGAATTAGGAAGACCTGAGTTTAAATCCAGCCTCACATATTTACTAGCTGTGTGACTAGCTACATGACCTGGGCAAGTCACTTAACATCTGTGTGCCTGTTTCCTCAATTGTAAAATAAGGATTATAGTAGCACCCACCTCACAGGATTGTTGTGAGGACCAAAGTAGGTAGTAACTGTAAATATTGATAAGCTCTGGTTTCCCACCTTCTACCCCAATGTCTCCTGTGCTCACTCATCAAAATACTTTTGCTGAAAAAACTGTGTTGTTCAATGGAAAGATCAATGGAGTTGAAGTCAGAAGACCCGGATTAAAATCCTGGCCATTTACTACCTGTGTAACCTTAGGGTGGTTAAATAACTTTTCTGAACCTCAATCACCTCATATGGACAATGAGAGAATGAGAATAGATAGCCTCAAAGGTCCTTTCAGCTCAGAGGCAGTATGGTGGAGTTGGAAGAGTAACTTGAAGTGCTGAATTTGGAGTCACCAGACCTGGGTTCACATCCCAACTCTTCTACTTACTAGCTGTGTGACTTTGGTCAAGCCACTTAACCTTTTTGAACATCCTTGTAAAATGAGGGCGTTGAACCAATGCCTTCTAATGTCCCCGTTTCAACAATCCGGCTAGCTGCAAAAGCCCAGCTTCTTTTGATCTGCTTTACTGAGGAAAGCAACGTTAAGGGGTTAACAAGCTTACTTTAATTCAGCATACAAATACCATTCACTTAGTTTGGGGGAAAAAGCCAGCACCCTGAACTTCAGAGCAAATACAAACAAATTACAAACATTGACAGACAATTCATAGTTACCAACATCTAAGTTCAGCCTGGGAGCTCATAACAAGGGCTGGCCCAGAGTCGCCACCATGGCTGTGGGTCAGAGATCTGGAAAAAGGAAAGCCAACCCCTGGCTTTATATCTTTTTCAGGGTCAAGGGTGAGTCACACATGCGACTCACCCACATGACCTAAAATTGTCACAAAGATGCGACTTAAACCCACATGGTCTAAAAACCTCTGATGTCACAAACATATCACTCAAACCCATGTAAACTTGGCTTTCCCCTGAGGCAAGGAGGTCATCAAGGACTCCTAATTTAATCAAGGAAATAAAGGCCAAACTCTTCAAGGGCACTTGGTTGAACTCAGTGCTAAGAGCCCATTTTGATTGCCAACACAGTCCCATCCAGTTTTAAATCCTATGAAGACTTTTCCCTATTCCTGCAAGGTCCTCACTCTTGAACCTAACTAATTCCTCTTTAAATGCCACCTCCTTCATGAAGCTTTCCTGATCTTCTCTGTTAGAAATGATCTTCCCCTTTGGGTACTTTGTTCTGTAACTCTCTAATATACTTATCATATGTAATTTTGAATTCTAGTATCCTCTTGCTAGATTGTTAGCCCCATGAGGGTGGAACAGTGTTTTAACTGAATTTTGTATTTTCCCCAGTGCTCTGCAAACTGTACACAGGATGATGTTTGATGAATTAATAAACCTTTCTTCTTTTTTCTAACTGCCTTTGCATTTGTTTAACCTCCTTTTATCCTAGTCAAGACAACCCCTTAGATAAGTCGAGCAGCCATTCTTTTTTTTTTTCCATTTTATGACAGAAGTTTTGATTTACTCCAAATTAAAAAAAGCTATTAAGTTATAGGCAGAAGACTAGAACTTACATCTTTTGACTGTTAACATAATGTGCCTTTGTTAACCTACTTTTATCCTGGGTCTCCTTTCAGAATTTGTCTTAGAAACCCTAGGAGGGGTCACTAAGACAGATGCCATGTACTAAATCTTCAAGATCACCACATCTTGTCATCACTTATCTTTTTTGAAGTAAATTTCCTCATCGTCTTTCTTGGTTTGTGTTAGTTTACCTTAGACTTCCAACCCACTGAGCCAACTCCATTTTATCCTACAGTATGCATTTTCTCTCGTTGTAGGCCTTTTTATGAACAAGTGTGAACAGCAGCCCAGGGACAGAGCTGTGGGATTTTATTCTTCCCAGGGATGATACCGTAGGAAAATTTCACTTATCGGGAAGCAGGCAGTTTAGACACAGTGGGATGCTCAATGCTCTGCACTCTTAATAAAGGAACGTTATATAACAGAGAAAAACCACCACAATAAATTTCTACTACTGCTGTGCTACTTTCTAGCTATGTAGCCTAGGGCAAGTAAGTCACTTTCCCTCTCTGGGCCTCATTCTCCTCTATATAAAGTGAGGTAATTGGAATAGACTATCTCTAAGGTCCTTTCCAAGCATCCAATCCATGACTGTATGACCTTTGCAAATAAATATAAAACCCATCATTCATTCCTTCATCCATTCATTCAGCCATTCATTCACAGAATCACAGTGTGCCAGAATTAGAAGGGACATTGTTTATTCTAAACCATGCCGATTCAGAAGTCCCTTCTACCACTTACCTAGCAAGTAGTCATCCAGCCTTTGCTTTAAGACCCTCATGATGGAGAATCCATTAACTATGGGAACAGACTGATACACTTTTAGATGACTCTATTAGGAGAATTTTCTTTATATTGAATCTAAGTCTGCCTCTCTGCAACTTCCCTCTGGATCCAAGCAAGACGTGTAATCCCTCCTCTTTGCTTCAAGTATTTGTAGCCACTTATCGTGTCTCCTCCCTCAAAGTCTTTCCTTCTCCAGGCTAAACATACCCATTTCCTTAAAATAATCTACATAGATGTTCTTAAGGCCCTTCACTATCCTGATCACTGTCATATAAATGCTGCTCAGCTTATCAATGTTGTCTTCAAAATGTGGTACTCAGAAATGAACACAATACTTCAGATATGATCCAACCAGAGCAAAATATAGAACTATCACCTGCCTGGTCCTGGATATCATACTACAGTTTTAAGATTGTGTTAGCTTGGGGCAGCTAGGTGGCCCAGTGAGTAGAGCACCAGCCCTGGAGTCAGGAGGATCTGAGTTCAAATCTGATCTCAGACATTTGACACACTTACTAGCTGAATGACATTGGGCAAATCATTTAACCCCAATTGCCCTGCCCTCCCCCCTCCAAAAAAAACAAACAAAAAAGATTACATTAGTTTTTATAGATGCTATTAATTCATATTGAGTTTGTAGTCCATTGAAACTTCTGTATGTTTTTCAGACCCACTATCCTGTTTCTATTTCACCAATATTATGCTTGTGAAGTTGATTTTTGAACTCAAGTATATGTCTTTATATTTATCCTTATAATATTAAATCTTGTCGAATTTGGCCCAATATTCTAGCCTGTTCAGATATTTTTTGAATCCTGATACTGTTACCCAATGTGTCAGCTATATAAAAAATAATAGAGAATTCTGTCATTACAATTTGATAGACATAACTTCTATGCCTTTTCCCTAAATCATTGACAAAACTGATTTGGGCCAAGCACAGCTTTTTGTGACACTTCAGTAGAGGCCTCTTTCCAAGTTGACTTTGAGTCATTATGAATTACTCTTTGGGTTCAGACATTCAATCAATTCCAAAACAATATAATTGTATAATTATCTATCCCACATCTCTCCACATACTCCATGAAAATAACATTAAATACTTTGTCAAA
The DNA here is from genome assembly GCF_011100635.1 of Trichosurus vulpecula. Lineage (NCBI taxonomy): Eukaryota > Metazoa > Chordata > Mammalia > Diprotodontia > Phalangeridae > Trichosurus > Trichosurus vulpecula. Next base: position 248,690,068 of record NC_050575.1, read on the forward strand.
TGCATTCCCAAAATCTAGGTAAACTATATTCACAGCATTCCTTCAATCTCTTCTTCTAGGAATCTTGTTCTAAAAGGAAATGAGGTTAACTTTGCAGGACATATTATTGATAACATCATGCAGGTTCTTGGTGATCATTGCTTTCTTTTTGCTAGCCATCCCTTGAATAATACATTCTATAGAATTATAGAACACATTCTATAATTACAATAATCAAGGTCAAGCTCTCTGACCTATAGTGTGCAAAATTCATTCTTCCTTTTCTTGAAAACTGTGACTTGGCCTGTCTTTAATCCTTCAATACCACTGTCATTTTCTGGATCTTTGAAGGGTAACTGACATTAGCTCACCAATCATATCTACCCACTAATCAAGAAACGAGTATTGGTGAGTACTTATTATATATAAGACACTGTGCTAGGAGTTAGAGACAAAAATACAAAAGTGAGACAATCCTCACCCTCAAGGCAGTGCTTATATACTGTTAGAAGATGCAACCTGTTCATAGGTATATGCAAAATAAAGAGAAAGTGATGGGGGCAGGTGTTCCTCCCTGGGGGAATCAGGAGAGGCCTCTTGTAGGAGGTGGAAATTAAGCAGAACCTGAGGGGATCTTATACTTTCTAAGAGGTAAAGAGGAAGAGTATTCCAGTCATAAGAGCTAGCCTGTGTGAGAACACATAGGTAAAAGATGGAATGTTATGTATCCATGGGTATGGTTCTTTTGGGCCTGATGGCTTTAACTTTATTGGGGCATCTAAGTATCTTCTTAATATTTTACTCATCTTGGGTTTTTACTCCCTATTTTTCCCTTTTGGCCTATCTATTCCAATCTATCATTTATATACTTTTATTTATTCAGTATTCATTAAACATTTATTTTATTCTAGTTGGCTTAGAGAGATATAAACATAAATAAGATAGTATCCTTGCCATCCAGGGGCTTATAATCACCACAGTGAGATGAGATAAGTACACAAAACATTATAAAACTGTAGCACCCTCTCTGGTGCTATTTTCTCACCTCATATTTACACTGTCCATAGAAGGCAGCTAGAATTACTCTCAAGGTTCTAAGGGCTTATGTTATCCATAAGCCCCCAATAGTGTATTTTCCTTATTAAATAGCCAACCAGATTTCATTAGGTTTTACAAAAAAGATTTTCTATAACAGTTGATACGAAACATTTCTCCTAAACTGGATGTACATTCATCCCTTGCAAACTCAAGGTCCCTGGGGAGAGTGGGACCAAACTTAAACTACAAAACTAATGAGACACACAGGTAGAGAATATATGTGACTTGCCTAGGAAGTAATTTTCTCCTTTCATGCAGTCCTCATGAAATTCCCTTTAATTATAACTATCTGTTGAGCACCAAGGATTGGTGTTTTTCTAGAATTCATAGTTGGCATTTCTCTCCATCGTGAGTGGACCCTGAAGCTGCTGTCCTCGAGTGACTGTCAAAATCTATTTTTTAGCACTTAGGATCTCTCCTCTGGGCCCAGTTGGGTTCAACAACAAACCAGTGTTGGGTCCAGGGTGGCACTGAAGCATTCACCTTTCACATGTCTGCTCTGAACTAACATGCACAAGCAGAATTAATTATAGAAATTCCTCTTGGAAAATAGGCCCCCAAAATTTCTCCATTAATCACTAAAATAGGGGATCCAACTAGAAGATCAAACCCATCCCTCACAAAGATAAGCAGACTAACTTAAAAAGAAAATATACACAGAAAAGTCCTTAAGAGGCATAAAACTCTCAGAAAGGATTAAGCACTTGGCGTTGATTATCTAAGGCAAGGCAAACGTCATCTCATGGATCTGAAGTTCATAAGAATCTCAGGCAAGCTGTCTGGACTCATATCATAATAAAATAAATAACCTAGATCTGTTTAAAAACAACAACAAAAACAAAAAAAGTATAAACTATGATAATGTATTCTAGGAGAACTGCTATGTGATTTTGGGATGCAAAATCTATACTGCTCATCTTAGTTTTTGTGTTCATAATAAGTGATACAACAGATATCTTCACTTAAGCATTCGAAAAACTAGTCTGACTTTTAAGGAAATATGCTGGAAAACAGACTGTCCAGTTATAGTCTAAAACAAATGGCAGGGGATGCTAATTTTCTTCAGTTGATACCTGTAATTTAAGGTATCCAATAGGAGTCTCATATAGAGATTCACTCCAGTAGGTTCTTAAGAATATGAAAGGATGTATTGTTTAGTAATAAACATGCTCAGTGGACAATCCTTAAGCATACAGAAATATTCTCTGACTACTTTCAGCCCAACCATGTAAAGACTTTGGGCCATTATGTTTCCTATTTGTCATGTATGACTCATCCATGTGAGTCCCTTCATTGATTGCTGAGTCGCATAATAAAGGTCCCACACCTGATGGGAGAGACAACTTCCAGCTGATGGAACATGAGATGAAAAGACATGACTTTAGTCAGTGGGGAAGGGTAGAGGAAGGAAAAGTTCTTTTCTAACCTGCTATAACAGGAAGGGCTCTGCATCCCACCTCACCCCCCAATTCCTTAAGTGTAATGTGGACCCAACTAGCCAAGCTTATACCAGGGGCTCCTGGCTGCCTTTCCTTTCCTTTTGTGCTTTTTTTCTTTAGTAATTGACTTTGTGAGACTGGAAAGGTTCTGAAAGGTCCCTCAAATGTTGGGGACAAGGGGATTGTCTACCAGAGCAATTGTGGTGGCAGCTTCAGTAGCAAGATCAGGCTTAGGAAGAGGAAAGCATTGTCAGTGGAGGGGGAGGCTTCAAGACCAGGTTTGGTAATTTGATCTACCAAATATCCATTGCAGAGGTGATTGTGAAATGCCTAAAGAATAGCCCCTGGCAGGCAGTAGTAAATTAGAAGCCACTATATTTTACTTTAATTATTCTATAATGCATACTATGATCCTTTTATACTTATCATTCCTTTTTCTAGATGGGCTTAACTACTTGTTCCAAACCCAGTTCATGTTTGTACTTTGGATACTTTTTAAAAACTGACTTCTCTTTTGGGGAAACTTTAGAGCCTCAAATAGAGTCATTCCCTGAGTAGTTCAGTGGGGGTGGTGACCTCACCTATGTGAGAATTAGGGAACCTACTTCTCATATTGATAAGTAAGGATTTTCTAGCAATGAATTCTGTAAAAGGTGGCATGGATAGGTACAAAGAAGAGAAGAATGAATACCTTGAGCCTCTATGAGAGAGCTGTTACCTCTACCTTCCATGTTAGAATATATAATAGATTATATGAGAGCTGTGTAAGAGAGATAAAGAGGGCTGGGAGAAGAGGGAGAAAATCACATCACTGGGAGAATAAGAAATCTTCAAAACGGCTTGCAATCTGATATAGGCTATACATGTATAATCATATTAAACACATCTCCATATTAGTTATATTGTGAAAGAAGAATCAGAACAAAAGGGAAAAATCACGAGAAAGAAAAAAAAAAGGAGAGAGGGGAGGGTAAGGATGGAGGGAGAAAAAAAATTTGGAACTCAAAATTTTATAAAAATCAATGTTAAAAACTAAAAATGAATTTAAAAAAAGAAAACAAGGAACCTTCACAAAAGAGGTTATTTCAGTCCACTGCAGAGTATGATAGGTTTTAGGGGGTCAGGAGTATTTGAAAACCTTTGTAATTCCTTCTTTGTCTCCAAGGATGTCAATCAATTCTCTTGTTACAGTGGGTTAGAGCATCAAAATCCCTTGTGTGTCCCTATAACATTGTTTTAGTAGCACAGGATTTAGAGCCTGGTTACAATCCACTCATTTCTCAGATGAAGAAATTGAGGAGAGAGAGGTTAGGTAGTTTGATCAGGTCCCCACAGTAACGCAGCCAGGATTTAAGCCTATTTTGGAGAACTACAAATTCTGTGTTCTTTCCACCCCTGGAATTTTTTACGGGGGATTTAACTTTCTAACTGCTCTTAAACCCATTCGCTACAGATAGAGATCAGTCTGACCAGTATCGCATGCAGCTCCTCTGGGGAGTTTGCCTGTCTTTCTGTGTCCCTGCATGGCCCCATATCCTTTCCTCATTCAACAGTTGGCTCAAACTGGAAGCTGTGCTTCTCAGCCTTCCTAGTTCTCAGCACCTCCTGGAAAGAGCAGGGCACTGAAGGTTTCTCCAGGGCAAAATGTCTTTCTGCGCTAGGACCAGGCATGCTCAGTAGCCAAGGCTGGTTTGGGTTGCAAAGAGGCATCTTTGGCGTTACTCTCTTTCAAAGCACCAAGAAAGGGAAGCGCCTCGGACCTTCTCTAGATGGAGCCTGGAGCGGGACAGCCCCCCAAGTGCGCCGGTGCCTCCCAGTCTTTGGGACTGCGCAGGTGCAGACCGTGAGAACCAGTTCGAGAGTCTGGAGAGAGCGCGCGCGTGTGTATGTGTGTGTGTGTATGTGTGAGTGTGTGTGCGCGCGCGGGGCGGGGGTGTGTGTGTGTGGAGGGGGGGAGGGAGGGAGGGAGGGAGGGGAGGGGGGGTTCACAGAAGCAGCCTCGGCTGTAGCCAGAAGCAGGAGCCTTAGCGCATGGAACGTCCAGTACAACCTCAGCCACGGAGCCTGATGTTCTGAGCACCGTTCCCTGCCCACTTTCTCTCTGAACCTGACCTAGGGGGAGTTGGCCACCTCATCATGTCACCCCGAACCTGCTGAAATAGTAATGCATGAGAATGTCAGCGCTGAAAAAGGTAAGAAATCCACCCCCACCCCCGAATTGCACAGAACCAGAGTGGGGGGACCGAGAGAACCGGGCAGAAGGTGCAATGGTGAGAAGTGGTGAGAAAGGGGTCTGTCTGCATGTGTTCTGGGGGTGGTGGTGGTAGGCTCCACGAACGTCCAGTTGGCACCCAGGGGACTGGTTTCGGTCCGATTTGGGAGTTGGCAACCAGTGTGGCTTTGCTACTGCAAAGTCTGGAACGACCGACTCTGTTAGAAAAGCCACGGACAGAGGAGGTTGGTTGTTGGCGGAGTGGAGCTGGGGAGAGAAGGAGATAGCAGGGCAACAACACCCACCAACCACACTTAAGGGGAACGATGGTGGGGTGCAGCAGCTGCCATTGGGACGTGCTCCTTCCTCCTAACAGATGCTCTAACCCATTGGGGGATGGAGTTTGGCCGGGGGGCTGGCCGTGGACCGGCAGCGTGTTCTGTGTGTAAACTGGCAGCATCTGCCTTTGATTTTCGCTATGTCTCGCTTTCTCTCTTCTACATGGGGTCCCAGCAGCCGGGGGTTATTGGGAAGAAATGAGAGAAGCCAGGGCTGAGGATGCAGGGAATGCAAAGATACTGAATGGAGGGCACTTGATTTCAAAGACTGTTTCTTCACCACAAACTAGCCATTTGGGCAGATTTCGAAATTTGGGGGTCGGTAGGGGCGAGCTTCTCTTCCGCAATAGGGTCGCAGCAGGTGCAGCAGCTGAGAGGATCGCAGAGCCGAGTTTGGTATCTGGATGCGGAGGCGGGCTGGGGAGGGGTGCTTTCCGACTACTCTGGGGTCTCCGGAGGTCCCGAGCCCCTAGTGTGTGGGGCAGCAACCCGAGAGGTGAAATTACCAGTTGCGGTTCTCTGCCAGCTGGAGGATAGAGGTGGTGAGTGTTGGATACTTGCTTCTGTGAAGCTTGAGAGTGGAGTGAGGGGGCAGCCTGCGGTTCTTTTGGGTAGGGGGACAGGTTAGAGAGTACTTTCCCCGGCCGAGCTTTTGAGGGACCTCACAGCAGGAACCAAAGAGTGGCAAAAAGACGCCAACGTGGATTTGGAATGACTGGTGTTAAATGTAGCAAGAGTGCCCAAGCTGTGGATGGATGAGGTTCTGGGAGGAAAGAGGCTTACTACCTACAGGGTTGGGAATGGATTTCTGCGAAGAAGTGGGAAGCTCTCTTGACAAATGGGGGGATGGGGGTGGAGAAGGAGGTTGCTAGCAGAAGGGGTGAGTGTGCCCCGCTTTCCAAATGTGAGTGGGGAGCACTGGGGCTTTTTAAAGGGTGGTTGCTATGCGAGGCAGAACCCAGCACAGGATTTTGTAACTAAGCCTCCCCCGGTGGCGGCTGTTGCTGTTCTCTGGATTTGTTCTCCAACGATTACAGGCGATATAATGATGATGATAATTATTACAGTCCTGGCATACTGAGGGGGTGGTGCGTGTATGTACGTGTGTGTGCGCGTGTGTGTGCTCCAGGAGAGGGAGAGGTGGGAAGTGACTGTCCTGGCTGAGCGCATCCCAGGTGTGGTCCAGTGCTCAGCCTAGGTGGGGGGTGTGGGGGGTGGGGGTGGCGGCGGGGGATAGGGATGGAATGTCTGGGCTGCTGCTCCTAGATGGGGTGCTATGAGCAGAGTAGATGGGCTTCTTTGGAAACCGGAGCTCTCCCACCGAGGGAGAGAGCAGGGCAAGTCAGAGTGGGGAGGGAATTCAGAAGATTAAAGAGTTTGAAGAGAGGTGGAAAGGGGAGAAGAAATCGAGCATTAGAGGTTTGGAGGTGAAGAAAAGCAAACTTCAAGCATAAAAATGAAAGAGCGGGTTTATTTACTTAATTTAATTTGATTAAAAAAACATTTGTTTCTTAAAAATCATCTTCTGTTCCTTTTGGCTTTTCCCACACTCCTTAGGTCATTGTAGCCCAGCTCCCGTATGTATGTGGCTTCTCTGAGGTGAGGTGGTGGTGACTTCTCGGAAGGGCTTCGAATTTGGATTCTGTGACTTATCCGTGGAGGCTGCCTCTTGTATTGATTAAAAATAAAGCGTTTGGCAGTGAATTTATTTTCCGTGTTTATTACCTCTTTCAAGCCTGTACTGTGGGTGGTTTGAAAGCTCGAAAAGATGGGGTGGGGGAGCGTGGGGCGCACCAGAGCTTTCTTTCCCTGTCATCTCAAGACTTATGGTAGGGAGGAGAGCTCTTTGATTAGGTACAGGGGCACTCAAGTAATTGGCTTCCCTTAGGAAATACATCTTGGTGGCCTTGAATTTGTGCTAGCACTAACCAGCTCTCTTGGAATTATTGCTTCTTTGTGTATTGAACACAGCAGGGCTAATTGTGACTCCCACAATTGTAGAAGTGATATGTGATCTTCTGAGTGCCCTTATTTGTAGCTAGGGATTAATCACAATTGAGGTTAGAGAATAACTTGAAATCCTCAGCGTACCCTGAGTGAATCCTATCTCCATCAGAAGCGTTTTTTCCCCCACTTATCTTGCCGCTGACATAAAGGAATCTGATCTCCATTTGTATGAAGACTACTAGGATGTGAGGTTAATAAAGGATTATGAAACATTTTTTTCTTTTAACTTCTCTCCAGTAATAGGTAATGCAAGCAGAAATGGGTGAAATGAAAAGATGGGAGTTTGGGCAGGTCAGGTTGTTACTCTGCTTAAAGGAAAATGTCATTAATCAGGATTTTCCAGTAGCCAAATTGTCTTGTGCAGGCGGCTGTGGTGAGTCACAGCTTTGGCTCTAAGAGTAATTGTAGAGTGTGTACATACCATTTCCTTTTTTGATGGTGTGACTTCTTCATTACTTGGTAGAGAACAAATTAGAATACTTTATACTCCACATCTGGGGACATGACTAGCAGGCTAAAGGGAATTCTATCTGCTCAAGTACATCTGGGCTGTGGGAATTGTGTAAAGGAGAGAAAATGGCTGTCAAATGCCTCTGTCCTTTAACACATAGTATCACTTTGTTTCACTTGCCTTCTCAAGAGTATACAATGCTAAGAACTAAATAGTTATGTATTACAAAGTTGAAACTACCCAGTGGGTCCTTTATTTTTGTGAACAATGTCTTGTCTTTCCTTTCCTTTCCTTTCCTTTCCTTTCCTTTCCTTTCCTTTCCTTTCCTTTCCTTTCCTTTCCTTTCCTTTCCTTTCCTTTCCTTTCCTTTCCTTTCCTTTCCTTTCCTTTCCTTTCCTTTCCTTTCCTTTCCTTTCCTTTCCTTTCCTTTCCTTTCCTTTCCTTTCCTTTCCTTTCCTTTCCTTTCCTTTCCTTTCCTTTCCTTTCCTTTCCTTTCCTTTCCTTTCCTTTCCTTTCCTTTCCTTTCCTTTCCTTTCCTTTCCTTTCCTTTCCTTTCCTTTCCTTTCCTTTCCTTTCCTTTCCTTTCCTTGTTAATATGCTTTAGATGACTTAATCTACCATTTCAAAAATTCACATTTTGTTTTAAAATGAAAGGTGAACTCAAGAAGCAAATGGATTAATGCTTCAAATATTGAAAATAAATATTTAAAATTCAAATTCTTATATTACCAAGTGATTTTCCCAGATTAGCCTTAAAAGTCAGTTTTGTAAATGGTTTGAACATTTAGTTCTTCCAAGATTCTTTTATATATGCTGTACAATTATTAATGCAATACTGCTAGAACTAGCCCCATACATATGCCACTATCAGGCATGGGTGGATAGTCACCTTCAGAGTCATGCAGACCTGGGTTCAAGTTCCTGCCTCTAACACATATTGCCTACGTGACCCTATGCAAGTCACCAATCCTCTCATTACCTCTGGAGAGCTCTCTAAGATTAAATTTTGGAGCAGTTGTAATCTATGTTGGTAGAGGGAAATTCCTCACTAGAAATTCTCTCTGCTGGTAAAATTACAGAACAAGTCCAAAAATAATTTTTCTTTTATTTCTTATAGTGTATACTTCTCTATAAATACATTATTTATATTTTTACTTTTATAAAATTTGGGTTTTAATGTATTTCCCTATTGGCATAAGTGTATATTTTTGTGGTATTATATTGCTTCAAGTTATTTTTTTCCTTCCATCTTAGGTCTGAACTGATTTAAAGTATAGGACAGAAAGAAGAACATCACATTTTTGTATTAAAATATTTTAAACCAAAACAAGCACATTGCAAAGCCAGCCTGTCAACCAGTCATCTCTCAAACAAGAGTTATTTTTTAATTTAAAAATTGTTAGAGTATTTACTACTTTTGTATATGGTGAAATATTTTCTGTAGGTGAACACAGTAACATCAAAGAAATAGCATTGTTCTTAGCACATAGTAGGTACTCAATAAACACTTGTTAAGCTAAATTGAATTGAATTGAGTTATTCTATTCTATTTTATTACTTTAAACCACCCACTTATTTGACTGGTGAGTATTCTGATTTTAGGTTTTTGAACCCCATATTTCATCATTTAATGTTTGCTGAATATCAGAAATGGATATACCACAGTGGTTCATTGACTGCAGTTGAAAAAAATCAACCCAGCTACAATTCATCATTTTGGGCATTGGGAATAATATTTTACAGTGTTGCCAGTATATTGGCTATTAAAGAACGAGAGGCTACTGAACAGGTCAAAGAACTGGGCAGTGAACAGTTTACTCTTAATCAGTCATAGTTATACCTTAGAGACATTTGTCATTGAGTAAGCACATTCATTTAGCCACATCCTGAGTTTCTGAAATAAAAGTTTATTGTTTTCCAGCCTGGGGTTAGGGAGCAAAAGCTTTACTTATGAATTTTCCAAGTGGGTATTTATGATGAAAATCCCAAGTCAAATCTTTGGTGTATATTTTCAAATCAAATTTATCATTCATTCATTCATTCATTGAACAAGCATTTGTGAAATGGCTTCCTTGTGCTAGATATAAATGATGATAGACAGATACTTCTGGTTTTACGCTCAAAAGAAATAGAGGGGATAGGCTTGGGTAGTCTTTTTCAAAAAAACAATGTATCAAGATACAATCGAACAAATACTTTCAGAGAGAAATTTCTGGTATGAGGATGAGGTCCCTTCAACATGATTGAGTGATGATACAAGATCCAGCACTGCATGTGCCTAATAATTTATCAAATTTATTCACTCTACATGTTAAATTACATATCCATTTATGGATTTCATGAGACAGTACATGTTGAAAGTCAAATTTTTGAGAAAACATTTGTTGAAGATGTTTTTAAGGAATTGCCTGGATGCAAAAAAATGAAGTTAACATGATAGAAAAGCCTAATGGTGGAAGAGATGTCATTTTTGGATTTTGAAGATTTAAACTTTGGGTAAATTGAAAGATAGGATGTATGTATTACTAAAGATGCTACTAAATAAATTACTGCATTTGTAACTAGAAGACAAAATGCCTTCTATATCTAACTCCTATGCTTCTTCTATTCCTTGCTGTTGAATCCTTAATTTGGTTCCAGAGTAAAAGGTTCTGCTCTTTTAAAGATTGCTTTCACCTTTCCCAACTGTGTGCATGTTTTGATTGCTTCTAAAATAAGTTTTATGGACATATTAATATGCTACTTGTTTCCAGATGCTCTGAAAATGGCATATGTGAGTTAGACATTCTAAAATAATGAGTGAATATGTGGTTTTAAACTTACAGATGAAACTATCTGGTATGAAAACCAAAATCATCTTATAGGAAACAACAATAGAAATAGGGGTTGGATGTGTGATTTAGTTAATATAAGGAACTCCCGAATAAGGAAGCTTCCCCTACCCATGTTCTATATTCAGACTTTTGATAAATATCATGAGTGGCAAGGCTGATCCCTTTTGATAACTCTTAAATACTTTTCTCGTAGCTACCTCTTTCCCCCACTACTGAATTTCTTTAAAGAGAGAACTTCTGAGTTACTGTACTCTCTCCTAATGGTTACCTTCTCAAGTCATGCTTAAAATAAAATTTCATTTGTTAAAAAGCCTACATAGTAAAGTAGTTGTCTCTTCTAACACATATGTAACATTTATTAAATACAGTTTCAAAATGTCTGTATACTACATATATTAGTCAGGTGATTGGCTTCAGTAGAGCATCCTGCATAAAAATAATCTCATATATTCTGTGATATGTCACAAGTTAAGATGTTTTTATGGTTATCTTTATGAGCCTTAAGATTTTTTTTTGAAAATTCTACCATATTTTTCCTTTACTTTTAAACACTTATCCCTTAAATACTTAATGTTTCTTTTTTATTCATGTCAGTTCCATCCCTTAAACTTTTCCATGCTCTTAATTTTCATGATCTTTATTTTAGCTTCAATCTGATTATGAAATAGGAAGCTGGCATCCTCACTGTATATTTTCAACATATGATATTTAAGACACTAAGAGTGGAAATCATCTTGACGTTTGTATGCTTCTAGTCTATTTTATTTGAAATAAATATATTGTATCTTCTCTATGTTTCAAGAACACTATTCCTCAAAGAGTTTCTTTTTGTGACTTGTAGTAGAACAGAGGGCATTGTATCCCATCTTTAAAATAAGCTATTTAAAAAGGTTCAATAGAATGATACTTTTAAAAGAAATCAAAGTACTTAAACTTAGTCTCTGAAAAGTGTTCAGTCCAAAAATAACCCAATTCAAAAATGTCTGTCCCTGGGTTCCTAGAATTTTCATTTGATTATGAATTTGATCATTTTTGAACTCTTAGTTCTTGCCTTGTATTTCCTATATAAACAGGCATCAATAGATTCTTAAAACTAGTTTCCTTTCTTTGAAAGATCCATTTTCATTGTATTACTTCCTGCTGAAAGTTGACTTCATAATTTCAATGTATTTTTGCAAGAAATGCTCAGTCTTCCTTTTGCAACTGGTCTTTCCTCCCTTCTCCATCCCAGTCCTTTTCCTTATCTTTAATTTCGGAGGGAGATGGTCTTTTAGGGGTTCTCAACCTTTTGTGTGTGTGTGTTATGGACTCCTCTGGGAATCTATATTCTCCTTCCTAGAATATTTTTTAATTCACAAAGTAAAATATATAGGATTATAAAGGAAACCAATTATATTTACATACAATTTGTCTATCTATCATTTATCTAAATAAGTTCATGGGTTAAGAACCCCCAATCTAAGTATTTTTTTTAATATTTATTCCCTTTCCCAATCTTTGCTGTTAGTTTTTATGCCTCTGGTCTGCTTTTTTTTTAAAACAACCTAAACATTGAAAAAAATGGAAGACTCTTCTTTTGCAGCTATCCCAAACTAACCATCCACAGTTGCATATCCACCCTATTTGCCTTTCTTCCTGTCTATTCATTTCCTTTAATGCCTTGACTGTACAGCCACCTGTCTTCATTTTTCTTTGCTGTTTGATTCATTTGCTCTGTTGTTCAACAATAAATCTACTAACCACAACAACCTACTTATTACTTTACTTACTGTTTCTCCATTTCTTTTCTTTTTGGGGTCACACCAGATCCCTCTTTCCAGTACCACTATGCCTACCTTAGCTACTTGTTGAAGGCTAAGAGGGATTTACAATCTTATCTAGTACTGGAGAGAGTTATTAGACATAGGGAATTAATGTAGGAACCTAGGAAATGATACAAAACACTGTGCTAGACACTAGAGAGGTATAAAAAAATGAAGATAGTGTGCTCATGGATTTTGTTATCCAGTATAATTAAGAATCTAATTTCTGAGTCCAAGGCCCAATAGTCATTGAGCTCAAGGCCTTTTTAATACCTGGGCAGAATAGGTCAAGTGCCAATACATTTCACAAATTCTTTGTCTTCCTATAAGTGAGACTGAGGCATCTGGTGTTGTGTGACCTAGCTCTGTGTTGTGTTTCATTGTTACAAATTGAGTTAATAAGCATAGCTTGGTGCCTGATTTCTCCCAACTTGGAAAATCACAGATTAGCTTATGGGCCTGAATTGTAGAGGCGATCTGATACAGTAGAAAGAATGTCATAAGGTCAGTTGCTATTGTGCCTTTGCTCCTCCCTAGCTATGTGACCCAGGGAAGGTATTTTACTTTTCTGAGTCTCAGTTTCTGAATTTCTAAAATATAGATAACAATGCATATGACAAGGCAACTAAATGGCACAGTTTGTTTTTCAATTGTGTCTGACTCTTCATGACCCCATTTGGGGTTTTCTTGGCAAAGATACTGGGGTGGAGAGGAGAGGAAACTGAAACTGAGAAGTTAAATGACTTACCCAGGGTCACACAACTAATAAGTGGATTTGAACTCAGGTCTTCCCAACTGCAGGTCTGGCACTCTATCCATTGTACCACCTAGCTGCCCTAAGTGACACAGTGGATAGTGCTGGGCTTGGGAATCAAGAAGACATGAGGTCAAATTCTGCTCCAAAAATTTACTAGCTGTATGATCCTGGGCAAGTCACTTAACCTCTTCTCAGTTTCAGTTTCCTCAGATTTGTAAAACTACATTAATAGTAGTATTTATCTCACAGGGTTTTTGTAAAGATCGCGTGAGATTGATCAAAAGAGTTTGACCTAAGCATTCACATAAAAAAGAAAAGCAAGTGAACAAAGAATGTCTATTGCCTAAATTATGACATGCAATTAGGTTTGTAAGCCTTAAAATACTATATAAATACCACTTATTATTATTGATTATGCTTGATTGCATTTGATTTGTGCAAAAGAAGGCAGTTGTAGTAGTTAACAGTATCTAGTTTTCACCTCCATTAAAGTCTCCTCTAATGACCCATCATGACATGGAGGTGACAGTAAGTTGACAAAAGCTTTGCCAGCAGAGCACAAACTCTAGTAGACACTACCAAGACAGAAAGATTTTTATGCACCGAGCAGTGAGTGTCCTGGGGGTCTATGAAGCTAGCTAAGTCTTGAGAAAGTCATCATTAGAAGATTGTCCATAAAATGATAGTGTATGTGTGCGTGTGTGCATGTGTGTGTGTGTTTCTGTGTGAGTACAGTAACTTATGAAGTTAGTATATTAAGGCATGGAAGGGCTGTAATCAATGTTATTGGGGGAGTGCCAATATGAGTGAAATAATATGCATAGATTGTAAGGACTGGAAAGAACCTCAGAGGTCATGTCTAAAGGTTGCCTGTTCTAGAATTCCTTAAACAACATTTCCAACAAGTGGTTATCCAATCTTTGTTTGAAGACTTGCAATAGTACTTGGGAAGGAACTTCCTATCTCTTAGGGCAGCACATTCCACTTTTGAATAGCTGTTATTGTTAGAAAATTTATTCTTACAACTTCTACCCATTTTTATTAGTTTTGCCCTTTGAGATCAAGTCTAACTATTCTTTGAAATAAAAGTTCTTCATAAATTTGATGATACTGTCATGTTTTCAATATGTCTCTTCTTTGAGCTAACTGTGGGTAGTTCTATTGAATGATTCCCATACAGAATGTTCTCTATTCTTCTCAGCATTCTTTTTTTTTTGGTTCAAATTCTTCTCAGCATTCATGTTCTCTTCTGAACATGCTCCATCCTTTCTAAAACATTCTTTAACAGAGAGGTCAAGGAAGATGAGGATTGAGAAAAGATCATTGGGTTTCACAGTTAATATCATTGGTAACTTTGGGATAGAGCAGTTTTAGCTGAATGATGAAGTTGGAAGTTAGGCTGTAGAGTTAAGAAGACAATAAGAAAAAAAAGCAGCAGAAACACTGGTTGTGGTTAGCATCCTCTAGGAATTTAGCTACTAAAAGGAAGAGAGATAAGGAACAATAGCTAGCACGGATGAATAAACCAAGTGTGGATTTTTTTGAGGACATGGGATATATGAGCTTTAGCAAGCTTCTATGAAGTAGCCAGTAGAAAGGGAGAGAATGATGATAAATGGAAGAGTGGAAATGACAAAGGGGCAATCTACTGGAGATGATAAGATAGAATGGAATTATTTGGGCATAGAGAGGGGTTTGCCTTCACAAGGAAAAGGACCATCTCATTAAATGAGACAGGAGTAAAGGAGGACATAGTGGCAGAAGGCATCTGAATGTGAGATGATGTGAAATGAGTAGGAGGTAAGAGGGAGCTCTCAGCAAATGGCCTCATTTTTTTTTAGTGAAATATGAGGCAAGATTTTAAAGCTGAGATGGCAGGGGGATGGGGAGCCGTTGGAGTTTTGAAGAGGTATGAAAAGGTTTGGAAGAGTCATTGTAGTTGAGTGGGACAGACAGTCAATAGAAGTGGGTGAAGGTATAAAAAGATTGCCTTGCCACAGTCTGGGCCCTGTTGAGATTGTGTAATGTAGATTTGTAGTGGATACAGGCAGCATGATGATTTTCTCAACCTTTCTTGAGCAGTTATGGTTTTGAGAACTAGATGATCTCTAAGGTCTCTAAAATTGGATGGCACTGATGCCTGAAATATAATATTAGAAGTGAATTCAAATGAAAAAGAGTGGCAGCAAGAAAGGGCTCTACCTCCTACATAGGCCTTTCCTGATTCCCATTGGCAACTAATTCCCCTTTCCCAGTTACATTATATTTATTTAGTACTTATATTTTACATATACTTGTTGTGCATATCTTATCTCTTCTGATAGAATTTAAGGGCCTTGAGGGCAGGAGTTGTTTCCTTTTAGACTTTGTAGCCTCAATGTTTTGCATAGTGCTGACAAATAGTGGGCACTTAATAAATGTTTGTAACTTTTAGGATATAATTTTTTAGGAATAAGAGTGGTAAGTATAGAAATGCCATCATTGAGCTACCTTAGTGCCAAATGCCATTATTATTTTCACTCACAATTATTTTTAAGAAGACAGATGGATTGTATGTTACTTAAGGGCAGAGACCAAGTCTTTTAACCTGACTCGTTCCGGACAAGCATGAGCATCCCCGTTTTGCAAGTGGGAGCACAGAAGCACTGCAAAATGAAAGGTTTTTTCTGCTTTAAGACACAAACATGAGTAAGAAATAAAACATAAACCCCTGGTGTATTGTTTTAGCTGTTGAACCATGCTACTTCTGCTCATTGGGGAAAAACACAGCATTTGGTTTGTGCTGAATTGTTCCTTTAGAACCAGGCACGAACTTTAAAACTGTATGTTGGAGGGAATATAGTAACGTGGTTAAGTCAAAGGCCCACAGGAATACCCTGTTTTCAGCATTATCTTGACCTTGGCTCTCTTGTCCATCCACACCTGCCTCATATACAGATCTCTCCAATTTACTTCCAAATCACGGCATCACCTTCTTGATGTCATGTTCCTTTTTGAGAATGAAGGACAAACAACCTGTGAGTAATAGGAACTGCTCCGCTGGGGACCCAACTGGCCAGTTCCAGTTGGGCAATGTGGCTCCTTCCTTCCCTCCTTCCTTCCTTCCTTCCGTCCTTCTTTTTTTTCTTCCTCTCTTCCTCTCTTTCTTCCTTTTTCCTTCCTTTCTTGATTGCTGAAACCTCAAAAGATATCTTGGGGTTTATGAGCTAGATTTTTTTCTTAAGGACATACCTTAAAACCAAATCACTCTGGCTCTCTTTGATTGACCAACAATAGGTTCCAGCCCAAGCTTTGCTTGCTTATTGTTTGGGTTCTCATGGCTCAGAGTGAGTGTAAATAACAATTGTTTCTGTTTTGTCCAGAAACCCTGAGGGTCTTCCCCTCCCAGATTGATTTTTTTTAACCAGGTAAAAAAGGCCATTCTTTGCTTCATTTCCTACTTAGCCTTAATCACTGAATGGGCTTTGCCTCAGTCATATTGAAACCCGGGAAAGACCTTAAAAAGGCCAAAGGCTCCCACTGCACCTGGGGCCATCTCCAGTTGTCCTGATCTTGCCACTGGATCTAGATGACTCTGGAGGAAAGGGTGAAGCTGGTGACTTTGCCCAACCCTCCCTCACTTAAATCCAATTCACTTGCAAGTCATGGCATCACCTTCCTGATGTCATAGTCCTCTTCCAGAACAGAGGACAAACAACAGCAATGACAACAATATACAGTTAGGTAAATCAGTTGGCCCATTTATACTCTAGCTTTATTGTTGGTAAAAGGGGAATGGAAAATTACTTAAAACAGACTGATAGGACTAAATTCAATTTTAGTTACAGTTATCCCTGTTTGGTAAATGTTCATCAAAGAGGAAAGGAAAAAAAGGTCCTTCCTACACTAGAAGTCTCCATACAAAGACCTTTTGTGTATGGAGTGCGGAGTTGATCAACTCTAGAGAGGCCCCTCTCCCCAGATTACTTGATTAATTCTATAATCAACTTGATGAGACTACAAGGCACAGACTTTTGTCTGGAGCATCCTGTAGAGCTCATCTCATTGAGGAAAGCATCTTCTTGAGAAGACATATAGAAGTCTTCTATGGGGCTACCTCCAAGATGATTGGTCATTGAGAGTTGAGGGTCAGAAGTAGGAGGGGCTAGTATATGTTCTTACTGGAAGAGCCCTATAAAAGTGAGTTGGTCATGGTTTTTTGTTTTTGTTTTTCCTCTATCTCCCTTGGACCAGTGTGTATTAGAAGGGACCTTTATAAGGGCTGTGATGGAGGAAGGTAGGGAAATCCTGGAACAGTTAATGGAGATTTGCAAGAGAAACATACAGTGAACTGAAGGTGCTTGCCTAGGTAACCTAAGGTTTCTGGGCCTCAAGTTTCTAGTGCTTCCTTTCTTTTTTTTTTTTTCCTAAGCATAGGTCAGAGACTAGAGTTCCTGAAAACAGACTTTCTCTGCGCAAACAGCTGGGGCATTGATAAGAGTTCCTACAGAAGCAAGTGGTAGAAGTAGATGTGATTGCACACTATTTGAGAGGAAATGGCCTAAGAATGGACTTTATTGGGCTTGGAGATTGCCTTGTGGATAAATCCCAAGCTCAAGAATTCCAAAGTTCAAGTACTTGGGCACTGACCTCTTAGAGAGAGATGTATGCTCATTGGAGAAAGAAGAACATCTCTGGCATGGCCACTGAAGCAGTGAGATTGGATCCTTGCCAACTCTCTTGGCGATTCTTCTGAATTGTTCAGATGGTATGGGTCCAGTGGAAAGGGAATTGGTTGTTCTGCAGCCCTATGGAGTATATTTACTTTATGAAGAAAGAGGCTAATGGATTATTTGAGTGCTTTATATGTTTCTGTATCTGTACCTGGGCTCTTGTCATTCTTTTACATCTTCTCCATTTTCTCTAGTAGGTAAAACAAAGACCATTCCATGACCAACACCCATACAGTACCTGGAGTGCCTGCATTGGAGTTTGGGAACCCTGTTACCCATTTTTGGGGAAATCTAGATGTGAACTATACCATCAGTATATTTAGAGATTTTCTTGGAGAAACTTTGGTAAGGGTAATGCTCCAATGAGAGAAAATGACACTTTGGGGCTCCCATTTCCCTAGATGTCTTTGTTTTCTCCATTCTAATTACTGTATTTATTGTGTATCAACTCTGAGAACACATTGTATACCCCTATTAAAATATAAGCTCCTAGAGAGCAGGGACTGTATAATTTATTTATTTGTATCACAAGAACCTGGATCAGTACCTACACAAAGTAGGAGCTTAATAAATGTTTATAAATCAATTGATTGGTTAAGGTTGTGCTCCAGCATTAGACCCAATCCATAAGAGCCCACAGCCTTTGGTTGGCCCTGGGCCACAGGTTATATATGCACTTGCTCTCTGCACTCTGAGTCAGCTTGTGCTTACTCTCATTCTTAGGCATTGTATTTTCCTGTAAAAAAGATTATAGTGCCAATTTAAATTAAAATGCCAATTTAGAGAAATGTTATAAGACTAAATCTGATTAATAGTTGCCAACTTAGTTCATGGTGGATAGAGTACCAGACTTGGAGTTAGAAAAATATTGGTTAAAATTCCACCTTAGACCCTGGCTATATGACTCTGGGCATGTTATAATCTCCCTGTGCCTCAGTTTCTTCATCTGTAAAATGAGGGGGTTGGACTTGATGTCCTCTAAAGTCCCTTCCAACTCTAAATCTAATATCCCATGATCCTATGGTATTACATTATGACCATATGTAATGTCTCAGGGTCCAATGCAGATAGGATGGGCCGGGCTCCATACCTGCTGTATAATCCACTTCTTCCATAGTCCTTCAGATCGGTCTTCTGTCTTGCACCCAGGTTCACTTACCCCTACTTCAGAGTCACATGCAAGCAAATGTGATTCCTAAGCTTCTGACACACCCTCAGGTAACCAGACTCAATCCCTCCACCTATACCAACTTACCAACTACTCCAGGCAGTAATTATACACATTTAAGAACGAGCTTCTCCCACTACCTTCATTAACACCAGCATCAAGTGCACATATTGGAGGTCTTAAATAAACTTGGCATGTTATTAGCAGCATAAAGAAGCTATATGGCCTTGCTCTTTCTTAGCAGATGCTCAGATGGGGTTTACACTTCAGAGCTTTCTGCTTTCCATGGCTGAATCCTGGCCGTTTTTCTACTATTGGCAGAGCATTTTATGCTCTAGGTAAAATTTGAAAATTGTGTCCTCCTTCCCCTATACAAAAATTTGAATGTCTTACATGTTGCTTTCTATTGGAGGTATTAAAGCCTTCTTTGTGAGACTTTACCTATCACAAAATAAATACCTATGTACCATAGCTGGTGGAATTTTCTGGCACTAAATTTAAGTGCATTTATAAAAAGTGACACGAAAATTATTCCTCATCTTGCCTTCCTGTGTATCATGCTCTAAGCAAATGCTTACCTTGTCTAGCCCTCCTGCTGATTCTTACCACTATGCTGTGTGGCAAGTGGTAAACCCTAGCATTATAAACTCCCTTCAGGTTAAGATAACTTTTGTCAGATCTGCATTCTTGTGACTAGTATTCAAGGCTCTTCACTTGAGAGTGTTGTTATTCAATCGTTTCAGTAGTGTCAAACTGTTTTTTTTGGCAAAGATACTGGAGTGATTTACCATTTCCTTCTCCAGCTCATTTTACAGATAAGGAAACTGAGGCAAACAGGGTTAAGTAATTTGCCCAAGGTCACATAGTTAATAAGTATCTGCAACTGGATTTGAACTCAGGTCTTCCTGACTCCAGGCCTGGTACTTTATCCACTGTGCAATCTAGCTCCCAGGTATTATCTTTTACCTTTCTTTGCATCTCTAACACTTAGCACAGTACTTGTAATATAGTAGTCATCTAATAAATGCTTGTTGACTGGCTGACTGAAAAACTACCTATTTTTTCCTAATCTTCTCTGATGTCTTACAAGCTTATTCAAAATATTTGTTCTAATCAACAATAATTATGCCTGACATTTATGTAGGACTTTAAAGCTTGCAAAATATTTTACATATATTATCTTGTGTAAACCTCATCACAACCCTATAAAGGAAGTATTACAGGCATCATTATCTTAATTTTATAGAGGAGGAAACTGAGAGTCAGAGGGGTTAAGTGACTTTCACATCATCATATAACTAGTAAGTGGTGAAGACAGAGGTTGAACTCTGGACTTCCTGACTCCAAATCTATCTAATCTTTTTGTTAGTCCTTGAGGAAGGATTCTTCATTATTGCCTTAAAAGGCATATCATTCACCCCACATAAGGTCTCATGATTCATTAACTCATCCACCTTACCTTTTTCAAACTCAGTTCTAAACTCCTTCCTCCAAAAAATCTTTTTCTTTTGTAATTTTTAAAAAAATTTTAAACAAATTCAAAATAACAAAAGAAAAAAACATTGCCATGTGCATAGCAGACTATAAGAGAAGATTCAATACAAAACAATAAATTTCCATTTCAAGAAAACCTAAATTTTACACGTAGTTTTCAAAGCTGCCCAGCTTTTCTTTGCTTTCTCGTTGGTTTTCTTTTGTTATCAGCTGTGCATTTTTTACTTTATTTCCCCCCCTCCCCCTACCAACCTAAAGAAAATTACAATTAAGTGTACACACACACACACACACACAGATATCTATAAACATATATATAAACATAGATACTCATGCACATATATGTAACACTACTATGCTTATATCCTCCTATTGTTTGTTTCTCTGAAAGTGGATAGCATCTTCCTTCATATGCCCAAGTCTTTATATGTTTTTCTAAATCAACCAGCTCATTTCCTACACCATACAATATTCCAACCTAATCATATCCTATTTGAGAGATAGTTTTTCCAAATGAACTTTGTTATTGTTTTTTCTAACTCAATGAAATTTTTTCTTAGTAATTTAATTGGGATGACATTGAATAAATATATCAGTTAGGTGAAATTATCATTTTAAAATTATATTGGCTTTACCTATCCATGAATAATAAATGTTACTTCAATTATTTACATCTATTTATTTTTATGAAAGTGTTTTATGTTTATGTTCATATAGTTCCTGCGTCTGTTTTGGCAGGTATACATTCAGGTATTTTATGCTGTCTAGGTATTTTCAATGGCCTAAAACCATATTGAATAATATTGCTGACATGGTATAGTTACTCTATTTTTTATTTTTGATTAAATCTATTTTAACCTTAACTTTGTCTGAGATCATGATTACTATTCCTGCCTTTTTCTACTCCTGCCCTTTATTTTGTCTTTGTGTATATCTCTCAATTTTATAATATTTCCTGAAAGCAACATATTTTGTTGAATTCAAATTTTTAATCTGTTATCTGTGTCTGTTTTATGGGTAAATTCATGCCATTCACATTCTAAGCCACAATTACTTGTGTATTTTCCTTTTTCTGATTTTTCCTCTCTATCCTTCTCAACCTATTTGTCCTATCCCTCCTCATTCTTCTGCTTTACTTCTGCCAGCTACCTTGCCCTCCCATTCCTTAACCTACCCACCCCCTAAGAATTCCTCCTTTATCTTCTCCCCAATGCTGTCCTTTTGCCCTCTTATTTCTTTCTGAATTTAGAAGACTTTTATACCCTTCTAGATATATATGTTGTTCCCTCAGTAATCTATTCCCAATGATAGTAAGGTTCTAGCACTACCTACCTTCTCCCTACTAACTTCTTCTGTATCAGTTTTTCCTTTTATGCCTCATTTATAGGAGATAGTTACTCCTTTTTATTTCATACTACACAGTTTTATTTTTTAAAAACCACCCCATAATGCTCAGCTCAGACCATGCCTTTCTTTCAAACTACCCAAATAATGATGACAATTATAAGAGTACTGCTAATATTTTCATGTATACAAAGTCAACAATTTGACCTTGAGTCCATTATAATTGGTTTTCAATGTTCACCTTATATTTCTCTTTAATGTTGTATGTTAAAATTTCCCTTAAGTTTGGCTGTTTTAGTAGCAAAATGTGAAAGTATTTGAGTTCATTAAATGTCCATTTTTTTCCATTCTGGATTATACTTAACTTTGCTGGCTAAGTTACCCTTGGTCGTAAACCCACCTCTTTTGGTCTGACGAATATAGTACTCCAAGATCATCCTTCAACATAATAGCTGCTAGGTCTTGTGTAATTCTTACTATAGCTCCCTGCTATAATTTTTTCCCTTGTTGCTTCTAACATTTTCCCCTTAACCTGGGAGCTTCGAAACTTGGTTATGAAATTCCTGTAAATTTTCCTCCTGTTATCTCTTTCAGTTGGTGATCGGTAGATTTTTATTCTATTTCTATTTTGCCTTCTTGTTCTAGAACTTCCGGGCAATTTTCCTTGATAATTTCTTATAATATTGTATCAAGATTCTTTTTTTAAAATCTGAATTTTCAGGTGTTCTGACTATTCTTATGTTATTCTCCCTGATCTTTTCTCTAGATTGGTTGTTTTTCTGATAAGATGTTTCACTTTCTCTTCTATTTTTTCATTCTTTTGATTTTGTTTTATAATTTTTTGGTATCTTAGAATGTTATTAGCTCCCCCTTGCCCAATTCTCATTTTCGGGCAATTATTTTCTTCCTTAATTTTGATTCTCTATTTCCAGTTGGTTGAATTTCTTTTCATAATTTTCTTGATTTTCTTGGATTGCTTTTATTTTTTTCTGTTTTTTCCTTGATCTCTCTTATTTGATTTTAAAAGTCCTTTTTAGGTTCTTCCAAGAACTCTTCTTGTGCTTGGGACCATTTGACATTTCTTATTGAAAAAAGGAATGGCTTTTTAAGTTCCATTATCTTCCTCTGAATATGCACCCAAATTTTCTCTATCCTTTAGTAACTATCTGGGGTTAGGTTCTTTCTCCTTTGCTTATTCATTTTTATTTATTTATTTATTGTTTTATTTTGTTTTTAGCAGCTATTAGTGCAATCAAATTGTAGTCCTGAGATACAGGAAATGATGCCCCAAGTTTCAGGTCCTTCTTACTGTTATTTTCTGAGGTCTATCTTGGGGCCCAACATTGGGCTCTCCTCTCCACTTCTAAGCCACAGCTTGGGCCCCCAGCCACACTGTCCTGTAAATGATCTTGCTACCTGCAGTCCCTCTGGTGGCTTCAGACCACAGCTATCTTCTGTCCCGGAACTGAAATCAGGGATTCTGCTCTCCTGCAAGTGTCCATAGTTAGCAGCTACTGCTACCTGGTGTGTGCCAACTCCTTCTCCCCTGCAGCCACAGCATGGGACACCTCTGCTCAGCACAGCTGTGCTTGGCACCCCTTGACAGTGGAAGGTCCTTCAATCTTCTCCTACTTAGCTGTCAGACCTCCACACCATCTGTGAGATGAAAATTTCTAAGGCTGAGGCTGCTACTCAACCCAGCTACTCCCAGGCCTTGTTGTTTGTTGTTTGTACTTCGGAGAAAATTTCTGCCCCTGCAGGTCAGGTCTTTCCTGGGGTCTTCTCAAATTGTCTTTGGAGGACAATTTTATTCTGCTGCTCTGAAGTGATGTTCTGTCTTTTTTTTTTGTGGAGGGTATTTGGAGAGCCAAAATTTTTCTGACCTACTTTGCCATCTTCCTGGAATCCTCTCCAAGAGATCTTTTTCAATGAACTCTACCTGCCATTTATTATTTTTTTATCCTTCATTCTCTCTAGACATGTGTGTGTACACACCTAGAATTAGTTACAGACACACCTACTCCCCTTCTCCACCCTGCCCCACTCCCCATGAAGGTTTATAATAACATCATAAATATATTCTAACTAAAGTTCTCCTTTAACATCCAGAAATACTGTTGTAACATTAGTGTCTTGGCCAGTTACTGAGAGCAGCCCTGATTTTCCCTACTTTTGTCCTTGACTTGCCGCCCTCACCCTAACCTTTCCCATACCCCAGCTTCTCTACTCAATTCAATCCCTGTTCCTACTTACTGGGTACTCTATAGAATCAGCATATTTCCAAGTTGCATTGACTTTGCAATCAGAGGAGCTAGGTTTGAAGCCTGCCTCCAACACTTTTAAGCTTTGTGACTTTATTCAAAGGACTTCACTCCCCAGGTCTCAGTTTCTTCAGTTGTCAAATAAGGGTGTTGGGTCAGGTGACATTTAAGGTTTTGAATAGTTCTTAGTTTCAAAATAATCTTCTTTGAATTTGTTATTTCAATAAATATTCAGTATGAAAGCCTTAAAAAAGTTTTTCTATTTGCCAAATGTTGTTCCTTGCATAGATTTATCAATTTTACATTTCTTTTATTCATGCACCATTGTCCTCTGAATTTTTCCCTCTGCATAAAAAGCCATCTAATTTATTTTTCCTGGTGGTTCTAGAATTTTATCACCTTTATCACCTTTAACTTATTCCCATTTTCTGTAACTAAATGGTCTTAGTTGTTTTAGTTCCTGTCTAAAAAGCTGTCGGTACAGATTTTTCTTCGATTAGTAATAACTAAAGAATAAGATGATCAATGGAGAAGCTTCTAAGCATCCATTGTGTGTTTTGTACTGTCCTAAAGCTGCACCCTACTATATTCAATTAATCAATCAACAAGCATTTAGTAAGCACCCACTATGTACCAGGTGCTGGGCATACAGTTACAAAAATGAAACAGGTCTTGCAATCAATCTCCTCCTACATTGTCCGACGTGACAGCATATACACATGTAAGTCTATAATTAACATGTTTTTCTCTACTATAAAACATATTATATCTGCGTATATATACACATACATATCCATATATGTATGTATACGTATGCGTGCATATATGTATACACACACATATATGTGTATGTATATATTCCCCAACCCCACTTGAGATGGGAAAACTTCCTCTACCAATGCCAGATGCAGGTTAGCACTTTTCCCTCCCTGCAATTTACATTTTAGAAAGTTGCCTGGGATAATGAGCAGTGAAGAGCCTTGGCCAGGGGGTCACATAGATAGCATGTGTCAACAGGAGAAACTGAACCAAGCTCTTCTTTTTTCTGAGGTGAGCACTGGATCTACTTCACCATGCTGCCTCTCATACAAAATACAAATATGAAGTAATATACATGCAAGGGATATGCTGGAGGCTTGCTGAGGTGAGAGGAGGAGTGGATCATGTGAGAGAGGCACTTGAGTTCAGCTATGAAGGAAACTAGGAATTCTAAGATGTGGAAATGACAAGGAAAATTATTGCAGGCATGGGAGATAGCCCATGCACAGGGAACAGAGATGGAGTGTCCTGTGTGGAGAACAGCAAGAAGGGCAGTTTGTCTGGACCACAGAATATGTGAAGGTGAGTAATGTAACCTGGAAAGATATGTTTCCAAGTTTTTCTCAAGTTTTATGATCCTAGTTGTTTCACATTTTCAAAACATTTTTTTTCCATAGGATTACTATATTTTCACCTAATTTAATTGTTTAGACAGGCAATATATTTTAGCTGGTTTAATCTCTTTTAGTTAATCTCTTTCTTTACATCTCCTACCAACCTTTTCCATTTTTTTCTACTCCCATTAGCAGTAAGCAGAATACAAACTCCTTCGTGTGGTCTCAGCTAAATCTTGGCCAGGAGGTCTTACTTTACCTTACAGCATTATTATTCTCTGCCTCTTCAGATTTAACTCTTTCATCCAATCTATTTCTACATGACAATATACTGTTCAGTTATCCATGTCTGTACATCTCAGAAATATTCTTCCTTTTACTCACAGAGAGTAGTTTTATTTTTCTACCTGTTGCTCTTATTACTTTGCTTTTTTTCTTCTTTTAGCTAACATTGTGTGTGACACAAATTCATGTTTCAAATCTAATGTGTCTATTTTACTTCCACTAATGTATATAACTACTCTATATCTTATTCTGAAAATCCTTTTCTATTCTGATCCTGGCCATCCCACTATTTGTATTACCTTGGGTAATTTATTTCTTCTCATGGTGTCTCAGTTTCTTCCTCTGTAAAATGAGGGAGTTGGACTAGAAGCTCTCTAAGGTCCCTTCCAACTTTAACATGATACTTTTTCTGACTGATGGCTTTTGTGACTAAATCTACAATGTAATAAAAGCAGTGATGAATGATACTTTGGGAGAAAGTGCCACATTTAAATGGAAGCGAGCTTTGGCTGTCTACATTCCAAACCCTTTAATCAGCATGTGATGGTAACAAAGTATTTCATAAACACTTTATTTGGCAAAGTAATGATTGATATAGGTACTTGCGGAATTTTAGACCTGGAACAGATCTTAGATATCATTAAGGTTTATTCCCTTATTTTATAAAGACATCTTAATATTTCCTTCAAACCTAGGTGTAATAATTTCTATATTGCAATTATCTGGTCCTACATACAGTGTATAACTCTGGAAGCCATATAGAAGAAATTTTTTCAAAGGGAGAATGGGAAATGTTTATCTCATGGTTTTTCTGTCCCCATATTTCAGGCCTAATGGATTTGAAAATTTAAACACACTTATATGCAGTGGAACAGCTTTTTGTTATTATTTGTGCTTGCCCTGGAGTTAGGAAGACCAGAGTTCAAACCTGACTTCAGACACTTACTGTGACCCTGGGCAAGTTACTTAACCCTGTTTTCCTCAGTTTCTTCATCTGTGAAATGAACTGGAGAAGAAAATGGCAAACTATTCCAGTATCTTTGCTAAGAAAACCTTAAAAAGAGTTACAAAGAATCAGACACAACTGAAATAACTGAACAACCACAATTTCTAGTAACCATGGGGGGAAAAGAATGACTGTAGTTGTGAGTATACATATGTATATAATTGTTCACATTCATAGACATAAAAATATGGTTGGGGGTATGAGTGAACAGATGAATAGAATGCTATGTAGAATTCCATAGTCATCACCTTTTACATACCGACTCCAGCAAGATGTTTGTTTGGATTTTCAAAAAGAGTATGTAGTCTAAGAGTTCTTAATGGATCTGGTGAAATCTATGGACCTCTCCTCAAAATAGTATCTTTAAATGCATAAAATAAAATATATAGAATTACAAAGGAATCCAGCTATATTGAAATATAGTTATCAAAAATTAAAAATAAATATCTGCTGGTCCTAAATGGAGAACTCCTGGGCTAATCCAACTTAAAGAAGAGAATGGAGGGGGGCTTCTTTTTACCTTGTATATCTTGACAAGGTCAAGATGTCAAAAGTGCCAAAAAAAGTGATCTTCAATAATGGTATAATGAACTTACTTCCCTAATGAAAGGATCTGTAATTTTGTTTATATTAGTACTATCTCCATTGATATTGAATATCACTCTTTACCTCAGTAGGTCTTCAAGAGCTGCTGCGGCCAAACTATTCATTACTTAGCTGCCAACCTGATGATAAGCCTCTCCAGACACAGTGATACTGAGCCTCAGATGACATATATACAGTCTATCACTGGGCTGGGACTTGAAGTCTTTCCAGCTTGGCAGGATTTGCCAGAGTTTGTACTCTGCTGGCACAGCCTTCACCAACTCAGGGTCACCTCCACATCATCATGAGGCATGGGGGTAGTACATTAGTGGAAGTTATAATAAATCTCATTTAATGTTGACCCAGTTATTTAAATCTCAAAATTCCCAAACAATGAAACAATTTGGACAGTTCCCTGAAATTGACTTCTCTTTGGCCAGACATTTTAGGCCTTACTTAGAAATTTCCATTACTGAGAGCTTAATTCACTCCAATTGGATCTTTTCACATATATGTATATATACATATATATATATATATATACATATGTGTGTGTGTGTGTGTGTGTGTGTGTGTGTGTGTGTGTAGGGTGTTCCAAAGTCTGGACACATAGGCAAAAATGCATATTTTCAAGAAATGAAATGAGTGAAATTTTCAACATTTTATTTAATTGGAATATTAACAAATAACATCTTCAATATGATTTCCATCATTTGTGATGCAAAGGTTGATGCACTTTGCAAGATTCACATGAACTTGAAGCAATAACACATTGCTGTCAATTTTAGCACCTTCATCTTTATGTGTTCAATCAAGTGTATTACATCTGTGATTTTCATTGAGTACACCTTCTCCTTTAACATACCCCAGAAAAAGAAGTTGCTGAACAACACAGAGTCTTTGATGAAACAGTTAATGAGATGTTAATGAGATTTCCTATGTGTCCAGACTTTAGGGACACCCTGTATATATTTTTTCCCCTTGATTCATTCACAAAATCACAGAACATCAGAGTTGGAATGATCACAGACCTAAATAAATACCTAAATAAAGATTTATTCTATACGATCCTTGACAAATTATCCTTTCCTCCTTTGACGTCATTTTTGCTTTCTGGGCCAAAACAGAAACATTCTAATCTATTCCATATGAGAGCCCTTCAAATGCTTGAAGATATCTATTTTATCTCTCCTAAATCTTTTCTTCTCCAGTTCCTTCAACTTACTTTTGTATGGCAAGGTCTAGAGTTTTCATATTCCTTGTTATCCTCTTCTGGACTTACACCAATTTATCAATGTTGATCTTAAAATCCAATGCTCAAAAATGGAGGCAATACTTTATCATAGGTTCCCAAAGTTGGTGATACCATCTCCTGAGGGGCACTGGAATGATCCCGGGGGGTGGTAGTAGCCTCTGGTGCAATTGGGGGGCATTGAATAAAAATAAAGGTTAACCTAACCTAACCCCAGGTAAGGTGCTGAGTAAATTTTTTTTGAAAAGGGTATGGTAGGCCAAATAAGTCTGGGAACCTCTGTGTAAGCTGGTTTGACTTTTTCAGAGTACAATGTAATTATTGCCTCCTACATCGTGGACACTATACATCTTCTAATACAGTCTAAAATTGTATTAGATTGATTTTTGGCTGCCATTTTGGACTTCACTCATATTGACCTTTTAATTCACTAAAATCCTTAGTCCTTTTCCATTACTGCTGCCTTGTCACTTTTTTCTCTATTCAGCCAAATTCATCTCTATTAAATTTCTTCAGATTTGTTCTATCATTCTAGCTGTTCTAGAACCCTTATGATTCTGACAGTATATTAGCTATCCCTCAGAGTTTTCATGTCATTTGCAAATTTGATAAAAATGCCATCTACAATTTTATCCAATTCATTGATTAAAACATTGAAAAACCCAGGGTCAAAGACAGATAATAGAGACCTCAGCCCAGGTAGACTTTAATACATTAAAAGCCATTCATCAGGTCTACTCATACAACCAGTTCTAAAAATACCTACTTGCTACTATCATTGCTGGGCATTATGTTGTTATCTTTCCTATAAAAATATCCTGAGAGATTTTTGCCAAACATCTGCTAAAATACAAGTATTATCCTACAGCATTATCCCAATATCATAGTGTACTAATTTTGTTTTAAAACAAAAGAAAATAGGATTTTTGGCATAGTCTATTCTCAGTGATTCTATCTTACCCCTTTGTGATTGTTGATTCTACTTCTGAATCAATTCAACAACTTGATTGAGTGATTGATTGGTATAGGATGTGTGAGAATCACCAGTGAGAAAACTTCCTCTACTAATATAAATAAATAAAACCTCCTCTACTAATATGGTTTGGAATATCTTCTGCAATTTATACCCTTAGAGACTTGCCTGGTAAACTGAGCAGTTAAGAGACTTGCAGGTGAGGTACTATGTCAGAGATGATAATTGAACCTAGGTTTTTTTTTTGACTCAGCAAACATTTATTGATAAAATAAAAATAATTCTTGCTCTCAAATAATTTTTTGGTCCACTCATTTTTCAGTTTTGTCTGACTCTTTGTGACCCCACTTGAACTTCTCTTGGCAAAGACACTGGAATAGTTTGCACTTCTTTCTGCAACTCATTGTACAGGTGAGGAAATTGAGGCAAACAGGGCTAAGTGACTTGTCTAGAATCACACAGCTAGTAAGTGTCTGAAGTCAGCTCTGAACTTGGGAAGAGGAGTCTTCCCGACTCTAGTCCTGGCATGCTAACCACTGCATAACTTAGCTGCTTTCCCCAAAGAATTTACCATCCTTGTAGTAAGTCATTGCAATTTTTTTCCCTAAAAATTGAAGTCAGACCTACTGGTCTAGAGTATAAAAATGCATATTCTTCCACTCTTACCTCCCTCACCCCCCAATGGGAAATTTTATTAATGAAAGTTATTTAATTATCATTGTCAAGTGCCAGAGTATTCCAAACCTTAGGAAATGTGGGATCAAGTAGTAGAAGTTGGGAGAGGGGTGTATCACAGACACAAATATTGAATAATAAACACAATAAATTTTTCCTGGTCCCTTGGTTGATAACAATCTTCTCCTTTGTATCTATATAACAATTTGTTTTGAAATTCTCTTACGCAAAAAACTATTCTATAACTGTTATACTGGTGTCTTATTCTCCTACTAGACAGTAAGTTCCATTAAGGTAGGGACTAAGATTTATTTATACTTTGTATCTTTCGTATTGCCTAGCACAATGCTCTGTGCAAATTAGGTGCCTAAGTTTGTTTGTTGAGTGAATGAAGTATGCAATGTCTGTGACACTGGATAGAAATATGATAGACTAATAAAGGAATCATACAGTATTAATCTATAGCAAAGTATAATTTTTATAACTTAGGTAGATTGTTATATTCTGTCATGATTCATAACCTACATTGCATCTGACATTCTGTCCAAATAGAGCTCCCAGGTCTTATGATGATGTGTGAATAAATGCCACTCTTGTGCCTCATTCCTACAAAGACTAGTCTCAGGTGTTGATGATTACAGAGATGAGTGGCTTTCTCTACACAGAAAGAGGAGTACAACATTATAATTTTGGTCCATATTCTGAGAAGCACTTCCATTCCAAGTCCTTTCAGATCCCTTGCTCTGTAATTTTTTTACTTCCTGTGAATTACTCCTTCTAAGAGAAATTAGGCTGGCAAACATATAAGGGTCTAGTCTATACTTTTGTCACTTACTAATTTTTCCAAGAGTCCATTAGCATAATTTCTGGAAGACTAATACCTATGAAATAATGTGTGCGTGCGTGCATGCGTGCGTGCGTGTGTGCGTGCGTGTGTGTGTGTGTGTGTGTAAAGCACTCATATGTCCTGACTGATTTTGTGATCTGGCCTTATTGAATTAATTTTATTTACCTATTCTTGAATCTGTTTTATCATGATGCCACAGAACTAGCCTGGCAATGTGGGTAGTGAAAGAAGACTGGATTTAAAGTTAGAGGACCTGGATTTATGTCCCAATTTTGCTACTTCCTATCCTTTCCTATCCCCCAAACTTAGTTTCTTGATCTGTAAAATGGATGGTTTGGACTGGGTTATTTCTAATGTCTCTCTGAGCTCTAGACCTATGATCCTAAGCTTTTTAAAGGGAAGGACTCTGTCTCATATACATCATTTTTATCCACTAGAGGACTTAGAATGGTGTCTTGCACATAGAGAGTGCCCAGCTTATTGATCATTCCAATAATCATATGAAACATGTCTAATATTAATTACTGTATATATTTTCACTTACTTTAGTCATTACTAGTGTTATTAACCCAAAAAGAAGAAGCCCTTGAATTTGAGATGCCGCTTCCTAATGGTGCCTCAGCTTGTTTAGAGTGTGCTTACCTGAAGCATAACTTTAAATTATTAAATAGTCTCTGAGCAGTCAAAATAAATGCCACAAATTCTGCATCAAAGCTCATGAAATTAGTTTGCATAAAAAGTTGTTACCCAGAGCCTATCTACTCTATAATTTTAATAAACCAATTCTATGTAGAAGATAAGAAGTAGAAGTTTGACAGCAAAGGAAGATATTTAAAATAATAAAAAGCAGCTACAAGAAA
Organism: Trichosurus vulpecula; assembly: GCF_011100635.1. Classification (NCBI taxonomy): domain Eukaryota; kingdom Metazoa; phylum Chordata; class Mammalia; order Diprotodontia; family Phalangeridae; genus Trichosurus; species Trichosurus vulpecula. Next base: position 248,721,820 of record NC_050575.1, read on the forward strand.
TAAAAATGCTCATTTAATGTAGAGGCAAACATACATGCCTACATAGAGATGCAATGTGGTTAGTCTAGTGAGAAGAGTATTGAATTTGTAGTCATAGGATTATAAATCTAGAGCTTGAAGGGGCCTCAAAGGCCATTTACCTCATTTTAGAGACAAGGACATTGAGGCTAATGGAGTTTAAATGATTTGTTCCTGTTCACTTAGGTAATCAGCATCAGAAGAGAGACTTGAACCAAGGTCTTCTGACTTTATTCTCTTTCCACTATGTTCACCCTTCATTTTCAAAGTGGACCAATGACATCATGGGGTGATATCTTTACTCATGTGTGAATTGGAGTTAAGTGAGGCAGTTACAGAAAATTTTCATCCTCACTCTCACTTCTAGAGTCATTGAAGTACAGTGGCAAGGCAAAAATCAGGATGACTGATGATGACCTGGGATTCAATCGATGACCTTGGGGTCTTTGATGTCTGACCAAGTTCTTTCTACTATATCATGTAGCTGTAGGCAGACTACTAGATTTTCTATCCTAGCTCTTCTAGCTACCAGCTGTCAAGATCATAGGATCATATATTTAGAACTGGAAGGGAACTTAGAGAACATCTGGTCTTTCATTAGAAAGAAAGAAATGAGAAGAAATTGAGTTAAAGAGAAGTTAAAATACTTATTCAAGGTCATACAGTTTTAAGTGACACAGGAAATATTTGAACCCATGTCCTCTGATTCCATCTACCATACTTTCTCAGGGAGCATTCAATTATTTTACCTGTAAAATGAAAGGATTCAATTAGATAGTCTTTGACATCCCTTTCAGATCTAAATCTATGATCTGAAGACCAATAACTGGCTCTCAACTTATCTTCTCACTGACCTCCATGAAAGTTTCCAACTTTTTAGGGCACAGAGTTCCCTTTTTCACATCACAAAATTTCACAGACTCCATGATAATGGTAGCATTAGTACCTACTGATTAATAAGCTCGTAGTGACAGGAATCCATGATAAAGATGTGCTTTCAAATGGATGGAATGTCTACATATATTTTAAATATCTACAGGAATGTCTGCATATATTTAAAAAATAATAAACTATATAGTTCTGACATTTATTTCGCTTATTGGAAGCTAGTTTATGGTTATGAATATAAATTCATGGGCTCAATGCAAAAACTCTGAGGTTATTCTAGGGGCCCATGACCCACAGAACCCATAAATTAGGAACCACTGGGTTAAGTCATGGTCTCCAAAAAGATGATTTTTTACAAGAAAAATGTGTTGCTGTCTAGTTACCACATTAATGCTCATTGAGTCCATTATGGATTACTTACTCAGATACTTAGAAAGATATGTGATCTGACAAGATTACATGGACTGTAGCACTTTTGTGCCTTCTCATTCTATATGATGATCATCTATGTCCTTCTTAAATTCTTCATACTGTCAGAGTCTGAGAATGGTGGCAAAAGGAGGCCAACTATATGTGAAGGTAATTAACCCCTGGGCTATTTAGGGTCTGTGAAAATATTGATGCTAGAGGCTCTACCAGCAGAGATTTTAGCAAAGCATTGGACACAATCCTTTTAGATGAAGTAGAGAGATCTGGAGATGATAATATCACTTAGGTGGATTTAGAACTGGTTTAATAACCACACCAAGACAACAACCAAAGAGTGGTCATCGAATAATAAGCATTTTAAAATCAATAAATATTTATTAAATTGTGACTCTACACACTATGCTAAGCACATGGAATACAAAGACAAAAGTAAAACAGTTTCTGACCTCAAGGATTTACAACTGAATGATTAAGGAAATGAATACATACAGAAGTACATATAAAATACATCTAAAGTAGATACAAAGCCCCCTTTTAGGAGAAAAGAGTAGAAATTGGAAACACCAATCATTAATGGATCAAAGTCAGCTTTGAAGGCAATCTCTACTTGAATGCCTCAAGTATTTATGAAGTATCCTTGGCCTTGTTCCAGTTCTACCTTCTGGATGCTCCCAAACAGCCTGTTGTGTATATACAGGGAATCAAATTCAATTTATTCAGACCTAATAGAAGCTGTCATCCATCATGTTATTGATTGTATCCAGCTTCAGGTCATTTATATATTTTATAATCATATGACCTCTCTATTCTAAGTCATTGATGAAAATGTTGCTAGCATGGCTACACAGATTCTGATAGCATTGTGTCAATGTTCCTGTGTCAAGATTCTTGTGATATTTAAAGTTGGATAATATAGTGGGAGAGCAGCTAGGTGGCACAGTAGATAGAGTGCTGGGTCTCTCATATTCCTGAGTTTAAATCTGGCCTCAAACACTTACTAGCTATGGGCCCCTGGGCAAGTCATTTAACTCAGTTTGCCTCAATTTCCTCATCTAAAAAATGAGCTGGAGGAGGAAATGGCATAAAACCCCAAATGAGGTCACAGAGTTTGACATGACTGAGAAATGACAACACAAAAATGTAGTGGAAAGATAGATTTAAAGTCAGGGACCTTAGGTTTGAGTCCTGACTCTGCTACTTGTATAACAAGGATGCTGTCTTTACTGACCTTATTCATGTGGATCTGTATAAGTTTGCACAAGCCCTTTATTGTCTCTTGACCTGTTTCCTCATTTATAAAGGAGGAAGTTGGAGTAGATGGTCTCTAAGTTTCCAGATCTGTCATTCAATCAGTCTCTGAATCTTATGAACTGTGATTTATACTAATTTGATTATTTTTCCACATTTTTTTGTTCTGAAACATTTGTGCTTCAGCTTTCCATTGCAAAGTCTTCTTCGCTATCTACAAAGTTTAAAAAGTAAATTCAGTATCTAAATTGTTTGGATTGTCCTTCATATTGCCTTCATCTTTGTTTGTTTTTATAAGAGTTCTTTTCTTTCCTTGTGATTTTGTGGTTTTCATTGTTGTCCTTACCCATGATTCTAAGTTACAGATTTGCCAATCTACATCCATGTTGGGAGTTTCCATCCTCTGCATTCCCCACACTGATGAAATCAAGGTCTGAACAGTGAAATGAAACACAAAAGAATACCTCTCTATGTACCTTAACTAATGTCCTTGTTGGTGTCACTTAATTACTTCCCAGCATGTTCTTTTTCATACTCTTTATGACTTATCAATAAGCAATCAATTTTTAAAAGCACTTTATTGATTTTTACATTGTACATTTTCTTTGAAAGAAATTTTGATTATTGTAAACTGCCAGAGAGCAAGAAACAGGAATATTTCTGTTTTGAATTAATACAGTGAGAAGCACAGGGTCATGCATAGGTGGATGCCTTCAGTTCTATTCAACGAATATTTATAAAGTGCCTGTTATGTGATTGGCACTATGCTAAATTTTTAAAAAAGGAAGGAAAGTAGTTAGACAGATGGATAAATTAAATACAGGCATGGATAGATAGATGACAGACAGATAGATGGATAGATAGGTAAATAGCCAGACATTTACATGGATGGATAGTGTTATGGTAGAACTTAAGGTAAACCAAGAGACAAAGTTCTGAGCATGATCAATTTATTAGTTAGGCTAGGTATAATGAACAATTTGGTTCAATGGCCTCTCTTGTTGACCAAAGACCTTAAGTGAACACTGACAGGGTCTTTTATAAGAATTAGCAAGATGACAAAGCAAAATCTGGAGCAATGTAGGTGTGTCAGAATTGAAATTACCTCATTTGAACCTCCCTTTCTGAAACCCCCTTAACCACAGTCAAGATATGTGATTGAAGCAACCAGGTAAAGGTTCTCAGATGATGGGAGTTAGGTTAATCAAGTTTTCCCAGAAAATGGGTGATGGGTAGAGTTACAAAGGTGGAGGTAATTGCAAGACAAAAGTTTGACCTTTAGGCAAGTTTCTCCAGGATGTGGGTAGTGGGTGAAGTTTACAAGGAGAAGAAACTGTGAAAAGGAATGTTAAATTTAGCTTGATTAAGTCTTAGCAAAATAGAATTAATATAAATTTTCAATTTTACAATAGATAGATATAGACAAACTGAGAATTATGTTCCAGGCACTGTGCTAAGCACTAGGGATAAAAATAAGAGCAAGCAATACTGTCCTTCCTCTCAAGGAGCTTATATTATGATTAGAAAGGCAGCACACAAATGGGAGCTGGAAGAAGCATGTTGGCATGGTGTAGAAATGGCTGGAAAGCTGTGTGGAGGCTTACTTTCCATCATGAGTAGGTGAAAGATCACCCATCAGAGCCGGCAGACCCAGGAACAGAGTCCAGGGTTACAAAAGGGGGAGATGAAGGTGGTGGCAGGAATGAATTCTTAGGAAATGTCTGAAATGTGACATATTGGGGTTACAAATACAAAAGTGAAATAATTCCTCAAGGAGCTTATGTTCCCAGGATGGGAGAATATAAGCACACAAACATATATAGAAGTAAGTAAAAGCAAAGAATATACAAAGGAACATAAAATGATTTCATGCCAATTGGATTGAAACAATGTTGGAATTTGAGGACACCTTAGTGGGATGACCACTTGTTTGGGTATGTCTTAGTGAGGATTCATTGTATGTATGAATTGGATTATATGGCCACTGAGGTCACTTCTAACTCTCAAATCCTGTTTCCTGGAAGATCTCACTCCGTCCAGTAATAACATTTTTTATGTTCATCATACCTATTTCTAGGTCCTAGATAGGACCCTGTCACCTAAATAATTCCTAAGTGCAAAGAACATTGGATTAGGAATGAGGAAATGTGGACCCAAGTGCCCTTACTAGCTACGACTTTGGTTGGGCAAGTCACTACCTCTCAGTTATCTTTGTGTGAAAAATTAGATGATTGGACTGGATAGGTTCTGAGGTCCTCTGCAACTTTAAATGGATGATCATATGAAAGAATATTTCTATATCAATTTCAGGTTCACAAAGTACCTTCCTCATTTATGCTAGGTAGTTTAAGTATTACTATCTCCAGTTTTCCTGATTAGACTCAGAAAGGACTTAGCCATGTTCACATAGCTAGGAAGTGATAGAACCAGTTTTGAAGCCAGATCTCAGGAATTTAATTCCAGTGTTCAAGCTTCTGCAATATGAAATACTGAGGAACTTTTTTTTCTCTTTTATTTTGTTTTATTTTCTTTCTTCTGGTTTCTCCCATTCGTTATAATTCTCCTATGCAATATGACTAATGTGAAAATGTGTTTAATAGGAATGTATGTGTAGAGCACCCATCAGATTACATGCCATCCTGGGGAGGGAGGGGGGAAGGAGGGGGAGAAAATTTAAAACTTAAGGAAATGAATGTTGAAAACTGGAAATAAATAAATTAAATATTAAGAAGAAAAAAACAAAGAAACCCTGTGAAAGTTCAAAACCAAGTAAAACTAACAGAAAAGAGACCCTTTCTCACTGGCAGGGGTGTGCGACTGAGTATGAATTAGCCACCAATTTTCTAGGAATCTTCCCTCCAATCAGTAGCATGAATCATCACCAGTCCTCTGGTCCAAGCTTCTCACTCTCTTCCCCAATACATGGTCATGTTAGATCAGACAAGAAATCTATGAAAACCCATCAGATTTTATTGATTGGGGTACCCCATTTCCTCTGGGGCCCCTGCTGGGTGTGCCTAATTCCACCCAGGGCTCCAGCAGAGTTCCAGTGGACTCAAACGGTTTCCTCCATTCTCCCTGTATGCCTTCATATTATAAGTATGGCTCCCCAATAAATCTACCTTGCCTTACTGTGTTGTATGCTGTTTTTCATTTTACTGGACTATTGATTTGCCAAACTCTCCCAAGTCTTCATTAAGACAAACTTCTTTCACAGAGCAGAGCACAGGAAAGAATTCTGAGGAAGTAGCAGGAATAGAGAATAGGGAATGAATGAATAGGGGAGGAACAGGAAGATCTAGGGAAGAGAGGCACAAGGAAACAAAACCAAAACCAAAAGGAACCTAAGCAGAAAGTACCCAGAAATTAGGGTATATTCACACCCCCAAACTATGACTCATATCAGTCAACGAATACTTTATTGAATGCCTACTGTGTGCAAGGTACTTTGCTAGCTGATATAGCTAACATTTAAAGAAATACAAAATACTCAAAATGCTAAATTCCATGAATTGCTAGTTATTATCTTTTAATGTCCATACCTATAGGAGCAAGAAAAAAGCCTTCAGCACCATGGTTAGCTCTCCGTAGCATATGAAAAGTCAAGAATAGTACACAGAATATAAAAGTGTCTGTAGGTTGTGATTTACCCCTGTATTGGAAGTACTAATACTGATGAAATCACCGGTCCATTGAAATAACACAAATCCTGGTAGAAGTTTCCTACCTTGCCTCCTCACAATTTAAGCTTCAAGAGAGCAGGTAATATTTCTTGTGTGGTGGTGGTTGTTGCCCTTTTTTTCGAAGAGGACCAAAATGACATCGCTATGCTGGAATCAAGTTTCAATGTATCCAACTGTGGCTAATCAAACCAATACCAGCACAGAATGCTCTACCACAGGCTGGGGACAAATAGTCTGTGTGAACATTTGGGGTAGATTCTCTAAGTTTGCGCATCTTGCATTTCTCTTGAGCTATATCAGCTCTGCTTTGCTAATAGTGCACAGCACCTTCTCTGATGTGGGCACACCATTCTGAGTTGTCCTGTGCTAGTGTCTTCATGTCATGCACTCCATTCCAAAGTTCTTAAGAGAAACCTTGAGAGCGCCCTTGTATTGCTTCTTCTGACCACCATGTGAATGATTGCTCTGTGTGAGTTCTCCATAAAATAGGTTTTTTTTTTTTTTTTGGCAAGCATGTGTTTTGCATTCAAACAACATGGTCAGCCCATCAGAGTTATGTTCTCTCTGAAGCAGAGTTTGAATGGTTGGCATTTTAGTTTGAGAAAGGACTTCAGTGTCTGGTATCTTATCCCAGTTGGAAACAGCAACAGCAATGGTCATTTCTAGTGTACATAGTTTTCATACAGGCTATATCACCAGTGTGTTGAACAAGTTAAGTGTTTGGAATAATTAATCTTTTTCCTAATGTTACTATCAATTTATATTGTACCTGCGTAATATAGAGATAGAAATACTACCCTTTACCTTAGAACCGACTTCACAGGATTGTTGTGAGGATCACATGATATCCTAAAAATGCTATGTAAATGTGAGCTGTTATTGTTATTACTTATGGCCTTTCCACAACTAGTCCCTTTCATATTCTAGGCTAATTCAGACTCCAACTTACCTTATGCATATTTTCTTCTCTTCTTTCCAGCATTTTAATATTTTACCCCTCTGTTTCAAAATTTATTTTCCCTGGGTGAGGTGAAAATTTATTTTCACCTCAGTCTCTAAAGTAACAATTAGCAGTTCAAAGACAATATCGTAAGGAGCTGTGGTTTTGTCAGTATTGTAACTTCCTATACCTTATGGTCTTAGAAAGTTACCCAAATCTCAGAGAGTTTAGATGAGTTTTCCATGGTCATATATCCAGGAAGTATTAGAAGTAAGGTATGAACCCAGGGCTTTCTGACTCAAAGTCCAACTCTATGAAATTAGTCTTATATGATATTCTTTTAAAAACAAGTTTTACTGATAGATTTTTAAAAATTTCATAGGCATTTCTGTATAAATGCCTCTCTTTTTTCTCCTTCAAATGAAGCTACCTTTACAATGAAGGAAATAAAAAGCCAAGTAAAACATTTCCCATATGGCATGACGTTCTTGATAAAACTATATTTGCTTCTTTTTGTAGGGACCACAGAATATAACTTTAATAATATGCTTTAAAATTTTGCTAAAAATAGAAGTCAGGATCACTAGTATAGTTTGAATTATCCACCTTTTCTTACTTAAAAATTGGGAACAACATTTGCTTATATTCATTTTCTGCTGGCATCTCTCCCATTCTACACAATTTTTCAAGGCTCATTGGCAGCATCAACTCAGCAGTCACATTGGCTAGTTCTTTCCTTGGAATGTTGCCAGTCAGGACCTGGTGACAACCTCATTGAGGACATCCAGTTTCTCTCTTGCATTTCCTCACTTATCTTGGACTTCAATCCCTCTCCCCCATTCTTGCTAGGTTCTTTATTTTTTCCCATTTTTGTCTGCCTATGTTCCCTAGGTCTTCCTATTTTTGCCCTATCTATCCCCTCCAATCCTTCCTACATTTTTCTTTTATACTTCCTAATATGAAGACTGCTTCGTGGAAAAGGACAAACCTCCAACATGTTTAGTTCTACTATCTGTTTTTCTTATTTCCCCCTATCATAGACATTTTTAAGACCCCTCTTTTATCTTTACCATTCAACATAAACTTCAGCTCATTTTGTCTTTTAATGTTCCTGACACTGTTCTTATATTCACTCTTAGTTACCTATCTCTGTTTTCAACTTCTTTGTGTAAATTAGTTCCCTTTGTATCAATTTCAGACTTTTTAGGCAGCTCCCTCTTCTTATTATCATTGAAATTATTTGTGTTTGTCTTGCCAGGATATCATTTTTGAAAGTTTCTCATCACTTTTGGGTGGGTGTCTCTATTGAATTTTAGGCTTTGGGATACAACCCATTTTGTTTTTGAATTCTTTGGAATCAGTTTTCAAAAAGTTCAGGGGATATATCAGATTACCTCCAGAGTTTTCCCTTCCTCCCCTCATCTCTCCTATGGCCTGTTTTCTTCCTTCCCAGGTTCTCGTATTTCTGTTTTGGCATCCAATTGTTCCTTATTGATCAGAGTAGAACTTTCCCCCCATGGCTTCCTTATTCTTCTAAAGAATGACATTTTCAATGAATATAATTTTCTTTTTTGAAGAAGAGAACACATGGATGAGGGGGTAAAGTTAGGAAAATCATAGCCATTCAGATGTTTAAAGACAGCTAATGTGGAAAAGGGATTAGGTTTATTGAATTTTGAGCTAAAAAAGATGATATACTAAACTTTACAAATGAACCAATAAAATCATATAATCTTGGAGTTTTAGTGGACCTTAGAGATTGACTACCCCTACCTACTCCTACCCCTTATTTGAATTCTCTATAACATCCCTCAAAGATAGTTATTCATCCTCCATTTTAACAAGTGGCAGAGAATTTTCCTATCTAACAAGGAAAGCTGCCCATTTGATCGCTTAAGTTTCTCTTTTTTTTTTTTTTTTTTTTGGGCAGAGGAAGGCATTTTATTACGCTCCCCGGGAGAGCGGGTGTAGTGCTCGCGGGAACACTCACCAAGTTTCTCTTTTTAAAAATTGCCTCGCTATAAACCAGGTATTGTTTCTAGGTCTGGCCAATAGAGTTTTGTAGACTAAATCTAATGTCTCTTTAGAAAAAAATCTAATCTCTCCTTCTAGATAACAGTTCTTCAGTAATTTGAAGGGAGCATGGTTCAGTGGATGGCTGAACTTGGGGTCATAAAGACCCATGTTTGTAGCTTGTTTTCAATAATGATGATCTATGTGGTCATTGGCCAAGTCCCTTAGCCTCTTTGAGTCTTACTTTCCCCATATGAAAAATGGGATTAGTAATATGTGTCATATCTATTTCATCAAGTTGCTGTGAAGCTCAAATGAGATAGATAATACATGTGAAGTGCTTTGCAAATATTAAATTGCTATATATATAATATATATGTAAGTGTATTGAACTTGCCTTTTAGATTTTATATAGTATGCCTTTTAGATTTATGTCCTTAGCACTCCAATGGTGGCCATTTCAGATCTAGTGGGATGAGATTTTGGGGGCAAATGGTCTTTGGGATTATTGAATCTTACCACAGAAAAGACTGTTTACTCAGACCATGCTGGTCAGTTTTAAAAAGAAGGAAATTAATTTATCTGGTGTGTACTAGTACTTGGAGAGCCTAGTACATAAAAGGCCAATGTACTTTACTATTTGAATTGAACTTCATTCTCATAGGTATTAATATGACATTGCCCTGTTAGCACAATACAATTTTTCATTCTCAAATTTAATTTCTTGAAGTTTTGGTATTCAATTATTACTGTTCTGGGATGACCTTAGAAAAACAGAGAACAGGATGGCTCTTCCCAGGAGTGGATCTCTTTGTCACTGCTCTGGGACGAGTTGTTCTTGAAGACAGATCATGAGTACTTGAGCTCCTTGGAGGAAAGGTGCTGCCAGCATAAGAGCAAAGAAGACAGGCTCTGATTTATCAAGTGACTAACATTGCCTCGATTAAGGATGCTGGTGCCCTCTGCTGCCTAAAGTTTTCTTTTCTTCCTTGTATTGATGGTGAGACAAATTAAAGGGTTGCTACCTTTCAGTACTTAACAATGGTGTTCCTCCCCCCCCCCCCGCCCCGCCCTATAAGCATTAGCACAAAATATTAATGCGGTTACTTACTCTTTTTATCTTTAGTGTTTTTTATTAAAGTCCTGCATTTTAGCTCAAGGAAAATAAAAATTAAAGCTGAGCTCTTTCAAAATGCTTTCACAACTGTTCCACATTTCATGGAAAGTTATTATCTTCATGAAACGAAGACAAGATTGATTATTTTTTTTAATTAATCATATAATCTTTCATAAAAATTTATTTTTACTCAGAACATAACTAGCTGGAAAAATTGCTTTGTTTACCTTTAAATGGAAGTAGTTAAATTAGCAGGTTTGTTTGTTTTCTTTTGTGTTTTAACTTACACAGGGTGAGTTAACATTGCAATGGAAAGAGCTATGGAGTTGGAGTCAGGAGAAATCTGGGTTCAAATCTTGCTTTTAAAACATTAGTTGTGTGACTAAGAGTAAGTTACATAACCTCAATAAGTTGTATTTTCTTTATATATCACATAGTAATATTAATGATAATTATAATACTTATCTCACAGTCATGACAATTGCATAATTATGTAAAATGCTTCCCTAACAGAGTACTATGTCAATAAAAGCTTTTATTGTTTGCATAAATCCTTGATTTTCTTGATTTAAAAAAAATTACCCTTGAAGGGCCTTGGTATGATGCAATATGAAGATTATTTCAATCCAGAAAAGAGAAAATAAAAGGAATTGAGAAGATGACACCTATCTTTTAAGAATTTGAAGTTTTGGCATGGAGAAGAAGAAAAAGACTTTCTTCCTGCTCCCAAAGGGTAGAACCAGGAAAAATGGAAAGAGGCTGCAAAAAGACAAATTTAGGCTTGGTATGAGAAAAATTTCCTATCAGTTAAAGTTAACTAAAAGTAAACTGCCTCAGGATATATAGGTTCCTCCTCACTAGAGGTCTTTCAACAAAAGGTGAATGAATACTTGTTGGGTTTGTTTTAGAGGGGATTTTGTTGTTGAGGCAAAGATTGGATTTTATGGATTTTATATTTATGGGTTTTGAGGTTCTCTTTTAGCAATGAGATTCTGTAATTCTATATCTTCCCTCTTTTAATTACTTTCCATTTATCTGGTGTACAGCTTACTTGTGCATAGTTTTCCCTTTGTTGTCTCTGCCGTTAGATTACATGGTCCTTGAAGTCAGGGACTATATTTTGCCTTCCTTTGTATTCTCAACTCTTAGCACATGTTGTTACTGAGTTCTTTCAATTGTATCCAACTCTTTGTGACCCCATTTTGGATTTTCTTGGCAAAGATACTGGAGTGGTTTGCCATTCCCTTCTCTAGCTCATTTTACAGATGAGGAAACTGAGGCAAAGATGGTTAAACGACTTGCCCAGGGTCATACAGCTAGTAAGTGCCTGAAGCCAGATTTGAACTCATAAAGATGAGTCTTCCGGACTTCAGATCTGGCACTTCATCCACTATGCCACTTAGCTGCCCTGCCTCACTCATAGTGAGTGCTTATTGACTGATTGTGATTTTTTTTCTCATACGTAAAAGTAAAGTCCTGGATTTGAATGTTGACTTTGATACTTAGCATCTGTGTTACCTTGAACAAGGCACTTTTACTTCTCAGAACCTTAGTTTACTTTTATGTAAAATGAAAGTTTATACTAGAGGATGGAAAGGTCTCTTCTTGATATAATATTCTATTTTCTAAAGTTCTCACTGCCACGGTTGCTAATTCTTATATTTTAACATTTAATTAATCACAAAATATGGGCCATCTACATCTCTTATATAATTAAATCCATATTCAGAGTTGTCAAGTGGTGACTTTTCCAAAATTTCTTATATATCCTGCTGTTCTTGTGTGGACTACTTAGTTCCCTTGATTAAAATATGGCATCAATAAGTCATGGGGGGGGGAAAGTTCAGTGAATGAATAAGCTGGTTAATTTATTATAGAAAACCTCTCTTCTGAGATGATAGACACTAGGGACCATCAGCTTCCTCCTTTTGGACACTATCCTTGCGTCAATGTAACCTGAATTTATATTGGCTTTTTTTGTTGTTGCTGAATCACATGCAGTCTACTACTCCCAGCTCTTTTTTCATAGTGATTGATGTCTCACCCTACCTCCCTGTCTTGTACTCTCAAAGTTGATTTTTTGAACCCAAGGGTCCATATTTATTCAATTTTATCCTATTAAATTTGTCCCAATGTTCTAATTTGTGAATATCTTTCTGGATCCTGACTGTCATGCAACATGTTAGCTTTATTTCCGAACTCTGTCTCATTTGTACATGTGATAAGCGTATGATCTATGCCTTTATCCCAGTCACTAATAAAATGACTGGCAGCCTATCCATACCATTACCTTACTCTTCAGAGAATTCACCAAGTGATTATTACGAAGCACCAAATGACAAATCTGTTGCTGAATTCAGCCCTAGTTGAAAACAGCAACGTGAATAGAAAAATTAAAAATTCCTCAAGACTATCAAACCTCTGCAAAAGTTAAAGGATAAAAATGTAGCAAATTCACAGATATATTGTCTTGAATTACTAAAAAACATAGACAACTTGATTTTTTAAAATAGGTGCATTTGTTTTTAGTACTGTTTCCCTCCTCTTTTTGATATCCCAGTTCCCAAGTTCTCAGCACTATCCCTGGCCACTCAGGCTTCCCACTGTACTGCCTCACCAAGATCTTCCCTCCCCAGTCTATCCCTTGCTCCCAGCTTTTCCTTTCTGATCTTTGCCTCCATCTAACAAAAAAGAAAACAAAAACCTTAATTCTCTTGTGTTGAGTTCCTTCAGAACACTACTCTGATATCTATGATGATAAATCAGTTCTGTCATGAATAGCTGATGATGGCTTAAGCAAACATGCTTTCATTCAAGGCACATACTTTAAAACAAAAGGAATGTTGGGAAACTGAGGAACAGTTTGGACTGGTAGGTCAAATAATTTGGGCTGTAGGGTCAATTTGCATCTCTCAAATTATACTGCATAGGCAGTTCTGTTATTAAATGTATAACTTTGGTCAAGTCACTTTTCTAGCCTTTGGTTTCTTCATATGTAAAATGAAGGGCTTGGACTAGAATCTAGAATTAAGCTCCTTAATAAAAGGATTTATTCTGTAAAACTTGAACTCAGTCAAAAGGCTGCACCCAAGGACCTAGAAGGCCACATGAGGCCTCAGGGCCGCAGGATCCCTTCCCCTGGACTAGATCATCATTATGTTCCAACTCCGAAATTCTGTAATTCTACAATAGGTCTGACCCTGATGTAAATGAAGGGGATGTTAAATCTAGATCATTGAAGATGAGAATTGATATATAGAGTGGTGAGAGGTGGGTTTTGAAGTTGTACCAACAGGGAAACCTAGGCCAAGCTCCAGGCACCATAAGCAGAAATAGGAATAAATGGTCCCCAGACCCATCATCATAATAATATCTAACATTTAATCTAACAATTTAAGGTTTTCAAAGTACTCTGCAAATATTATCTTACTTTATCCTTACAATGTCCCTGAAAGGTAGGTGGTATTATTATTTTGATTTTATAGATGAACTGAGGCAGAGAGAGTCATATAATTAATAAAGGTGGAGGTCAGATATAAACTCAGGTCTTTCTGACTCCAGGTCCAGCCCTCTTTCTGCTCTCTCCATTGCACACCTAGTTGCCTAATGATTATGTATCAGGGTGAGTATCCCTATGACTTAGAAGGTGTATTCCAGTAAATCAGCATATGTAACCCTCCTTCATTAGGAGTAGTAGCAGACTCCTTAAATCAAGAGGTTGAAAGAGGAAGAAGTTACAGTGGAAAGGGCATTGGATTCTGAGTTAGAAGACCTGGGTTCAACTTTTGGTCTCTCACTACCTGCATGACCTTGAACAAATCACTTAATTTATTTGGACTACTCCCCCCCCCTTTTTATTTTCATTTATTTATTTATTTATTTTTTATAGAGGGCTGGGGTAACAGAGCTAGGGTATAGATATTTTGATCAGGATTAAGTGTGGGGAAACAGCTGGACAATAGAGGGCTAAGCTAGGCAGAGACTTGGGCCCAATGATAATGCAAGGCCCATGGCCTTAGGGGAAGGCCAGATCTAGTTGGAAGACTGAAGGAGAGGTCAAGGGGGCTCCCAGAGACTATACCCCAGGTTCAAGGAGGTTCCCAGAGACTGTGACCTTATCACCTTCAATGGAAGGGGCCACAGAGGGAGGCACCTCAACAAGACCCTTGGCTGGGACCTGAGCAGGGGTCGCCAAGGAGGCAGAGGCCATGGGAGGAGATGCAGGGTAGGAGACTTGGACCATGAAGGAGGTAGGAAAAGAGGGGGGTTGCGCTACAGGAAACCAAGAGAAAGAGGGAGTGGCCAAGGAAGGGGGAGCACAGGAAACAAGGGTGCTCCAGGGAGGTTAGGGAGCAGGAGGAGGGGCTGGGCTGAAGCCCTGGGGGCCATAAGGAGGGGGTTACCCAAAATGTCCTGTTGACCCTCATTGCCCCTTTGTGGGGGGGCTCTAGCTATGAGCATTTTACAATCTTTTCTGAGAACAGGGTTCCGAGAGAGCTCCACGAAGGTCACTATGTAAGGAATTTCTGTCTATTTTCTTTCTCACTGACAATATAATTTTAACTGAGGTTTTCCCATTCCCTAGTGCTGAGAGAATTGAGAAAATTGGGGGTGCACTTCCGGATAGGGCATCCATCCTTGTCCTCTATGCTTCAGAAGGTGTGCCCAGGCCCATGGCCTCGAACATAAACCACTGGACCGAGAACCTGAGAGTGTCAGGCTGAGTCCGAGACAGTGAGCAGCTGTCTCACCTACTGGAGACCTGGGGAGTCAGGCCTGAAAAGCACCTCCAAAATGCTTGGAGAGCGAGAAGGGGTTTGGGATAGGGAGAGACTTCCCTTCCAGTCTTGGCTGGAGAAGAACTTGAGATGAGTAGTATTCCCGGTCTCAGGGAACCAAAAATGAAGAGGTTTAAAGAAAAACGATGATAGGTAAGGGAACCATAGGTTTCTAGGGGTGCTCAAGACCCCAAAATACCTACGTGCTGGGTCCTGCTGAAAGAATTAGACTCAAGCCTTCTCAGCCAAGGGAAAATACAAAGTTTATTAGGGATTCACCATAATGGGTTGTCTTAAGAAATTCCACCCTTTGTGATGCCTGTTTCCACAAGCGGGGCCAGATTCAATCTGAGCTGAGCTAGATTGAATCTGAGGCCCCCCCCACCCACCCCGCTTTTTTTTTTGAAAATAGGGATAATGGTTTTTGTACTTCCTAACCTCAGTGAATCTTTAAAGCTGAAAGACATAGTAGAGATCATCCAGCTGAACTTGTTCATATTACGAATGATGCATTTGCCTGGTCACACAGGCAATAAGTGTCAGAGCTGGATTAAAACACAGTCCTTGCCCTCAGTAAGTTTATGGGAATCTTTGTGAGGAAAGCACTTTGTAAAACTCAGAGAACTATATAAATGTGGGTTATTATGTTTTTCTTGTCCACAGTGACTTCAGAAAAAATACAGACATTTGACTCTAAGTGGAAAGTGTTCATCAAAGTCCTTGTTATGGGCATTTTTGATGTCCCTTTTTTATTTGGGACTCAGGGCCAATCCTCCTTCACTTTTTGGTTAACTAAAACCCTATTCTAATATTAACCTTATCTGAACAAAAGCTGTCCCAAAGGAAGTGAAAATTTACTCAAGAGCTTTAAACATTCCTTAGATAAGAAGCCAAAGGAAGAATCTCAACTGTCTCTGACTCCTTGTTGACACATAAATCCTTCTCCTCATTTGTGAATGCTCTAAATGTAGTTTAATATGTAACCTGACTTAGTTTACCTGTAGAAGTTGTTTGATGAAGTTTATTTCCTTAGGGAATGTATGAGATTAAGACTCTGTTTAACCATTTGTTTAGGTTTTATGATATTGAAGAAAGAATGGGATTATGGATCTATTTTCTCTTTAATTTTTATGGCCTGAGGAATGTACAAGATTGATGTGATTTTGCCTATAAGAGGACTTGTGAGACTCCTAGTTAGGGTTTAGATTTTCTCTGAGGCCTGAATCTATGCTTGAGCATAAAATAAAACCTAGGTTTTTACCTTTATAATTTCTGCATTGTGGTAAGTATATGTTTGGCAGCAGTTACCCAACACAGAGGTGTGATGTGGTTAGGTCTGTTCTATCAGGCAGGGAGAGATAAGGGACTACAGGGCCAAAGAGAAACCAGGGTTGGAGATCTCTCTGTCTCTGTCTCTGTCTGTATCTCTGTCTGTCTCTCTCTGTCACTCCTCTCTCTCTTCTATATAGATGAATCTCAGATATAACTATATATTTGAGATTCATCTATATATATTTATATAAATATAAACAAATATGTATTTATATTTGAGATTTTTCTGGATAGAAGTAATAATAGAATCCATCAGAGTGGAGGAAATCAGCAAGGGCAATAGTATCAAGAGATAAAAGAAGGACTAAGACAAATCCTTGGGGGATTCCCATAGCTAAAGGTATATTTATTTGCATATTAATATGAAGAAAAATTAATTTTGAGCAAGATAAAAATCTCATGCATACCCAGACTGTGATAGGCGCCATGTCTCACTTTGAATTAAGTTATGATCAGCTATCATGTGACAACCATGAAGGGTCCAACTACTCTTCAGGGGGACACCTCATTTCTCTTTGCTTATATCCTTTACTCATGAAATCAGTCAACCAATAAGCATTTATTAAGTTCTGCAAAAATGAGGCATCATGAAGCATTTTGGAAAATATTATGGATGGCCTTATGATGAAAGGGTTTCATTAATGTCCTTTAGTTAGGCATTAATTTCAAACTCAGGCAGAAATCTTCCCCTGAAAATCATTCAGCAAAAGTTGTGTCACTGAAAAACCCTGAATCAAATTGCGACCCAATCTAAGGACATTTGAGTGGAACAGGCAAGATGAGGAGACTAGCTTAGAAAAATGTTAGAGAAGCAACCTATCTGTAGGTCAAGTTCAGGTTCAGGAAGGTAAATACAGACAAAAATCACGGGGGCAGAATTTAGGTCAGGGATTTTTTTTTGGAGGGGGGAAGGCAGAGCAATTGGGGTTATGTGACTTGCCCAAGGTCACACAGCTAGTAAGTGTGTCAAGTGTCTGAGGCCACGTTTGAACTCAGGTCCTCCTGACTCCAGGGCTGGTGCTCTACTCACTGTACCACCTAGCTGCCCCGAGGTCAGGGATTTTTAACCTGGGGTCTGTAAACTTTTAAAAAATATAATTTAAATAACTACATTTCAATATAATTGGTTTTCTTGGTAATCCTGTTGTATTTTATTTTATGCATTTAAAAACATTGTTTTGAGAGGGGATCCATAAACTTTAGCAGATTGCCAGTATGGTTTATTACCTGCAAAATGTTAAGCCCTGATCTAGATAAAAATGCATCAAAAGATGCACTTTGACTTAGCAGCTGTTTGAGAGCTGCCTTCATATTGGGACAGCCTTGACCTTTCTCTATTACTCTGATGAATGGCAGCTGTTGCTTTGGCTCTTAACACAAAATTTTTATTACTTTCTTGCTCACACTTTTTTTTTAAGTCTGGGTGTTTGTAGTTTCTAAAAGATCTGGGCAGAGCTTAGAATTAAGCCTTAAGAAATCACTCTAACTATCTACCTCTCTACCTCCTTGAATTATTTATTCCCTTGGAATTAAACCTAAAGAAGTGACTTTATTGAATTTATTAGGCAGGTTTAGGTTTAATTATCCTTGTTTTTCAAATGAGATGACTGAGTCTGTTGGACAGCTGGCATTACTACATAACAAAAGCTATGTTTCAACCTGAACATTCTAGAATTTTGAGGAATTAGATGTTGTAAAAATGAATTAATTCTTTGTCAATTCTGTAATTCAAAAACTAAATATATCAAATTTGCACCATAAGGTGGGGTTAATCAATTAAACAGAGATGTGTACGGCCTAGACACCTCCATTGAATGAATCAATCAAAAGCATTTTAACTAAGGGGGACAGGAAATGTGTTGGGATTGGCTTTAGAAACTCAGTCATGTCCTGTGGGTCTTCTAGAAAATGACAAGCCTGTTCCAAACCCAAGCATTTTGGGAGTCTGGCAGCTTAGAGGAGATAATGGTTCCACCTAAGCCCCTGAGATAGATTCCCTTGGGATATGAGAAGGAATAAAATCTCTTGTCTCCTCTCCCAATCCTGACCCCTTGTAGACTTCTGTTGAAAAGTCAGTGGATTTGGACTTCTCCTTGGCATTCTTGAAGTGTACCAGGAACACCATAGACTGGTAGCTTTGTTTGAGTTTGGAGAACTATATATACTGAGTAAAGGCAGCTTCAGGATAAGATAAGAAGCCTAGCAGAAAGCTATACCTAATCTAAGGGAAATATCATGAAGGCCCCACAAAGGATTTCTAAGAACTGAGTTATTCCTTCACCGCATGCACTCTCTAATCTTGAGCCTACTTAATCTCTGTACGTATTGGTGGAAAAGAGGGCCACAGACTTTTTGGGAAAATGTTTTATAGTAGTTGTTCTTACTATAAAAGCCTAGTCAATGCCTGTGACTAGAGATAAATAATTCGGGCTAGCTGATTGATATTCACTGATAATCATGGGAAAAAACACACTGATGGGGGTTTCTCATAGTTATAGTACTATGAGAAAACAACCCCAGAGTCCCATAGGATGCTGAAGGAAGCTGTAGTAGACACCTTGTGGGACACTTAATCTTTTTTCAACCTTTGAAAATTAGGTTTATGGCCCTTCTACTCTACCAAAATGGCTTTTTCTAAGATTAATCACATAATTGCCATTTCACTTTTTCAGTACTTATTATCCTTTATTTTTCTGGCACTTTGGTCATCCTTGATCCTTCTTTTAGATCCTCTCCAAATTCAGCTTCATATACATCATATTCTCATTTGACTTCTCTAATTATTCCTTCATGTTGCCTTCCTTAGTCTCCCTTGTTAATAATTACCCTTCCCCTCCTTGCACTTTGTTTTGTACCTCTCTCATGTACCAAAAATATATCATTTTGCATTTGAAATGTCTCCAGAGTGTCACATCTCCCTTTCCCACCCTCCCAAATTAGGAGCTTCATAATGGAAGGAATTGTGAACATGCACTACCTAAGCTTTGACTATACCACCACCCCCAGCACTTAGTGCAAAGATCTGCACACAGTTTGTACATGTTTATTGAATTGTTACATGGGTTACATGCAGGTATTCCTCTTCTATACAACTAGGGCTCCTTCATAGAGGAGAAAATTCACATCTTAGGTGTAGTACCCATTGTAATGACTTCTAAGAGAAGCTGTGAAAAAATTACTTCCAGTTATATGGGAGAAAATGCTCCCTCTGGGAGATAAGGAAGTCAAGTATTTCCCCCTCTTCACACACCCAGTCCTCAAACCCCTAGGCTCTAACAGATCATTTATTGTATAAAATATGATCTAAACACTGGCTATCCTAGGGGATTTTAGCAATCCTCAACAACTAATTAGTTTCAGTGCTTAAATGAAGTGCTCTTTTCTTTTATGCATTTTAAAGTTCCAGTTACCTTGAGCACTTCACTCCTTTCCATACATTGTAATAGTTGGAATTGGTCAGACAAATATCTGTTATATCTTTCTATTTATAACCTTGGGTAAGTCACTTTAACTCTGGTCCTCAGTTTCCTCATATGGCTGTCTATTACCTTTAGGGATCAAATATAAAATCCTCTGTTTAGCATTCAGAGCTCTTCATAATCTAGCCTCCCTCCCTGTTCCAATGTTTTTGCACCTTATATCCCTTCCACTCTCAAACTCTTTGATCCAGTGACACTGGCTTCCTTGCCATTCTTTGAGGAAGACACACTCTCTCTCTGGATTTCAACATTTCCACCCTCTGTCCCCTATGCATGGAGTGTTCTCCTTTCTTATCTCTGCCTCCTGGCTTCCTTCAAGTCCTAGTTAAAATCCTACCTTCTATAGGAAGCCTTTGTCAGTCTCTTTTAATTCTAGAGTCTTCCACTCTGTTGATTATTTCCTATTTATTCCGAATATAGCTTTTTTATACTTGGTTGTTTGTATCTTGTTTCCCCATTAGACTGTGAGCTCCTTGACAACAGGGACCATCTTTTGCCTTTTTTTAAAATTCCCCGCACTTAGCATAGTGTCTGACATATGGGAGGTACTTCATAAATGTTTATGGAAAATTCTCTCAGGGTATAGATTCAATAAATTTTCATTTATACATCCCTGGTGCTTAATATACTACCTGGTGCTTTGTTATACTACCTTGCCCACTATGTTTAGCTGTTAAATAATTTTTTAAAATAAATATTTGTTGAATTGAATTGAATAGGAATTCTGGCATACTGTGAATTAGTGAAGCAGATATATTTTGGTTATTTATTATTTTTACACATTTTTATATATCAACATTTCAAATGTGTTAGCTCAGAATATGAAGCAAGCCTCATGTGTTGAGATAAGCATCCCTAGTGAACGAGGGACAGCCATGCAAGACTCTGTAGCATGTTCATATTATTTTGTTATTAGAAGTTTTATACAGGAAGAAGGAAGTAATCATTTTTAAGCATCTACTATGTCCCACACACTGTGCTAGGCACTTTTACAAATATAATCTCATTGATCCTTTTCACAATCACATGAGATAGGTTATATAATTTTCCCCCTTTTGTAGTTGAGGAAATGGAGGCAGACAAAAGTTGTGACTTGCCCAAGGTCACATAGCTAGTAAATATCTGAGGCCACATTTGAACCCAGGTCTTCCTGATTCCATTTCTAGCACTGTATCCAGTGTACAATCTGGTCTTTTAAAACAAATTTTTTCCCCTGGGTGTCTGTCCTATCAAGGTCAAACTCCACAGAATTATATCACTCAGAAAAACACTACTGGCTTTTTGACAATTTAGTTAATGTGATCTGGAAAGGATTCCTTGTACATTTTTAGGCACTATCTAAAGCAGTTACAGACCCCTTTGATGAGCCATATTATTTAGTGTTCCAATGAAATAAAATACCATAAATTGCACCACAAAAGTCATTACAGAATTCCTAAGGATCATCCAGGAGTCAGCAATTCAATGCTGAGAGGTCACTTGTTTTGAGACAGGGCTGCTGTTCTATCAGGTGTTCTCTGAAGATGAAGTGTGAACTGGGATTGGTGAGCTTTGAGTCATTATAGTTCTTAAGGCTCTTTTAAAGATAAGAAACATACATTAAATTCCATTGAGTTGGCCATGTTCCATAGCTAATAATTACATTCTTCTTTCCTAAGTTTATATGAATGTCTGTGTACAGCCAGCAGCTCATTACCAAAGCTTTAGGGTCACACAGACCAAGTTCAATCTTGAGGTTTCTCCACAGTACACAATAATAATCTATTGGTTCAAATACACAGTCCTCTGTTTGGCATTTAAAGCTCTTAATGACCTAGCCCCTTCCTAATTTCTAGCCTCCTCACACTTTACTTCCCTCCATATTCTCCATGATCCAGCTACACTGGCATACTTGCTGTTCCATGCATACAACATTCCAACTCCCGTTCTGTTTCTTTGCATCGACTGTCCCCCATGCTTGGAATGCTTTCCCTTCTTTGTGCCACCTCTTAGTTTCTTTGGTTCACTTTCTGAAGGAGGCTTTCCTAGTCAGTTCCCCCAAAGGCTAGCGCTTTTCCTTCTGAGAATACTTCTTATCTGCCCTGAATATATCTTTCATGAGCCTAGTTGTTTAAATGTTATCTCTCCCAATAGAATATGAATTCTTTGAGGGCTATTTTTACCTTTGAATCCTCAGGCCTAGTGCAAGGCAAATAGAAAACACTTAGCAATGCTTTTTAGCCCATTTTGCCCCAACCAGAAATCTCCAGGGGAATATAGGAATTTGATTTGTTTCTAGCTCTCCCCTAGTGATGATATCCAATTTTCTAGCAGATATCCTCTAACTTGTTTAGTTGTTTTTCAGTTGTGTTTGACACTTCATGGTCCCATTTAGGGTTTTCTTGGTAGAGATACTGGAATGGTTTGATATTTTCTTCTCCAGCTCATTTTAGAGATGAGAAAACTGAGGCAAACAGGGTTAAATGACTTGCCCAGGGTCACATGACTAAGTATCTGAGGCCAAATACAAACTCAGGGAGATGATTCTTCCAGACTCCAGGCTGGGCACTCTATCCATAGCATCTCCTAGCTGTCCCTAATGTCTAATTTATCTAACCCTTTTTCTCATGATCTTCAAACTCTATGAGGATAATTACAGAAAATAAAGCTATAGCCTCTTGTCACTCATTGATAATTTTTTAAACAAGGAACTTTTGGTTCAGGACTTCTTTAGCAACCCATATTCATAAGGATGATTTCCTATATGGCAACCCTGCGCATCTGCTTTCATAAATTCACTAAGAGAGCATTGACATCTTTATTTTGTGGGTGAGAACAGGTAATGATTCCTGAGAACCCACTGTTTTGTTTTTTTTAGATGCATCATCTTCCCTGGTCTTCATCCCTTCATAGCTTATGTTAGGATGTGGCCGAAGAGACATTTTGTACAAATAGCACTTGGATGTAGACTCATTCTTTTGATTAATTTTATTTTAAAACTGTTTTTGTAATTCCATTTTCCCCCTATAACAGACTTGTGGTGAGTTAGTCACAGTGTCAGAAATAGAAAAGTAGTGCTGAATTTAGTATGTCCTTTATTAAGTGACACCAATCATTCCAAACCCCAGCCCACTGTTACATCAATTAAAATCACTGTCTAAATCCATAAAATTTAGAACCAAAATTGAGACCCTTTTAATGAAAATACCCATAATTTCTAATTTACTAAACAACTTGTACCATACAGTTCTTTTATTAATAGCTCATGTCTTCAGACATGCAAAGGTAATATTTACCCACTTTAGAATCCCTGAGGAGACTGAATCATCTAGAGACCATATTACAGCATAAAAGTCCATAACAACAACAAAGTAGAGAGAGAGAATTTTACTAAGTATCAAAACCAGAAGAGATCTTAATATCATCTCTAATGCAACCATCTCAATTTTCTAATAAATGAATCTGAGGCCCAGAGGGGTAAAGTAAACTGAAGAGCTAAAATTTGAACCTATGTCTTCCAATTCCAAATGTACCTCAGTGCTTGGAAATTTAATGGTCTTGTTGGTTCTCAATACTAAAGAAATACTGACCTCTCAAAATTCCAGTTGAATTCTGGCATTTGGAAGGGAGAGGTATTGTGGCATAGTGGGAAGAATTTATTTGATCTGGAGTCAGGTTCTGGGCTGGAATTCCAATTCTATTACTTTGTTACATGAGCGACTTTAGGCAAATCACTTAATCTCTCTAGGCCTCAGTTTCTGGAAATGTATTGGTGTCAGAGTAGATAGTCTCCCAGTTCTCTTCTATGTCTAAATGTACCATCAAAGTTATATTATAACATTAGAAAGTACATGTTTTAGCTAGAATTGGGCATGTATTCATAAAAAAGAATAAATGGGTGTTCTGGGAAAAAGAAAAAGCTGAGATGAGTTGGAAAGCATAACCTTTTCACCACAAATGCAGGAGGGAACAACTATAGACAGAAATGTATCTGTAGACTCTCCCCACAAACTTTTGAATTTCTTTTATGAAACTTGCATTTTCTTCCTCGATTTCTAGAGAAGGCACCACTCTGATTTCATGGGGAGGGGGGGGTAAAGTTGGGTTCGCATTCAAAAAGGTTGACATGCTTCAAATGTCACAGTACCTGGGGAGTGAGGAAATGGAACATACAGTTTAGGGGGGATTTTGGTGATGCTCTAAATCTCAGTTGGGCCACTTCCCACTGCACAACAAGGTTGAATGAGAGGCTACTTCATTCCAGTGACTTCAGAAAGACTCTTCCTTCTCTCTAGTACAGAGACAAGATCCTGCTGTGTTTGCTGGAGCCCTTCTTGTCAGGGATGACAGTAAAATGGCAAGCCAAAGCTACATGCAAAGTGTTTTCAGGTTCCTCTGGCAACCTGCTTGGCTGTGTTACAGAAAAGACATTGGGTACAGTCAAAATCAAGGCAAACGATATACAGCTGTAATGATGGGTGCTTCATCAGCAGCAGGCCTGTATGCCAATCATAATGCCATTAATGCAGCTCAGCACTGAGAGACTTTTCTCAGCATCCAGAACAGTGATGCCTCAAAGGAAATATACTGGGTATTATATGTAATCACAAGAAGAGGATCTTTTGTTTATGCACCATCTTTCTGCAAATAGATTTAAGTCTTTTATTAGAATCTCCTATTATACATGTTGTACATATATGACTGAATATAGTATATACAAACATACATGTAGATATATACATATATGTAGATGTACACACACACACATATATATACACACAAATATGTTGTTTTGGTTGGTCTTTCTTTTTTGAAGAGGACTAATGACATCACAGGGTAACTTATGAATGAGATTTAAATGAGTCAGAGTTGCACAAAGTCGTCAGCTTCTCTCTCTCTTAGAGTCCAGTGGCAAGACAAAAGTTGGTATGATTGGTGATGGCCTGAGGTGCAGTGGATGACCTTGACATTTTCAATGTCTGACCAAGCTCTAAGCCTTCCATAGTGCCTGCTTCAGCTACCCTTTATTGGCGTTGGGACAAATTGTTCTCATCTGTCCATTCTGCTGGGGGAAGTCTTCACATGTTTGGGATAGACACCCCCCCCAACTCCTGTTGGTTACCCTCAACCTAGTTTAGCCTGTCAGCTGAGACAGTTTTACCAGGGTTTGGCTACAGCTTCTAGGAGCCACTGGTGACAGGTAGACACCAAAGGTAGATGAATGAATAACCTTGAAAAGGGCTCATCAGCCGTCACACCAGAGCTACTACTCCCCCCGAACAATTTATATACCCTAACAACAACAACCACCATTTGTGTGTATGTGTACATATGTATATATATGTGTATGTGTGTGTGTACATATATATATATATATATATAGTATATATATAAAATGTATATACATGTGGAGACGAGGGGGGGAGTAAGACTGTATATGTGTACAACAGCACTGTTATAGAGCTGGCTTCAGAGTAAGGAGGGCCTGGGTTTAAGACCTGACTCTCATACATACTGGCTCTGTGACGCTTAACTTCTCAATGCCACAAGCAACTCTCTAATTGTGGAACAATTGCCAATCTGTATAGGTAGAGAGTATTTTCTCACCAAGAATCTCTCATACTCAATGAAATCAGAGTTCTGGATGAAATATATTTTCTTTTCTTTTAAGGTAAGAAGAAACCTGCATTATTTTCATATTTCAAATCATGGACAGAAATACAAAGTGGTAAAATGGCTTGCCTGAGGTAACAAACTTGGTGATAGGTGAACTAGTATGATTTTATAGGATCACAGATTACAATCAGTCAATAAAAATTTATTAAATACTTACTATGTGCCAGGCACTGTACTAAACCCTGGGACAATTACAATAACAACTTTAGCTCATGGTAACATATGCTTCAAAGTTTACATTCATTTTCTCTTTTAATGCTCACAACAACCCTTTGAGGTTGGTATTGCAGGAATCATTAGCCATTTAATCAGTGAGTAGATTGATGGCCAGAGTGATTAAGTGATTTATTTAAGTTAAATAAAGAATAAATAGCAGAGCTGTTATTCTTACCAGGGTCTCTTATTTCAAATCCAGCTTACTTTCCATTTTACCATGCCACACCTTCACATTAAGGTTTTAATACAGTTGTCATAAGAATGAGTTAAATAGCAGAATCATTCAGTTTTGGAGTTGGAAAGGATCTCAACAATTATCTCATCCAAACCCAGACCTGCTGACTAATGACCAAAGCTTTTTTCTTGTAGAAATTGAATTCTGAGGCTGAAGATTATGTCATTGACTGATGAAACCATGGATTCTCCACTTTTTTTGCCAGTGTGTTCAAGCCATATGAAACAGTATTTTCCCTTCTTTGATAGACTTCAGTCAAGGGAATTCAAAAAAATTGACACTCGGCTTTTCCTTTAGTATTAATGCAGACTTTGGCAAAGCATTAAATATGGAAATGCCATATCAACCTTTAAAACCATTTATTAATAAATTTATCTTTTTCAAAACACATTTTGTATATTTTTTATACCATTCAAAATTTCCCCTCTATTCCTCTCCCTCTGTCTTTCAATAGAATAAAAAAATATTTTAAAAGAAAAGAAGAGAAAAAAAATCAGCAAAATCAATCAATATATTGAAAAAAATCTGAAAATATATGCAGTGTTGCACATCTGTGGATCTTCCACCTCTTCAAAGAAGTGGGAAGAGGTATCTTCTTTATCTCTTCTTTGGGGCCATCCTTGTTCTCTGTAATTTTGCAACATTCATTTTTGATTGTTTTTTGCTGATTTTTCTTCAAGTCAGCAAGCATTTACTAAGTGCTAAGTACTATATACTACTACTAAGTACTGTACGTGCCAGGCAGTGAGTATTTGTATTGTCTTAGTCATTGTATACGCTGTTTTTTCTTGGCTCTGATTATTTCACTCTGCATCAGTTCATGGTAAGTCTTTTCATACTTTTCTGTATTCATATTCATAGTATTCATTTTAAAAGCATATTAATATTCTATTACATTAATGTACTATGATTATTTTTGAGCCATTCCTCAATCTATATACATCTATTTTGTTCCAAAATTTTTTCTATCACAAAAGTGCTAACTCTACTTATTTTGTCATATTTGAGAACATTTTTAATAATGAATGCCTTGGCATATGTGTCCAGCAGTAGAATCTCTGGGTCAAAGAAAAAGGACATTTTAATCAATTAATTATTATAATTCCTAATTGTTTCCCAAATGGTTGTATCCATTTATAGTTCCTAACCACGTGAGCCTAATGATACCTCATTTTCCTCTTTGTACAAATTCTGTTATGCCTTGAATGCTTCCTGCCTCTATACAACCTCTTAAAATTCCTGGCTTCCTTTAAGATTTAGCTCATATTTTCCCTTCTATGGGAAATTTTAGCTGATTCTCTTTAGAAGTTAGTACTCTCCCCTTCTTCAAATTATCTGGTTTATACTTATCTGTTTCTCTCCTTTACTCTCATCTCTGGTGAAGAGGAAATCCTTCAAGGAGGTCAATACTTTGACATACACTCTTGATCCCATCCCTTCCTGTCTTCTCCAGTAAATTTCTTCCTTGATCATTCCCCCATATCTCAAATATTTAATCTCCCTTTTTCTACTGTATCCTTCCCATCACCTACAAATGTACCCATTTTCCCCTTCCTTAAAAAACTCTCACTAGATCCTACTGTCCCCCCCAAACTATTGTCCTTTGTCTCTTTTCCTTTCTTGACTAAAGCAAAGGTTTTCTATAGCTCTTGTTCAACTTTCTTAATCTCATTTTTCAACTCTTTGCAATCTGGCTTCCAACCTTATCA
The DNA here is from genome assembly GCF_011100635.1 of Trichosurus vulpecula. NCBI lineage: Eukaryota > Metazoa > Chordata > Mammalia > Diprotodontia > Phalangeridae > Trichosurus > Trichosurus vulpecula. The sequence continues at coordinate 248,749,560 of NC_050575.1, forward strand.
CTCATGCAAAATTGTCCTCTCCCAAGTCACCAGCTAACTCCTAATTCAGAAATCTGATTACTCTTTCTCAAGGCTTCATCTTTCTTGACCTCTTTGCAGCATTGAGCACTTGGCCTTCCTCTGTGGATACTCTCTCCTTTTCAAGTTTTCATGACATTATTTTCTCTTGGTTCTCCCCCCTGTCTGAATGTTCATTTTTGGACTATGCTGGATCTTCATCTAGATCCTTCTCCCTGAAGTTTATAGAACTCCAAGGCTCTGCCCTGGTTCTTGTTCTCTATACATTCTGTCTCTCGATGATTAATTTCATCAACTCCAGTGGGTTTACTATACTTATTATTCTCATGACTCTCAAATCTATAAATCCATCACCAGCCTTTCTTCTGAGATCTGGTCATGCATCACCAACTGCTTACCGGGCATTTCTAACTGGATGTCTCATAATATGCCTCAAATGCAATATGTACAAAACTAATCTCATGAACTTCTAACTTTCCTTATTTCTGTCCAGGATTCTACCATCCCTCTATCCTCCCAAGTTTACGAACTTGGTTTCTCTCTACTTACCCCACAATATTCACTCAGTTGCCAAATCTTATCCTTTCTACCATCACAACACCTCTTTCATCAGTAGCCTCTCTATCCACACAGCATTCAATCTTGTTTGGGCCTTCATCATCCCTCATTGCTGTTCTACTGTTACTCAGTAGGACTTTGGTGACAAAGTCCATATCCCTCAGTTCTCTGAAGTTTACAAGGTCCTTATCTGTCTAATAACAAAGTGGAGAGGGACCAAAGTTGAGTCTGAGGCCAGAGCCAGTGCTCTTCCTCTTTTCCCAAATCCCAAACCATTTTTCCTTAGGGGTCTCACTGGAAAGCTTTGTTTCTAAGCTGAAAGATACTCAAATCTCTGATTTCAAGCTAATATTTTGGTTTTGCATGAGCTCCACAGGGCAAAACCAAATTCTTTAACCAATATGAACAGACTTCATTTGCCAAGTTATGTAATGGCTTTGGAGGACTTCTAAAATGATCAAGGAATTTTCATCCAATCAAAAGACTTTGAGTTATTTATTAAAGCACTAGTGGTATTCTCACTTGGTTAAGGCAACAGAGGCAACATCTTATCATTTACTTTGAGTGGGGCAAGGTAATTCAGTTTCTTGACTCAGTGAACCACGGCCCTGAGAAGGTAGTTGAAAATGTAAGAAAGACATCCCTCTCCCTGCCCTAAATTACTAAAGAGCTAAGTAGGATTTGCCACTATGGACTTAGCTAAACAAATAGATTCTATCAGGTTTGATGAGGAGAACAAATACTAAAACCGAGGAGAAATTGTAGGGGTGCAGTTAATTGAGTCAATCAATCCCAACCCACTTGTCTGATACCCGTACTACATGAGGAGCATCTCAAATGAGTTAACTAGTTAAATGTGAGCTAGGTTTTAATAAGACCTGGGCATCCTTGTTGACTCTTCAGAGGCATTACAACTAGATGCAACAGGATATTTGTTTAGATTGATTGAAAGACTCAATCATGCCCTATAGGATCTGTATAAAACTATTGACCTAGGTTGGAATTGAGTATTTGAGTGTTTGGCAGAGAGGGTGAAAGCTGTTTCACCCAATCCTCTGAGAAGGCATCATATAGGCAGGGAAAAGAAAAGACCTGGATCTGGTCTTGCCTTTGGTCTCAGCCACTACCTTTGATCAGAGGAAGATTTGTGAACTTCAGAGGGAGGATTTTGGACTTCTCATCAGCATCCTAGTCCTATCAATGTCCCCAGAACAATTGATGATAGTGTTTTCATTGAGAGCTGAGGACAAACACCACACAGAGGAAAGGCAACATTAGGTCTTGTAGCACCAAGGTGATACTCAAAGTGCCTGAGGTGGTTATGAATATGCTGGCGTCATTCTGAATCATGAAATATAACAGACTCTCTTCATTGAAGGTGAAACTAAAACATTTATTCAAACACCAGAAAGCCAAATTCATCATACAACAAAGAAATTTATACACAGGGGGCACCACTATCCCCAAGACTTCCCTCTGTTAGGGCCTTCCCACAGCAAGGGCAAAATCACTCCCTCTCCCACTCACACTAGCTGCTACTCTATTTGTATCTCTCTCTCTCTCTCTGTTTCTCTCTCTCTGTTTCTCTCTCTCTCTCTCTCTCTCTCTCTCTCTCTCTCTCTCTCTCTCTCTCTCTCTTTCTCTCCCACCTCTGACTGCTCTGTCTCACTTCCTCTCAGTTCTACTCCACCCCTTCCTGCTCCACCTGTTCAGCAAGCTCCTCCCACCACAGACTAATGTGACTCAGACTTCCATATGACTCAAACAGGTCACATGGGCCCATTAATGGGTGGGAAAGATCTTCCCATTGCATTAACAATATATTCACAATACATTCAATACACTAACACTACAGGTCTCTACAAAGAGTCTAAAATAAAAGCTACACTAAAACTAAGAACTTCATAAGTACCCATTCCACAAAGTGGAGAAAAGGACTTCTAGCAACTAGGAGCTGTGAATTACCCTTCTGCCACATGTGCTCTCTAAGCTTGAGCCCACTCTTCCCTAGGCTCTATATATGTTGATGCAAGAGTGTATCACAGAGCTTCTTACTATATCACCTTAGTAAATACTCCCTTCTAAAAGCAAATTTATGGCTAAATAATTTATCTCAACTAATAATAAATGAGGAAGCACATTGGTGGGGACTCAGTTTTTTAAAAATCACCCCTCAGAGCTACTTTTAGAACCCTACAGGTAAGTATAGTAGTAGCTCTGGGAATCCAACTTGCCAGGATCAGTAGGAGTTGGGAGTGTGCTTAGGTTCTGTGCTATATACGCACCAAAAAGTGTCATAGCTGGGACTTCAACTCTGGCTTTCTGACTCCAAGTGCAGCATCATTTTCATTATATTGTACTTACTATTGTGGCACGAATTTGCCTTGGTGACATGTGAAAAAAATTTGGATTTTAAAATATTATATGTATTTTTCAAGTAATATTTACAACTTAGGCTGAATTTGATGAGAATTACAGTGAGAACTTGGTGCTTAGGGCCATATTGCAAACTAGCTATTAAATTGAACCTATACAACTATTCTTTACTTTAAAGTTTCAATAGTTTTCATTTAACCATAGAAACTCATATGTTTGAAAACAAAGCAGAATTTCATTATCTCAATATTTCTTGGGCTAAAATTGCATTCTTGCCTAAGTTCCTAAGTGCTCTAGTGGTAGAAATGGTACTTTTAAGAATATTAGTTATTTTAGGAAAAAAAGCATCACATTCACTGGTTGCATGTAAGAGCACATTCCATATATTTTGTTTACATTTTCCCTATTATTTAAATCACATTAATACACAAATATATTCATATCCATATATACATGCATACATATATATTTCTTGATCCTTGTTACTAAGCCTATTTGATGTCTAAGAAAACTCATCTCAGGGGATAGAGCAGCAAGGAAAATAATTGATGTAACCATTGTTTAATTGTCTTTTCTACTCAATAGCTTAAAAACTCAAATAATGAATGAAAATGTGAAAGCACTTTTGAAACCCAATACAACTGTGACTAAGTACTGTAATTAATTTTTAGTGTTCCACAGTCCTTTTCAAAATGAAGTGTTGGCCAACGAACTGCACTAAATCTATGAATGACTGAAGATTACAGCAATAACTGTGAGCTCTAAGGCCATTATGCAAAGGGAAAAAAAGAATCTATGCCTGACACAATGTTTTGGTTGAAAATTGAAATGCACACATTTGAAAGTATAAGTTATTACTCCCAGAGCAACCATATTATATCCCCTTATACATATTTTCAGCAATGCAAAATATAACAGGTGTAAAGGGGATGTAATGGTTGCTATGGGAACTATAACTTCATTTCTTGACATACGTTCATTTGAATTTTCTGGCTTATCATTGCCTTAAAACAGTTTGTTCACCACAATTTTTGTTTCTTTCATAAAAGATCAATATGGTTAAACTTTTTTTTTTTTGCATCTGGGGGTCATACTTGAATGGCTCTGCAATTTTATTAATGTGTATACAAATCACAATTCACCCATGTCCTCTCAACCTAGGTGATTCTTGTCCTTGTTTTACTATTGTAAACCATATATATGTATATATATATATATATATATATATATATATATATATATATATATATATGTATGTATATGTATATATATATAATCTCTCTCTCTCTCTCTGTGTATATATATATATGTATATATATATATGTATATATATATATATATATCTCACTATGGAATTTCCAAGGATTATTGGGTTCCATGTAAGCCTATCACATGGCTTACACCCCTATCTACTACCTTCTCTATTAGTCAGTCAGTCAATATGCATTTATTAAGCACCTTCTATGTGCCAGGTGCTGTGCAGGGCTAAACTTACACCAGAGAGGAAATCAGAAATCAAATAACTAAGTATGTATTTGGGAAAGATGCACAAAAGTAAAATAGAGGGAAAAATCAAGTAACAGACTAGCTTCCAGCATGCCCACTCCACATTATTTCCCATGTGTATATATACATGCTGGTGGGAAAATGTTCCCAGATAAAAATCTCTGGAAAATTCAAACTCCAAGGCATGAAAAGGTTTTAGGCTTCATTGCCATCTTCAACTGGAGGATTTCTCCTTCTACAATCCTCACAGATCCATCAACTGTACTCTACCATGCTCCTTCTTCCCCCCTCCCAATAGCTCTTTGGTATGGTCCATGAAGTATACTGAGTTTGTCAAACAGCATTAAATTTATGTAAATTAAATTGTCTATTGCATCTTTTGTGATTATCTCAATTACTTGTTTGGTTGTAAATTTTGCCTTTCCCCCAACCATAGTCATGAAGATTATCTTTCCATTATCTTATCTTAAAAATTGATTTGAACTTTTATATCTAGGTTACATATACATTTGGAGCTTAATCTGATTCATGGTGTAAGATGCTGGTTTAAACCTATTTGCTGCTACACTGCTGCTTTTCAGTTTTCCCAGTAGTTCTTGTCATGTAAAGATTCTTTTTCCTTGTGGTTTGTGTCCTTGTATATATACAAATGTTTGTTCGTGTATGACTGTCCAGTTTGAAAAATTTGAATTGTGGTATTATGAGGTTTATAACAATTGGCCTGATTAAAGTTTTGTTAAAGTTTCTAAAAAGACTATTTTTTTTTCAGGGAATTATGCAGCAATGTAAGAAATAATTTAATTACTAAGGATCCAAACTCTGATTACGATCCCTCAAAAGAAAATACTATCTGATAAACATAATATAAAGTACCATAGGTATGGACGTGTGTGGCTTAAATAAGCAAATGAACTTTTAATTTTTCACCTGCCAGATGAAAACTATATGGGTTGAGCATTTTTTTCACTCTGTTCCCATGGAAACATGTCTGAGAGTGAGAGAGCCAGCTAAAGCTATTAAAATTCTGACAATATTCTTTTCACTTACCTCTGTTTACTCTTTGGCTTTCATCATTTTTTTTGTGGGAATCCAAGAGAGTTAGATTTTGGTTGAGAGGCATCATTGGCTTCATTTCTTCAGGTTTGAAAAGCTGAGAGAAAAGGGGAAAAAGATATTTCAGGTTTTTCCATTTGGAAAGGGAAATTTACAAGAATACATCCTTCAAAAATTAAAGCTATCTTCCTAACATTTCAATAGTTATTCTCTTAAAGTAAATTGTTTTGTACAATTAACCTCTACTCTGTATAGCACTGCAGAGGTGAGACCTGCATTTGAGTTCCACCTTTATTCTTGGCCAGTCATTTTACATTTCTGTGTCAGTTTTCTCATCTAGTAAGAAGGGATAATAACACCTGTGTATACAAGGGTTGTAATGAAAGTGCTTTGTAAACCTTAAAGAATTACAGCAATGTGAGATCATTGTTATTATTTTTACTCAGTCTTTATTTGGGGAGGGGTAAGGTTTCAATGAATAATAAAACATTTCAGCATGGTACTTTTTAACATGGAAGAATGGTATTCCTTGTTTTTAAAGAAAAACTAGATATGAGGTAGGAATTTTCCCTGGACAACATTCTGGCATTGGTGGGCAGGAATGATTTGTTGGGAGACCACCAACAGATGTAAGTGATGCAGTAGGAAAAGAACATGGATTTGAATTTCGTATTTACTATTTAATACTTCTGCGTCTTTGACCAAGTCTACTAATTTCTCTGGCTCTCAGTTTTATCACCTGCAAATTGAAGGGAGTATACTAGATGACCTCTGAGCCCCTTTCCACTTCTAAGTCTATGACCTCCTAATGACGTGATAGAAGTGATAGAATGTCTCTCTCTTTCATTTAACACCAGAAATTTATACTTACATACAGTGAGAGTGTGTGATTGTGGTAGTGTGCATTCTTTCTCCACTGATGCTGAAAACAACCTGTCCACATCTTTTTTTTTTTTTTTGCCAAGGGAAAAGATAAAGTTTATTAGGGATTCACCACAACGGGCTGTCTTAAGAAATCCCCCCCCTTTGTGACGCCTTTTTCCACAAGTGGGCCAGATTCAACCTACTGAATTAGATTGAATCTGAGCACCTTCATGGAGGCAAGATGGAGATTATATACACAAAGATTGTAGGAGGGATTGAGGGGTGGTCTGGGGTGACTAGAGGAGGGGTTTAGGGAGGGTCTTGAGGGGAAGTCCAAGGAGGGCAAGGTGAGGTAATGGGATTAAGGGTGGGAAGTAGCTGAACAACAAAGGGCGAGGCTAGGTAGAGATTTGGGCCTAATCATAATGTGAGGCTTGTGGCCTTAGGGGAAGGCCAGATCCAGTTGGAAGATTCAAGGACAGTTCGAGGGGGCTCCCAGAGACTGTATTCCAGGTTCAAGGGGGTTCCCAGAGACTGTGCCCTCATCATTCCTCCTTCAAACAAATAGGACCCAAATTCTTTTGGGGTCAGGGACGAAGATCTCAGCTTCTGAAACTGCTTCCTGCTGGCAAGGGGTGTAGATCTGTTCCCAGCTCGATGGGTCCAGTTCAAGGGGTCTCGATGGGTCCAGTTCAAGGGGTACAAGGTCTGAGCGGTCATCTGGAAGTTGATGGCTTGGAGCCTGGAGGACACAAACCTGGCAAGGAGGTTAAGCAAACAAAACAGACAGCACAGGAGTACAGAGAAAGGACAATATCCCTGGTGGGAATTAAAGATGACTACCTAGCTCCCCTAATCACTTGTTCCGTGTACCACACTGCTTCGGGGTTCACGAGTGTGTAGCACATCCAAATTAGGTCGGGGGTGTCTAAGAGCAAGGTTTGATATGTGGTGAGCCTGTGGTTAGCCAGCCACTGGTGGCCATCTGCTTCTAGGATGCTCTGAACTTGATGGGTAGTCAGAGCTCCTAAGGGCTAGTCTGCTAGAGGTTTAGAAGCTTCCTCAATTAGAGTGGCTGTAGCAGCTACGGCTCTGAGGCATGCAGGCCATCCAGTAGCCACAGAGTCTAACTGCTTTGAAAAATAGGCAACAGGTCTGGGGTCAGGTCCTAAAGCCTGGGTTAGAACTCCCAAGACCTGTCCTCTGTTTTCATCAACATAGAGAGTGAAAGGTTTTTCTAGATTGGGTAGAGCTAATGCTGGAGTGGTGGTCAGTTTAGTTTTCAAAGTCCCAAAAGCTTGTGCTGGGTAGGGGCCCCACTCTAGAGGGAGTGAGTCAGGGTCTTGAGTGGCAATTAACAGTTGCAGTCCCTCCCAAGCCTTGGGCTTAATTGGATATTGAAGGCTATGGAGGGGAACTATGGCTGGGGTGGCAGAAGTAGCTTGCCCAGGAATTCCCTGATCCCAAACAATTGGCTCAACCATCTCCCACACCTCTGAGGGAACATGGGGAGGTCTGGTAAAGAGGGAAAAGGGAGTTAAGAGGTTTAACTATAGAAAATTGGCTTCCCAATTTCACCATCAGGTCCCTTCCCAAGGGGGCAGGGCCAGAGAAGGAGTGTTCGGACAACAGATCCTTGATGCCCATGACCTGATGGGTCGAGGGGCATGTGGGGCCAGAGCCACTAGTTAAAGCAAGAGAACATAGCCGTGATAAAGTGGGTAACCTTACCTTCTGCCTCGATTTTGCCCAGGGCTCCGGGAGAGAGGTGGAGAAAGTGGGAGCACAGCCAAGCCCCAGGCTTTCCTCTCCTTCCGAGTCTTGAGAAGACTGGAGGACAGGGTACTGGGAGGAGGCTCTACCACTTTTCCAGCCTCGGGGACACCTCCAATGTCCCTTCTGGTTACATGCTGGGCATGGTCCTAGAGACCTGGATCCTGGAGGCTTCTTCCAGGGGGGCGCCCTAGAGGGGCACTCCTTAGACCAGTGACCCTTCTTTGGCATCGAAAGCAGGTTTCCCCACTGCCCAAGCCAATGGGCTTCCAAGGGGGCTCCCTGGAGGGGCGCTCCTTGGGTCTTTTCCTGGCCATGGCAACAGCCAAGAATTGAGCGTGTTCTCTGTCTCTAGCTCTTTCCCTGCGTTTCCTTTCCTCTGCTGCAACCAGGTCTCTATTGTTGAAAACTCCAAAGGCCGTCTCCAGCAATTGGACCAGAGGTGTTTGGGGTCCCATTGCCAATTTCTGCAGTTTCCTCCTAATATCTGGGGCAGACTGATTAATGAAATACAAGTTAAGTATTGCCGCCCCTTCCCAAATTCTCTCCCCTCTTCCCTTCCCACCCACCCTCCCTAAGCAACTTAGGCCACATGTGTATCGTTATGTATCATCCTTCCACACTACTCATGTTGTGAAAGACTAACTTCATTTTGCTCCTTCCCAACCCATCCCGCTTTATTGAATTTTCTCCCTTGACCCTATCCCCTTTCCAAAGTGTTTGTTTTGATTACCTCCACCCCCATCTGCCCTCCCCTCCCTCATCCTCCCCCCCTTTTATTTTTTATCTTCCTCCCTCTTCTTTCCTGTGGGGTAAGATACCCAACAGAGTATGTATGGTATTCCCTCCTCAGGCCAAATCTGATGAGAGCAAGGTTCACTCATTCCCCCCTCACCTGCCCTCTCCCCTCCTCCCACAGAACTGCTTCCTCTTTCCACCTTTATGCGAGATAATCCATCCCATTCTATCTCTCCCTATCTCCCTCTCTCAGTATGTTGCTCTCTCATCCCTTAATTTCATTTTATTTCTTTTAGATATCTTCCCTTCATCTTCAACTCACCCTGTGTCTGCTCTCTCTCTTTTACATATATATATATATATACACATACACACATATATATACATACATACATATACACATACATACATACATACATACATACACATTCACCTATATATATATATATACATATATACACACATAAACATATATATATGCATATTCCCTTCAGCTACCCTAATACTGAGGTCTCATGAATCATACATGTCATCTTTCCATGTAGGAATGTAAACAAAACAGTTCAACTTTAGTAAGTTCCTTGCAATTTCTGTTTCTTGATTACCTTTTCATGCTTCTCTTGATTCTTGTGTTTGAAAGTCAAATTTTCTATTCAGTTCTGGTCTTTTCACTGAGAAAACTTGAAAGTCCTCTATTTTATTGAAAATCCATATTTTGCCTTGGAGCATGATACTCAGTTTTGCTGGGTAGGTGATTCTAGGTTTTAATCCTAGCTCTATTGACCTCTGGAATATCGTATTCTAAGCCCTTCGATCTCTTAATGTAGAAGCTGCCAGATCTTGGGTTATTCTGATTGGGTTTCCACAATACTCAAATTGTTTCTTTCTGGCTGCTTGCAGTATTTTCTCCTTGATCTGGGAGCTCTGGAATTTGGCGACAATATTCCTAGGAGATTTCTTTTTTGGATCTATTTGAGGAGGCAATTGATGGATTCTTTTAATTTCTATTTTGCCCTGTGGCTCTAGAATACCAGGGCAGTTCTCCTTGATAGTTTCTTGAAAGATGGTATCTAGGCTCTTTTTTTGATCATGGCTTTCAGGTAGTCCAATCATTTTTAAATTATCTCTCCTGGATCTATTTTCCAGGTCAGTGGTTTTTCCAATGAGATATTTCACATTGTCTTCCATTTTTTCATTCCTTTGGTTCTGTTTTATAATATCCTGATTTCTCATCAAGTCACTAGCTTCCACTTGCTCCAATCTAATTTTTAAAGTAGTATTTTCTTCAGTGGTCTTTTGGACCTCCTTTTCCATTTGGCTAATTCTGCCTTTCAAGGCATTCTTCTCCTCATTGGCTTTTTGTAGCTCTTTTGCCATTTGAGTTAGTCTATTTTTTAAGGTGTTGTTTTCTTCAGTGTATTTTTCAGTATTTTTTTGGGTCTCCTTTAGCAAGTCATTGACTTGTTTTTCATGGTTATCTCGCATCCTTCTCATTTCTCTTCCCAATTTTTCCTCTACTTCTCTAACTTGCTTTTCCAAATCCTTTTTGAGCTCTTCCATGGCCTGGGACCAGTTCATGTTTTTCTTGGAGGCTTTTGTTGTAGGCTCTATGACTTTGTTGTCTTCTTTAGGTTGTATGTTTTGGTCTTCTTTGTCACCAAAGAAAGAATCCAAAGTCTGAGACTGAATCTGGGTGTGCTTTCGCTGCCTGGCCATATTCCCAACCAACTAACTTGACCCTTGAGTTTTTCAGTGGGGTATGACTGCTTGTAGACTAACGAGTTCTATGTTCCACGTTTGGGGGGGAGGTGCCAGCTCTGTCACACCAGCACTCCTCCTTCCCCAAGAACCCCCAGCCCGGCCTGGGCTTAGATCTTTAGCAGGCTGTGCACTCCTGCTCTTATCCGCCACTTAATTCCTCCCACCAGGTGGGCCTGGGGCCAGAAGTAACAGCAACTGTAGCTGCCCCACCTCCGCTGCCCCTGGGGCTGGAAGCCGAACCTCGAACTCCTTCCACTCCAGCAGCTTTTCCCACTAACCTTCTCTGCAGTCTTTGGTGTTTGTGGGTTGAGGAGTCTGGTAACTGCAGCAGCTCACATAATCAGCCGCCGACTCCAAGTTTGGTTGTTCTGCGCTGCTCAGGCTGGGCTCTGCTCCACTCCGTTCCCAGCTCCCAGCTCCGTGTGGGATAGACCTCACCCAGAGACCATCCAGGCTGTCGTGGGCTGGAGCCCTGCTTCCCTCTGCTGTTCTGTGGGTTCTGCCATTCTAGAATTGGTTCAGAGCCATTTTTTATAGGTTTTTGGAGGGACTCGGTACGGAGCTCACAGTAGTCCCTGCTTACCAGCTGCCATCTTGGCTCCGCCCCACCTGTCCACATCTTAGTAAAACTTTGCAAGCATTGACTAAAAACTTCATCACCTTAAAGCCAACCTCGAAATTTATGGGAACATGTCCTTCAAAAATTCAAACAGGATGAACCCGTTGGAACTTAGCTAAGCTGTTTCTCACATAATTGACATATGTTTCATCCCTTGGACCTGTACTTGAACTTTTTCCAACTTTAAGAGGGACCTGCCAGATTTTGAGCTCCATTGGCATCCTCTTTGCGAATCCAGGGTCATCACTGTGCTATGATGTGTCATCAGAGCAGTACTTTATAAAAATTCCTATCCTTCACCTCAGCTTAATGGAGATAGGGAGGAAAGCAACCTTTTCACTTTTGTTCCAACTATATACTTTCTTCTTTTAATATTTTTTCCATATGATATCTTCCCCCTTTATTATCATAAGGGTAGGAGAAAATGTGGCTCAGTGTAAAGATTGTTGGTTTTGGATTCTGAGAATCTGAACTTAAACCCTGACTCAGCTACTTGCCATCTATGTGACTTTATATGTCTTTTGACCTCAATAGACCTCAGTTTCTTCACCAATAAAATCAAGGGATTGGACTAAAAGACTTCTAAGGTCCATTGCAGCTCTGGATTGATAATTCTATGAATTTTTTTATTGAAAAAATTAATATCTTTTTTATAATAATAAGTGCTAACATTTTTATAGCGTCTTAAGGTTTTCAAAGTGGTTTGCATATATTGTATTTAATTTCATCCTTAAAACAACTTTGTTTTTTGGATCAGGACTAGGCCTATGATTTCTTTTTTTTTTAACATTTGGTTTTAGAACTTTGAGTTCCAAATTCTCTCCCTTCTTCCCTCCCTACTCACCCTCCTTGAGGAGGCAAGCAATTCAACATAGGCCACACATGTATCGTTATGCAAAACACTTCCATAATAGTCATGTTGTAAAAGACTAACTGTATTTCCCTCCATCCTATCCTGTCCCTCTTTATTCAATTTTCTCCTTTGACCATATCCCTTTTCAAAAGTATTTGCTTTTGACCACTGTTTCCCCGATCTGGCCTCACTTCTACCATTCCCTACCCCCATTCTCTTACCCCCTACTTTCTGTAGGGTAAGATACCCAATCGAGTGTGTATGTTATTCCCTCCTTAAGCCAAATTTGATGAGAGCAACATTCACTCATTCCCTTTCACCTACCTCCTTGTCCCTTCCATCACAACAGCTTTTTCTTGCCACTTTTATGTGAGATAATTTACCCCATTCTATCTCTCCCTTTCTCCTTCTCCCAATATATTCCTCTGTCACCTCTTAATTTTATTTTTTAGATATCATCCTTTCATATTCAACTTACCCTGTGCCCTCTGTCTATACATATGTATATTCTCTTCAACTACCCTAATACTGAGAAAGGTCTCATGAGTTACAGATATCATCTTTCCATGTAGGAATGTAAACAAAACAGTTCAACTTTAGTAAGTTCCTTATGATTTCTCTTTCCTGTTTACCTTTTCATGCTTCTCTTGATTCCTGTATTTGAAAGTCAAATTTTTTATTCAGCTCTGGCTTTTTCATCAAGAATGCTTGAAAGTCTTCTATTTCATCAAAAATCCATATTTTGCCCTGAAGTATCATACTCGATTTTTCTAGGTAGGTGATTCTTGGTTTTAATCCTAGCTCCTTTGACCTCCAGAATATCATTTTCCAAGTACTTTTATCCCTTAATGTAGAAGCTGCTAGATCTTGTGTTATCCTGATTGTTTTTCCACAATACTCAAATTATTTCTTTCTGGCTGCTTGCAATATTTTCTCCTTGACCTGGGAACTCTGAAATTTGGCTACAATATTCCTAGGAGTTTTTTGGGGGGTGATCTTTTTCCAGAGGCAATAGGTAGATTCTTTCCATTTCTGTTTTACCCTCTGGTTCTAGAATATCAGGTCAGTTTTCCTTGATAATTTCTTGAAAGATGATATCTAGGCTATTTTTTTGATCATAGCTTTCAGGTAGTCCAATAATTTTTAAATTATCTCTCCTGAATCTATTCTCCAGGTCAGTCATTTTTCCAATGAGGTATTTCACGTTGTGTTCCATTTCATCATTATTTTGGTTCTGTTTTATAATTTCTTGATTTCTCATAAAGTCACTAACTTCCACTTGCTCCATTCTAATTTTTAAGGCAGTATTTTCTTCAGTGGTCTTTTGGACCTCCTTTTCCATTTGTCTAATTCTGCCTTTCAAGGCATTCTTCTCCTCATTTGCTTTTTGGAGCCTTTTTGCCATTTGGGTAGTCTATTTTTAAGGTGTTACTTTCTTCAGTATTTTTTTGGGTCTCCTTTAGCAAGTCATTGACTCATTTTTCATGATTTTCTTGTATCACTCTCATTTCTCTTCCTAATTTTTCCTCTAATTCTCTTACTTGATTTTCCAAATCCTTTTTGAGCTCTTCCATGGCCTGAGACTGATTCCTATTTTTCTTGGAGGCTTTTGATATATGCTCTTTGACTTTGTTGACTTCTTGTGGCTATATGTTTTGATCTTCTTTGTCACCAAAGAAAGATTCTATAGTCTGAGTCCTTTTACATTGCCTGCTCATTTTCTCAGTCAATTACTTGACTTTTGAGCTCTTTGTCAGGATATGACTGCTTTCAAATTGGAGACTGCTATATCCCAAGCTTCAGGGGTTTTCCCTTGCTGTTTTCAGAGCTACTTCTATTCTGAAGTGGTATGATACTCCTTTCTTGGCCTGTACTCTGGTCTGTGAGTGCAAACACTCCTTTCTGCTGTGTAACTATCAGGAGACTCCCTCTCCACATCCACCACAAGCTCTGCCACACCAGCACTCCTCTTCCCCCAAGGACTGCCAATGAGGACTGTGACCCAGATCCAAGCAGAGCAAAGCAAGAGAACACTGCCTCAGCACCAGCAAAAAGATCCCTACACTCCTGCTCTGATCAGCCGCCTGATTCCTCCCACCTTCTGTGGGCCTGGAATTCCGGAAGCAGCCCCTGCTGCTGGTGCTGCTTCTGTTGCTGCTGCTGCAGCCACCTCTGCTGCCCTGGGGCCAGAGAGTGCACTTCTCTCACTGAGGTCCAACTGTTTTCCCACTGATCTATCTGCTCAGTTGTTTTTGTTGTTTGTCGGTTGAGAAATCTGGAAACTGACATAGCTCAGTGATTCAGGGCCCTTAGGCCTGCTCTATCAGGTCTACTCTGGCCTGGTCTCTTCCGTCATGGCTCAAGCTGGGCTGTGCTTGGTTCCCAGCCTGGTGCGCTAGACCCTTCCCAGTGACCATCCAAGCTGTCTTGGGCTGGAGACTTGTTTCACTCTGTCATTTCATGGGTTCTGTAGCTCTAGAATTTGTTTAGAGTCATTTTTTACAGGTGTTTGGAGGGATTTGGGGGAGAGCTCAAGCGAGTTCCTGTTTTCATGCCACCATCTTGTCTCCCAGGCCTATGATTTCAATAGCATAAGGAGCTCTCTACAGAAAATTCCCTCTACCAATCTAGGTTGGCACCTTCTCTGCACTTTATAGTCTTAGAGAGACATCTAGACCACTGAAAGATTAAGTGACTTACCCAGAGACACATAGCCAATATATTTCAGAGGCAAGACCTAGGTCTTGAGTTCAAGCTTGACACATCGTAGTAGTAGTAGTAGTAGTATTAGTAGTGGTGGTAGTAGTAGTAGTAGTAGTGGTAGTAGTAGTAGTAGTAGCAGCAGCAGCAGTGGTAGTAATAGTAGTACTACTAGTAGTAATAGCAGCAGTAGTAGTAGTAACAGTATTAGTAGTAGTAGTTTGTGTGCCAGGCACTATGATAAGTGCTTTACAATTATCTCATTCGATAGGAGGTAGGTACTATTATAATCCCCATTTTACAGATGAGAAAACCAAGGCAAACACAGGTTCAATGACTCGCCTAGGGTCACATTTGTACAATAAGTATCTGAGGCTGGATTTGAACTCAGATCTTCCTTTTTCCAAGACTAGAATAATTCACCACATATTCTAGTTGCCCCGCATAGTAGGTGTTTAATAAATACTTTTTGTTCATTCATTTGTTCATTCAAAGGCTATCCATTAAAAGTGGATCCTAGTATACTGCTTCTAAATTCTTGCTCTATGCTTTTTTATGGTGTAAAGGTTATTCTGGGTTTTCAAGGCACATGCCAGTATAACCTGAACTCTGGTAGGTCCTACTCAAGTGGGCCTACTTTAAGTACAAGCCTAGCAATAGGTACTCTATTTGCTACCTTATGATCAGTCCACTGGGTTCCTAACCCTAACACTCCAACTCCTCACTACTTGCTTGGGGAATAATAATCAAATCATTGCTTTAACTTCTGGAAAAGGTATTGTCAATAAATTTCCTTATGGCACCACTCATTATTTTTGTGACTGCCCGAACATAAAACTCCCTTTCCTGGCCACCATTCTTTTATGCGTATTATCTCCTCCTATTAGAAGGTAAACTCTTTGAGGGCAAGAATGGCTTCATTTTTGTATTTATTTCCCTAGAGCCTACCACTGTGCCTGGCACATAGTAGGTGTTTAATAGATGCTTTTTCATCCATTCACTGATGGTGTAGAAAGTTTGCAATCTATGTTGAGAGTATTTGTAGTTATTAATGTGGTAAATTGTTTCACAATACTTAGTAACTAAAACATCCTTGAAACAATATTGGGAGGGAACTAGCTGTAGATATCACAGTGTTGGTTGTTGCTATGCCCAAGATTATAAATCATAAAAAACAAACTCAAGTCCTGTGATTGCATTTTGGCCATGTGGGATGTGGTACTCATGTTTTTGGACTCTGTGTGTGTGGCTGACACTAGGATTTATATTTTGCTCTTCAGTTTCCTCAGGATGTTTTAGCAGTCATAAAACTTAATCACTGTTGTATATCACCTGACAACTCCTTGAATGTCCTCCAGACCCAGGATTCATTCGTATAGTTATGGTATACCAGTGCTGCCACATACCAAACTTCTAAACTGTCCATTTCATGTGCTATAAAATGAGTTACCATGCCCTTTTAATTCTTCTTTTGTCGTATTTCTTGTATCTGTCTGTTTCCTATCCTCACCTACCATCCTGTACCAGGGGATCTAATGTTTTTGAGGAAAGTCTCCCTACTTAGTCACCCTACTTCCATCATTGACACTCTTTTCTCCATTTTGCAGTCAATTGGCAGATTATGGCATGTAATGTAAGGAACACCCGGCTGAGAATCAAGAGATGCAGGCATACATTCCAATTCTGCCAGTAAATTACTGCTTCGAGAAATCTTATAGCAAAACTCTCAATCTCTCTGTGCCTCAGTTTCCTCACCTAGAAAATTAGGGGGTTAGAACTTATTTATAGCAACACATTTTGTGGTAGCAAAAAACCTAGAAACAAAGTGGGCACCCATAATTTGGACAATGATAAACAAATTAAGGTGTAAGGAGTGGTCAATTTAAGGAATTCCAAGGGACATGGAAAGATTCATATAAACAGATGCGGAATGAAGAAAGCATCACAAAAAGAACAATATAATGTGCCTCTTTTATAAGGTTGTCATGACGATCACGTGAGGTGATAGATTTTGGGGAGATTTGATTTCAAAGTGTTCAGAAAAAGGCTAAGTCAACAGAAGAGTAATGAGAAGCTGTCGAGATTGAAGTTCTGAACACATAACCAAAAACAATTCCAGTGAAGGGGAAAAAAGGGAGCTGCCTTTTCACAAGCACTCAGGCAAATGCCCAGGGAACTTATATTTTTAAAAGACATGTCCAGAAAAGGGGTTCTTAACCTTATATTTTGTGTATGTCATGGACTTCTTTGAGAGTCTGGTAAATTTGGGGGACTTGGGAATACTGTTTTGAAATGAATAAAATAAAATATAATATTACAAAAGAAACCAACTATACCGAAATACAGCTATTAAAACGTTATGAACAAAGAGTTCACAGACTCCAGGTTAAGATCCCCTGGAGATGGAAACAAAGACAAGTAAAGAAGGATGAATACAAGCATATGGCTGCCTGGTTCTGCTGAGAAAACTAAAGCAAGGTTAGTGGTCAATGCAGAAGACAACAAAAGGGGCTTTTAAAGAAAAGCTATGTTGAGAAAAACAGGATCAAAGAAGGGATAGAACTGCTACTCAGGGTGAATAGGATGATGGTAATAGATGATTCTGAGAAAGCAGAAATACTTAACTGATTTTGATTCTGTCTTCTCTTCTAAAGGTAATCTTTTTCAGATAGGAAAGGACAAAACAGAAATGGTTAACGGAGCATTTAACAACTTGCATGAGACATCTGGTATTTGAGAGAAACAGAGTTTAAAGGTTCTGATAACTATCAATTCTACAATATTCTATGTTGATGTACTGTTAGATGAACTATATTATTTCAGTTCAAAACAGAAATGTCTTTGCTGATTTAATGTTTGTTACACTCAGCTTTTATAGATGGTTAATATGACATATCCAATTTGAACAAAAATTCTGTCAACTGCAAAACTAATGGAAACATTGTCCATTATACTACCCATGTTCCCCAAGAAGGACTCATTTCTACTCAGAGCTCAAATTTCTTTTTTAAAATAAGCATTTATTAACGTCTTTTGTTTCTTTCATCATTTTACTTTTCCCAGTATCTTACTGTCATCCCCCCTAGAGAGCCATCCCATATAATAAAAAATATTTTTTAAAGATAAAACAAAGGAGGGAAAAATCAATACAACCAGTCAATACATTGAAAAAGTCTGAATACATGTTCTACACCTATGGACCTCCTACCTTCAGGAAGGGGTGGATTGGGGGAGTTCTCTCATATCACTTCATTTGAGTCATGTTAGATATTTAAAAATTTTGCTGCACTCACTTTCGTTTTTACCTTTGTGGTTCCATTTCCTTTGTGGTAGTCATTGTGTATATTGTTTTCCTGGCTCTGCTTATTTCACTTTGCTTCTGTTTATGTGGATCTTTTCATGCTTCTGTATTTGTCACATTCATCATTTCTAATGGAGCTATATTCCATCACATTCATGTACCATAGTTTGATTAGCCATTTCCCAATTGATGGTTATGTACTTACAGCTTAAGTGATAAAAAGGAGAAAAGGCATAGGAGAGAGCCTTCTAACCTTTTGTTAATTTCCCATTACTGGTACTAATAAGCAGGTTTAGAAAGAAATTTGTCTGAAAAAGATTTAGGGGTTTTGAGTAGAAATTGCTACCCACTCTCACTTATTAAGCACCTACTATGTGCCAGCCATTGTTCTGGGCTGGGTATATAAAGAAAATGCAAAAAAAACCCCAACTTTTCTTTGACCTCAAGGAGCTCATAAGCTAATGGGGGAGAAAATATACAAATAAGTGTGTGTTAACAAGATTTATACAGGACAAATTAAAGATAATTTCAGAGGAAAGGCATTAATATTAAGGAAGACTGGAAAATGATTTTTGATGAAGGTAGGATGTTAGCTGAGACTTGAAGGAAGGGGGAGGGAGAGAATTCCAGGCATGACAAACACCAATGAAAATGAGGAGACGGAGTGTCTTGTGCAAGGAAAAATCAAGGAAGCCAGAGTTATTAGATTGTAGAGCACATGGTGGGGAATGAAATATAAGAAGACTGGAAAGACTGGGGTTAGGCTTTAAAATCTACGCAGAGGAATTTATACTTGATCCTGGAGGTAATAAGGCGCCACCGGTGTTTGCTGAATAGTGGAGTGACATGGTCAGAATTGTGTTTTGAGAAGATAACTTTGATGGCTGAAGGGAGGATATGTTGGAGTGGGAAGAGAGTTGAGGAAGGGAACATAACCAAAAGACTATTGTAATAGTATAGGTATAAGATGATGAAGGCTGCACCAAGGTGGTGACAGGGTCAGAGGAGACAAAGCAGTATATGCAGCAGATGTTTCAAAGGGAGAATTGACAGGACTTAGGAACAGATTGGATATGAAAGATGAGAAAGCATGAGGATTAAAAGATGATACTGTTTTGAGGTTCTGGGGAAAAGATAGGAATTCACTTTTGGACATGTTGAGTTTAAGATGTCTCACTTCAAGATGTTCAACGGGCAGTTGGAGATACAAGACTGAAAGTCAGGAGAGCAATTGGGACTGGGTAAACAGATCTGAAAATCATCTGCATAGAGATGACAACTGGATGATGAGATCACCAACTGAAACAGTATAGAGAGTGAAAAGAAGAGTTTTGGAAGATATCCATGGTTAGCAGGCATGGCCTAGATGAAAATCCATGAAAATACTACTGAGGAGGAAGAGTTAGACACATAGGAGGAGAACCAGGAGAGAACAGTGTGTTATGAAAACCTAGAGAGAATAGAATATCAAGGAGAAGAGAAAGGTCTTCAGAGTCAAAGGCTCCAGGAACATAAAAAATGAGGATTGAGAGAAGCTCAATGTAAGTCAACAGCACAATATGGAGGCCAATAAAAGCTAATGCAATTTTTTGCTATATTAAGAGAGGCAAAACTTCTGGGAATAAGGAGTATGTGGTCAGATCATATCTTGAATGTTACATTCAGTCTTGGGTAGTTTAGGAAGGACATTGAGACGAACAGGAGAGTATCTAGAAGAGGCTAGCCAAGAGGTTGATAGGCCTCATTTTTGTCATTGGAGGATAAGTTGGGGAAACTTGGGATGTTTGGTCTGGAGAAGAGAGGGGACAATGATAAATATCTTAATAAAGGACTTAATTAATATTTTCAAGTATTTAAGTAATTGTAATGTGGAAGAGTGATTAGTTTAGTTTTATTTGGCCCCACTGGACAGAACCAAAAACAATGAGTAAAAGTCATAAAGAGGAAAATTTTAAGGAAAAATCTTCCTGACAATTATAACTTTCAAAAGTAGAATGGATTGCTTTGGGAAATAGTGGGTTCTCCTTTACTGGAAGTCTTCAGGCAGAGGCTGGTGGATTAGCTCCTTGAAGAGTGGATCTTTTTTTCAGATATGGGTTAGAGTAGAAAGCTATTGAGGTCCCTTCCAACTCTGGAATTCTGCGATTCTAAACTCACATTTCTATCAGCACTTCTGCTTTTCTCATAATTTTCTCATAATGACCTTGTGAAGAAGTCCAGGTATCATTACCACCATTTTTCAAAGAAAGAAACTGAGGCAAAGTGATCTGCCTAAGGCTATACATGTAGCAAGCATGTGAGCCAGGACAAGAACTCAGGTGTCCTGACTCAAAGTCTATGGCTTTTTCTGCTACACTAAGTCACCTGTACATAACAGCAGAAGAGGTTCCATCCCCACAGCTCTAGTTCCTATTCTCCACCTCTTAGGGGCCTGAGTATTGGTCTTCAATTCCAGAATGCCTGTCCTCCCTTCCTCCCCTGCTCACATAGTTATTTCAGAGTAGACCCTTTCCTCATGCTCGAAGATTCCAAGAACTTGAATTCTTGCCTTCTCATTTAGGTGCCAGAGGGGATATAGTGTAAGTCCCCCAAGTTCAAGCTCTAAAGACCCCCTTTTTCCCTCATGGGAGTGTTACTCATGGTGGTTCAGTTTTAAAGTACTCTTAGTATGGTACTGCATTTCAGCTGTATTATGGAAGATAGAGGCTTTCATGAGCTAGCTGGGGAACCTAATCATTATTTCTATTGGGAAATACCTTCTGTATTCAAAATTGACTTCCATATAGACTTCTGGAAAATAATCTGTGAGCTGTGCTCTGCTTGTACTTGGTTATATAATGGCTTGCATGAGTCACTAATTATAAATCTTGTCTCCTTGACCACATTGAATATTCCTTGAACACAACTATGCTTCAATCCCCCACAGCCCATTAAAGAGTATTAGGTGAATGGTAGATTGGGATACATCACAGATATTGTAGCTTCTAATGAATAGAAGAAGGAAATTAGAGATGCTCTGGAGTCTCTTGTTAGGTTAATTGTAAACTTGGTGTGGTTGCATTTGTTTCTGTTCCTTTCACCTGTTATCTACTAATGTAAAGGGATTAGCTAACTACCTTGCTGTAATATTCCCCAGAAGTTATATCATTGTGGACTCTATGAAAAATAATTGAGCTCACCATCCAGCCTCTTTAACTTTGCTCAGGCTGTTCCCATGCTGGAGATACCTTCCCTCCCACTCTTTCCTCCTTATCCATTAATGCCTTACTCTATTACCACCTCCTCTAGGACTAATCATTTCTGATGCCCCTGGTATGTGGAGACCTCCCTTAAACCTCACAAAATGCTTGCTTTATAACTCTCTAACACACTTATCCCGTAATATCATTAATTAAATTGTCTATTGGCGACAGATTTGGATACACACATATGTACATATATATATATATATATACATATATATATGTATTTTAAAAAATTTTTCACAATGATGAATTTGCAAGTTTGATGAGGTCCACCCCAGTTGATCTCCAGTCTCTTTTTGGTTGTTGGACTTGTTTGCCTAAGAGTAGAATGCATTGTTATGTGAAAACTACTGTCCAGACTATCTCTAAATAATGCTGCCACTAGCAGCATGAACCCTGTGTAATATTTTTGCCTTGTTCTTTGCCAGTCTCATGCTGTTTGAATGGCTGCTGTGAACAAGTGCTATTAGGCAGAAACCTAGTATGCACAGTGCTAATTGAATTTCTACCTCCTTTGGGAAATGGGACAGGTAGATAAATGTTCTGTATGCAGGTCAAAGGGAATCCTCATTCTTAAGGTGGAGGTACTACCTTGGGAGTGAGGGGATGTGGGCCTGGGCTCAGGGAGAAAAATAAGGGAAAGTAGAGGAATTTCACTTATCTCCTAATGAAACAGCATTCTGCCTATCTGAAGGCAATATTTCCATCAGAAAATTGTTTTTCTTTAGCAGAAGAAGGATGTCGGTATGACAATAAAGGAAGACATCAGAAGGCACATTTTTTTGCCTGATAATGATCTGTTCTGTCCTACTTGATCAAAAGGTTAATTCATCTTCTCAACTTTTTTTCCTCTCATGAGTTTTTATTATGTTTTCCAACACATTTTCAGATATAGAATTTCTCTTTCCTGAAATGTAGTTAGCCCCCAGGTAATTCAGCAGTGATATTCCCTGTTGCCTTAAGACTGTCAAGAGTTATGACAGAATGCAATGTTTTCCAATTAAAGCAGTGAGGCTGGGGAATTAAAGCTGATTTTATATTGTGACAGTTTAGACCTTTAGTTGATTGATTCTCACTTATTTTTGTCCTTAACTTAATAATGGTACTTAGTTTTTCTAGAACCAAGGCGAGGTAGGGGTGGGAGACAACAATGAAATGCTCTCAGTGACTTTGAAACTTCCATTGGAGCTCTCTCATCATTCGCTCCACCAGTGTTGATTGCAACTTATTCATACCATCTCATCCTGAATGACTTTCTTCATGCCTTTCTGGAGGCTCTTCCTCAGCAGATCTGTTCAAAGCACTGGAGGTTTTCCTCTGGCTCCTTTAATGTTTTGTGGATTCCAGGGTAACATTTGGACTGTCCATCACTCTCCCTGTAGACATCTTTTTCTTGTCGTACATATCCTTGAAGCTGTACTTTGTGCCCCTTCTCAAATATATGCCATATGTGATCTGCAACCTGCTTACACATACTAAATGTCTTTCATGTTAGATATTCAACAAGTGTGTACTGTGTGCTGGAAGTAAAAAAGACTGTGCTTGGTGCCATAGTAGAGTACTTGTCCTCAAGAATCTTACAATTTATAAGCAGAAGATAAGAAATATGCAATATAAAAAGTTAACAAATTCATGGAAGTCAACAGGTATTTATCAAGTACTTGCTATATACAAAGTGCTCTGAGAGATATACCTATGAATGACATGTCTTGTGCCCCCAGAGTCTCAGAGGAGAGGTAAAATACCTATTTAAAAACATAATGCAAAACAAAATCTAAGTGTAGCAGAGGAGCTACATAGCAGTTGATAGGGTGCTGGATTGGAAACTGGAAGACCTGAGTTCAAATTTGACCTCAGACACTTACTAGCTATGTGACTTTGAGTAAGTCAGTTAACCTTTTTCTGCCTCAGTTTCCTTATCCAGGATAATAATAGCACCTACTTCCCAGGGTTATGTTGAATAAGCACTCTATAAATGCTATTATCATCATTATTATTATAAGAGGGGTACAAACAAGAAAATTATAACAGGACATAGAGCTGGGAATATCTTAAAGATCATTTAGTCCAATTCCCCCATTTTACAGATGAATGAGGCACACTCAGATTATCATAGGATCATAGATAAAGACTTAAAGTACTTAAAGTATTAGCTGTATAAGCCTGGGCAAGTCACTTAACTCTTTGTTTCCCTCAGTTTTCTCATCTGTAAAATGAGCAGGAGAAGAAAATGGCAATCCATGTCAGTGTCTTTGCCAAGAAACCCCAAATGAGATCACAAAGAGACATTACTGAAAACAACTGAACAACTTTTGAATTTAGTTAAGTGACTTGTTCAAGGTCACAAGGTGAGAAAACAGCAGAACTACTCAGGATTTAGACGTAACTCCTTTGCCTCCAAATCCTGTGCTCCTTCCTCTTTTAATCCATGCTTGAGCCTTACAATAACTCTATGAAATAGTGCAAGTATCATTATCATCATTCCACAGATAAGCAATCTAAGACACAGAGGTAGGAAAACTTAGGATTTTCATTCAAACAACAGTGTCTAAGCACCTTCCATGCAATAATAGTAACTACATTGTAGTATTACTGTGGATGACACAAAGTTCAAATGAGACACGGTCACTTTCCTCATGGAAATTATAATCAAGTAGCAGGATAACACACCTTTATGGGTAAATGTAGTACACACAATATTACACAGTACACACACCAGAAAAAGGCAAACAAAGTACTTTATGAGGTCCATGGGGGAAGGTTTTCTCTGACTGGTGGTCAAGGAAGTCTTCACAGAAAACATGGCATTTGAGCTGTGCATGTTTTTGGGGAAAATTAATTGACTTTGACTGGAGCAAAGGGTTTTTGTTTGAAAGGAGTGGGGAATAAGTCTGCAAAGGTAGGTTGGGATAAGATTATGAAACCTTTTCATGGCCAAATAGAACTTCATGTTACCAAGGCAACATAACCTAAGTTTGCTTCTACTCAGGGAGTTTGTTGCATTCTATTGCTCAAATCTTTGGATTGTTTTATACTTTCAAATGATGTTCAAATGAAATATGAAAGTCAATATGCATGAAAAATAGGGAAATAGAAATAACCATAGAGATAAAGAAAGGTATCAGATCTAAGATTCTGCTTCATTTAAACCATGATTAAGATTACTATTAGATCTGGAACAAAAAATATGTAGGTTCTATTGAAAGGTATTAGGTATTTTGGCTTCCACTTCTATGATCAGAAGATAACATTTCCAGTACCAATTGGAGGGAAATTGTTGCCAATATGTTCCACCAATATTTTCTGCAGTATCTTGGAGCTACATGGCAAAGGAAGCTGAATAAAATATGGGTCTTGAAGTCGGGAAAGATGATGGTTCAAATCCTGCCTTTGAATTTATTAGTTTTGTTACCATGGACAAGTCACTTAATTTCTCTAATCCTCAGGCTCTTCTTCTTTAAAATAGGGATAGTAATATCTGAAGTACTTACCTCACTGGGTTATTGTAAGGATCAAATGAAATAATCTATGTAAAGCACTTTGTAAACATTATAGGTCTATATTTGACACTTGAATTGTCTTTGGGAAATTTAAAAGTTCTTTTAATGACTATAAGCTTCTTTTTGAAACAAAGACCCATTAAAAATATCAATTATCTTCCTGGGATACTGTGGGAACCCTGAAGTCACCAGAGAATTGATATTTAGTACCACTCAAAAGGCACTGGAGTGGTGCATGATGGGAGTGATCAGGTTTCAACAGAATATGAACAAAGAATTATGTAGAAGTGGTACAAAATATGTCATCAAAGAAAAGTCTGATCAAAAATGATAGATGGGTTGCATAGTGAAAAAAGAGATAACTGAAGGCTATGTAACATATATACACATACCATTGGAATACCAATATCGGTGTTCTCATAATCTCGAGAGAACATGAAGAAGATACTTAGCACATTGAATAGAATGCCTGCATAAGCTTAATTTGAGGGTGAGGATAAGACTCATGCTTATATACAGATATGAATGGGTTGTAATCTATGTTATAGGAAGTAATGTTGAGACGGCTAAGATCATAATTCCATTTAAGTATTGGATTGTTTTTGGTTCCAACAACTTGAACTTAAAAATGTAGACCAACACCAACCTTATGTGTAGATGGATTAGATGCTGTCTCGTGTAGCATAATAAATTACACCTAGGGGTAGGCTTCTTTGTCTTTAAATCTCTTCTCTAAACTCCCTAAAATCCCACCACTTAATTAAATTAAACAAGTTTCTGCAGAGCACCTACTATATTCAGAATATAATGTAGGTTGCAAGAGAATTGGGATTTCACTCACAAAAACCTAGAGAGATATGCTACCCATTAAAATAGTTTTTCTTTTGAGTCATAGTCACAGTCAATAAGTATTTATTAAGTACCTGCTATGTGTCAGGCACTGTGCTTAGCTCTGGGGATATAAATAGACAATCTCTGTTCTCAAGGAGCTTACAATCTAATTGGGGAAGACAATACACAAAAGGAAGCTAAAAATGGGGTGGTGTATGCCAGAGGGTACCTGGCACGAGGGCATGTTTGTGGAGTTTAAACCAAGCAGATTAGCTAATGGGAAATAATGAATAGCTGGAAAAACTTTTGAGCCTTCTATAAAGGGAGATTTTGGGAAGAGTTTATTGCTCCGTCTTCTAGCTCTCCAGGGCAGCTAGGTGGTGAAGTAGGTAGAGCACTGGACTTGGAATCAGGAAGACATCTTCCTGAGTCCAAATTCGGCCCTAGACATTTATTAGCTGTATGATCCTGGGCAAGTCACTTACCCCTGTTTGCCTCAGTTCCTTATCTGCAAAATGAGCTGGAGAAGGAAATGGCAAACCACTCTGGTATCATTTCCACAAAAACCCTAAATGGGGTCACAAAGAGTTGGACACAACTGAAACGACTGAATAGCTAGGCCTCCCATCAGAGGCTTCCTTTACTGTTTCTCTCTGAGAAAGTGGTGCAGGACTTTTGGTAGAAGAAAGAAAAGTTACAGATCTATCTATGCATGAAGATATAAAGGTTTAACAGTGGAATAATAACTTCCAAAGAGAAATGGAAGATTAAGAAGACAACTCATCCATTTGAAACTCTAAATATCAGGTTTTGATGCCTGTTTTACATCAAGCTAGTAAAGGTCTGTAAATGGGTAACACACAAGATTCAGGCTAAAGATTTTCCTGAATGCAAAAAAGGAAAGACATGATCTAGTTAAGCAATAATTCATAATTGTTTCAATTTATTAAGTAAAGCAATTAGCTGGTACTTAGGAGTATGCATATATTTCAAGTTCATTCTATGTTATTTTTGTATTTAAGTTTTTAAAACAAGGTAGAATCTTCATAGGGAAGGGATCTCTGAGACAACTGTATACAATTCCTTCATTTTTCAGATGAGAAAGCTCAGAGCTACAGAATGTAAATGTTTTTTTTACAAAGCTACGCTGCCAAGTAGTATAGAACCTAGACTAGAGCTCAGGCCCTCCAACTTTCAAATCTAGAGCAATTTCCATAGTGTCACAGTATAATTAGAGATTTATTAATGACTTATTTTAACAGAATTATATTTTTCTAGAAGCATTGCCCCAAGTATCCAAAACCTCCAAAAACTTTATATACTATATATATGTATGTGCCTATATGCCTATATACATACACATACCTGTATACATGCACATACACACACATATAAAACCTTCATTTCATACATATAGTTACCACCCTATTATAGGCCTTGGTTGCATCATGATTATTTAAATAGCTTTCAGATTACTATCCTTGCCTCAAGTGTTTCCTCACTCCAATCAGTCTTCCGCTTAACTACCAAAATGATTTTCCAAAAATTCTGACCATCTCTCTCTCTGTCTCTCATGAACACACACACACACACACACACACACACACACACACACACATACACACACACATGCACACACACACACACACACACACACACACACTCCAATAGCTCTCTGTTACTTCAGGATCAAATACAAAATGCTCTGTCCTCTTTTAAATCACTTTACGATTTTCCTCCTTCCTACCTTTTTAAGTCTCCTTACCCTTTCCTCCCCTTCATGTACTCTACAAGCCAGCTCTCCTGGCCTACTTGTTCCTTGGAGAGGATGCTGTTCGTTGGCTGTCCCAATGCCTGCAATGCTCCTTTTCCTCACCTTTACCTCCTGGCTTCGCTGTCCTCTTTTAAGACATCTCAAATCCCACCACTTTCAAGAGACCCTTTTTCCTTTCCTTACTCCCAACTATTGCCTTTCCTCTGGTGCTGCCTTCTATTTACATTGTATATATTTTACATGTTCCTAGTTTTATGTTGTGTCTCTCATTAGAATGTGCCTGGAGGGTAGGGACTGTGTTTTTGTCTTTATAGCCCAGATACTTGGCACAATTCCTGGCATATTGTAAGTGCTTAATAAATAACTTGGTAATTGTCAAGCTGATTGATTCCACTAAGCTTCCCTATTCTCTAACAATTCATCTTTGGATCTAAGTTGTTTCAGAGGTATCTGACAATAGCCAGTTATTTCATTTGGCTGTTCGTACCTGGATAAGGTTCACACTGAGATCAATTAGGGTGTAGTACTTGTGCTCTATTTATGTATTGGGTCCTGTTGGTCTATAGATCTTTGCTGTACATTGATACTTCAATGTGGCAAATCCACTAAGATTTAGGAAGAAATTTTTATAAAAAAATTAGATGAAATTAGACCATTTTAGTTCTCTCATTCATACATTTATTCATTTAATAGACAAACACTGAGAAGATCGGATTCATAGGGCTCTTTTGCTTGACATCCTGTAACTGACACTAGTTAGGCAGATGATATAGGACTCTCATAAGCGGGCCAGGATCTGAGGCCTAGAGGAGTAGAAAGCTATTTAATGAGTGACTGAATGGTTTGGATACATGGCAATTAGTGAGATGGTACCTAGAACACCACTGGGTTTGGTTTCTTCCATGACATCTTTCAAAAAAGTTGAATTTGCTTTAATATTTAAAGTGTCAAGATACATAAAAATTTCTAGTGGTTTAAATTAGCTCAAAGCCCACCATCTTGAAACCCAATGCTATTCATTAAAAGTTTCCAAAGGAATCTTTCTTTGATTTTAAAAATGGTTTTCAATGAAATTTCAGACATGGGTAGAAGCACAAAGATTTATGGTTATATAGCAAGAGGTCTCTAATTCATAAAACCACTAGTTTTTATTAGGCTAAGCTTTACTAAGTTCACTTGCATGTTTTTTAAGTCTTTTTATCTACCTGATTCCAATACTTATTTTATGTTTTCCTTTTGTACATATATTATCATTTCAGAATGGAGTAGGAAAATCTTTGCTGCTTTTTCTGTTCTTTGCAAAAGGATACATTTTCTATGCAAGGTGTGTTTTTCTTGCCCTCTAGGAATGTGCGTGGAAGACATACTGTCCTTTACCTCAGAATTATATTATGATAAATAGCTTGGTTCCCCAGTGTAAACTCAGTGGCTTCTGTGAAGACCATTGATGAATATCAGTAGATCCATTTTCTAGAAAGGTTGTGCAAGATAATGGCTGGCCTTGCTGGGAAGGTGGCAATGACCAAAGCTGGGGCCAGGAATAGACTAGGTGGTCAGACAACTAGGGAACAGTATAAAGAAATGAGAAACTGTAAGAGAAAAGTGGCTTTTTGTAAATGCACATTTTTTAAATGTCAGAAACTTCACTTTCCATGTCACAAAGGTACTTTGTGTTCAATTGAATCATGTTGCAGTATAGGTTAGAAGCCTCTGTGGACAGCAGTGCTGGGCTATAGTTTCTAAATTGGGAGGGAGCACAGTTTTCAAAAGTGGACACATTGAGGAATTCCTTTATAGTCCCTTATAGCTCTATAGTGTTTCCCAGTTTGCAAAGTAATTTTATGTAGCTTATGTTATTTGATTCCCCATAGCTATCTGGTGAGATGGAAAACATGAATATTATCTTTTTACAGATGAAAAAAATGAGACTCAGAGAGATAAAATCCATTTGCCAAGGATTACATAGATAAGTCACAAAGCTGGGCTTTGAGCCCTAGGTCTTCCTAGGGCTCAGTGTCAGTTCTAAGTTCAGTCTGCTTTCCATGCTCAAGACATCTGCCAAGATTCAGATTAAGCCAATTGGGCTGAGCGCTTAACTCAGTTAAAGACCAGGGTTCTCATTTCTGTCTGGATCAAAGCTACAACTTCTTCCTCCTTGCCACTCTTCTGGGAACATAGTGGCCACAAGCTCCTTTTCTATATTGTGTCTTTCTATAATAATACACTCTCATACTGCAATTAACTAATCAAAAGAATATTTAGTACTTGTATGTCATGTACCATGCTGCATGCAGGTTTCAAATGGGAGGAGGCAAGAAAGCAAAGAGATCCTGTTCTATAGTTGGAGAATGTGCAAGTTTAGATGGAAATAAATGTTTTTATGTTTTTATGGACCAGAAGAGACATTAGGAAGTGGAGAGTGCTTTTAAAGATTTGGAGTTTTGTTATATCTAAGAGGGATTAAATTTACTCTGATTGTCTATCTAAGGGAACAACTAGGGCAAATAGGTGGAAGGTATGGAACAGGGGTGGGGAACCTGAGGCCTCAAGGCCACATGTGGCCCTCTAGGTCCTCAAATGTGACCCTTTGATTCAATCTAAACATCACAGAACAAATCCCCTTAATAATAGAATCCTTTTATTTGTTCTGTCAAGTTTGGATTCAGTCAAAAGGTCTCACTTGAGGCCGAAGGTTCCCCACCCCTGGCATAGAGTCAAATTTTTTTTCAACAGTAGGAAAAACTTCCTAATAATTAGAGCTTTGTGAGCACTTCATTGTTCACTGGGGGGACTTTGAACATATGCTAGATGACCTCAGGGCTTCATGCTTTAGGTAGATTGTATGATTTCTAAAGATTTCCTAAATTTTTTTCTGACTCTAAGATGCTATATTTTTTTGGAAGGACAGTAATCCCTGCCTTCATGGGGTTTCCAGTCTAACAAGGGATATGGTATTAACACCTTTGGAGGACAGTATGATCGAGTGTTAAATGACTTACAAGTGCAGTAGGAATCCAAGGAAAGGAGAATTCATTATGGATAGAAGTAGTTGGATAAATTGTGGAGGAGCTATGACTTGAACTTAGCTTCGAAGGATAGGAGAATAAGAGTTTAATAAACGGTGTTGAATTGAGTTAATTGAATGCACCTGTAGGCACAAGAGAAAGAGATGAAATTAGAAAATAATGTTTGGGAGGATGATTAGGAGGCTGACATGACTAAAACAGCGTATCAAAGAGCCTATAACGTCTATTGGGCCTTCCCTTCCCTAAGTGCCCAAATTTTATGGGCTCTGTTGGGTGGGAACCATAGATCTAACCATAACCATAGACTAAGTTTCTGACTTCAAAACCAACAAAAATCTTGAGTTTGCTGCTGGAGCCTTGGGACTGACTATCTCAGGAATGTGGTTTTGGATTAAAGTAAATACAAGGTCAGTATTCAAACCTCAGCAATGCATTAGAATCTATGCTGAATTTTAAGGATTCCCAAAAGATAATTAAGGGGAAAAGGGTTATTTTATAACTGTCATCATAGACAGAGAACGCTATTTATATTTGCTGATGACATAAAACTGATGATTTGGCTAATATGTAGTGTAATTGAGTCAGGATTCAAAGAGATCTCTATAGACTAGAACAATATGTAGAATCAAACAAGATGAAATTTCACTTGGGTTATACTACATAAGTATAGGGATGCTGGTGTCACTATAGGATATAGTGTACCATAAGTGCAATATGAACCAACAGTGTGACATAGCAGCCCAAATAGTTAAGGTGATCTTAGAATATATTAAGAAAATTAAAGTGATAAAAACAAAAAATGATAACATCTAGAATTTTTATGGTGTTTTGAAGCTTGCAAAGCACTTTACATATATCATCTAATTTGATTTTTTAAGAATGCTGTGAAGTAAATGCTATCATCTCTCTTTCCTATGAGTTAGTCAGACCAAGAGGCAGCTATGTGTCACAGGGGATTGGTGGCTGTGTATGGAGTTGGGAAGTCCTGAATTCAGATCTAGCTTCAGATACTCACTAGCTGTGTGACCCTGAGCAAGTTATTTAACCTTTGCTTCCTCAGCTATATTTCCTCAACTACAAAATGGGGATCATGATAACACCTGCCTCTCAGGATTGTTATGAGTATCAGATGAGATAATATTTATGAAGCCTTTAGCACAGTGCCTAGCAATGAGAGTGCCCTCTAAATGCTATTATTATTATTACTGCATCTTTGGGTATTGTACTTTAGGAAGGACATTCATCGACAAGCTGGATTATATCTAGAGGTGGGTAACCAGGGTCATCGGGGGTCTGGAGACCATGCCATATGGAGATTAGTTGAAGAAACTGAGAAGATAAGATTTGGGAAGGGAGTGGGGAATAGTGGCTGTCTTCCAGTATTTGAAGAGCTACCATGTGAAAGAGAGATTAGACTTGTTTTACTTAATCCAGAGGTCAGATCTAAGAGAAATGGGTATAAGTAGCAGAGAGAAATTTCATCTCACTGTAAGGAAAAACTTCATTAACAGTTAGAGCTATTTAAAAATAAAATGGCATTCCTTGGTGTATAATGAGTTCCCTGTTACTATAGGTATTTATTTAAGTAGAGGTTGGATGAAAATTTATCTGACCTATTGCAGGGGTGCTCATGGAATTGAGAGTTGAAAGGGACCATATAGATCAACTAGTTTAAACCGCCTCATGTTACAGATGAGTAAACAGAGGCCCAAGGGGTGGGGAAGGGATTCATCCAGAGTCACAGGGTATTAACTTGATGAGCTAGGGCTTACACCTAGGTCTTCTGCCCTCAAATCCAGGGCTGTTCTAGACAAGATTTAACTCAGACTCATCTGGTAGTTCGTGCTTGAGATTGAAATGGAATGAGACACGGATGGACCATCTTACACGTAGCACAAAATGGTTGTTTAACAATGGCATGGGAAGGATGTTCAACAAAGACACAACGGTGATTCAGTCGCAACTTCTTGGTCCCTACATTTGCCACAATGGTTGTCATTGTTGTTGTCCATCCTTTGTTCTCGAAGAGGACCAATGACATTATGAAGTTGTATTGGATTTCACTGAGGGAGAGCTACCCAGTGTCATCAGCCTAACTCTCTCCTCCAGTCATCAAAGTCCAGTGGCAAGATAAAAGTCAGCGATAGCTTGGGTTTTGGGGGGTGGCCTTGGCCTTTTTGCCGTGGTGGTGTATCTAGTTAATTAGCGGTTCATGTTAAGCCTAAGGAATTCCCAACTCTATGCTCTAGTAGCCACTTAGATCGCCAGGAAGCTATGTCAATGCTTCAAATCTTAGTTCTTAGGACCAATTCAGTCTTGAAAATGATTTCATTGATTTCAAGGGAAAAACCAGCTAACTTGGGTGAGGAAGAGTTTATTTCTTCTACAAGTGCGTTTTCCATTATACCTCATGGCTTTCTGTTCAGGGATTGGTTAGACTAAGTCACCTTTGATTTCTGTGATTCTGTGACCTTGAGATCCCTTAAATTCCTTCATCTTTTAGACCAGGGATTGAGATGCAGAAAGAAGAAATGAAGTAGTTCTAAAATGGGTACAAGTCAAATTGAATATAGATAATATATGACTTTCTCTCAAGGAGCTGTCAGGGTGGCACCGTGGTATTAATAGAATGCTTGCTAGAGCTACAGTTGGAGTGAAGTGAGACCTGGGTTCAAATCTTCCCTCTGATTCTTATTAGCTCTGAACTCCTAGACATGTTATTGTCTCTCAGGCTCAGTTTCCTCATCTGAAAGATGGAGTTAATAGCATCTGTAGTACTTCATAGATTTGTTGGGAAGATCATATATATATATATTGCACACACACACACACATATAAATGACAGTCATTTTTTGTTGATAAAGACTGAAAACAAAGAAGGATTATCTATGGTCATACATCTGCAATTGTTCCTATGTGTTTTGTGACTATAGATCCACGATCCTAGTGACAGAAACATCTATTAAGCACCTATCATGTGTCAGGCACTATGCAAAACACTGAAGATACAAGGAAAAGCAAATTCCATATTGCCCAGAGAACATTCTTGAATTGAATTTTTTAATACCAATTTGCAATGCTGAAAATTACATAATGTGTTGAAATAACACATTACATTTGTACTGCAATATTGATTAAAAATTAACTTTTTTCCAGCACCAGGAAGAAAGTATATCTTAAGCATTTAGGCTCTTCCAAAGAACTGTTAGAAGCCAAATAATCAAGCAAAATGTATTCTCATAAATATTAATATAACCTATGGTGCTAATGCAAGCTTTCACAGTTTTCTTTTTATTAGGGCAGGAGATGAAGGCAGAATGGGATTAAGTGGCAGCAAGAGACATTTGGATTAGGTATAAGGAAAGACTTCATTATGATGTGATAATTAAATATCAGATTTGGGGGGATTGAGGAATAGTTTGCACTGGTGATTTTTATCAGTATAGGGGAACTCCCAATGTGGAAATTTCTTCCATTAATGCACATCAACACATTTTCTATAACTCATATTGTCAGTGTCCTTGAGTACTGAGCAGTTAAATAGTTTTCCTATGGTCTCATGGTCACTATGTGTCAAAAACTGAGTTTGAACCTAGATCTTCCTGACTTGAAGGCTGGTTATTTCAGGTAGGTAGGTCATTCAATGGATAGAGTGGCCTTAGATACTTTCTAGCTATTTGACCCTAAGCAAGTCACTTAACCTCTGTTTGCCTCAGTTTCCTCATCTGTAAAATGGTGATAATAATAGTACCTACCTAGGTACTAGAGTTGTTGTGAGGATAAGAAGAGATAATAATTGCAAAGAGCTTAGCACAGTGCCTGGCACATAGTGAGCACTATATACATGTTCGCTACTTCTATTACACCGTAACACAAATTTTGGCTTGATGAATGATGGACTGATGGACGAGCCACGGAATCAAGAAGAACTGGGTTTCAGTCCTGCCTCAGATGCTTTTTTAGCGAAGCAACCCTGGGCAAGTCAGTTAAAATGAGTATTCATTTCCTTATTTGTGTAATGGGGATGATAATAATGGCACCTAATTAGCAGAGTTGTGAAGATTAAATAAAGTTATATATATAAAACACTTTGCAAAACTCAAAGAGCTATATAAATGCCAGTTATTTTTCTAATAATATGGTTATTAAAATATGCAATATGATGTATATAATAACAAATGGCAGTGCCTTGGCAGAAATGGGGAGGTTTGGAGGGGGAGCTGGTTTAGGGGAAGAGATAATGAGTTGTTTTAGACATACTGATTTTGAGATGTTTATGGAGCTTTCAGGTAGAGATATCTGATAGACAGATGGAAACCAAGGAAGGTGAGGACTGAAAAAAAGGCCATTATATTTAGTAGTTAAGATATCTTGTACATATAATGTATACAATATTATATATAGTAGTACATCATATATAATATACCATAGTCTTATACTGTTATTATGAATGTTAGAATAAGGATATAGAAATCACTTACTCTCTCTCTCTCTGAACCTCATTTTCCTCAAAAGTGAAATAGAAAGCTGGCTTAGGTAATCTTTAAAGAATCTTTTAGCTCTAAAATTCTGACTTTGATTCCAAACCTCTACTCGAATCCTATTGACTCAGAAGACTTGTAGAGTCTCAGGTCTCACAGTGGCAAGAGAATGACAATGAGTTTTTAAAGCCTATGTCAGCAGAGTATAAGTTCTGGCATAAGTTACTAACCTGTAAAGACTTTGAGTACTGGTTTGGTAATGAATTGTATGTCTCTTATCACTGAGTCTGGAGAGACTCATCACTAGGTTGGCCATGGGATGAAAAAAGTTTTTGGCCCTAGACATTTTCAAACACTGTCAACTGAATTAGACATCAATGGCTCCCTATTGCCTATTGAGTAAAGTACAAAACTGGCACTCAAGGCTGATCACAATGTAGTGTCACTTCATCTTTCAAGTCTTATTTAAATATTTCTCAACTTGACATTAGTCAAGTTGGCTACTTCTTATCCCCTGAAGAGCTCTTTCCTCACATCTGGAATGACCTTCATACTTTTCTTAATCTGTTCAATTTCTACTCCAACTTAAAAGCTAATTCAAAGGCCATTATAATCTTCTCACCATGCCCTCACCAACACTTTGTGTTTTTCACCTTCCTCAAGGTTTTTATAACGTCGTGGTATAGATTGTGTTATGAATAAACCTGTTTTTGTTTTATCTCCCTATTAAACTATGACCTTCATGAAAGCAGGGACCAAACCTTATTTAAACACTTGTATCTCACTCAGAACCAAACATAGTATACGGCAAATGGTAGGTTAATGGATGCTTGAATGGAATCAGAGGAATTTTTTAATTAAGACATTTAGATTGCTAATTTTTTTGGACAGCTTATATATCTTTTACCCTGACCTGGCAATGTTGGTCCCCTCAGGACTTTTCTAAAGAGATGTTTAGGTTTTTTAGGATCGTATATTTGGTACCCTGAACCTTATGAAAGTTAAAAGAAAGGAATTAAATATTGTGTTGTATGAATTAAGATGGACTACTCAAGATATTTTAGTCCCTTGGATTATTCAACTCTGAGTTCACTCCCTGTAATACCTGGCTAAGTTGTTACTGAGCTGAATGTATCATTCTGCATTTAGATTTCAAAGTAAATTCTGGAGTGACTGGTCCCGTGATATTGCTTTTCTATTTTCCAAACCTATAAGGGGTGGAAAATTGATAGCCTATTCAGTTTGTTCTTTGATTCATCATTTCAGTCTCACAGTTATTTGAAGAGGTTTAGACGGGGCCCATAGTCAGGAGAATTTGACAGGAGAATTCCAACAGAAAAAATTTTAAGAAGATAAAAAGCTAATTATTTTTTTCCTTTTGTCCCCAAGATACTTGAATGTTTCTTATTATTATTCATCTTCATCCTGCTTAAATTCTCCAGAAAGAACACTGAGAACTTCTAAATTCCTTTGTGTAGTATTATATTTTTTCCCTTATTTAAACTCTAGGAGTCTTGGTATATACCATAGAAGTTTGTAAAATGATTAATTTCCTTCAATGTAAAATGTTTATACTGACAATTTCTAGTTTTCAAATTTATGATGAAACTTAGTCTTTAGAAATGGCAAGGTGACTTACTCAAGGAAGCAGGGCCTTTGGAAAGAGGACAGCTCATTTTTTTTTCTTCCCAGCCATCTCCAGGCAACACATATAACAACATTTTTCTTTAGGCTTAGTATTGCAAGGCCAAGTGATTCTTAGGGTATTGCAGTTTGTCAGATCCATGACTACTCTATAACCCAGAACCAATAGAAAGGGGTTGTCCTGCTTGGATTTGAGTAGGGGGGAGGCTGGAACTTTGGGGAAAAGGAGCCTGTACCACTTCAGTCATATCTCTATCCCCCAGTACCTTGTGGTCCAAATGGATGGATGGAATGGGGAAAATGTTGATGGATTTGGAACTGGTTGACTCATGAAAGCTTTGATGTGAAGTTGGAAAGAGAACTCCAATAGAGTCTCCCAGGGATTCTACACTGTTTAATATTTTTAGTAATGATTTGGATAAAACTATGGATGGTTTATAAAAGTTTCAGATTATGCTCAACTAAAAGGGATAGCAAACACACTAGAGGACAGAATAGGTATTTGAAAAGATCTTGACAGACTAGAATATTGGATCCAATTTAATGAGATAAAATGTAATAGAGATAAGTGCAAAATTGTATACTTTGATTACTAAAATCAAATTGTTAAGTGCAAGATGGGGAGGAGTGACTAGATAGCCATTTCTGGGAAAAGTCTGGACACCCTTAAATATTTCAATATTGTGACATGACATCAAAAACAAAAACATAAGCAGAAATACAAATGCAATCTTAGGTTTCACTAAAAGGGACATAGTGCTCAGAATTACAGAAGTAACAGTCCCAATGTATTCCGTCCAGGTCAGACCATATGTTGACTTTCATGTTCAATTCTGAGAACAAGTATTCAGTATAGAACTCATCTGGAAGGGGCTTTCCCTAAGTTTCCAGCCTCTATCCCCTAAATCACTAAAGGAATTTCCAAATCATGAATGTATGATACTCTAAGAGTTCCTTCAAAAGCTAGTTGTTTGGAAATTAAAAAAAAATCCTCCCCCATAGAATCTAGGTTATATGTAGTATTTGTGTTTCCAGGTCAGTCCACAAAAGTCTATTTCTTCTATAATATACCCGAGTTCAACAAATATTTACAAAATGGCTACTATATATGAAGCATTGTGTTTAGCAACAGGGGAGATAAAAAAGATAAATAAGACACACAGCTTACCTTCAAGGAGTTATAGGAGTCAGCTCCACTTTTTACAAGTCATATAACATTGGGTAAATCAATTAATCAGTCTGGGTCTTAATTCTTCACCTGTAAAATGGGAATAATATTTAACTTGCCTATCTTACAAGGTTGATTTGAGGATCAAATGAGATGGTGGATTTGGGGAGAGGAGATTTCAATAAGTACATCGAGATGTTAATTCAGTCCAAGAGGCATGTGAACTGATAAAAAATGAAATTCTTAATATGCAAACCAGAATAATTTTAGTGAAGAGGAAAGGAAGGAGCTATCCAAAGAAATCGTTATGGATGCACAGGGAACTCATTGACCAACTAGATTTCAAAAAGACATTATTAAAGAGAGAAGCAAGATTAGGTAATGCAAGATGAGTACAAACATTTGAAAGTTCTGTTCCTGTAAGAATAGAGTTCAGAGTGCTTAGGTTTAGAATGAGTGGAGGCAGGTGATAGATATGAAGGACAAAAACAACAAAAAAAAGCTTTGGAAAAAGATCTTCTGAGAAAAAGAGGATCAAAGAAGGAATCATACAACTACCTCAAGGTTGATGGGGTGATGATAAGTAAGGATGCTAAGAACAGTGAATCATTCAGTTCTTAGAAAGGCAACTTGGAGTAGTTGATAGAACTCTAGACCTGCAACAGGGAAGACCTCAGTTCAAATTCTGCCTTTGATATTTACTATTTGTGTGGCCCTGAGTTGCTTAAGTTTTCTCAACATCAGTTTCTTTATCTGTAAGATGTAGTGCTTAGCTCCCAGGGTTTCTTCTGAGGACAAAATGAGATAACATATGCAAAATGCTTTGCAAAACTTAAAGTGCTATATGAATATTAGGTATGATTATATTGCTTCTGTCATCTCTGCCAAGGAGAATAATTTTTGAACTGGAAAGTATAGAACAAACATGGTTAATGGAGAGTTAAAATCCAGAAAAGTGAGCAGATGATGAGAGGCACTAGCTGCTCTCAGTGAGTTCAACTCACTTGGCCCAGACGAATTACATCCTAGGGTCCTTAAAGTACTCTAAAATGTGACTGCTGAGTTATTGCCAATCATCTTTGAATGATTTTACAGAATAATAGAAATGTCACAGGAATTAATAAAGGTGTGTGTTGTCTTGATTTTTTAGAGGGAAGAAAAGAGTGAAAACTATAGACCAATGAGCTTGACTTCAAATCCTGGAAAAGTTTTAGAAAGTATGATTTGTAAACATAAAAAGTATAAATGGAAATAACTGAGGCACTATGGAAAGCCATGTCATATCCCTTTTAAATTCTTTTTGGAGGGGAGGACAAGGTTTCAAGAATGGTAGATCAGAGGAATGTTATAGACATGATTGTACTTCAATTTTAGCAAAGCATTTGGCAGAAACTCTCATGTGATCTTTGTGGATAAGATGGAGAGAGTTAAACTCCAGTTAGGTAGATTCAGAATGGGACGTATTATTAGAGCCAGTCATTTTTAATGGTTTGATGTCAGTATGGAAGGAATGCTCTGGTGATCTGTCCTTGGTCTGTGGTGACTACTAGTTTTGAAAATGACTTGGGTGGGGGTGTACATTATATCAAATTGGCATATGATTCAAAGCTGAGAGAGATAGTTAATATAATATATAACTTGATGACAGGAATTAAAACAGATCTCTACAATTGCTAGAATAACGAAACAAACTAATAAGGTGAAATTTAATAGTGGCAAATGTGAAGTACTACATATGAGTCAATAGCATAATATGGCAGATAAAATAACTATTATGATCTTAGTCCTCGTTAAATGTAGTGTTGATGAAAAACATGATACTACTCCTGCACTATTCCTTGTCTGATCCCATCTGAAATATTAGATTCTCTTCCAGGTACCACATCTTAAGAGGGATTTTGGCAATCTGGAGAATATCCAGAGGGCTTAGGATGATGAAAATGCCTCAAAAAACAAATCCATACGAGGATTAGCCTGGAGAAGAGAAGATGTAGGAAGGCATCATTTCTGTCTTCAAGTATTTGAAGGGCTTTTAAGTGGAAGATAGAAAGCAGAATTAGAAACAATGAGTGGAAGGTACAAATAAGCAGATTTAGAAACAATGGAAAGAAAAAGAAACCCTTTTTACCAATTAGGATTCATCCAAAAGTGAAATGGGCTGTCTTGGAAGGTAAAGGGTTCCCTTTTCACTGGAGATCTTTAGGTAAGGTTAGAAGATCCCTTGTTGGAGATATCATAGAGGAGAATCTTCATTTTGGGCCTCTGAGCTTCTTTCCAAATCTGAGATTTTGTTATTTTCAAATAGAAGAATAGGTTCTATAAATTGTCAAGTGTTTTACACATGTAATCATCATGATTATCATCACTGTCATCATCATGATAATTGTTTTGGGATTGGTGGAATTTTAAAAAATATGGTATTCCTTCAACTGAGGCAAATTGTACTTCCTTCTATTAGCCCTTGGGACACAATGCTTTGAATGATTGTGATGTAAGGATGTAGTGCTGCACTATTTTCCTACTCAATGTGCTTTGTCCTCCTAAATGAGTATGCTTCAGATCTTACTTAGGTATCCTTAGGATTAAGAGTCCCTAAAACTGCACAGCTTTCTGCCAA
Source organism: Trichosurus vulpecula (assembly GCF_011100635.1). Classification (NCBI taxonomy): domain Eukaryota; kingdom Metazoa; phylum Chordata; class Mammalia; order Diprotodontia; family Phalangeridae; genus Trichosurus; species Trichosurus vulpecula. Next base: position 248,789,966 of record NC_050575.1, read on the forward strand.
GTGTACTGTTTCTCTATTGTTTTTGTTTGATATTCTTTCCATCAAAACCCCACTTAGGGAGCAAACCATTGTCCTATTCTCACTCCAACCATCTAAGTCTTAGTAGGAGGGCTGTATGAGTTGCTGTGGGCCAAAAGTTTCACTACTTAGTGGACAGTCTTCTGTAAATGATCCTCTCTGAGCTCACCTGTGATAAAATTATTGATTTCAATTCAGCAGATATTTATTAAGCACTTTTTCTGTATGAGACAGTGCTAGAGACTGGAAAATTAGATAATTACACAAGGAAAGGTACAGAGAAATTATCATGAGAAATTTGAGGTGAGATCATTTTCACCTGGAGGAGGGCAAAGAAGACTTTGTGGAAGGGACAGCATTTCATTTGGGTCTTGAAGGAATGGAGAGACTTCAATAGATTGAGATGGGTGATGTGAAAGGCTGGGGAAGACCAAGAGTCTATTTCAGACTTTTAGAATGGGGTTCATGAGGCACAGAGAAAAAGAAAGTAGACTGAGAATGAAGGATAGAAAGTAGTCCAGTTTGACTGGAATGTTAAGTGATACCTGGAAGAGTAGTGTAAAATGAAACTGATTAGGTAGGTTGGAATTAGATTGTGAAGAGCCTCAAACACCAAACTATGAAGTTTATATTTTATCCTGAGTACATAATTATGTTTCCATATTGAAGGTTTTTCAGTAGGGCCTGAAGTTTATAAAAAAGAAGGCAAAATAGTAATGAGTGCTGATAAGAGCAAGCATGCATTCGTTCTTACTCCATCTTTTTATCTCCTTTCTCATCATTATATAAACTCTGATGCTGAATTTGAAATTGAATAGGAGAATAACTGTTGGATTGCATTTGTGAAGTTGTGCACCATCTGTAACGATCCCAAGCTGATAATCCCAACACTGTCAACTACTACCACCATTCTTTTAACACGGATATTCCCCTTGGAACACAAATGGCTATAAATCATGCAGTTCCATAACCTCCAAAGAATCAGGTTTGTGGATGAGGCAAAGGGCAATGGATAGGATGTAAGCAGGCTGCAGCTTGTTATCATAAATGATTTGTGCGCAAGAGGTGAACTAAAATATATCACCAGGGAGGTGTATGATGGTAGAAAGGGGTGGACAGGTCATCTAGGAGAGTAAGAAATAATAATTCGATAGAGTGCTACACTGGTATCCGCAAAATGTTAAAAGGTCTAAAAGAACGCCTCCACGGTGTTGGGATGATCTCTATGGAAGATTAATAGAAGTTTAGGCATAAGAATTGCTCAGAAGGTTTAGATGATTGGAAATGGAAGTGATATATAGGTGAGAGCAGAGGTCTATTAAAGTATTGAAGTATTAATTTATTGATTTTTCCCTTTGAAACTAGAGCCTTTGTTATTATTGCCTATTTGTAGACAGTGTTTAAGTTTGCTGATTAACCTTAAATAGCCCTATAACTCAATGGAAGTTTTTGGAGTTTAGCCTCCAATGAAGCCTGCCCTTATTTAAAAGGACCACATTCCTTCCCACAGATTTTAACTTAAAAAACAAACAACCAGCCATATTTAAAAAGAATATCCTATCATTTTCAATAACATAAATAAGAATTACATATGAATATATATACATTTAAAATCAAATTATTTTGAAAACTGAAGCTAACAGGATATTATTTTTTGACTATACCCATGATTTCACTGGAATCAAGAAATGGAAATTGGTAGATCAGATAACAAAGGAAGAGCAAATAGAAAAAGATAAAGGGGAATAGACATCAATGGTTCATATTAAGGTGAGAAAACTAGGAACAGTGTTTAAGTGCATAGAAACTTGAGGTGAAAGAGACTTTAGAGATCATCTAAATCAACAGCTTCATTTTACTGAAGCAGAAATTGAAAACAATAGAGGTCAAGTCCAATTCAATCCAATAAACATGTATTAAGTACCTACTATGTGTTAGGTACTGTGTTAAGCACTGAGGTTACAATTAATAATAATGATAATAAAAAAAATACAGCCTCTGTCTTCAAGGAACTCAAAATGTAACACAGAGAGAGATTATACAAAAGGAGACAAAATGGAGTGGGCCAGAAAGTCCAGTTTCTATCCTCTATAAAGGAAGGCCTTGGGAGAATTTCACATTCCACCCTGTAGCCCTCTGATTAGAGGGGAGAGGAGGCTGAGGGAGATGGTGTCAGTCAAGGCTTGTTAGCAGCTTGGTGATAGATTAGAGATGATGAGCTTAACCTGGGAAGGTCATCTCCTTCTGTGGAGTTTAAGCCAGGCAGAGTAGCAGATGCAGAGTGGAATGAACTAAAAAAATCTAGCATAAGTGACTTGTTCAAGGTGGTACAGAAACTAAATAGCAGAGCTAAGACTTGGACCCATGTCTTTTGATTCCTGATTTGGAGTTCTTGCCACTATACTGCAGTTTCCTCTTCTGAGATGAAATAGATTGTGGAGAAAAAAAACCCCAAACATCTAAATAGTTATGTTTTTGTTCAGTTGTGTCTGACTTTTCATGACTACATTTGGGGTTTTCTTAGCAAAGATACTGGAGTAGGTTGCCATTTCCTTCTCTAGCTCATTGTGGAGATGAGGAAACTGAAGCAAACAGGGTTGAGTGACTTGCCCAGGGTCACACAGCTAATAAATGTCTGAGGCCAAATTTAAAGTCACGTCTTCAGGACTCAAGACCCTGAGCTCTATCTACTGCTCCATCTAGCTGCCCTATTTTATAGTCATAGGGGATGGATATTTTATAATCCCAGTTGTATTCCATCGCATATTTTGCTTCTCTGGCTTTAACTGCTTGATACTAAATGACGAATATTTACTTCTTGTTGTTGTTTTTGCTGGGGGTAGAGTTGTGTGTATGGGGTGAGGCCGTAGTAAGACACTGCCTCTTTAAGGGCAAGGTCTATAGAAGGTTACCTAATTAATTATGTTGTGCCACCTTGGGAAGAGAGAAGCTAAAGGATCAACCGAGTACACCTGAATTGTCATTGCTTCTCATTGCTTCTCACTAGCTTGAACCAGCAGAAACTCAAGAAAGACTCTTCTGGTCCTGAGAGAGAGCAATAGGAGCGTTTATTTTGCTCTAGACCTTGAACCCTGGAGGAGATCTCTTAGAGAAGTGAAAGTAGACTCAGGGAGGAACTCCTAAGAGCCCAGAGCCTTGGAAAAAAGCCTGAGGAGGTCGTACCCAGAAATCTGAGGACTAGAAGTGCTTCCTCCATGCTGAATCCAAGGAATCTGCTTACCCCGGATGCTGTGGGTAAATAGGCCCTGCAATCTTAACATGTTCGTACCCAGGGAAGGCTACAGAATGTGAGTAAAAGGCAGTGTTTCTTTAAATGTCAAGCCCTAATGCCTATCTCAGGTAAAAGTCCTGAGCCAATTACATGCCATCAAATATGTAGTACTTTTCCATCTTGCGTATCTTTAGCAATAAGTGTACTCACTGTTTTAGAGAGCAGTTCCTTATTAGCCTAATAACAAACCAGCTCAGGAGAGCCTCTTAATAATTCTCTTAGAACTTCCTTTTTATATTCCGATTGTTATATCTTGACACTTGGACTACACTCAATGACCCACCAGGTGGTTGTGCTCTTAATCAGTGCTGAACCAAACTCTGTATAGCAGCTACAGTTGTTCTCATTTGACTCTTAGTCCTTTGTGGGACCCGTGTATCTCTCTGATTGTTCTTTACCTTTTGCTTCATGCCTGCATTTTGGTTTTACTCTTCATTGGTAGTGAGGTAGCCAGAAATGACTATAGGCACTCGCCGGGTATAATCACACACACTCTAGCAATTTGATGACTCCTTTCCGGCCCAGACATTTTATTGGCTATTTCTGTTGCCCTATTGAATTCCACACTCCTTTCTAGTTTATCTATTTGCCGTTTGCATTACTACCTTTAAGAATTAGTGCCTTTCCCCATAGAATGTACGTGCTTCGCATTAATTCCAAATGTATCTCTCTTATCCTCCCTGGTTGGCCCCCACCCCCTTTTGTCCTTCCATTTTTTCTTCTCTTGCAGTGCTTGGTTGTTTAAAATGTGTGGTACACAACTTTTTACTAAATAGCTGTTTATTGTCTTTTCAGTCATTAATGAAAGTACAGAGCAACAAGACTGTTCCTCCTCTTGTACACACCATTACACATCTTATGCTAATGTTAATAAAATGATTACAGAACACTTGCAAGTAGGAATGCTAAAAAATGCTTAATCCTCTAATAATTTGATTTCACACATCACTATTTCCTGTCTGTTGTTTTTGATTCATCTCCGTTCTGCAAATGAAACGTCATTACATTCTGAATTGCTTTTTCACAATCTGTATTTATGAAACATGTCATGTTGCCATTTTCTATCATCTTTGTTTGCTAAACACGTTGTATTTTCATTCTTAGAATCAGTTCCAAAGGTATAATAGTATTTTCTGGTCTGGTCTGGATTCGGTTCATTGTTTTAGTCAGCAAATCGCACTGAGTGCCTACTATCTACAAAAAGCCAGGTTTTTTGTTTTTTTTTTTGAGGATGGGAATAGAGATTTGTAAGCAGGTATATATGATTAATCAAATATCAGTTGCAACTAATTTTTCTAGCTTTTAAAGTTACTTAATTTTGTTCCTTATTAAACTAACATTATTTGGTTTATAAACTTGGTTCAAGCCAGGCTTAAATGGTTTGTTGTTTTCAGTAACACCACAAGGGGACTATCAATTAGGAGAACTTGTAATTTGCATATTTGCATAGTTATTTATGTCTGTGGTAAAACTCATTAATTTAGCAAACATTGACTAAGTGCCTAATATGTTCTAGCACTGTCCTAGACGCTGTGTCTTGTTCAGTTGTTTTTTTAGTTGTGTCCAACTCTTCCTGACCCCATTGGGAGTTTTCTTGGCAAAGATCCTGTAGTGGTTTGCCATTTCTTTCTCCAGCTCATTTTACAGATGAGGAAACTGGAATAAACAAGGTTAAGTGACTTGCCCAGGGTCACGTAGCTAGTAAGTGTCCGAGGCTGGATTTGTATTCAGGTCTTCCTGACCCCAGGCCCTGACTTTTATCCACTGTGCCCTACCTAGACACTGTGGAGGGATACAAAGAATTTTGACAGTATCCCTGTCTTTGGAGGTTTAAATTTAGCACGGGAGATAAGGGAGGTGTTTCCATCATCAAAGTGATAGGAGAATTCCAAGAGTATGGGATTACTTCTGGTTGATGTGGTTAGGAAAGGCTTCTTTGGGGAGGTGACTTTTGAGCTAGGCCTTGAGAGATGGGACTTTAGGAAGTGAAAATGGACTTGGTGGACTGAATTCAATTTGAGCAACATTTACTCAGTGCCTACTATATGTAAGGCACAGAGACAGCCTAGCATATTGGATAAAGTTCTAGATTGGGAGTTAGGAAGACCAGGGTTCAAATACTGTCACTAATTTTACTATGTGAGGCTGGAAAAGTCACTTAAGCTTTATATGCCTCTGACAACTTCTTAGGATTTATCTGCTGTCTTAGATGATTGTGATTTGTATTGGCCTTTGTGCAGATTCTTTGCTTGGTCAGAGTTAAATTAGCCAGGCATTGTACTAGGCGTTTCAGTTGCAAAAAATGAAATAGTCCCTTACTTCAAAGAGTTCACATTCTACTGAGATATAAGACAAACAAGTGCAAATAATTTCCAGAAGTAGAGAGAACATTACAAACTAGGAGATCAGGAAAGATGTGGAGTAGGAGTTGACACCTAAGCTCTGTTTAGAATCCTAATTTTTTTTCAAAGAAGAGGAGTTAAGGCAGGAGTGAATTCTAGGCAAGGAAATTTGACTGTGGAAAGTTTTGAAAGCAGAGACGGATTGCTGAGTGTAGGGAACATGCTAGGAGACCAGTTTGACTAAAATGGAGATTGCCCAATGACCATAACATTAATTTACAATCAATTAAAAAACATTTTTTTAGGGACTGCCAGGCATTATGTTAAGCCCTGGACTTACAAAGAAAGGCAACAACAGACCTGTCCTGGAGGAGCTCGCATTTCAATAGCAGAGAAAACAGATGAATAGCTCAGTACATAAAAAAAAATTATGTAAACAGAGAAGTAATCTAAGAGGAAAAGATATTAGGAGCTGGGAGAAGGGGACTGGAAAAGTGAGGGAACAAGCATTTATTAAGCACCTATTACGTGCTAGGCATTGTGCAAAGTGCTTTACAAATATTATCTCCTTTGATCATGTGGTTGGTTGATTGGCTCTTGTCCTTCATTCTAGAAAAGGACGAAAATGACATCAGGATGCTTGAGTCAAGATTTCAGTGTGTCTGACTATGGCCGATCAGGCCAATACAAGCTCGGAATGCTCTACCACAGGCTGGGCACAAATAGTCCGTGAGAACATTTAGGGTAGATACTCCTAACTTGCGCATCCTGCATTTCCTTTGAGCTGTTTTAATTCTGCTTTGCTCATAGAGCACAGCACCTCATAACAACCCTGTGAAGTAGGTTCTGTTATCATCCCCATTTTATAATCAGAGAACCCGAGGCAGCCAAGTCAAGTGACTTTCCCAGGGTCACACAGCTAGTGAGTATCTAAGGCTGGATTGAACTCCAGTCTTCCTGATTCCAGGCCTAGCACTCTATCTATTGAGCCACAAAGCACTTTCTGAAGAATGTGAGATTCCAGCTGGGTCTTGATGAAGCCAGGGGTGGTAAGAAATAGAGGTGAAGAGGCATCTAGGTGGGAACACCAGCCCTGGAGTCAGGAGGACCTGAGTTCAAATCTGGCCTCAGACACTTGACACATTTTCTAGTTGTGTGACCTTGGGCAAGTCACTTAATCCCAATTGCCTTGCCTTCCACCCTCCAAAAAAAAATAGAGGTGAAAAGGAAAGCATTCCAGGCATAGGGGGCAATGGGCGTAAAATCACAGAGATACAAGGAGCAACAAGTAGGTCAATATAGCTGAGTTAGTGTGTGAAGGATATTAAAGTATAACAAGACTGGAAAGGTAGTAAGAGACCAGTTTGGATAGAGATTTATTTGTAAAACCTTTCTATTTGATATTGGAGGTAATTAGGAGTGATGGGAATTTGAGAAGAGAGGTAACAAGGACAGACTAGTAATTTAGATAAATTGCTTTGATATCTGAGTTAAGGATGGATTGGAGTGGGAAAAGAAGGCTATTGCAATAGTTCAGGCAGGAGGTAATGAGAACATGAACTGGAGTGATGGCTCTGCGAGTGGAGGGTAGGGGGCATTTGAGACATATTGTGAAGGTAGAAATAAGATTCGGTAACCGATTGAACAATCTTGCATGAGTGAGACTAAGGAATTGAGGATAACACCAACATTTCTAGCCTGGGTAACTGGGAAGATGGTAGCACTCTTCTTGGTAATAATAAATTGTATTCAGATTGATAGGAGAAAAAGAGAGTGATCAAAAACCTAGAGAGTAGAGACTATATAGAAGAGGATGATCCATAGCGTCAGAGGGCTCAGAAAGATGATCAAGAATGATGAGGATCAAGCAAAGGTCATTAGATTTGGCAATTAAGAGATCATTGTTAACCCTCTAGAGAATACAGGGTGTTCCTAAAGTCTGGACACATAGGAAATGTGGAGTTATTGCATTGAGTTCATGTGAATCTTGCAAAGCGCATCAACCTTTGCATCACAAATGATGGAAATCATATTGAAGATGTTATTTGTTAATATTCCAATTAAATAAAATGTTGAAAATTTCTTTCATTTCATTTCTTGAAAATATGCATTTTTGGGGCAGCTAGGTGGTGCAGTGAGTAGAGCACTGGCCCTGGAGTCAGGAGGACTTGAGTTCAAATCCGGCCTCAGACACTGGACACACGTAGTAGCTGTGTGACCTTGGGCAAGTCACTTAACCCCAATTGCCCTGCCAAAAAACCAAAAAAACAAAACAAACAAAAAAAAAGAAAATATGCATTTTTGCCTACGTGGCCAGACGTTAGGAACACCCTGTAGTTTCAGTTGAATGTTAAAATGGGAATCCAGGTGCCAAGGGTTTCAAATAGACTGAGAGAATTGGAGGTGCTGAGTATAGATGAATAGCCACAGAGTGGCTAGTACAGATAGAAGGATTAAGTGAGGGTTTTGAAACAATCACAATAACCCTGGGAGGTAGGTGCTATTTGTTCTCCATTTTACAGATGAGGGAACTGAAGCAAATAGAGGTTTAGTGACTTGCCCAGAGTCACACAGTTGGTAAGTCTCTAAGGCCATATTTGAACTCAGGTCTTTCTTACTCCAGATTTGGATTTCTATGCACTGTGCCACCTAGTAATATTTTGAAGATCTGTGATTTCTTCAGTACAGGTACCATCTACTATTACAGATATCCTATGCAGGTTGCAACCTCTCTATACCTTAGTAGATGGTCCCCTAGGCTTTTGAAGCTAAAAATTTCTTCTCCCTTTGTCAAACCTAGTGATGAGTATCTCCAAAATTAATAATGTTGGCTCTCAGAAGACAGGTAGGCATTTTGTCATCAGGCCTGTTTTGAAGTCTTTCAGCCTGGTATTGCCTGCCAGTTTTTGCACTCAGCTGGCATAGTCTTTCGTGACCCAGAGTGACCTGCGTACCACAAAGAGGCATTAGCACGGGCTTTAGTAAAGGAGGTAATGCCTATGGGCACACGTAAAACTTTCCAGTCACTTCTCTTCTTTGCTGACTTTTCTGTTTCCTTTGAAGTTCACCTGCTTCACTGCCCACCAGCTGTCAGCTACAGCTGCTTTCCTACCACTGAGTCATGAGCAGTTTAAAAAGGGTAACTGAGTTAAGACGAATAGAGATCATGTGGATAAGAGGGAGAGGGAAGAGAATCATTAAATAGACAGGCAATCATGCAAATGAATGTTATTGTATTGATAATGAAAATTCACTGATATTTTAAGAAATGTTCAATTAAGATTTATAATAGTAGATATTTTTTACAAAATCACCAAATCAACAAAGGTTGAACTGAAGTCATTCTATACTCATAGGATGGGTAAGCAGGTACAGGTTACTGTCTGTATTTGGAGGCAATACCCACTTTAATGAGTGTTATTAGACAGGATTCAGTGAAATGTCGCTAAGCATCCTTCTCTAGGTATACAAGATTATGAGATAGGAAGGGAAGATGAACTCAATATTTCGAACAGCAGCTGAGAAGTATGATCTTTTGTTTAGATATTCAGAGTAAAAGTACCAAAAAGAGTACATTCAGAATAGAACAGAGATTATAATGTTATGATAACACATGTCTATAGGCTAATTCCCATTTGAGACAGATTTATTATGTTTAATAATACTTTAATTCAGTTTTTGGGACTCCCTTCATGTAGTTTGGGCATGTTTGAGTATAATTTTGAAAATTTTATCAGAGGAATGCTTGCTTAATCAGGAATACAGGAAGTATCTGTTGAATTATAGAGATAATTTGGACGGTGCAATGTGTAATAACAGGTGCCCATGGGAACTGGTATTCTTCTGAACAAATAATAGCTCCTAGCTATCCCATCATTACAGGGCACACTTTCTGTCGGTGGGTTCTCACTATAAAATGTGTGTGATGTAGGATATGAATAAATTGTATAATCTTATTTTAATCCCACTGTATTCCTTGGACTTGGCATAACAATCAAACTTGTCTGGATGTCAAATGAAATACAGAATGATACTAAGGCAACATAGTAGATAGAGTGCTAGACTGGGAGTTTTGAGACTTGAGCTCAAATCCTGCCTCTGATACTTTACCAGCTGTGTGACCCTGGACAAGCCATTTAAACTCTTTAAACTTAGCTTTCTTATATGTAAAATTGGGGTAATGGTACTTATAATATCTACCTCACAGACTCCTTATGAGGACAGTGCTCTGCATACATTGAAGCACAACATAAACTGAGTTATTTCTGGGGTAACATAGGTAAAGATTGCTGTTCTCGGTATGGGCTGGTTCCATGGGGCATTTTTGACAACCACTGCCTTCACTTTATTAGTTTCTCTTGCCCAGGTTTATCTGGGAAGGTGGAAGCAGATTTCTAAATTTCTTCCCTATCCTTTTTCTGAAATAATCACAAAACTACACACACACACACACACACATACGTATACACACATATACACGTGTGTCTGTCTGTCTATCTATGTATCTATGTGTATGTATGTATGTATATTCCAGCTCTCTTATTTTAGAGATAAATAAACTGAGACTCAGAGAGCTGAAGTGACAGTCTGGGGGTCCTAGATTCAAACTCTGGTTCTTTGATTTCAAATCCAGTGCTTTTTCTACTGAATGTTTTACTGTTCATTTTTCACCCAACTGTTCTTTACCATGGATCTCCCTTTGGTACCTGGATTTACTCATATGCATATAGCTTTTTAATATGCAATACTGTTCCACCATTTCTCGTTCATCTGTTTTGTTAGTTTTGAACAAGGTATTCTCTTCCAGAATCATATTCCAATCATGAAATCTATCCTACCAAGCCTTTGTGGAGTCTTTGTGATCAAATACATGTGCTTGAATTGGGATTTTAGTCTTTTCCCCCACCTGCTTCCTTTTTAAACCTCTGCTTTGTGCATTTGTGTATAGACATCTAAGACAATAAGTTTTTATTGCTGGCTCCTCTCTTGGACTTTGTCTCCTATGAATTACTGAGTTTCTATACTACCCTTTCTATATTGAAGCTAGTGTTCTTTGTGGTGTGTGTAGCATAGTAAATATGCTGAAGGCAGTTTCCTTCTTTCCTCTGCATTTTTAATAAACCTTCTTAATTCATAAGACTCGAAGCAAATATAGATTTTTTATCAGCTCTTATTAGGCATATTCTATCTATGGCCAAAAGCTTAAAATTTTTTTTGTGTTAAGTCTGTCCAGAAATCTTCAACCCATTCCCAGTCACAATCTCCTCAACCAGCTGTTCACTTTACAAATCTACTTCTCTTCCAAAGCCACTGCCTTCAGTCAGCAGAAAATACCACCTGCATCTCCCCAGGTTCTTGAATTTCCTGCCCAGCTCTTCATAATGTCTAACAATGATTTCTAGGTTCATTCTAGCAATATCCTTTTCCCTGATATAATCATTAGGAATGAGTTGTGGTATAGCAGTTTGAGAAGGTTCTGACATATCTGAAATAAATATTATTATTATGGTTTTTAATTTATGAAGTAGAAAATCATGATAAACATTAATATTTACATATATGAAGACCAGAAAAAGGTATTGATATGAAACCATAAATCTATTTCATATAACTTTAAAAAATGTGGTAGTACCAATATCGTCCTACTTTTCCATGTCACCTTCTGAAATTGTTTTTTTGTTCTCTATATTAAATGTTTCATTAATGTTCCTTTCTTTCTTTCTAGGTTTTTTTGTTTGTCTGCTGTTATTATCACCATTGCCTCACTGCCTTCCCTTCTGACAAATAAGTAGTCAAACAAAGCAAATTTGTATCAGTCATGTTTGAAAACGTGTCATTCTGCACTTACAGTTCACTATCCCTTCAAGTATGAGGAGACAGTCTTCTAGTGTTAAGATTAATCATTGCATTGATCAGTTTTTTAATTTTTCAAGTTGTTTTCATTTACATTTCTGTGATCATCATAAAATTTTTCTTCTTGTTCTGCTTACTTCACTTTGTATTAATTCATACAGCTCTTTTCGTGTTTCTCTGCATTTGTCCCTTTCATCATTTCTTATGTGTCAATAATATTCCATTTCATCTATATATCACAATTTGTTTAGCCATTCCTCAGTTGATGGGCACATTCTGTGTTTCTAGGTCTTTGCTATGACATAGTGCTACTATAAACATTTTTGTACATATAGATCCTTTACCACTTTCTTTAATCTTTTTGGAGATATAGGCTCAGTAGTTGTATCACTGGGTCAAAGGATAGTCACAGCTTAGTGGCTTTTTCCAAATTGACTTTCAGAATGTCTGGACCAATTTACAGCCCTGCCAGTTGTGTTAGTATGTCTGTCTTTCCACAACCAATGATTGTCATTTCCTTTTTCTGGTCATTTTTGACAATCTGATTGATGTGTAGTGGGCACTTAGTTTTGTTTTGTTTCTATTCTCTAATTATTTTGATCATTAAAAAAAGATTTTTGGGGGGATCTCTTTTGTTTTTACATTGCCTTGATGACTTCTTATATCCCAGGGAGGCAGGCCTTATGATAATGGTTTAAAAGAAAAAAAAAGAGGAAGAAAAAACTCCTTGCAAATCATTCTATATTGAAAAAAAATCTGATAGTTTTAGTGCATTTTTCATATCATTGTTGATAGCTTGTATCTCTTCTTTTGAAAATAGCCCAATTTTGGCCATTCATAGTATATATTAAGGATTTACTCATATATTTGTTTTGGCTGCCCATAGTTTTTGAACAGTGGACTTCTGTCAAAAAAATTTGCTGCCGATTTTCCCCCATTTACTTGCATCTATTTTAATTCTAACTGCATTATACAAAACTTTTTCAACTTTGTGTAATCAAAATTGTTTATTTTATGTCCTGGGAATCCTCTCTATTTCTTGTTAGATCAAGAACTTTGCTATCTATGGTTTGGAAAGGTATCGCTTTCCATTCTCCTCTGATTTGCTTATGACACGATCTTTTATATCTAGTTCATATTTTATGTGTGGTTCATAAGATTCTGTTTGAAGCTTATTATGGTACATGTTGTAAGATACTGATCTAAGCCTAATTTCTTCCAAATTCCTTTTCAGTTTTTCCCAGAAAATTTCGTTGAGTGAGCCCTCAAAGAAATATTTTGTTTCTTTGGATTTATTGAACATTATTGCATTGTGTTCAATTGATTCTAACTCTAGAGTATATAATCTCTTTCCCTGACTAACATTTTCATATTTTAACCAGTACCAAATAGTTTTGATAAACCCTTCCTTTATAGTTTGGTACTCCTAGGTCACCTTCCTTTCTATGTTTTTTCCCCCATATTTTACCTTAAAATTCTTGACCTTGGAGCAGCTAGGTGGCACAGTGAGTAGAGCACCTTCTGTGGAGTCAGGAGGACCTGAGTTCAAATCTGACCTCAGACACTGGACACACTTACTAGCTGTGTGACCTTGGGCAAGTCACTTAAACCCAATAGCCCTGCCTTTCCCCCCTAAAGAAAAGCAAAAAAAAATTCTTGACCTTTTGTTCTTTCAGATGGATTTCATTTACATATATATGCATATAAATACACACAAATATATATACATGTATACACACATATATACATATATGTATATCTATTTAGATCTATAAAGTAACTGCTTGGTAGCTAAATTGGTATGTACTGAATCTGTAAATTTAGGTAGCATTATTATTTTAATTATATTAGCAGAGTCTAACCATGAACAATTAATTCTTCAGTTAATTTATTTGCTTATTCATCTATTTATTTATTCATCTATTTATTAATTCATTTACTTTGTAAAGAGTGGCTTGTAGTTTAATTTATTTAATTCCTCCACATGTCTTGGTAATTCATCTCCCTGATATTGTATGTGTTTTGTGTGCTTTATGAATGGAATTTCAGTTTTTTTATACTTTCCCACCACAAAATCTATAATCCAAGTACATTGGGCTACATGATATTCCACATACACGACACTTCTCTCTGGCCCCTCTCCCTTTTCCCTGAGTGTCTTTTATGCCAGGAATGATCTCCTATCTCACTTCTATCTTCTAGGTTCTCTGGATTCCTTTAGCATTAACACTAAAATCCCACCTTCTGCAGAAGGCTTTGTGTATTCCGTTTTCCCTTCCCACCAACTTGGTTCCCCAATGCCTTCCTTTCAAGAATATTTTCCATTTACTCTGTATACCTTGTAAATTCATAGTTATTTTAATGTTTTCTTCCTTGTTAGAAGGTGAGCTCTCCACATCCAGAGAAAGGATTATGGAGTCTGAATGTAGATTGAAGCAAATTATTTGCTCTTTCTTTTTTTATTTTGTTTCTTCTTTATCATGGTTCATTCCATCGGTTATAATTCTTCTTTATACAACATGACTAATGTCAAAATATGTTTAATGTGAAAGTGTATGTATTAACTATATCAGATTGCATGCTGTCTTGGGGGAAGAGGAGGGAGGAGAACGGGGGGGGAGAATTTGGAGCTAAAAAGCTTGTGGAACTGAATGTTGTAAACTAAAAATAAATAAATTTAAAAGGAAAAAAAAAGGTGAGCTCCTTGAGGGTAGGAGCCATGTTTTAGCTTTTCTCTGTATCCCCAGTGTCTATGTGCTCTGTGGCATGTAGCGTATATTTAATGAATTCTTGTTGATGATCTTGCTGGATTTTGTTGATTACAAACAGAAAGACTGGTGATCTTTGAGCTTATTTTATATCTTGCTACCTTTAGTAAAGTTAATAGAATATGTCAGGTTCAATAAGTAAACTGTAATATCTTCTGGGATACAAACAAGGGATGGAAGCAATTACAAAATGTAAAATAAATAATTTTAATCATATGAAATTTAAAAGCTTCTGTATAAACAAAATGAATGGACCTAAGATATGTATATTGACAGCTAACAAAGACATATAGGACTAAAAGCCATTCTTCAATAGAAAAATGGTCAAAAGATATGAACAAACAGTACTTAAAAGAATTGCAAACTATTAATAACAGTATAAAAGAATTCACATAATTACTAATAAAAAGAATGCAAGTCAAAACAACCTTGAGATTTTTACCTCACATCCAGGAAATTGGCAGAGATGACAGAAGATGGCAATAGCCAATGCTAGCAGGGGCTGTGAGAAACGTGGTTTTGGGGATCACTGGACTTCCTAGGCAGGACCAAAGTCCTGAGGAAGAACCCTGTGATAATCCCTAGGGAAGGCTGTACAGAGCACGGGACTCCCAGAGGAAGACCAAGTGGTAGCCATCCCTTAATCTGTGGGGATCACAGGGCCTCCTATGGGTCAGACCCTAAGGAGGACCCAAGTGATGGCCCCTTAGGATGGCGGTAAGATCACAAGGCTCCTGAGACAGGGCCAGAAGTCCCACATGATGTCCCCTTAAGAAGGCTGTGCAGACCACAGGGTTCCCCAAGGGAATCCAGAGTGGTAGCCCTCTTAACACCACAGTGGGGATCACAGGACACCCCAAGATAAGATCCAGGAGTAAGCCCGGCAAGCTTCTGCTGCCTGTTGCTTCCCTTCACTTGACCTTAGGAATATCCATGTGATTTGCCCATTCACACCCAAAGAACTCAAGACCAGAGTTGGCAGAGGAAGGCATTTTATTACGCTCCCTGAGAGAGCAGGTGTAGTGCTCATGGGAACACTCACACTGATACAGCTGCAGGAGCAGGGGTAACCATTCCCTCCACTCCTGCTAGAGTCATGGTTAGTTTACAATCTTTGTTTTTTACATAGTTTTCCTAGGTTATACAGTTTATATAAATAGGATAATAAGGATACAGAAGCAAAAGTGAAGTTAATTAGATTTTCCTTGTCTTAGTTTAGGATTAAACTATATTCTTTTACTTCCTCTACTTTCCCTCTTTAACATATGCAAATTATGCAAATCAGTAGGCCTGGATTCTTGACCAAGACCAGATCCTAGATAAGCTTGAACTGGTTCAAGTGGTTTTGGCCTCTCTAATTCCCTAGACTGCCTTCTCAAAAAGTATGCACATGCCCACAAGCCTCTGAGCTCTCACCTGACTGACCTTGAGGCCTGGTCTCTGCTAAAGCTGGGGTGGGGGAGGGCAGGGAAGCACACCTTTAGTTCTGTGGAAACAAAACTCCTCCTCCCATTTCTTACAGGGTCAAAAAAGATAGTAGGTAATCTTAATATATAATTATTTATCTGGCAAGGCCTAGAGAATGTTTATGAGCATAAGAGGTAAAGAAAAACAATTGGTGAAGTTTCCATTGAACATAGCAAAATTGAGACTTTTAAAATGGTTCTTGATACTTGTATAATGAAGGCTGATTTTTGAATTCTAATCTACATACCACACATAATGTATTTCTCCTTTTCCCTCAAAAAATTACAAGTGGGTTTGTTAAAATAAAAGCAGCTAGATTTCCATCTACTCCTGATTAGTTTTGAAAATATGGAAATAGTCATGCCTACAATATGAGTAAGGATATTTGAGCAATGCTTTTTTGGTGGTGAAATAGAATTCCAGTCATAATAGGAAAACTTGAGAATCAAAATTTTAGAACTGGAATGAATCTATGATAATTTTACTCAAACCATCCTCTCTTAACGATGAGGAAGCTAATGATCAGAGGGGTGAACTCATCTACCTAAGGTCACACTTTAAGTTATTAACAGAATTAACACATGAATTTGGGTTGCTTTATTCATAGTCCTGGACGCCTTCCTTTAGATTTTTAGTTGTAATGTGAAACAAGTATAACGGATTAAGTAAAATTTAATACCTTATTCCTATCTAGAATGCCTTTTGGTCTTGGACAAGAGGAAAAAGCAAAAAAACCTCTCTCCCTACTTCCTTGATTTTGGTTCTACAAAATATTAGGAGTGATTCCATAATGGTTTTCTGTACTAGCAGATTTTTTTTCCCCTAGGCTTGTAATTTCATTGGTGTATGTAATTCAAGGTGTGGAAACTTCTTTTTTCCAAATGAGGATCAGTTTATCTTCTTTATCTGAGAATTGCCAGGAGAGCTGAAAGGTTAAATAACTTGCCCAGAGTCACTCAAAGGATGTGTGTCAGGGCCAGGACTTAAACCCAGATGTTACTGTTTCTCACTATTGCAGGCTTCCTCTTAGTAGTATGTTTATGAAGTTAAAAAACCCCTACTTTTTAAAACTTTGCTTATCATTGGTTTTTGTTGTTGTTGTGTATTTCTGAGAATGTTAACCATTTTCAATGAAATGCTAAAATTGATTCACTCTGTGTTAGTAGAAAGAAGCCTGGATTTGTAGTTGAAAGGCTCTGTTGCCTATTACTTAAGTGCAACAGCACAGTGTTGTGAAAGTGCTAGATACAAAACCTGGAGGGGAGGGACCTGGCTTTAAAACTTGCCTCTGTTACTCAATTTATATAGTCTCTCTAATTCTCAATTTCCTCCTCTGGAAAATGGGCACATTACTGTTCCTAGTACTCTTATCTGCCAGAATTATTGTGAAAGGTCAAATGAGATAAGATATACAAAGTACTCTGCATACTCTGAAATTCTGTATCAAAGGTTCTTAACATTTTTTTGGGTGTGTGCCATGGATCGGTATGGCAGTGTGGTGGACTCTAATATTCAGGACAGTGTTTTAAAATTTATAAAATATATAGGATTACAAAAAAATCGATGATAATAAAATTCAATCATTAAAGTATTTTTTTTTAAAAAGGTCATAGATATCCCCTTAAGTCCCTCAGCTCTATATACATGATGGTTATTATTCTTATATTGGACAAATCATTTCACTTATTTGGGCCTCAGTTTCCTGGGCTATAAAATGGAGTTATGCTAGGTGGACTCTAAGGTCTCTTCCAGCTTTGAAATTATAGGATTCCTTTGGAACAATTTTTGAGATGGCACATCAATGGTAATGCATGTCTCATTTTATATACTGTACGATTCCATATTATATAATGTATGCATGTCATACATTGTATAATATCCTGAACCTTGGGGTCATCTTTGATGCCTAATTATTCATTCTACTCACCTAATCCACGCCAAATTTCTATGCTCAGTGAAATTAACTCTTGCTTGGACCCATGCTTTTGTTCTTTTATTTCCACATGATTTCTTTTTTTCCTTTAGGGGAGGATGTTTACCTTTTTTTTCTTTTATCATTTTCCCCATTTCTATCCATTCCTCATCTTAGGGTTTCTCATCCTCTGAAGCACTGCTGTAAGTACTGCAAGGCCACCTACTGCCGCTGCTGGTGAAAGCCCATACCTGGTGCTCACCCTGCTCAGACACAATGGGGACTTCACAGGTACTGTTCCAACCACCCTCTGCATTTAATTGTCATGGTTTTTGTCATTTGAAGAAAATACCTCCTGAAGCATGAGGCAGTGTGGTGCAGTGGGAAGGGTGCTGGGCTTTAAATCAGGGGACCTGGGTTCACATTCTGACTTTGTTATTTGTGCCTGTGTGATAACGGAGAAGTCACTTGATCCTTTGCCTCATTTGCAAAAAGAGAAAAAGAGAGGGTTGGACTGGGTGATCTCTAAAATCCCTTTCGGCCCTATGATACATTGAGCATGAAAAATGTCAGATTGCTAGACTAGATCTGGATTTGAATCATGTCTCTGGTAGCTGTGCAACTCTGGGAAAGAAATCTCCTTCAGCTCTAGTTTTCCCATCTATAAAATGGGATAATGGGATAATGTGTGCAGCTATCTCACAGGTGAGGACCAAATGAGATAAAGTATATAAGCCTTAAAGTGCTGTATAAATGCTGGCTATTATTATCATTATATCCTACAGCAGTGATTAGAAAATAGAATCAAAAGGACTACCAATAAGGAAAAAAAAATCTTGCAGTTCCTGAGATAATGAAAGACTACATCGCTAAGAGGCAAATCAAATCATTTTTGGAGTGTTTTGAGGGGATATATGAAATATTTCACTCATTTGTTTTTAAAATGAAAGTATAGAATTCTATTTAAGAAATTCACAAATAAGCTATGTAATGAGCTTCATTTTGTGTGTGGGTGTACAAACATGCACATATTTCAGTTCCACTTCATGGTTATTTAAGGGAGAAGAACAAAATGAGAGACACATAGTTTCTGTTCAGCCTCAAGTGGGCCTTTGTTGCTGCTGCTGCCTAGTAATATTTTAAATTAATTTCTTGTTGACCCCCTAATGCATTCCTCTCTCCATTATTTCAAACCTTTTCTTCTTACTTCGTTTGTTTTTTTAATCTCCTTTGCTTTCTTCCCATCTTACCCCTATCTCATCCTCACTTTTAGGGATGACCCTCAGTCTTCCGTGGTGGTTTGTTATCGCATGTAGCACCGGAAGGCTTGTTTGGTAGAGCTTCTGAGTACCAAAGAGCCGTTGAAGAGGGGTGAATAGTTAGTTAAACATTTCTACCTCTACTCTCCCAGGAAAAAATGTTCCTGCCCCTTCATTTTCTCTTATCAGGCCTTCAGAGCATCTTTTTTTGTGCTTCTAAAATACATGACAATTAGCCGGTGGAAATGGTTGCTGTTCATAGCTTAAGATATATATTTTTCTTTTTTAGATTTCTTCAGGCAGCAATTTTTTTCTTCTTCTAGATTTATTCCGGCAATATCATTTGTACCCATGTGACTCTCCAGAAGTGAGTAGATATCATCCATTTTGATAAGGGTTGCGAGGACATTTTGTCGTGTTTGGATATACCTACTGGAAGAGACAATAGACCTCTTTAATGTCAGGTTCACAAAGGCTGCCTTCAGTTGTGAGTCCCCAACCACCATTAATGTCTTCTTCTCCATATGATCGCTCACTTGATGACAATATCATTATTTGGAGGACAAGGATCTGCTTCCTCCCTCAAGTGTCCATTGCCCTCTTCTTGAGGTCAAGGTTCAATTTTTTTTTTTCTGCTTATAGGATTCAGTGGCCTTTCTTCCCTTCCTCTTCTATGTGACATTCTTTTCCTCAGCTTCCTGACCCAGGTCAGGATTCCTCTTTGCCCACTCAGATATTTTTTTCTTTTCACATTAAAATCTTTTTTTCCAGAGTTTTAATTTTTTTTTAAATTATAAAAGGATACTTTTCTACTCCTATGGACTATATAGGCTAGTGAGCTTGACTTCCTTTTTTGGCAAAATTCCACAATGCATTATTAAAGAGATGATTCTCAAATATCTAGAAAGTAAAGATATGATCGAAAAGGGGTTAATGTGACTTCACCAAAGATAGGCCATGTCATATTAACCTTATTATTATATTTTTTTGTGAGAATATCAGGAGAATGTTGCTGATGTAGTTTAGCTAGTGTTTTTTTTTGTTTTTTTTTTTTTTTGTCTATACTTTTAACTTCATTGATATAGATACCTCCCAGTAAGGAACTTCCCTCTTCAAATGCAGATCGGCATTTATTCTTCCACTTATAGTCGTTGCCTGGAGAAGTTTAAGTGACTGTTATTAAGTAGTTTTTCAGTTCTGTTCAACTCTTTGTGACCCATTTGTGGTTTTTTGGGCAGAGATACTAGAGTGCTTTGCCATTTCTTTCTCTACCTCATTTTATAGATGAGGAAATTGAAGCAAACAAGCTTAAGTGACTTGCCCAGGGTCACACAGCTAGTGTCTGAGGTCAGATTGGTACTCATGAAGATGAGTCTTCCTGATTCCAACCTCAGTGCTCTATCCACAGAGCCACCTAGTAGCCCATTAAGTGACTTGCCCAGAGTCATAGGCAGTGTGTCCCTGAGGCTGGACTTGACAAACGCAAGTCTTTCTGACTCTGAGACTGGTTTCTTAACTTTAGCACCATGCTGCCACTCTGACCTAGGTTTTAACAAAATGTTTCATAAAATCTCATGGTGCTCTTGAGGGAACGATAGACTGATGAGCTAGTCAACTGTACAGCGAGGTAGATTTGTAACTTGTTGCATGTCTAGACCCAAAAAAAATTATTACTGGTTTGAGGTCAACTTGACAGGTATAAGAGATTTGTTTAGCTCAGAAGAAAAAATATTTGAGGGAGATATGATAATTATCATAAAAAGTTTGAAGGACTATTATGTGAAAGGGCAGTTAGACTTGTTCTCTTTGACCTCAGAAGGCTAGAAGGATAGAAATTTTGAAGAGACAAATTTAGGTTTGATGTAAAGAACCATCTTCCTAATAATTAGAGTGGTTAAAATGGTAATCAACTTCTTTAGAAAGAAGTAAGTTCTCCCTTGTTGGAGGTCTTTAGGAAGATTCGAGGACATTACTTGTAAGACATACTGTAGAAGACATCTTTTTCAGGTCTGATTTAGACTGGAGTCCCTTCCACTTGGGAAATTCTGTAGTTTTGTGTGATCCTGTAAAGGAGCATTATGATACAACCGTTTACTGACTAGGCATATTTGTCAAGAGTGTTACAGTAGAACCCACAAAATAGCAGAGGGAAGCAGGGCTCCTGCCCAGGACAGCCTGGATGGTCGCTGGGTAAGGTCTATTGCTCTGAGCTGGGAGCAGAGTGGAGCAGAGCACAGTGTGGGCTGTGCCCAGACCAACCAGACTGGGAGCTGGGTGGAACAGGCCCTAGCACCCTGAATCAGTGAGCTGTGGCAGTTACCAGACTTCTCAACCCACAAACACCAAAGACAACAGAGAAGGTTAGTGGGAAAAAACTGTGGGGACAGAGTGAAAGGAGTTTGTGGTTCGGCCATGGCCCTGGGGGCAGCCGAGCTACAGTTGCTACAGAGCTACAGTTGCAGTTGCTTCTGGCCCCAGGCCCACCTGGTGGCAGGAAATAACTGGCAGATCGGAGCAGGAGCGCAGAGCCTGCTCAGATCTGAGTCAAGGTCTGGGTTGGTGGTTCTTGGGTGAGGAGGAGCACTGGTGTGGCAGAGCTTGCTGTGCAGAAAAAGCTCTGAAAACAAGAGCGCAGCCCCTCAAGCTTGGGACAGAGTACTCTATACTCTACAAGCAGTCATATCCTGACAAAAAACTCAAGGTCAAGTAGTAGGCTGGGAACATGACCAGGCAGTGAAAATGGACTCAGATTCAGACTCAGACTTTGGAATCTTTCTTTGGTGACAAAGAAGACCAAAACATACAGCCAGAAGAAGTCAACAAAGTCAAAGTCTCCAAGGAAAACATGAACTGGTCTTAGGCCATGGAAGAACTCAAAAAGGATTTGGAAAAGCAAGTTAGAGAAGTAGAGGAAAAGTTGGGAAGAGAAATGAGAGTGATGCAGGAAAACTATGAAAAACAAGTCAATGACTTGCTAAAGGAGACCCCAAAAAAATTCTGAAGAAAATAACACCTTAAAAAATAGACTAACTCAAATGGCAAAAGAGCTCCAAAAAGCCAATGAGGAGAAGAGTGTCTTGAAAGGCAGAATTAGCCAAATGGAAAAGGAGGTCCAAAAGACCATTGAAGAAAATACTACCTTAAAAATGAGATTGGAGCAAGGGGAAGCTAGTGACTTTATGAGAAATCAAGATATTATAAAACAGAACCAAAGGAATGAAAAAATGGAAGACAATGTGAAATATTTCATTGGTAAAACCACTGACCTGGAAAATAGATCCAGGAGAGATAACTTAAAAATTATTGGACTACCTGAAAGCCATGATCAAAAAAAGAGCCTAGATATCATCTTTCAAGAAATTATCAAGGAGAACTGCCCTGATATTCTAGAGCCAGAGGGTAAAATAGAAATTCAAAGAATCCACCAATCACCTCCTGAAAAAGATTCCAAAAATAAGACTCCTAGGAATATTGTTGCCAAATTCCAGAGCTCCCAGATCAAGGAGAAAATACTGCAAGCAGCCAGAAAGAAACAATTGGAGTATTTAGAATAACACAAGATCTAGCAGCAGCTTCTACATTAAAGGATCAAAGGGCTTGGAATATGATATTCCTGAGGTCATTGGAGCTAGGATTAAAACCATGAATCACCTACCCAGCAAAACTGAGTATCATGCTCCAAGGCAAAATATGGATTTTCAATAAAATAGAGGACTTTCAAGCTTTCTCAGTGAAAAGACCAGAGCTGCATAGGAAATTTGACTTTCAAACATAAGAATCAAGAGAAGCATGAAAAGGTAAACAAGAAAGAGAAATCATAAGGGACTTACTAAAGTTGAACTGTTTTGTTTACATTCCTACATGGAAAGATGATGTGTATAACTCATGAGACCTCAGTATTAGGGTAGCTGAAGGGAATATGCATACAGAGGGCACAGGGTGAGTTGAATATGAAGGGATGATATCTAAAAAATTAAAATTAAGGGATGAGAGAATATATTGAGAGAGGGGGGAAGGGAGAGATAGAATGGGGTAAATTATCTTGCATGAAAGTGGCAAGAAAAAGCAGTTCTGTAGAAAGGGGTGAGGGGGAATGAGTGAATCTTGCTCTCATCAGATTTGACCTGAGGAGGGAATAACATACACACTCAATTGGGTATCTTACCCCACAGCAAAGAAGGAGGAAGGAGATAAAAAAGGGGGGATGATAGAAGGGAGGGCAGATAGGGGGAGGAGGTAATCAAAAACAAACACTTTCGAAAAGGGACAGAGTCAAGAGAGAAAATTGGGCAAAGGGGGATAGGATAGGAAGGAGCAAAATATAGTTAGTCTTCCACACCATGAGTTTTGGGGAAGGGTTTTACATAATGATACCCATGTGGCCTATGTTGAATTGCTTGCCTTCTTAGGGAGGGTGGGTGGGGAGGGAAGAGGGGAGAGAATTTGGAACTCAAAGTTTTAAAAGCAGATGTTCAAAAAAAGCTTTTGCAGGCAACTAGGAAATAAGATATACAGGCAATGGCGCGTAGAAATCTTTCTTGCCCTACAAGAAAGTAAGGGAAAAGGGGATGGGGGGAGTGGGGTGACAGAAGAGAGGGCTGACTGGGGAATCAGAATATATACCATCTTGGAGGGGGGGAGGGTAGAAATGGGGAGAAAATTTGTAATTCAAACTCTTGCAAAAATTAATGTGAATACTAAAAATACTAAATAAATAAATAAATAAATAAAAAGATGTGCTTTCTCTCTTATTTCTGTTAATGGCCACTACCATATTGAATGTTGGGTATGATTAAAAATTTGTCTCCATAAAAATGATCTAATTTTTACTAATAAAATGATCTGTTTACAAGGGAAATCTGCTCTCTGTATATTTGTGTTGAATATGTAATATTTTCTTGTAATAGAAAAATTAAATTTTTAATTAAAGTAGAAAGAAAATTAATATGCCCTCATGGAAATAGGAGTGGATTTGGAGTACGAGAACCTTAGTTCAAACCCCATCTCTTTCAACTTAGTATCTGTGTGACCTTGGGCAAGTCATTTAACCTTTGTGGGGTTGTAGTTTCACCCTATGTGAAATGAGATGGTTGGATTACATGATACCAAAATCCTGCAAGAAAATAAGTGAGGTTGGTACCAAATCCGTAAATATTCAAACAGCTGTATTTTTTCCCTATAGGGTATAGAAATATCAAATAATCAGTTTGTTCTTTGGTCTCTCTTAAGGGCAAATTGCAAAAGGCATGGAGTAGGCATCCATCAACATCCCTTTTTTCTTTAAAATCTTTTAAAATATAAATGTAGGAGACACATTTAAGTTTAAATCCCCATTTAAACCCTTTGACAATAGTTGTTTGGTAGCATCTTGTTTTTCCAAAACACTATAAATCTTTACACAAGTAATAACCAATAAATAGGCTGACCAGTTGCTGATGGATTTCTTGGCTATTCAAATCTGGGAAACAAAGAAAAGTGCAAGACATCCTTTAGTCCTGTGTGGCTATTTTCTACTTCTGCAGTAATGGAAGCAGAGTGGCAAAAAGGAGGGCAGAAGGTTCTCAGAATCACATAGCTGTGGACCTTTTATAAACACTGTTAGTACTCTCAGTGTGAAATGCCCATCTAATGTCCATGTGAAGTAGACATATTGCTACAGCAGTAGCTCTTAAACTGGGGTTTGAGAAGTTATTTAAAAATATTTTGCAAACTACATTTTAATATAATTGATTTCCTTGGTAATCTTTTGATTTTTTATAATATATAGCATAAATGATTCTTCTGTTTCTTCTCACTTTGTTGTATATCAATTCATACCAATCATTCATTGTCTCTTTGAGATCATATTTTCCCTCGTTTCTTATAGTACAATAGTATTCCATTAAATTTTTACGTAATAATTTGTTCAGCTATTCCCCAATTGATGCCTATTCTGTGAAAGGTCCCCGCTGCTTAGCTAGACTACAAAAGGGTTCCATAAGAAGGCTAAGAACTACAATGTAGAAAAATTAAATGATATTAATCTTGACATAGAAGGAAGTTGCAGCTAAGTAGAAGGATGGCTTACAAGCCCTACTTGGAAAGACAAAGGAATTGGTAGAGTGGTTATTATCTTGTAATGTATTTATCTTGTCCAAAGGCAACAAAAACACCATTTTATAGGACATGACAGTCTTGCAGAATAGTATTCATTATTAATATTTGCAAAAAGATCAATCTGAAATAATTACAGCTTATTCACCAAAATTCATTATGGAAGATGAAGAGAAATTCTACAAGGAACTTAATAAACCCCTACAAAATAAAGTGGTATATGGCTGGTATTCTGCGACTTCAAAGAAAAGGCATGCATAAACAAGGATGGTGGGAAAATATGGCTATCATATAGAAATGAGAGAGGAATAGCTAAGATACATAGATGATAATACATCATATATATTATGAATTATTTCTTAGAGAAAAGAATTGGAAGGGTTTGGACATGGAAATCAGAGTAGCAAAAACATGAAATTGACTATATTTTAACAGATAGGAAATGATTTGTTACCTGCATGGGAATCATTCCTAAATTGTCTGTGTACAATTAGATTGCTGACCTGGTTATAGCAAAGATTAAAATGAATAAAACATTAGGAAAAATGAAATTAAGAAACAGATATTGCATATGATTAGAAAAATTCTAACCTGGCCTATTTAAACTTACCGATCTTGAAAAATGGAATATGGACAGAGGGAAGTACATTGATATAGATTATAATAATTTCATTTGGAAGCTTAACTAATATAAATCAATTAGTATAATAAGATAAAAAGAGTTTACAAATGCCCTTTTTGGTGAACACTTGAGTAACTTACCCAACAAAGGCAAAGGCTGCAAAAGGCAACATGAATTTAGGATATAAGCTTGTTTGCAAAATCCTACATAGAAGGCTGGTGGAAAAAAATTATAAGCAGATTTTCCTCATAAAACAGAGGGAAGTGGAGGGAATAATTACTTTAAAGAAAGCTTTGTGAGAAGCTAAACTAAGCAAAGTCACCTTGAGGGGAACGTTTGAGAATGAAGCTGAAAGAAGAACAAAAGGAAAAAAAAAAGATGGAAATAATCTATGACAGTATTTATATAAACTCTTTTCAGTATTGAGAACAGCAAAGCCATACATTCCAAGATGCATTCACAGAGGAAGATGCACAAGTCATCATATAGAAAAAAGATGGGAGACACAGTTGGCTCTGACCACATACATGTAAAAGGCATATATTCCAGAAATGATGCAATTTCTAGGGCAAAAGATGGATTCCCAAACTATTTGAAGGATACTAAAGATATGGAAAAAATGTAATGACCTTTTAATCTACAGGTGCATTAAGGCCATTGTTAATCAGAACATCATTATTAGGGAAGAGACAAGCTTCTGTGGGTGATATTATACAGTAGTATGTATCTTCATCAGCATATATCTTATTGAAAGATACAGAGAATAGGCAATCCTGCTATGTTTATCCTTTATTGACTATTCAAATGATTCATCAAAATAAAAAGTTGTCTGAAAGGCTCACTTCCAACAAACTATCTTCTACTTGTATATAAAAGTTATACAGATTCTGTGATAGATAACAAATAAACTCATTTTGTGCCAACCTTTGATGATCAATGTGAAGTAAAGCATAAAGGAGGGAAAATTTTAATCACCAAAGGCTTTTGCCACCCTCTTATAGGGAATTCATTATAGATTCCAAGTTAAAGAGGGATTGCTTATAGATAGTAGATTGCTTTGGATGTTTCTGCTTGTAGATTGCACTATTCTCTTTGTATTAGACATCTAAACATTGCTTGGTTTCCTAGATGAGATCCATAACCACTCAAAAGTAATTGTAGACCAACTGCCTTTAGAGGAAGAACCAAGCAGATAAAGGATATTTGTTGTTGAGGCAAGTGATTTCGCTACACAGAAGATGATTAGAGAATAATAATATGTCTTATTCAAAGTTAGAAAAAAATAGTGTGGAAATGATGCCCTATGGAGAATTCTGAGAGATTCTTGTCAAAAGTACAAGTTCGCTTCATGTAACTTTGCTGGTCCTACTTTAATTAACCCTATTTTGATCCTTTGCTCACTGATTCTCTGATTATTAAGATATATTTAAAACAGTGAGCCATATGGTTCACCACAATGTCTTGGAAGATGCTCTATGCAGAGGCCAACTAGATTATGATATGTAGTTAGATGGTCAACTTATAGAACTCAATCATCAGTGTGTATGTGTGTATATGTATATATATATGTATATATATATTATATAAATTGTATATAATTCTGTCTATAAACTCAGACAGATAGTAAAAGTGATTAATAAGTTGACTGCATAATCAAATAGAGCGAAGAAGATGCTGGGTTGCCTTTGGGGAATTTTAAAGTTCTTTCAATAATCCAAAAACTTCTTCCTAGAACTAAAGTCCTATTTCTAAATACCAATATTCTTTCAATGCCGTATGGCTGTTATTCATGGAACACACTGGTCTCTGAAGAATTGAAGATAAGGATCAGCTAAAGGGCGATAAAGAGGTGCATGGTGGGTGTGAACAAGATGTAACACATTGCAAATGTAATACATTATTGCACCCACTCATAATTGGGGTGACTTGAGAGATAGTGGGGTTAAAAGGGACTAAATAAATGTAAATAAGGAACTATAAAGGAGAAATGGAGTACAGGATGTCATTATAGAAATAAATTTGCAAAAATGATGTTCTTCTTTACATGGCAAGATTGAGATAAAAGTCTATGGATTAGTCCATGTACTCTTTTAGTATCCTTATGGTGTCAAGAGCCAGTAAAGAAAGTAGGTCCACCATTGCTCAGTGGACCTACTGTGCCAGGCTTATGGGATGACATGAATAGGAGTCACACAGAATGAACAAACATGAATGGGTCACAGTCTCTTGTTGGAAAGAGAACCCATGTGGTCAATCATGGATACATTTGTTTATTTGATAATAACAGTAATTTTAAAGGATAATAGATTTAGATTTGGAAGGGAAATGAATGAATACATGAATGAAAAAAATATTTAAGTGCTTACTTTATACAATTCACTGTGTGAAGGTCTAAAGATATAAGTCAAACAGTCAAGTCATCACTGTTCTCAAAGGAGTTAAATTCTAATGGGGAGTGACAACATATAGAAGGGTTTACATGTAGGATAGGTGGAAAGGTCTGGAAATTCTTAGGATGCATTGGCAAGGAAGATAGTGTATTCTCTGTGCCATTTCCATTGATAAAACCATATTTATTTCTCATATCAAACCATTTGTCATTGCCAAGGACTTTAGTGAAATCTTTATTTTCCACATATTCAGTAGGAGGAGGCAGGGATTATGGAACTTACCTACAAGAGGCGGTTGCCACGTTGTGGTGGGTATGGGGTTGGGACTGGAAGTTGTTTTTTCTGTATGGATTATTAGACCAACATCTTTTGAGAATCTATGGATCTCACTGATACCCCTAGTATACTGGGCCTTGTAGGGTGATGTTTTTTCTCCAAGCTCTTCAGTTATTGGGAAGGTAGTGGTTGACATGGTGGCAATGTTTTAGCCTGCCTCCTGTATTCTGATTCTAATTTGGTGCCTTTCTACTTCAACTAGGCTGGCTTGACTGCTTGTTAGGAGGAGTTGGCCTGTGGCTAGCAGGGGTAGAGGTGTTGAGTTATCTCCCCAAGAATGGATCCCCTTGACGATGACTGTGATCTGGAAGCTAGGCTAGTACCCTGGGGGATGCTACTATTCCCAGGACTCTCAAGTACCCAGTCCTGGGATTCTCCCATGTGATTCTGAGGGATTATAGTTCAACTTCCTTCTTTCAGAGATGAAAAAGGTGAAGTCCAGGGATAAAGCAAATTTTCCAAGGTCACATAGATCTTTTGCACAATGGTAGGGACAAAATTAGTATCAAAATGTCCTTTCATGAACGTATTTAGAAAGTCTAATAAATTCTGTAACCTCTAACTTTGGTAATAGTATGTTTTGGCAGTTTATACCCACCAACTCATGAGGTCCTCTTTTGAAAATAGGATCATGCAATTATACAAAATTACAAAAATTATACAAAAATTAAGTATGCACTGTGGGAAATTTTATTTCACAGTTAATATCTAAATTATGATTCATCAAACTGGCAAATTAGCTCAATCAACCAACTACTTTCATTGGGAAACAATAACAATAATAATGACTCATACATATTAAAGTTGATCAGAGAACACATACACCCAAAAGGAAAAGGAAAATGGCTTTAGCTCCCAAGATGAAAAAGCATACCTAGTTGGATAAGAATAGAGGCTACAGCTTATATAGAGTGTACCTCCAGGAAGATGGGTCACAACAGTAAAGATACTTCCCCCTGGTTCCCATTGCGCCATTTTCACTGGTATGGTATATTATATAGTATTTTGGGAAAGTCCTGGATTTGACATATTGGGGGTCTGGGTTCATATCTCACCTCTGCTACTACTTGTGTAACTTCAAGCAAATCGTTTTATTTCTTGGCCTTTGTAAAATAAAAGATTAGAAGGCCTTACTTCTCTTCCAGCTTAATAACTCTAAATCAGTGATCCTGATTAAATAGAGGGAGATGTTCTTTGAAACTGTGTGTGTGTGTGTGTGTGTGTGTGTGTGTGAGAGAGAGAGAGGGAGAGAGAGGGAGGGAGGGAGAAAGAGATCCTTTTAAGGTAAACTCATTTGACATTCTCTGAAAGTCTCTTTTCAGAAGAGAGTCCTGTCCAAGTCAGTGAATCAGCTTCATCTATATTCTCCAGGCTATAAAATGCATGGATATAATTGGTCCCTGTTTTCCTATGGTAGAAAATCAGAAGTGTTTTTGTGATATCATCTTGTTCTCTGCTGCAGTTTGGTCTTGCAGAATTTTCTTTTCTACATAGGCAAGTTATTTCATTGCACAAAATATCATTAGAGAGTGCTAATGCATCTTCTTTAAAAATGAGAAAAATTTACTGTGTAAGGGATGCCCTGTGGAGAATTCTCTGAGATTCTGATCTATAAAGCTCAAACTAATAAGAACAGCTAGAATTTATATAGTACTTTAAGTTTTGCAAAACACTTTGCAACATTATCTCATTTTATCCTCATAATAATCCTGCAGGTAGGTGTTATTATCCCCATTTTAGAGATGAGAAAACTAAGTCAAGTGATTTGCCCAGGTGACTTGTAGTAAGCTGTGTCTGAGGACAGATTTGAATTCATCTTCCCGACTTTAGGTCTAGCATTCTATCCATTGTGGCACTCAGCTGCCTTTGACCTCATCTAACTTTGTTGGACCTACTTGTTTTTTTCTTTTTAACTCTCTTGTGATCCTGGGTACTTTTGTCCAATAATCTTCTAATTGTCATCAGAAGAGGTTTAAAACAGTGAAGTATGTCTTTTTTGAAAGTGTTCTGGAGAATGTCCTGTGCTGAAAACCTAACCATAAGGGAGATGCCCTGCCTGGCAAGGTTGTCCACATAGCTCCTGTTTACAGGTTACACCAAGCCCCACTATATATCAGGGACTCTTCTATAAGATCCATAGCCATTCAAAAGAGATCAGCCTGATAATGCATGCAGGAAAAACCAAGTAGGTGAATAATATTTATTGTTTTGAGCTTTGCTTGTAGTATTTTTGGCAACTCACTAAGTTAGTAATCAGGGCATATACTTTTGAGAGGCATGAGGACATTGAGTTGGTCCCTGAATTAAATAGGAGGAAGAGAATAGACATGATTCCTTTAAGTGAATTGCTAGATGGTGTCATGTTAATGGAATGGGAAGATCGTTCCCACCCATTAATAGGCCTCGCCGTGGAGCCCATTAAGGGAAGCTTGCTTAGGGGAGGCTTGCTTGTAGGAAGGCTCACACCTTTCGCTAAGTGAGTCACGAGGGTTGTGATGCCCTCTGGCTCTGAGAAATATATACATATATACATTCTGAGGTGAGGTTTTGCTTTGGGGGCTTGCTTATGAGAGGGACCTTGTGATTCCCTGGTCAAGACTCTGACTGGCCATATATTCAGAGCTCCCCAACTGGTCGGAGGTAAAGGCTCTCTCAATCCAGTGATGTATGTAAAGTGTATAGCAATATTGCTTTGATTCAGTCAGTAGAGCCCCTTCTGTTGGTCTTTATTTCTCTGCTTATATTTTCTCTGTATTTTTGCTATTTGTATTTTCTCTGAAGTTCAAGGTGCTGCCTCTTCCCTGGAACTAGTGAATGTAATTAAAGATTGTTGACCCCTTTAAAAACTTTCTTCCCTAGTAAAGCAGATCCGAGCTAGCAGCCATCCTGGGTCTGCCAGTGTAGTTGTTACTACAGATGGTCCCGACTTACCTCAATTCAATTCAAGAAATGTTCATTAAATGAACTTCTCTGTATTGGGTATGGGAGATCCCAGACAAAAATAAAAGATTACCTTCCCTCAAGGAAGGGGAATACAACATATGTGAAGATAAATAGTTACAAATTATGTCCAAAATGATACAAAATATGTTTAAGAATGGGAGAGCTCTAACAACTGGAGGGATTAAAGAAACCAGTAATGGCCTTGAACAGGAGCTGGCATCTAAGTTCTGTTTTGAAGGAAATGAAGAATTCTTTGAGGTAAAGGTGGGGAAGGATTATATTTCAGACATGGGTTCACCATTTGTGGAAAGTTATGGAGGTGGGAGGTAGAATGCTTAGTTTGGGCAATTACAAGATTAGTTTGGTGGTAAAGTAATATGTATAAAGGATAAAAATGTGAAATAAGATTATAAACATAGGCTTCATCTAGATTAGGGGTGGGGAATCTGTGGCCTCAAGACCGCAGATTCCCCACCCCTGATCTAGATTGAGAAGAGCCTAAAATGTCAAGTGGATGAATTTCTATTTTATCCTAAATGTAATAAGGAAGCACTTAAAGTTCTCAAGCAGAGGATTGAAATGGTCAGACTTATGCTTTAAGAAGTGTAATTTATCAGTTTTGTAGAGAATGCAAAAGAGTCATTTGACTGAAACGTCGAGTGCGTGAAGGGAAATAACATGAAAAAAGACTAGAGAGGTAGTTGGGGGCCAGGTTGCTGAGGGCGATAAGTGTCTAGCTTAAGAGTTTGTATTGTATCCTAGAAGCACTAGGGAGCCATTGAAGATTTTTAAATGGTAAGGTGCCTTGGTCACATTTGTGTTTTAGGAATATCAATTTAGCTGCTGTATGGAGGATGATTTGTGAGGAGACAGACTGGAAGTAAGGAGTCCATTTAGGAAGCCGTTGGAAAGAGTCACATGAAAGGTGATGAATATCTGAAGTAGGGAAATAACAGTAGCTGGCCCTTGATGAATCGAGGAAGTTTTGGATCATTCTATAATTTCCTTAAGTAGTGTGCATATTCTCTACCTCTTACTTAATTCAGCACCCAACTCAATATACAGGTGCTTCTCAAAATATATAACCTAATTACTAACTTAATGGGGGAAGAGTTGAAGCTGACTCCAAGGATGAACCTGAGTGACAAGGATAATGGTGGTGCCCACAATAGAATTACAGAAGTTTGAAAGGGGAGCATTTATCGAGCACCTACTATTTATAAACCTGGGCTAGGTTCTGGGGATATAATGGCAAAAAATGAAAGTCTTTACTCTCCAACAAGCTTTCATTCTATCAAGGGCACCTAACAGATACACATACTGTAAATACAAGGTAATTTGTTGAAGGAGGGAACACTAATGAAATGAGGCAGGATAGGCAGCTAGGTTTGAAGTTTGGAGTCAGGAAGATCTGAGTGCAAATCTGACTTCAGACACTCTGAGCAAGTGACAATCTCTGCCTTAGTTTATTCATAGGTAAAATGGGAACATTAATAGTACCTACTTTGCCAGGTTGTGAGATCAAATGAGATAACATTTGTTAGGCACATAGCACAATGCCTGGCACATGTTGTTGTTGTTGTTCAGTCATTTTCAGTCATGTCTGACACTTTGTGACCCCATTTAGGGTTTTCTTGGCAAAGATACTAGAGTGGTTTGCCCTTTTCTTTTCCAGCTCATTTTACAGATGAGGAAACTGAGGTAAACAGGGTTAAGTGACTTGTCCAGGGTTACACCTCTAGTAAGTGTCTGAGGCCAGTGTTCAACTCACGAAGATGAGTCTTCCTGACTCCAGGCCCAACTCTCTATTCACTGTACCACCTACCTGCCCCTACCTGGTATGTAGTGGTTACTTTATAAAGGCTAGCTTGTAATAATACTTGATACTGGAGGATCAAGGAAGGCTTCATGGAAAAGGTAACATCTGAGCTCAACGTTGAAGGAAGATAAGGAATGAGAAGTGGAGATTAGGAAGGAATACATTTCAGACCTGGGAAGATCTTGTGTCAATGAACAGAAACAGGCAATTTAATGTTCTGCTTAAGAAGCAGGCAATTGTTCAATTTAGTGAGAAAATAGAATGTACAATGTGAAGTAAGACTGGGAATGTGGCTTGGAGGAAGATTGTGGAAGTTCTTAAAAGCCAGATCAGGAATTTCTATCTTATCTTAAAGGCAAGAGGGAATCAACATAGGTGGTTATTTTTTTATAGGAGAGTGGCAGGGTAAGACTTATGTCTTAGGAAGATTATTTTTACTGTTGATGGAAGATGGGAAAGGCAAGAAACTGGAAGCAGTGAGGCCATGTAGGAGGCTATAACAGCATTCCATTCAAGAGGTGATGAGAATATGAACTAGGACCCTGTGCATATGAGGAGCGAGAAGGACAAGTGTGAGAGGCTGCGGAGGCAGAATCATTAGAAACTGGCCAACAATTGGTTATGGTGGGTAAGAGCATGAAGAATCAAGAGTGATTTGAGTTATGAACCTGGAGGATTAGGAGGACTCTCGTGCCCTTAGCAGAAGATTTGGAAGGCAGGCATGTTTCAAGATTGATTCTGTTTTAGAGATGTTGAATTGGAAATGCCAGTAGAATATCTAGGTGAAGATGTCAAGTATGGAGGCAGAAGTGTAGGAAAGAAGAAATGTTTAGAAAGAGCTCTAGATAGACGTGTCGAATTGAGAGTCATCTACATAGAAAAGATAATCGAACCCACAGAAGTGGATGAGATATTCAAGGGAAGGAGGGTAGAGAGAGAAGGGAAGAGGGCCCTTACCATCAGGAGATGAGAGATGGCTAATGATGTAATCCAGCAAAGGAGTTTGTGATGGATCAGTGAGAAAGGCAATAGGAGAACCAGGAGAGAATAAATGAATGCAATAGCTAAGTCAACTAAGCTTAGGAAGGAGATAGGATCCAGAAGTATTGGTGGTTGATATCGTGTGAAAAGTTGTGCAAATACCATGGAAGATGAGGACTGAGAAGAGCCTATCATACTTAACAATGAAGAGATTTCTGGTAGCCTTAGAGAAATCAGTCTCATTACGGTAGCGAGACTAGAAACCAGATTGTAAGTAAACTAGCAGTGAAGCAGTGGAAGTATTCAGTGTCGATGACACTTAGAGATGGAGATGAGTCTAGCAAGAGGAAAGGATAACAGGAGAGCCCCAGAGCAGCACTGGCTTACATGGAATGTTAAGAGATCAGTAAGCCTTGAGCATGTTGGGTAGATCCTCTAAAGAAGTTTCATGGGAAGATACGTACGAGAATTGTGCAGGTCGAGAGGAGTGAATGGGATGGAGGCTGTACCAAGGCAAGATATGTCAACATAAAGATGGAATTTCATTGAAGTGCCGAAATATTTGATCCTGGGCATGGTATTGATTGAAAATGATTAATTCTTAACTATGGCAGCATGTTCACAAGCCTCGTCTTTGGTTTCTTACTTTTCTTGCTGCCAAATAAATGGCTTAATAGGTCTATGGTCAATGTGGTAGAGATCGACACTTTCAGTTGTGGAAAAACAATGACATCTGACTATTTCCTTTCTTAGGCTGCTTCTCAAGTCTGTATAGCTAGTCTTAGAGTTCCACCTGAGATTAATTTAGTTATTAAAAAAGTACCTAAGAGTCATATGGCTTTAGTATGTACTTCATGAGCACTTCAGTAAGCATTGGGCTGTTACTCTTGAATTTTAGTTGGGTGCTTATTCCACCACTCCATGCTGCTTGCCTATTTTTAACAGTCCTTTAATTGGCATGTGTATTCACCTTCACTGATATAGATGACTTTCCTGGGCTTTTTGTTTGAGTGGTTGAGGTCTAAAGTTCAATAACAGGCTAGTGGGGTGACACATCTCTCCAAATTTAGCTAGACTGATGATCATAAGAGATGAATTGTTCATCAGTAGTCTCATACCCCAAACTTTCCAATTTGGCATGTGCTGCTAGAACTTGCAATCCATTGGCAAAGCCAGCAACAAGTCGATCAACATGCATTTATTAAGCACCTTCTATGTGCCAGGCACTATGCCTTAAGTACCCAGGGTCACCTCCATGCTTCTGTGAGGCATTGGAAAATGACTTTTGTTGAGGGCATGCTTATAAAAATAGGTTAGTGGGTAGGACCACATGATGGGACACAGATTGGTTTCCTTTGCATGGTGGTTGGTAAGGATGTAGGAGATCTGATTTGCCTAACATAGAGAAAGCTGCATTGCCCCAAAGGGAAAGGGGTATGATCAGGAGTTTAAATAGACTTTATATTCTATGGGCCAAGTTTGTTGGCAACTAGAGGTATAATCTGTAGGAGTTCAAATATTGCTACAAACTAGCTCTTTGGCCTTCGGCAGGTCACTTAACCTTCTTTAGCCTCAATTTCCTTATCTACAAATGGGAATGATAATATTACCTACCTTGACAGGTGGTTGTGAGGCTCTAATGAGATGACACATGTTAACCTAAGCACTTCACAACCCTTAGAGTGTTGTTTAAATGTTAGATGCTATTAGTAAGTGCCATGGGCCACCTTCTATGACCCTACTTTCCTCAAATGGTAAAGATAAATCTGAGTGTAGCTTCATCTTTTTTTCTCTACTTCAATATTTTTTTATACTGCTAACAGAGTTAGTTCATTGGTTCTCTTCAACTAAATTTATTCCTTAATTCTGCATGGAATTAAGAAGGTTTTCGAAGGTCAAATAATTTATTAACCTGTATGCAGAATCTTGTTCCAGTTTCGAATAATCCATTGGGTCACCATTGCCCTGTTCTGTTCAACATTAGCTTCTGTTTTTCTTTTTTGACAGGCTCTTTTATATAAATTCTTGCCTATAGTGCTTAGCTATATTTGAGTAAGAAAAAAAAGAGCTGAATGTACCTTGGAATAAAGCTTTTCATTTTGACTGTGAATGTTTTATCTGTGGACTTTTTATACATGTTGCCTACTATTCCATTTGTACCTGATTGTATTTAAAATATCCTTTTGGATTTTTATGGCCAATGGGGAAAATGCCAAGGATAACACCAATGCATCCTATAAAACATTATTAAAATGGATAACTTTTCATTGATATAGCACTATAGCATTAGTAATTGCATATATAATCCCCACCCTATTAATTAACTGCAAGTGGAATACTGGGGCCCAATATGGAATAGTAATCACATTTCTAAGGCACTGTAGAATAGAATAAGGACCAACTGCTCTGTTGGCACTTGCCTCATTTAAGGCAAAGAAAGTATTGAAAAGAATATAAGCACTAGCTTGGGGTCAAGCCATTATAGTCCTGAATGTTAAAAATCTAATTTACTTTGCAAAAGAAAATCCACTTTCTTCTAGATAACGGTGAAAAATAGATGCATCTGTGTTGCCTCGGAGATACAGATTATATAAGAAAAGATACTGCAATAAGAGCTATGTGCCAACTAGCCCTGTAATTTCTAATGGACTCACCTATTTTAAAAAAACCCTCCTCTCCCCTCCCTATTATTTATGCTGTAAGAAAAGGGACCATTCAGTTTTTATTTATGACTTTCAAACTCTTGGAGTCATTAAATTTTCTTTAACTTTCACATACCCCAAAGCTCATCCTTTATCCCAGCTGTTTCCTCATTTTAGTTTCTTGCATTATTAAATTAAATAAGTCAGTCAAAGAGTACTGAGCTGTACTGAGCTGTAAATTTCCTGAGGGAAGGATCCAAGTGTGCCTAGCACGGTGTCTTATAGTAGGCCTTGAATCAATATTTGATGAATGAGGAATTATCTTTATGTAAAATCTTTTCTCCTCAGTTACAGATTTCTTTCTTTTTTTGTTTGTTAAC
The DNA here is from genome assembly GCF_011100635.1 of Trichosurus vulpecula. Taxonomy (NCBI): domain Eukaryota; kingdom Metazoa; phylum Chordata; class Mammalia; order Diprotodontia; family Phalangeridae; genus Trichosurus; species Trichosurus vulpecula. The sequence continues at coordinate 248,827,083 of NC_050575.1, forward strand.
TATTAGGAAGGATGAAGAAGCATCAATGCTGGGAGAGTGGATGAAGTTTGGAAATTTTAAATTAAAAATAGCATAAATAATAGTGGGCTTGACATGATTGCCTTATGGGTATCTGGTGCCATTTCTACTTAAATTGATTTATTTGCGGGGTGTCAAACACATAGGGACCCCACCACAACCCAATACTTCCAAATGTGGCCTGAACCAGAATAAAAGGTAATTGGGACTCATTCAATACAAAATACAATAAAATATAGATAATCTTAATATATTATTTAAGTCAACATACAGGTCCAGGGATTCTTACATAGAGTTTAGTGTCCTTATTTCTATTTGAATTTGACACCATTGTTTTATTCTATTTAGAAGTTCTCATTTTTCAGAAAATGATGTAACTGTGATCTGTTGCTTTTGCAAAAGCCTGCCTGTTGTATTCTTATATTGTTTCATCAGGGAGACTTTATATTTATGTGTAGATCATTCTGATGTTTTCTAAAGATGAGAAGGGAGGCATATAAATGGGTAGTTATTGATATAGTCTTGCTCGTTTTTAAATAATACCTTTAAAAAACTGTCTTGTATCTTCCCTTCTCCAATATTTCTGTAAAGAATCAATCCTTTAAAGTCCTCAAAATTGTTTTACTTCCTCTATTAATTTCCTTTTTGTATATTTGGTCTGGATCAGCTCCTCCTTCCTGTCTTTCTCTTCTTAGTGCCATTTCCACTTCTTCATTTAACAAATTGGGGAATCATGTGATAAAGAGTACAAATGTGGCAGTTTCAGTGTCATTAATGATAAAGAATACTTTGTTATAGAAATACTGAAATATCTTTTCATATACACATGCACATTATACATAGATATACATGTACATGTAGATATATACATGCAATCACATACATGTATTCATATGCACACAGATATTGATATGCATATATGTATATAAATCCATGTGTATATGTATATATCTGTGTACATAATGCAAGTGTATATATATCTATATATGTTACTTTTATATGTATATGTGTGTGTGTGTCTGTGTGTGTGTGTAGCCTGAGCTTTTCATTGCTATCCATGTAATGTACTTTAACAATGATCTTCAGTTCATTGAGTGGAGCCTCTATGGAGGATTTATGTAAGAACATAGGTGAATAAGAACTGTAGAGAATGAACATGAATGACTTTTGCTCATTAGTGGCGGGGGGGGGGGTACTCATATCCTTTGAGAAATTGAAGCATAGGAATTCTGGGTTTAGTGGTAACCATGCAGGTAGAAATAGAAATGGAATGAGAGCCAGGAAGAGACTTCTTCTTAGCCCATCAGTGGCTAGCCATAAGAATTGGAGCAATTCTTGACTTAACTTTTTTTGTCTTTTTCCTGACTTGTAAAATGGGGTTGACCAGATCATGAATTCTTTACCGTTTTTGTGTTAAAGACCCCTTTGGCAGGCTGGTAAAGCCTATAAATGCCTCAAAATAATTTTTTAGTCATAATTAAAGGAAATTCTAAATTACAATTAGAGTCAGTGAAAATAAAGATGTAGTTATTTTTCCATTAATATTTATAGGCCCCATGCAATCCATCCATGGATCACTGTGGGAAGTCTGTGGACCCTAGTTTTTATGTGAACACCAAAAACAAATTGGGGAGCACTTATATATCACTATGGCTTTAAAAAATTAAAACATGATAATAGAAAATTGTAAGAAGTCATGGACTTGAAATTTAGAGACCTAGGTTCTAGTCTTGGCTCTACCATTAACCATCTGTATAAGAGGAAGTGTATATAATGGATGTGGCCCTGGACTTGCAGTCAGAAAGATCTGGACTCCAATCTGACCTTGGATCCTTATTAGATATATTACTCTGGGTAAATCATTTAACTTCTCTGTGTCTCAGAATGGTGTGTGTATGTGGAGATGGGAGAGGAAGAGTAGCATTGTTGTACTTGATGGACTCTCAGTTCCATATTTGCTCTAAATCCATGAACTGTGATTTTACAACCTTGGGCAAATCGTTCTCCTCTCCTCTCTCTTTTCTTCAATTTATTCGTATGTAATGTGAAGGCTTTGTATAGATGATCTCAAAATTCTCTTATAGCCCTGACATTCAATCATTCTCCTTCCCACTCAGGGCATTTTCCTCTAGGAAACAAATAGATTTCTTTCTAGTGGAATAGTTAACTTACATAAAACTAATCTGTAAGTAATATCCAGTGCAGCATATCAGTGTTTTTACCTGGTGACATTTTAGCACAACAGGGGTAAAATGTTTGTAGTTATTCTTGTATTTTTATTCTGTATCTTGTATGAAACTTGACATTTAAATGTGTGACTCAGTGGTCAAAACAACAGCAAACAAACAAACAAAAAGCCTGGATCCCATATTTAAAAAAAACCAGAAGACAAAGAGAAAATATCAAAATGAAAACTCCTAGTATCATAGCCATAGCTTCCAGATCAAAGGAAAAAAAAATATTGCAAGAATCACAAAGAAAGAACTTGAGTATCAAGGAGCCACAATCAAAATTACATGAGAGTGGGAAGCTACTCCCTATCAAAGATAGTAGAACTTGTCCTAAGATATTTTAAACAGACAAAGATAGAGCCTTAAAATGAAGAATAATTTACCTGGCAAAACTGAATATGATCTTATTGAGAAAAGGGACCTTTAATGAAAGAGAGAACTTCCAAAGATTCCTGACAAAAAGACCAGAGCTAAGTAGAAGCTTAGAAATGCAAATATACTATTCAAGAGCAACATAAAAAATATGTCTGGGAAATTGAAAGGAACCACACAAGAATAAAGTGTTTCTATTTTAAGAGGAGAGGAGGAGAAGAAATGAATGACCTCTCAGAACCCTAATGTCATTCAGGGTCCTAGAGGGAATTAAGTAAAACAGAGGGCCTAGGCGTTGGTTGTTGGGTTTTGATGATCTCAAGAGAAGGAAGCAAAGGAACACTTTCAGGAAAGAAGGGCACAACTTACTATTTCATATAATTGAGGTACAGAAGATGAAGACTATACATATGGAGGAAGGCTTAGGGGTAGTAGACATCACTTGAATCTCACTTCATCTGAACCCCCCATACCCCAAGGAGATTAAGATACACACACACACACACACACACACATGTGCATACATGGAAGCATATGCAAAGACACACACAAAGCTTGGTGTGGAAGTATATTCATTTCAGTAGGAAAACAGGAACCAACCAGGAGAAAAGAGATTAGCGGGGTGGAATTAGAGGAAGAATAAATTCAGGGAGGTCTTAATCATAGATAAAGTAAAGTTCAACTTTGGAGAGTGGATTATGAAGAGGGATTTAAAAGGAAAGAAAGAACAGCAATAAACTCTGATTGTGGTCTGGGTAGAGAGAAGAGGGACAGGACAATAGAAGCAGAAGTAGTATAGGTCAGTAGTCACTGACTGAACTTTTTGGGTATGGTGGGGAACAATTAGAGGGAAAAGTATAAAAAAATAGGATTGAGGGAAAAACAAAATTAGTTATCCTAAATATCAATGTGGATGGAATAAAAATCCATAAAACGGGAGAGCCAGATGTGTTAGAAAGCACAACTCATCAATACGTTGATTATAAGGAATATACTTGAAACAGTTAAAACAAGGGGATGGAACAAATTCTTCAGGAAAATTCAATCATGATTTCACACATGCTGAAAATTAAAAACAGGCTTGGTTAAAAGAGACAAATCAGAAAACTAAATTATGCTTAAAGACATTAGAGATACCATTTAACACCTGCCAGATTGGCTAAAATTATAGAAGGTGAAAATGACTAATGTTGGAGGGGATGTGGAAAAATTAATTGTTTGTGGAATTGTAAAATGATCCAAACATTTTAGATAGAAATCCAGAATTATGCCGTAAAGTATTAAAATACCTATGTTCTTTGGGCATAATAAGAGAACATTGTATACAGTACCAGCAATATTGTTTTGAGAACAACGTTGAGTGAATAAGTTATTTTATCTATTATAAATACCCAAATTAACTATATGTCACATATGAAGAAAGATGCTATTTATATCCAGAGAAAGAACTGATAAATAGAAGTACACGTAGAATAATTTTACAGGTATGTACCAATTTGTGTCTAATGGTAATCATCTTGGCAGGGGGAGGGAAGAAAATTTTTTTTTAAAAATTACATGACAATTTTGTTTTCTATTTGAAAAGTATGGCAAGTTGTGCTATAGTAAATTGGCAGTTTCATGTACAATTTTTTATTGTGCTATATCATGGAAATGCCAGTTTCATTCCATAAATTAAAAATAAGATTAAAGAAGACACTATAAATAATGAATTAATATAGTCAATTCTTAATCTATAAGGACCAACTGGCATAGCAACTAAATACATAAAGACAATTTAAACAATTATAGGGAGAAAGAGATTACAAGACTAATAGTCAGGGCCTATCAGTTCCCTATAAGATGAAGGCAGATCTACCAACCACCAGCCATGAAAGAAGTTAAGGATCTGAATAGAGTTTTAGAAAATTTAAATAATATAAATCCATGTTGATTATTGAATGGGAATAGAAAAGAATATACATATATCTCAGCTCTGTATGGTACTTTTGTAAAAACTGATCATGTGTTATGGCATAGAAACCACACAAACAAGTGCAGAAAAGCAGAAATATTGAGTATGTACTTTGCTAACAGCAACATAACAAAATTATGTTTAACATAGGCACTTTATAGAAAGGATTGAGAATTAATTGGAGATGAAATAACTTAATACTAAAGACCTTATGGTTCCAGGAACAAATCATAGAAACAAAATTTTACATGACCATAATGCATTCTGAAATTTTTGCAATGCAGGCAAAGTAGCACTTAGGGGAAATTTTACATGACTGCCTATAGAGGCAGTGTGATCTAGTGCAAAGATGTTAAAACGCACTACTCAGGCTTCAATGAGGGGCAGCACTGCCAAGTATTGCTGAACCAAATTAAAATGTAATTGGGACATATTTAATAAAATAAATAAAAATACAATAGAACATAAGTAATGTTACAATATGGTTTTCTAAGACAATATGTAATCCGCAATGATCCTTATATACAATTTAGCAACCCCATTTCTATTCATTTGACAGAACTGGCATTATGCCTTGGATACAACAGTTTGAAGCTTACCTTTGATATTTACCAACTTTATAATCATATTTAACTCATTTAATCTTTTGGAACTTCAGTTTTCTTACTACTAAAATGGAAGTGATAATACCTGAAATGCTTACCTTGTAGAGTGGTTAGAAAAGCACTTTACAAACCTCAAGAATGCTATGCAAATGGGGATTGTTATTAGCCTGTGAGCTCCGTGAAGATAGAGACTATCTTGTCTAAACTTTGTATTTTCCCAGTGCCTAAAACAAGGCTTTGTACATAGTAGGCAAATCAATTAAATTTAACAAACTTTTATTATTAAGCAACTACTACGTCCAAGCCCTTGGGAAAAAAATACAAAAAGAAATTTTTCCTGATCTTAAGCCATTTTACATTCTACTGGCACCGAATAAATGGTGTGGATATTTGACTCTAATTTTCCCTCTTCCCCTCCCCCACAGAATCTTCCACCAGCATGAGTTTAATCATCAGTGACACATGAAGCGAATAAGAAAGAGATATTCTTTTAACTGTTTATGTTTTAGCTATGAATCAGGATTAATAATGACATGACTAGAATATTTATATTGTGCGGTCCTTGTTATGTTCTTATACTTGGAGAATACATTCACCTTCTGTTAATGCATCTTGTAATTGGCTTTAATCCAAGCTCAGGTTAAGGTTGAGAGACTTTGTTATCAGCATCATTCTGGATAAAGTGGTTTCAGAGCTTTGCAAGAAACAAATGGTTCTAAAGTAAGTTTAAATAGATGACTTAGAAGCTAACATTTGCCTCCTTTCCTGACTGATTTGTCAGTACTAAAAGAATCAGAATTAGCTTCAATTTGCAGGTTGGAAATCAAAAATGGACTGCTTTATATCTGAAGAAGATGATGCAGTAGGACGTAGATTTAGAGGTGTGCTTTCTTTCTGGTTGCAACTTTGGCTTTATGCTGAGCAACCAGATTCTCTGGTTGGTGTCTCTATATTCACCATGCATGGTGAAAATGGCTGTGGAATGGAATTCATAGCATCACAGATTTAGAACTGGAGGGTATCTCAGAGGTCATGTAGCCCATTTTACATCTAGTCTAATTTTACAGATGAGGTGTAAGTAAGGTAGATTTTAGTGTGTGCAAAGTGGATTTTTGTTATTATTTTTAGACTTCAGTTTCCCGGGATCTATGGCCATAACAACCTTAGTTTCCCAGGATCCATGGCCATAACAATCTCTTTTTCCCAGGTATTAGACTTGGGTTCCCAGGCCCATGGTTCAAAACATCTCCACCATGCTTGCGCAGTGAGATATTGGGATGAGGTGATGTAAACTTGTGAGGCTATTGTTTGCAATATGCCTTCTTTGTCTGATGCACAGTAGAACAGGTGGCCTTTGGTCAGTGAATTGGTGAACCTTTATGGCTAAATGTGCAAGCTGGGATGCTGTGCACCCTGATTGGCCCTCATCAAGGATTATACAATATTGCCAGCAGCTGCTGTGGGGGCGTAAGATCAATAACACCAGCACACAAGAGGGCTGCTTAGCACAGGTTCTTTGATCTGCTTTTCTAAGGAAAGCAACTTTACGGGGTTAACAATCTCACTTTAATTAAACATACATATATCATTCACTTAGTTCTGGGGAAAAAGCCAGCACCCTGAACTTCAGAGAGTATACAAACAAATTACAAGCATACATTATATAAACTGAGCAAATAACACAAACCAGTCCTATCCATAGCAATATATACATAGTTACCAGAGAGAGAAGCAACAACATCTGGGTTTTTCAAAGTCAGGGGGCTCCAACAGCTACTCAGTGTCTTGTCTGGCCAAGTCACCAACAGGTCGAATGGGTGTGCCCCCAAAGGTGAAACACTAACCTCTGAGTAAATATACACACTTTTTTAGGGTCTAAGGGAGTCAAAACCTTGCACCTCAAATGCATGTGAACTAGGCCTTCCCTTGACATAAGCAGGTCATCAAAGACTCCATATTCAATCAAAGATTCCTTAGTTCTGAGAAGCACTCCAAAACAAAGATAACAAAAAGTCTACTTTGCTTGCCATTACATTTGAAAGGGAAGACTCATTCAAGGCACTTGATGGCCTTAGCATTCCAAAAGAGAAGAACAGCAAAAAGTAGCCCCTCCCCCCCATACCATAAAACAGGTAGTGAACATCTGAGGCTGGATTTGAACGTAGGTCTTCTTGACTCCAGCTCCAGTGCTTAAATCACTGCCACAGTTAATTTCCCTCTTCTTGACTTCAGATTTCTTCCTCTGTAAAATGGGAAGTTTGGGTTAGATCCCCTCAAAGTTCCCTTCCAAATCTAACCTCTGTCATTCAAAATGTCAATCATCATCAAAGTTCTGATTTTATAGTATTCCGTTTTGTTATTTTAATATTTTCATTTTGTTTTGCAGTATCATTGTAACATAGAGGTAGCATGAGACAGTAGATACGATAATAGGATGGGAGTCAGGAAAATCTGAATTCAAATGCCATTTCTGACATCTGTTTCCAATGTGACCTTGCACATGTCAATTTTTATATGCCTCAGGCAACTCATTAACTACTTGGTCATAGATGGATGAACTGTATTGGTGGAAAGAGTTTCCACGCCAGGAATTCCTAATGAAATCATCTTTTGCTTTTTCTGCAGTTATTGAACCAAGGGCAATCTTAAAATTTCATGATGAAATATAGATATTTTAAAGTAAAACTTGGGTTTCCTGTTTTATAGATGAGGAACCTGAAGTTGTGGAGCGATTAAGTGACTTTTTAAGCATCACATACGTAGCCTCAGAGGTAGGATTTGAACTCACCTCTGCTTGGGCCATCTATCTCCATGGTGAGCCAGCTCAGGAGCCAGTGGTTTGTTTTTTCACTAGAAACATGAAGAAAGTTTGTTCCTTCCCTGTCTTTCATGTTTGATCCATGTGAAATGAGAGGTTTACCTAAGTCTCCCATATCTAATAGGGCTGGGCAAAATCACAACATAGAGCTGTTGGTGAAAAAAAATTCAGTGACTATAAAAAATGAATATCTGTGGTTTTCATAATAATTTCATGCCTTCTTCATGTTTGTCTTTCTAATTAAGATATATTCTCAGATGGTGAGGAAATGACTCTGCTTCACTGTTCTTTGTTTAAGAGAGAAAACACAATTGGCTGAAACTTTTGGACTTACATAGCATTGCAATCTTCAATTATTACTAGTAGTTTTTATTCAGCACTTGTATTTATACTAGATTTAGGAATTAACAGAGAAAAGCATAATAAAGAAAGCTCTTATTCATTTGTATGTGTATATGTACACCCATGCATATATATAAGAATAACACATATTATTCTTAATATTATGTCTCTCTGTTAATCCTTAAATTCAGTATCTGTGCATGTGTGTGCATTTAGTGCTTTACATACATCTCACTTATTCCTCATAACAATTCTTTTGCAAAGGTGCTATTTTACAGATGAGGCAACTGAGGTTTAGACTGGCCTCATGGCTAGTAAATATCTAAGTCTGGATTTGAACCCTGGTATTTCTGACTCCCTGTCTGGCTTCTTATCCATTCTACCACATTGCTTCTCTTATAAACCATAGTCTCTGCCATTCGGAAGCACTGTATCCTCAAAGTGGAGAATAGGCCTATGCTTAATATCAAAAAATAAGAAAAATTCAAATAATAATCCCCAGATTCAAGAACCATATGTAACAACAGAACATAGCAGTAACACAACAGCTGTGTTGTTCTTAAGTTTCTTTTTGATCTGCTTTTAAATTTAGATACATCTACCCCCAGCCACTCATAGGAAAATTTTGTTTTTTGAAGAACATAGCCTTAGGTACAGCAGACAATAGCTCTTTGATTCAGCCCAGTCTCACTCCTCAAGCACTGCATGGCTTCCTCCTATGCTTGGGACCCGACACTCTTGTAGGTAGACAGGATGATTGCTTCTTTATCGATCAGCTCCCTTTTTTAAACAGACAATGCACAGTAAACCTCTTGTCCTACAATGCATAATAAACCCATCAGAGTTAGGGAAGGACAACTTTTTCTGCAGTGCTATTACTCAGTAGTAACGATTTTGAAAATTTCCTCTCTAAAATGGGGGTGGGGGCACAAAGGGGAACTGAATGAAGTACTAGGCTGGGGGAAGCAATACCCATGCCCACTCACTGGCTAAGCAGGTAATGAGTTGCCTAAGGCATATAATTAACATTATTGTATATATTTATACATATGTATTATATACAACACATATACATATATGCACATACAAAAACATATACTTCTCAATTTTCTCTGAATTGTTCATGGTCAGCATTTCTTGTGGTACAATGATATTCTGTTTTGCTGTTTCCTAATCGATTGGCCTATTTTCATTTCTAACATAAAAAAGTGTTGACATGAATATTCTGGTATATGTGGGATTTTTCTTTCTTTGATTGTCTTAGGGATGCACACACACACATATGTATATATATGGCAGTGGGATCTTTGGCTTAAAGGGCACTATTTTTTTTTTTTTACTAAAGGGCATTTTTTGTATAATTCCAGATTGCTTTCCAAAATGTTTGGATCGATTTCACAGTTCCACTATCAGTGTATTAGTGTTTCCTAAACCTTCCAACATTGATTACCCCTAACTGCAAAGCTAACTTTAAAATACCCTTTCATTTGATGATTTAACTGATCAATTGATAGTGAAGGTAGTATGATATTTCTATAGCTCAGAAGAGCTGAATTTTGGCCTGTTTCTGCCTCTAATTTACTTTGATGTTACTTCTCTTTCCAGGGTCTCTGTAAATTGTAGGGTGGAGAACCTTGGATTTACAAGTGGAGTTCTTGGATTTAATCCTGTTTCTTCTACTTACTGCACATGTGACCTTGGACAAGTCACATATACTTTTGGGGTCTCAGATTCCTCCTCTATAAAATGAGGGAGTTGGTTTAAATTACCTCATTGGCCCCTTTCAACTCTAAATCTATGATCCTATGATGTTGAAAGTCCTTTCTAGATCTAGCATTCTGAGCCCAAGTATATTTTATCTCCTACTACGTACTCAACATTTTGTATCTCCCATACTACCTCGTAAAGGAATCAATATGAGACTTCTCAGGAGCTAAAACTGAGTTGCACAGATAAGACATACACACATATTAAAGGGTATCATTTCCTGGCTTGTGTTAAGTGCTCAATGACTGACAGATATAATAAATGTTGAGGCAGTTCAGAGGATAGAGATCTCTATGTGCCCCAGTGATCAATGGAGTCTTATGGAGGAGGTCAAATGTTCTCTGGGCCTTGAAGGATGAGAAAGATTCAGAAAGAGAAAGGAAGGGGGATGAGGGAGGTGGATATTGTAAGCAGGGGGAACTCTCCTGCTAGCAGTTTGATGTTCAGGTCTGGAGTTCTGCAGAAAGGGAAGGGTTGTAAGGATTTGAGACTCATCAATATAGAGATGATGTTTAAAGCTGTGAGAATGTATGAGATTCCTAGAGGAGAGAGTATAGAAATAAGAGTAAAGACTTACTGTCTCTGGAGTATTTCACAGTTAGGTGGTAGGAGCAGAGAAGAGTCACTTCACTTTGCATCTGCTGCCTTTCTGGTTTCAACTCTATAGAACAAGATGTCCCTCTCAGGATAAGCTCATCACTTCTTCAGTCACCACTAACTCAAGCCTTGATTAAGTCCACATCCCTCAGGCTCCTCTCCCCTCTGGAAGACTGGAAGGTAGGGTACCAAACTCTTCCAATGTCTTCCTTTGTAAAGGGTAGAAACTGGACTCTCAGATCACTCCCCTTTGCATATGCTGCCCTACCTGGTTTCAGCTCTGTAGGGCAAGATGCCCACATGCTGGGTACCCACTGGTACCTCTTCCCAACCGCCTTTCCTGCCTCCTTTCATGTGTTGTTTTTCTCTTTAGATTGTAAGCTTGTTGAGGGCATGGAAGCTCTTTCTTTTTATAAATTGCATCCCCAAGTGCTTAGCACAGTGACTGGAACATTGTAGGCATTTAATAAATGTTTATTGAATTGGATCGAATTGACTGAAGGAAACAGAAGAATGGGTAGATAGAGACTAAGCGAACTAGTGCAATATATTGTCATGACAGCTAAGAGAAGGAAAGATTCATGGAGGACTGGATCCTTTCATCAATATGAACTGATTATTTGAACCCCCTTGGAGATCATTGACTTCGACCTCCTTGTTTTATATATGAGGGTGACAGACTTGGAAAACCCAGGTGACAGACTTGGAAAATAATGACAACTAATATTTATATAGTGCTTTAAGGTTAAAAAAGCACTTTACAAAAGTATATTATTTGAACTTTACAATAACCCTATGAAGTAAGTGCTAATATTATTACATTTTACAGATAAGAATTCTGAGACCATGAGAAGCTAAGGGACTCCTCTAGGGTCACACATCTGGTAGTTATCTGAGCCAGGATTCAAATGCACATCTTTTTGGACTAAGAATCTGACATGCTATCCACTTCCCACATCCTCTTACTCCAAATCTAGAGTTCTTTCTATCATATCACACTGTCTCTGGGGAAGCAGTAAATACTTTCATGTGAAAAGATATTATACACATATATAAGTATTTTATTCACTGCCTTATGTTCAGGGCAAACTATACACAGTTATTTTCAAATATATGATGTGCTCTTAGATGCTATCGACTATCTATACCAAGAAGAGAGACCAGGAGTTTAGTTTCCTCACAGCAAAAGTTCTTATTTATTGAAATAGGTTACTTCAAGAGTGGATAGAACTCCTTCCCTGGGGGGTCTTTCAAATTGCAATCTCATTTGTCTTGCTTGATTTAAGTTGTGGTCCTCATGAAGGCAGTGAGTTAGACAGGAGACAGACAGCCTTTTAGGGTTGCTGTCAGCTTGAATATATTGTGATTTCCTGCTTAGGTCCTAGAAGGACTTAGCTTCTCTTTGCATCTGAACCATCCTTGTTACTAGCAAAATTAATTTCCAGGGAGTCTTTTCCATAAGCCCCTTAGTCTGTTGGAATAAATTAAAAAAAGAAATTCCCAATGATGGGTAAAATGATAAGGTAAAAACATACTGAATATTATGAACTGAAGAATCTCTTAATACAGAATGTTAAAAATCTTTGTTATCTGGGGTCTAGTCCTGAAATTTTATCATTATAGGGAACTTGAGAAATTCCCTTTACCAGTGCGTATTGGCCCCATTACTGCACTCTATACACTTGGTGGGAACACGGAGTGTCATGACGTTCTCAGGGTCACAGAGCTTGTATGTGCCAGAAATAGGTATACCCATCTATTCTGCAGCCATCCCTCTAGACTCTATACTAGGCTTTCACAAAATGATGAACATCATTCCTATTTGTCCAAGAAGTACAAATAACTTTGATGCCTATGAATCAAATACTTAAACATTTATTAAACGTCTACTGTGTGCCCTACATTAGGTACTAGAGATAAGGAGTACAAAGAATGAAACAAGTTCTCCTAGAAAGGAGTTTACATTCTAATGGGGGAGACAAATACATTGGGAAATATATATATATATATATATATATATATATACATGTATATATTTACAATACATGTACTATACATGTTATATATAATATAAATATAAAGTGAATATATAGTATAAATATAAATATAGTATAAATATAAAGTGAATAAGTAGTTTGGGAGAAAGGGTGTTAGTTGCCTAGGTGAATCAAGAAAGGTTTCATGTAAATGGTGTTTGTGCTCTTTCTGAAAGGTAGGAGGCCAAGTTAAGGAGGCAGCATATTCCAGGAATGTGGGACAGCCATTTTACTCACTGATAGAACACTATTTAATACAAATGTGAAGAATTAATATTGACAAAGTGTTTTGCTCCAACACTGTGGTGGGATAGGTAGGATAGTAAATACAATCATTTCCATTCTATATAGAGGAAGAAACAAACAGGTGATATGACTTGCCCATGTTCACACAGCTGGTATCCCACTGAAAACAGTTTGGAGAAGGTATCTTCTTCTCTCTTGTCCCTTCTTTGTCTTTTCATTTAATCAAAAGCAAAATTTCAGACTAAAGGGAGGAAGCTCAGAGGGTAGTTTTTGGCATCAGCCAGCCATGAGCTAAAGAGGGGAGATGATAGAGGGAGGTGGGCACTATGGCTTTGTTGATGCACGTAGTATTGTGAGTCCTGATCTCTTTAAAGTTATCTTGCTTAGAGACTTAGGTACCAGAGGCTCATGTTTTGTGGTCAACTGTTCTGTTGCTTACAGAACCACCTACTGATATCCCACATAGGTATCATAGATGGACTAATAATGTGTCAAGAGCAGGAGCTGGGGTGTGAGGGTGATGTGTATAGTCAGAATGTTCCACTGGAGAAATTAAGGAAAGTTCCTAGAAAAATGAGTGACTCCTTTTGGGAAAATATTGACTAGAGTCACACAAGATGAGTAGGGTTGGATGGATTGAGATCTGTATTGCTGGGAGATGCTCCTGAATCGCTAAAAGATCACAGTTCCATTTGGGCACTAAAGGGAGAACTCTGCTCTCTTGCCTTCCTACATCTTTATCTGAAATTTTAAAATTCTGAATTTTGTCAGAACCTGAATTCTTATTAACTTGGGGTTAGTAGAAAGAGTACTGGAGAAAGGAATGACAAACCCCTCTGGTATCTTTGCCAAGAAAACCCCAGATGGGATCACAAAGAGTTGGACATGACTGAATAACAACAAAGTAGAAAGAGCTTTGAATTTGGGGTCAGAGGACCTGATTGTGAATCTCAGATCTGCTTTTTCCTTTTTCCTTCCAGTCCCCCATCACCTAGTGTTTATTTTCTATGTAATTACATGTGTACATGTTGTCTTCCCTGGCAGGGCATAAGTTCCCTTTTTTCAGGGATTTTTTTTTCATTTTTGCCTTTACATTCCATGTGCCTGATATAACACTTGGAAAATAATGTCTTTAATTAATGCTTGTTAATTGATACTATTGTGACCTCCAGAGAGTTACTATATCTCCCTGGGCCTCAATTTCCTCATGTGTAGAACAAAAAAAGAGTTGGATTAGATGACCTTTTTTCAGTTCCTTTATCTTATGGTTTTATGATCTTATGATCCCAAATATATAACACTATTCTTAACATACCTCATGCCTTTGAGAATTGAAAACAATTTATTATCCTGCATTTCCTGCTATTACTTTGCTGTGATCCGTTGAATTTTGCTGCAGTGGTTTTGTAAGAATTGAGTCTGTTCAGAGGGATTGCTGCTGTGACCTGTCCTCTGGACTTGAAACTCTGGTCTTACTTAAACCTAGATTTAGTCTTGGCATATATTGAGTAATTAAATTTCACACTTTTTATGGCTCAAGCTTCCACCAAGGTCCTGTCTCTGGGAATATCATAATCTGGTTTACCTGAACTCTTCCTTAGAACAATTCTAAGTATTCTACTACATTTCAGCCAACAACTTGAATCTTCCAATCAGCATTCTGGATTGTAATGAACATAGAAAGGGCTACTATCACAATTCTTTTATCAAAGTAATGGGAAATATCTCTAGGCAGCTTTACCCGTCTCCTAGTATAATACCTGGCACATAGTATGTGATTATTAAATGCCGATTGACTGATTGGTCATCCAGAACGGTTCAATCTTAGTCCTTCTAAAACTCAATAAACCAATTGGAAATGTCTAGAGCAAATCCCAGGATGCTGGAAACCTTCTCAACCAATTATCCAACAAGCATTTAGTAAATACCTATTCTGTCTCAGGCATCTTTCTAGGTACTAAAGATAAAAAAGAAAAACAATACCTACTCTCAAGGGACTTACATTCTAACAGTGAAAACAACGAATACATATGTGAGTATATATAGAATGAGTACACACACACACACACACACACACACTCACACACACACAAAGTAGTTAAAACAGGATAGACTGCTGTTTGAGTCCCTATTACAGTATAGTTCAGTGCAGGAGCTTTTGCTACCACTGTTCCTGCTTCTTTAGGTTTATAGTCCTGCTAATGCTACTGTCCCCAGATCTGAAGATCCAGGCTTATATTCTTTCAACATGATACTGCAGCTTAGGATTTTGCCTCGGACACCTCTGTATGTTCACCTTCCACCTGCTATAGCCAATTGATCTTTTTTCATTGCCACCATTGTGAGAATGTCGTCTTTCTCCTTCATGGGTCTTTCTCCCAGTGATGCCTTTCAGCTTTGCACCTCTGGGTGGAGCACTTGGGGAAATGGAGTCTTTTTCTTCCAGCACTATATCTGTTGGAGCATTCCAGTCACATACCTTCCTTTTTCTGTCTCCCACCCCTCACAAAGGTTGGGTGAAGGCAGGGTAGAGAAAAAGGAAGTCATTTTTGTTGACTTCCATGAATTCACTGCTACATTGTATGTTGCTGTGAGTCCTTAAAGTCAAGATCCCAAATTTAAAGTCTCTCTCCTAAAACCTGCTTTGACTAAGAAAAGAAAAACTACATGGTCCAAGATATGCAGGACATGGTGGGCTGTTAGGTTTTGTAAATTTTCCATTAACTCCAAGGTTGCTTTCTGTTGCTAAAATGTTTTTGAGTTATCTTATTTCTTCTACTTTAGTTAGCGTGCTACATGAAAGGTGGAGTGTAGGGTGTATACAGGGAGGACGAGTCCCTCTGGTGTGAAGACTGCTAAACTTCTTCAGAGCTGCTTTCCATCTTTGGTGTCCACCTGCTCCGTCTAAATTTGACATCGCGTTCCTCTCCTTAAAGTGAGGTACTATGGAAGACTTTCAGTTAATTCACAGGATTTCAGATGATGTTAAGGAACATTTAGCGCACATCCTTTATGTTGTGCAAGAGGAAACTGAGGCTGAAAGAAAGGAATGGGCTTGTTCAAGTTTACATGGGTAGTTAGTATTAGAACTGGAGTCAGATCCTCTGATTCCGAATTCACATATTCTTCCTAATATCCTATGTTGCCTCCTAGGTACTTACGTATTATCTTTCCTGTATGGCTGTATTATTTTCAGATAGAGAGCTGGACTGGTTGACACATATTTAGCTTTTGTTCCTAGGCAAGTTGCTTAACTTCTGAGTGTCCTAAGAAATTCTCTTAAATGAAAAATTGCAGAGTATGTCTTGATTTGGTAGATAAAGGGAGTTTCCTCTGTGGGAGTTCCCTAAATCAATAAAATAATAGGCCAGGTTGAAACAAATAATCCAAGCAAATCAAAACACAGTTTATAAGAATTTCCCTCACTTTTCTAAGGACTGGAATCACTTAAAAAATAAAAGGAAAAGCCTGGGCAGTATTTAAGCACAGAACAGAGAGAACCTATTGGTAGACTTCTTTGGTTGGATTTGAAAGTGAGCCAAGTGTGGTAAGAAAAAAAAGAGGTGATTCTCAATGTTTTGGGGCATGTTCTACCAAATTGCCAAGTTAGGGCAATTACACTGCTCTTTTAAGAAAAGCAGAAATTGCTTAAAGCTTGAAAATTGTACAGTTGCTGAAGTGGGCTGTGTTTAACATTCATAGAAGCACTTTTTGTAATGAGGAAAGAAAGAGAGGCTTCTTTCCCTATTTTGGCTGGAAACAGATGAGAAGGCAAGGAGGCTAATCAAAGAGATGGTGATGACCACAAGTCTATAGTCTCCTGGGGAGCAGGATTGTGCCTGTGGTCATTAAAAATGCATCTTATGCAGCTGGGTCTTTTTTTTAAAGTTCTATAAGCAGAAGTTCATTATAGGAATTAAATGTTCAAAAATATTCAGTTGCATATTCACGATGTATTTTGTAATAGCTGAAAGCTGACATTCTACTCACTGACATTACAAGGTTAGCTTACTCATCCTCAGTCTGAATTAATGAGAATCTATATTAATTTAAATTGTGCTTATATCTTAATATTGTTTTGAAACACAGTGATGATAGAAAAATATATCAGAAGCATTTTGAAGTAAAAGTGAAGTGACAAGAGAGTAGGAAAATGTGACTTACACAAGGGAATAGCAGTCATAAGCAAAGCTACTCAAGACAAAAAGCACACTAATTACAGTGATTTTACACTCTTATAAATAATTTTTAAAAAATGAAAAAACCCACTGATACTGATTTTAAGGGTTGTTCACTGTCTCCAAAGAATATTACTTTTGTATTTTGCTGGCTGTGTGATAATGGAGAAGTCATTTAACTCTGCATCACAATATTCTCATATGAAAAGTGGGGATATTACCTAATAGCTTCATAAGATTGTTGCAAGGAGGGGCAGCTAGGTGGCACAGTGAGTAGAGCTCCGGCCCTGGAGTCAGGAGGACCTGAGTTCAAATCCGGCCTCAGACACTTGACACTTGTACTAGCTGTGTGACCTTGGGCAAGTCACTTAACCCCAATTGCCCTGCCAAAAAAAAAAAAAGATTGTTGCAAGGCTCCAATGAAACAATGTACAATATGTAAAGTACTTTGCAAACTTTAAAGTGTTATGTAAATGAGAGTATTTGTTATTATTATTGTTGTTTTAGTTCTTCATTAGATCTTTGTGTATTTCTTCCAGTAGTATAGATTATCACCCATTCATTGCCTAATCCCAGAAAGTGGTATAAGGTATCAATTCTGTAAATATTTGATCAAAAAATCATAGATTTAGAAGGGACTTCAGAGGCCATTTAGCTACCCCCCTCATTTTACATTTGAGAATAGTGAGACTCCAGTAGGTTGTGACTTGCCCAAGGTCATATAAGAAGTATCAAAAGAGGGTTTTGACCCTAGGTCCTCTGACCACAAAATAAAGGTTCTTTCCATTGTATCATATTGCATCTTCTTCTGTATAGATCATATTTTAAACAATAAATCAGTGATTTGAATACATTTTTTTATAAGTTATATCCTACTGTCCTAAACTATGTTACAGATGAATTGATGATATGTACCAGTAGAGGGAATTTTCATAGCAGGGAGCTCTTCACACTGATGAAAATGTTGGTCTAGACTTTCAAAAGTTTAACCAAGGATTTACCTAGATTTCTTATCTGAATTTGGTGTTTAGTAGATGAAATACTTCTAATCCATAAAGAGTTCAGCTTTTTCATGTTACTTTTCAGGAGATTGAGGCCCAGAGTCATGATATGATTTAACCACGCTAAGAGCCATAAGTAAGAAATTTTGCTTTTGGGCTCAATATTTTTAGTCTTGCCCAGAGCAAGTGGCACAAAGAGTACTCTTAGATGGGGCTGTTACTAAGGAGGTGGTATCTGGGTGAATTAGGGCAGGGCAATGGGTCTCGCACCAGCTGCCATTTGGTAGCTTTGTGTTTTATCTAACTATTTGCACTAACTACATGCTAAGCTTTAGGTATTTGTGATATAGAAAGAATGCAAATGTTGTTATTGCCCCCTAATTCAATAAATGCTAAATTTGGCACTTTGGGACAGAGCTCCACTTGTTGATTCACCTTATTCAAGGTCACAAAGAAAGTTAGTGGGAGAAACGGGACCTGAACCTGGTGGGACAGTCCCCTACCAATATTGAGTAGGAAGATGTTCTTCCTACTAAAGATGTCAGAAATAAATGGTTTTCTAAAGATATACTTTATTTTTAATTGTATCCAATTTAATTTCTATTTTATTCAATACATGTAATTTATTACTTTGTTTTTATGCAATACCATGTGGAGGAGAGGGAAGGAACAAGTATATATTAAGAGCTTATTATGTGCCAGCCATTGTATTAATTGCTTTACAAAAAATATCTTAAATGATGGCAAAACAAAAACTTGGTGATAAGCCTCTCTGTATCTAGCCAAGCTGGCCTTTGGTTTGCCAATGCATTCTTGTTGGCACCATGTACAAAGACTGCCCACCATGGCAGAACCTGTCATAGGGGCTACTCTAATGTAAGATCTCAAGTGACCTCCATGCTATGGAATTTAACATATACTTGTTAAAGTTTTAAGTAATTCAGTGTGGAAGAGAGGCAAGATAATCATTTTTTTATTATTGGCATTAGAAGGAGTAAGTTCTGAAGAGATATTTGATAGTAGGATTGAGTGATAGATATGAATAGTAAATTTTTATAATAGAGGTAAAATTGAATAGAGGAAATAGAACTGTTTAAAATGCTAATTGAATTTCCCTTGAAAGTGCTGCTTTCAAAACTAGAAAAACCATCTTAATAGGTAAAAGGGAGAAAATTCAGTTAAAATACAGTCTATCCAACATTTTGCACTTTCTGTAAGGATGATTTTTTTTTGGTAAGTGTGTTTCTAATAGTACCTAAGTAAAAGAAAAAAAACTTAGATATTTCTTCTTTCTGGTTAGAATTGTATACTTTTTAAAAAAGGTTATCCCAGTTCTTCAGTTGTTTTTCTTTCTCTTCCTTGTCTAGTTGAAACTCTACAGATAATATGATGTATAGTGGTTGCTTCTACATCAGCAATAGTTTATTGTCTAACTTCTAGGTGGAAGTTGCTACCTCTGTTTATTTTATATAGTTTATCTGCATTGCACCATGGGAAACTGTCCAGTATAAGGGCTTAGAATAGTAAAGGACCTTGATTTCATGTCATATCAGAATCAGTTGAATAAAATGGGGATTTTTAATTTAGAAAAGAGACGACACATGAGAGGGGGAGCATGATAGTTATCTTCAAATATTTGCAGGGCTGTCTCATGGAAGGCGGGATAAGACCTGTTCAGGAAGCAGGCTCTGCTCACTTTACTGCATCAATTTATACAAATCTTCCCAGATTTCCCTGAAATCATCCCCTTTGTTGTTTTTTTTTTCACATGATAGTACTCTCTTACATTCATATACAATAATTTGTTCAGTCATTTCTCAATGCATGATCATCCCTTTAGTTTTCCATTCTTTGCCAAAATAAAAGAATTGGTTAAATATTTTTGTTTATATAGGAACTTTATCTTTTTAGAGTATAGATATATTAGAGGTATTACTAGATCAAAGGGTATGCATAATTTGATAATTTTTTATATTTGGTTCTAAATTTTTTTTTGAGAAAGGTTGGACTAATTCACAGCTCCAACAACACTGGATTGTTGTGCCCATTTGCTTGAAATTCTTCCAATGTTTATCATTTTCATTGTTTTAGTCAACTGACAATTTAATGAAGGAAATTGTGACAAGATGGTGCAATAAGGCAGAAAGCTACCTGTCTCTCCCAAATTCCCCCACAAATAATATAATGCGTCAAAGTAAGTTTTAGAGTGGCAGAAATAATTAAAAATCAGGGTAAAGCAGTTATCCAGCCTAAGACAACTTGGGAGGATGCTAGGAAAGATCTGACTGCTTGGGGGTAGTGGTCTGGTTTGACTGCAATGCCAGTAACTTTGGGTAGCTATGTGTCCACAAATAGCAAGTCCTGAGGCAGCTGTGTCAGTGGAGCTTTCCCCCCATAGTATGGTAGTTGGGCACCTGATTGGGGAAGATTTTGGGGGCCCTCCACTGGTTCTAGACTTGGGGCTCAGGTGTACTGACAAGATAGGGTCAAAAGCTATGGGTGAGAAAAAGCAAGCAAATGCTAGTAAGTGGAGTTGCAGAGGGGAGGCACCCTGTTGGTTGTAGTCACTCATAGGATAGTAGAGTCCATGGTTTCAGTTCTAGGGAAGAGGAGTGAGCTGACACTTGTATCCTTCTGAGGGACCATGAAGAGCAAAAATTTTAGGGTTTCATGGTGTTACAGGCCCTGGTTTTGGCTCAGGAGTAGAGAGGAGTGCCTGAGCTCACTTATGGACCAAGGTGTGAGCTGGAGGAGCAGTGACCATACCTGACCTTGGATTATAAAATATTGGAAGAAACAAGATGTCAGAGACCCCCAGAGCTCAGAAAACAACATCATAAAAAACCTGAAGTCTGAGGCACTATCCCTCACAACCTGGGAGCAGTGCCCGACTCTAACATATTGTTAAGAGCCAAGAAATAGGCTCTTTAAAAATGAATAAAAAACAAAGAAAGAACCTGACCATAGATGGCTACTACAGTGACAGAGAAGATCAGGGTTCAAACACAGAAAACAAAATAGCTTCTTGTAAAACTTCAGAGAAAAATTTAAAATGGTAATAAGCCCCAAAATAGTTCTTGGAAGAGCATAAGAAGGACTTTACAAATCAAATAAGAGAAGTTGAGGAAAAATTGGGAAAAGAAGTGAGTAAGCAAGAAAGTAGAGTAAGCAAGAAGTAAGAAAAGCAAGAAAATTATGAAAAGAAAGTCAACTAATTGGAAAAAGAGATCCAAAAACTTACCAAAGAAAATAACTCCTTAAAACTTAGAATTGGGCAAGGGGAAGCTCAAGACTTCATAAGACATCAAGAAATAATAAAACAAAATCAAAAGATTGAAAAAATAGAATGTGAAACATTTCATTAAAAAAGCAACTGACCTGGAAAATAGATCAAGGAGAGATAATATAAGAATTGTCAGACTATCTGAAAGTTATGATAAAAAAGTCTAGAGTGTGCTTCAAGAATTTATTAAGAAATTGCCCTGAAATTCTGGAGCTAGAGGGTGAATTAGAAATTTACAGAATTCACTGATCATCACCTAAAAAATCCCAAAATGAAAACTCATAGGAACATCATAGCTAAATTTCAAAGCTCCCAGGTCAAGCGACTAGAAAAAAAATTAAATATTGTGGAACATCAGTTAGGATAGCACAAGATTTAACAACTTCTACATTAAAATACTGAAGAGCATGGAATATAATATTCCACAGATTAAGGGAGCTGGGTTTGCAACCAAGAATAACCTACCCAGCAAAGCCAAGTGTAATACTGCGAAGGAAAAAATGGATTTAGTGAACAGGTATTCTTGAGGAGCAGACCTGAACAGAAAATTTGTCTTATAAGAATTAGGAAAAACATAAGAAGGTAAACACAAAAGATTAATTATTGGGGATTTAATAAGGTTAAGCTGTTTACCTCTTATATGGGAAAGCGATATTTGTAACTCTTAAGAATGTTATTACTAGGGTAATTCAAAAGAGCATACACACATAAAAGACTTGGCATTGAGATAATTAGGATGGTATGATCCTAAAACATAAAGTTGGGAAAGCAGAGGTAGAATGAGGCAAATTATCTCATACAAAAGAGGTGTGAATGAAAGAACTGTTATAGTGGCTGAGAGGATAGGGTGGAGGGCATATAGTGTGGGGACCTTATTCATATTGGAACTGTATTAAAGAGGGAATAATATATGCATTCAGTAGAGTATAAAAGTCTTCTTAACTTATAGAGAGATAGGAGGGCAAGAGTATAGGATAAGGGAGGGACTTTTAAAAGAGTATGCAGATTAGGGAGGCAGTAGTCAGAAGTAAATTAGATTTCTGAGGAGGAATAGTGTAAAAAGATAGAGAGAAGGTTAAACAGTGAGGAAAAATGGGATGGAGGCAACTATACGATTAGTAATTATAACTTTGAATGTGAATAGGATGAACTTATCCCCAAAATGGAAACAGATAATAGAATGGACCCAAAATCAGAACCTGACAATAGGTTGTTTACAAGAAACACATTTAAAAATGTGAGACACGCAAGGAGTAAAAATAAAAGACTGGAGTAAAATTTATTATGCATCAGCTGATGTAAAAAAAAAAGTAGGGATAGTAATCATGATCTCAGATGGAATTAAAGCTGAAATAGATTTAATTAAAGCAGATAAGTCGGGATACTACATCATGTTAAAAGGTACCATAGATAATGAAGTAATACCAATCACATATATGCACCAAGTTTTTAAAGGCAAGGGTAAATGAATTACAGGTGGAAATAGATAGCAAAACTATAAATTTGGAGGATTTCAACCTTCCTCTATCAGAACTAGATAAACTTAAGTTAAACTAGATAAACTTAACCAAAAAATAAGCAAGAATGAAGTCGAGGAGATTAATAGAATCTTATATAAGCTAGACATGGAAGGCGTCTGAGGGGAATTGAATGCAACTAGAAAGGAATATGCCTTTTTCTTAAAAGTACATGCCACCTTTATCAAAGTTGACTGTATATTAGTCCATGCAAACTTTATAATTAAGTATAGAAAAGCAGAGATATTAAATGCATTCTTTTCAGATCATGATGCAATAAAATTACACTTAATAAAGGACCATGGAAACACAGATGAAAAATTAATTGAAGACTAAATAACTTAATCCTAAAGAATGAATGGGTTAAAGAATGAGTCATAGAAAATTTTGTTGCGTTTACTTTTTAATATTTTTTATTTAGATGAAGGTTTATTTAGATAAATTCTGTTAGGTAGTTAATAATTATTGATGATCAAATTAAATATCTATATTTAAATGTTAAATATATATTTAAATAAAATTAATTTTATTAAAGAGAATGATATTAATGAGACAAAATATCAGAATTAATAGAATTCAGTAAAAAAATAATCAGAGGAAAATTTATGTCTTTAAATGCAATAAAATAGAAAAAAGAACAGATCTGTGAATTGGGTATGTAATTAAAAAAACTAGAAAAAGAAAAAAATAAAATCCTCAATTAAACACCAAATTAGAAATCCTTAAAATTAAAGGTAAGATAAATAAAATTGAATTTAAGAAATAATTGAATTAATAAATAAAAATAGGAGTTAGTGTTATGAAAAAATTAATAAAGTAGATAAACCATTGGTTAATATGATTAAGAGACAGAAGAAAACCAAACTACTACTATCAAAAATGAAAAGGGTAAATATGCCACTAATGCAGCTGAAATTAAAGCAATTATCATGAGTTATTTTGCTTAATTATATGTCAATACATTAATACTTTAAGTGAAATGAAAGAATACTTATATAAACACTAACAGAAGGTGGAATGTCCAAAGAAATCTATATTAGAAAAGGAAAAAAAAACAAAAAAAAACCATCGGGACCGGATGGATTTACAAGTGAATTATACCAAACATTTAAATATCAACTGATTTCAATATTAAATTATTTGGAATAATAGGCAAAGGTATCCCACCAAACTTCTTTTATGAAACAAATATTGTGCTGATACCTAAACTACGAAGAACAAAAACAGAGAAAATTATAGACCAATTTTATGAATGAATATTGATGCAAAAATCCTAAATAAAATACTGGTTACAAAATTATAACAACATATCACAAATATCATAAATTATGACCAAATGTGATTTATACCTGGAATGCAGGGATGGTTTAATATAAGAAAAACTATTAACAGGATGTAAAATAAATCCACATACATCACTAGTGTTTTTGTATATCACCAACAAAGCTCTGCAGGAAGAGGTGGTAAGAGATAGTTCATTTAAAATAACCACAGACAATTCAAGGTACCTGGGATCATACCTGCCAAGACAAACCCAGGGACTATATGAACATAATTGTAAGACATCTTTTATGCAAATAAAGTCAGACTTAAATAATTCGTGAAATATTAATTGTTCGTGGATGGGCTGAGCCAGTATAATAAAAATGACAATTATATTTAAATTAATCCACTTATTCAGTACCATCCCAATTAAATTATCAAACATTATTTTATTGAGCTAGAAAAAATAATAGAATTCATTTGGAAGAACAAAAGGTTGAGAATATCAAGAGAATTAATTAAAAAATGTAAAGGAAAGAGGTCTAGCAGTGCCAGATCTTCAACTGTATTATAAGGTGAAAATTATCAAAACTCTCTGGCACTGGCTAAGAAATAAAATAGTGGCTCTGTAGAATAGAGTAGATATATGATACACAGTAATGAATGGTTATAGTAACCTTGTGTTTGATAAATGTAAAAATTTAAGCTTACAGGATAAGAATTCACATTTGGTAAAACTGAAAAGCATTCTGGTATAAACTAGGTATAAACCAATATCTCACACCATTTACCAAGATAAGGTCAAAATGGATACATGACCTAGACATAAAGGGAGATATTGTAAGTAAATTAGAAGAACATGGAGTATATTACCTATCAGGTTTACAGATGGGAGAAGAAGTTATGAATAAACAAAAGATAGCATTATGAGATATAAAATGTATAATTTTGATTTCATTAAATTGCAAAGGTTTTGTAAAAATAAAACCATTATAGCCAAGATGAGAGGACAGCAGAAATTTTGGGGAAAATTTTACAGGCAGTTTCTCAGCTAAGGACCCCATATCTCAAGTTCATAAAGAACTTTTCCAAATTTATGAGAATATGTGTATTCCCCAATTGATAAATGATCAAAGGATATGAATAGGCAGTTTTAGATGAAGAAATCAAAGCTATATGTAGTTATATAAAAATGCTCTAAATCATTATTGATTAGAGAAATGCAAATTGAAACAACTTTGAGACACCAAATTGGCTAAAATGATAAGGGGGAAATGGTAAGCGTTGGAGGGGATGTAGAAAAATTGGGACACTAATATGTTGTTGGTGGAACTGTGAATTGATCAAACTGTTTTAGAAAGAATCTGGAATATATTCAAGGAGCTGTAAAACTCTGTATACCCTTTGACCCAACAATATCATTATTAGGGCTGTTTGCCAAGGTGATCAGGAAAAAAGGAAAAGAATCAATACGTTCAAAAATCTTTATAGTAGTTCTTTTCGTGGTGTCAAAGAACTGGAAATTGAGGGGATGCCCATCAATGGGGAAATGGCTGAAGAAGTTGTAGTAGATGATTGTGATGGAATACTACTGTGCTAAAAATGGTGAGCAGGTTAATTTTAGGAAAGCATGGAAAGACTTGAATGAAATAATGAACCAAAAGAACATTGTAAACAGTAACACCAGTATTGTTCAAAGAGTAAATGTGAATGACTAAGCTATTTTGAATTATATGAAAATTCAAAGCAACTGCAAAAGACCTATGAAGAAAAATGCTATCCACCTCTAGAGAAAGAGCTGATATGTGGGACTATGTATCGTATAGTTTCACATATATATGCATATATATGTCTATCTCTGTGTCAAATGTTGGCCTTCTTTAGTGCAGGATTGAGAGAAAGGGAGGGAAACAGCTTGGAACTCAAATGTAGCAAAAATGCATATTTTAAAAAACCTGATAATCTAATAGCTATAAAGTAGAACCTCAGAGTTGCTTTAATCTGCATTTGCCTTCTTATTAGTGATTTGGCACATTTATTTTTTTTAACATGGCTATTGATAACTTATATTTCTTCTTTTGAGACTGCCTATTCAGATCCTTTGGTCATTTATCATTTAGGGAATGACTTTAATTCCTATAAATTTAAAACAATTTCTTATGTATCTTGGAAAGGAGATTTTTATTCAGGAAACTTGCTGTAAAGATTTTTTTCTCAGTAAACTCTTTCCTTCTAATCTGGTTTGTGTTCTATCCAAGCACTTTCTGAAATTATCACAGTTAGGCCTGAATGTCTTGGAATTACCATTTCTTCGGCTTGTTAATCTCTATTTTCTGCTTAGTTCACATCCCAGGTAGTTTGTAGTAATGTTGCATTTAGTTTTCTTTTAAAGTGTGGAATCATTGCAGCTGGTTTTGAATGGATTCTTGAACTTGGTTAAGGCCTGAGGTTTTCTTACCTTGGTAAAAGAAGGAAATTTCCATAACTGTCTTCCCCTCTTCTCTGTTGACTCTCCTTATGTTACCTGACTGGGTTACATTCTTTTAATTCTCATGGATAATAATAGCAACAGCTGTTTGAAGAATGCTATTCATTCAATTCAATCAACAGTCTACAAGGAGTTTGGAATGATTTTCCAGGATAAGGCTTTTCTCAGGTGGTGGCAGATTATGGTGGTAGGGGATAATATAAATAATAATCACTTGCCTTTTTGTAGTGACTTCAGGTTTACAAATTGCTTTCCCATAGTTGCTAGAGTTGTGGGAAATGTTTTGATGACAGCAGTTCAGCTACCTATGATATGACACCCCCAGATTCTGCCATCTATTTCTTACAAAGTTTTTTTTAATGGAATACTAACATAGGAATATATAGCTAATCATTCTTAAATATGATAATTACTGCCAATTCCAAAAGTATCCTGGAGAAAAGGTCTATTGTGAATCATATGCCATTCTAACAAGTCCTGCTGCATGAAAGCAATACAACCCAGCGTAGCAACATGAGGGGAGTCAACAGAGAAGTAGGGAGAACATTTAGGGACAATTTTTTTTCTTTTCCCAGTGAAGGGAACAAAAAAGTCCATTTTATGCTCTTTATCTGTGTGGAGAATTTATTTTCAAAGCTACATATGACTAATAGAAATGTTTCAAAATTACAAAACATATGTAATCTTTAAAGAATTTTGACAATTATCATGAAGCATATCGTATGCTAGAATACATCAATTAATTTTGCTGCATCTTTTTTATTTTCTTTACTCATTTGAAGTTACTACATTATAACTCTTTTAGGGCAAGATTTATTTCTTATTTTCTCTTTTGTATTTGTGCTGGCCCCTAACCCAGTGATCCTCACATACAGGAATAAAGAATCTACATTTTCCTTAGTGTAGGGAGTTCCAAGTGAGGATCTTCTTTAAACACCAACCCTGCTATGATAGCTGCCATTTAATAGCTAGCATTTACATAGCACTTTAAGTTTTGCAAAATGTTTTACATGCACTATTTCATTTAATCTTCACAAAAACCATGGGAAATAGGTACTATTATCACCCCTATTTTACAGATGTAGGTACTGAGGCTGATTGGTTAAACGACTTGCCCAGTGTCATATAGCTGGTGTTTGAGGTGGAATCTGAACTCAGGTCTTCCTGACTTCAAGTTCAGCACTCTAGCTACTGTGCCAAATAGCTGCCTGACTTAATAGGTAAATTGCCTATAATTTAGTAGATTGAGTCCTAGAGAGTTATTTGTGGCTTATAGACGTTAAAAAACTTAATTAGAGTCACTTAGCCCTTAAGTTTCCGGGGTAGGATTTGAACCCATTCTTCTTTCCTTCAATTGAGAACTTGGAATGATATTTTACATTTTAGCCTTTTTTCTTAATAGTTGGACATGACATATTTTTATCAACCAGTGTTTTGTATTCCTATAAGTCAGGGAAGTGTTGAGGATAATCATAGTCCTTAAGTAACATTAAGTAAAGTAAAAATTCTACAGAAATCAAATGATTTTTAAAAATATATTGAATAACTGCTATTTTAAAATATTGTGAAATGGTCTGTTTTTTTTAAACCCCTAAACCATTAAAATTTCAAAGTATTATATATTACAATTCAGTATTTAAAGTCCTTCTTAATTAGAAAAAAAGTAATTCTAGGATCATAACCCTGAAAAATGATTTTGTCTTTGGATTTTAGCTTAAATAGTATAAAACTAATTTAATAAAATTTGATACATGATTTTTCCCCTTGTAAGATAACATTTCAGTCCTTCTCTTTTATATCTTTTGAAATAACCAAACCATGTCCTTCAAAAAAAAGTGTTTTGTAACAAGATGTTTGCAGGCCTTTAACGAAAATGGTACTTTATAAATAATAATAAGTAAAGAAAATGAATGAGTTATAAGAAGATAAATTGATGCTAATCAATATCAAATCTTAAATATTTCTACTTATATTTTTAATATACAAATAAGTCTATCTCCCATATGTTATAAAGAGCTGTGGTTTGTGTTAAAACTGTCTATGAAATGCTTGAGGATTCTGGAGCATGATCATGGACAAACTTTCTATGTTGCTTTCTCATTGCCATTAAACCTTGGAGACAGTTCTCTCTTCATATACAGATTTATATGGTTTATCCTATTTTTGTTCCTAACACTCTCCCAAAGTTATTTTTCTTTATTTTACAACCCTCTGCTTCTTCTTAATTAAAAGATAATGTCAGTAGAATAGAAAGTTGTCACAAGAGCATGGTCTTCAACTACTGGTTAGAACAGAAACATATATTAAAAAAATAAAACTTGAGACCAAGCCAAGATGTTTAATATCAAAGCCAAAGACATTTATTCTGTGACAGCATTCTATTCCATTGCCCTTATTTCAACTGCTCTAAATGATTAATTATGTAGCTCTTTCTCTGCTATTGCAAACAGCAGCAGGATAGAACATTTTCTCCTGTGCTGGTTATGATCAAATCTGGTCTTATTTGTGGGTTGGTAGTAACTACATATAGAAATTACATTAAGCTATTTCTTTAGGTATGAATCCTACATCCAACAAGGAGGTGCCTGTCATTTCATCTTTTATTTTTTCAATTCATAGTGGCATATTTGAGCCTCGTAAGTCTAGATTTTGACCCAATGAAATGAAGTTTCCTTCCACTGAGTGTTTGGCATTTCCTATCTCTTTGATCTATGAATCCTTTAGAATGAGTAACTTGGATTAAAAGTAATATACTAGTAGAAAATGTTGAGATGTGCCACAAGCAAAGCTTTTTATCTTCAGTTCTCTTACTGATCATGGAAGAAAATGGCAGTCAGTGCATGTTTCCAAATAGACAATGGGAATTTCAAATGCAGCTTCTTGAAGATTTATAATCATTTTCTTGAACTCCTATCTTATAATGTATCTAGGTCATCTGCTTTCTAGACTTCTCTACCTAGATTTACCACTGGCATTTTAAACTTACGAAGTTTACAATAAAACTCATGATCTTTCTCCCCAAATCTGGTTTTCCTCCAAACACATACTTCTTTGGAGGCCCTTACTATCCTTTTAGTCATCCAGATGTGCAACCTGGGAGTCATGTATGGCTTTTCTCACTTTCATTCCCTTTCATCCCTATTTAATTAGTTGACAAGTCTTATCTATTTTATCTTTAAAACATCTCACAGCTATCATCTATTTAATCATATAGCTACTCCCCTAGTTGAGACACTCATCACCTCTCACCTGGACTATTTTAATATATTTCTAACTGGTCTGTTTTCTTTTGGTATTTCCCATCTCCATTCCATCTTCTACGTAGCTAACAAATTAATATTTCCACACTATAGGTACTCTCATGTAATTCCTCTGATCTTTAGTGGCTTGCAATCCCCCTTTATATTAGATATTTTAGCTTGCATATAAAGTCTTCCATATTCTATTTTCCTGTACATATTTCTCTGTTCAACTACAGATTTATTTCATATCCTTTTCCTTCATGCAATCTGCCTTCCAGCCAAACTACTAATCGTTTACTGAAATTGGTGTGTTTTCTCCTATGGCCACTGTAGTGGTCTGTAGTATTTGGTCTGCACTTCCTTTTCTTGCTTCTCTGCATTCCTAACTTCGTCAAGGCTCACCTCAGATAATACCTCTTAACCGCAGTCTTTTGCAGTCTCGTTCATTTTTAGTGCTCTCAGTTTCTGAAATTACTTGGTATGTACTAAGTATATTACTTAGTATATGCCATTTTTTTGTATCTCTTGTGGAATATAACCTCCTTTAGAACAGATACCATTACATTTTTGTCTTCGTATCCTCGAGATTGTATGTCATTTTTATACAGCTGGTGTCTAATAAATTTTGGTTGAATTTAAATGATAGGGGTTATGGATGTATAAAGGCCTAAATAGGGGCTGAAGTTCACTAGGTGATTAGTTAAATATATCTTATGACTGAGGCATTCATTTGTTAACTTCAATAATTAATAACCTTCTCTTTCTGGGATTCTCATAGTTTGTATCCTTGTCCAGATTAAGGGTTTATATAATCTTTCTTGAACACAATAGCTTTTTAACAATTTGAAGATAGCTGTTGTCTCTTAAGTATTTTCTTTTCCAGACTAAATCTCTTCAGTTCCATCAGTTGCTCCCATTCACCATGAGTTTCCTAGAATCATAGAATGTAAGAGCTAGAAGAGACAGACCAGATCAGTTCCTTTGGATATGCTTCAGTTTTTCAGTGTTTATTTTAAAGTGTGGCATTGAAAATTTAGCACAATGTGATCTGAAAAACACGGTATACATGGGTACCATTGGCACCAGTGTTTAAGTAACCTAATATGTTGTTAGCTTTTTTGTTTGGGTAGTTACTTCATGCTGTTAACTTACATTGGTGTTTAATCAATTAACATTCCTAATTTTTTTCTTTTACAGCCACATATCCCTCATCATGTATCAGTATAGCTGATTATTTTTAAAACCTGATTCCTAAAGTCTTGAAATGAAGAACCATTTCAAAATGCCATTCTTCTGGTATTCTTCTTGTAGAGTTGTAGGTAAAGAACTGAAATTTAAAATCACTCAGAAACCATATTGGGTGTGAGCAAGCAGTAACATACTATTAACGCATTGTAAAGAAGAAATGGAATAAAGGCTATCATCCAGAACCATATAAGCAAAAAAAAGATGGGGTAAATGGATAGTCCATGTACTTTTTGGATAGTCCTGCAATGTCAAGAGAAAATGATGAAAACTCCTAGCAAGTTGGTGGGACTCTCTGTGGTAAAATATGGGAGGATATAGACACGAGTGAGAAGATAGAAGTCATTAGAAAAGACTCAGATGTTAGGAAAGATTGATGGTAAAAGGACAAGGGGACAGCAGAGGATTAGATGGATAAATAGCATCATGGAAGTAATAAACATGAACTTGGCCTGAGTTCTGGAGATAGTGGAGAACAGAAGGACCTGGCATGCTATGGTCCATGAGGTCATGAAGAGTCTGATGTGACCAACAACAACAACAGAAAAGATTAATTCAGGGCTGGTGGCATGAGGGCTTTCAATATGCAGTTTTGGAGGATGCACCTATACCAATGAACTCAGTCATCCATTTGAGTATTTGAGTTGAGAATATGTATAGGATTTTGCATTTCCTTAATTAAATTAGTAAATGTCCAAAACTAGAATTTATCTCAGCCCATCAAGACCTTTTGGGATTTTAACTCTGTCATCTGGGATATAAGTTGTATACAGTGTGGTGCTGGTAAATGTTTAACAACTGACTCTAAAAAATGTACATGTTGCTTACTTTTAATTTTTATCTTAAATTTCAACATTTTCTCCATTACTTTCTTAAGTTTAGGCTACAAAAGCAATAAATCAAGCCCTCATTTGTTGCATTTCCCAATTTTTGAGGTGTAAATTGCTCATGGTAAAATTTGAACAATTGGCTTTCATGAATCAGTTTGAGCTGGCAATAGTACATTCCTGACTGTATACTTCCATGCTTCCAGGATCCAGCATTTAGTTAGTGTGCTAACTTCCACTGAATTAGATCACAACCCTCATGTACCTCAGTATACAATCTAAAAGTTGTCAAAAAATAGCTGAAAAAATAAAATGTATCAGCAGTTAGCCAACTTTCTGGTGATGAGGGGCAGAATCTAACACAATAACAATAGGCTCGATGAAAAGTCTTTCACTTGGGTT
The DNA here is from genome assembly GCF_011100635.1 of Trichosurus vulpecula. Classification (NCBI taxonomy): domain Eukaryota; kingdom Metazoa; phylum Chordata; class Mammalia; order Diprotodontia; family Phalangeridae; genus Trichosurus; species Trichosurus vulpecula. The sequence continues at coordinate 248,859,515 of NC_050575.1, forward strand.
AAGCTCATTTTTAGAGGCTCTTTACAATTTATTTCTACTCTACCTTTCTAGATTTCTTTTACATTGTTATTCCTCCACCTACTCTGAGCTCCAGTTAGAAAACTATTCACCATTTCCTACATATACAGTACAATTTCTTGTATTGGTGTCTTTATTCACATCTTTTTCTGTTATCTGGAATGCCTTCTTTCCCTCTTGGAGACTGGAATCCTACCCAGCTTTTAAAGCCCAGATCAAATGCTACTTTTTCTAATTCCTCTCCTTTATCTCTAGTTGGCAAGGATCTTTTCTTGTTCTTGGACATCAGGTAGCACTTTTTGCTTCTCTCATATTCATTATGTGTTATTATAGCTAAAAATTAGCATTCATATAACAATTTATAATTTGCAAAACATTTTACACATATACTCCGGGAAGAACTATCTCTAGAATCAGATACCTCGATTCACATCTTAACTCTTACATTTACGACCTATGTAACCTTGGTCAAGGCACAATAATTTCTCTGGGTTGCAGTTTCCTCAACTTTAAGAGGATTAGACTAGAATGGTCTCTGTCATTCCTACTATCAATGATCCTACGAATCTCATTTGAGATTAATAGCACTGTTTACCCTATCCCCATTATATGGATGAGGACATTTAGGCTCTGAAAGATGGCAACTTCTCCATACACAGTAAGTGTCAGTCAGGAAGATCTGGGTTTGAATCTTAGCTCACACTCTTACTAGCTGTATGACCCTGAGAAATCACTTCACTTATCTGATCAGTTTCCTTTTCTTTAAAACAAGGGAGACTGTGATAACAGCAACCTCATAAGGTTGTTGTGAGGATTAAATGAGGTAATGTGTGTGAGGCATTCTGTAAACATTAAAGTGCTACACAAATGTGCTATTATTATTATCATTGCTATTTTTAGGCCGTGTATTATATCCCCCAATAGATAGTACACTTCATGTCTTGTAAGAAGCATTTGCTAAGCACCTACTATATACCAGATACCTTCTCTAGCCACTGGGCATGCAAACATGAAACAGTCCTTGCCCTCAAGAACCTTACACTCTGCCAGGGGAGATGATAGCCACATTTAGAAGTTTATATAGAATATATACAAACTAAATTTTAAAAAGTAATTTGAGGAGAGAAAGTACTAGGAACTCGGGGGAACAGAAAAGAATTTATTTGAAGAGTGGAGCTTGAGCTGAGTCTTGAAAGAAACAAAATATTATAAAAGGCAGTGGCGAGGATGCAGCATCTTCCAGGTGTGAAGCATAGTCATTGCAAAGGCACAAAGATGGGACATGGAATTTCCTGTGTGAGGAACATCAAGGACAGTCTATCTGGATGTTAGAATACTATATAATCTAAGGAAGAAGAGTAATGTATAACAAAGCTGGAAAGAGTGGTTGGCCCTAGGTTGATACAGGCTTTACTTTAAATGTCCAACAGAGGAATTTATTTCTGATCCTAGAGGTAATTGGGAACCTGGATGTATAGTACACCCTCTACCAATGGAAAACATGAGCTCTTTATTACCATCACAATATGTAATAATAATAATAACTAGCATTCATATGGTATTTAAAGGTTTGCAATTCACTTTACATATATTATCTCAATGGATCCTCACAACAACCCTGAGAGGCAAGTGCTGCTACTATCCTCATTTTTACAGATGAAGAAACAGTCTGAAAGAGATTAAAAAACTTGCCCAGGGTCATGTAACTAGTAAGTATCTGGGACAGGATTCAAACTAAAGGCTTCCTAACTCCAGGTCCAATGGACTATCCACTGCACCATCTGGCTGCATGTATGATGTTTGTGGATTGCTGGGGCTAGGAAAAGGACAAAAAGAAAACAAACTCTTCCTTTGGTGGCCAGCTCATTGGCGATTTGCTCTCCCTAAATTGGTGAGGTTAGGTGTGTACTATTGCGATAGCCTGCTGGTTGGTTTCACTACCACGAGTTTCTCCTGACTCTGGTCCATCCTCCACTCAGATGTCAAAGATATTCCTAACGTGCAGGTCTGACCATGTCACCATCCCTGCTCGTTTAACTCCAGTGACTATCATCTCCAGGATCAAATATAAAAGCCTCATTTTGGTGTTCAAAACCCTTGTCTTGCCCCTGTCCCACACGTTTTCAAGCTTCTTACACCTTATATCAAGGGTGGGGACGACAGCCTTGAGGCCCCATGTGGTCCTCTACATCCTCAAATTCAGCCCTTTGACTGAATCCAAACTTCACGGAACAAATACCCTTACTAAAGTGATTTGTTCTGTAAAATTTGTACTTAGTCAGAAGGCTGCATCCAAGGACCTAGAGGGTCACATGTGGCCTAGAGGCTTCAGGTTCCCCACCCCTGCCTTATACCTTTCCACCTTCCTCCACCAAGTACTCTGTGATATAATGACACTGGTCTCCTTTCTGTTGCTTAAATAAGAAACTCCATCTCCCCATGCCAGACATTTTCACTGGCTGTCTTCTGCCTGGAATTTTCTCCCACCTTCCATCTCCTGCACTGCCTGGCTTCCTTTAAGTCCTAGCTAAAATCTCACCTTCTATAGGAAGCCTTTCCTTTGATGATTATTTCCAATTTATCCAGCATGTAGCTTGTTTGTATATACTTAATTGCATATTGTTTCCTCCATTAGATTATGAGCTCCTTGAGTGCAGGGACTATCTTTTATCTTCCTTTGTCTCTCCAGTGCTTAGCACAGTGTCTGGCACATGGCATCTGCTTAAAAATGTTTATGGACTGATGGAAATGACAAATGTCACTGGGCCCATATTCAACATTTTTCAGATTTTGGGGATCTACTAGAGCTTAGACTTTGTTGGTATAGCTTTGTAGAAACAACGGTGACTTCTGTTTTATGAGGAGGTATTGCAGAACTCTAGTGAAGAAAGGATTTCTATATAGCCTAAGAAAAGAAAATTGCCTCTCTTTAATAAGATGATCAGATTTTTGAATGATGCCTTGTTCAATTAGTTTGAGTTATTGTTTTTAACTACGTTTCTTTTAACAATTATTTACTTTTAGTTTTCAACATTCACTTCCATAAGTTTTTGAGTTCCAAATTTGTTCTCCGTCTCTCCGTGACCCCCACCCCAAGATGGTGTGCAATTTGATATAGGCTCTACATATACTGTCACATTGAACCTGTTTTCACATTAGTCATGTTGTAAAGAAGAATTCGAACTGATGGGAGAAATCATAAGAAAGAAGAAACAAACAAAAAAAGGAAAAAGAGAAAATAATGTGCTTCGATCTGCATTCAGACTCAATAGTTCTTTTCCTGGATGTGGATAGCATTTTCCACCATGAGTCCTTTGGAATTGTCTTGGAACCTCACATTGCTAAGAAGAGATATATCTATCAAAGTTAGTCACCCCCATTGTAGTTGTTACTGTGTACAATGTTCTCTTGGTTCTGCTCATTTCACTCAGCATTAGTTCATTCAAGTCTTTCCAGGTAAAAATTACATTTCTTTATTTACCAGATTGTTTACCCTTAAGAATTTAGGCAACAGTTGATAAACAAAGATGTTGTGGTCCAGAAGAGAAAAGAAGGATAATGTGAATATGAGAGGAAGTGAGATAGGAAAGGAAAAAAAAACAAATTTCTGTAAGTAGCAGGAGTGGGACTAGTTAATTAATAGGTATCTTTAGTGTTAATCATTGGTGTCTGTGTCATAGCCAGGCTAGGTGGAAGATGGATTAGATTTGTTTTAGTTAACTGCATAGGGCAGACATTGGAGCAGCAGGTAGAAGTTGAAGAAAAAGAGAGGTCCGTTTAAGCTCTTTGTAAGGAGAAAGTAACAATTAGGGCTACAAAAATACAATGGATGAAAGAGCATCAGTGATGGTCTTTAAATTGAGGCTAGACTACCACTTGCCTGGGATGTTGTAGAGGGGAATTATTATTATTATTCTGAGGGCAAGGGTTTTTTTTTGTATCTCCAGAACCTATGTGCCTGGCACATACTAGGTGTTGATAACAAATGCTTGTTGATTGATTGACTTTTGAGGTCCCTTCAAACTCAGATTCTTGGAAACCATTAGATTTCCTCTGTGAAGCATTTTTTTTTTCTAAATGAAGGGCAAATACTATTTGTTACTTCAAAGAAAAACCCAAGAATGCCATAAGAGATTGAAAATCCTAGCAACGTTCTGGAAAAAAGGGCTTATCAGTGTTTTTGGGCTACTCTGAAGTGTGACAGAGGGGTCAGTTTTCTCACTTAATAATATTAGTTATATAAGCACTCTTCAAGCAAATGTGGGATGATTATTTGTTAAGAATTTTTTCAAAAAGCGTTCTTGTTAGGGTGTAGGTTGGGTTAGATGTCCTCTGAGGACTCTTTCTGCTCCAATATATGGTAGCAGGTGTTAAGTGCCAAGAGAAAGGCGTGAGCAAGTATCAGGGTAATGACCTTTTTATTTGTATACCAAGCAAGTAAGCTAGTGGCATTGGTTGCGTTTGAGGCTAAGAAAGTTAGACCCCTATTTTAGTTTCTTCCCTATTTTAAAGATGGGGAATCAGTCCCCAAATCAAAGCATATGTCTTCTGACCCTATCTAGAGGAGATTAACAGTACATTAATATTAACAATTCTTTGATTAAATACTTCATAAGATTCATGATTTCATCAGTATGGTCCTTCCCTACTTGGATGCTGATTGCAACTCCTTCTTACCTTTGTAAACAATTTTTATCAATTCTTATGGATAAAATAATGATTCACCTTTTGCTGATTAGCCTTTTGACAGTGAACTTCTCTGAATGTAGCTAGCAGTGTTTTCTTGCCCATTGCTGGGGCTACCCTCTTAAACCTTTCTGTTTTGCCCTAGCTTAAGCTTTATTAATTACTTTAGCTTTTGAGAACCTAGGGTCATCTCTGTACTTCAGTGAAGCAATGGGAGGATATCAATGAAGGAACAATAAATCAGTGATCATTTGAATGAGTTTCTACCACAAATCTTAAGTATTATATTAGCTGGGCTTCTAAAGCCATTATGAACTTAGTTTAATTTATTATAAATTCATTTGCTAAATGTAAGATTCATCACATTCATTTATGCAAATAGCTCTGGATTGCATGCTGTTTTAGACTATCCATTTCTATTCCCTTCTATGCTCATTGGTAATTAAAAATCCTTTATGTTTTGGTTTGGAATACATTTCAGCACTGATATTTCAGTGTGTGTGTGTGTGTGTGTGTGTGTGTGTGTGTGTGCGCTCGCGCGCCTGTGTGCCTGTGCCTGTGCCTGTCTGAGGTTCTGAGAATTCACACATTTGAAACCCAAATATGAAAAACCACAATGTGAAGATCTGACTTTGGAGGTGCCAGAAAACTGCCTGCTATCCCATCATATTGCCTAGATTAACTCCTCTTTTCAGCTTTTTATTTCAAACTGGAGCTGGAAAGGATCGCCTCTGGGATCTATGCATAACAGGCTGAAATTTTGCTTCAGCAGAGCTACTGCTTTTCTCCACTTCTACGTCTTTTCTTCTTTTCTGTACTGTGGTAGCCGAATTCCACCTCCACCTCCTACCAGAAATCTGGCATCAGTTTTCTTTCTTGCTTCCCTACCTCTCAGCCCTCAAGGGGGAAAATACTAATGGAAAATCCAATCAACCAACAAGGGTAGTTTTATGTATCCATGTGCTGTTTAAGTTATCAACTTTAAATTTTAATGAATTATCAGCTTGATTCTACTCAAGATTCAGTGGATCATTACCATTCTGCTCTTGCCAACTTAATCGATTGTCTGATTGCATTACATAAGCAAATCAAAAACTTTTAGGCACTTGAGCTCTAATAGAAATCTCAATCAGAATATTATGTTCTCAACAAACCAGATTTGTCCAGATATATTGCCTAATGTCATGTTAGCATCTCTTTTTCTTGGGCGTTTTTGGGGAGTCGATTAACTAATTCATCAGTAAACAAAATTGTTGATTTAGTATATCCTTGTGTGAATGCCATTAGAAAGAGCCAGGGATTATGCTATGATACTTCAAAGTATTTTATAATTTAATTTATTTTAAAAATAAATTTCATTGATGCCCCCTTTTACCTCAATTTTTCTCAGATACTCCCCAGTAAATGAATCCTCCCATCCAAAGAAATGCAAGTAAAACCAAAATATATAGCCCGCATCTGACAATTTATGTAACATTCCATGACTACAATATCTTACCTCTTTTCTTCAAAGAGGTACACTCATATTTCTTTTCCAGAACCAATATTGGTCAATAAGGTTTCTTCATGTTTATCTTCTTTTTAATGTTCTTTTTGGTTGCATTATTGTAGTCATTGTGTACATTATTCTCTTGGTTCTTCTTGCTCTGAGTCATTTCGTACAAGTGTTCCCACGTTTCTCTGAAAATTCATCTTAGTTATTTCATATGATACTATTTCCATTACAGTAACTAATGGTAACTTGTAAAAACCATTCCCCAGTGAGGGGACATCCAAATTATTTCCAATTTTTATTGCCAGAAAAATGATACATGAATATTTTGTTATATATGGATCACTTTTAATAATCTTTTTGACTTTTTTAGGGATATATGCCTAATAATGGAATCTTTGAGTCAAAGAGGCCAAATTAAAACCTTCCTCAGAGCAATGGGGTCTGACATTCTTTATATCTCTCCCTGACTACCCCCTTCTTGTGTTGAATCCTGTGGAGGCCTCAGAACCAATAAATTTTCTCATGAATCTGGAGGCAAACCTTTGGAGATATAGCTAATGATCAACAATGGGCCTCTACCAGCCTCCCTGCCTCCTATAATAAAATATTTAGGTGTTTCCTTTCAGTCCCTTTCACCCCACAGAAAAAAAGTCTGCTGAAAAATATTCAGTGGCTCCCTGCTGCCACAGGGGAGGGTTCAAACTTTTTTGCCTTGGCATTCAAGGTTCATCATCATCTGTCTTTATCCTATTTTTTCTAGCCTTATTTCATATCAGTCCCTTCAACATACTGTGTTCCAGACAAGTGGAACTACTCAGTGTCCTCTTAACAATCTCTGTTCTTTCTTGGCTTCATGAATTTGCTTATGCTCTTGAGTCTAGCCCAGGGGTGGGGAGCCTGAGACCTCAAGGCCACATGTGACCCTCTAGGTCCTCAAATGTGACCCTTTGACTGAATTCAAACTTCACAGAACAAATCTCCTTAGTAAAAGGATTTGTTCTGTAAAACTTGTACTCAGTCAAAAGGCTGTACCCGAGGATCTAGAAGGCCACATGTGGCCTCGAGGCCATAGGTCCCCCACCCCTGATGTAGCTTATGTCTGGAATGTTTTCCATTCCCCTCTTATGAAAAAAAACAGCAAAAAGTTTCATGTGTTCTGGGAGTATACATGACAGCAGGGCCCAATTCTACTAAGCCACAGTCTTTACCATAGTTCCTCGGTCCCTTGAAGTTCAATGCCATATCTTATATTAGGGGTTCTCAAACTGGGAGTTCATAAACTACCTTCCTTCCTTCCTTCTATCCATTCATTCATTTTCCCTCCCTTCCTGGCTCTCTCCCTTCCTTCTTTTCCTTCCTGGACAGTGTGAAGGACAGATTAGAATATTAATTCATATAAAATAGATTTACTTAGAAAACACAAATAACTTCAAGGGACCATGGAATAATGGTTAGGGCTGTGGCTCAGTAGAATTGGGCCCTGCTGTCATGTATATTCTCAAAACAAAATGTATATTCATTATTTTTTCCTAGTAATTATTAGCAAAAAACCCACTTTTTTATATTTGTATCCCCAGAGTTTAGTACAGTGCCTGGAATACAGAAGGCACTTAATAAATCTTTATTGACTACTGGCTTTATGCTGCCTGACATGAGACCACAGGGAGCTCCTGTTTGTTGTAAGATTATATAGAACAAAGTCAATTCTCTGACTTAAGTGAAACATAACAGTGGTTTACTCTTATGTGAAATTTTATCCAGGAGCTTAAATCATTTTGTTATGCCACATGATTTTGTTGGGAGATATGTCATAAGACTAAAAACTGAGGAAGTTTTGTTTAGCAGAGGAATATCTCTCTTTAACAGAGTCTTCAGTTAACTATAATTTTTTAGCTTCAGTGAGAAAGAGGTGAATTACAAGAAACTAAATTGATGGTCAAGGAATTATTAGAAAACCAGTAATTTACAGGAAATGCCTTGGGGTTACTACAAATTCAGTTCCAGCTGTTATACTTTCTACAGCAAGTCTTATACAATGAAAATTAATACTTATGATGATGACTGTGAGGTTCCTCTCTAGCCTAAATGACATGAACCTAATAAGGCATGGTTTGTATATAGTATAAAGAGATATTTAACAATAGAAGTTGAAACAAAAAAAATCAACCAACTCCCTCATTCCTTGAATAATCTGTTAATCAAGAATTAACTACATTGGCAGAATTTACAGTTACTGTTGAGAATTACTGTACAGAATTGAATTACTGTAGACTGAGCCCAAATGATTATCCATCAAAAATTGAACACTTACTTTGTGCAAGACATTTTCTAAATCTATAGGAGCATACCTAGATGAGACAATGTGGTTGTAGGTAGAAGGGACTAGAAGCTAGGAAGACTGGGGATTGAATTCTTCTGGCTTTCTCCCTGCCCCCCATCCTCATTGTTCATGACCTCTTGGCAGCATTTGACACTGTTGATCACCTCTTCCTTACAGATAGTAAGGTTTTCACAACACTGATGTCTCCTGGTGCTCCTCTAATCTGACTGTGCCTCCATTATTTCGGGATCATAGAGTATGTGGAGAGAACCTTTGGAATTTATTGAATGAGGAAGAGGCTGAATAGTCAGACCTATGCTATTTTCTAGATAAATGGAGGATTGATTAGAATTGGGAGAGACCTGAGTAAGGGAGGTCAACTAAAAGACAACTATTATGATATTTCAAACAGAGGCAATGAAAGCTTGTACCAAGGTGGTGGTTATATGAGTTGATAGAAAAGGCCATTTATGGGAGTTGTGAAGGATTATAAACAGATGGATTATATGGGGTGATTATGAGTGGGGAAGGAAAGAAACATGCATTTATTAAGCCTGTATTTTGTGCCAGGTACTGTGCTGTACTTTACAAATTAATTTGATCTTCACATCAATCCTAGGAGGTAGATACTATATTTATCCACATTTTATAGCTGAGGAACTTGAGGCAGATTGAGGTTAAGTGAATTGCCCAGGGTTACATAGATAGTAAGTGTTTGAGTCCAGAATTGGACAGATTTTTCTGATGCCAGGTCCACTCCTGTACCACTTACCTGTCCTGAGTGAGGAATCAAATATGACACCGAGGCTGTGAACCTGGGTGATTGGGAGCATGGTGGTGCTACTTCAATAGTACTAGAGGGAACTTCAAAAGAAGCACAATATCAGATCTGGAAAGCTATTGTCCTGGCCTAGAATGTACTTCCTGTCCACCCTTGCTTTTTGGAAACTTGTTTCTTTCCAAAACCAGATTAAGTACTATATTCTCTATGAATGAATAAAATAACTATTAAGCATTTACTATATGCAGAGTACTATGCTAAATGGTGACATTACAAATGGGATAGTAAGACAAGGAGCTCACATTCTAATAGAAACACCACTTTTGGAAAGTTTCAGTTGTAGATCGGATGGAAAAATCCCCTGGTTCTCAATACGCAATGGCAAAGCTAATATAATGCTTCATTTTTAATGTCCTTATTTGACGTCACTATTCACAGGGCTCTTGGATTCAAGGTCCTGAGACTTCCCTTTGAGTGTCTGAAGGGAGATATTAGTTTGACTGGACTGGCACCTGCTTCTAGGCACCCCCCCACAACATTGCCTTGCATTTGTTTTGTATATATTGTATCTATGCTTATTTCTGCATTTACATTGTCTTACTTTTTATGATTGAGCTCCTTTAGGGCAGGCACCATTTCCTTTTTTTTTTCTTCTTTGTATTCTCAGCCCCTAGCACAGTGGCTCATACACGCATGCTTCTTAAATGTTTCTCGATTGATTGATTCAGATAAAATGCAGTTATTTTATCTTCCTGCACAATTAAATTTTAAAGAGTAATAGCAGGGTAGCAACTTGTCTTAGGGCCACTTATTTCTCAGCTTTGTGGAAAAAGATAAGAAGAATGAAATGAGTGAAGATAGTAATGATAGCTCACATTGAGTTATGATATCCTAACATTAATAGGAAGCTTCCCATCTGTCATCTGCGGCTATTTGATGAATGTGAATATAAACATATAAAAGACAAGATGTTTGAAATCATTGCGTATTATCTAACACTAGAGAGCTTACTACTAAAGCTTTCTACAGTTAACTATTACTTTTAAAGGTAGCAGTGGATGACTATGTTTGTACTCTCTAAATGATTCTTTAATCACACATTTGGCTTTGGTTACAGATTATGACTTCCCTATTAAAGTAATAAATCAAAAATAATAAATAATTCCTGAGGGTTTGATATGATTGCCCTAAGAAGACTTCCTCTGACCTTTCTTGTAGCATTGCCGTTTCATGTGTAGGTTTGGCTATATGTTTTTAAAAACTAATTTAATTGCTATCTTTTGGTTTTACATCACCTTCATTGTGTAATATTCTTTCCCTTCACACACAGAGCCATTCTTAAATATAAGGAATAAAAAAGAGGAAAAATTAGTTCAGCAAAACTAATTAATGGATGGATTGAGTCCATATCCACAGTTCCCCTTTACCCTTCTGTAAAAAGCTAAGGTGGAGCATTCTCATATTACTTCGCTAGAGACAGTCTTGGTCATTACAATTGCATTGTTCACTTTGATAGTTCTTTTCATTCACATTGTATGTGAATGTATTGCTTTAGTGCATATTCTTTTAGTTCTGCTTGCTTCACTTTGTATCAGTTCATATGTCTTCCTATGCTTGCCTGTTTCTTTACAGATAGCAATATTTCATCTCATTCATGTCCCACAATTTGTTCAGCTACTCCCCAGTTGATGGGTATGTAGTTTGTTTCCCTTTCTTTACCAGAACAAGGAGGCTGCATGTATTTTAAAATTGACTGGCTGGAAATTAGGTGGGAGAGTTGGGATAATTTTAAACATTTTACTAAATGTTTAAATGTTTGCTAAACGATTACTTAGAATATCCTTTTAGTTTTGGTAAAGTTGTTGCTGCTGTTGATTCTGCCTTTTGAATTTCAGTTCAACAAACAATTATTACTGTGCTCAATGCCGGGGTTACCAACACAAAAACAAAAGTCTTTGAACTTAAGAAACTTAGTCCTGAGTAGAACTGTAACTATGGCAGGGTGACCTGGAATTTTCCCTTGGGTGAATGGTAGGATTTGCCCAACCACTGAAAGTGCTTGAACTCTTCTAAGGATAAGCTCCTCTATGAGCAGAGTCAGGTGATGAGGCAGAGACCTAGCTGTGCACCTTCAGTGGAGGGCAGAATTGTAAGAGTAGAGTAGTAGCTTAACTGCCTTTGGTCAATTGGGGAAAACAGATCAAGGATGAGACTGGACAATCCTAATTCTGCCCCCTTCTAGAAAGCAGGAGAGATATTTTCATCTAGGATCTTCTCCATCAATACACATGCATGTATCTACATGCATATGAATATACATATATACACATGTGTGTACATATAACATACATACATACATACATGAACACACGTCACACACAGTCTGTCAACTGCTTTTCCTGACCTCATCTTCTTTGTGTCACAAATTCGTTGTACATGTCTATGCCTTCATATAATTTGTTTATAAAAATATGAACAGAATAGATCCCTGGAATGCTCAACTAGACATCTCCATCCAAGTTGACTTTGACCCACTCATTATTACTCTAGAGTCTGTCAGTGAATTAATTTCACAATCTCTGAAAATATACTATCTTGTTTTCCACACCTTTATCTTTTTCCCAAAAAGCATGATCAGACACATAATGCTTTCCTGAAATCCAGTTATACTATTTTAATGTCAGTGATTGCTAAAAGGCATTACATGGCAGTTTCAGAGAGGTATGCTTTGAGCCTTTCACATGCCCCAGCTCTTGCTCCCACTTGCAATTTGTTAACTGCTTTTCCTGGTCTGGCCTTGGGCATGTCACAGTAGCAACTTTATCTTTCAGTGTGGCAAAGCTATAGGCTTCACTAGTAGCCCTTGGAAAGGAAAGAAAGAAGAGAGTGAAAGGGAAATATAGCATGAGATGGAGGAATAGCAAAATCTCAAGGCTTAGGTAATGTAAGCCTGAATACCTGTAAATTTTCTTTATTGCTATCTTAAACATGCAGTGTGCATAGTATGTAATAATAGAGTATTGTGCTATGAGGGACAAAAAATATTTTGGAACCACTAGTTTGTGATATTACTTTACCAGTCAAATAACCTTGTGACAAAAAGAAATGAGGTCATTCTAGCATGGCCTGTTGGCTAGTAACCAACATGGCTTCATCAAGATCATAATTTCATTTTTCTTAGTGCTCACAAACCATCTCTTTAATAGGAAATTTTAGAATTTTACCAGGAATAGTTCAAGGGTCCATATTTTGAAGAATTCATTTTCTACCACTTAAAGAGAGAGAGAGGAAGGGAGGAAGAAAAGGAGGAGCAGGAGGAGAAGGAGGAGGAAGAGAGACACAGAGAATTTTTTTCCCTTTCAGTCTTTTAGTGTCTCTTTGATGGCGATTTTCATAAATCACTCACAATGGTTCAACACTTATGTTAGTCAATTCATTGAAGACCCTGAAAAACAGTTCAACGTACAATTCCCTAGGTGCTTATTAGCAGGGAGGCACTCCCCAGCAATATTCCACTCTTCTTCTTCTGACCTAAGTTAATGGATGATCTATTTCTTAATGATACTTATGGATTATTAATGCCTGAAGCATAAGAAGCAGTTTTTCCTTTCTTTGGTATCATTCTCCCTTTTCGGGTAAGGTCCGATGATTTATTCTAAATGTTCAACAGTTTTTTCTTGTCTTCCCTTCTTTCCTTTGTTCTTTTACTGTCCAATCTCCTTTTATCATTCCCTTCTACATCTTCAGATTCCTGTATTTTCCCTATATTTTCCAACTATTTGAAGTACTTGTTCCATTCTTTTAATGAGCTCTCAATTACTCTTGCTATTATGGAGAGCAAAGAGGTGTTCCTCCAACCCTTTCATATTCTCCTATATTAAGGAGTACATCATCACTAGCTGTTACTTGTCAAAGTTGACCATGCTCTCCATACTTGCAGAAAATTAAAACCTTGCTCGTAACTCTCATGGAAAACAGCAGCAAATTATGTATTTGCCATATGTGTTTGTCGTATTGAATGCCTAATCACTGAGGCTTCCTGAGAAAGGCATTATTTACAATAACTTCAGAGCTTTTTATTGTAATGTAAAGATAACTTGTGTAGCTATCTCTGATATGGAATGGGCATATTCCTGCCAAATCTCTAACACAAACAGAAGGTTTCTTGGCTGTTGTCAACAAGAAGGTATCAAATGGAAATCAAGTTTCTTTGTGTAATAAAATATTTTTGGGAATCTGAAAATGACCCATGGTTTTGAGGAAAATGCTCCAAGTCTTTGGCTAGGCACTGTTTGAACCCTGTTGCTAGCATAACTGAAAAAAGATGGGCAGATGTGTGAATTGGGCATGGTTTTGAGGTGAAGGGGGTAGCAAAAGGTTGAGGGCTATAGGAGGATGAGAATACAAATCCTGACACATATGATCACCCTATGATTGGTCCTTACCTCTTTGATATACAGTTGTTCTCTCCATGTCTGTCCCTTTGTCTCTAGTTTTCTTGTAATGATTTCTGGAATGACCTTTTTTGCAAAAATCTTGATTCTGTTGCTCTTTCTACATTTTCCTTTCTCCCTGCCTCCAATCCCCTCATGTAAATCTCCTTGGATAATTTGGTCTTCAACAAGGCCCTTCCCTAGCATGAATGATTGTTTCATATAAGACTTTTCATGGAGGAAATGCTATTCTGGTCCACTGGAGAGAATGCTGAATTGAATCTGAAGTTAGAATTCCTAGCCTCAAATCCTGGCTTTGCCACCTATTACTTTTGTGGCCTTTGGTAAATCATTAAACTTCTTTTGGTTCTCAGTTTCCTTATTTGTATGTTGAGGGGATTGGATTTAATGATCTGCAATATTCCTGCAAATCTAAATCTATTACTTAGCTGCACTTGCAGGTCCCACAAAAGCTACCTCCAAAGTGATTTAATTAAAAACTTGCTGCTATTTGGTCTATCTTTAAGTCAGATCCACACGGCTTTGCCCTCCTCATCGTTTAACCCCAATTCTTGTCTAGCCTTTGTACTCGTTGCCTTCTCTTAATCTTTTTGTAAAGTGAGGAAAATAAACCTACTAAAAGAACATAATAAATACTGTTTACATACCAGAAAACCTCATCACTTTCATTGCAAGGAAATGCAAGCAACTTTCTCTTCATGACTAAGCAAAGATTTAATGGTATTGCAGCTGAAGGCTTCATTTAAATTATACGTTCTTTTGTAAAATATATTTTAGGCTTAGATGTGATTTTACAACCCATCAAATCCACAAGTGTTTACCCTTTAGTTTCAAAACTCCTTCCCTCTCCCCAAATAAATACATAAATAATATTTTAGTAAAGAGTGTTATTACTATGAATTTTCAACTTATTTTATTGTCTTGCTTGTCACCATATTGCTAGCACCATCAGGTAAAACTATTGGTTCTGTTCTATCAATTTGGCACTGTGCTGAGTTAGAAAGAGTATTGGATGATGAATAAAGAAAACCCAGGTTCTAGTTTTTGCTCTGCTCCAAATCAGCTTTGTAATCCACAACCAAATTCAACATGTGTTTGTTAGCCATCTAGTATTTCTGGTTGCTGTCACCCAGAAATAGTAGGTGGTTAATAAATGGCACCAAGGCTGACAGAAACAGAAGAGTTGTTGTCCTCTAGGGGTTTATATTCATCCCATTAAACCATTTAAGCTTTCTGAAATTCAGTTTCCTCATCTGCAAATAGGACCTAAAATTTCAGAGGCAAATTTGGACTTGCGGTAAGAAATCCTTTTCATCAACTGGACTAATCCAACAGGGGAATGGAGTGCCTTGAGAGTTTAGGGGAGAAGTCTCACATTCAATGCCTTAAAAAAGCTGGATGAGAACTTATTAGAGATGCTGTAGATAGGATTCTTGTGTAGATATGGGTTGGTCTGAACAGCCTCTGAGATTTTGTAAACACTTGATTTACCTACATCGATGATACTAAGAGAATTGAAAGAGTAATGGATAATAAACCATTCTGAAAGCTATAATATGCTGTATGAACACAATATGGTAATATTGTTGATACTCAGTTTTTTACATATGTTCTATTTTTATGGAGATTTGTATTGAAAAGAGTTATGTGTATACACATATGTACATATATGTATATGAACATATATACACACATGTATGTATAATTTAAAAAGTTTTATAAGAAGTTTTTAGAAGTTCTTCTCTTCTAAGAGGCTTCTTACATCTGAAGTTAAAGAAATATCTTTAAAGAAGAAATAGCTTTTAAGATAGTCAGTTTAGGTTGATTTCCTTATCCTCTGTAACCTTGCAATCTTAACTGCTGGGAAACAAATTGGCTAAAAATAGACAGGTCTTCCATCTCTTCTCATCTCTATTGTCAGCTTACACTATGGCCTTGGCTATCTCACTTGACCTTTTGAGGTGTTTCAATCAGCAAAATGGGGACAATTACAGTTTCCTATAATTATATCTTATACAAATGGACTAACATAAAATGGAAATAAATAAGTGAGTTTCTTGGAAGAAAATCAGCCAAACTGTACAGTTTATAATAAGTATTATAGCAATATTTCTGTTTCTTTAGGTGGGCAATAAATATTTGTTCTGCATCTTTTTTAAGGCATGAAAACTTGTTTTGGGTTTTACTAATGCAGAATTTCAGTGAATGCAGTCAAAATGTGAAGCTGGAGAATACTACATAGAACATTATTGCAAATTCTATTCAATTGTTCAAATATGATATTAACTCTTTACTAATTTTACTTCTTCATATTTTTTCTATGTGTGCTGTGTTTTTATATCTAGCATTTTTGGCTCAAAATGAGAGTTCCTGACATATGCATACCCAGAGAGAATTTCAAGTTCAAATTGAGCTAATTTTGCTTTGGTTCCTTTGTAATATTTTGGTTTGATTAGTGGTTCATTCACTGTATGAATATCCCTTTTAGTCTTGGTGGTCTTAAGAACAAAAACCATAGGCTTTTCAAGTGTGACTTTCTTGTGACCAAACAATGCAGATGCAGTAAAGAGGAGGAAATAGGTTCATTGAAATATATCATCAGTTGAATTAATTACAAGTAATATTTGTGTTGCTGTTCAGTTGTTTCAGTCCTGTCAGACTCTTCATGACCCCATTGAGGGTTTTCTTGGCAAAGATACTAGAGTGGTTTGGCATTTTGTTCTCCAGTTCATTTTACAAATGAAGAAACTGAGGCAAACAATATTAAATGACTTACCCTGGGTCACACTGCTAATAAGTTTCTAAACTGCATTTGAACTCAAGTCTTTCTGACTCAAGATCAAGTCCTCTTTCTGTCGCGCCACCTAGCTGCCCCCTGTTTGTAATATAGATGCTTTTTTATGTGTACATCCCAGCATATTCTATGCATATGGATCTCCTTCTTGTTCATCTTTCACCCAAACATTTGAGGAAAAGAATTCTTAAAACTAGCTCATGAAAAGGGAATAGAAAATAACAAGAAAAGCTGAGATTGATCATCACTTAATTAATTGATCTATTCAGACCTTTTAGAATGACTTTTCAAGGTGGAGGTATGACTTCCAGTATGTCTCTCTATAGAGTTCAAGTAATATTTCTCAGTACCTGTGCCATCAGTTTGAAGATTTAAAATTTTTAGCTTAAAAAGCATTTTCCTAAATGGAGGGGAAAATGTTACAATTCAGAGATAGTCGATTTGAGTTTAATTTTTTTTTTAGTGAAAAGTTTATGATATGGTTACTACTGGGTGAAATGAGGTTAAACACAGAAAATTCCAACCAAGCAATGGAGTTTTTTTTAAATTGCATATGGCAGGTTTACGTTGAACAATTGGTAATATATGCATTTAAAATGAGGCAAATGATAAATATTCTATTGAAAATGACTTCAAATAGGACTAGTACTTTTTAATCTATTATTTGTATTTATTTTTATGTTTGCCTGGTAAACATATAGAGATAATCAAATGGTGGTTTGAAGTTGGTTGTAGGGACTCTGATGTTTCTGTAAAGAGATTATTCTCTGATTATTCTTGAGTGATAATTTCCCCAAGAATACTGAGATGCTGAGACATTCAATACAAATGGACAAAAACCATCTGCCTGAGAAGTAATTAAATCTTGTTTCAAAAAGAAATTATATATTAATCTCCATTTCTAAGATAATTCTTATTAAAAGAAAGTCTAATCCATCCACAACAATATTGTCAATATTCTTCAGGGTATGCCCCATGGGGGAAAATCATAGTTGGGATCTCGTGCCCAGACTTGGCTTGATGGTGTCCTCTTTTCACATCTAATGCAAGTATACTCCTTTGACTGGGTACTCCAAAAGGAAGTAGAAGATGACTCTGGTTATTTTCTCAAGCTTGATTCCAGAACACTACACAGCATTACTTGGCCATAGACTCAGAGGTTGTCTCATATCGATAGAGAAAACCTATCTTCTCTGCCTTTCCCAGTAATTTTGCAGACTTCCCACTGAATGCTCTGAACGGGATGTCTTTTTCATTGGTCAGAATTGTGTCTTAGGAAGATCTCTTTGTGCCCCTTCACCAAGGAATGGCTTTTCTTGAGTTCAGTTTTTTTTTCAGTACAATGAAGAGATTATGCTATAAATTCTCTAAAGTCCTTTTCAGCTCTGACATTTTGTGATGGCAACATAAGACACAGGGGAAGATCAATTTTACCCCAAGGCTAGAGCACTGAAATTCTGGTGGCTCCAAGCTCCACAGAAAAGTGACTTTTTTAGCAAGCATGAACATCTTAGACACATAGGTCAATGTCTCTTTTTGATCCTGACATTATTTATTGAAGAATTTAGCTATTAATATGTACACAAGGAAGCTACATGATCTGAATTGAAAATAATCAAACTTAAACACCTGTTAATGGAAGCAGAGAATGCCATTAGAAATATGCATTTGGGGCAGCTAGGTGGCACAGTGAGTAGAGTATTGGCCCTGGAGTCAGGAGGACCTGAGTTCAAATGTGATCTCAGACACTTGACACACTTACTAGCTGTGTGACCTTGAGCAAGTCACTTAACCCCAATTGCCTTGTTTTCCCCCCTCAAAAAAAAGAAATGTGCACTTGTGCCGGGACTGGTGGTCTTTATCTCTCTCTGTATAGAAATATAACTATTAACCTTGTAACAAAAAAGTTTTATCATTCAGCCATTGTACCCTCAGAATTCAATTGATTTCCCCAAACATTTGTTGTGTTTACTATGTACAAGGCTAGTGGGGACAGATGACACAAGCTCCTTTTCAAATAGTTTACAGTTTAATGGAAAGAAAGATATAAACACAAATAGGAGATTGAGATAAATAAAAAAGGAGACGTCCAGGCAAAGAGCTATGTGAAATTTGAGGAGGGAGGTGTCATCATCAGAGAAGATCGGAGAAGGTTTGGTTAGAGAGGTGTTGCCTGTTTTGGGCCTTGAGGTAAGGGATGGATATAAACACATGGAGATGGTGGTGGAGAGTCCAGTTCAGGCCAGGGCCATGGTACAGGTAGTACCTCTGAAAGAGAAGGCAGGAAGAGGATCAGGGACAAAGAGTATCCAATGTTGCAACACTGTTGCAATATTGCTAGTGATTTAAGAATATGGTTCCAAGTTAATTTAGAGTATAGTTAGTTTAAAATGTTTCATCTTGTATCAAACATTAATGAAAATGAAAGTCTGGATTACCTTGGTTTGAACTAATTTCTATGAGATCTAGTCTATAATATATAGTCATAGATCAAGAAACATGGTAGGTCTTGATGACCAATGGACGATTTTAGAATAATTCATTATAATTCATTTTGGCATAGACCACTATGTTTCTTGGTGCCATGGCATTTAACTGCCATGTAATATCAAAAGCCAGTACACTGGCGTAGCTTCTTTCTAAAATATTTCTTTTTAAATTATGTACTTAATCACTGACAAAGACAAATAATTCAATATACAGAAAAGGAACAAAAAGGCTTACATATGAAAATGTGAATTTCTTTTACTTATAGATTTTTTCAAAGTACGGTTAAATTTGATTCTAACAGCTAACAGTTAGCTTTAAACCTTGTAAAGTAGTTTGTATGCATTACCTCCTGTGGTCCTCACAATAATACTATGAGGTAGATACTATTATCATCAAAATTATGTTTTTTTTACAGATGAGGATATTGAGCTGAAAGAGGTTAAGAGATTTGGCCAGGGTAACGCAGCTGGTAAGTGCTTGAGGCAGTATGTAAATTCAGGTCTTCCTCCACTCCGAATCCAATGTTCTTTTCATCATGACACCTAGCTATCCCTCAAATTTAACAAGATATTAACAAATTGCCCTGTTTGTGTCCTCTTCCAGTTTTTTAGTATCTGTTTTCTTCTCTGAATTTTTAAACATCCTGTTGATCTCAGGATATCTTTTGACTATAAACATGTGGGCTCTCTATCCACTGCAACAAGGTTTTGGAAACTTTGATCATATATCTCTTTTTGATACAGTTTTGTATTTGGACTAAATCCCTAGGTACAGATCCCTTTAACTGGATAAACTTAGCTTTTTTCCCCCTTCACCTTGGAAAAACTCTAGGAGTACCTAAAACAAGGATTTTTAGAGTAGCAGCAGAATAGCAGTGTTGCTTATCATAGACAGCAAGTTGTAACTGTAAAATGCTAGAAGTTTTATTGACTTATTGCAATATGCTTTGCTTGGTAGCCTGTAGTAAGCACCATAAAATCTGTAATAGGGGTGGGGATGGGACTTAGCTCAGCAGCGACAATTACAATTCATTTTTTGTTGATATCTTTTCTTTAAAAAATGAAAAATTTAATGAATTCTCACAAACAATTGAAAATAGATACTCATCTTAACTATTTCCCTTATTACTTCTGTGGGGACAATGCAGAGCTCTATACATTTGCTTCTTTGCACTTTTCTCTTCTCTGCTGATTTTTCTTGTGATATTTACTCCTGGAGAGAATATAATTGCCTGCAGCTCAGTCTAGGAGAAAATGGACCCGGAGACAACAAACATAAACTTGTTGCATAGCTGAACCTTTCCATATATTGTACAACATGGTTTCTAGTTTCAGTGTGAAACATGGTAGGTTTTAAATGTTCAGTTGCCATTTGATAACCCCTCCCCCAAGTTCCATTTTTCATCATTAATGGAAAGGACCTGGCACTTATACACTAACTTTGTTCCCCTTTTCCTCCTCTCTCCATTAATTTGATGCCTATAGTCTTACAGTTTTCCTCAGATTGCTATATGGTAATTTTCTTCTGACTGATCCTCTAGTCATCCCTATTAGAGTTCAGTTAATACAAAATGACATAGCAGAGAGTTATCTCTTCTAAATGCTGAGCTCATTCTGCTTGCCTAATGCTGCTATATTAGCTTCTAGTGATTCAGATTGATTTTTCCCCCAATTTTAAAAACATTTTTATTTAAAGTTTTAAGTTCCACATTCTATTCCTCCCTTTCTCCCTCCCTTTGCCCCTCCCTGAGATAGTAAGTGATCAGATATATTTATATATGTGCAATTATGTAAAACATTTCCATGTTAGTAATTTTTATAAAAAAATCAAAAGAAAAACATGAAATAAAGTGAAAAATAGCCTGGTACAGTCTGTATTTAATCAATATCAGTTCTTTCTCTGGAGGCAGATAGTAGCCTTCATCATTAGTCCTTTGGGATTGTCTTGGATCATTGGATTTCTGGTAATAGCCACATCATTCTTTATCAAACAATATTACGGTTACTCTGTACAATGTTCTGTTTCTGTTCACTTCACTATGAATCAGTTCATGTAAGTCTTTCTAGGTTTTTATGAAATGATATTGCTTTTCATTCCTTACAGCACCATAACATTCCATTACAATCATATTCCACAGCTTGTTTAGCTATTCCCCAATTGTTAAGCATCCTTTTGATTTCCAATTCTCAGCCACCACAGAAAGAGCTGTTATATTTTTGCACAAATAGGTCATTTTCCATTTTTTTATGTCCTTGGGGTATAGACCTAGTAGTGGTATTGCTGGATTAAAGGGTAAGTACAGTTTTATAGCCCTTTGGCCATAGTTTCACATTGCTCTCCAGAATGGTTGGATTGGTTCACAACTCCACCAACAATCTATTAATGTCCCAATTTTTCCACACCCCTTCGAACATATAGCATTTTCCTTGTTTGTCATACTAGCTACTCTGATAGGCATGAGGTGGTACCTTAGAGTTTTCTCTGATCAGTAGTTACTTGGAGAATTTTTTCATATGACTATAGATAGCTTTGATTTCTTCATCTGAAAACTGCCTGTTGTATCCTTTGACCATTTATCAATTGGAGGATGACTTGTATTTTTATAACTTTGACTCAATTCTCTATGTATTTGAGGAATGAGGCCTTTATCAGAGATATTTGTTGTAAAACTTTCCCCCAGTTTTCTGCTTTCCTTATGTTATTTGTTCATTGGTTTTGTTTTTACAAAATTTTAAATTTTATATAATCAAAATTATTTTATATTTTGTAATGCTCTCTATATCTTCTTTGGTTCTAAATTCTTCCCTTATCCTTAAATCTGACAGAAAAAACAATTTCATGCTCTCTTAATTTGCTTATGGTATCATATTTTAGGTAAAAATAATGTACCCATTTTGAACCTGTGTTGGCATACTGTGTAAGATGTTGGTCTATACTGAGTTTCTGCCATACAGTTTTCCAGTTTTCCCAGCACTTTTTGTCAAATAATGTTTTCCCCCCAAAAGCTTGGATCTTTGGGCTTATCATATACTAGATTACTATAGTCATTTACTATGATGTAATTTGTACCTAATCTATTTTGCTGATTCACCACTCTATTTCTTAGCTAGTACTAGATTATTTTGATATTTGCCACTTTATAATACAGTTTGAGATCTGGTATAGCTAGACCATCTTCTTTTGCATTTTTCCCATTGGTTCCCTTGATATTCTTGAGCTTTTGTTCTTCTAGATGAATTTTGTTATTTTTTCTAGCTCTATAAAATAAATTTTAGATAGTTTGGTATGGCCTTGAATATATTGATCAATTAATTAGTAGAATTATCATTTTTATTATATTGGCTCAGCCTATCCATGAACAATCAATATTTTCCCAATTGTTTAGTTCTGACTTTATTTGTGTGACAATCATTTTGTAGTTGTGTCCATATCTTTCCTGGCTTTGTCTTGGCAGGTAGACTCCCAAGTATTTTATCTTATCTACAGTTATTTTAAATGGAATTTCTCTTTCTACCTCTTGCTACTGGGATTTGTTGGTAATATATAGAAATGCTGATGATTTATGTGGGTTTATTTTGTATCCTGCAGCTTTAATACAGTGAATTATTTCAACTAGTTTTTTAAATGATTTTCTGGGATTTTCTAAGTATAATATATCATTTGCAGAGAGTGGTAATTTTGTTTCCTCATTGACTATTTAACTCCTTTTTCTTCTCTTATTGCTATAGCTAACATTTCTAGTACAATATTAAATAATAGAGGTGACTTGCTTCAGTCCTGATTGTATTGGGAAGATGTCTAGCTTATCCCCATTACAGATAATGCTTGCTGATGGTTTTAGGTAAATATTACTTATTTTAAGGAAAGCTCCATTTATTCCTATGCTCTCTAGTGATTTTAATAGGAATGGGTGCTGTATTTTGTCAAAGGCTCTTTCTGTATCTCTTGAGATAACCATATGATTTCTGGTGGTTTTATTGTTGATATAGTAAATTATGCTGATCATTTCTATAATATTGAACTGGCTTTTGTATTTCTGGTATAAATCCCTCCCAGTCTATATTGGTCTATAATTTTCTTTCTCTCTTTTGGCTCTTCCTGATTTGGGTATCAGCACTGTATTTGTGTAATGAAAGAAATTTGGTAGGACTACATCTATTTTTCCAAATAGTTTATATAGTATTGGGATTAACTGTTCTTTAAATGTCTGATAGAATTCACTTGTGAATGCATCTAATCCTGGGGATTTTTTCTTTGGAAGTTCATTGATGGCTTGTTCAATTTCCTTTTCTAAGATTGGGTTATTTAAGTATTTTATTTTTTCTGTAAATCTGGGTAATTTATATTTTTGTAGATATTCATCCATTTCATTTAGATTGTCAAACTTATTGGTGTATAATTGTGCAAAATAGCTCCTAACAATTGTCTTAATTTTTTATTCATTGGTGGTGAGTTCACTCCTTTCATTTTTGATACTAGTAATTTGGTTTTCTTCATTCCTTTTTAAAATAAAAACAACCAATGTTTTCTTATTTTCTTATTTTTTTTTCATAAAACCAGATTCTTGTTCAATGGTTTTCTTACTTTAAATTTCATTAATCTCTCCTTTGATTTTCAGGATTTTCCAATTTGGTGTTTAATTGGGGATTTTTCATTTATTCTTTTTCTATTTTATCAATGTAAGCAATTAGAGATATAAATTTTTCCCTAAGTACCACTTTGACTGTATCCCACAAATTTTGGTATTCTGTCTCATTGTTCTCCTTTTCTTCAATGTAATCATCTATTGCTTCTATTATTTGTTCATTGACCCTCTTTTTTTTAGGATTAGATTATTTGATTTCCAATTAATTTTTAATCTTTATTTCCATTGCCCATTTCTGAATGTAATTTTTTTATTGCATTATGATCTGAAAAGGATGCATTTACTATTTATGCTTTTCTACATTTGGTTGTAAGATTTTAATATCTTAAAACATGGTTAATTTTGTGTAGGTGCAATGTACGGCTGAGAAAAAGGTATGTTACTTTCTATTCCCATTCAATTTTCTTCAGAGATCTCTCATATCTAACTTTTCCAGAGTTATATTCACCTCCTTTCTTTCTTTCTTATATTTGGTTAGATTTACCTAATTCTGAGAGGGGAAAGTTGAAGTTCCCCACTAGTATAGTTTTGTTATCTATTTCCTCCTGTAACTCATTCAAATTCTTCAAAAATTTAGATGCTATACCATCTGGTGCATATATGTTTAGTGTTGATATGGTAACTTTCAATAAGATATAATTTCCTTCTTTATCTCTTTTAATTAGATCTATTTTTGCTTTGTCTGAGATCATGATTACTGCCCCTGCTTCCTTTGTTTCAGTTGAAGTATAATAGATTCTGATCTGACTGTTACCCTGTGTGTATCTCTCTGCTTCAAATGTGTTTCTTGTAAACAAATTCTGGTTTTTAATCCATTCTGCTAACCACTTCTGTTTTATGGGTGAGTTCATCTCATTTACATTTATAACTAATATATAACTAATTGTGTATTTCCCTCCATGCTATTTTTAACTTGTTTATCCCTGCTCTTACTCCCACTAAATGTTCCCAGGTAGGAAGAGAGAAAACACAAACTCAGAGAGAAATCCTCTAACTTTAGAACCAGTGCTTTTTCTATTGCATCAAATATTTTTATGGATCCTTTGTGTTGATCTCTTTCCTCCTCATTAGTGTTTTCTTCTGATCACTGCCTTCCCCAATATATTTTCCCTTTTATCAGTCCCTCCTCCCTCTTCTATAATCCCTGTCTCTTTTTACTTCCTTATAGGGTAAGATAGATTTCAAAATCCAACTGTGTGTGTATATTATTCTCTCTTTGAGCCAATTTTGATGACAGTAAGGTTTAAGCTTTGCCCACCACCTCTCCTCCATCTTCCCCTCCATATAATAGCTCTTTCATGCCTCTTTTATGTGGAATAATTTACCCCATTCAATCTCCTCCCTTTTTCTTCTTACAGTGCAATTTTCTTTCTCACCCTTTTATTTTTTTATTTTTGGGGTATCATCTGATCAATGTCACCTTATATCCACATCCTCTGTCTCATATAGTCCTTCTAATTGTTCTTAGACTAATAAAGTTAAGAGTTACAAATAGTATCTTGCCATATAGAAATATAAACAGTTTAACATTATTAAATGTCTTATATTTTCTCTTTCTTGCTTCTTTTTTACCTTTTCATGTTTCCCTTGAGTCTTGTATTTAGAGGTCATTTTTTTTGTGGAAATATGGAACGCTTCATGAATTTGTGTGTCATCTTTGTTCTGGGGCCATTGCTAATCTTCTCTGTGTTGTTCCAGTTTTAGTATATGTGCTGCTGAAATGAGCACTCAGATTGATTTGAAGATGGTACTTTTAAGTTATATTCCCTGGAACTTGTCTTGATTTGTGCTATCAGTTCTACTTTCAAACTCCTATTACACTTTATCCTTTTTCTCTCCATTGCTCTGATTCTGCAACATGCCAGAGGCTGAGTTTACTGTGGAAGCCATTGTGCAAATGCCAAGATCAATAACCCTCCATCTGGCTTTTCATACTTCAGAATGTGAAAAACTTCCCTCTTTTCCAGTGCTCACTTTTCTATCCTATCTGCTTGTTACCAAAGGTGAGGGAATTTAGATCTCTAAGGATGGGTATTGGAACAAGGCATCAGTTCATTTAATTAGATCAGTGTATATACATACATATAGACACTAATTAAATATACTGTACACTATATATTTAGTATAATTACTATTACATATGAAATGTATGTATATATACACATATACATTCATAGATTAAGAGCTAGAAAACACCTTAGAAGTCACCTAATACAAACTTCACGTTATACAAGTGATAGAACTCAGCCTACAACATTAGTAAATATCAGAATTGGAATATGGACCCAGGTCCTCTAACATCAGTTCTAGCACTCTTTGTACTGCCTCTTGCTCTTCACCTACTTGGATAATGAAAAAATAAATTATTAAATGCTTTCTATGCATCAAGAACATGATATGAAATTTTTTTTTTGGGGGGGGGAGGTTATCGTCGTGTAACTCACCTGATTCTCCACATAACTAATGGATCTCACTTAAGAGATGGCTGTCTAGGTGGAGGTAGTTTGTCACTATCTGTGTTTATGGAATAAAATAAGGTTAACTCTGTGGATTTGTATCCTAAAAAAATTATAAGCACATATTCATTCTTCTCTTATGACTCACTGTTGTGGGAAAAATAATTGTCAGAGATAGAGTAACCTGTCAATTAAATACATAATTTAAAAATTAGTCTTTGTTAAAGATACTCCAGTAGTATTATTGAACCATTGAATTGAAGCTTGGGTGGGAGAGGGAAGGGACTTAGACATAGTTTAATCTAAATGCCTTAATTTTAAAGATGAGCCAGAACCTTGCTGAAGTTTCCCAGGTGGGATATAAGAAAACACGAACTCAGAGATAAATCCTCCAACTCTAGAACCAGTGCTTTTTCTATTGCACCAAATATTTTTATGGATCCTTTGTTCAGTTGCTGTCCAGAGAAATGAATATGAAGTGAACCACTTTATCCTTGAATACATAATGCTTACTTAGTCACAAGGTTGGGAATTCATGGCAGATTCTATAGAATCTATAGACCCTTGATTGAGGGTCTTCTAGTCTCTGCCTAAACATGTCCACTGCTGAGGACTTTGTGCCTTCTTAAGACAGCCCAGTTTAATGCTAGCTCTTTGTTATTATGATCATGATTTTAAATTAAAGCCAGCTAGGTGGCACAAGGAACAGAATTCTGCACCTAGCCTCAGGAAGACCTGAGTTTTAACCTGGCATCAGACACTTAGTAGTTGTATGATCGTAGGCAAGTCACTTTTACCTTCCACCTGCTTCAGTTTCCTCATCTATAAAATAAAAAATACTGCCTGCCTTTCAGATTGTTGTGAGGATATCTGTAAAGGGTTTGGCAAACCTTAAAATCCTAGTTAACAACAACAACAACAACAACAACAATAAACAATTTTAATGTAACACAACAATCTATCTCCTTATAACTTCTGTCCATTCATTTTCGGTATTTCTTTTTGAACAATATGGAATAATTGGTTTTTCCATATGACAGAAATACAGATATTTTGAGGATAGCTAGCATGAACCTTCTAAATTTTTTTCTTTTCCAGGCTAAACACTTCCTTTCTTCACTAGTTTCTCATTTGAAAAGTTTTCTAGCCTTGTTCTGTAATCTGGTTCTCTTTCTCTAAATTTTCTCATCTATTCTTATGTGCTTCTTAATGTTTTTTGAATAAGTCATATAATCAGGCTGGCTGGATCCATTACACATTTATGTGATCTAATCTCAACTGGGCTCTCACTGAAGCAAGACAATCCTTTTTACTACTCCTTAATGGACTATTGCACTCCCTACAACAACTATTCCATACTTTTTTTTCTTTTCTCATCTTCTTCAGCACCCATCCCCCTGCCTCTCAGCAGAGCAGTCCCACTTATGTTTTTTTCCTAGAAAAAATAGAAGTTACTAAACAGGAACTTCCTTTTCTCTCCTTTTACATATTTTATATCCCTTTGACATCTTCCCTCATATCTTCCTTTGCTTTAGTCTTTGATGAATAAATCTCTTTTCTCTTTAACAAGGTCACCCTACCTACTTGATCCTAGCCCATCCATCTTCTACAATAGCTTGTTTCCAGTTATCCATCCCTTATCCCACTTTCTTATCTTTGGTCTCACCCTGCTAGAATGCCCTGTCTTTACTTGAGCCTGTTATTCCCTTAAACTACTGTGAGATGTATATGTGTGCATACACATACATGCATACACACACATATAGCCCTATTATTCCCTTAAACTACTGTGACATATATGTATATATACATATATATAAATAAATATATGCATATATATACATATATATAAATAAATATATGCATATATATACATGTTCAGAGAGATCTATATCTATCCATATCTGTATAATATATACATAGATACATCTCTTTTTCACTATCAAAGTCTTCCAGCAACTGTCTATACTTGCTGTCTCCACTTTCTTCACTCTTACTCACTTCACAATCTGGCTCAGTTTATTACTCTTCTTTATGTGCTCTCTTTCATTTCAGCCAAACTGACTCATATACATTCAATCTCTTGTCTCTATTCTTTACATAGTCTGTCCTCCATGCACAGAATACATGTCCTTCTCATTTCTACTTACTATCTTAAAAAAGAAATAGCATTATTTTGGATCGACTAGTTTTTAATAAACCCTTGCTGGAAATTTGTTCATTTTTGAGTGGATCCTAATAGAAAGCCATCCTACTGAGCCTGACTCTGGGATCTGAGAGATAGTGTATTGTAGTGGATTGAATGTTGAACTTGAAGTCAGGCAGACCTGGTTTTGCATCCTGCCTCGTACATGTACTAGTTGTGCAACCCTGGGCAAGTCATTTACCCTTTGTTGAGGTTTCAGTTTCTTCCTCAATAAAATGGAGGTGTTGGATGGAGTCAATGACTCTTAAGATCTGTCAAGCCTTGACATGAAGTGCTGGTCCCATGAATTACCCAGGTCCAGTCAGGAGTGATCCACAATACATGATGTTTATTGTAAGAACAGGTATAAATGCCTAGGGACAGGGATGGTTTTGGGCAAGACTGATGGGAGCTGTCTGCCCAGAGCTGTCCATGCTTACAGGGGTATAGAATCACCCCATTAAAGCTACTGGATTATGGCTTACCTTGGACAGAGTCAGGTGGGCTCACCCATCCCTTTTGTGAGTCAGCCTTAGTGACCAACCTGGCTGATGTGCTCTGGCTAAGGCTGGCTGACCAGTGGACAAAAACATGTTTTTTGTTTTAATACAATTTTTAAGGAGAGGGTTTGGTGCTTTATCTGGGGTATACACACACAGTGTGAGCTCAGACAGTGCCTTGGGGTCCCTTAAGCTTGTCTATATGAAAATTATGCCCAGAGGATATAGCCAATAAGGGTAACTATAACTATGCTAATTTGTGTGTCTCTTTTTAAATTTAAAAAAGGAGTTATTTTGCTAAGTGGGGTGGGGTGGGCACATGCCTTGCAGTAACATTCACACATAATGTGGCCTCTTTAGGAATTTTATTAAGTTATGGAAACAGATAATAGGCAACATCCTTTGCTGTGCTCATTCCTCTACTCTCCATTTCCATAGTCCAGGCTTTATGGATGTTAACTTCTTTAGTGGGGGTGGGGGTGAGTCATAAATTCCACAAATCCCTTCCAACTATCTAGATCTATCATCTTATCACAGTGGCAAATTTCTTTAATTCTCTGAGATGTAAAGATAGGGACTAGAGTTCTGAATTTATTCACAATGCCTAGGCACTTTCTGGTTATTCTCTCATTTTTTTTGGGGGGGGGTTACAAACTTTTTCCTATACTTTTTTTTCTAACTTTTCCAATTCAAAGACCATTGTCCTTGCTAGATTAAGTGGAAAGAAGATAGAAGTTAAATTGTTCTGTCTCGTCTCTGTCAAATGTTTTTTTTTTTTTGCCATGCGATTATTTTTTTACAGCTTCATTTTTTGAGTATTACTTCCTTCTCTCATCCTAGCTAAAGAAGTCAATGAATACTGGATTTAGGAGCAAGATCAGTAAATAAGTTTGATCTTTGTGTCTGAGAGCTTTACTAGGCAGGGAAACTGTGTAAATGCAACTGAAGATAGGAGAAATTGTGTACATTGTTTCGGTAGCATTATTTTTCCTGCTAATAATTTGGTTCTATAATTTTCTGTTTGACTGGAGATTAGATTCAAGGATATCTTATCAATTACTTGAATTGATTTTAGATTCCATTGTTCCTGACATTTGTAGCTAATGTCATAAGATGTTTAACACTGTTAATGTCTTTAGCTGTTTTCTCTGATAGAAAGGATTCTATAGAGTTAATACAGGCTGGTTTTGGGTGAAGACTGAGGAGTTGTGCATTTATCATAGAATATCATATACAGGCACCTTAGATATCAATGCCTAGAAAGTGGAGAGGTGCATAATATTCCTAACATGATATTTCTATAAAACTTGATATATTTAGTGCTTTTGTTAATTTTTTATTTTTTTGTAGTTGAGCTGTAACTTAGTTATATTTAAAAAAATTCTAGTTTATTTTACTTTGATAGATCCATGACTTTATCAATGTGGGCACTACCTCCAAAAATCCACATTTCAGCCCATCCATACCTTCATGTCCTATGTGACTCTTGTGTATGTCCTCCCATAAAATTTTTTTCTTAACCTTAAAATACTCTTTATTTTTATCATTTGAATATTTTATTTTTCTAATTATGTGTAAAAACAATTTTAATATTAAAAAATTAGCTCCAAATTCTCTCCCTCTCTACCCTCCTTTCCCCCTCATTGAGAAAGCAAACAATTTGATATAGATTATACATGTGAGTAGTGTAAAACATATTTCCATATTAGTCATATTGTGAAGGAAAACACAGACCAAAAAACAAAAACCCAAGAAAATTAAAAAAAAAGTATGCTTTGATCTACATTCAGTGAATTCTACCAGACATTTAAAGAACAATTAATTCCAATACTATGTAAACTATTTGGAAAAAGGAGTCCTACTAAATTCCTTTTATGACCTAAATATGATGCTGATACCTAAACTAGGAGAAGCAAAAGCAGAGAAAGAAAATCATAGACCAATTTTGCTAATGAATATTGATGCAAATATTTTAAATAAAATACTAGCAAAGAGATTTCAGGAATATATCACAAAGATCATATGCTTTGACAGGTTGGGATTTACACCAGGAATGTAGGGCTAGTTCAATATCAGGAAAACTATCAGCAAAATTTACCATATAAATAATAAAACCAACAGAAATCATATGATTATCTCAAGAGGTACAGAAAAAACTTTTGACAAAATACAATGCTCATTCCTATTAAAATGATAGAAAGTTTTGGAATAAATGGGGTTTTCCTTGAAATAATAAGTAATATCTATCTAAGACCATCAGTAAGCATTATCTTTAATGAGGTTAAGCTAGAAGCCTTCCCAATAAGATCAAGGGGAAAGCAAGGATGTCCATTATCACCACTATTATTCAATATTGTTCTAGTAGTGCTAGCTAAAGCAATAAGAGAAGAAAAAGAAATTGAAGGAATTAGAATAGACAGTGAGGAAACTCTTTGCAGATGATATGATGCTAGACTTGGAGAAGCCTAGAGAATCAACTGAAAAACTAGTTGAAATAATTAACAATTGTAGCAAAGTTGCAAGATACAAAACATACCTACATAAATCATCAGCATTTCTATGTATTACTAATAAAATTCAGCAGCAAGAGATGGAAAGAGAAATTCCATTTTAAATAACTGTAGATAAAATAAAATACTTGGGAGTCTACCTGTAAAGACAAACCCAAGAACTACATGAACAGAGTTACAAAACACTTTTCACACAAATAAAGTCATATCTGAACAATTGTGAAAATATTAATTGCTTATGGGTAGGCTGAACCAATATAATAAAAATAACAATTCTACCTAAATTAATTTACTTATTCAGTGCCATACCAATCAAACTACCAAAAATTATTTTATAGAGCTAGAAAAAATAATAACAAAATTCATCTAAAGAACAAAAGGTAAAGAATATCAAAGGAATCAATTAAAAATGTGAAGAAAGTGACTTAGCTGTACCAGATTTCAAACCATATTACAAAGCAAAATCATCACAACAATTTGGTATTGGTTAAGGAATAGAGTGGTTGATCAGTGGGACAGATGAGGTACACAATATGCAGTAGCAAATGACCATAGTTGTTTAGTGTTTGATAAAAGCAAAGATCTAAGTCAGGAGTGGGGAAAGGATTCCAGGCCACATGTGACCTTCTAAGCCCTTGGGTGCAGCCTTTTGACTGAGTCCAAGTTCTACACACCAAATCCTTTTATTTAGGGGATTTGTTCTATGAAGTTTGGATTCAATCAAGGGGATACACTTGAAAACCTAGAGGACTGTATGTGGCTTTGAGGCCGCAGGTTCCTCAACCCTGATATAAGCTTTTGGGACAAGAACTTACTATTTGGAAAAAAAATGCTGCTGGGAAAACTGTAAAGCAGTTTGGGAGAAACTAGACATAGTCCAATGTCTCACACCATATACCAAGATAAGGTCAAAATGGGTATATGACATAGATATGAAGGGAGATACCATAAGCAAATTAGAGGAGCATGGAATAGGTTACTTGTCAGATCTGTGGATAAAGTAAGAGTTTATGACCAAACAAGGGATAAAGAGCATTATGGAAAATAAAATGGATAATTTTCATTACATTAAATTAAAAAAAGTTTTGCACAAACAAAAACATTGCATCCAAGATTAGAAAAAAGCAGAGAACTTGGAAAAAAAATTTGCAGCAAATTTCTCCATTAAAGGCATTATTTCTCAAATATATGGAGAAATAAGTTAAATTTATAAGAATACAAATTATTCCAAAATTGATAAATTATCAAAGGACATGAACAGGCAGTTTTCAGATGAAGAAATCAAAGCTATCTATAGTCATATGAAAAAATGTTCTAAATTACTATTGATTTGAGAAAAACAAATTAAAATAATCCTGAGGTACTACCTCACATCTATCATATTTGCTATTAGTTTTTTCTTTTTTTAAAAAAATATTTATTTAATATATTTAGTTTTCAGCATTGAATTTCACAAGAGTTTGAATTACAAATTTTCTCCCCATTTCTACCCTCCTGTCCACCCCAAGATGGTATATATTCTGGTTGCCCCATTCCCCAGTCAGTCCTCTCTTCTGTCACCCCACTCCACTCCCATCCCCTTTTCCTTTACTTTCTTGTAGGGCAAGATAAATTTCCATGCCCCATTGCCTGCATATGTTATTTTCTAGTTGCATGCAAAAACTTTTTTTTGAACATCTATTTTTAAAACTTTGAGTTCCAAATTCTCTCCCCTCTTACCTCCCCACCCACCCTCCCTACAAAGGCAAGCAATTCCACATAGGCCACATGTGTATCATTATGTAAAACCCTTCCACAAAACTCATGTTGTGAAAGACTAACTATATTTTGTTCCTTCCTCACCTATCCCCCTTTATTGAATTTTCTCCCTTGATCCTGTCCCTTTTTGAAAGTGTTTGTTTTTGATTACCTCCTCCTCCTATCTGCCCTCCCTTCTATAGTCCCCCCCCTTTTTGTCTCCTTCCTCTTTCTTTCCTGTGGGGTAAGATACCCAATTGAGTGTGTATGTTATTCCCTCCTCAGGTCAAATCCAGTGAGAGCAAAATCCACTCATTCCCCCTCACCTGCCCCCTCTTCCCTTTCTACAGAACTGCTTTTTTCTTGCCACTTTTATGCAAGATAATTTACCCCATTCTATCTCTCCCTTTCTTCCCCTCTCAATATATTCTCTTTCTTGTTTACCTTTTCATGCTTCTCTTGATTCTTGTGTTTGAAAGTCAAATTTTCTATTCAGCTCTGGTCTTTTCACTGAGAAAGCTTGAAAGTCCTCTATTTTATTAAAAATCCATATTTTGCCTTGGAGCATGATATTCAGTTTTTCTGGGTGGGTGATTCTTGGTTTTAATCCTAGCTTCCTTGACGTCCGGAATATCATATTCCAAGCCCTTTGATCCGTTAATGTAGAAGCCGCTAGATCTTGTGTTATCCTAATTGTGTTTCCACAATACTCAAATTGTTTCTTTGTGGCTGCTTGCAATATTTTCTCCTTGATCTGGGAGCTCTGGAATTTGGCGACAACATTCCTAGGAGTTTTCTTTTTGGGTTCTTTTTCAGGAGGCAGTCATTGGATTCTTTCAATTTCTATTTTGCCCTGTGGCTCTAGAATGTCAGGGCAGTTCTCCTTGATAATTTCTTGAAAGATGATATCTAGGCTCTTTTTTTGATCTTGCCTTTCAGGTAGTCCAATAATTTTTAAATTATCTGTCCTGGATCTATTTTCCAGGTCAGTGGTTTTTCCAATGAGATATTTCATATTGTCTTCCACTTTTTAATTCCTTTGGTTCTGTTTTATAATATCTTGATTTCTCATAAAGTCACTAGCTTCCACTTTCCCTAATCTAATTTTTAAGGTAGTATTTTCTTCAGTGGTCTTTTGGACCTCCTTTTCCATTTGGCTAATTCTGCCTTTCAAGACATTCTTCTCCTCATTGGCTTTTTGGAGCTCTTTTGCCATTTGAGTTAGTCTATTTTTTATGGTGTTATTTTCTTCAGAATTTTTTTTTGGGTCTCCTTTTCCAAGTCATTGACTTGTTTTTCATGGTTTTCTCGCATCATTCTCATTTCTCTTCCCAATTTTTCTTCTACTTCTCTAGCTTGCTTTTCCAAATCCTTTTTGAGCTCCTCCATGGCCTGAGACCAGTTCATGTTTTTCTTGGAGGCTTTTGATGTAAGCTCTTTGACTTTGTTGACTTCTTCTGGCTGTATGTTTTGGTCTTCTTTGTCACCAAAGAAAGATTTCAAAGTATGAGTCTGAATCTGAGTGTGTTTTCACTTCCTGGCCATGTTCCCAGCTAACTTACTTGACCCTTGAGTTTTTTGTCGGGGTATGACTTCTTGTAGAGTAGAGAGTACTTTGTTACAAGCTCGAAGGGATGTGCTGTTGTTTTCAGAGCTATTTCTATACAGCCAGCTCTGCCACACCAGCACTCCTCCCTCCCCAAGAACTGCCAACCTGGACTGGACTCAGATCTTAAGCAGACTCTGTGCTCCTGCTCTGCCACTTAATTCCTCCCACCAGGTGGGCCTGGAGCTGGAAGCAACTGCAGCTGTAGTTCTGTAGCTGCACCACCTCTGCTGCCCCCTGGGGTGGTGGCTGAACCATGAACTCTTTCACTCTGTCCCCTGTAGCTTTTCCCACTAAGCTTCTCTGTTGTCTTTGGTGTTTGTGGGTTGAGAAGTCTGGTAACTGTCACAGCTCACTGATTCAGGGTGGTAGGGCACATTCTGCCTGGCTCCTGGTCTGGTTGGTCCTGCCACCATCCATGCTGGGCTCTGCTCCCCTCTGCTCCCAGTTCTATGCATGATAGACCTTACCCAGTGACCATCCAGGCTGTCCTGGGCTGGAGCCCTGCTTTCCTCTGCTATGTTGTGGGTTCTGTAGTTCTAGAATTTGTTCAGAGCCATTTTTATAGGTTTTTGGAGGGACCTGGGGGGGAGCTCATGCAAGTTCCTGCTCTCCAGCCACCGTCTTGGCCCATATTAGCTATTGTGACAGAAAAGGAAAATGAAAAATGTTGGAAGGGATGTGAG
Organism: Trichosurus vulpecula; assembly: GCF_011100635.1. NCBI lineage: Eukaryota > Metazoa > Chordata > Mammalia > Diprotodontia > Phalangeridae > Trichosurus > Trichosurus vulpecula. Next base: position 248,894,878 of record NC_050575.1, read on the forward strand.
AAAATTGGGACACTGATGCACACTCTATGTAGAGTTGTAAACTGATCCAGTCATTCTGGAGAGCAATTTAAAACTTTGTACTCAAAGCTATAAAACCGTGTTATACTCTTTGACACAGCAATACCACTACTGGGTCTGTATCCCTAAGAAGTTAAAACAAAAAGAAAAAGGCCTATGTGCATGAAAATATTTATAGAAGCTCTTTTTGTGGTGGCAAAGAATTGGAAATTGAGGAGATGCCTATCAATTGGGGAATGGCTGAACAAATTGTGGTATACGATTGTGACAGAATACTATTGTGCTACAAGAAATGATGAGCAAGATGATGTAAGGAAACCTGGAAAGACTTATGTAAACTAGTGCAAAGTGAAGTGAGCAGAACCAGATCATTATACATAGTAACAGCAATATCGTATGATAAAAAACTATGAGTGCTTTAGTTTTTCTTAGCAACACAATGATCAAAAGACAATTCCAAAAGACTGAAGATGAAAAATACTATCCCCATCCAAAGAAGGAACTGATCTATCTAGTCTGAATGCATGTTGAACCATTCTTTTTAAAAACCTTTTTTTCTTGTTTTTTTTTAATTTTGGGGGGTATCTGTGTTTTCCTTCACAACATGACTAATATGGAAATATGTTTTGCATTACTATACATGTATAGGCTATACCAAATTCCCTACCTTTGCAGTGAGAGGGGCAGAGGGAGGCATGGAGGGAAAGAATTTGGAAATCAAAAATTTTTAAATCAATGTTAAAATTGTTTTATGTGTAATTGAAAAAATATATATAAACGAATTTTGGTAGAAATAAATGTAAAATCTCATACTTGCATTTAGTTTCCCATGTACATGATGGGAAAATGGTTCATTGGGAAAAGACCTGGAGGATTTAGTGTACTGCAAGCTCAGTGACAGTCAACAGCCTGCTATGTGGAAGCCAGAAAGGTCAAGGCAAACTTTAAAGGCATTCGAAAGTCATAGTATTAGGAAAAGGGGAGGTGCTGGCCTTACTATACTCTAGCTAAAACACATGTGAAGTATTGTTCACAGTGCTTGGCACCACATTCTTGGAAGGATGTTGATGAATTTTAGTATCTAGAAGGTAAGCCAGAGAGTGAAAGATCTCTCATCAGAATGGGGAAGAATCATAAGAGCGTGATAAATGAGAATCAGTTAAAAGGAGAAAATAATATCAGGGAATAAAATTTTGGTCTTCAGATATGCGAAGGGTTAACGTATAAATCAGGGATTACACTTGTTCCATTTGAAATCCTCTGGGGGTTAAATAAGTACAAAGCAAAGCAACCACCAGGGGATGCTGCTGCCCAATTGAATGATCCTGTTCAATATTAAATGCTATTTAACCAATGCTTATCTTCGTAGTTATGTGTTCTACTCCACATCAGAAATGCCAAGTTCTTATTGCTCTCATAGAGCTAGGTACTTCTGTCTCCTACCACTTTCCTTATGTAAGTGATAGTACTCAGCTTAATCTTAATCTAAGGCTGTGGTCTGTGTAGATTTATCCAGTCAGACCTTGGCACAGCCTCAAACTCCTAGAAGAATTGCCTCCCTCCCTTTTGTGTTGCATTTCCATAAAATCATACTAGCAGTGCAAAATGGAGTCAATCAGATGCTCATATTTTTACAATGTGTAGTTCTTTACTCATATAAATAGAAATAACAGGAACACAATCTAACAATCATAGCTAGCATTTACATAGCATTTTAGGGCAGCTAGGTGAAACAGTGGAGAGAGTATTGGGCCTGATGTCAGGAAGACTCATCTTCCTGAGTTCAAATCCAGCCTCAGACACTTACTAGCTGTATGACCTTGAGCAAGTCACTTAACCATGTTTCCCACATTTGAAAATGAGCTGAATAAGGAAATGGCAAACAACTTCAGTGTCTTTGCCAAGAAAACCCTGTATGGAGTTACAGAGAGTTGGATATGACCGAAACAACTAAATAACAGCAACAAAGCATTTTAAAGCTTTCAAAGTGTTTTATAGATATCATCTCATTTTATCCTCACAGAAATCCTGTCAGGTAGCTGTTCCTGGCATCTTCATTTTAATGATGAGAAAACTGAAGCAGATAAACAGAATAAGTGATTTTTTTCCAGAGTCTCACAACTATTAAGTGTCAGGGGCTAGATTCCAACTCAAGTCTTCCTGACTCCAATATGCCACCTTCCTACTTAATATCAAATCTCTTAAAACAACTACTTAGGCTTGCTTTGTGTGTCTCTTTTACCCTTCATGCAATCCACAAGTTTTATTCTTTGGAAACAGTGGTGTTCTATGACTTGTATCTATCTAACAGTACTGGTTGAATAAGGATTTTTAAAAAATGGGATTTTTGTATCAAGGAGGTATTTAAGGTCTTTATATTATTGTGTAATTTCCTAAAATCAGTCTTACTTTATGATTGTGTCAAATTCCGGGCCTACCTGATATTCATATTGCCTTTTCAAGGCTCTGAAGGACCAACACTGAGCAATTTTCAATTGTGTGGCATAGTCAAGAAGACCATAGCTTTTCAGCCATTTGTTTTGTTCTTTGTATAAAGTAAAAGTGAAGTCTTTTGAATCAAATTCTTTTTTTTATAGTCAAGAAAAATAAATATAGGGAGATCTTGTATTCTTCATGCTTTTCAGTCAAATTGTGCTGCTATGCAAATCTGATCTGCTATAGAAGAATATTATTTGCCTGACAATACCCTTCTCATATCTTGGTCAAGGACGACCTTGCTTCGTATTAAAATTATTCTTAGAAAGATTTTCTGAAGATAGGAAAAGGCATATTGGGAGTGATGTTTTCTCAACACCTTCATAAAGCAACATCAAAGTCTATGTTTTTGGTCCCAAGTGTTTTTCTATCTGCTCTTCCTCCTGTCATTTGGAGATTAAGTCGCTGAATGTCTCTCACTTTTGTCATTTGCCCCATGTGTACTTGGTCTGGCTAGTTGCCCTTCCTGTCTGTATTTTCTTTAGTGCTACTTCTACTTCATTATGCAGCATCCAGGGGACTAGGGTGTCAGATTCTCCATTGTCTGATAGAGAAAGGGATGATAATAAAAATATCCTTTTCTATCTTTTGCAGTTTATTTTCCCCCTAATTTTATCCACATATGTTCTCTGAATTATCTGGATTAGTTATGTCCCTTCCCTTATCTTTGTTTAAACTTCTTTTTCCCCTTTCTGCTTCTCTGCTTTTAGTTTTATAATGCATACACAGATGTATCTGCATGTGTATTATATATACATATATGTGTATATATGTATATAATATAGCATGAATTTAAATATTATCTTATTGAGACCACTTCTAGGCTATTTAGGTCTTCCATTGGATAATTTACTTATATCACTTAAACTTCCTTAGGTAATAGTAACAATGTTGATTTCTATTCTTTTACTCATTGTTAAATATTCTTAAATAGTTCAGGTTGCAGTTACCTTAAAGGTATGCTGCATCTTCTCACTTTTAGTCATTCTAATAACTTGTCATTCATTTGATTTTGATTGTTGCTCTTATGAGGCAAGCATCCAATTGTTCAAAAATGTCTAATTTGGGTATTGTTCCCTTATAAGTAATTAAGCACTTCTTGTTAAAATATAATCAATTTTATTTCTGTGTGCTCACCTTATCAAACACCTTTTGACTTTAATTTTGAATGAAGTATTCATGATATGCATATGTGAAGCTCCTGTGTGGTCTACAATCCCTTGGCTTCTTATTTCTTTTTACTGAAACACATTTTCAGAGATGTTTGTGGTCCTCTTACCTATGCCTGCCTAGTGCTGAAGTATATGTTGATTTAATGTGATAGTTCATACTGAGTTCTTCATAGAATTGCTCTGCTTCTTCATACTCCTACAAATGTTAATAATATGTATATTAAATATCTTCATAATGATCTTTTGGCAAATGCTTATTATAAACTATAATTCAAGATGACCAAATATTTCAGCAAATAATGTTTCTTGTTTCCTTTGGACACTTGACTAAACCAACTCTGCTGACTATTTGTTTTTCCAAGGAGGACCTGTGAACCATCCTTTGAATTTAGTGCAGCTTTCTTTTTTTTCTGATTTAATTTATAACAAAAATATCAGGATTAATATAATCCAATTCATCCAAGGTAATAGGTTCAGTGGTTGATCATTGAACTAGGATATCACAATTACAGCACCAGCAGCTAAGTTAATATTTATAGGTGGTCTAAAGCTATGTTTCTTAGCAACCTCTTCTGCCTTTTCTAATGCTTTGCCACTGCTACTGCAGAAATGGGCCAAATAATATTGAAAACCCTTTTACATATATATATATATATATATATGTACATATGTATGTATGTGTATGTGCACATACACATACATACATCAATATACATATAGACACACATTCCCCGCCCCCCCCCCCCCACCCCGGTGGGCAGCTTCTGATACAAACTGGCTGTGTGACCATGGTCAAGTTGATTAATTTCTTAGTGCTCTAGTCAACTCTTCAATGTTATAATTTGGAGAGAAAGTGCCAAAATAAATTGGTAGGCCAACTTTCACCATTGGGCAGTTCTTTATAACAATGAAATCCCACTCACAGTACCTGCTATCATGAGTTGTAATGGCAGAAGAAATAATCAATTGGCTAGCTTACCAGTCATTGTCTTTTCCATGCTTAACTAGGCTAGTTTTCAGAAAGGTCTTGTCAACATCCCATACTTTAAGGGCTTGTTCAGTGATAGAACCTGCCAGAATTTTTGCTTCATGAGCAAACCTTTACCTGGCCTTTGAGTCTCCTCTATGATATTGTGAACCATCATGGAATAACTTTTTGGGAGACTTAAAATTATAGGTACTTATGATGAATACCAAATTAAATTCATCAAATATCTGCCACTTTGCTAAGAGCCAATATAAAATAAAACATTTTCTCCTCCCAAGAAAGTTGTAAGCTATTGAAATGAATATGATTGACTTGTATAGGTCTGAGGGGGAAAAACCAACTTCTTAACTGTTTAGAACTATCCAGATGTTGAATGTTCTGCCTTAGAAGTAATTGATTTCCTATTACTATCATCATGAGACCTAGTTGCCATGGAAAAAAGTGCTGGATTTGTAGTCAGAGGATCTGGATTTAAATCTTAGATCTGCCATTTGCTAGCTGTGAGACTTTAGGCAAGTCATTTAATCTCTCAAGTCTGAAATTTCCAGATGGGAAAATTGAGGCCCAATCTCTTTGCAGAGTTAAAGATAAACTATAAAGAGCCATGTACACACGAGTTATAATCACAATCATCATCTTATTTTTGGTTATTGAGAAAATAAAAGAAATCTACATTGAAACATTAAGGTTATGCCAAAGAATGTGCCCCTGACTTTGGAATCTCTTCCAAAGGATTTGAAAAATATTTTGAACAATAGCAGTAGCATTGAAATAAGTTTCTTGAGGTGATCGTATCTAAGAGAACAATTTTCACTTGGATGCATAAGTTCTACTATGTTTTTATTAAAAATCAGTTTCATTGCACCATACTTCGTAGACATACTAGCTCTTGACAAAGGGAATAAACCTTTCTCTGGCATGATTTAAAGAGGAAAAAAATCCAAGGTTGATACTATCTCATTTGATTATGTCTAATGACATGGCCAATCACTCCTTCTGTACTGGTCTCTTGCCCTGTGGCTTCTGAAATATTACACTTCACCTTCTTGTCCTCCATCTCATTTGCTAGATCACTTGCCCCCTAAATATGAGTCTCTCCTCCATTTGTTCAATAATTTTAATGGAAATTTTAAGTTAAATTTTATTTTTAATTCCTGACTCTCTTCCTCTTGCCCACCCTTTAAAGATATGATGTCATGCAAAACAATCTTTTGCATTAGCCATACTATGAAAATAGGAAGAAAGGAAAAATATATATACTTCAATCTGTACTCTGAGACCATCAGTTCTCTGGAGGTGGGTAGCATTTTTCATTATGAGTCCCTAGGAATTGTGGTGGGTTATTGTGTTGATCATAGTTATTTAGTCATAGATGATTATTTTTACAATATTGTTGTTACTGTGTAAATTGTTCTCCTAGTTATACTTACTTCATTTCACATCAATTTATATAAATCTTTTCAGATCTTTCTGAAACCATTCCCTTCATGATTTCTTACAATGCAATAATATCCCATCACATTCATATAAAGTAACTTGTTCAGCCATTCCTCAATTGACGGATATCCCTTCAGTTTCCAAGTCTTTGCCACCATAAAAAAGCTGCTATAAATATTTTTATACATAGGGGGACTTTTTCCTTTTCATTTGATTTCTTCAGGGTGTGGACCTAGAGTATTGCTGGGTCAAAGTTTAATAGCTTTTTGGGCATAGTTCCAAATTGCTTTCTGGAATGGTTGGATTAGTTCATAGTGCCACCAATAGTGCATAAGTGCACCTATTTTTCCACATCCCCTCCAGCATTGGCATTTTCCTTTTCTTAGACAATCTGATGAATGTGAAATGGTACCTCAGATTTGTTTTAATTGGCATTTCTCTAATTATTAGTGATTTTGCGCATTTTTCCATATTACTATTGGTAGCTTTGATTTCTCTTTCTGAAAACTGCCTGTTCATTTCCTTTGACCATTTCTCAGTTGGAGTTATGTCTCTTATTCTTATAACAATTAGCCCAGTTCCCAATATTGAAAAGTGAGATTGTTATGAGATAAATGCTGAAAATATTTTTCTAAGCTTCCCAATTTTCTTTTAATTTTAGCTTTATTGGTTTTGTACAAAATCTTCAAGTTTATATTATTGTAATTATACATTACACCTCCTGTGAACTTCCTCTGTCCATAGAGCTGCCAGTTACTTTCTTCTATGCTCCACTAATTTGCTTATGATATCACCCTTTATGTCTAAATCATGAATTCTTTTTGACATTGTCTTGTTATTTGGTGTGAAATGTTGACTTATGCCTATTTTATGCCAGATTACTTTGCAGTTTTTTGCAGTAGTTTTTGTCAAATAATGAGTTCCTGTCCCCAAAACTTGGATCTTTGCATCTATCAAACTCATTGTGCTATTATGCTCATTTGCTTCTGTATTTGATCTGTTCCATTGATCAACCTCTTTTATCCAGTACCAAATTGTTTTGATGATGACAGCTTTGGACTACAGACCCCCTTCCTTTCCATTTTTTCTTTTTCTTTTACTAACTGATTCCTTTGATAGTCTGGATCTTTTGCTCCTACAGGTTAATTTTCTCATTATTTTTCCTAGTTCTATGAAGTTGTTTCTTGGTAGATTGATTGGTATGGCGCTGAATAAGTAAATTAATTCAGGTAATATTGTAATTGTATATATATTAGCTCTGTCTGCTCTGTCTTCAATTATTTAGATCTGTCTTTTTTGTGTAAAGAGTGTTTTGCCATTGTGTTCATGTTGTTCCTTTGTGTATCTTGGCAGATAGACTCCCAAGTATTTCATGTTATCTGTAGAGACCACTTTTAAAGGCAGAATCCCTCATTTTTCATACCAGATTAAATCTCTGGGCAAGGGAAATCACCACTTCTTATACAACAGCTGTAATACTTGTTTTTTCTCTTTCTGATTTTCCATCTTAAACCACTGGGGCTAGGTGGAGGCAACATACATTTCCAAGAAGCTTCATCTCTCTTAAACTTTTAATGATCCTGAAGCTACTGAACTTCAATGGTCTGCTGAAATTGTAGTTTTCATTTAGCCAATCGGGAATCATGTAACCAAAGCCATCTGTCAGCTAATGATTCTTTTGGCTAGTCTAGTCAAATGACTCCAACAAATAGCTTTCCTGACCCCCGATGTTTCTTTCATTTTCACTCATTAGGCTCTTCCCTCTTCAGCCTCAGCCTCTTGTTTTTATGCCTCCTTTACTGCTATATCCTTCATTGGCTTAGATCAAAGCTTCCTGGCTCTGAATAACTTAATTTTTACTTAAAAGGTAACAACTTACCATACTTCCTCCATGAAATTCATAGTCCTTTTAAAAATCATGCCTCACCCTCCAAATGTTTATGTTTCTCATCTTAAAGTTTCTCATCTTTATCTACAAAACAGTTACGAAAGAGATAATGCTCTGTAGCTCTCTGTTCCCAATACAGTTTTGCAACATATTATGTATCCTTGAAATCTTCATACTCATTTTCCTACTTTTCTAAATAAATAAAATTTTTTTCTCTGCCCCTTTAAATCATCAAATTATTTCTACACATGCATGACCTTATTCATCAAGATGATGTAATTCTTTCTATTTATGCTACAGTTTATTTTTTTTTTTAAACTAAACTTCTCAAATCTAAAAGCTGTACTTTGTCATACACATATTTTGGCAGTTAAAAATAAAGGGGGGGGAGGGTAGCTAGGTGGTGCAGTTAGTAGAGCACTGGTCCTGGAGTCAGGAGGACCTGAGTTCAAATCCAGCCTCAGACACTTGACACACTTACTAGCTGTGTGACCTTGGGCAAGTCACTTAACCCCAATTGCCCTGCCTTCCCCCTCCAAAAAAAATAAAATAAATTAAGGTTCTCTCCTTATTTCTTTTAGCTATCAAAATGTTTTTCCATGTTCATGAGCTCTCGAACTCCCTTTTCTGATTACAGTCTATTGTCATTCAATCTGTCTCTCTGCCAATGCCAAACACTGTTTTTCTTTCAAACTGTGACCTCCAATTCTTTACTAGGCCATCACCACTGCACTACCTGCACTTTCCTCCCTTCCCCATCTTGATCCCTTGATGGACCAGGTCAGCTACATTATTCTCTTCTTTCAAGTCCTTTACCCTCTGAGTGTATTGCTAATCTTGTTCTGACAAGTCTCAATCTTGGCTGACTCCACTATCTTTTGCCTTTGCTCCTATGCACATGTCATGGAACAAAGCTGGAGAAAAATAATGAAACCATGCTGAATGGGTCCACTATAAGTCTCTGTTACATAACCTCAACCAGGGCCCTCACTCGGGCAAGGCAATCCATTCAACACCTCCCTAATTAACTTACTATCTCATTCACCAGTACATCTTTTCCAAGCCTTTAAATAGTTCAGCTGGGATTCTGTCACCTCCAATAACTTTATTGTTAGCAATGCTTCCTATCTATTTATGCAACCCAAAAAGTCTCTCCAAACCTTCAGACTTGCATCTCCAACTACCATTAGATATAAAGTTATTATTTAATAGTGATATGTATAAAGTACTTCTTTTATGTTAAAAAGAAATTTCATACAGTACTGGGGGAGAGATGATACTACTAAGATGTTCACATGAAAAAAATTAAGGATTTTAATGGACTGAAAACTGTTGTTGACATTTAAAGTAAACAACTTCATCCTTTCCTACCTCTCCAGTCATTTTACGCTTTACTTTGTGCACTCTAAGAATCAGCCTACTTATAGTTCACGTTCTGCCCCTATGCTTTTTCATCAGCTATTCCCCATGCTTGGAATGCTCTCTCTTTCCCTCCATGCAGTATAGTCATAGAGAGATGCCTAGGGGCACTAAGAGGTTAAGTGACTTGCCCATGGTCATTCAGCTATTATATGTAGAGGCAGGATTTGAGGCAGCTCTTCAAGATTCTAATGCTCATCTTCTACCCACTGTACCATGCTGCCTGTCCATCAATCAGTATTGACTAAGAGCACTGATTTTTGCTAAGTTTGTACTTTTTCACTGTGATTTAATATCTGAAGTAGATTCCATTAGTATTTTTAAGACTCTATAGACTGTTTTATGATGCTTTGGAGGGGGAAAATGGAATAGCCAACAGCATTGGATTCGAAGATTTATTTTACAATTACCCTTTATACCTTGGGACCCAAAAGATCAGTTTTATTGGTTATTGTCCTTTTTTATTCAGAGCCCTATAGCTACTCTCTTTGTGTTTGTAGTAAAGAACTAAGCACTGGACGTTGTTTTTTCATTGCTGCATCTTGGTTAACTATAGAACAGTTTATAGGCCTGAAACCCCATACTGGTAATTGTGTATCATAAACATAATATATTGTCAGTGGTCTATTCACTGTGAAAAGTCATACAGTGATTTTCATATGATCTAAAAGAGGAAGATATTGGAAGAACTTACTGAAAACTAGTGTCTGGTGAAACTGTGGGTCTCAGAAATATTGCTAGGCTTTCTCTTGTAAAACCTTGTTATTTAGTGCCTCGCCATACCACAGGTTTTTGCTATACTACAGTTCAGTTTATTTCCTGGTTGATGATGTACTCAGAGCCAAAATTCCCCAGTGTCAATGACTAGGCTCCATAATACTATTTTCCCCCAAAACGGTAATACCTAAGTGATTTAGGAATTAAAGCTTTGTTATCATTTGGGATATGGTTAGTGTTAGCCAATTAGTCAACAAGCATATATTAAACTCTTTTTTTTGCCAAGCACCGTGCTAAGTACTGAGGATAAAAATAAAGGCAAAAACACTATCTTCAAGGAGCTTGCATTCTAATAGAAAAGACAATATGCGAATCATGAGACACTTACAGAGTAGTTGGAAGGTAATATCAGAAGAGAAGGCATTAGTAGCTTGGGGGACCCGGAAAGGCTTCCCACAAAAAGCAGCATTTGAGATAAGTCTTTAAGGAAGTTGAGGAGGATGAGAGGTGAAACTAAAGAGCAAGAGCTTTCCAGTCCTTGGGAATGTCCACTGTAAAGGCATAGACACACGAGATCGAATGTTGTATGCTAAGAGCATTAAATAAGTCAGTGTGACTGGATTACAGGGTGTGGAGGGGAGTAAGGGGTTGTTGCTCATCCTTCATTCTCGCAGAAGACGATGACATCAGGGAGGTGATTCCATGACTTGTAAGAGAATTGGATTTAAGTTAGGGAGGACTGTGCAAAGCCACCAGTCTCACTTTCTCCTCCAGAGCCATCTGGGTCCAGTGGTGAGATATACATCAGGATGAGTGGAGATGGCCCTGGATGCAGTGGGAGACCTTGGCCTTTTTAAGCTAAGGAGTTTAACAGCTCTCATTTTGACTGAGGCACTACCCATTCAGTGGTTAAGTAAGAAATGATGCAGAAAATGGCCTCTTTACCTATTAAAACATCAATCTAGGAGGGGAAGACCCTCAGGTTTCTGGCCAAAACAGAAACAATTGCTATTTACATTCATTCTGAGCCAATCAGGGCTCCAATAATGACCACATAGGGCTTGGCCTGAGGCCTATTGTTGGCCAATCAATGAGAGGTAGAGTGATATGGGTTTAAGTCTGGTCCTTAAGAAAAAAGTTTTCAGGAATCAAAATTTACATTTCTTTGGGCAGAGCACCCACAAGTAAGGGCATGATAAGGGGAGGGGAGGGAAGGGGAGAGGTGTGTTGCTCAAGTGGCCAGTTCTAGTTGGGTCCCCAATGGGCCAGCCCGTATATCTACACACAGTTGTTGTTTGCCCTTTATTCTTGGAGAGGACAATGACATCAGGGTGATGCCATGACATCTAAGTGAATTGGATTTAAATGAGGAAGGGCTGTGCAAAGTCACCAGCATTGCTTTCTCCTCTAGATTCATCCAGGTCCAGTGGCAAGATATATATATTAGGAAGATTGGAGATGGCCCTCTGAAAAGAGTAATGTACAAGAAGACTGGAAGGGTAGAAAAAATAGATTATGTAGAGCTTTAAATGCCATGGTAGTTGAGATTTGGTCCTAAACATAATAAGAACCATTGAAGTTTATCAAATAAAGGATGACCTAGACAGACCTGTGCCTTAGGAAAATCACTTTGGCAGCATAATAGTGGATGGATTAGATTGGGGAGAGGGTTGATGAAGGGAAATCAGTAGAAGGTTATTGAAATAGTTCAAGTGAGAGGTGATGAGGGCTAGCACTAGGGTGATGACTGTGAGTGGAGAGAAGTGGATGTATATGGCAGATATTGTGAATATAGAAACAAGTTTTGGCAGTGGATTAGATATGTTGGTGGAATGTGAGTGAGAAATTGTGGATGACATTGAGATTTTTGAGCCTAGGTAATTTGGACAGGAGTGGTGTCCTCTATAATATTAGTGAAGTTTAGAAAAGAAGAGTTGGGGAGAAAAAGATACTGAACCCAGTTTTGGAAGAAATAAATTTGAGATACCAACAGTTCATTCAATTGGAGATATCCAAAAAGTAGTTGGTAATGTCAGAATGTAATTTAGGAGAGAGATTAGATATTAAATTGGGAATTATATTAATAGAAATGATAATTGAATCTATGAGAGATGATGAAATCACCACATAAGATATTATAGAGGGAGAAGAGGACTCAGGACAGACCACTGGGGATATCCATCATCAGTAGGCATGAGCTGGATGAAAAAGAGACTGAGAAGTCAGGGAAGGAGAATTGTCACTGATAGCTAGAGAATATATTAGAATCAAGTGGAAGCTTTTTAAGGATGGGAGTAAATGGGCTTGTTTGAAGGCAGCAGGGAAGGGATCAGGAGATAGGGAGAGATTAAAGAAAAGAGAGAGTAGGGATGATAGTGGCGGGGGTGGGGGAAATCTAATGGAGGATAGGGAATGGAATCAGGGAGTATGTAGAGAAGTTGGCTTTGGCAAGGAAAGGGGTCACCTTTTCACCTGAGACTAGGGTGAAAAGTAGTATTGCAGTGGAGGAGAAGATAAAGGGGTCTTAGTGAATGACATAATTTTTTGGTGAGGTTGCATCGTCTTCAGCTGAGAGAGTTGGGGAGGAGGATGCTGTGAGAGGCTTAAAGAGAGAAGAAAACACCTGCAACAGCTGCTGTAGAGAGAGGGGTAGAAAATTCACTTCATTTCCTCTCTGTATCTTAACTTTTGACAGACTTAACTCACTTTCGACAGACTTAACTCTACACCGAGTTTTCTTCTCCCCCTTGGCTGGCTCCTTCTCCTTGGCCTCCAAATGTGTTCTTGTCTTTCTCCCCTATTTCAAGACAAAACAACGGTAATAGCAGCAACAAAATTAAATTCCTGACATTTTTACCCCCACCTTGTTCCTCCTATTTATGTCTTTCCCATCACAGCCAAAAGAATTGAAACAGTAGCTTCAATTTGCTTCTTTCACTTTCCAGCCTTTCGCTCCTTACTCTCTTACAATCTTGCTTCTACCCTTACTACTGTATTGTGACTTTTATCTTGAATTCTTCTTCTAATGATCTTTTTAACTTCTAATGATCTCATTATCACCAAAATCCACTGGCCTTTCAGCCCCCTTTTCCTTGAGCTTTGCTACACTTGACTCTGGACTACAGCATCCTTCTTGACAATTTATTTTTCTTTGACTTCCATTTTTATGAAGCACTCGGGATTCTTTCTGTTTCTCTGATCAGTCTCTCAGATCCTCACTCTTCTCTGGTTCTATAGGCGTGGGTGGAACATATTTCAGGCTCCTATCCTTAGCCCTCCTCTCTTTATATACTCTTTCCGTTGGCAAGCTTATCTATGTCAAGAGCTTCAATAACCACTGGGGTACAGATGACTTCCAAATCTGTATCCAAATAAGGATTCTCTTATTTTTTTCAGCTGTCTGCCATATATCTTGATAACCTCTGACATTCAAATGTCCTAAACTCATCATCTTTCCAAAACCTGACTTCCCCCCTGGTTTCTCTATTTTGGTTGATAAGCCATGATTTTCCTAACCTCAGGGGATTATCTTTTACTTTTCCCTATCCTTCATCCCCTCATATTTAAGCAGTTCCAAGGTCTAGTGGTTCTCTGCAAAATCACTTGTATTTATTTCCTTCTTTTTATTTCTCTTACAGCCAAACTAAAACCAGGAGGTTTAGGTACCCATCACTTCTGTTTGAAATTGTTTTTAATAACTTCTTAATTGTTATTCCTACTTCTAGTTCATCCCTTCGCCCACCCATCTTTCACATGTATGCATACAGTCTTCCTTAGACACTGTTCTGTTGATTCCAGCCTTCTACTCAAAATCCTTTGCTATCTCCACACTGCCTACCAAGTGATACCCAAGATCTTTGTCTTAGCATTGAAGGCATTGCACAACATGGTACCAACTCAACTTTACAGTTTAAGTTCATACTAATCACTTTCCAGTATTCTGCTATCTAGTCTCCTTGTTCATGTCCTACCATTGTCCATCTTTATTCTTTTCCTGAGGCTGTTCCCTGTGCTTTAAAGGGAATCAGCTCTCTCCCTTTATCCCACTGCTCCGATCTTTGCCTGTTAAAATTTTCCCCCTCTTCTGGGGCTTAGCTCAGCTATCACCTCCTCCATGAAGCCTGTCTGGATCACCACAACTGCCCTGCCTCCATTGAGCTCAAAATAAGTTATACTTCCTCTAATTTCTCATAGTATCCTGGACCCCATAGTTTCCTGGACCCCTGCTTTGAACTGATCCTATCTTACCTTTCATCAATGTTTTGTGTACCTTCATTATGGCAGGGTCTGTTCTGTGTTATTTTGCTTTTGTATCATCATTGCTTACAAAAGACCTCAGATGTTGTAGAATCTTATGAGATGCTTTCTGGTATTTTACATACAATTTTTTATTTGATTCTCACATTAAGAATATTATCCCCATTTAACAAATGACGAAACAGAGAGAGGGTCAGAGGCCCCACTTGAGGTTACATTTAAATAACAGAGGGAAACTTGAACTCAGGTCTTCTGACTCAACTTCCAAGGTCTTTTTTCCTACACAGACTATCAGAGTCAAGAGGGATCTCAGTGGCTGCCTGCTCTAACCTGTACCTGAGAAGAATGTGTTCTACAAGATGTTCAATGTGACCATCCAGCCTTGGCCAAAGATGTTAATGCTGCCTCCTAAAAGTAACTTCCTTAAGGAGGCTCACAGTTTGGGTGGGGGTGTGAAATAGGACACGCACATAACTTGTAGCATACAAGATTCTTGGTTTATCTGGTTGCTTCATTGGGGATCCTTGGAATCCTAGGGTTCATGGAGGGCTACTAGCAGCCTCAATTTCTTCCTCACATCCTCACTCTCATTTCCCTCGCCTATCCAATCTGTCACCAAGATGTGCAGTTTCTACTCACATACCATATCTCAATAGCCTTCTCTCTACTCCCATGGCCACTGTCCTAGATCATACCCTTATCATCTTTTGCCTGATTGATGGTATTTCTTTCAAAGGGCACAATACTACTTTTAATAACTGGCAATAAAATTATAACTTTTTTATTTTTTCAAACTTGCCTTTGGAGTCACAGGCAAGGTTCTGAAATAGTCCTAATACCATGGGTTGACCATCCTTCAATATATCTTTTGCTTAATTTTCTATTATTATGATGGACTTGAAAAAGAAAAAAAGTATATGAAAAAATAAAGATGATGTGCTAGCCCATTCACTTTAGATTCATATTTTCCTATGAAGGCATATTTTATTCCATCAAGAACTATCCACATCTTAGTTTGAATGTTTATACCCACTTCAAATAATCTGAAAAACAAAACTGATCAAAAAGGAATTGCTTTAGGGAGCTATGATTTGGCCAGACTTGGTAGCACATTCCTATGACTGGTGAATCCTTTCAGCTCAGAAATTTTGACCTGCAATGGACTATGGCCAAGGGGTATTTTCACTAAGTCCAGAACCAATATGATGGGCCCTGGGGAACATATGGCCACCAGTCTGCCTGAAGAAAGACAGATCAGGCCAAGTTGGAAATGGAGCAGGTCAAAGCTTGTGTGCTGATTAGCAATGAGACTGGGAAATGAGAGGCTGCTCTGATTGCAGCCTGGGAGATGTAAGGAGAAGCAATCGTTCTCCTCCTACTTTCCTCAGGAATGGAATATTCTTCTCTCAAAAACTCAGTGAAGCTATGTAACTAAGAGCAGCAATTCCTACATTTCTAGATATTAATAGAATTAATTTTATTTGAGCCATAAAATTCTCTAGCAGTGTGGATATAAATCTACGTGGAATAACCCTGACTATGAATCTCATTTATCCCTCACTTTTATGCAAGACAGTTGCCAGTTCTAACTTGACAGACTGGAGTATATTTCACCTGTGGATTATGGTTCTGTTCTGTCTTTCTATTTCTCAAAGGATTGTTTAGGGAAGCAAAACATGATATGACTATTTTAATTGATTGGTGATTTAAACTCTGAAAGATTCATTTCCCCCTTGTTTCTTTTTCACCCCCTCCTGCCTCACTTCAGTGTTACCATAAAATTTGATTTTAAGGGTGGAAAACCCGACATGTGGGTGGAGAAAAGAGAACAGGTTAAGAGAACAGAAGGTTTTTCTAGTCCTGTCCTATTTTTTCATTCAATAAATGTTTATTAAACACCTACTAATGCACTGAATCTCTGGGCTGGATGCTGTGTTGAGTACTTTCTATTGAAAGCTGTATTGGCAAACATGTATTGGCTGCTTTTTGTAATCCCACTCAACTGTAGGTTAGAAATTGGCCTCTTTTGATGATTCACTCCATTTGTATCTGCTAGCTGTGAAGAATTTATGAGCAAAGATTTTTTAATACCCATTTCATTTAAAGCAAGCTAATTAAAAAATAGTTCGGACCTGTCATTTTGTTGGTGCAAGTTGCTCCCTAGTATAGAAACTTTCTCTGCTTATGGAGATCCAGCAACTGTTCTGTAACCTAAGAAACCTAAAGAGAGTTATTTGGGAATGAAATGGCTTGCTCACGCTCCTACAGCAGTACCTATCAGAGGAAGGGTTTTGAACCCAGGTTGCTCTGAATGAAGATGCCTTCACCTCCTTTTCTCTCTCTGCCCATACTCTGCTGCCACTCTGACTTAAAATTTATCGGAAGAGAAACACCTTAGACAGGTTCTTTCTTTCTTTTTTGGTTAGGGGAAGAAATAGATAAGAATATAAAATTCATATCAAAGAAAAATTACTGGTTTTCCTCTATCCCTTTATGACTGTGGGATGAGGTATGGTTGCTGAAGGGGAAGCCATTTGAAGATATGTTTTTGGTTGGAATGCTGGGCTTCTTCCTTGTACAGGATATGATCAAAGTCCTCCTATCTAGGGCCTAGACCTTCCCAGAAGTCTTATGTTTCATATCTCTATTCACCAATGAGTTTCATGGCTCTATGTAAATGTAGGAAGACACATTTTTATAGGAAAGAGTTGGACTAGATAATCCCTGAAGTTCTTTTAATTCTCAAATTCTGTGATTCTGCACTGTACTTCTTAGTGGGACATTGTAAACAGAATGGTTGAAAGGAGCTCCAGAGAGGAGACAGACAATGAGGCAGATATCATCAAATGGAATGAAAAGGCATGCATTAAGCATAAAAAGACCAGGTGTAGCATGATATAGTGTTGGAGTCAGAAGATCTGGCTCTGACAATTGTGTAGTGATCTGTAAAATTAGGGTTTGGAAAAGGTGATTTTTAAAAGGTGTCTTTGAGCCTAAAATTCTATCCATAACCCGTAAAGCATTCTATAAATGTTATTTTTAAACTATTATTACTAGTCAATTAATAAACATTTACTGAGTACCTACTATGTGCCAGGCACTGTGCTAAGTGGAGGGAAGAGGTCCAAAAAGAGGCAAAAAAAAGAAACCCAGCCAGTCTCACGTTGAAGGAACTTACAATTGAATGGAGGAGATATGCAAAGCAACGTATATACAGGACAAATGGGAAATAACAGAGAGAATTGAAAGACCAAAAATATTTTATTTCTGGTTTTATATTAATCTTCCAGAATAGTTAAATAAGATGTTAAAATGGCATGATTAAAAAAAAGGTCTAAGTAGCTTTATCCACAATGTTGGTGTATGTGTTTTTATTTTTATTTTAAAATTCAGTATCTATTGATTGACAAAATTCAGAATAAAGACAGAGTCATACTTGTAAACAGCCTTGATTTGGGAGTAATAATTTTTGTTGAAAGAAGGAACATGCTTTTCAGTTGTATTGTTGCAGATAATTGGAAAAGACAGCATGTTTTCTAAACCTGCTGTCTATTTAGCATTGCCTTGAATGGTTGTCCATGCTCATTTGGGGATTTTTCTTTTCCAGCTTCAGAGATTTCACTTTTGATATGTACAAATTGGATGTATTATTTCCACTGACTTGAAGGAAAATGGAGGTCATTGCTGCTTCAGAAAAATCTTTGGACTTTTAGATATTTGGGAAATACTTTTAAAAAATGGAATGTGAGAGAAATACCTAAACCTCTCCCACCCAAACATAATAAAAAAAATCAAATGGCTTGTTTTTTGAATGGTCTTTGAAATGTAATGAATGAATGAACATGGCCAAATATAGTATGTACAAAGAAGCTAGCCTTGAAAAGGAATATATGCAAAAGTCTTAAAAGAGAGTAATTGAGAGTAAAGGGATGACAGATATATATGCTGATGGAAAATTTATTGAATACTAAGCTATTGTTAAAAATGTAACAAATGGTTATAAATATAAAGACAGATATAAATATCATCATGTAATATATATTCTAATATAATATGTATCATAATGATGAATAATTAGGCTTTCCCAATTTTCCTTTTTCCCAGCTGAATATGACCTTTCCTAAAAGCTACTTTTAACACTTTGAACTTCTCCTTTGTCTCTGTTGTATCCTGACATATTCATTTGGATACATGTTGTATTTTTGTAAGTACCATTCAGGGCCAGGACCGTGCCCTTTTCATCCTGCCCCCCCCCCATTCTGAGCACAATTGCTGGCATACAGTAGGTTCTTAATAAACATTTATTGAATTGTTGAATTTCAATCTAGTGCAAAAATGCTGAACCTGGGATTCAGGAGTCAGAAGTTTGAAAAGGACCTTAAGCAAGCCATTGAAGCTCCTGTGGGTCTGTCTCCTCATCTGCAAAATGAGAGATTTGGAAAAATGGTCTCTAAAGTTCCTTCAATCCTAAATCTTTATTTCTGTGAAGAAGAGGAATATGTGCGTGCATGTGCGCGCGCGCGCGCGTGTGTGTGTGTGTGTGTGTGTGTGTGTGTGTGTGTGAGAGAGAGAGAGGGAGAGAGCACCAGAGCCAGCAAGAGGGAGCAGAGGGAGGGAGGGAGGGAGACAGACTGACAGACAGATTTGCAATAGTCCATACAGAAGTAAAGGCCAGAAGAAAGGTAATGACAGTGGTAATGGAATGAATTTGAGACATTCTAAAGTAACCAAAGTAACTGTGAGTGGTTTTATAACAAAGATACAAGAGCATACATCTAGATAAGTGTTGTTACCTTGGAAGGCTATATTCTTATTCCAATGAATGTGACTTTGCTCAAAAACCAATATATGATTGTTGAGTGGAATTGAATCTTGAGAACTCTTCTTTCGAAATTGCCGTCTGAGCTGTAGTATATTCTTATGAAAATCTTCAAGGGGTGGCAAACCTTCTTTGGGGAGTAGATTTGAATCCAGATGATTTTTGCTTCTTTCCAAAAATCCAGTCTTGTGAAAAAGGTGGGTGCTCAAATCACCTAATACATTTTTGCTTTCTGAATTAGGTGTGATAATACAATAATTAGTAGGTTTTCCATGTGTATTTCATACACTGGCTTAGGAGGCAGTTAATTTATTTCCATTTTTAAGTTTTATTGATGACTTTTATTTTTTTGCATCACAATTATTACTAGATCTATTCCCTATGAACCATACATGAAGTTTTCTGGTAAGAAAGGAAAAACGATTAAACAAAAGTGACCAACAAAATGTCTTCTGTTGCACCTCTAATCCTCTTACCCTCTACAGAGTGGAGGGAAATGTTTTTCATTATCTGTTCTCTGGGACCAAGTTTAGCCATTGCAATTAATCTGGGTCCACCTGCCTTTTGTATTGCATTCCTTTATATTATTGTGGTCACTGGATATATTGGCATTGTACTTCTGTTTCTTTCATTCCTGCATTATTTCTATAGGTAGCATCTCTAGAATGATATTGAACAATAGTGGTGATAACAGGCATCCTTGCCTCATCCCTGATCTTATTGGAAAGGCTTCTGGCTTATCCCTATTAGAGATAATGCTTGCTGATAGTTTTAGATAGATACTGCTTATCATTTTAAGAAAAGCTCCTTTTATTCCTATGCTTTCTAGCATTTTTAATAGGAACAAACGTATTTTGTCAGAAGCCTTTTCTCCATCCTGAGATAATCATATGATTTTTGTTGTTTTATTATTGATATGGTCAATTATGCTGAGAGTTTTCTTAATATTGAACCAGCTCTGCATTTGTGGTATGAATCCCACCTAGTCATAATGCAGGATTTTTGTGATATATTGTTATAATCTCCTTGCTAGTATTTTATTTAAAATTTTTGCATCACTTTTCATTAGAGAAATTGGTCTACAATTTTCTTTCTCTGTTTTTGTTCTTCTCAGTTTAGATATCAGCACCATATTTGTGTTATAAAAAGAATTTGTTAAGACTCCTTCTTTGTCCATTTTTTAAATTTATTTTTAATTTTTAGTTTACAACCCTCAGTTCCACAAGTTTTGGGGGTCCAAATTTTCTCTCCCTCCCATTCCTCCTCCCAAACCCCCAAGATGGCATGTAATCCAATGTAGGTTCTACATGTACCTTCACATTGAACTTCTTTACTTAATAGTCCAGTTGCAGTGAAGAATTATAACCAATGAAATGAATTATGAGAAAGGAGAAATGAAAGCAAAAAAAGGAAGAAAAAGAGAGCAAAAAGTTTACCTCAATCTGCATTTAGACTCCATAACTCTTTCTCTGGATGTGCATAGCTTTTTCCATCATGAGTCTTTTGGATCTGTCTTTGAACCTTGTGCTGAGAGGAGTCAAGTCTATCAAAGTTAGTCCTTACAGATACCATGTGTCTGTAATTATGTATAATGATCTCCTGGTTCTGCTCCTCTCACTCAGCATCAGTTCATATATGTCATTCCAGGTTATAATGAAGTCCATCTGCTCCTCATTTCTTATAGCAAAATAATACTTCATTACGTTCATATACCACAATTTGTTTAGCCATTCCCAAATTAATGGGCATCCCCTTGATTTCCACTTCTTTGCCACCACAAAAGTCTTTGTCTATTTTTTAAATACTTTATATAATATTAGAAATAATTATTCTTTAAATGTTTGGTAGAATTCACTCATGAGTTCATCTGGTCCTGGGGATGTCCTGTTTATTTCAGAGGGCAATTCTTACAGAAGAGTACCAAAGGATTGTAAGCAGCATTCATATTGTTTTTTGGAATAAGCATCTGCTTTCCTAAAATGGTAACTTAATTGTAATTGTAATATGTTTGTTGAATAGACATAACCAATAAGAACCCATATGATTATTCATATGCAAAAACAGAGCTCCTTTATTATAGTCAAATGGCTTGTATAATGTTAGTGACTGATATAATACTGATATAATAGAGTGCCAAATGGTTTTAAACAGAAAAATAGAGGTTAAGACAGGTTATAAGAAACTTCCATTTGTATAACCTAGATAATAAGTTCAGAAAGAATTAGAGACAGAGAGGTGAGATTGGCCTAGTATCATCAGAGAAGGGTAGGTCTTAAGTTGGGCCTGTCCTTAAGGGGTTTATAATCTAGTTGATAGGACATGACATACATACATGCATACAATTACTAGAAGATATAAGCAGGAAGATTTTCTTGAGCCATGGGGAGTGGGGAAGACTGATGGTGTGTATTGGAATTTTGTTTCTCAATGAAACTGGGCACGGCTTAATGGAGGAGGTTGGTTACAAGGTTGAAGGCCATTTTCTTTAACCTCACCTGCCCATGGCATTGCAGGGCACAATGGCCCACAATTACTCTTGGCAGCTGAACACACACATTAAGCAGGCAGGTTGACAGGAATTGAACATTTTAAGAGTGCCTATGGGGAGGAAGGATAATTTCATTCTCTATTGCTGTCTTCTGTAAATCCCTCAGAGCGGAAGAAATAAACCTATTATAATAGTGCCTTCCTGTACCCTTCAGCTAAATCCTGCTACAAGGCAGTCGTGATGCGTGCTCAGTATACTCAAAGGCTAGGAGTAAGTCTGAGACTAAATACACATGGCTTCTCTGGGAGCAGGGCTAGGAGGAAGTTGTCAAGATTAGATATGAGCACAATCACTGAACAAAAATTGCCCGCCAACAGAAAATACAAAGTAAATTCCACAGTAGATTACAGCTGCAGAAAATTTATCTGAAACCTCAACATCCCCATATCCACCCCCCTCCCCAACCTCCCCATCACAACCTAGTTTTTTTGGTTAAGTAGTATGTATCTTGTATGTTATTGAATGGAACTGGGTGTTGTTATTGATGGCAACTTTTGAGAAGTTTCTCAGATTCACTCAGATTCATCTGAAAAACATATGTTTGACAAGCATTTATTAAGCAAGTCATGTGCTTGATATTAGTGTTCTTGGGATTGGGAGAGATATAACATTTAGATAAGGAAGGGTCCCTGCCGTCAAAGAACTCTTTCTAGTGGAAGTGTTTGTATATTGGGGGTAAGATGGAGCCAACACAAACACAAATAGCTGTAATATGTCCTATTGCAGCATGGGTATATTTGGGAGCACTAAATGAAGTGCTATGTGAAGCAAGAAAGGAAAGGTTGTTATTGAGGAAGGTGAAGAGGGATGTATCAAGAGAAGAGCAGTGGAGCAAACAGCACTGTTTCGTAGTGTGGGAAAAAGACACTGTTTTTTGCATAATTGGAATGGGAAGAATTTCCATTTTGAGCTATGTGGAGGGCCACAGGAGTGAAGCTGGACCCTAAGAGCACCATATTTTATACTAATGTAGTTATACTTTACATTTAGGGTAATATCCACTTAGCACAGACCTGTATAGGCCAGAGAGCAAGAACAGTATCTTGTTCTCATTCTCTATCACCAACAGTCAGAGGTAAGGTGGGCCAGTCACTGATGTTTTTTGAACAGAAGAGTAGATGATTAAGGTATCAAAGAAATAAAATTAATCTGGCAATGGTGGGTAGGATGGAATAGAAAGGAGAGTGATTGGGGTGAAGAAGGCATTAAGGAAACCAGTATTCCTAGTTATGAGGTAACAAAGTTCCTGAGTTGGGTGACAGTAATAATTAAAAGGAAGAGCAGATGTGAGAGACATTAACCAAACAAACAAACTCGACAGCATCTGGTGACTGATTGGGAGATTATAGAGAGAAAACAGAGACAACCCCAAACTTTGATTAGTCATTCACTAAGCAGTTATTAAATGTTTCATTATTTGCTAGGCATTTTGTTTAATACTGCTGATATAAAGAAAGGAAAAAATTTCTATTTTCAGGGAGGGTTCTAATACAACAAACCAACCAACACCCCAAACAAACAAAAAACCTAAGTAAATACAAGGTACAAATATAAATGTATATGTGTATATACTTATATGTATATAAACATATACATGTATATGCAAACCTGTTCATGCATACATGTGTATACCTCTATTGTATATATGTAGCTTGTTTTGATACATACATACACATCACATGCATACCTGTATGTGTGCATCTATCTATATATGTATTCATAAACCTATATAGTAAAAATAGGAAGTAATCTCAGAGGGAAAGCATTAGATGGGGGAGGGGAGAGACTAGCTTCTTTCAAAGGGTGGAATTTGAACTGTCTTGAAGGAATCCAAGAAATCCATGAGGTAAAAGTGAGGAGGGAAAGTGTTCCAAGTATGGGAGACAATCGATGAAGAAGCACAAAGTCTAAAGTTGGAGTAAACTGTGTGAAGAGCTGTAAGGAGGACTGTGTTACTGTACTCCAGAGTACATAGAAAGGAGTAAGGTATAAAAGACTGAAAAGATAGAAAAAGATAGATGGAAGACTTTGTGTTTGATCATGGAGGTAATACAGAACCACTGATGTTTATTGGATAGGGGACAACACGAAAACTTTAAAAAGATCACTTAGCCAAGTGGAGGATACACTGAAGTGGGGAGAGACTTAAGGCAGGGAGACCAGCTTGAAAGCCATTGAAATAATCCAGGCATGAAGTGACGAGGGCCTGCATCAGGGTGACTGCTCTGTGAGTGGAGAGAAGGGATATATGAAAAAGATGTTGTGAAGCTAGAAACAATGACTTGACAGTAGATGGGATATGGTGAGGGCTGGGGGTGGGGGGAATATAGTTTGAGTAAGGAATCAAAGATGATGCTGAGGTTTTGAGTCTGGGTGACTGGGATCATGGTGGTGTCTTCAGCACTGAAAGAAAAGTTATTAGGAGGGTAGGGTTTAACTTTGTACAATTTGGTGAATAGGATGCCAGTAACAGAAATAGGGAAACAATGAAATATAACACTTAACTATTTTTAAAATTGCTATTTTATTCTATTTTTAATTTAAGGAATAAAACATGCATTTCTGTAACAGCATAATAAAAAAGATGATTGCACACGAAACTGAAAATCTATTATGCATAACTTGCTATTCCTTTTAAAGATATAATAAAGTTATCATGTAAATTTCTTTTTTCCCTTTTTTCTTCCCTTCCCCCCCACCTTAGAGATGGCTACCATTAGAAAGAAATAGGTATATGTGTATGTTATATGTACATAATATATATATATATATATATATATATATAATTATTCTACACATACTTCAATTTTTCAGTTCTTTCTCTGGATATGGATAGCATCTTTCTTTGTATGTCCTTCATAGTTAATGTGGGTATTTATAATAGTCAAAATAACTTATTCACTCAAAGTTGTTCTTAAAACAATATTGCTATTACTGTATACAATGTTCCATTTGTTCTGCTCATTTTGTCCTTCATTATTTTATGCAAGTATTTCTTCTTTTTTTTTGCGTGTGAGGCAATCAGGGTCAAATGACTTACCCAGGGTCACACAGCTAGCAAGTGTCTAGTGTCTGAGGCCATATTTGAACTCAGGTCCTCCTGACTACAGAGCTGGTACTCTATCCACTGTGCCAGCTAGTTGTTCCTCATGCAAATCTTTCCATGTTTTTCTAAGATCATTGAACTAATCATTTCTTATATCACAACAGTATTCCATCACAATCATATACCACAACTTGTTCAGCCATTCCCCAACTAATGAACAGTCTTGCAATTTCCAGTTCTTTGCTACCACAAAGATAGCTGCTATAAACATTTTAGAACATATAGGTTGTTATAATTTTTCCCTAATCATTTTTGGAAATAGACCTAGTATTGGTATTGCTGGGTCAAGGGTATATGCAGTTTAATAACTCTTTGGGCATAATTCCAGATTGCTCTCTAAAATGGTTGGGTCAGTTCACAATCCCACCAACAATGAAATAGTGTCCCAATTTTTCTACAACCCCTCCAACATTTTTTGCTTTCCCTTTCAGTCATTTTTAGCCATACCAATAGGTATAAAATGCTATTTTAAGATTGTTTCAATTTGCATTTCTATGATCAGTAATGATTTAGAGTATTTTTCATGTGACTATAAATTGTTTTGATTTCTTCATTGGAAAACTACCTGTTCACATCCTTTGATTATCTATCAACTGGGGAATGACTTGTATTATTATGCATTTGACAAAGTTTTTATATATTTGAGATATGAGACCCTAATCTGGGAAACTGTATAATTTTTTATTACTTTTAAGATTTATGGATAGACGAACAATTTATGAATAAACCAGAGATAGAGAGAGCAAAGCTAGGTGTAAAATGAAAAGTTTAAATTGCACTAAATTAACAAGTTTTGTAGAAATAAAACAAATGTAGCCAAGATCAGAAGGAAGGCAGAAAATTGGGGAAATTTTTAAATAAAAACTCAACTATTCCTGTAAACCTTAAAGTGCTATAAGTTTGAGTTGGTACTGTGATTGACACAATTTCATGTGTATTTACTCTGTCCACAAAACTATGTTGAAAGCTCCTTGAGGAGAGGGACCATGCCTGAGACTTTGTGTTTTCCACAGTATTGTACATGTAATAGGCTCTACATTATTGAACTTGAATTGTCCATGTTGGCTGCAAGGATGTATTTAATATAAGTTGGGGGTACATAGAAGGAAAGAGTTCTTAAATCGTCACAGAGAGGGGGCAATCATCGCTCTTAAGAGAAGTTCTGTAATTAAATTCAATTTAACAAGTATTTATTGAATGTCTGCCTTGTGCTGTTAAGTTGAAAGCAGCTTGTCCAGACTGTCACCTTTTCAAGGGTGAAATCTGTCTTCTTTTTCTTTGTTAGCATTCTTTTTCATCTTTCCACCCAGCATGGTGCTCTGCAAACAACAGTAAATGCTTGATGGTTGAAAAAAATGAAGAGGATTGTAATTGTTTGCTCTAGCCTATCACATACAATATTTCAAGTTGGTTGTTTTATTTAATTGGTCATGGGAAGCACTGCAAAAAGATTTCCTACAAAATCCTTTTTGTAGATAAATTATATGGACTACACACTCCAATACATGTGTTGGGTTTTCTGGGAGGAAATTAAAAAAAACCTATAAGTATTTCTTTATTCATTTCATGTTTTTTTAAAAGCCCTCAAATAAGATTTGCCCTTTCCTTTTACCACTAATTATGGTCAGACGTATCTGTACTTCCAAATTTTCTCCCAGATTTAGAAAGCAGAAGCAATAGATTCCACTATGTTGTTTAGGACAACTTTTGATTTCCAGATTATAAAACTGTTTGCAATTTAACAAAGGTATCTCAAAAGTTGGTTGAGTAACCATCCATTTGCCCTGTCATTAGAGTTGTCTATGGAGTTTACAGATACTCTTCATGTCCAAAAGGGGTAAAATTAAACTGAGCTGTTATCGGTTTAAGAAGAACATATAAACATGTATACTTCTCTGATTAACCTTTTTGATGAAAAATGCTTGTCATCCATTTTCCCTTGTACTGTTCAATTTGTCAGGCTGTTCTCAGTGTGATGACTTTGAGCAACACTGAATGACCTTATTAGAGAAAGAGTTTCAGCAGTTAATGAGATGCTTCTCTTTTCCCTAATGGTAACCACATGTATTGTTTTATTTATTTGTTTTCAAATAGGTTTTGCCCGGCATTCTGCAGAAGCATTGCTGTATCTTACCAGACAGGAATACAGGTAAAGAAATTACCATTTTTTGTTTTGGAAATATAGATTTTTAAATATGTGATCTCATGATTTAGGAATTGAGGATTTGTTGTTTTTAGCATCGTGCATCAAACTTGCGGAAAAGTGGGGGAAATTGGATGCTCAGCTCCGCATGCAAGTTGAAACCTGTTTTTAGACCAATTTGCTTCTGGAGAAGTAGATTTGCAAATTCTGTACTATTGTTGGCTATCTCTTCTTGAGGGAAACTGGTAGTAGTAGTTCTTAGACTTGTTATATTCTGAAGTCTTTTCTTTTGCAAATTATAAAAAGACTGATTCTGGCTAGCAGAGCTCAGTGTACTAGGAACACTGCATTTGAAGGCTGTTTGCAATCAAGGCTCTTATATTGATAGGCTAGGTAGGAAATGGATAGATGGTTTGTGCTTAAAGCCTTCTGGATTGCAATGAATAAAAGAACAGGACAGAAGTTTTGAGTTGAGAGAGAGAGTATCACTGTGTAATTTCTCATGGTAGATTAGAGGTATTTGGTTTGAAGTAGTAAGTATGGGGCTTTAGCAAGAAACTTGATGGTGAAAACTTGTTTGAAAGGAAATTTTGGAGCATTGTGCTATTTTTCAATAAAAAAAAAATCAACTTCACATGTATTAATCCAGAACTCTTATTTACAAAATGTCTGCATTTGAATCTTACTGTTATGCACAAGAGGAATCATCCTATTCCAGTTGTTTTCCCACAAAAATCCATTAAATTCATAGAGGAATAGGCTGATCCATACTTACTCTTTTTTCTTTGTCTTTAAAAATCCCCTTCCCTGCAAAGAATACCTTTGCACAAGTGTGTGTAGCACAATTAAGTTCCCAGGCATTTGGCGATCATTATTTTGTCAAGGGACAATCATAGAATTGTGTTTTCATTTTCACTACTTTAGATTAGTGTTATTGTATTATGGTAATATTGTTTATTTAGTTTATATTTATGGTTTTATAGGAGTAGAGAACTCCCAGTGTACAGAATCCCTCCATTGATTCAGATCGGCACTTCATCTGTGACTCGTCATCTGAAGCTTAAAATTGCTTATAGTACTAAGAGGGGCTTTCCTTTGGTCATATTGTCAGTGTATGTCAGAGGAAGTATTTGAATCCAGAACTTTCTGACTCAAAGGCCAGTCCTCTACTATATCCAACTTTTAGAATAATAGTGTTAAGTAAACTGACTTCTACTTGACAGAATTTAACATATGGAAGTAAAATTCTGCCAAGTGTAATTAAGTTAACTTTATCTGATATAGTCCTTGTAATTTCCATTATAAATGGTCAACAACCTTTTCCTACAAGCAGTGGTACATAGTCATTTAAAAATGGCAATATGTGGAATTCTTGGATCCCTGGGAACAGTTTTCTCTCTGAGTTTAATCTTTTTCTAATGGAAAGAGATAGCTGTGTTACTGAGTAAAATCAATGTCAGTTCACAGATGAATTCTACTTGTTCGCATTTTGCCTGTTTATGTGACTGGCTGCTGGGAATTTTAGAGTTTTATTGCTATAGGGAGCTTACTGATGAAGCCTGTTAAACATTTTGACAAAGTAGATTTCTTTCCCATAAGTATATTTTAAAAAGCTCAATGGAAACTTTAATAGCCATATGGTACTGAGAAATTAAGACTTTGGGCAATGTATATGAGCATGGAATGAGCTGTTTTGATGAATAAAATAGTAAATGAGTAAATTTGTGTTGCAAAGGTCACTGGTTATTTTTTATGAACATTTTTCATTTTAAGAAGTCCCCAAAGTCACAATAAAATAAATTCTGATTTTATTTCATGTTCTTCAGAAATCAAAATAGGTTTCTAAAGGGTTATTAAAAGGTATCTTCTTTGACTATTGGATAATAATTTCAAGGTCATGATGAAAATATTGAAAAATTAATCTTTTTTTTAATTTAATTTCTCTTGGATTCTTCCAAATGACTGACAGTGAGGGCCCAGAAGGCTGGCATTTAGTAACATTTAAGAAAGAACAATGAGAGGAATTTCTAGTCAATTTTATTGAAAATGTTTATATGGTGTAATGCTTTACTTTCAAGTCAGGTGAAAAAAAGACCCAAGGCTATCACATTGGTTATGGAAACAGTAAAGATGTTATTAAACAGAGGAAGAAAAAAGAGCAGACAGGAATAATAACCCTAAAGTAGTAATTTATTTAGAATTGAAAGATGAATATGTCCTGGCTGTTACATACAATAAATGTGATCTTGGGTGTATTAAGCTGTTAAATTATTCTGAAAATGATATTTGGAAAATGTTTTGGGTACACGGACATTATTTAACATTACTGAGTATTTTAATCATGCAGGTGAAATGTACATAAGAAGACATCTGTATTATACTGCAGTATGGTGTTTGGATTTCTCCCCTTGGTAATTTATAAATGTGATTTCATATTGTTTCTAAGAATGACCAAATTGCACATGAAGGATAGGGTGGAGTATCTTTCCTGCAATTATTAAATTGTGAATCATTTTTTTAGTAGAAGACAAAACCTACACAAGACTTTTATTGTTGATCAGACAAAATAATGCAGGATAATGTAACATATCTGAGATACAAAATATAGGGAAATCATAGAGCTAGCTTAACAACAAATGTCTACCAGAAATTAAAATTGAAATGGTTTTTATTATATCCTGACACACATTCTGAAACTCTCCTGTGATTCAAAGTACGTGCACATTAATTAGCCAATTCAGTTGTTTTGGGAAAGTTAAAACTTGGAATGGTGCTTCAGAGAAAATGAGTTTAATGATCCATGTTATTATTCAACTTATTTTTTATAGAAATGACAAGGTACATGTAAGCTGATACACGTTGGGGTATCTGAGCTATCTGTGGCAAAATCTAATTGAATATATAAACCATTTTGCTATCTTTAGGGGGTGAGGTAATATAGTGCTGGTGGTTGGGGGAAATCCTCTATCACAAATATAAATAGTATGCATGCATGCTCTTAAATTTTTTTTTATATTGTAGTTTCTGATCATCTTCTGGGCCCCATTGGCTAGAATTTCTATGTGCTCCTTGGCTAGTCTCTCTGTGTATAGAGGGTGTTAAGGCCCTCCTTACATTAAAATCATAGTGTAATTTCCCACTAATTTTCCTTGATTTTTTTCTATGCTGATGACAAGATCTGAAAATATCTTCAATGAAAATTTACCTATATACCTGAAGCCAGCTGAATAATGAGTGGTGACATTAAATTTGTAGGCAAATATTGCAGTTCCATATATGAACCTTTTGGTGTTAAGCTATTGGAGTTGGGCTATTGGAAAGGTGTAAGTAGATGATCTGAAGGTGTTTTGGTGATTAAAGGGGCATAGAATGTTTCTGGGTTTGAAATAAATGTATCGTTTATTGTATACATTGTAGATTAAATACATTTAGATGAGATTGATTCTTATAGGCAGAGACAAGGGCAAAGTTATGGAAATGTGAAAAAGATAGCTTGAAAATAATTAACCATAGATTGGAAAGTGATCAAATATTACCATGATGATTTTGGGTGTGAGAAGTTTTCACAATTTCAGATGGAAATATTTTATTAGATTATCTAAATCATGTCATCATCACTTCCATGGAAGGCCATATTTATTTGCTAAATGCTGAAGAGCTTGTTTTGTATTCAGTATTCTCATCCATGTATATTCAATGATCATTTTGCATAGCCAAATATTTAGAAAAAAATCTTCAGGTGCTTTTGTTCAATATAGCATTAAGATATTGGACAGTTGAGATGAAGTGTGATAAATGATGTATCAAACAGTTCATGTGAAAAGAGCTACATTTGTTCTAAATGGGACTGCTTTTAATGAATAGGTCTCCATTATTTCTAATATCCACTATTTCTAGTATCAGTAGTTACTACTGATGATTTCAGTAGTGAATGCGTGATGAGGCTCTTTGTGATGTGCTAAATACCTGAATGTACTTTACTGAGACATGACTAGAGTTGGTATATCATGTTCCCTAGAAAGGCATGGAAAGGAGTCTATGGCAAGGGTTGGGATGGGTTGGGGGAAGGGGAGAGAGACTATCTTTCTAATCTAGAAGAATTTCATATTACTTTTCCTCACACATTTTATGTTTCAGCCCAATTGGTCTATTTGCTATTTCCTGTAAATGATACTTTGTCTCCTTCACTGAGTAAACTCAGTGCAAATTCTTCTCTTCACAAACTTTCTCCCATGCCTGTAATGTTCATTCTTCTTACCTCCCCCTCCTGGAATCCCAGTTCACTTCAAGCTCAGCTCAAGCCATACCACTTACATGAGACTTTTCCCAATGCACCTTGTGGTTAGTCCTCTCTCCTCCCCCTGGAACGACTTTGTGTTTACTTCATATATATTTTTGTTTATTTACCTGTGCACATATTTTGCCCAAGTAGAATCATAAACTACTTAAGGTTAGTGATAGTTTTGTTTTTGTTTTGTAACCTCAGCACTTAGCACAGTGTCTAAGTGGCACTAAGTAAACACTTATTAGGTACTTAGTGAATTAAAATAAATTGAAATCCCTAAGAAACATCTACCTTTGGTTTCTCCCAACCTTCCACTTGACCTCCAAGTAGTTTCTTCCTCAGTTCCATGCTTCCTACTCTAATAGTTTCTTCTGGTTATATGAGATGGAAGTCGTCCTTTAGGCACTCTTCCTTAATAGAGATGCCAAATGTTTGGTATCAATTGGACTGACCCTGAAGTTCAGCTCTGTGTGTGATGTCTGGAATGACCTTCTAAAATTCTATTATTCTTTTCCAAAATGAGGAAGTCTTTGGCATCAACTCAGAGTGTAGGAGCTATCATGAGGCCTGTCCTGGAGCTTCTAGTTCTCTTCCAATTGGCTGTTTTCTCTCTTCGTTTCCCCTAACCTTTGTTTGGGCTAAGCTCTCAATATGTGTGGAATATGGTGGAATACAATTGTACCACCTTGACACTGATTTTAGTGGCCTTGTTTGTAATGAATGATGGTTGTCTCGCACCTTAACTTAGGTTGACTGGTTATTTTGGAGAGATCAAAGAACACCTTAGCACACTGTGCTGAAAGAGCAGTATAATTACTTCTGATGTACAAGTAATTTCATCGTAAAGTTTGTATTCTGGTACCAGGTATTCGAGTCCTCTCATGATGTGTCGTACCATACCTTTACAGACTTATCTTGCATCATACTGCAGTAAAGAAAAACCGGATGATTATTTTTCTCCCTCAAATGCCTTGCATTTTCCTGTTTCTATGCCTTTCTCACACCATTCCCAATGCCTGTAATCTATTCTTTTGTTGACTACTTAATTCCTATACTTTTAAAAAAAGAAACCACAATTGAGAACCTTCTAAGATATTTTTTATTATTTTCCTTGACAATCGTTGCCTTCCCCAACAGACCTCACATAGCACTTTGTTTTGTACCTTTTAATAGCACTTTTCATGTTATAGATCATAAATTACATGAGGGAAGAGACTATGTCTTTGTTTAAGTGTTGTACATTTCTTGCTGCCTAGCACATTACTTGGTACATACTAGGTACTTAAAAATGTTTGGTGAATTGAACTTAATAGCTTGCCCAAATTGCAGATCAATTTAAATCATTGTGATCAGGAGATGCTTATTTTTATCTATCTATCTATCTATCCACCCATCCTTGACCTGTGATTTCAGTGGCGTAGGGAATTTCTTGTCTGGAAATTTCCTGTCACCAATCCAGTTTGGGAACTTGTCTGAAAGTTAGAGTCTCAGAGAACTTACATTTTTTTAGTCTATAGAAAGTTAGAGTTGCTGAGAATTTATAGCTAGTTTGAGTTAGAGGCAAGACTTAAACCTAGTTGTTCTTGATTCTAAGGCCAGTAACTGGCCATAATGCCAACATGATTTAGAATCATAGAAGCTGAAATAAAATTTCAGAACTTCTATTTACTACTTATATGACACAGGGCAAGTCATTTAACTACTTTAGCCCTCAGTTTCCTCATCTGTAAAATCATTAGACCATATGTTTTCTTCTAGCTCTAAGTCTATGATCCTATGATTTGTGTGTCATGTTGCCTCTTAAAATAAGGCATTATTAGCATCTTACTGATACTGCTTATAGATACTCTGTGGTCGGTTATATTTCTGGAGTAAAGCTGACTCATTTTTAGAGCCTGCAGCCATGGAATCATAGCATTATAACACCTATTTCAAAAGCCTCTCCTATAAAGGCTCCAGTTACTGTTAGTATAGCTTTAAGAGCCAAATGAAATGTTGCAGAAAGAGTAGCTTTAATTGTCATTTCGGAGAGACTATTGAGAATGGTGGATTGATAGAAGCTGAAGAGAAAACTTTTTGTCATTGGTTGTCTTTATCTTATGAAGAGGAAAAAGAATATTCTTGAGATGAGATGCTATTTGGTATCATGAATTGACTGACTAGTGAAACTATATGTCCAGGAGTAGGGAAAAGTCATCTGCAGTTATGCTTATAGTTAGAAGTGCTTCAGGCCATTTCTCACTGCTACAACATTATAGTTCTTTATGCCTTTGTATTATGTTTGATTATTGTTAATAAATTGTGTAACCTACAAACTAAATATTGAGTTATTCCTAGGAGATCAGCAATTTAAAAATACATGGAGACAGAAGTGTAACTGCTTATGGGGAAAGATATTTCTCTAGTTTACTAAATAATATCTAATAAATTGAGTTGTATTCAGAACTAAATTATTAATTAATAAGAAAGTTCCAATTATATTAAATCTCAAAATCTCAAAACATATGACTTAACTACCTTAGAATTTGGGATGATAAGAATTAAGATGGTAAATAGCAGGCTGAGGGATGATCAACAAATGAGATTAATTAGTTGTAACAGCTAGGTGGAGCAGTGGAGAAAGTGTTGGGCTCAGAGTCAGGAAGACCTGAGTTCAAATCCAGACTCAGAAACTTCCTAGCTGTGTGACATTGGACAAGTCACTTAAGATCTGTTTGCCTTAGGATCAGCAATCCATAGGAGAAGAACGTGACAAACCGTTCCAGTATCTTTGCCAAGAAAACCTCACAGACCTCTATCTATGGGGTCACAAAGAGTCTAACATGACTGAATGACTGAACAACAATTCTGAGATAACCTCATAGATATATAACTGCAAAGGGTTGATTGTCTGCTCCAGTCTCTTCATTTGTCTATGGTTAGCACTCCTTCCATTGCACATTCTCACTTTGCTAATATCAATTTTACTACTAGGCAGAGAGGCCTGACCACACTGAGCATTGGAGATCAGTGGCCCACTTGGACATGCCCAAGATGCAGCTAGAAACTCCTTACCCCCAACCCCACTAATGTATATTTTTATGTACCTTGACATACTTTCTTCACCCCATTTACATAAAATTCCTTCCTACATATTTATGCATAGGGCTGGTCCCTTTGGTAACTCTTCCCCTTGTATTTTATCAGAAACATTTTTAATCTTGTAAGTATAATGTCACCACTTGCCCTGTATGAGTAATTTTCTCCATTTTCTGTCATTTAACATATGAGGACTTTATATTAATAACTGGTAGGTAATATACCATGGATTTTTTTTACTGAAAATATGTGGCATCAGCTATTTTTTTCTGACAAAGAGAGTTTGCACAAGGAAATTATTAAAGAACTAGTTAGTTCTTGGCAGGCCTGGCTTTCTCACCCTGATTATCAATGCATTTTGCCTCAGAGTTGCCGTGTCATTGGGGAAAATCAGGCTTAGGCTGTTGTGAGCTTAATAAATTCTTTTACATTTAGATTACACAATTGGCTGGTGTTCTGCCCCTGAGCTCAGTTGCCTCACAGAATTTTCTCATGTCTATCAGGAGACAGTCTGTTCTATTGCCAAGGATAATTTAAAGCTTCAGTAATGAATTGGTTTTAGAGAATGGCAGCCGTGGTCACACTTTGTTATACAGACTTTTGATAGCTGTGCAATAATAAAATTCCAAACAGGTTAAGCAGGCAATGATAGCCAATTTTAAGATAAAATATATTTCTGCTTGCTAGAGAACATGTATATTCTAAGGTGGGAGAAAGGATAGGGAGTGGACCTGTGATTTAATTGGTATAGAGAATTTCAGGGGAGAAAAATCCCTCTACCTGTGTAGGTTGGCATCTTCTGTACAATTTATAGTCTTAGAGTTGCTTAGGGCACTGAGAGGTTAGGTGACCTTCCCCAGGTCATATAGCCAGTATGTGTCAGGGGACTAGAACCAAGTTCTTCATAACTTTGAGGTCAACTCTCTATCCACTATGCCATGCTGCATCTTTTTGGGAGGAAATGAAGTTAACATTTTTTTTCCAGATGTTTGGCAATATCTATTTTGAAAGTAGAGAATGTGATATACACTGAAGGCATAAGATCATAACCTCAGGGTTGGAATGGAAGTCAGAGGGTGTCTGGTCAAACCTGTACCTGGAAAAGGATACATTCTACAATGTATACAAGTGGTCCATCTAACTTATATGTGAAGACCTCTATTGAAAAGGTCCCTGTTGGTTACTTCTCTGGTGTCAGGAACTGTCCCTGCTTCCTTCCATGTCCCTTAATATAAAAATGTTCAAAAAAGTGTTGATAGACTCTCTGGTCCAAAACAAAGCATATCCTTTTCTTTAGTATTTATGGAAGTTTGGCCATACCTTAATGTTATTCACTAAGCAGAGAATTTACTTTGGACAGTGTAAAGTTTTAATACTGCTCCACTTTAGGTTACAATATATAGAGCCATTGGACAAAGAGATTGGGTATCGGGATATGAACAGTTGCTTTGGTGATTTGCACATTTTAATTCAGGAAAAGCAGATGGGACTTAATTGTTTAAATAGTAGGGATGAGTGAGCTCAGGCATTTGAAATCCCCCAAAGTTTCTTTTCAAGTTGAAGGTTTTGAAATGCTTTTAATTCAGTGATATGCTAATGAACAAAACCTACACAGAAGTCCATTGCCTCTGCACTGAAAGTGACTGAAATTGCAGTGACTAGCTGGATTTGACAGGGGGTAGTAGAAGATGGTAGAGACAGTGTCAGAGAGCTACATGGTACCGGCTCTTTAGTTTGATTACCAGCCATTTTTGGCCTGAGAATAGACAGATAAGGAAACTACCTGGTGGCTACTCCTAATATCATGAAGTCAGAAATTTGAAAGGGACCTAAGAGATAATCTAATCCAAGCCCCCTTGCCCTGTCCCTTTTCAATAAGGAAACTACACCTCCCTTCCCACCTAGTCAACTCAGCTATATTGCCTCATCCATTGTTGTAATAGAAGCTTAAAATCAGGGTGGTTCCAGAGATCCCAGATACTGCCTCTCTGGAAATTCACTCTTGAAGATTTCTTATAAACCCTGTTGGCTGGTGAGTCAATAGAAATAGGACAGGTCAAAGACTGAGGATTCCTCTGTCCCAGGATTTCTCCTAGAGATCTTTTTGGAATATCTGTGTGTATATATATATGTATGTGTGTGTGTGAGGGTGTGTGTATATGTATATATATATATATATATATATATATATATATACACACAACACAATGTATATATGTATACGTGTATGTGTATATTTGGGCACATATACACATCATACATATATACATTATATGTATATATGTTTATATGTATATATGTATATATGCATAGGTTATGGTTTTATACACACATATATTGTATCAAAGGAAAAATCAAGAGTTTAGGCAGTGATAAATTAGAACTTTTAGGCTTCCAATAAGGAAAATTTTATTTCTGTTCTAGAGATCTTCGAGATTTCCAACCTGAGTCTCCCTCAGATTATATGTGGTTCTGTGATTTTTTGGAGGTTCTATGATCACTAAGCATGCCAATACATCATTGAAGGGGAGGCATGTAATAAATGTTGAATGACTTAATGAATGAATTCAAACTTCTATCTTCCTGAAGTACTGTGGCATTTGGTTAGACCAAACTAACTTCCCTTCCAAGGGTATGTGAATTTTGTCTGCTATAAGCTTCTAGTCAATACGTCTAGCATCTGTGATTTCTTCAGCATAACAATTTCCTCTCCCAATAAGAGAACACAACCTATCTACAATTTAGTGGCTATGTCTTAGGGGGTTGTTTGAGGTTAAGAGACTTTGTGACACTATTAATCAGATGGTAAATATCAAAGCTGGGATTTGAGCTCACCTCTTCCTGGTGGCAAGTCTAGCATAATATGCAGCCCATCACACTACAATGGAAGTTTGTAATAATTGAAATAAAAGTACTACAAAACAGGTCTGTAGACAAATGCAGTGCTTGGAATTGCATGGTAACCTTTGATGCTATGTGAGCTACCATCCTAGCTATTTGGAGTGTGGCTATTTACCACCTTTTCAGATTTTATAGATAGCATGTTAGGTCATTATTTAAAAAGAAGTGTGAAACACACATTATAGTATATTTTTGTCAAGTTTTATCTTGCTAGGCCCTAAAGTCTAGCTAGAAACTAATATGTTATAGCTTGTTTATTCCCGTTACTTGAAAAAAGAACAGTGATAATATCTGGTAAATAAAGTGACAATTCATATAGATACCTGATCAGGGAAACAATTATGGCAGTTTGTTTGCTTAGTTATTAACTAAGGAAATATGGGTCTGTCTTTTTATTTGCATTTTTCTTATAGTTCTTCAGAGGAGCAAATATTTGGTGTGAGAAAATCAAGTGTGAAATGAAGAATGACCCAGTTCCACTAAATAATTGAGAACTCAAAAACATTTAAATATTCCCAAAGGAGTAACCTCTTTGCACTGAATGTTAGCCTTATTTTGGAGAGGGAGGAAAGTTCGACTTTATTAATGTATTGGTATTTGGTGTTTGAATAATATAATTTATTTCATGTTTAATTCATTAGAAATGACAGACAGGTTCAGTAATTTCATATTAGGAGCTAGTGATGGGAGGCCAATAATCCTTTATTAATGTCTTTTACCCGTTATTGTAGTAAAACATAGACATCCTTAGCCTATGCAAGGCTCTGTTACAGTTGATAAGAATAATTTACTCTAAGCTCCAGAAAACAAAGACCTAGACTACATAAGATGTGAACGGTCTCAAGTTTTTCTATGCATTTTAAAGTTTCTCTTCTTCTCCTTAATATATTCGTGGGGGTGGCATAAAAGAGTGAAAAAGAACATAAGCAAATAGCACTCCCAGAGTATTCTCCGGGACAAGCAGTTTAAGAAAAAAAAACTCAAGACCTGGGGTTAACAATAATAATTATAATGACTCATATTTCTACAGCATTTTCAAAGGTTTATGGGAAATGCATTTCCCATGAAAATTCTGTGAGGTAGGCAGTGCAAGTCTTGGTACCTTGCTTGAATTTCAGCTGTATATAGAACAGAACAGACTCAAGGCTCAGACATGTTGGAGGTGAAGGATAAAAAGATTCAGGGACTAGCTCTGAATGTAGAGGGGGAAGATGGCTGTGGTTTGGGCAGGATGGAGATTGGAAGGGTGAGGGGGGTGTGTAGAAAATTGTAGAAAGAAAGGGGGGAAATGGAAAAGTCAGAGGCTGGGTATATTTTCAACAGTTGATGGAGTTTTCTGCTTGCTAGCTTAGAAATTAACATTCTTTAGCGATTGGCCCATTAAGCAGTAAGCTTGTCTGAAGAACATATATCCTGATGGGAAGATGCATCTGACGTAGGATGTAGCATCCCTAGAAAGTGTGGTGTGCTTATGTTATAGATTAAATGTCTAACTCAAAACATTATTCTTTGTTTCCTTCTAAGGTCAACCCAGATGTGAATTATGGGCATATTCTTGTAATGATGTTCTTCTCATAGAACTATTGCCAAGCTGGCCTCCTGCCTTGTCTATGTTTCTTGTCTCCATAAACAAGTCTCTATTTCTGGCCATTGTAGAGATGGAAGATTTTCCTCACGGGCATTTGTGTTTGAATATGACACATATTCTTTGCAGTTATGATTATGACCTTAACTGATCAAATCTTTACTGAACACTTAGTGTGTGCTGGGTATCATGACTGTGTGTGAGTAACAAAGGTTATAAAGGAATCTAAATATGGAGTCTATCCTTAAGGAGTCTGCATTCTAGGAAGGGAGAAAAGAAGTAAAATTCTGAAAAAGTAACAATCCAAGATTTAAACGAGAGTTTGAGGCAACGAACAAAGATGTTATAAAACAGTCTGTGATCATTTGCCAAACGTATTTATTGTATATACAATTTTGTTGCACAGTTGTGACTGACTCTTTGTGACCCCATTTGAGGTTTTCTTGGTAATGATACTGGAGTGGTTTGCCATTTCCTTCTCCAGCTCATTTTACAGATGAGGAACTGAGGCAAACAGGATTAAATGACTTGTTCAGGGTCACATAGCCAGTAAGTGCCTGAGGACTGATTTGAACTCTGGAAGATGAGTTTTCCTGATTTCAGACCTGACACATTATCCACTGCACTACCTAGAAGTCCTTCTTAAGACCTTTTCCTGGATTCTGAATGAATATTAGTCATTCAAACAATATTAAGTGTCCACCATATGTAAGACACTGTTTGATGCCTAGTGGTAGATATGAGAGTGTGGTGGGCAGTTATGTGGCACAGTTCAATGTTTCCAGGTGGTCCAATCTTTCCAGAATCACAGAACCTCTCCAACCTTGTGTGTTATCGCCTTTGAGAATCCCCAGGGTCACTTGTATACTACATCAAAACATCAAAGCAAGACCTAACAAGAATATCTTCGAAAAATATAATAGAGGTTTATGAAATCATAGAATCTTAGCTGAAGAACTGGAAGAGACCTCAGGAACCACCTAACTCAACTCTCCTCTTTTTTTAGATGAAAAAACTGAGGTATTGTGAGATTAAATGATTTGTCTAAGGTCACATAAATAGTATGCATGAGAAGCATTTGGTGCATATGTCTTCTGACTTTGAAACAGGTGATCTTTTTACTATAGTGCAGTACTTTACCTGTGGCTGCTCACAAAGAGAAGAATATAAAGAAGAAACTGTCATTTGGTACTAAGTATACTTAATATGTATTTTCCTCAAAAGTTCCAAACTCTTTGAGGAAAGGGACCATTTGTTACAAATATTTGTATGGTCATTTATATAAAAACATTTATATAAGCAGAGGGGATATGGGATGGCCTTAGAGTCAAGAAGTCTGGGGTTGAGATGTTGCCTCCAAGATATACTAGCTGTATAGCCCTGAGTGAGTCACTTAACCTGTATGTCCTACACAACTCTGTACAAATATGTCACAAACAAGTTGCTGCTCCACATAAGTGAAAGGAATTTCCACACTGGGCATTCCCCTCACTAATAAAATCCCACACATGGACCAAAATGTGTACATGTATATATGTATACATATATATATATATATATATTTATGTGTGTATGCGTGTGTGCATATATATCCATAGCTAAAGGTATATGTATATGATATATGTGATATATAATAGCTTTTATGTCTTCTTGTTCAGTCATTTCAGCTGTGTCTGACTCTGTGACCCCATTTGAGGTTTTCTTGGCAAAGATACTGGAGTAGTTTGCCATTTCCTTCTCCAGCTCATTTTACAGATGAGGAAACTGAGGCAAACAGGGTTAAATGACTTGCCCAGGATCACACAGCTAGTAAGTGTCTGGGGTCAGATTTGAACTCAGAAAGATGCGTCTTTCTGACTCCAGCCCTCAAGTCACTATGCCACCTCAAATTCGTCTTCCTTTTTAGGAAACGCTCTTCAGAGCTTCTTTAAGAGGATGATGGATGACCATTTACAAATTATATTGTAGAGGAAATATTTGGTTAGGTATGGATTGGTCTAGGTGATCTCTAGGATTCCTGCCAACCCTGAAATACTGTTAGTAGAGAGGTTATTGAAACTAGTGAATTTAGGTTTTTTTTAAGTATTAAAATATACTTTCTGTATAGAATAATATTTCATCCACCATATTATAAAGCACTTCCTTCAGATTCTTCCTCATAAAAATCTTTTATAAATAATGTAAAGAATCACTTCATTGCCCCTTTGCCTCCTCTGAATTCAGTCAATTTTCTCTCTTCTAACTGGTTGGTCATTTATCTTTTTAAAAAATGTGTATTCTTAATCTATGTTTTACTGTAAACTTCTAGTCTTAGGGAGTTCCTCGAGGCACTGACAGGTTAAATGACTTACCTAGGTCACTTAGCCAGTATATATCAGAGGCAAGATGTTAATCTAGGTTTTCTTTATTTCAAGGCACCATTGCACATAAATATCATTATTATCATCTGGGCTTTGGTTTCTTCATCTGTAAAATGAGGGGTGGATTAGATGATCTCTACCCTTCCTTCTGGCTCTAAACACTGTGACATCTTATGAAAAACTCACTTTTTTGTGTTGAAAACTCTGGTAAGGATTTTGACAAATATGCTAAGTGCCTCTCCTAGGTAAGGGTATTTATCAATCATGTTTTGGGACATTTCCATTAGCGGTAACCATAAACTACATGTAACAGCAGTTA
Source organism: Trichosurus vulpecula (assembly GCF_011100635.1). Classification (NCBI taxonomy): domain Eukaryota; kingdom Metazoa; phylum Chordata; class Mammalia; order Diprotodontia; family Phalangeridae; genus Trichosurus; species Trichosurus vulpecula. The sequence continues at coordinate 248,936,414 of NC_050575.1, forward strand.
TAGTTTATATTTATAATACCACAACTTTACAGGTAAATGAAAACAGCAGATAAAGACAGTGATTGATTTTTCCAACAAAGGTCTGCTTATTTAGCCATTCAATTTCTTTGCTAAACAGGCATTTTAGAGATACATAAATCCCATTGAAAGGGCTTGATTTATATGAGCCATTCTTCCAAGTATGAGTTGGGGTTAATAGGTAGTATTATTAAGGGCTGGTGCTTCTGAGAAGGAGGGAAAAAAGAATCTTTCTTTCATAAGAGAAGAACAAAGTGTGGACAAAACTTAGGGACCCAAGGAATTCATAGAGTAAGTCATCAGGGCAGTATGGCAAGGTCATTGAAGCGTCATACAGGAGATTGGGGCTCTAATTTAGCTTTTGTCACCAAGCAGTCATGTGACCTTCAGTAGTCATTTTACTACTCTGGACCTGAGCTTCCTCATGTGTAAATTGAAGAGATTGTATCAGATGACTTTGAAGGCCCTTCTAGCTCCAATGGCATATGGATCTGGATTCTATGACTGGAGTTCAACCCTTCATGCCTGGTGATTATTTTTCTTTTTTGGTCAGCAACAGACAAATTTAACAATAAAAAGGAATATAATTTGAAATTTGGTTCCCTGTAACAATTACTTTTTAAATTAATTTATTTGTTTTTAGTCTTCAAAATTTATTTTTATAAGATTTTGAGTTCCAAATTTTTTTCCATTTCTCCCCTCCTGGCATGCAGTCTGATACAGACTGTATATGTATAATCATATTAAACATATTTCCACATTAATCATGTTGTGAAAGAAGAATCAGAACAAAATGGGAAAAAACCACCAGAAAGAAAAAAAAAACAAAAAAAGAGAGGAAAAATATGCTTTGATCTGCATCCAGACTCCATAGTTCTTCCTCTGGATGTGGTTAGCATTTTCCATCATGAGTCTTTTGGAATTGTCTTAGATCATTGTATTGTTCAGAAGAGCTAAGCCTAATAAAGTCGGTCATTGTATGATGTTGTTGCTGTGTACAATGTTCTGCTCACTTGACTCAGCATCAGTTCATACAAGTCTTTCAGGTTTTTCTGAAATCTGCCTACTCTTGGTGATTATTCGGAATGATGATTCTAGTCCTGTCTTTGGTACTTACTGGCTATGTGAGCCTGGGCAAATCTTTTACTTCTGTGCCCAAGATTTTTCATCTGTAGAAAATTAGAATAATGATGTCTTCTTTGTCCATATCACAAAATTATATTGAGAATCAAATGAGATAATAGCAAAGTATTTTTAACTGTACAGCTGTATAACTATAGAAATGCAAACTATTAATTACATAGTAATCAGTCTAAAATGTAGCATTTAGACAAACTCATTTTGATTAACATGATAACATTGTATGCCACTAAAAATAGGAGAATTCATTAAATATTTAGGAGTTAACTTTCTAAACCACACACGTAGGAATATGATTAGAAACTTTTTAATATAAATAATGGAAGATCCAAATGATTAGAGAGATTCTAGTGTAGATGGCTGTGCTGTACTAATATGGTAAAGATGAATGTGCTTTAATATTACATTTCCATTGCTATGCTAATCAAAGTATAGAGATGATACTTTATAGCATGAGACACTCATTAAACAATTTTCTATTAGGCATTTACTATGTACCTCAACTAGGCTAGTCACTGAGAAATGTGTAAAGATGAATTTATGTGAAAAAAATCAAGCATATTAAGGGGAAATGAAAAACCTCCTCTATGTTTGGTTTTACTAGAGTCCAAATTGTCAGGGAATCATGGGATCATAGATTTGCAGTTGGAGGGGACTGCAGTGGTCATTAAGTCCACCCCTTATTTTACTTCTGAGGAAACTGAATCACAGAGAACTGAAATGATTTGCTCAGTGTCACACAATATCTGAAGCAGAATTTGAGCCCATGCCTTCCAGTCTCCAAGTCCAGTGCCATATACTAATGCTGTCTCTATATCATGAAGTAATAATTATAAAAACAAATCTGGTGCTAGATGAAAAGCAGCAAAAATGATTAATGGAATTGATTAGATAAGCAAGACTGAAAAGCAAACTTATCTACTAGTGTAGCATTTGGAAAAATCTGAGAATGCAAACTACTATAGAAAACAAGAATGACTGTGAAAACTGCTTAGAAAATGATTTTAGGTCAGCATTGGCCAAAATATTTAACAGATACCAAATGAATAAACAATATAAATATCAACATTCACACCATAAAACAATCAGAGAGGAATGGAAAATTATATTTTTCATGACTAAGGAGAGGGAAAACCTCCTTAACTCATCACAGAATAGAGGAAATTAGAAAAAAATCAAAATAGATGATTTTGAACATACAAAATTTAAAAATTTCTGTAAATAAAGGCAGCAAAAATAAGACCAAAATATATAGGAAGATCTGTGCATTAAGCATCTCTTGATAAAAGTCTGATACCCATGATCTTTACGGATTACATGAATTTGTAAGAGTAAGAGCCATTTCCAAGTAGAAAAATGCAAAAATGAATTGAATAAACAATTTTTATAAAAGAAAAAACCTATTAGCAAATATCTGAAAAAGTGTTTCAAATTTACTTTAAACTGAGATAAATGTAGATAAAAGAAAGTTAAGGCTATCTATGCCCATCCGATTGGTGGTGGAAAGATTCAGTATTAGAATGACAATTGATATAGATACTTGATCAGGAAAAAAATAGGTAAAGCCTTCAATTGATCTAACAATTTTAGAAATAATTTGGAATAATAATGAATATATAATAATAAAAATAAAATAATAATAAATAAAAATAAAATAATAAAAGCTAGTGTTTTTATAGTATTTTAAGGTTTATAAACCACTGTGCATCTATTGATATCTCATTTGGTCTTCACAACAATTTGTGAGGTGTGTACTATTATTATCACCATTTCAAAGATGAGGGAACAAACTGACAAAAACTGTTACTTGCCCAGGATCACACAGCTAGCATTTCTTTGAGGTAGGATTTGAACTAATGCCCTTCTGACCCCAAGCCCAGCACTTCTTCCACTAGCCACTCTATTTTGCATATTCTTTGAGTTAGCAATTCTCCTATTGTGCTTATAATCTTGAGGAGGTAATTGATGGCAAAAATAAAGACCCATTGGCACAAAAATAATTATAGCAACTCTGTAATAGCAAAAAGTCAGAAGCAAAGCTAATAATAACTAACATTTATATATTGCTTTAAATATTTTATATGGAATATTACATTTGAACTTCATAACAACCCTGTGAGATACATACTACAAGTATAATAATATTGATTTTATAGCTTATGAAATTGAGGCTTACAGAGGTTAAGGTACTTTCCCGTGGTCATACGGCTAGTAAGTATTAGGGGCAGGATTTCACTCAGATCTTCCTAGCTTCCAGGTCAGAATACTATGCATTATACCATATTGCCTATACTATACTATATTAAAATACTGTGCCATACCATGCTACACTTTTCTCTGTCTCTCTCTGATAATTGGAAAATGGCAAAACAAATCATGGTAAATTAATTTAATGGAATATTATTTCACTGTAAGAAATGACAAATATGAAAAGTCCCAAAAATGGGAATAGTCATAAATGGTGCAGAGGGAAGAAAATGAAGCCAAAAGAACAATTTATATGATGGCTATGACTATGGAAATGAAGACATGATTAAATAGAAAAAAAACAGAAAACCAACCAAAAAAAAAAAACCCCTCAGGTCAAAAAAAATCCCTAGTCAACATTTGGTAGTAATTTTTTTTAAAAGCCAAAATAACTGCCCCTTTTTCCTTTTTACAAATGGTAAACTACAAAAGGGTGTAGTTGTATGTATTCTCAGCACCAATCGCTTTTTCATATTGTGTTGCTTGTTTTGAAGCAATGCATTTTTGAGTGCTTGTTCGTGTTTGCTTAGGTTTGTCTGCTTTGTCAAAAGAAAATTTATCAATTTAAAAAAAAGAGAGAGATAAGACAGTATGGCATGTTATTGAGAAACTATATATTTGAAGTCAGCAGAGCCACCAAGTCATTTCTATGTAATGTTATTTTCAAAATCCCCATCCATTTTGGAGGAGGGGTTAGTTTTATTTGTGCATGAAAAGCAAATAGTGATAGAAAAGCATAGTGCTTAAATTGCTTGCTGTTGATTTTTAAAAATATGCTTAAATTACCAAGAGAAAACTATTTGTTTAAGCCCTCTGGTGCTCACCAAGCAAAGGTACATATATATTTTCTTAAGCTGTGCTTATTTATTCTTTTTTTTTTGTTTCTTTGTTATTTGGGGTCAAGTGTTGGGGAAAGAGTGATGTGGATTTTAAAAGTGTTTGAGTATAAGCAACAAATACAATTACATAATTTTGGTTAATACAGTACTTTTTAATTTTCTTCTTGAGGTTAGTGGCTATGGAAGAGAGCAGTGTGGTAATATCAAGTTAACAAACATTTCTTAAGTATCTACTATGTGCCAGGCACCGTGTATTAAGCCTTGGGTTTGGACGCAGAAGACGTGGTTTTGAAACCTGGCTCATTTACAATCGAACTGCAGTCAAGTCACTTCACTTTTCTGGTCCTAATTTTTTTCATCTTCTAGATGAGGGGTTTGGACTCAGTTGGAATGGCTCTTCCAAGTTGCAGTCACAAAAATCACAGGAATTTAGAAACATCAGTAGCCATCTAGACCAACCCATATACGGAGAGGAATCCTGACTATAACCTACCAAAAAAGTAACCAAAGCTTCTCTTTGAAAGGTGACCCCATGGCCTTCTGAGTTAGTCTATTTCATTATGGTTTTTAATTTAATTTTGATTGTTAGGAAAATTTTCAGAACTTCAATCTTAAATAGCAGCTAATTGGCACAGTAAATAGAATTGGACCTGGAGTCAGGAAGACCTGAATTCAGATCCCAGATCAATGATAATATCTATAAAATTCTGGGCAAATCACTTGCGTGTGTGTGTGTGTGTGTGTGTGTGTGTGTGTGTGTGTGTGTGTGTGTGCACTAGCTATTTATTTAAATGCTAGCTATTAAATCTGCCTCTTTGTGGTTTTTACCCATCTTCTTGGTTTTGCCCTTTGGGGCTAAGCAGAATAAGTTTACCCATTTGAAAGAAAATTGTGATATGAATTACATAGAAACTCTTTTCTTACCTTATCTAATTTTATTTTTATATTTCTTTGGTCCTACTATGCCTATTGTCACTTGGTTATGGAATTGAATATCTGATTCAAAATATTTATTAAGCACCTGTTCTATACAGTGGATTATGCAGGGTACTGGGAATACCACGGTGAATAAGACATAGTCCTTGTCCTGGATTTTAAAGTCTAATAGAGAGATAAGCCATGTTCACAAATACCTACAATGCCAGTTAGAATTTAATAAATCCAAAGGAGAGGTCAAACCAGAGGAAATAGGGAAATCTTCCAGAAGGTGATAGTATGTGATCTGGTTCTTGAAGGAAGAGAAGACTTTGTATAGATGAATATATGGAGCGAGCCTGTTCCAGTCAAGTAGAACAGTTTGAAAAAATGAAAAGAAGTGGATAAAAGCAGGAAAAGTTTAGGGACTAGCTAATCATTCAGTTTTGCTGGAAGAAGAGTGCTCTGCTAATGACTCTTAATTAGGCTTTACTCTACAGTGTGGTGTGGTGAAAAGAGAGGATCCCCTCTCAGTTTCCTCATGTATAAAGTTAAAGAATTGAAATAAAATAGTCTCTAAAGACCCTGTCCACTTAAATTACATCACTGGTAAATAGAGATAGTAATACTTATACCATCAACAACACGGTGTAGTGTACAGAGAACCGGTCCTAGGGTCAGGAAAAGCAGTTCAATTTTTCCTCAAGCGTGAGCCTGGGCAAGTAATTTAACCTCTCTGTGTCCTCAGACAATTCTCTAAATCTAGGAGTTTCAGAACAATTGCTTATTTTCATTGGTAGTAGAAATTTCCTCACCTGGAGTAAGTTAGTAAATAAGCATTTATTGTTTTTTAAAACTTTTTTCTTTTTTTTATTTTTTAAAACAGTATTTTATTTCCCCCAGTTACATGTACAGACAATTTTAAACACTCTTTAAAAAATCTCTTCGAGTTCCAGATTTTTTCCTTCCCTCCCTCATCTCACTGAAACAATAAGCCCTTTGATATAGGTTATACACTGAACAAACATTTATTAAGTGCCTACTATGCGCCAGTCACATTGCTAAGTGCTAGGGATACAAAGAAAGGCAAAAAAAATCCCCAAACCAAATCAAAACAAAAAAAAAGTCTCTGCTCTCAAGAAACTCATAGTTTAATGGGGAAAGCAACATGAGAAAGACTCTGTAGAAATGAGATACATACAGGGTAAATTGGGGGCTAATCTCAAAGGAGGGCACTAAGATTAAAGAGGACTGGAAAAGGCTTCTTACAGAATGTGACACTTCAGCAGAGACTTGAAGGAAGCCAGGAGGCAGAGATGAGGTAGGAGACCAGGATTTCTCTTCACCAGTAAAATCACTAATTCAGACCCAAAAGACATACTTCATTGTGTCATTTTGCAGAAATCAATCAATCAATCAGGAAGCACTTATTAAACCCCTACTAGGTTCCAGGCACTGTGTAAGAAGCTTAGATGTAAAGACAAAAGTGAAATAGTTCCTGTCCTTGAAGAGCTTAAATTAGGAACAGGGAGAGAACACACACATATGTAGGCATGTAAAATATTTATGCAAAGCAGATACAAAGGTAACATTAGAGAGAAAGGTGTTAGCAGCTGGGAGCACCAGGAAAAGGCCTCATATGAAGGCACTGATTGAAGTGAATCTTAAGGGAAGCTAAGTCTTCCAAGAGGCAAAAGTCAGAAAGGAGATTATTTTAGATGGAAACAGACAGTCATGCAGAGATGGAAGATGGAGTACTACATATGAGGAAGAGCAAGAGGGCGGATGGGAGGTGAGCAGTATGTGACAAAGCTCAAAGTGTAGGATAGGATGAGATTGTGAAGAGATTTAAATCCCAAATAAAAGGGAATATATTTGATCAGCGGTTACAGGGAGCTTACTGAGGAGGGAGGTGGATAGGGAAGTGATATAATAAAAATCACTTCAGTGGCTGGGTGGACTGATTAGAGAAAGGGCATGGAGAGTACAGGCAGAAATACTAATGAGGTGGCTATTGTTCAGGTGAAAGTATTATGTTTGAAAATTCAGGTAAACTGATCAATTTATTAGGCTAGTAGTGACCAATAAATTGGGTCAGTGGCCTCTTTCAATGGCCCCGAAGTAGGGCTCGATAGCCTCAATGTAATATTGGGAAGGACAGAGCTGGGTAGGTGGGGAAGACAATGCAATTGGTTACAGGGCAGATAGCATCATGGGGTGTGGACAACATGATTGGTTATTTTAAAGAAAGCAGGCTAGCAACCATGTAGGGCTAGTGACCACCTCTCTCTGACAATTAAGGAATGTGTGTGAATTGTTTTTTGGGACCCATCTATATCTTGCAGACCTTGTTAGTGGACTTGAATTAGCAGACTCCCTGGCACTTAGAAGAGTTTGTTAGGAAGATAAGACTCACCCCCCCCCTCCACCAATTGTACAAGGACAGGCTGGGATGGACAATATACCTTGGACCAGATCAACTTGTAGGCCTTTAACGAGAAGGTCTGGCAGATCTACAATATAGCAAGATCGTTTGAGCAATCATAGGAAATGGGGAAATAATATAGAATAGGATCAAACACAGAATAGAATTAATCATAAAATGATACAAAATCAATTTAATTTCTTCAAATGGTATAGAAGGCCTGACCTAGTGGGTGGTCATGATAGTGGAGAAGACGAGAAAAATATGAAAGATATTGTGGACCTAGAAATGATAAGGAAAGCGATTGGATGCACAACTGAGTATATAGCGGGATATTTAAAGTGAGCAAGAGTGAAGAGTGGAGGCTAACAATGAGGTTCTGAAAGTGCTGTATTATTATTATTTTGAATAGGGCAAGTATATACAGCTAAGTGCTACAGAATTGATGCTTTCAAATTGTGGTGCTGGAGAAAATTTTGGAGAGTCCCTTGGACAGCAAGGAGATCAAATCAGTCAATACTTTTAATTCAGACTGTTCACTGGAAGGTCAAATACCGAAGCTGAAACTTAAATACTTTGGCCACATAACAAGACGACAGGACTCATTGGAAGAGACCCTGATGTTGGGAAAGATTGAAGACAAAAGGAAGAGGAGATGGCCGAGGATGGGATGGATAGATAGTATAATGGAAACAACAGACAGGAACTTCGAGAGAGAGAGAATGGAGGAGAGAAGGACCTGGTGTGCTATGGTCCATGAAGTCATAAAGAGTCACGCACAACTGAACAACAACATACAGACTTTTTAATATATGTAGTTCCTCATTCAAGGGGAAGAATGGGGAAGTTGCCCATTGCTGCCATTTTCTTCCTTTGCTAACTGTAGCATGAATTTTGGAAGGGGCCCTAAATGTCATTTAATTCAGTCCTCTCATTTAGCAGAAGAAATTGAGGGGGGAGCAAGGAGTGATTTATCCAAGCTAACAGCAAGTAAGTGGTAGGACATGGCCTAAAATAAAGGTTTCTGGACTCCTATATCCCTTTGGATACTTAATCATAATGAGAGGGTAAAAATAATGGGAGGTTTAAATAAAATGTCATCATAATCTGTCATTACTAGCATAAAAATGAATTAAATGTTATTAGGACAGCTTGAATTTTTGTATCGATGACTTTCATTATCAACTATTGGGTAAAGCTAGAGACTGAGTGCTGGACATGAAGTCTGAAAGCCTGGCTTCAAAACTCAGGCTTGACATTGAATTCAGCTGTATTTTGACTATAAAATTATTGTTTTGTTTATTTTTAAAGCCCACTAAGAATTATATTTTGTTTAGTAGAATGTAAGCTCCCCAAGGGCAGGGACTTTTTTCCATTTTATCTTTATATTCCCAGCTGCTACTACTGTACTTTGCATATAGAGAGTGCTTAATAAATGTGTTGGGTTAGATTGGTCTTTTCAGTAGTCACAATGGAAAGTGCACTGGATTGGAATCACAAAATCTGGGGCTGAATCCCATTTACTAGCTATGTAACCTTGGATAAGTCACTGAGACTTGCTGTTCTCATCCGTAAAATTTGAGTAATATTTTCATTGTCTGCTTGATAGGGCCATTGTAAGGCTCAAAATGAGCCTATAAAGCACCTTGAATATTGCTATAAACTATATAAATATATGCTATTATTATGATTTCAAATTATTTTAAAAAAATTACCTAGCACTTTGACAGCAGAGGAACATGTCATAGTGTAAAGAAGAGATCAGTTTAGAGAAAAGTGATTGCTGACACGTTCTCTGGCCGATGTCTATGATTCTGTGTGTTCTTCCTTGGGTGGAGAGCAGGTGCAGTTGAATAGAGTAGGGCAGGTGGCAGAAGGAGTGTGTCTCCTCACTTAAGCCTGACAGAGTGGGAAGTAACAGCAGAAGCTGAGCAGAATGGGTGGGTGTGGGAGGAGGCCGCAAGCTGGGCACAGATGCAGGCTGGGCCTGGAGCAGGCGCTGGCTTTCAAGTTTAAATTAAGTAACCTAGGGAGGGAGAATGGGAGTGCTGGCACACAGAGCGCAGTCAGGGCCAAGTCATCCACAGTAAAATTTTTTTAAAAAGGCTTCCAGTGAGCATTTTGATATTTTTCTGAATGCAGTAGTGGGCACATAATAGAAAAAACACTGGATTTAGAAAAGGCCAAAGACCACAATTTGAATCCTGTCTCTGAGGCTTGTTTAAATGAACTCTGGCTCCATCTCTGGGACTCATTTTCATTCTCTGTATAATGGATTTGGAAGAGATAATCTCTAAGGCTCCTTTCAGCTTGAAAGCCTGTGGTCATAAGTATAATAATACCAAATAAAGTAAAAAACCAAGCCTAGGGTTCGGAGAAAGTGAGTCATGGAGCTGTTCTTAAAAAGTGAAGACCCAGACTTTGTCTCTCTGTTTCCCTCTTTTCATGTCTCTAACTCTGTCTCTCTCTGTCTTGTCTCTGACTTGCCCTATTTGTCTTTGCCTCTGTCTCTAACTAGTGAGGAATAGAGCTAGGGGGGTGATTGAGTGGAGAAGAAATTGGAGAAGGAATATTTTTCCTCAAGTGAGTCTGCCCAGTCCTAACTCTAACCTTTTTTTTGACCATTGCCCTCTTTTCACATCCCCTCCTGGCCTTATGCAGTTAACACCTCTTCTCCTATTTCCACCTCTGCCAGAGGAATCCTAGAATCACTGCTCCACCCTGACCCTTACAACACACTTCCCAGACAATCCATGAATGGTAAGGTCTCCTGGACCTTGTCATCCAACTTGCCACAACTCTCTTAGGCCCTCCAGGTCTTTCCACCCCCCTTATAACATGTCTTCCATATATAGAGCAAGGGCTGTCTTCTTTTTCTATTTTTATCTTCGGTTCTTAGTGTAAGTTCTTTTGCACATAGTAATTGTTTAGTCGATGTTTTTATTCATTCATTCATTCTAAACATCAAACTAACTCAGCATATGAAACATAGCAGACACAATGATCGTTGATTGATTTTTACAATCCAAAATAATTCACAAAGTGTTTTTCCTATGACAACTCTGTGAGGTTGTTGTTCAGTTTTTTTTTTCAGTTGTGTCCACTCTCTGTGAATCCATTTGGATTTTTCTTTATACTAGAGTGGTTTGCCCTTTCTTTCTCCAGCTCATGTTGTAGATGAGAAAACAGAGGCAAACAGGGTTAAGTGACTTTCCCAGGGTCACACAGCTTAGTAAGTGTCTGAGGTGCAGATTTGAACTCAGGTCTTCCTGACTCCAGGCCTGGTACTCTATCCATTGTGCCACTTAACTGCCCCTCTGTGAGGTTGGTAATAGTACAAAGATTTTGCGTATGTTTAACACATAATAATAATAGCTGATTTTCATAGCACTTTAAGGTTTTCAAATAATATTGGATAATGTTTAACTAATATCTTACTGGGTATTTATGAAAATCAAATGAGGTAGTGGCATTAAGGTGTTTCCTCTAGAAGGGGTACTTTCTGTCTCCTATTTTCACCTCCAGAGAAAGGCTAATATACAGGCTATTGGTACATGAATAAAATAGGAAATGTTCTTTCCTTTTACCTTACTTGACCCCTTTTTTGTGAGTAGGGTCCAGGTACTGGCATGGGTGCTTAGTAAATTTTCTTGTTAATTGGTTGGTTGTGTGCTCCACTGAAGATCAGGAATCTCTGGGGGAGAATGAATGCTGTTCTGTGTTTCTCAGAGAGCTTCTCCTTGTATTTAACAGTTATTTTGATGGGTGGTGACTGCTTGCCTACTGTGTCTTGGGTTGTGTATTCTGAATTGATTATCCAGTGAGAACCTCAGCTTGAGCTCCCACCCACCTACCGGAAAAAAACCTCTTCTTGCTGTGACTGCTATATTTCAATGAACTCTAATCATGTGAGCATGGCATAATGGAGACAACTACATGGCTTAACTGTGTATAGTCTTTGTATTCATGATGAAATAAATTTTAAAAAGGAATAAAGTGAAATAGATTAAAACATTCACTATGTGCAATATGCATCTATACCTTCCTCCAGACCCAGTCTTACTAGTCAGTTTATAACTGTGCTTTCACATCAGGAGTTCCCAGACACATTCAAACGTCGAGTCTCATCCTCCCTATCAGATACTTGTATTTGAAGCAATTAGTACCCAATTATTACCCATTGCTGTTCCACTTGTGGCCTCCAAGAGGGTCAAGAAGGTTCAGTTGGTTGAGGCAAGTCACCTCAGATTCGTCTTTAAGGGAAATTACTGGCAATGTGTTTAGATGCTTATTCCTTTTCATCTCTATTCCTGGATATTGGGGCATTTTAGGTCTTTTTGGATCCCAAAGTCATTTCTTTTCAGCTGAAAGTTCTTCTTTACCAGCTACCGCAGTAGATGTATGTGTAGAACCAGATCAGCCTATGTCTCCCAGTCTCACGTAGTAGCCTGGGGGAAACATATAGGGGCACTAGCACTATCACGCCATATTTCCAGCTCCCTGTTCTTAAACAACGCCATGGTTAGTCCTTTCCTTCTTTATCCCTCCGGTTCCTGAAATTTGGCCGCTCCCTCTCCTCCCCTTTTCCCCTTAGTCATTGTTGCAGGAGGAGGAGGAGATGGAGAGAGGGTGCTGTAGAGGGAAAAGGTCTGTTTTACATGCTGTGATTATTCATTCTTTCCTTCCACCTTCATTCCCATGGGTGGCCTGTTTGAATAAGTCTATTTAAAGTTCTGTTGAGTGGGACTTGTTTTAAATTGGCCACCCCATTGTTTTTGCCTTGATATTCTATCCATCTGCTGCTCAACCCTTTGCCCAAGAAGGGGTGGAGAGGAAACATTGTTTAAACAAGTTTGAGGTATATTAAGTTTAGCAGATATTTGTGATTTATGACAAGTGTGAATTGAAACAGAGTGAGCACCCTGGGAACAGATGTTTTGAATCAAGAGACTCATCATTAGTTAACACTTATTCATAATCATTAGCAGCAGCACTGGGGTGATCAGAGCCACATTTGTCAACTCTTAGGAGAACATGTAACACTGGAGGAGAAAGAGCCATGCACATGGGCAATCCTAGAGAGAGCTAAATAATGAATAAATAACGACACCCAATTATATTCACGACTTTGTGCTATAAAGTCAGAGGTTTTATGTTTTTTCCATCTAAAGATAGGTTTGCTTCATTCAGAAAATCTACATATATGTCAAGATTTTAAATATTTTCAGTAATATTATAATTTCTTCTCTCTGCTCTTTCCCTCCCTCTTCTCTCCTCCCCCTTTTCTCTCCGCATCTGTCTCTGTTTGTGTTTCTGTCTCTCTCCCTCCTTCCCCTTCTCTCTTTCTTTTTCCCATCCACCATCCACATAAATGTTTGTATATACACATGTATGTATATACATGGTGTTCAAAGTCAGTGCAATTTAAAACTTATTAAAACATATGTATAATTTATATGCCTAATCTATTATATATGCATTTTAATGAGTTTTAAATTACATATGTGTATACACACATATACACAGGGTCAGGGGGGTACAATATGGCATGGCACATAGAGAACTGGTTTGGGAATTATAGGATTGTAGCTGGAAAAGACCATAAAATTAATCAAGCCCAATACCCCAAATTTGCAGTTGAGGAAACTAAGACCCAGAGAGGTTAAATTCATAATTAATAAGTCACAAAATTAGTAAGTCACAAAAGTAGGATTTGAACCCAGGTCATTTGACTCCAAAACCTCCTTGGGGAGACTGGGGTCCAAGTTCTGCCTCTGGCAATGCTGGGTCATCTAACTTGGGGCAAGTCTTTTATCTCTCCACTTCCCAGAAGCTCTGTGATTATATTACAAAACACTTACCAGTCTACATGGCAGTGGGAGCTTTCTTACTGCCAAGTTCCTAAATGAATTAAATCTGGATTCTGTATTTATGTGTACTTATGTGTAGATATAAACACACATATACATATATATATATACACACACACATATAATATTACATATATACCTATCTATACCAGGCCCCTAATAAATGTTTTGTTTTATGTGTGTATATATATGTGTATATATATATGTATTTAATTTTATCTAATCTCAAACATAGATATATACATATATACACAGATGAATATTAGATATATGTTTATATTAGTACATATATGTTTATACATACTCAGTGCCCATGTATTTGTGTATATATATATATATATATATATATTTATGTTTGAATACATACATTTATCTATGTATGAGAATAAAGAAGATTATATATAGCAAATAAAATTCAACAAATATTTTTTAAGGTGTGAGGACCATAGTGTTAAATGATGGGTAGAACCAAAGTTAAAGTAAGACAATCTCTGCCCTCATGGAACTAGCTAACAGCCTGGTAGAGGTATAAAAATATATAAACATTGATAAGTATAATGCACAAAACAATTTACATAAGTTTATTAGAGAGGTTTAAAAAAGTGTTACCATAAATGAGATCTTAGTGGGAAGGTTGTCATTGACTGGGGTAACCAAGAAAGACTTTTTCTGTAGGAGATGCTATTTGAGTTGAGTGGATAGGTGGGAATATTAATAGGCAAATAGAGGGAGTGAGAGCATTCCAGGTGCAGAGAGCAAAGGCAGAGAGGTAGGAGACCGAAGTTGGCCAGAAAATAGGATGAATGAAAAGGTACTTATGGAGTGTTTATTGTGTGCTATACCCTGTGATGGTGATACAATTACAAAAGAGAGACAGCCCCCTTCCTTAAGGAGTCACATAATAGGTGGAATTATCACATACAGAATAATGGGGACAAGGGAAGGGTGTTTTGGTCTGAGAAGTCACAAGAAGAGTGAGTAGCACCATAGGACAGTCAATTGGCATACTTTTCCTAAAAAGTAATGGTATAGTGGTTTGCTTACTGTTTCCAGAGCCAGAGATGGAAAAAAGCAGCTTGGTACAACATGGCAAGAATATGGCGGAGGAGAAGCATAGTGGTGATAGTGAGGGGTCTGCTGGTGGTTGGATAAAGTAGGTTTTGTGAATAATCACCATCCAGGATAGTGCCTCTCCAGGGTAAGAAATGTCTTCTCTCCTCTTGGACAAGGTCTCTGGAAGTCATTTACTTCAGTCTGCTCAGTTTACAGAATCAAGAAGTTTAGGTGAATTCCCCTAGATCTCCCAAGCAATGAGTCCCACAGTTGGTATGCAAACCCAAGTCCCCTGATTTCAAAGTTAGTTCTCTTTCCACTGTACAATGCTATCTCCCGTGCAATGTTCAAATTAAAAGGGTCCTTAGATATCATCAAGCATAATACTTATTTAACATATGAGGAGACTTATGCCTTAAGATGCAAAGTAATTTGCCTAATTCAAATAACTAGAAATTGGACTAATTCATAGGCAAATCTAGCTAGAACCTAGGCTTCATGGAGGAATGAAATAAGGAAACTAGCACTTATTAAACACCTTCTGTGTGCCAGGTACTGTGCTAAACACTTTAAAAATCTCATTTCATTTGATCCCCACAGCGACTTGGGTGCTATTGTTATCCCTACTTTACAGTTAAGAAAATGGAGATAAACAGAGGTTAAGTGACCAGGGTCACATAGTTAGTAAGACTCTAAGGCTCAATTTGAACTAAGGTCTTTATTTACTCCAGACCTAAAATTCTACCTACTGTGCCAACTAGTTACCTAAACAAGAGAGTAGTATGAGAAAAACATGATTTTTTTTAGCTATAAAAAGAAAAAAAATCAGGAGGCAGCTTTAGCCATAGAGTCAAGGAGGCCTGACCTCAGGTCTTTCCTCTGACACACAGTGATTCTGTGACCTTGAACTAGTCATTTAACCCTTTAGTTCCTCAAATAACTCTCAATTGTGATAATATATATATATATATATATATATATATATATATATATATATATATATGTGCATACATACGTCCATAAAGGTAATTAGATATTTTCAAGCCTAAGGGATTAGGCATTCATTTGTTAGGGGAGCCTAGGTAGTGCAGTGGATAGAATGCTGGGCCTAGAGTCAGGAAACCTGAGTTCAAATCATAATAATCTTACTAATACAAGTTCTTACTAACTGTGTGACCCTGGGCAAGTTGCTTACCCCTGTTTGTCTCAGTTTACTCATCTGTAAAATGTGCTGGAGAAGGAAATGACAAACCACTTCAGTATCTTTGCTAAGAAAACTCCAAATAGGGTCACGAAGAGTTAGACGTGACTGAAATGACTGAACAACAACCTACTCTGTGCAAGTTATTCTATCAGGCACTGTGAGAATAATGAAGAAAAGAGGCAGCTAGGTAGTGCAGTGAGTAGAGCACTGGCCCTGGCCTCAGACACTGGACTCACTTACTAACTGTGTAAACTTGGGCAAGTCACTTAACCCCACTTGTCCTGCCTACCCCCCTCAAGAAAAAAAAAGAATAATGAAGAAAAACAAATGCTTTTAAAAAAATAGGGTAGCTAGGTGGTGCAGGGGATAGAGCTCCAGGGCTGGAGTTAGGAAGACCTAAGTTCAAATCTAGTCTCAGACACTTAATAGCTGTGTGACTCCAGGCAAGTCACTTAACCATGTTTGCCTCAGTTTCCTCATCTATAAAATGAGCTGGAGAAGGAAATGGTAAACCATTCTAGTATCTTTGCCAAAGAAAACCCCAAAAGGGATCATGAGGAACTGTATACAATTGAAAATGACTAAACAGCAAAATTCATTTGTAGGTTCAGTACCTAAACCCACTAAACTAATGTGATTTCTGAGTGCACGGTTTTAAATGAGATGCTGAGCAGTGACATAGAAAAAGAAAACTTCTGCGCCTGCCGAGAACCGCTGACATTTCAGATCTTCTAGAGCATTTGGAACCCTCTCCCTTTTCCCAACTCTGAGTCACAGCACAGACTGTCTTTGGTCTTCATTCCAGCTCTGGTTCTGGAATCTTGAGAGCCCTCAAAGAAATCTGTTTTGGCTGGAGATCTCCTTCTGGGCCAGCTAAAGTGTAACTTGATAAAAATCTATTCCCTCAGAGTGTACTTTGTTTGGTTGCTTCCATCTTCAAGCCCCCCCCCAAATCCTGAGCTGTTGGGAACTTTAGGGACTACCCATCTAGTCCAACTCTGTCCTTTCACAGAGGACACTGGGGCCTAGATTGCTTTAGGTCTCATGGTTGAGCTCTCATGGCAGCACTTTTACACTCTGCCATTGCAGCCTCCTAAAGAACTTACAGGAATTTATGTCATAAGTTTCACCCTGGATTATGTCCTCTGTTTTTTATTGTTCTAAAGCAAATTGAAGCTTAAATACTTTGGCTATATAATGAGAAGACAGGTCTCATTGGAAAAGACTCAGATACTGGGAAAAACTTAAGGCAAAAAGAAAAGGGGGTGGCGGAGGATTAGCTGGATAGACAGTGTCTTGGAAGCAAGAAACATGAGCTTGGACAGACTTTGAGAGGAAGTGAGGTCAGAAGGGCCTGGTGTGCTATGGTCCATTGGGTCATGAAGAGTCAGATACTAACAACAACAACATATGCTCCTTTACAGACTGTGCAAATTCAGGCGAATCACTTAACCTCTCTGAGCCTCTCTGTAAGAAAAGTGGATCCCGTGTATAGGCAGGCCCACCTGTAATGAGGCCCGTCCTCATGTGATTTGAAGGGAAGCAGAATAGGCATTTCTTGCCTCTTCTCCTACCCCCTTTTGTTTCACAAACCATAAAATGTTAAATAATTGTCAGCCATTGTTACCAACAACCCTATCATGTGCTTCCTTTATATCACTCTGAGTGGCCAGGCATATAGAAGGTACTCAGTAAACACTTGAGTTAACTTCACAGAATGGAAACACACTAGATTTATAGTTAGAGGACCTCAACTTGAATCCAGGCTCTGCCAGTTAACTTCTCTGGACCTCAGTGGCCATAAGAAAAATGAGTTGTACTAGTTGATCTCCAAGGCCCCTTCCAGCTCCAACTTCTGTGAGTTAGTGAACTTATCTCTAAATGGTACTTCCTTGATTCCTGTGGATGAGACTGGAGAAAAACTTCAGTTTAGCCATAATTCAAGAAGCCTTTATTAAGTATTTCCTACGTGTCAGGCACCGTGCTATCTTTAAGACTAGATTCTGCTGGGAGTGGGGAGTCTATAATATGAGAAAAGAAAAATACATAAAGAATACTAAAGAAAAATACATAAAGAATAGTAAAGAAAAATATATAACGAGGTACTTTGAGGAGAGGAAAGATACAGGGGAGGGAAGGAGAAAGAGACAGAGAGATATAGAGATAGAGAAAGAGAAAAGGGGGAAAAGGGAGAGGAAGGGAAGGAGAGAGAGATAGGGACAGGAAGGACAAGGAGAGGAAAAGGGAGGGGAGAGGGGAGAGAGAGAGAGAGAGAGAGAGAGAGAGAGAGAGAGAGAGAGAGAGAATATGAAAATATGAATGAGAATAAGAACATGAGAACAGCTGTCAGAATTAGGGAATCTTTACGGAGTAGGAGGCACCTAAGTTGTAAAAGGGTGGTGGCCATGTGAGTGCAAAGAAGAGATCTAAGAAGTGTGAAGATGGAGGTAACAAGTATTGTGATGAGAACTGAAGAAGGGGATGAGGGAGAGAGAAGAATCATGGATGACTTGGGGATTCTAAAACCTGGGTGGCATGAGGATGGAAGTTTGGAGAAACAGGCTTAAGGGGTAAACATAGAGAGCTCTGTTTTAGATATATTGAGATCGAAATTCTAATTAGAATTGCAGGTGGAGATGTCCAGTGGATAGAGGGAGTTGTGAAACTACAATTCAAAGGAAAGGTTAGAGATGAATAAATAGATTTAAGAGTCATCTACATAAGCATAAATGAGCTAATGGGAGCATATGAGATCATTAACATAGAGAGAGAAGAGAATAGGAACAAGAAGTGGGCCGACGCAGGACTCTTCAATGTATCTAACATTTAGAGGTGAGGAGAGGCAGGAAGCAGATTTTGAACCAGCAAAGGCAACTGGGACATAGTGGTAGATAGGAGGATTAGCAGCAGAGAGCAGTGTTACAGCAGCCAAAGCCTGGGTGGTGGTCATCCTTATCAAAAGCTTCAGAGAGGTCAAGGAGGATTAGGACTAGAAAAGGGCCATAGGATTTAGCACTTGAGAAATAATTTGGTGACCTTGGAGAGAGTATTTCTGTAGAGTTGGTGGGGTCAGGAAGCCAGATTTCAAGAACTTGTTGAGAGGCTGGTTTCAACCTTCCTAATCTCTAAAATCCTAGCAAAGCAAACTCATTTTTGAGGGCAGTGGTAATGTCATCATTAAATATGAATGGGATACTAGCCAGGCATTTTTTAAATTAAGGAATTATTTCCATTATCTCTAAACTGACTTAACAGAGCATTACCATATGCCACTCATGTATATCAATACTGCCCTTTCTAAAGAAATGCCTAAACTTCTATTTACATCTCAGCATTGAAGTCTTGGGCCTTTTAATATTCTGCTTGCATATCCTAAATGTCAGCATGCATTTACAAATATTTATTACATTTCCACCACTACATTCTTCTTTCACAAGGCCTTCTTTTAGAAACATTCTGCCAACCTTTCATGGCTAGCCCTAGGTTAGTGTTACAATATTTTGCTTTCCCACAAAAATGTCATCAAGTTTAAGTAATTCTGCAGTTCACAGCTACTCTTGAACTGCTGCTAGTCAAATATGAGTAAGAGGATACTAAAGCCGCAGGCAGTTACACATTCTGATGTAGAACACAGAATTTAGAGTTAGAAGGAATTGTCAACTAGACCATAACAACTAAGGACACTGAAGCCTGAGCAATAGAGGAAGCCTGTTCAAGGTCATACAAGTAGTAAATTTCAGAGGAGAGACTGAAATTCAAGTTGTCCGCTCTCTTTATTGAGAGCGTCTTATTGAGGAATGTAGAGGGAACTATTTTTCTTCTTAAACCTTTTTTCTTCTATATCCACATGATATGAACAACAATAACAAAAATTAATTAATTATAATTAAATAGTCGTTAGTTGTTTTCCAGTCATGTCTGACTCTCCATGGCCCTATTTGGGGTTTTCTTGGCAGAAATACTAGAGTGGCTTGCCATTTCTTTCTCCAACTCGCTTTACAGATGAAGGAACTGAGGCAAACGGGGTTAAGTGACTTGCCCAGGGTCACACAGCTAGTAAGTACATGAGGCCCCATTTGAACTCAAGATGAGTCTTCCTGACTCCAAGCCTAGCACTCCATCCACTAGCCACCTAACTGCTCTGTAATTAAATAGTGCTTTAGTTAATTAATACATTTTTCTTCTTAAACTACTTTTCCACTATCTACATGACACAAATAATAATAATAATAATAATAATAATAACAAGCATTTTATGTAGTGCTTTAAGGTTTGCAAAGCCCTTTATAAATTTTATTTCATTTTTTCCTTACAATACCTCTAGGAGGTAACTAATATTATTATCCTAATTTTATGGGTGAGGCAGAGAGAGATTAAATGACTTGTCTTTTTTCACACAGCTATTCAGTATGTGAAGCTGGATTTGAACTCATCTTCTTGACTTCAAGTCCAGAAATGTATCCATTGTGATACTCAGTTAACATATGAAGGTCTTCTGAGTCCCAGTCGAGTGTTTATCACTGTACCACCCTCTTTTGAGCTTTCACAGGATGGTCATTCCCCAACATCTATAAAATTCATCAACAGGGGCTTTGTATCCCCAGCTCCCAGCAAGAAACCTAAATGCCTATTAAATTGTATGCATATAAATGAAGGAGTAATTGGAGTTTAGGATCATTGATTTGGAATGGGAAGAGATCTTAGAGATCCTTAAGTCAAATCCTTCCATTTTATAGATGAGGGGACTGAGGCCTTGAGAAGTGTCTAAAGTCATACATGTAGCTAGGTACAGAGCAGAGACTCAAACTCAGGATGTCTCATTCCAAGTTCAGCCTTTACCATACAATTTCCAGGGGAAAGGAAAAACAAGCGACTTTTTCTTCTTAGACCACTAAAAAAAATTAATATTCTTTTAAAGGAAATTTTATAAATTTTAATAAATTTTGTAAGGTTAACTTTATATTTCAATTAATACTTTATTAATTTCACTTTACATACTTAATACTTATTTGCTTAATTTATATATTTATGTACTTTACATACTTAATTCTTATTTGCTTTATATACTTAATAATTTTGTTAATACTTTAATTCAATATTGTAATATGTCAATATTCTTCATTGAAATTCAGATCTCATATCTCAGTATGGTATGAAATGTCCCTGGCTACTCAAAGGTTATACCAGTAGAATGTCAAAATGGTTCTCATATTCTATGCCAGTGGGATAGAAGGATAGAGTTCCAAGCTCTGGCAGGTCCTGCCAACCTGGAAACATTTTGAATACCAGCCCAGTGATGAACTACATACTTGTCATATGAGAAATAGCCAGTTAGATTTGGAGAGGCTTACCACCAGGTGTCCATAGTTTGATAATCTTTTTGGACATGGGTTCTCTCCAGTCAATCAACAACCATTCATTAAGCACTGACTATTAGCCAGGAATTGTGCAAAGAGTTGTGCCAACTGGAGAACACTGTGCCCAAGCTGTAGAGGTGCCATGATCATATCATCAGTACAGAGAGTACACATACTGATGATATCAGGTTCTTGGATTATTGAGTGACAACTGCTAAAAATGAGAACATGTCTCCAGGAGGAAAAACAGTAAATTTGATGAATAGATTCTATCTTATGAGAAAATAACATTTTAGTTTAAATCAATTAAAAAGGGGTTTATTAAATAGCACCTGCATTCCAGGCCCTGTGCTAGACAGTGTGGATATAAGACAAAAATGAAATAGTTCCTTTCTTCAAAGTGCCTACATTCCATTAGGAAAAACAACATGAACGTATATGTAAGGATGCACTGAAGCTAGCTCATACGACTGGCTTGCGAGATCTAATTGTTAAACCTCTAGTGTGAGCGTTTATACCTTTGAAATCAGCAAATACTGCAAATCAGGGCTTGATTTTTTTTAAAAATTGTCTAGTCTTAAAGTGATAGAGAAAATTTTAATGACGATTAAACTTTAAAACATTTTAGTACTCTTTTTCAGAGAGCTGGTTGTGAAAAATGCATATATCTACGTATATACAAAATAAGTTCAAAATAAGTACAAGAAAATTTGGCATGTGAAATACAATCAGTTGGGAGATCTGAGTAAAGGTCTCATGTAGGTAATAAGATTTTAGCTGAACTTTGAAGGCATTAAGGGATTCCAGTCATGGGGGAAACTAGGGCAAAGGGTCAAGGATGGGACATAGAATATTATATGTGAGGAACAGTTAGATGGACAGACTCATTTGACAAAAGAGTATATATAGGTGAGAAATTCCTAATAACTATGAAGAGTTAGGGTGAGGTCAGATTGTAAATGGATTTAAATGTCAAGCAGTTGTTGTTCTTCAATTGTGTCTAACTCTTTGTGTCCCCATTTGGGTATTTTTTTATAATTAAGATTTTTTAGTTTTAGTTTACAACGCTCAGTTCCACATAATTTTGAGTTCCAGATTTTCTTCTCCCCCACTCCCTCCCCAAGATGTCATGGAATCCAATATATCTTCTATATATAACTTCGTTTTGAACTTATTTACATTATAATCAAGTTGGAAAGAAGAATTATGACCAATGGAATGAATCAGGAGAAAGAAGAAACAAAACCAAAAAAACCAAAAAGAAACAAAAGAGAAAAAAAAAAGGGAAAACAAAAAAAGGAGAGCAAACAGTGTGCCTCAATCTGCATTCATACTTCATAGTTCTTCCTCTGGATGTAGATCGCTCTCTCCGTCCTGAGTCCTTTGGAGTTGTCTTTGCACCTTGTATTGCTGAGAAGAGCAAAGTCTATCAGGATTAGTCATCACAGACTCCATATATCTGTGGTTGTGTATAATGTTCTCCTGGTTCTACTCCGCTCACTCAGCATTGTGTTGTGTAGGTTTTTCCATGTTATTATGAAGTCCGTATCATCCCCATTTCTTATTGCACAATAGTATTCCATTACATTCATATACCACAACTTGTTCAGCCATTCCCCAATTGGTGGGCATCCCCTTGAGTTCCAATTCTTTGCTACTACAAAAAGAGCTGCTATAAATATTTTTGTACATATGGATACTTTTCCCACTTGTGTGATCTCTTTGGGATATAACCCTAGAAGTGGTATTGCTGGGTCAAAGGATATACACATTTTTACAGCCCTTTGGGCATAGTTCCAAATTGCTCTCCAGAATGGCTGGATCAGTTCACAACTCCACCAGCAATGTAACAGTGTTCCAATTTTCCCACATCCTCTCCAGCATTTATCATTTTCCTGTTTTGTCATTTTAGCTAATCTGACAGGAGAGATGTGGTACCTCAGAGTTGTTTTGATTTGTATTTCTCTAATCAGTAGTGATTTCGAGCATTTTTTCATATGTCTATAGATATTTTTAATTTCTTCCTCTGAAAATTGCCTGTTCATATCCTTCGACCATTTCTCAATTGGGGAATGACTTGTAGTCCTATAAATTTGACTCAGTTCCCTGTATATTTTAGAGATGAGGCCTTTATCAGAGACACTGGTTATAAAGATTTTCTCCCAATTTTCTGCTTCCCTCCTAATCTTTGTTGCTTTGGCTTCATTTATACAAAAGCTTTTCAGTTTAGCATAATCAAAATTATCCATTTTGCATTTTGTAATGCTCACTATCTCTTGTTGGGTCATGAATTCTTCCCTTTCCAATAAATCTGATAGGTAAACTATTCCTTACTTTCCCAAATTGCTGATAGTATCAGCATTTATTCCTAAATCATGAGACCATTTTGACTTTATTTTGGTATATGGTATAAGATATTGGTCTATGCCCAGTTTATGCCCTACCATTTTCCAATTTTCTCAGCAGGTTTTGTGAAATAGTGAATTCTTAGTCCAGAAGCTAGATTCTTTGAGTTTATCAAAGAGTAGATTGCTATAGTCGTTGAGTACTGCATCTTGTGTACCTATCCTATTCCACTGATCCATGGCTCTGTTTCTTAGCTAGTACCAGGTAGTTTTGATGACTGCTGCCTTATAGTACAGTTTAATATCTGGTTTGGCTAGGCCACCTTCCCTAGCATTTCTTTTCATTAATACCCTAGATATTCTAGACCTCTTGTTCTTCCAGATGAATTTTGTTATTATTTTATCCAGCTCTGTAAAATAAGTTTTTGGTAGTTCGATAGGTATGGCACTGAATAAGTAAATTAATTTAGGTAAAATTGTAATTTTTGTTATATTAGCTCAGCCTAACCATGAGCAACTGATGTTTTTCCATTTATTTAGATCTGACTTTATTTGCGTGAAAAGTGTTTCATGATTATGTTCATATAAGCCCTGGGTTTGTCTTGGCAGGTAGACTCCCAAATATTTTATAGTGTCTACAGTAACTTTGAATAGAATCTCTTTCTATCTCTTGCTGTTGGGCTTTGTTAGTAATGTACAGGAATGCCAAGGATTTATGTGGGTTTATTTTATATCCCGCAACTTTGCCTAAAGTTGTTTATTATTTCAAGTAGTTTTACATGATTCTCTAGGCTTTTCGAAATAAATTATCATATCATCTGCAAAATGTGATAATTTAGTTTCTTCTTTGCCTATTCTAATTCCTTCAATTTCTTTTTCTTCTCTTATTGCTACAGCTAACATTTCTAGTACCAAATTGAATAGTAGGGGTGATAATGAACATGCTTGTTTCACCCCTGATCTTATTGGGAATGCATCTAGCTTATCCCCATTACAAATAATGCTTGCTGATGATTTTAGGAAATGCTATTTATAATTTTAAGGAAGGCTCCATTTATTCCTATGCTCTCTAGTGTTTTTAATAGGAATGGGTGTTGTATTTTGTCAAAGGCTTTTTCTGCATCTATTGAGATGATCATATGGTTTCTGCTAGTTTTGTTGTTGATATGATCAATTATGCTGATAGTTTTCCTAATACTGAACCATCCTTTCATTCCTGGAATAAATCCTACCTGGTCGTAGTGTATTATTCTTCTGATAAGTTGCTGCAATCTTTTTGCTAATATTTTATTTAAAATTTTTGCATCAATATTCATTAGAGAAATTGGTCTATAATTTTCTTTCTCTGCTTTGACTCTTCCTGGTTTGGGTATTAGTACCATATTTGTGTCGTAAAAAGAATTTGGTAGGACTCCTTCTTCACTCATTTTCCCAAATAGTCTATAAAGTATAGGAATTAATTGTTCTTTAAATGGTTGATAAAATTCACCTGTGAAACCATCTGGCCCTGGAGATTTTTTCCTAGGGACTTCATTGATGGCTTGCTCAATTTGTTTTTCTGAGATGGGGTTATTTAGGAATTTTACTTCCTCTTCTGTTAACCTGGGCAATTTATATTTTTGTAGCTGTTCATCCATATCCCTAAAGTTGTCAAATTTATGGGCATACAGTTGGGCAAAGTAATTCCTAATTATTGTTTTAATTTCCTCTTCATTGGAGTGAGTTAGCACTTTTCACTTTTGATACTGGTAGTTTGATTTTCTTCTTTCTTTTTTTAATCAAATTGAACAAAGGTTTATCAATTTTATTGGTTTTTTCATAAAACCAGCTCTTGGTTTTATTTATTAATTCAGTAGTTCTCTTGATTTCAATTTTATTAATCTCTCTGATTTTCAGTATTTCTGATTTGGTATTTAATTTGGAATTTTCAATTTGTTCTTTTTCTAGCTTTTTCAATTGCATGCCCAATTCGTTGATCTCCTTTTTCTCTATTTTATTCATGTAAGCATTTAGAGATATAAAACTTGCCCTAAGAACTGCTTTTGCTGCATCCCATAAGTTTTGGTATGTTGTCTCATTATTGTCATTCTCTTGAATGAAGTTACTAACTGTTTCTATGATTTGTTCTTTGGCCCACTCATTCTTTAGAATTAGATTATTTAGTTTCCAATTAATTTTTAGCTTATTTTTCTGGTTCTTTATTACAAATAATTTTTATTTCATCATGGTCTGAAAAGGATGCTTTGACTACTTCTACCTTTCTGCACTGGATTGTGAATTTTTTATGCCCTAGTACATGGTCAGTTTTTGAGTATGTAGCATGTACCACTGAGAAAAAAGTATATTCCTTTTTATCCCCATTCAGTTTTCTCCAGAGGTCTATCATATCTACCTTTTCTAAAATTCTGTTCACCTCCTTAACTTCTTTCTTGTTTATTTTGAGGTTAGATTTATCAAGTTCAGAGAGTGGGAGGTTGAGGTCTCCTATTATTATGGTTTTGCTTTCTATTTCTTCCTGTAACTCCCTTAACCTCTCCTCTAAGAATGTGCATGCCATACACTTGGGGCATATATGTTATACAGTGATATTGTTTCATTGTTTATGGTGCCTTTTAGCAGGATGTAGTGTCCTTCCTTAGCTCTTCTAATTAGATCTAATTTGCTTTTGCTTTGTCTGAGATTAGGATTGCTACCCCTGCTTTTATTTACTTTAGCTGAAGTACAATATGTTCTACTCCAGCCTTTTACCTTTACCCTTTGTGTATCCCCCTGTTTCAAATGTGTTTCTTGTAAACAGCATATTGTATGCTTATGGTTTTTAATCCATTCTGCTATCTGCTTCTATTTTATGGGAGAGTTCATCCCATTCACATTCACAGTTATGATTACTATCTCTGCCTTTTTCTCCATCCTATTTCCCCCCTGTTTATGCTTTTATTTCTCCTTTTCCCTTTCCACTCCTCAACAAAGTTTTGCTTTTGACTGCCACCTTCCTCAGTTTAACCTCCCTCTTGATTCCCCTCCCTTATCTTCCCATTTTCCTCTTGCTACTTCTTGCCTCCCTTCTGACCACCACGTCCTTTTTTCCCCCTTTCCCCTCCTACTGCCTATAGGACAAGTTAGATTTCTTATCAGGGTATGTTATTCCCTTCTTGAGCCAAATCCAATGAGAGTAAAACTCAGACACTGCTCTTCTCCCTCCCTTCTTTCTCTCTACTATGATATGTTTTTGTGTCTCTTCATGTGATGTAATTTACCCTTTTCTACTACCTCCTTACCTCTTCTCCCAGAACCACCACTTTATATCTCTATAATTATATTTTTTATCATTATATTGGTTATTTTATACTGACATCCAAAGTCTATGAATATCCCTTTCAATTGTCATAGTAAGTATACCATTCTCAAGATAGACATGTATATATCGAACATATATAAAACAAAATAATCCTGTATAAGGATGTAATTAATTACCTTATTGATTAACTAGGTTTTTTCCACCATTTACCTTTTTATGTTTCTCTTGAGTTTTGTATTTGGAGATCAAATTTTCTATTGAGCTCTGGTCTTTTCATCAGGGAAGTCTGGAATTTCCGTATTTCATTGAATGTCCATCTCCTTGCCTGGAAAATTGAGCTCATTTTTCCTGGATAGTTGATCCTTGGTTGTAGTCCAAGCTCCTTAGCCTTTTGGAATATTGTATTCCAATTTCTCCTGTCATTTAATGTAGAAGCTGAAAGATCCTGAGTGATCCTGACTGTATTTCCATGATATTTGAATTGTTTCTTTCCAGCTACTTGTAATATTCTCTCCTTGACCTGGTAGTTCTGGAATTTGGCTATAATATTTCTTGGAGTTTTCAAATTGGGATCTTTTTCCAGGGGTGATTGATGGATTCTTTTGATGACAGTTTTACTCTCTGGTTCTAGGACTTGCGGGCAATTTTCATTAAGGATTTCATGGAAGATACTGTCCAGGCTCTTTTTTTTTATCATAGCTTTCAGGTAAACCAATAATTCTTAGATTGTCTCTCCTGGATCCATTTTCCAGGTCAGTTGTTTTTCCAATCAGATATTTCACATTTTCTTCTATTTTTTCATTCTTTAGATTTTGTTTGACTGATTTTTGATGTCTCATAGAGTCATTAGCTTCTACTTGCCCAATTCTAGTTTTTAATGTTTTGTTTTCTTCCTTTGTCTTCTCTATCTCCTTTTCCATTTGGTTGATTTTACTTTTCAATGAGACATTTTCTCTGTTTATATTCTGATTTTCCTTAACCAATTCCCCAATTTTACCTTTTAAAGATTTGTTTTCCTCAAATTTTTTCCATTTTTTCCTTTTTTTCTTTTACCTCCCTAATTTGGTTTTTGAAGTCCTCCTTGAATTCTTCCAGGAATGCTTTTTGGTCTGGAGACCATTTCACTTTCCCTTTTGAGGTTTCAGATGTGGGTATAGTGTCCATGCTGTCCTCTTCTGAATTGGTGTTTTGGTCTTCCCTGTCTCCATAATATGAGTCAATCATCTTTGAAAGCTTCTTACAATTCTTTTTCATGGTGTTTTTTTTTCCCTCTTGGTTTCTGAAGTGAATCTTTGTTTCTGAGGCTCAGGGGGCTCTGTCCCAAGTTTCTTGTGTTGGGATCTAGCTTTATGTGCTATGGCCCCTGGTTTCATGAGGTATGGGGTCTGCCTGCTGGGAGTCTCCTCTTCCCCAGGACTGCTCTACAGCAAGGGTGGTCTCAGCTCCTGTCTGTGTTGGTGTCTGCCACTTCCCCTGGCTGTGCAAAGCCAAGTCTGGGGTCCTGGAGTTAATGTTAGTTAGCTCCACCCCCTGGGGCTCAGTTACTCTTGTTGTTCTGCTGAGGGAAGGGGAGCTGGGACACCTCTCTTCCTGCGCTAGTCTCCTTCTGCCACCACAGGAAGGGTCCTCTCCCCCACTTCTCTCGCTACTGAAGCCCCGCTTCTGGCTCCTCTGTTTCTCCTGAGGTTTTATTCTCTGGGTTTATTCAAGGGAGGGATATAAGTTGTTTTACCTGCACATCCTGGCTACCAGGAGTCCAAGAAGGTGAGTTTCAAACCTTTAGACTGTGGGTTGGAAGCCTCCAGGCTAGCTGCTCCCACAGCCACAGGCTCTGCACTCCGACAGACTCCTGTCCTGGGCTGAGAGGCCTGGGGCTCGATTGCGGCAGTAGCTGGTGCTTCCGCTCTGGGCCTGTTCCTGCTCTGGCGTTTCGCTCACCCAGCGCTGTCCCAGACCAGCGTGCTGGCTGGATTTCTCTGCTGTTCCTATCCTGGTTGGTTTGGTCTGGTGCCCATCCGTGTGCCTGGTGCTCCTACCCTTCTTAGTCTACTAGTGGCTTCTAACTCTCTTAATTCTGCCCAGATTCACTTTTTCAGATTTATCTGACAGCATTTGTGAGAGAGCTCCAGTAGTTCCTTCCTTTCACAGCACCATCTTCCATTTGGGGTTTTCTTGACAAAGATATCAGAGTGGTTTGCTATTTCCTTCTCCGGTTCATTTTACAGATGAGGAAATTGAGGTAAATGGGATTAAGCGACTTGCCCAGAGTGACATAGCTAGTGATTGTGTGAGTCTAGATTTGAACTCAGGAAGATGAGTCTTCTTGACTGCAGGAAAGGCACTCTTATCTACTGTACCATGTAGCTGCCCTACCAAACATAAGGACTTGTATTCGAACCTAGGGGTACATAAGAGGGGGACACTGGAATTTATTAAGTGGAGTAGTGACAAGGTCGGACTTTTGCTTTAGACATATCACTATGGCAGCTTTGTGGAGGATAGGCTGGATAGAAGAGAGACTTGAATTAGCAATGTCAATTAGTTGGCCATTGCAGAATGCAGGTAAGAGGCAATAAGGGTCTGAACTAGGGTCAATGACTAGGCTATAAATTGTTAGAGCAGAAAAGGATTTCACAGATAGTTGATTTGGAGCTGAAATAGCACCTTAGAGATCAATTAGCCCAGTGGAAGAGTTCGAATGATAGAGATCTGTATTCCTGGCCCTGCCAGGATCTTGGGTGTGACCTTAGCTAGTTCATTTCACTAGGCTTGCTTCCTCATTTGTAAAGCTGATAGTTTTGAACTAGATAACCTTTAAAGGTTGCTTTGAGCTTCAGAAGTTGAGGAAAATCACCTTCTACCCTAAGAGTTAACCCACCTGAGGCCCAGAAAGGTGAATTGATTTGCTCAAAGTCAAGCTGTTTGTCTGTGACTCAGTCTGGCCTGGATATGAACTTTCCTGACTCCTAGTCCAATGTTCTTTCTGTTTCACCAAACTACCTCCTGTGAAGAAGTGGATGATACCCTTGGTTCTTCTAGGGACACACTGCCTTCTTGCCCTCAAGGAACTTTCAAATGAAGCATGTTTCACTTAGGGAAAATAAAACTTGGGGTGTGTGAGTACAGCCAAAGCATTTAATATTCCCTCTCTTGCTCCAGAGTTCTTGGACGATAAGGGAATTTCATAGTTGCCTGAATGAGAATCGTGGTTGTATCAGGGCTTAGAAAAAGCCTTCATTACCCTGTCAGATTATTGGAATGGATTAGTAAGAATGGGTAGAGAGACACGACTATCCTCCTTTACTTGCCCATGCCCATGAAATGGCGTGAAAAGAAGGCTAATTTAAAGAAAAGAAGCCTAATTTAAAGATGGACAGGAAGCTGCCCTAGGATGAAAAATCCAAACATAATGTGCTTTCAGAAACCTCCGAAGGCATCCACAAATGACGTTCATTGCAATAGTTAGCATGAACATTTGACAAAGGCAAACCCTTTGGTCCCACCACTGAACAGGAGCAGTCCTTTCCACTTGGATAATTGTTAGAAAGTTCTACATTTCCCAATTCTATCCATTGCTCTTGGTGCTGCCTCGGGGGCCAGGCAGAGTAAGCCTAATTCTTCCATAGGAACACCTTTCAAATATTTAAAGATATTTAGCATGCTCTTCTTGAATCTTCCCTTTTTCTAGACTGATCATTCTCATATCATTCAACCAATCCTTGTATGGAGTGGATGCAAGGCCCTTCTCCTTTCTGTTTGTTCTCCTTTGGATGTTCTCCATTGTATTAACATCCATCCTAACAGTGGTGACCAGAGCTTGCCACAATATTCCAGCTGTGGTATGACCAAGACCTCCTGATTCCTGCCCCCTTAATGTAGCTCAAGATTATATTCCTTTTTTTTTCTTTTGGCTGTCATGTGACATAGTTGACTCAGATTGAGTTTCAGTCCATTGCAAGCCTTACATCTTTTTCAGAAATACTGTTGTCTAAATATGCCTTCCCTCTCTTGTTCTTGTAAAGCCATTTTTGAACCCAAGGGTCAGATTATAAACTTATCCACCTTGCTAGATTCTGCCTGATGCCCTAGTTTGTCAAAGTCTTTGGATCTTGACTCTGCTATACAGGGTGCTAGCTGCCCCTTCAGCTTTGTGTCACCTGCAAAACTGATAAGCAGATCATCTATGCCTTGGTCTAAGTCATTGATGGAAGTTTGAAACAAAGAGGACCATGCAAAGATCCTAGGGGTACTCCATAAGACCTTTTTCCTAGTAGATATCAAACCACTAATGACTATTCTCTGAATCAGGACAGTAAATCACTTCCAGATCCATCTAATTGTCCTGTAATCTAGCCCATGTTTTGCACAAGAATATCATGAAGTACTTTATCAAATATTTTGCTAAAATCTAGGTTTGTTCTTTGTGCAGCATTCTCCTGATTTAATAATTTAGAAAACCTATCACAGAAGCAAACAACATCAGGGAGGCATGACCTGTCCTTCAATCAGCCAACCAACAAGCATTTATTAGGCACTTACCAAGTGCCCAGGTGCTCGTTAAGTCCTCGGGATACAAAAAAACCAAATATGTGTGTATATAATGTGTTTATATGTGTATATATACAGATACACTCATATACATATACACATATATGTGTGTGTGCACATGTGCATGTGTGCACCTGCCTCTATGAAGCTTAAATTTTAATGAATGAGACAATATAAGTATATATGTAAGTGCACGATGCATACAGAATAAAGGGAAGGGTGTTGTTGCAACCAGAGATATGCTACAGTCAGCTCTCTTCAGTGTGAGCACTTACACCTTGGAAATTGGCTAAAGCTACATATCAGGGCTTGATTTATTGTTTTGTTGATTGTCTAGACTTGAGAAAGTGGTAGAGAAATTGTTAATGATGACTAAACTGAGTGTGTTGTGTGTCTTCAGAGAACCAGTTATTAAACATCCACTAGCACATCCCTGGATGAAACTAAACTAGTACTTTGCTATCATTGCTTCTTTCTAGATCTTCACCAACCACTTCTTGAACGATACATTTTAGAATTTTTGTAAGGGACAGAAATCAAGCCCACTGGCTTAGAGTTTGTAGACTCTATTCTCTTCCTTCTTTTTTTGCCACAGTATAGCTCCCTCTGTCTTTATTTTTTTCCCTGAGTTTCCTCAACAGCCTCAGATCACCCTAAGAAGTGGGATTCCTGACGTATTTTTTAAAAATTACGTTGAACTATATTTTTGGATCTATCCATTATCACCTGTACTTGCTCCTATTTCCTTTCCATCTCTGCTTAAAGTCAAAGGTCATTGATATTATCTTCCAGTAAGGAACCTTTCTAAACTTAGCCTCTCTGGTCCATGGGCAATGTCTGACCCATTGTCAAAACTTCCCCATTTTGGTGGAACTTGAGCCGTTTTGTGCTCTTTTAGCATAGCCTTTGAGCCCCAGGCTTGTGTCCATGACACCGTGAGTTATCAGACATAGGCTTTAATTTTAGGAATGATTTCCTAAAATATATATGAAAAAAATTTCTACCATCACCACAACCACTCTTCTTCCTCCTCCTCCTCCTCACAATAATAATAATAATGATTACTAAGATTTATATAACTCTTACTATGTGCCAGGCACTGTACTAAATGCTTTATAATTATTGCCTCATTTGATTCTCACAACAACTCTGGGAAATAGGTGCTATTATTATCCCCATTTTACAGATGAGGAAAGCGAGGCAAATAGGAGGTAAGTGACCTGTCTAGGGTCATACAGCTCATAAGTGTCTAAGGCTGGTTTTGAACTCAAGGCTTCCTGACCCCAGGTCCAACACTCTATTAACTTCACTACCTACCTGCCCAGTATTTCTGTGTATATTAAATATTTACAAAGAAAGTTGCCTTTCCAGTATGATGGGGATGAAATGCAAATTCCATACTCCTTTCCCCTTTCACCTTACAAGTGAATGAGAGGGAAGAGTAGTATAGGAGGCTGTGTGGGCATAAATCAATCTAAGCATAATTCTAGGCCCTACTTAGATTGTGTATAAACCAGATGTGGCAATATGAAATGTGTTGTCTATACACGGACTAAGAGTTTTGTTCCATATAGCTCTGACTTCAACACATGCGTGTATGGGTATTTCTGTCCAATGGGGAAAAAGGCCAAGTGAAAATATAAATGACTTACTATTATGTCAATGTATATATTATACTATAAAATGGATTCATGCCCAGTTTTTATATTTAAATGTATAAAATGCTAAAGAAAATGTCCAGAATATGGGAATACAAATCCAAAACTATACATTGTAGTTCTGTTTACATTTCAGTTTCAGCTTTGTGTTTTTTTAAAGGAATTTTACTCTCATATGACCAAAATTTCATGAACACCAATGAATTTTACATCTTACCTTATCATTTCATGGAATTTACCTCAACCGGTATTTTAGGTAATCAAATCATGTTGATTGTGAAATGATTAGTTTTGATAATAGAGGCACCAACAGAAGCATACTTAATAGAATCTAAGGGTTAATATGATCTGGCATTTAATTATGATGTGTGGATTTCCCTGGGAGGAGGTAGTGGGAGGTGGGGGAGGTAAATTGCATTGAACAAGATAGCCATGAAGTGCTGCATTGATGTAATTTAATCAGGGAAAGCTTCTTATAGTGGATTGATTTTGTCTCATGTCCTGATAAAGCTTATTGAGAGCAGCTGAGAGAAGTTACCCTCTTTAATATCCTTTGCTGCAGCAGGACCTGCCAGTGAGCTTGGGCTTTCTAGTGCTATTTCTGCCATGTCTCTGGTAGATAGATATTGTGGGTTGAAGACAAATAAGCAGAAAGAAATCCCTTCTGAGAACATACCAATTTCTTGTGTTGTAATCTGCTATCAGGCGTGTTTCTTTTTGCAAGAACCCAGATCAGTGTGGATTAGGATTCAGTGCACAAAGCCTTCCATCAAAGCTGTGATTCGAAGTCAATTCTTTTTCTCTAGCTTGCTTTCAGCAAGTGAACTACATGTCAAAACCAAAAGGATCTCGTGTTCCTGATGATTGCTGCCCTTTAAAAAAAAAGGCCCATCCTTTCTTCTCTTGCTTTCTTTCCTCTTTAGCCCCTCTTTTCTTCTATGCTTTTATCCTTTCTCTTCACTTGATGTCTAACAAGTTTATCTCTTTTTTTTTTGGTATCAGCTTATAGACAGTCTCCAGTGTGAATATGGCATAATCCTTATAGATCACAGGAAAGGCAGGGTGCTGTAGGGGGAAGAACCCTGGACTATGAGTCTAAAGTCCTGGCTTGAACTAATAGCTTTCCTACTTATTAGTCTTTTGATTTTGGGCAAATTATTTAACCTCTCTGTCTCAGTTTCCTTATCTGAAAGATGGGGCTAAGAATAGCACCTATCTCCCAGGGTTGTTGTAAGGATGAAATGAGCTAATATTTATAAAACACTTTGTAAACTATAAAGTACTATATAAATGTTAGGTATTACTATTGTTATTATCACTGTCATCTATCCATATTTTTAAAATTAGTATAGGAGTCAGCATGACAAAATAGGTAGGAATCAAGTCGACTGCAGAGACAGTGAGACATGGGATCACAGTCTACCTCTGACACATGCTAATTGTGTGACCATGGTCAAGTCACCTAACTTCTCAGTGCCCCAGAAAATGTCTTGACTATAAATTATAGACCCGCAGGTTTGTAGGGTAGAGATTGTTTCCTCTACCAATGAAATCCTAGATTGGATACCTACCTCTTTAAAAAAAATGAAGTTATTTTCACCGTTGTGCTAGCTACCTCAAAGGAATTTCATGAGGATCAAATGAGATAAGGTATGGAGGGTATATCACCATTATAATATAATTATAATGATAGTTCATGTTTCTAGAACACTCAGGTTTATAAAATACTTTCCTTAATGACCCATTGAGATTTATTGATGGCTTCCATCTTACAGATGATGAAATAGGCCCAGGAAGTTTGAACTAGAACTCAAACCCATGTATTTTAACTATAAGACCAGTGTTTCTTTCATTTTGTCCAATCCCCTCATCAATCACTCAATGAATCAATAAAATTTATTAAGCACCTACTATGTGTCAGGCATTGTACTAAGTGCTGGGGTTACAAAAAGAGGCAAAAAACAATTCTTGGCCTCGAGGCGTTTATAATCTAATGGGTGAGACAACATGCAAACTAATGTCACTAGTGATGAAACGCCATCAAAGCATATTAGCAACAGTATTGCAACTTAGAGTCTTTGAGAATTGTCTGGTACACTGATTTAACCAGGATCCTACAGACCTGCCCCGAGATCTTCCTGACTCCAGGAACAGTTCTCTATCTACGTTGTTTCACTGCCTCTCATGCCTATTCATAGGCTATATTAGTGCAGACAATAAAAACATACATTATAGTAGTGGACGAGATTTATTAGGCACCTGAAGAATTTTACATATTAAGGTTTACAAAGTGCGTTGTTTCGCTTAAACTTTCAACAACATTGTCAAGAGGGTATGACAGTTATTGCTTCCATTTTAAGGTCAAGGAAATATGAGGTCGGAGTTGGTGAAGTGATTTGCCAGTGGTTACAAACTAGTAAATTTTGGAAGCAAGATGGAAACCCATACCTTCCTGCCTCTAGGTTCCGTGCCACTATCTACTCCCTGCTTCTTACAATTCCTCAAGACAAGTAGCACAAGTAAGATTGTTCCCAGGAAACAAGTCTCAGAAAGGTTAGGTGGCTATAGGACCCAGATTCAAACTTGGGTCTTCTGACTCCCAAATTCAGTGTCCTTTATATTTTACCAGAATTAAGCTGGCATGGGGCACATTCCTTGCATGTAGTGGGCACATAATAAATATTTGTTGAATTGAGTTGTTAGACTTGGAAGAAAAATCTAAGGTTCTGGTTCTCACTGTCTTTGTCACAAGCTTATTGTGTGACCTTGTATAATACACCTAATGTTTCAGAACTTGTGTGTGCTTGGCAGAATTTCAATTTACCCTGTTTTCCAGCTGTTCTTGTACTGAGAAGTTCAAGTAGACTTGACACATAGAGTCCCTAGAGGCCTGATGCCTAACCTTTTTGGAGATGTGGCACCATTGAATCATAATTTGATTTTTTCTTTTTTTTAAAATGATTTATTGATGCCCTTTTTTCTTTACATCGCAGTCACCTCTTAACAGCCCCTTCCCACCTTGAACCATTCCTTGAAACAATGAAAAACAGCTAAGCATAATTAATGGACAAAGTGGCTGATATTCCTTACAACTCTTCTTCATATTCAATCTGGATTCCTTATGCTGCTGCTTAAACTTACTGGTTTTTTTTTACATAATTGTGTGTAAAATGATTAGCACAATGCCTGGCACATAGTAGGTTCTTAATATTATTCCCTTCCTTTTCTTTCTTCTGGTCTAAGTGCCCTTACTTATAGTTCCTAATAGATGAAATTTTATTTCCCACCTTCATGCCTTTGCATAGAGTATGTGCCTCACTGGCACTACATAGAATCCCTAACTTTCTTCAAAGCACCAGGCAGATGCCCCCTGCTACTCACAGCCTTTCCAGCTCCCAATTGTTAGCACTCTTCCTCTCCTCCTCTCTCCCAAATTACCTTGTATGACTTGATGTGTGATTCGTCCTTATTTACTTTTGTATGTGTTCTATGCCCTCCTCCCCCCTTTCCAGTAGAATGGAAGCTATTTGAGGGCAGAGACAATCACATTTTTTATTTTATAACTGAAGCTTAATGCCTTGCATGCAGTAGCACTTAATAGTGACAATCACATACATTTGTCTTGTGTCTCGAGCTCTGTAAACTACTTCATATACATGACATCATTTAGTCCCATCAGATAAGGCAGCTAATACCTATATAGTTAAAAGTGACTTAATCAAGGTCACACAGGGCATAATCGCCAGATTCAGGATTTTCACCAAGGTTCTTTGTTTCCATGTCCCGCACCCCTTGTAAAGCATCTAGCACACAATGCCTTACTCATAGTAGGTCCTCAAGAAATGACCCATGATTGAAAAAGGGTTCCACACGTTAGTAATATGCTTGTAGGATAATGAATGGAAATCCATCTCATTACTTTACTGGCCTACCCTAGTGCTGTTATTAAGCTTTGCTTTTAAGCTTGTCTTTTTCAATCTAAATAATCTTCATTTATCATTCTAATTAGATTCTCCAAGTTTTGCAACTTCACTTTACTCAGTATTCATTCTTTTCTAAGTGTGATGGAGATTTACATGCAGAAGAGTGAGACACGGTAACTTTTAGCCCAAACATTTTAATTACCTGGATGGAGAAATGAGATGTCTCAGTGTGAGTTTTGTCCTTTATGCGCCTGGGGCTACAAAGTGTTTATGGGTTAATTTCCCATGCTAGGAGAACCTGTTTTACCTTGACCTTCCCTGCATTGTTGGGGTCAATGCTGGTTGCTGTTCCTAAAAACAGAGGCAGACTAGATCCACTTAGAGGGAATCATTTAATGTGCTGAGATGACGGTTTGCTGCAAACACACGTGAGCATTTGAACCAATTCCAGGGGAGGCTATTTGTACAAGTCGCTTTCTGAAATAATGCATGCCATTTGTAAACTCCCACCTTCCAACATACAAACTAAAGAATGACAAACTGTGATTTTTCCCCCATTCTTTTCTGAATGAAAGGGAACTTCAAAAGAAGGATGGTTGCAACTTTATCATCATTGGAACTCTGCCTCCTACAGAAGGCCTTTTTGCCTTCTTAAGCTCAGTTATTAATTAGGTTTCTCCTTACCATCCCCTCACTCCTTACTTTGAATTAATTCTTTACAATTAAAAATTTATTTATGTATATTATTTTCTTTCGATAGAATGTACCCTCCTTGAGGGCAGGGATTATTTTCATTTTGGCCTTTGTGGCCCCAGAACCTAACAAAGTGCATGGTATATCTTACGTGCTAATAGATGCTTGCTGAATGGGTTGAATTGAAAATAACATAAACTAACAGTAAGATAACAATACTTTTAATTACTGATAACTACCCAGATTATTATGTTCCTGAGTCACATTTTTAATGTAAAAGAGCTGCACATCTGAAAGATGAATAGACAGACATAGATACAGAAAATATCAAGGAGAAGAGGCAGTAGGATGTAGTAGAAAATGAGTTCACCTTGGAGACAGGAAAATCAGAGTTCAAGTCCTCCCTCTGCCACATTCTAGCTGTGCAACTCCGAACCAGTTATTTAACTTTCTCAGACCCCAGGGAACTTTCTAAGATAAAAAATTGCAAAGAATGTGCTGATATGGAAAAGGAGTTTCCTCATCAAGAAATTCCCTGTACTAATGAAATCACAGCACAGGTATCTTCCCTGCCCTCTTCCTGCAAAGAAAACAAATAAGAAAAATAAATTAAAGAAACCAGTACCTTTGGAAGAGAACCCCAAAAGAGGCTAAATAAGACAGAACAATAATGAGATTGTAGCTGTACAAGTTAAAAAAAAACAAACAATACTAACGCTTATATAGTACTTTAAGATTTGGATCTGATGCAAAATTTTATGCTAACAGGGTCCCAGAAATAGTTATGGGGTACATATAATGTTAGTAGCCAGAAAAAGGCACTTTTATCTTGGATCCATGCATCCCTAAATGCCGCATTGGGGTTAAAGCATTGGTTCATGCTTCCTCTAGAAATGAGACCTCTACAGCTATGTTGAAAGATCCAGTGGCTAATTTCAGTTGGTAGAGATAAAAATAAATCATAGGCTATAGTGGTCAGAGCTGGAAGGGACTTTAGAACTGAGAACACAGAATGACAGATCTGGGAGGAAAATCAGAATATATAATATCAGAATGAAAAGGACCTTAAGATATTTTCTAGACCAGGGGTGCGGAACCTGTGACCTCGAGGCCACATGTGTCCTTCTAGGTCCTTGGGTGCAGCCTTTTGACTGAGTCTAAGTTTTATAGGACAAATCCTTTTATTGAGGCGGTTTGTTCTGGGAAGTTTGAATTCAGTCAGAGGGCCACACCTGAGGACCTAGAGGGTCACATGTGGCCTCGAGGCTGCAAGTTCCCCACTCCTGATTGACCAACTTCTTTTTATAGATGAAGAAACGAAGACCCTTAATGCAAAAGTTACTTGGTCAAAGTTGCACACTTAGCTGAAGGCTGCACAGGGACTTGAACTCAGGTCTTCTTCCTCCCAGAGAAGCTCTTGGATTAAATTTTTATTCATTGCCATTTCTAGGAATATTTCTTGAACTGCCCTGATTTTCCTTAGTCTGCTAATTCCACCCTTGCTCCCCCACCCCCTTGCAAATCACAGTTAAACAAAGGCAAATGCAAAGCACGCATAATAAGAAAGCAAACTATGCTCAAGGAAACTCAACCAACACATGGGCAAGAGTTGGTTTTGTCTCTTTCCCGAAACTAATAACTCCCTGGAGAAAAAACAAAAACTGGGGATTTCAGGCAAACAGCCCTGTAGTTAGTTCTACATGTTTTCCCCCCAAATGGGAATAACACAGATATAGTAAAGCATTGATGTTTCTGAGATCCTTATTCTCTGACTGCAAGATAATAAAAGGGTAAGGGAGGGTACCAAGCCCTAAAAACTAGGTTTGGCATCTGAAGGAATTGTCAATTTGCTGGAATTCATGAGCAATAGTGCCACCTAGTGGACCAAAGCTGCTTCATACCAGCTCCACAGGGAACCCTGAACAAACAAACCCTCACCTACAGAGAAGCTTTACTGACAAGGATGCCAACCAAACTGGACATCTTTTAGTCACTAGAGAAGCCTTTTGCCTGAAGCAGGAGCTTGGTCCTTAGCTGCATCAGCACGTCACCCTTGCCTTTGATTGTCTTTGTGAAGTTGTGTCCATAAGGAGATGAGCCTGAGGGGACGATTTGCTGTGTTAGAAGTCTCAGCCCCAGCAGGATCCAGCCAGATGGCAAGCTGTGGGTGCTGCATTTATGCCCCCGTAGCACAGTGACAAGGGACCCACCCCAATGGCAGCCCTGTGGGAGAATACTCTGAGGTCCAAAGCCAGCTGTTTCTACCTCGTAGGGTGGGAGAAAACAACAAGTGATTTTTCTTAACTGTATGAGGGATGAATCTGCTTATAGTTAATCAACCAGCAGAGGTGGAGAATCTAGAAGTGTAAGTTGTTTTAGCTTTTGGGGATGAGGGGGAGAGTGGGGAGCCTATTGACTTTCCTTTCCTCTTCCAATTTTGACCCAGGACCCAGATTAACTAGGATGCTTTTTGATATAAGCATCAGATAGAGGTGTTTTTGTTTGTTCTCTCTACACACAGGAGGAAACAGATCAGTGCTTGACTCCAAGCCTAAACTTAACTCCATTCATTATAACAGCTGGCATTTATGTAGTGCTAAAGGTTAGGTTTGCAAAGCATTTTACCTACATTATGTCATTCGATCCTCATAACAATCCTGCAAAGTAGATGCTTTTAATATTCTCTGTTTATAGATGAGTCAATAAGCAAGTATTTATTAAAATAAATAAATTGAAGCTGAGAGATGTTAAGGGACTTTCCTAAGCTTTTATAGTTTGCAAATTTGGGGGCAGTTGGATGGTTTAGTAGATAGAGTGCCAGTCCCGGAGTCAGGAAGATTCCTCTTTGTGAGTTCAAATCTGGCCTCAGACACTTATTAGCTGTGTCACCCTGGG
This sequence comes from Trichosurus vulpecula, assembly GCF_011100635.1. Taxonomy (NCBI): domain Eukaryota; kingdom Metazoa; phylum Chordata; class Mammalia; order Diprotodontia; family Phalangeridae; genus Trichosurus; species Trichosurus vulpecula. Next base: position 248,976,842 of record NC_050575.1, read on the forward strand.
TAAATCACTTAACCCTGTTTGCCTCAGTTTCTGCATCTGTAAAATTATTTGGAGAAGGAAATGGCAAACCACTCTGTTCTCTTTGCCAAGAACCAACAAGTGGGATCACAGAGAGTTGGACAGGACTGAAAAAGGACTCAACAATAACAACAAAATGCTGCAGCAGGATTTTTAACTCAGATCTTTCTTGACTATGGGACCAACACTGTCCACTGTGCCACCTTGCTACGTAGTTTACAGTACAATAATGAAAACCACTCAGAAGTACATGCAGGTACTGCCTTACGCTTTCCTTACTTCCATGACCGCTTCCTTTCTTGCTTTAATTCCCCTGATCAGATCCAGTCTCCTCATGTTCTCAAATTCTTTTTGAGCTCCCTGGATGCTTTCCTATAAAAAGGAAGTCAAGATGAATCATTCTCCTTCCTTAAGACTCCCTTCCTTCTTGTATCTCCTAGATATCCTTACTTTGCTTCTATTTCTCTATTAAGAACCCCCAATGTGCCTATGAGTTCCTTATCCTCTCCTAACAGTTACAAAATAGAGACTATGCTCTATACCTTCTAATAATTTACAATCTAATCAGGAAAAAACAAACTCCAAACCCCTGCCTCTACTGCCCTCCCCTTTGCCCCAACAACTGGAAGGAAAAGATAATTAACCAACCAGGCAATGCTTCATCAGGGCCAAAAGACGTGGTACACACGATAAGAGCTACAGGAGCTCAGATGATAACAGGATTTAAATTTCAAGGGACTTTAGAGATCGTCTAAATATTTAGGTGGCTAGGAAATGCCCAACCAGGACTTAGGAGGACCTGAGCTTAAATCTGCCCAGAGATACTTTCTAGCCCTGTGACCCTGGGCAAGCCACCTACCCTGTCTGTCTCACTTTCCTCAACTGTGGAAGGGTAAATAATATTAACACCACCTATTCCCAGGGCTGTTGTGAGGATCAAATGAGATAATACTTGTAAAGGCCTTTGCAAACTTTAAAGTGCTATGTAAATGCTGGCTATTATTATCTTTTGAGACCTAGAGGGGGGAAATGATTTGCATACTCATTATACGAGTAGTAAGTGGCAGATTTGGGATCTGAACTCAAGCTCTCTAAGTCACAATCTAGTGATCATTTCGTTGTATCACAAAGAGGAGAGAGACTAATGTAGTCTGGTATAGTCAGGGAAGGTTTCACTGGAGGAGTGGGATTCAAGGTGGACATTGAAAGATGTAACTTATGTGAGTGATGAGAAGAAGGATATTTCAGGACTCTTAAAACTGGAAAGGACTTTAAAGATCATTTAGCCCTTCATTTTGTAGAAAAAGAAATTGAGATCAGAAAGGTGAAATTGCTTGCCGGGAGTTATACAGATTACACATTAGTGGCAGAGCTGGGACTTGGATGCTTCAGATATGTTCAGGAAATGGTAAGGCTTTGATCCATGAAAATAAGCATACTATGGTGTTCTTTTGTCCAGTTTTCTAAGATTATATATGTTATATCAGAGAAGCAGCAGGGCATAGTGAGTAGCAAGCTAGCCTCAGAGTTAAAAAAAAAAAAAAACTTGGGTTCAAGTCTCAGCCATGACATGTATTAACTCTCAGGGCTTGACCTTGGGCAGGTGATAACTTCTAAGTGTTCCTGGTAACTCTCTGAACCTCTAAGGTGCAGAGTAGGGGCTCCTCTGCGTTGATAATGAGAAGTTCTTCATTAGAAGCTCCCTATATCAACCTAATAACAGGTCTAGTCATAGATACACATCATACAAATTCACGTTCACATATATTCTATTACCCTGAGTGACTAAAAAGAGGTTGCTACTGTGTAAGCATCAGAGATATTCAAGATTTGAAAGGGAATTAAATAAAAAAGGGTGAAGGAAGAGAAGCAGGTACATTGCTTCAAATCTTGACAAGGGGGTGAATTGAGTGTTGGCAAAAAGCAACCATTCTTTAGTCTTTATTCTCAGGAAATTCAACTGTTCCCCCAAGGAACCAAGAAGAGACTGAAAGTACTGGTTCTCACACTTCATTCTCTCTCAACCCAGGAGGACAGATGGCAAAGTACCTCTCCCTGAGGACTCGAGCAGGGAGAGAAACCCCAGGAGAGAAATCCAATGTTCAGATGCCTTCTTGCACCCAATAGTCAAGAGAAAAGGATGTGGGAGACTCTTCTGTTGAATCCATAAGAAGTCCTCACAAATGCTAGTGTTGCAGGGAGAAAAGGGGTGAATTTCCCATTGTGATGGGTGTTTTTAAGGGGAGGGAAGAAGAGGGATGGTGATAGAGTAAGATGGCAAACCTTCCCTTAGAAGGGGAATTATACAAATATTATCTCATTTGCTCTTCACAACAACCCTGGGAATAGGTGCTATTATTATTCCCCCTTCCATGATTGAGGAAAGTGAGACAGACAGGGTAAGTGGCTTGCCCAGGGTCACGGGGCTAGAAAGTGTCTCTGGGCAGATTTAAACTCAGGTCTTCCCAAGTCCTGGTTGGACCTTCCCTTTCCATTTTCATTGCACACAAAATGGTACTTTCCCTTAATGACTTTTCTTTTGTATTTTTCTGATAACTAGTCACAAGATTAAGGGGTCTTAGAGTTGAAAGAGACATAGGACCATAGCTTCAGAGCTGGAAGGAGGCTCATAGATTAACCAGTCCAACTAGATAATGTAGTGGTATAGGAAGAGCTTTGAATTAATAATCATAGGAACTGAGTTCAAGTGAAGGATATGCTGCTTACTACCCATATGAAAGAGGGCAAGTCACTTCTCCTATATAGGCATAAATATGCAAGCAAGAACACCTTCAAGGAAGCCAAAGTAGGTCTCATTGCTAGGTAATAAAATTATTTTTTTAAACAATGACAGACTCAGATAGGAATTAAATTAATGTGAGGGTTAGAATTATTATTTTTTTCTTATGAGTGATTATTGAGTAAAAAACTCCTTGCAGGCAAGGAGCATGTCGTCTTTAACCTTTCTTCTTACCCCAGCCCAAATAAAGTGCTCTACACACAGTAGGGCTTTCAAACTTGTTGAATTGATGAATTGTTTATTGAATAAAATTTATAGGTGAGGATTTATATGTACAGTAGAGTGAGAGCTATGAGGGCAAAGGCAATTTTCAATTTTGTCTTTGTATCTATAAGAGCTTAGTAGTCATGTAGTTGGCATCAAGCAAAAATCACTTATTAAACACCTAAATAATTGTTCTTATTGTTAGACTCTGGGAAATGCAGAATTATAATAAGACCAAGGAACTAATTTGGTCTATATAGGGGGTAATGGGTCTCCATGCCTCAAATCTCTCCCCCCATCCTTTATTCAGGTGTCAGCCTGACCTTCCTAAAGCACACGTCTATCCATGTGACACACTCCCCCCACCACAATAAACTGCAACGTGGTTCCCTCTCACCACCAGGATCAAATATGAAATCCTATGTTTGACATTTAAAGCTCATCATAAGCTAGCCCCTCCCCCGCCATCTTCCTATATTCTTTTCTCCCCTCCCCTTCCCTCGGTGCACTCTTCATTCTAATGACTCTGGTCTCCTTGATGTTCTTCCAACAATACACTATAACTCTGCTCCACACATTTCACTGGCTGTCCCCATGCCAGAGAAAGGAAAGAGGTGGGGCAGATTCTCTCCCATCCTCTATCTTTCATTCTTCCTGGCTTTCTTCAAGTCTGAGATAATACCTCACCTTCTATAAGAAATCTTTCCTGATCCCCTTTAATGACTTACCTCTGCTGATTAGTTCCAATTTATCTTATTTGTAGTTTTTTTTGGTACATAGTTATTTCTGGACTTGAGGCCAAAAAACTCAGCTTCAAATACAGACTCTAATACTTAACTAGTTTTTTGCCTCTGACAAATAACTTTATCTGTAAGCCTCGGTTTCTTCATCCATAAAAAGGAGGAAATAATGTTTGCAGGAAAAGTGTGGTTTAGTAGATAGAGACGTGGCCTCAGAGTCAAGAAGACATGGGTACAAGTTCAAACTCTGACACGTTTTCTGTGTGATGCTGGGTGTTATTTCTTTCCAATTAGATTGTGAGCTCCTTGGAGGCAAGGACTGTCTTTCACCTTTCTTTGTATTCCTAGGGCTTAGCATAGTGCCTAGTACATAGCAGATGTTTAATAAATGCTTGTTGACTAACTACGAAAGCAAGTATCTGGGGGAGATGAGCAGACTGAGAATGGAATTGAACTAAAAGCCTGGCAAAAAGGATAGTATTTTACCTGTTATTCCACTATGAGTCATATGGTATAATAGAAAAAACAAAACAAAACTCTGCACTAGAAGTCAATAGACTTGGGGCCCACCCTCACTCTAGCATTTCTAGTACCTAGTGGTGTGACCTTGAGTGAGTCATTTCTCAATGACTTGTTTCCTTCTTTGTAAAATGAAAAGGTTATAATGGCTGCTCTCTAAAGTCCTTGCTGGCTATAAAATTTGATCCTTCTTTAAAATAGCATGTCCTGAGATTATCAGGAGCAAATATATCATCAACAAAAATATGCCACGAACATTGAGACTCTGGAGACACTCTGGTCATTCCAATGAAGGACATGCTTTTCTACAGCTTAGCCTCACCGACCTGGGGAAGGGAGCAGGGCTATGACAGCAGGATTCCAAAGTGATTGTTTTATGCAAGACTGGTGTGACAAGGACACTATACACACTGGACTGGTAAGCACAGCATGGTGGCAAAGCTGTTTACTGCTAAGAAATAGCAAGCCAACACAAGCCATGCTGATGGTTGTCAGAAATCCAGTGGTTCTTTTTGAGTAAAGTAATTCTGCTGGACACAAAGAAAGCAGATGGATCATAGACAAGCGCTTTAATGTGCCTCTGAGTTACATAGTAGATGAGATGTCTATTTTTCCATTTTCTGGTTGGAGCAGAGACTTAAGTAAGGTGTTGGTCCAGGGAATCAGATTTAGGAAGGGCTGACAGCACTGGAAGCCTTGAGCAATGTAGAAACTAAGAAAAAAAAGTTTAGTGTCTAGTTGGTAAAAAAAAAATTTAGTTAAAATTATTAATAATTAGTTAAAATAGGAATAAAATAGGAATGCCACTTGGCATGCTGGAGTGACACCCAGCATCACACAGAAAACATGTCAGTGTTTGAACTTGTACCCAGGTCTTCTTGACTCTGAGGCCAAGTCTCTATCTACTAAACCATACTTTTCTTGCAAACATTATTTTCTCTTTTTTATGGATGAAGAAACTGAGGCTCAGAGATAAAGTTATTTGTCAGAAGCAAAAGTTAAGTATTAGAGTCTGCATTTGAAGCTGGGTTTTTTGGCCTCAAGTCCAGTGTTTTTCCATATCTAGGTATAGACATGCATCCCAAAATCAAAATGCAGAATTATTTCAAGTGCATCAGAGGAGTACAAGCAAGCTTCTTTCCTATTGTTTGGAATAGACATTCCATATTTAAAGGGCAGCACTGGTGAAGAGAGTTGAAAAAGTGTGCAATATGTTATATCAGTAGGCAAGATTCATGACCTTGAGGATGACCACGAACAAGCCTGAATGGTTTGGAATCGACAAGTATAGGAAATTCTTTAGGTGGAAGGCAGAGGAAGTATAAAATTTATTTGGACATGAGAGAATACAATCCCAGTACCAGTAATTACAATTCCACATAGTAGCAATGATATTCCAAAGCCAGTGAGTCCACCTCAATGTAGCAACAAGGAAATTATAACACAGTATTATAGCAAGGAGCCAAGTTATCCTGTAACCTTTCCTCCTTCTAGGGCCTTCCTGTAAACAATCACTCAAGAATCCTAACTCTCAGCTCAGCACTCTCTTCTACAGCTCTGTAGACTCCGAGTTCCTGTTCCTTCTCCTTAGGCTGAATTCCAATTCCTGTAGCTCTCTAGCTCTCACTGCCTCAATATCCTCTTGATGTCTGCTTCTGAATCCTACCACTCTCAGTTCTGCTGCTCTCTTTTTATGCAGTCAGTGCAGCTGCCCTTAGGGCCCTGAGGGCTTCAGGGTCATATTAGCTTAACTAGCAAAAAGGTGTGGGCCTGGGGCCTCAATACCTAGTTAGTGAAAACGTGTGGGCCTGCCTCTAATCAGGCCTCCTTTTATTGGCCCCACCTGAGGCCTATTTAGTCGTCGGGGAAAGATCTCATCGGGGAAAGATCTTTCACTTTACTGATTGGCCTTATTCATGGGGGATCACCCCTTTAACTTCTCAGTGTCTCACAGTGCCTGAAATGAACATCAGTCATTTCCTTGGGTTAAGGCATTAGAGGACCTGATTAAAATGTAAACATGTTATGTAACAACCTTCAACACATTCACCCTTATTGGGAATGAGTTTACCATCTTCATTTACCTTCTAGGGCCATGAGGCAATCAGACATGAGGCAGTAGACTCCAATAGGGAAACAGAAAAGAGGATGCCCCACTGGGATACTGAGTACGGGCCCTTGGAAGCCAGGTGGTCAGTTTAAATTGGAGAAGGGGAATAGAAGGACCTAGAAAACAAACTTAGCTTGCTTCCCAGATGTGCACAGGGACAACTCTGCTTCCCAGCCATACTTGTACAAATGGAGAGATGCTCTATTGGTTTCTCTTTATAGGAAAATATTAGCTCTTGCTGATTTCAGTGTATGCACAGCAGTCTCTCATAACATTCCTCACAGGCAGCGCCCAGGAAGACATATGGACAGGCTGTTCTCTATGGTAGGGCTGTTCTTGCTTCTCAGCAAATGTTCACACACAGGTTGCAGTTCTGTGCTATTCGTCCAGCAGATTCTTCTGTGTGCCTGAGGACTTGCCGCTCCCTGCCCGTGCCTGTAAAACCATTCAGAGCGAGAGAGGCATTCCGGAACAGCAGCTCCAGTGCCTGCTTTTTGATCTCATGCCTGGCTTGAGGTTCATTTCCCATGATAGCTCAGAATCCGGAGCAACTGTTCCTTGACAGTATGTTGTGAAAATGAACAGGAAATACAACCCGATCAAATTCTATGTGATTTGTTTAAAGTGATAAGTAAATAATTGCATAGAGGAGCCATTCCAGTTCAATGGAATCCTTTTGGGAGGCAGCATGGTACAGGGAAAGAGTACTGAAATTAGAGAGCTAGTTTTGAAGTGACGGGACCTGGGTTAAAATCCTTACTCTGCCAGTTACAACATGTGTGACCTTAGGGGAGTCACTTCACCTTGCTTGGGCCTTAGTAAGCCAAGGGGTTTGGATGAGATGACCTGCATGATTCCTACCTGCTCTAGGTCTATGATTCTTTAATCTAGCAGCTAGAGATCGGGATTGGAAAATACCAATCCTCCCCTATCATTTATTGAACACCTACTATGTGTCAGGTACTATTCAAGGTACTGGGGATACAAAGAACAAATGTAAACTAGTCACTTCTGCCAAAGAGCTTGCATTTGGCCGGGGTTTGGGGGCGGGAGGAACATGCAACATGTATATATGCATACGTGTGTGTGTTAACACACAGGCATGCACACACAAAATAAGTACAAGTGTATATCCCACCCTGTCCACTCCTCATTCTTTTTCATTCTTGTCTGTCTATAGATGCTTAAATAGCACATTTACTTGGTAGTGTCGCCTCTAGGAGGGCGGGGTCACTGTCTTTGGTAAGCTTTGTAATCCAGTAGCACCTAGCACATGGTTCTGCTTATAGGTAAAGCTGAATAAATGTTAGTTGCAATGTTCCTCAGAAACTTGAAGTAGTGGAATTGGGAAATATATGGCCACCTGCCTTCTTCTCCCCACCTTAGAAGCAGCAGTGGGGCATAGGAGGGAGCTATCATAAGTACTAAGAATAATAGGTATGGGGTTAGTGTCAACGGATACTTTTCTGCTTTTGATACTCAGTATGCTAAGTTTTCATCTGCCCGCCGCATCTCCTAGATGTTCATGGGTTCCTTAGCATGCAGTTTTGGAAAGTTGTCATACTAGTCTGAACTATATCTCACATCAGGTCCCCAGAATCTAAATTTTTTATTCTAGAAGACATACTGTGCCTGAATTATTGGCTATAAAACAGATTAGAACACATTTAAAAGAATATTTTTAAATAAGGGGAAACAGAATCCTTATTCTTCTTGGGAAATATCATTTCTAGTCCCATACACACACTGATAAAAAGTCACAGACCAATATGGTCTCCATTTGCATTGTGTAAAATATTTTATGAATTTTATGATGCACTTTTTAAAAAACATGATTTTTTTGTTTTGGGTTTTTTTTTTTTTTAGCAAAAGTCATAATTGAGAATCATTGCCCACTATTGGAATTTGCAAACTCAATCTTGTTTCCATGGAAACTGCTGCATTTATCCTGTATTCATCAGAGGGATATTTTGTTAATATTTTACATTCAAATACTATTCCAAGTATTGTGCATTTCACTGCCTTGCACCATCTGAAATACACAATTAATAGTGTTTTTCTGTGGGTGATGGGCTTATTTGTGGCAGCCTGATGCCTTTGCTTCAGTTCTGAAGCATCTACTTACTACTCTTATTGGAGAAGACAGTAGCAATTTAGATGCTATTGCTGTTAGAAGAGGAAGGAACATTTTGTGCTAGTACACCCCACTGGGACAAAATATATATTGAGTGTTTTATTTTTCCCTCATTCACATGGGTCTTTGCTGTGTGGCAGTTTTTGTACTGCTTTCATTGAGCCTCATGTTAGAAATATTGGTCAGCTGATTATCTGAAGTTGTTAGAATTGAGATTGTTGGATTTTGTCCTTATTTTTTCTTAAAAAAAAAAACAGAAAAATAAATGAGGGAGTCTTGTATGAAAGAGCAAGTGTGGATGCTGGAGATATTTGGCGATGATTTGAACTGTGTTCCTACTGACTTAAACACCTAGGAGTGTCCTGATGCTTTAGTCCTTTTCACACTGACTCCTTTTTTATTCCTGGGATTATATGGTAATAGATTAAGGGCTGAAAGGAACCAAACATAGAGATCTTCTATTTATTATGTAGATGATGAAATTGAGACCCAAAATGACTTGTTTAAAATCTCACAGGCAGTAGGATCTAGAGTATCAGGCACTACCCCAAGAAATGAATGCTATAAGAGCTATAATAAATATCTTTCATAATAATAATAATAATAATAATAATGCTATAAATTTTTTAATCCATAAAATGGGTCAATGGTATGCCTATTTTATTTGTTTGGTTTTCCTCATAGAATTGTTGTGAGGCTCAAATGAGATAATGTATGTGAAAGTGCCTTGTAAAGTATCATACCAATGGAAGGTAGGGATATTGTCATCATCTCATGTGATCTAGTTGGGAATGACGAGGTGCTTGTGCTTGGACCCCAATTCCAAGCACCCCATCTGATATACTTACCTAGGCTGGAATCACATCTACCTACCAGACTGTGAGGTCCATGAGGGCAGTGAGCAGGTTTTATTGCAGGGATTCTTCTCACCTCAAATTTGAATCTCATGCAGAAGCCCTGAACCCAGTGTTCTGCAAACAGTAGGCACTTATTCAATTCTAAATTAAATTTTGAATTCTCTGCTGCTCTCAGGAGCAATTCATCATCACGGCCTACCCCTGAATGTTCTTTCCTTGAATATTCTCCCCATCCACTGAGTAATTTGATTAGCAGAGTAGAAGAACTTTGAAGCAAATCCCATGCTAAAGCCACCATTTGAGAGAGCTTTGTCGTAAAATGCTAATTAAATTGTTTTCACAACCCCCAATTTTTTCTTTTAAAAATATTATATCAAGGCTTTAACAAAACCACAACATAGTCACTTCTTAATATTACCCTCCCCTGACAGAGATTTCCTTTGTTAACATAGATAAATAAAACCAATATCCATACCCAAAGTCTTTCTCCATCCCACCTTGCCACCAAGAAGAGAAAGGCATGTTTCATGAAATATTCTCTGAACATCCTTATTTTATCAATAGCTTACTACTGTCACAAATAAAGGTTTTGGAGTTTACTCTCATTTGAAAAAGAATTTTGTAAGTGCAAAGTAAGTGAAATATTGTTCTTAGCTACTATCTTCCCTTCATATACAAATGGTACTGTAGAGAGCGAGGAACTTGGAATTGGAAGACCTCACCTCAGATACTTGCTAGTTGTGTGACCCTGAGCAAGGAACTTAAGCTTTCCTACCCTCAGTTTCCTTATCTGCAAAATGGGGGTGCACAAGGTTGTTGTGAGAGTCAAATAAACAAATGCATGAAAAAGTGCTTTGCATACCTTAAATTATTAGCAGCTATTTAATAATTAAATAATGAATAAGTTAATAATATGTCTAATAATAAATCAAGTATTATTATTTAATTATAAAACTATTATTGGTAGTAGTATGTCAAGAATGGATAAATTAAGGCAGACTCAAGACCCAAGACAAATAGCATAGTGCAAATGATATTTATTTAAAGTCTTAAAGAAAAGGTGTTGAGAAGCATGATAGGAAACCTTTCACTCTGCCATATTATAACTTGACTGCTCTGGTGGCAACTCATGAAATTGAAGAGAGTTTACACATTTAAGAAGGACGCAGTGATTGACACATTGAGTTAGGAATGGGAATTGTTCAGGCAAAGAAGAAGAACATTCTTAATAAAGGAATTGTAAGAGAGTTGTGAGATAGGCAGAGTGGAATCATGGCTAGAGTTTTGGACTTTGAATCAGGAAGAGCTAGGCTCACATCCTGTCTCTAATGGTGGCTGTGTGACTATGGATTAGTCAGTGACTCTCTGAGCCTTAGTTTGTGAAATATAACACCTTAGTCTGTAAAATGGGACTATTAGTAAATGTAGTCTCTAGCTCACAAGGTTCTTGTGAACCTCAAACTGCCAGGAGAGATGTCATGGTCCAGCCCAGGAATCAAAGTCGGTCTCGACAATTAGGTGGCTATCTGGATAGAGGACTGGACTTAGGATCAAGAAGTCCTGAGTTCAAATCTGTCCTTAATACCTATTTGCTATATGACCCTAGTCAAATCACATGATCTCTCTGTGCCTCAGTTTCTTTTCTCTGTAAATGGGAATAATAATAGCACCTACTTCCCAAGGATGTTGTGAAGGTAAAGTAAGGCTATATTTGTTAAACTCTTTGCAGAACTTGAAATATTATATAAATGCTAGCTATTATTATTAAGCAAAATTATACAAAATTATGCAAACTTTAAAGCACTATATATGCAATATATAAACATATATCTACACATGTATTATATATGTGTATGTGTCTGTGTGTGTATACACACACAAACACATTATAAGAAGCAGCTATATGGCCTAATGGATAAAGCACTGGACATGGAATGAGGAAGACCTGAGTCCAGATTCTGTCTCAGGCACTTATTATTGTGTGCCTATGAACAAGACACTTAACCTCTGTGAGCCTCAGTTTCTTCATTTGTTAAATGGGACTAATAGTAGCAACTAACTTACTAGGTTGTTGTGAGAACAGAATAATATAAGATACCCAAGAGACTTTGCAAAACAAAGCACATATTATGATTATTTAGAATCTGAAGTTATGCATCTTAAAGGATTTCTAGCAGTGAAAGGAAAAGACTAATAGAATGATTTTCTCACAGATTCAAAGGGTCATGCAAGTCAGCTAACCTGACTATTATATAAATCCTGTTTCTGACACCCCTGATAAGTGCTTATCTAATGCCTGTTTGGGGAACTTAACCCCTTTCCAAGGCAGCCTATTCCATTTTCAAACAAATATGAGGATTTCCTTCATGGGCCAGACCTTTTAATTGTTTTAGATTTTCACACCTGAAAAAGCATATGGTATAATGATGACATTGGCCATAAAAATTCAGAATCATCACCTAGTGGCCAACCAACTGGTGATGAGCCTTCTAGGTACTTTGCTATGCTGGTTCTCAGAGAGGAGACCCAATCTGGAGCCAGAACTGTGCTTAAAACATTTCTAGTTTGGAAAGACCTGCCAGAGATAGTGTTCAGCTGGCATAGCCTTCAAGAATGCCAATATGTTCATCATCTAGATGCATGGGCAGTTGGCTATGAGATTCATTTACTAAAGGAATGAGTTTAAAAGGAATGATTCAGCAGAGAGAGAAATCATGTAAAGCTCATTGCTAGACCCTGAGTTGTTGAGAACTTTTCATGAAAGGGGAAATCTTGAGTGTATTTTTATGTTTTGTTTGCATGGATAGCTAACTCCTTAACTCAGACATCTGGAGCCTAGAATGAGAAATTGATTGGCCAGACAGAAAAGCAAATGACTGTCTGCAGATACGACATCTGGGTGATAGTGGTGAGTGGAGAAAGGAGAGCTAAAGCTGGTGCCCCCTAGTGAAAAGGTATTTCAGGATTGCCGGTTATTTTTCATTTTCCTGAATAGCTGTTATGTCTTAGATGAAAGCAAATCAGTCTTTCATAGATACTTAGAAGTAACCCAGGGTTCAGGTGCTCCACAGAGATGATCCCTGAAACATTAGATCCTCTCTTACTTGAGGAGACTTACCAATTGGAGGCCCTCTGAAGATGGCCTGTCAATCTTTTTCCCCCTTCCTACCCAATGGCTTTCCCTAACAATTCTTTTCTCAGGTTCCCCTAAGCTTTGACCTATATCCTTTTGATCGTTCGGGTAGTGCAATATCCCTCCCTGCCTTCCCCCTTGTCCTTGGGCAGGTGTCATGACCTCGCCCAGGAATCAAAGTGGATCCAGTGGCCTGATTTGAAGTATTGTGAGCTCTTTCCTAGGGTATGAAGACCTTACTCCTTGTATTCTTTTTTTTTATGGAGGGTTGAGGTCTTCTCTATGCACACTAAGTAGATGTAGTTGTTTTTTTTTTCTTTTCCTTGGGTGAATTTGACCTTTTGTGCTGTTCCATTTGAAAACCCCATTTTTGAGCTTTTATGATTAATCTTTCTTTTCTCCTGATGAACTTTCCCAAGCTCTGACAAGTGGTACTTACCATCCTGAGGACTGCCTGATAACTCTCCCTCACACTAGCTAATTCTTCATACAAGAAGGCATTTGGATCAGCTTTTAATCTTGGCTGAGTCGTGATTGTGCAGTCAGCAGAGAAGAGGCTTTTTTGGGACGTTTAGTAATGCACCCCACACAATTCTCATCTTGGAGCTTAGAGTTATTATGATGCTATTGTCAGGAGCAAATACTGAGGAGAGAACATTTATATTCATTTTTTTTCTTTTTGATGCATGACGTGAGAAGAGAAGGGATCAAGGGTTCATCCCTCAAGAAAGAGTACAGTGATGCCCGTCAGACCTTCTGACTTTGCTGTTCCGACCGAGGACCACATTCTGCTGTAAATTTAACACGTGCTGCTGGGACATCTTTTTTGTCTCTCCTCTCCTGAGTTGGCTCTCACTAAAGATTAATTTATGGCAACTGCAAGAAATGATTTTTTTGTTTCATTGTTTGCTGAATGAGGATCCTTATGGAATTTTCTGAAACTGTGAGGTTTTTGCCTTGTTACCACAGGCTTCATTCAGGGGTGGTGATGCCAGTGGGGATGGGATCAGCAAAATTGACACTATATTAATTGCTCAATAGTTCTCTCCTACAGAGAGCAAAGGAATGAATGCCAAGCAGTGGGATTCTGGGAGAGGACAGAAGGAAGGCAACATAGGGAAGAATGATTTTGACTTATAGGTGTCCCATTTATACATAACAGATTGTGGGGGAGTAGAAAGAGTGCTGAATTTGGAAAGAGAGGACCTTGTTTTGAATCCCAGCCCTTCTGCTTGCTACGTATTTGAACCTGAACAAATCACATCTTCAATTTCATTGTTGGGAAGTAGTTGGAGCAGACGGCCTCTAAGGTCCCCTTCACCTTTAAATCCGTGATCCTAGGATCTCTTCCTGAAAAGTTGCAAGCAAATAGAAAATTGATATATTGGATCATATTTTAAAAGCACTAGAGTAACCCATCATTTGAAGGAACCATATGGCAAATTATTTTATAAAGTGAAGGAACTAATTGTAAAATGAACAATGTGCCTCCAAATTCCCTGTCTTGTCCATTTAGATTTTTCTCCTATATATCTCCTTTCCTTGTGGCCTGCTATACTTTGCATGAAATTGGTAGAGGTTAGTTTAAATACCTTTTTTTTTGGAAAATTGAGGATTTTAAGTTATGAATGAGCCTTTAGAATCTTGTGCTAGCTGGTATCCTAATTCATTAGGAATACCTCCCAAACTTTTAAAACAAAGGCCATGGCCTTTGGGTATATGTGTTCATTTGTAATGAAGGGGTGGGGGTGGGGAAGGAGACACTGTGCAAATATATGTCATTTGACACTCACAACAACCCTGTGAAGTAGGTACTATTTTAATCCCCATTTTTATAGTTGTGCAAACTGAGGCCAGCAGAGTTTTTAGTAGGATCACTCAACTAGCAAGTATCCAAGGCCAGGTTTTCACTCATCTTCCTGACTACAGGTTCAGCATTCTATGCATTGCATCATCTTGCTGAACAGACTTGAAATCATGTCATTTGAACATCTCTTGAAGTAACTGGAGACAGCTATGCTGGTGAACAAAAGTCTTTGTAGCAACATGAGAGCTATCTATAAATATTTGCAGAGCTATCATGTGGAAAGGCTTAGATTTGTCCTGCTTGACTCTCAAAGACAGAACTAGAAGCAATGCGTGGAAACTGCAGAAGCAGATTTAATATAGTTGGAAAGAAGAACTTCTTGACAATTCAAAAATTTCAAATTGTAAGGGTTAACGTAGGAAGTAGTACATTCTTTCTTGTTAGATGTCTTCAAGCAAAGGTTGGATGGCCGTTTGTTAAGGTCATTAAAGAGGAGATGGGCTAGTGCAGGTATTGCATTTCTTAATTATATCGGAGGATTCTTTTGGTAGGTGTATTGAAAGTGACATGCATTGTTTAAAGCATTAGTAAAACATAAAAAAAAATTATGGTTAAAAAATCATCCCTGAAGCCATTTTGATGACGAATGTCTCTGGAGTCACCTAGGCTGGATTTTGGATGGTGGAGAATAATCATCTACGTATCCCATAGTCTTCTTGGTAGAACTCTGGTCGACTTGCCAGAGTTTAGACCCCACCTGTGTAGCTTTAGAGGATTCAGGGTCACCTTTACATCATGATGAGGTATCAGAGTAGGCTTTCAGTGGAGATAGCAATAAAAGGTGAGATAAAGAAAAATGAAGGCATCTTAGATTTTCTCAGACAAGTAGTGCTACACTCCAACACACCATTAAATTCTCATCGATCAAGCAGAGTGGCATATTTTTATGTCTGTGTTTTGTCCCTTCGTGTCCTTGGGAGAAGTTACTTTCTGTAGCTTCATCATTTTTCTGCAGGCTCACAGAGGCATTTCTGTTGTTGCATGTTTCTACATCATTGTTGATATATTTCCTGAAGAATCAGATGATCTGTTTCCTCTTGAGTTTGCTTAGTTTGGTTTATTCTATAACCTTTCTCCCTCATGGGAGTGATTTCATCCCTTTATTCTTGCCAGCTTTCTTTTTCATTTGATCTCGTGCCCATTTTCTAATTTGAAAGTCATGTGTCCTCCTTTGTGATATGAATTCTGTGTTTTCATTTGTCTATGTGAAAATAAAAATCATTCAATGGGGAATTTATTTTTTATTACCCCCTTAGATTCCTCTTAGGCTCTCTTATATAAGGCACATTTTAGATGCTACCAAAGCCAATAGCAGTTCTTTTTTGAAAACTTGACATTTTAGACTACATTGCTATTTCTTGAACAAGGTGTTCCATCTTCTGACTCTGTGCATTTTCACTTGCTTTCCCCCACACCTGAAATTCTCTCCCTCTACATTTTCACTTCCTGGCTTCCCTGGCTTCCTTAAGTCTCAGCTAAAATCCTGTTTTCTGCAGGAGATCTTTTTAAATTTCCCTTAATGCCACTGCCTTCCCTCTGTTGATTATTTGTAAGTTATTGGGTTACCTCTTTTTCTGATTTCAGGTAATTGCACCTATTCACTCTCTCCCTCGCAGTTTAGAAAGTCCCTACTCTTTCATTCAATTAGAAAGCAGATTACCTAATGTTATATCCTGGTTAATTGTTTCCGTTTAATTAATTGGCCTTACTTGATTGTTTTTAATGTATAACAATCTGTCTTTCTTTATATTCATGGTTCAGTTCCAAAGCTGAAGAAGGCTACTGGTCTTGATTTGTTGGGCGGTTGCCATGAATTGCTTAATAAATCGATTTGCTCAGAGGCTTGAACCTTTTTTCCTTACCCACCATATTATCCTGTACACATTTTGTTTATACATGCACAGGTGGATCAGTGGCAAGAGCGTTGAGCCTAGAATTAGGATGAACTGAATTCAAATTCTGTCTTGGTCACTCACTAACTGTGTGAACCTAGGCAATGCACTTAAGTTCTGTTTCAGTTTCCACATCTGTAAAATGGAGATAATAAAAAAAACCTACCTCTATGAGTCGTTGTGATTACCAAATGAGATAATATTTTTAAGCTTTGCACACCATCAAGCTTTACGCAAATGTTATCAGTGATGAAGATGATGATGATGATGATTGTTATGATGGTGTTATTGTTGTTTTAATATGGTCCCCCCCATTAGACCATGAGTTCCATGAGAACAGGGACTGTCTTTTACCTTTCTTTGTGTCCTCAGTGCTTAGTACAATGTCTGACACTTAGTAAGTGCTTGTTGACTGACTTACATTGATTTTTGCCAATGAGTTAAGCACTAACCCGTGAACTGAGGGACTGAAGAAAATATTTTTAAAAATTTAAAGTCAATCAGACAATGAGACTAAAAGAATAGATTGTCTAATTTCTCTTTTAAAGTTCCCTTTAACATTCCATGAAAATCTCTTTGAGGAGTTATTTGGAATACATCCTTCCTTTAGAAAAATTTTTATTTAGTGATAGGTTAGTAAAAGATGTTAAGAAATACCCTGAGACAAATTCACATACCGTGCAAAACTTGTGGCCCTAATGATATTCTAAAGCTCTTTGCTTTAGAAAGCAGAATTCTGCTAGTTAAGACATAGTCCTATATGTCTTCTCAGTTCCAGAGGAGCCTTTTCTACATAACTGTCTAAAAAATGGAAATGCTCGAAATCCATGTTCTTAGAAGTGTGTTATTACTTTAATAAAATGATTTTAAGGTTTAACATAGGATAAATGTTTTAATTATTCATTCTGAATTGGAATCCCATAGACTTGAGTTGTGTAAACCTTCTAGTTTGTTCTTTGGCCCTGATTTCTGGCTTAATAGCACACCTGAGGCATGTTATTGGCTTTCCATGACACATATAGTACCCCAGAGTGTCTTGATTTCTTGCATAATTATACACTTCTAAGCAAATACAAAATTGGAATGCTTAAATAACATGCTATGCTCTCTGATGTCAGACATAACTCGAATCAGCAGATGCTAGTTACTATAGACGAGCATATATAGGTTTCACAGCTATTGAGGGTACACCTACATATTTGACCACTCCTCTCTTATGTGGCCTTTGAATAACTCCTCTATGCAAGTGAGACCTCCAGGCTGAAATATTATTGTAAAAACCTTTTTGTAGGACTGACTTTGAGGATAGTTCATAAGCTCAGAGACAGAGAATAGAGACAGACTGTAAGCACTGTCTGCTTCAAGCACGGCATCAGTGCCAGTGTTTTGCTATCCTTTGGTGCTACACATGTGGTTTGGTCCTTGTTGGATTGAATGTGTGTCGCTGACTTGTCTGTGAAATTCTCAGTGGTTTGGGATTGATTACCTTAGTTAAGGTATTGCGGCTGGTTATTCTCATTGTCTGACCTGATTAACTATTGGAAGTATTTGCACATACTTAGACAACGTAATTCTTTCCTTTTAGACATTTCTATTAGAAATGCATCCAACCCAAACCCCTGAAATTCTCCTTCCCTTATGGTGTTATGGGCAGTCACCTTCCTGCTGCTACCTTGCCTTGCTTGTGCTATTTAAGCAGAGTTTGGGCCTATTGATTAAGAAACTGTGTTGGAAAGAATTTGATAGGGGATTGGAAGAACTGACTTTGAATCTCACCTCTGCCACCTACTGTGTGAAGTTAGGGAAATCACTCAAACCCTCTGAGAATTAGTTTCCTTTTCTGCAAAATGGGAATGATAGTATTTGTATTACACTAGCAGTGTGGTATATTAGTGATCTGGCTTCAGAGACAAGAAGACCTGAGTCCAAGTTATGCCTCTGAAACATAGATATTCTGATCATTAGGAAGCCTATTTCCAGATGAAGAAACAGACTTAACCCAGAGAGAAGATGTGATTTTTTTAGAATTACATACCCTCTAAGTGTTAGATCCTGGATTCAAATCCAGTTCTTTCCCATTACCCCATAGCCAAAATTCTGCCCACTCCCCCACCTACCCCCAATGTAACACTATTGATATTCTACTCAATGCTGACTAGCTAATACATATATATGTGTGTGTGTGTGTGTACATATATATATATACATATACATATGTACATATAAAGCATTTTGC
Source organism: Trichosurus vulpecula (assembly GCF_011100635.1). NCBI lineage: Eukaryota > Metazoa > Chordata > Mammalia > Diprotodontia > Phalangeridae > Trichosurus > Trichosurus vulpecula. Next base: position 248,995,352 of record NC_050575.1, read on the forward strand.
AAACCAAAGTTAAAATACACCTTAGCCCATGTATATGTATTTTAATGTTGGTTTTAATAATAATAGCTAGCATTTATATAGCACCATAAGATTTTTGAAGCACTTTACACATATCTTATTTGATCCTCACAACAACTCTGAAGGCTTTTCTTGACTCCAAGGCCAGAACTCTGTCCACCATACCACCTGACTGACATCTGGCTGTTTTATTCTTGTTTGGCGGTCATCTGATCACTTTATTATGAAAAGTACAATTAAATAATTTTGATAAGTATTTCTCAAATACTCAAATAGCTTTGAGATCTCAATTATGTGGCTATTTCTTCAAAAGATAGATAAGCCAGTCATCAAGCATTTATTAAGTACTTAGAGGGCTCATGGTATAGTGAAAAGGACATTAGACTTAGAGCCAGGAAGGCCTGGATTCTAATCCTGGCTCAGATGTTAGCTGAGTTGTGCTGGGTAAAATACTTAATTTTCCTATGCCTGTTTCCTCATGTGTAAATTGAGGGCTAGCATCCAATGTCTGTCTCAACTCTAAAACTTTGTGTATTAGCCTATGTGCTCGGCTAGGATATACAAAAACAATACCATTTTCCTCCTCAAAGGAACCCATCCTTGCCTACTTATCTTATATGTCTCTAAAAAGAGATAGACTGGTCATGTGGTAAGAGCAAGGGATAGTCAATGATCTGCCCATGTCCTTAATTAGTATTCTCATTATGTCAAGAGAAATTGAGGAAAGCTCCCAGCATGTAGGGTATATCACCTATATCAGACTTATGGGAGGACATGGACAAGAGTCACCCATGAATTTTAATAAGTAAAAAAAATAAAAGAATGAATGGAGATTTGGTAAAAAGAGAGCATAAAGCCCTTAGTCTAAGACCAGAAGGTCCTTGCAAAGCAGTTCAATTTTGTTCATTTCACAGCTTTAGATTTTTTTTGGTTCTGTTCAGGCTAAGACAAAAATAACATTGATTCACAGTGATGATAATCAGAAGATTGCATGAGGTTTCTAGCTATAGAAATAATCTGGCATTTTTTTCCCCTTACCATCCTTGTTTTCCTACAAGCCTACCTTGAGTTTATGAATCAGGCAGCCTTTTTATTGCAGCACCACGCTTAATGAAGCATCCTGTTCAGGCAGCTTGAATCACTTGCCAATTCATTTCCCATACATGAGGCATGGAGAGAGTTTTAGCCTTTGTGCAACACAGCAGTTCAAACCATTTAGCTGGAGTTTCATTTTGTCAGGGTTGATGACTGTAGTTCTAGTTCCTACAAGTATGAGACATTATTTAAAAAAAAAAAACCTTAAAAACTAGTTTTGGTAGCTCCCTGAAGAAAAATGGAGGCCATGAACTTTTAAAATAGAATTATAATGGCAAAATATTAAAAAATTAACCAAATGGAAATCATGCTATTTCATATTTATAGCTTCAAGAGTAGTTAATAAAGCAGTTCCCAAGAAAGCTGAGAATCACATTAAAGTCCCACTGAGGCTGAGGTTGACTACAGGAGACTAGCAAAGGAGTAGCCCTTAATGGTCTAAAATTTTATAGTTTAAGATTATGTTAACACCAATGAGATGAAAGAAAGTTATGATTATCATTGCTACTGCCACTACTAATTACTGTTATGATCATTATTCAGACTTGTCTGAATTGTGAATAAAGAGGGTGGGAGAAATGAAACACAATGGTAGTTTATTTATTAAAGATTAAGTATTTGCTGATGCTTATACTCCAATTCTCGTGAAGAATTATAGAAACCAGAAAGAGAATATGGTGGAAAGCTTTTGGATAAAGATCAATGAGGGGAAAAATAGAAGTTATATTGTCACTGGGGTGTATTATATATAGACCACCCATTCAGAAGGAGGAACTTGATGAAGAATAAGAAAAAGATTGCAACTCTCACACGAAGGCCTGATATTAAAGTAATAAGAGAGACTTCAACTACCCAGGTGGTTGCTCAATGTCTCTCTCTGACAAGAGCAAAATAGTCAATAAGTATTTGACTTACCTAATGATTTCATCCTTCACAAGAAGAAGGAAGCAACAAGGGGAGCTCTGATTCTGGACCTTTTTCTGAGCAAGGATAATTTGATTATTGCAATAAAAATGATGTCAACCTTAGGGGCAGTAATTAATGAGGTTATGGTGGAGAAAGAGAGGAAACTCAGAAACAGTCTAACATGGAAGTTTGATTTTGGAAGCACAGATTCTAGGGGTTCAGAGAAATAATGAATAAAATTCAAATGATTAATGTTCTGGAAAGAAGGTTTTGTCAAGATTAATGAGAAGCTCTCAAGACTGAAATTCTGAAGACACAGGGAGAAATGATTCTGATGAGGAGGAAAATAGTGAGTTACCTAAGATCTGTGTTTTTACACAGTGAAGACAACAATTAATCCTGGCTTTGTCATTTATTACCCATACACCCTTGGATAAGTCACTTAATTTCTTCATCTGTAAAATGATACTTTTGGGCTAGATTACAAAGTCCATTCCAGACTACAGTTGGAGTATTTTTAGTTCCATTTGCTACATTGTAAGAAGGATCTAGATAAGCTGGGGATTATTCTGAAAAAGGTGTTGAAGATGGTAAAAGGCCTCTCTAACTAGACATGTGAGGACAGGTTGAAGGAACTAGAGATGTTTAAATTGAATGAAAGAATTTGAAGAGGATAGGGTATAGTAGCTCTCTTTAAGTATTTGAAGAGATAGTTGTTGAAGAAAGGACTATTTGTCCTCAAAAGGCAGAAGCCTTGGAAAGTAGAACCACTTCTTGACATACCACCATCCCCTTTTCATCAGAAGCTGAATGATACCTTGTCAGCTGGGTAAGTTCTAGAGAGAATTCTTATTCAGGAATGGATTGAACTAGTGTGCATTGGTCTCAAACTTAAATAGAAACATGGCCTCCCAATCCATACAAATGGATCCCTGCAGACTGCATACTGATTTAGTTTTTAAAATGGAATGTTATCTATGTTTTATTGTATTTTTATTTATTTTGTTAAATGTTTCCCACTTGGGTTTTAAACTGGCTCAGGTTGCACTTGGGAGTGTTGTGGGCCACATGCTGTCTGCTAGGTCTGTGTTTGACAGCTCTCGACTAGAGGACCCTTTAGGGGTCTAACTTTAGGGTCCCGTGATTTTTCTCTTAGATTGCTAACCGCAGTGTTTAGAGTTACTGATGATTAAAATAAGATTGAACAGAATGAAAAAGCATTGTGATCTTATGGAAAATCAGTGAAAGACTACAGAGAAGATTTGGAAAGTACCCCTTGTATGTTTTCAGAAAATCATAAATTCTCATAGCAAATCAGGTAATAGTAAACAAAAAGTAATCAGTGTGTTGTACAATAAACCCTGAATTAGGAAAGTGGAGAAGTCCCGACAGTTGAAACAGCCGTTATGTAGTCTTGGAGGTGGGGCACTATAATTTCAAGTACTGTCAAATTAGCTCTTTCCATCCTTTGATGATATGTTTTTGTGTTCCCTCTCTGTAAGTTTTCTGCCAAAGTTATTCCCATTCTAGCAGTCCCATAGCATGTTTTGTTTAGCAATGACGTTATTGGATCCACTATCTCATACATATATGGAAACTTATAATGTGGAATCCCCCTCCGGTGAAGTAGATTCTCAACTCACCCACAATTTATAGCCTTAGGGAGTTGCCTGGGACAGTGAGAGATTATATGACTTGGCCATGGTTACACAGCTAGTATCAGAGTTCATACTTGTTCCTGACCCCCCAGTTTGGCCCTCTATTTACTATGTTATCCTGACTTTCAGAACGTCTTACATAACATACATCTACTCTTTTTTTATTTGTTTATTTTGGAGGCAGTGGGAATTAAATGACTTGTCCAGAGTCATACAGCTAGTAAATGTCTGAGGCAGGATTTGAACTCAGGTCCTCCTGACTCCAGGTATAGTGCTCTGTCCACTATGCCATCTAGCTGCCCGACATACACCTATTGAAAAAAAATTATTACATAGAATAGAATATAGAACATTTACTGTACATAGAATATTAACTCTTAGAGGACTGAGACTGATTTTTGTTTTTGTATCTCCTACAGCTAGTTCAGAGCCTTATACATAGTAGGTGCTTAATGACTTTTGTTAAATGATTGATATGGGGTAAACAAAGCAAACAAAACAATAGATGTGTTTCAGAGGAAAATGCCTTGAAAAGGAAACATTGATCATTCATAAAAATAAGATTTATATTAGATATGTTAGGTATATGCTGTGAACTTGAAGAATACTCCTTTCTTTCATTAGCCAATTTAAAAAAAAACACACCAAGAAATTGAAGAATTCCATAAAATGGATACAATTAACTACTTCCTTTGTACTCTGACACTGAAAACTTTTCTCAAAAATGGGTAAGCTTTCATACATAGATGCTCACAAGTATATTTATTTGATGATTAAAGGCATTAATTTGTGTACAAATTGCTTTGATTATTGAAGTCAACTTGCCTTGTTAAGTCTAGCACAAGATGTCAGAGAATCTGCAAAGAACTGTGAGCAAAATGCAGTTATCACCTGTCACCTAGTGTGCTATATCTGGCATGATGGCTGAACATGATTGGGAAGTACGTGAAGAAATTAAGATAATATCCTGGTCTGATTTCTGTTCGTTATTATACATTACTTGAATACAAATACACACACACTCGTACACACACCTATTCCATTTTCAACTGCCTAGCTGATCTGTTGATATGGGAAAAGGGGAGTCCTATTCAAGTTGTATAAGTTGTTTTCTCAATAGAAAGGGCTCCCAGCTATGGATTTTGTGCAGGGTTCGTACATATGCATGCCACAAAGACAGTAAGGCCTTTGCGATGTCTTCGGGGAGGGAGTATAATGAAGCACAAAGAGATTCAAGTATTGGAGGAAAGATTTGAACTTGGACTTCTTGACTCCAAGCTATGTACTCAGTCTTGTACAATGCTACATATGTAATGAATTATTTTTACCTGGAAGCAAAGGTGACATAGATATCTGTCCTTTTATACCTATGTTCCATCATTTGTTTTTTTTTCTCTTTATTCTTATCTGAATTTTGTATATTCCTCCTAAACCCAGCATAGTATATCTTTAATAAATATTAATTCATTTATTGTATCATTTAAATTGTTTCTACAGGCAAAGTGAAAAGATAAAGACATTATCTGGTGCTAAGATAGTAAAAAAACCAAACAAACCACAATTATCTGGCTTCACAGATTACATTGGTTGAATTATCCAGCTAATCACTCATGTACAGACTTACCTGACTGCCTCACAAGGTTTTTGTAGTTTATAAACTGTAAAGTGCTATATAGATGGGATCTATTAAATATAATAATACCATGTAGTCATGTGCCTCAGGATTTACAAACATATAAAATAATTCTTATTTGATCTCTACAACAATTTAGGGCAGTAGATGTTGTTATCACCTCTAAGACAGGATAACCTTTGCTCAAGATCACACAACTAGTAAATGTCTGAGATAGGTTTTGAACCTAGGTCCTCCTCCAAATAGGATAGCTAGGTGGCTTAGTGGATAGAGCACTGGCCATGGACTCAGGGAGACTCAACTACTTCAGTTTAAGTCTGGTCTCAGACACTTACTTGCTGTATGGCCCTGAACAAGTCATTTAACCCTGTTTACCTCAGTTTCCTCATCTGTAAAGTGAACTGGAGAAGGAAATGGCAAACTACTCCAGTATCTTTGCCAAGAAAACTCCAAATTGGGTCATGAAGAGTCAGATACAACTGAAAGACTGAACAAGCCTCCTGCAAATCCAGCACTCTGTTCAGTACACACACACTCCTTTCATACACACACACACACACACACACACACCTGCACACCCAAATCCTGCACCTCAATTAGTGAGGCACAAAATAATATTCCTTGATTTAAGAAGCCATTTGCAATTAGTTAAGCTAGTTGGAGCCTAGTAGAAAGAAGATGATGGTCACACATTTAAGGCCCGCATAAGACAGTTTATCATAATTTGCCATACCCTAGATTTCTCCTGGCTACTTGAAAGTACTTAGTTGGTCCAAAGGAGATTCTAGGTAAGTGAGTATTAATGGAATAGTGCTAACCTGTCACTACTTCTGGGAAAACTACTTAAAGCTCTAGTCTTACTGTTGGAAGGTCAGTGGTGTGAACTTCATGTAGAAGCATATGGTGAAAGTCACTTGGAAAATGTGCTTAACTACTAAGCAAATCTGTGATGTTTGGTTTTTTATTGTTTCTCCTATTAAATATAGTTTTGCATAATAACTCCTAAAATAGTTATAAACTGTTGTATGCCTTTGATTTATTAAAAAAAAAGCTATATGATTAAACACAACAGAAAATGAGAACATCTCTAATTGACCTTTGTGCTTGCTATTTCTGATTTTGTTTCTGTTGGCCATCTCATTAGGAAGGATGATAACAAAGCAATTAACTTGCATTTCAGACTAATTTCTTGTCATGATTATTTAAACTGAACATTTGAAACAAAGAAATTCAAAAAAGCATAAACAAAGCTGCTTTATTCGTGGATAGGCCATAAGATAGCCTAAATGTCACACACCTAAAGCCAATTACAATATCCTGTGAAACAGAACAAGTCTTTTATTTAATACTCACCATCATGGTCAGTAATAAACTTTTATTTGGAAATTTGCTATGTACAAGACTGTGGAAATACGAAATATTAGACCAAATGTTCAATGTAAAGCAGCTTACAATTGCAGGGAATATTATTTTTATATTCTTTCTTTATCATAAACATCCATACAAATACACTTGCATATAAACATTTATTTTTAAATAATATTTTCTTTTCCCCCAATTACATGTGAAAGCAATTTTTAACATTTGTTGGTTTTTTAAAAAAAAAACGTTTTGAGTTCCAAATTCTATCCCTCTTTCCTCCCTGAGCAGTATGCAATCTGATATGGTTTATACATGTGCATCATGTAAAACATTTCCATATTAGTCAATACATATACGTAAATATATATATACACATACATATATGCAAATATATGTACACATACATATATACATACATATCAAACACATACATGTATATATACATATATATTTATTTGCACACATATTTTTTTCTGTGACCACTGTCAAAGACATAGCCATTCTTCCAGTATCCCAAGTCAGTAACCTCATTGTTATCCTCAACTCTTTACTCTCCCTCCCTGCCCAGTATTTAATCAGTTGCCTGATGTTGCCATTTCTATCTCCTTAATATCACTTGTATCTTCTCTTTCCTAACCCTGCTACCACCTTAGTATAAACATTCATCCTTCGCCTAGATTAATGCAATGTCTTCCTAAGTTGTTTTCCTGTCTCAAAGCCTTTCCCTACTCTAGCTGATACTTCACGCTGCTACATTTGACAAACTAATTTTCCATATGCTCAGAAATGACCGTGTCATTTCCCAATCATTAAATGTCAGTGATGATTTTTTTTTTGAAAAAAGGAACTCTTGGAGACTGTCTCCCAAGACATAAAATGATTGCAATCTACAATCTTTCCTTCAAAAGAAAGTCGACGCAAATGAAATCAGAATACTTTTTTTCCTGTAAGCAATCTTGTTTTTAACTAGAATTCGCAACTATGATATTCCTTCAATAGGCAGACCATCATTTGCAGCTTAGAAATCTATTTGCTGCATAGAGGTCCTTGTTAGAAAGCAGTTTGACCTTCCCAGGATGGGTGTGGTCTACAGGAAATAGTTGCAGTGGGAGACATTAGAATCTGCGGGGGAGACATGATATGGCTTTTTAGTTTTCAGTAGGCCTACTACTAGGTCTGGGTCTAGCTTAAATAGACCTACAGGGCCAAGAACAAGATGAGGGGCCTTTATAGCAAGATCGAAGGATATAACGAAGAGAATATTGCATTTGGATTAAAGAGAGTTGTATTCAATTCCTGGCTGTGACACTTATAATATGTGTGACCCTAGGCAAGTTCCTTATCCCCCTGAGCCTCACTTTCCTGTTTGTACAATGAGGATCATGATGCATGCAATACTTGCCTTACGAGAATCTTATCAGAAATGCATTGTATAAATCCTACACAAGCTGCTGTAGGGGCAGATAGGGTGGTGTAGTGGATAGAATGCTGGGCCTGGAGTCAGTAAGATCTTAGTTCAAATCTGATCTCTGGTATGTACTAGTGAGGTGACCCTGACTAAGTCACTTAATCTCTGTCTCAGTTTCCTCAACTAAAAAGTGGGGATCATAATAGCACCTATTTCACAGGGTTGTTCAGAGAATCAAATGAGTTATGTATAAAGTAGTTAACACAATGCCTGACAGAGTTGACACTTTACAAATGCTGTCTCCCTTCCCTCTCCTCTCCCCCTTATAGCACTATACAGGGTGTCCCAAAAGTCTTCCTGCTTTAATAGATTTAATAGATTCAAGTATTAATAACTTAAAGCTGCACTAAGAATTTTTGGTTACTGTGACTATAAAGGCTATTGTGTACAGTCTAAATGCTAGACTGGTCCATACATGATGTCAAAAGGCACTTTACAGGAAGATCTCTCCAGTATGGTGGAGCCACTATACTAGATTTATGGAATGATATAGTGAAAACATGTAAATTCATAAAATAGGCCCTGCCTTCAAGGTGTTTATAATGTAATTGGGGGAAAAGTCACATGTAGAATTAATGATGATACAAAGGAGTAGAGAAATGATTGAGAGAGAAGTTCTGATAAGTTACTTTGAGAAGTCCTGGCAGGAAAAGCCACTTACTTGATTACAGCTAAATGGTATAGTGGATAGAATGCTGGACGTGGAGTCAGGAAATTCCTAGTTCAAATCCTGCCTGTGATATTTTACTACATGTATGGCTTGGGAAAGCCATTTAACCTCTCTTAGATTTGATTTTCCTCATCCGCAAAATGGAGAAAAATAGCACCTACTGTATAAGTCTGATTTCATCTAATAGCTCAAAGAATTTTCCTCCTTCCTAGCATGATTAATGAGGTTGTTTACATGTAATTTATATCTTTAGTTGATTAATTCAATTTTACACCTTTGATTCATTCTATAATCCAAAGAGAACTCTCTTCTGAGAAAATGTTTATATCATAGAACATTTTCTTAGTTGCATCCAAGTTTGGGCTCTGGGATAGATGCCTTTTACTTTTTTTCTTTTTCTTGAGGCAATCAGGGTTAAATGACTTGTCCAGGGTCACACAGCTAGTAAATGTCTGAGGCTGGATTTGAACTCAGATCCTCCTGACTCCAGGGCCAGTGCTCCACGCACTGTACCACCTAGCTGCCCTGCCTCTTATATTTTTAAATATAAAAATGTATTTTCTTTGTTTTTCTCTTCCCTTTGAGAGACATGAGAAATTTTCAAAAGCTCTATTTCCTCCGAGATAACATAGTTTTTTCTAGCCCATAGAAGAGGTAGAATAGTTCAAACTCCATAGAAGAAGTCAGCAAGAACAGGAGCAGTCATTTATTTTCTTGACTGTTACATGTAATTATAAGTGCTCTACCACCTTGATGAAACTCTTTAAGGTTTTCTTGTCTCTGGGTTGATTCTTTGTGAAAAGAAAATTTATTATTGAGTGGCAGATAATTATGGTGGAACTTGAGACTTGCCTCTGTAAGGTAAGCTTTAAGGCAGAGAGCAGCATGGACACAGCAGGGGAGGGAGAACATAGATCAATCTGTGGTATTTTCAGGCTTCTTGGAATCAATTTTATATTAATGCTTATATAAGTTAAACTTGATGCTAAAATTTTAATGGCCAAGTACTTTGTTTTGTCTAGCCTGTCTTAAAAACTATATACGCATATGTATAAATATGTGTGTGTGTGTATAGTATTTTAATTTTTGAAAAAGAAGTATTCTTCATCTTTTCTCTCCCTTTTGGAGTTTGCTGGTCATTCACCCTGACAGAGAAGAAAAGCAGTAAATAGAAATTTGAGTAGTTGAGTTTTCTTTCTGTCATGCATTAATATTACACATCTTTTCCCAAGCAGTAGGTTTTCCACTATTTTTTCTTCTTGCTCCTAACTTAGCTTTAAGAGATAATTTTTATTGACTCTAGGAAGAGGTTGTAACTCTCAGTGCCTTTAGCCTTCCTGATAGCATCCTTATATATGTGAGTTGTACTTCTATTTGTGTTCTTGGTTGGGTGTTCCTTCTGCCTCCACATTAATTTCTTCCTCACTGTGATGTTTTGTGATTGCATAGTTTGAATTTAATTTTTAGAGACTCCCATTCTTCTGAGCTATATTCTACTTGAACATCACTTAGGCTGTTGTTAGGCTGGTTGGTGTCAAAATACAGATGTATGGCAAACATATATCCAGGGCATTTACTGCTCCAGTATAGCTTTCAGGAGCTAGGGTCCTCATTATGCCACAAAGAAGCAACAGAGGAGTACTTCAAGATTACCTAAGGAACACAATAGGAGGAAGGAGTAATTTAGAATTCTAGGAATTAAGGTAGAATGGGTGGGTTCAAAATAAGAGACTCAGAAATTCATCACAGAACACTTTCTTCCTTAGCAAGTAACACAAGTAGGAAGGCATATAAAGACAAGAAAGAGAAAAAGAAAAGGGTAAGAGGAATTGAGAAAGATTTCTTCATAATATAGTATTTCCATAAGTACCTTAAATTGGAAGAAAAATCATATCCCTTTCACCCACCCTCTCTCCCTCCCCACCTCTCTCTACCCCCCGAAATGAAAGATTAGGGGACACATCTGAAAATTAGACTTGGCTAATAGTTGTGGACATTGATTTTTTTTCTAGATTATGTAAGGGGCTGGAGAATGGAAGATATGTTCTTTTCTTTTTACAGTATTACGCAGGATAGATCTTTATGCTGAATTCAGAAGGGTTTAAGTAAGAAGAAACAATGTAACTTTTTTAGGTACAGAAGAGCTATAAATACAAATGCACAAATGTATAGGGACAATGAATTCAAGAGTAATTCATACTTCAGAGTCTCTTGAAAATAAGATTGTCATAGAAGAGGTCTTTAGGGTTACTTTATGATGGGGTGTATGGCATTTGAAAATTACAGTAAACTGAGAGGCAATGGCCTGAGCATGATCAATTTATTAGTTAGGCTGGTAGTAACTAATAAATTGAGCCTGTGGCCTTTCAATAACTAAAGACCCTGAGGTAGGATGTACTAGCTTTCATATAGTTTTGGGAACTACAAGAGAACAAAGAACAGAATTGGGTGGATGGGTGAGAAATAATATGATTGGTTACAGGGTAGGCAATATCATGGGAATGGGGACAACATGATTGGTTACATCAAGGAAAACAGGCTAGCATCCACATGGAGTTAGTAAGCACCCTTCTCTACCAAGTTTTATGGAACTCATCCACTCATCATCTTTGCTTGGGGAATCAAAACTACCAGATTTAATATGTCCTTGGAAGAGAAAAAAACAACAACCCCCCCAATCGTACAAGGACAAGCAAGGACAGACTGACATATCTTTTGGGGGTGGTACCCCGTTAACTTGTGGGGATTAAAGGTAACAAGCAGATCTCCTGGAAGTATCACAGGGGCTACCTCTAAGAGAAATAACAACTAACTCAGAAAGCAGAATTCCTGAGCTCAACTCAAGAACTTAGAAGTAGACAATGCAGACTTAATTAAAAAAATCAATACAGCATAAAATTGATTACATTGTAGAATCAATACAGTAGAAATCAATAGAGTAGAAACGTAAGGCAATATTAATTTTGATCTTTCCAGGTGACAGGGAAGATATTAGTGGGAAGACTATGAAAAAAGGTCACTTTGGTAGAGTAGAATTTGTATAAATACACTTATTGCTTAAAATATAACAACTCCAGACTAGTCATAAATTAAAAAAAAATAATAGAGGGCTATCATCAACACAGCTGACAATTACGTTGCCCTGTAAGATTTGCAAAGCTCTTTGCATACATTATGTCGTTTTATTCTTACAATAGCACTTGTGACGTAAGCACATTATCATCTCCATTTTGAGGAAGAGAAAATTGATACTCAGGTTATGTGAATACAGAGCATTTTCATAGATGTTGGGAGATAGTCAAAGGCTAAATAAAATGTAGTCCCTGCCCTCATGGAGCATACAGTCTTTTAGAGGAATAAGGCACAACCACCTCTAACTATGTGTCCAACTCACTTCATTAGAAAAGGTATTGTGTCCAGTCTGGACTTCCACCAGGGTCCCTAGCTTCAAGTCATCTAAAGCATTGTCATAGGATTCTGGATTTAAAGCCAGAAGGAACCTTCAATGTCATCTAATTTGACCTCCTCATTTTATATTTGAGGAAACTGAAATCCAAAGGCCCCATGTTCTCCACGTAATCTTCTCAGGTTATTGCACCTACAAGAGATCTCTCTCTGCAGTTCTCATAGAATTGACCTTCATCTCTCCTGTGCCCTGAAGGTCTACTTTGTATTTGATTCTCATTTGTGAGCATCTCAGATACTGTTAATCTATAAGCTTTTTGAGGGCAGGGGATTCTGTGATTCAGATCTAGTTCTCAGTGGTAACTCTATGAGGGGGCACAATCCCTGCACATAGTCAGTATTAATAATTGCCTTTTGATTTTTCTTGAATGCACCCTAGACTTTAGATAAAGAATTTATTAGCTGCTCACTGTTTGCTAGGCACTATGGTAAATTCCAGAGATGCAAATACAAGCAAGTCCCTAACTGAAGAGATCTAACTGAAAAGCTGATTCTTTTATTCAATATATTTAAGTTAACAGCAAGAAAAGCAGCTACAGTATGCAAGGCACTGTGTTTGATGCAGAGAATATAAAGATTAAAAATGACACCCTTGTGATGTAGTGCAAAGAAGACTAGCTTTGGAGTCAGAGGACCTTGTTTCAAATGCGTGCTAATAACTGCTTGTGTGAAAGTCACTTCTTATCTCTTATCTCTTCTGTTACCTCATTAGTAAAATTGGGAGGGGACTAATTGAATTCTGATGCATGTATGTATTTATATACACATGTTTTTTTTGGTTGGGCAGGAGAGCAGATAGATACACCATTTCCATGATGTATCAGTTCGATGTAAGATAATGATCAGTAGAGGAAAAACTCAGATAAAATGCTCTTGGAAGATTTGAGGAGAGAAAAGACAATAACAGCTGGGGGAGGGTAGAAAAGGCATAATTGAGGAGATGGCGTCTGAGCTGGGCCCTGAAGTATGATAAAGAGCATGGGAGGGTGATCATGAGAGCACTGTGCTAGGACCGGCGAAGACCTTGGAGACCCCTCATTTTACAAGAAACTGATGCGAAAGAATGTTAATGACTTGCCCAGGGTACATGATATGCCAGGGTACAATTCGAAATATTTGGGATGCAATTTTCATAAAAGGCTTCCAATTTGTGATCTTTGTCCTTTATTCCTACAGAATGGTTGGTTACATTATATATACACACGTATGTATATGTTTGCTAATCAAATGCTTCTTTTTTTCCTGACTTCATTTACTTCCCAGTGAACTGATTTTTTGTTTGTTTTTTAAAGAAAAGACAGCATTCAGTGAAGCTTTCATTTCACCCTAATGAGTGCACATGTTTCATTTGGGAAAGTCATCATATATGTGTGTGTTGGCAGATTTCTCTCCCTCAGTCAGCAGTTGATTGTCTATTAACAGCTCTTCTCAGCTCTAATTATTGTTAATATAATTGGTAGAGGGGAAGAATGGTCCTGGGTGGGTCTCATCTCTTTGTAGCTGAGCCTCTGAACAAAGATGGAAATTTTTTTTAGGGAGCGTTCTTTTTCTGCTGTGAAAACCAGAAACTTTATGTATATACACACATATATGCGTATATACGTATATGCATATATACACATATACATGTGTGTATATGTATATACCCATTTGTTTATTGATTTAGTTTTAAACTTGGAAAGTACATCTGAATTCAATGAGTCCACCCTTCCTCCCTGTTTTACTAATGAGATACTAGAAGAGATAAGAGATAAAAAAGTGACTTTTGCAAAATTACTAATGTAGTTAATATTGGTAAGACATACACACATATGCACACATATATGGTGTGCAAATATATGTATATATACATATATATACATGCACACATATTTTTATCTATATAAATTTGGAGGAGGGAGAAGTTCCTCAGGAAAATTATCTCTGGATCTAATACACAAGATATGATACAGATACATTTATCTCTCAATTTTTGCATTTTAGGGTTCTTGAGGTTTGGGTATCCTTTGGGCCAAGACTGTGATTCAGAGTCAGTTTTCAGTGATCCAGATTCTGAATTTATCCCAAATTCTGAAAATACTGAGATAGCCTGTAGGACAAGATTGATTGTATTTTTTAGGTTAAAAATTTTTTTTAATTGTAGAGCAGGTTGTGATGGGATATATTTTCAAATGACATAAATTCCTCTTGATTTATGAATCATTAATTTCCGTGCACAACTTGCATTGGTGCCCACCATCACTGATTTGTCATAAAGATGAACGGCGACTAGAGGGAAAGGATTCTGAAAAGTCAAAGGTGGTAGAACAGTGTGAGGATGAAATACTTTCTGCTGTTTCTTTCGGTCTGTGTTAAAACTGAATTCAGTTTGTTTTCTTTCTTTACTTTGAGACCATTTAAATACATACATATATATATATATATACACACACACACACACACACACACACACACACATACAAACATACGTATGTGTGTATATGTGTATTATATATGTGTGTATGCATGTGTGCATATATATGTATATACACACATATACATATATGCCTGTTGAATTGGGTAATAGAACCACATTGTTCCAGAGCTACAAAGACATTCAGAAGTCAACCTCAGGCCAACTTGAGCAAAAATGTCTTCTATAGTATCCCCAACAAGTGCCCCCCTCCCCAAGCTCTGACAGTCACTGACCTATCTCTTCCCAGACACAAGTCCTTCTACCTTTGGAGAGCTCCAATTGTTAGGAAGCTGGGGTTTTCTGGTTTGTTTTTTTTTTGAGAGACTAAATTGACCTCTGTGCAGCCCCAACCATCAAATCAGAAATCCTTTTCTTGTCTACTGTATTGAAAAGAGTGATGGGTTTGAATTTAGAAGACCTAAGTATGATGTTAAATTCCATTTCTTAATAGCTATGTGATTCTGAGAAAGTAATTTCGTCTTTCTGATCTTCAGGTTCCTCTTCTACAAAATGAGGCTAGTAATACTTAGAGGCAGGGTTGTGTAGTGGCTAGATGCCTGTCATTAGTGTCAGGAAAACTTGGGTTAACTCTTGCCTCTGATACAGTTGGCATGTCATAACCTCTTGCCTAGGGAATTCTCTGACCATAAATTATAAAGGAATAGCTGTGTCTATATGGGTGTAGGGAGTTTCTACACTGGAAGTTTGACATGAAATCACAGGTCTAAACACAACACAACACACACACACACACACACACACACACACACACACACACACACCCCTCTCTCACACTGTTATCCTCACAGGGTTTTTGTGACGATCAAATGAACGCTGTTAGGAATATTTTGTAATCCTACAGTATTCTAGGAATGCCAGCAACGAAAGAGGCTCCATTAAGCTAATGAAAGGCTCTCACGTGTTCTCTCCTAAGTGAAATCATATTCCTGCCTGTGCTGATAGTCATTGCTGGTTGTTTAAATAGAGGTCCATAAACTTCTTTATTAATCTTTTCCCTGTTGGATTCTTGCCTACTCTGTGATAAGTGGGCTACTATGTCTCTCACTTTTCAAAATCGATAGGGGAAAAAAGCAACTGTGGCTTTGCTCTGTGGAGAGTATTACTACACATTAATATTGTTGTCCAGTTAAATAGAATGCTTAAAGCTCCTAGAGTCTAGCTTCAAAAAACCACAACAAACCCTTAAATAAAGCCATAAAGATGTGCTTTTAGTATAAGGGCGCTATAATAATTTGAAAATAAGATTCTCATCCAGAGCACCATAGAGTACATGGGCATTTTGAAACAAATTCTGAATGAGAGAATATTGATCAACTAATAAGCATTTATTAAGTGCCTACCATGTGCCAGGCATTGGGCCAAGCCTTTGGTAATCAAAGAGAGGCAAAAACAAAGTCCAAAGCATAACACACACACACACACACACACACACAACAACAACAACAACAACAACAACAACACCCACGTCAACTCCATCCCTCAGGGGAAAAAACAACTCTGCTCCAAAGAAATCTTATATGGGAGCCAACATTCAAATAACTATGTACAAACAAGATCTATAGAGGAAAAAGTACAAGTAGTCTCAGAGGGAAGGCCCCAATATTAAGGAGGCCTGGGAAAGGCTTCTTGCAGAAAGTGAGATTTTAGCTGAGGCTTGAAGGTAGCCAAGGAAGCCAAGACAGGGAGGTTAGGGGAAAAAAAGTTCTAGGCATGGGGCACAGGCAGTGAGAATATTTGAATTTGGACTATCTCCTTACTTCTAGAAGTCTCAGCAATAGGTAAAATCTAGAGCCTTTTATTAAAAGGCTGATAAGTAAATATCTAGAAGAGAAAAGGGTGGTCACAAAAGGATGAGCCTGATTTCATTAAGATCTAGTTGTGCCAAACTAACCTGATTTCATTTTGGGGGATAGTTATCAAATTGATAGGTCAAAGAACTATAGATAATGTTTATCCATTGTTTGCCTTTAGTAAGAAATATAATGAAGTCTTATGTTATTATTCTTGTAGAAAAGATGGAGATCCATGGACTAGAAACTAACATACTTTGTAAGAGATAGAATAGCTAGACCCCAAGAAAAGCCATCAGTGGTTCAATATTAGCTTGAAAAGGAGGTCTCCTGGTGAGCAACTGATGGACCCATGTTTGACCCTGTATAGTTTAATATTTCTAGTAATGATAATGGCATAAATGTCATACTTATCAAATTTTCAGATCACACAAAACTGGAAAGAATAGCTAACATGCTGGATAGCAAAGTAAGGATTAACAAAGACCTTTGCAGGATAGGGCACTGAGCTGAATCAAATGAGATGAAATTTAACAGGATAAATACAAGGTTTTTGCTTCAAAAGTATAAAATTGGGAAGATGCAGAATCTCATTTGAAAAAAAGAAAGATCTTGGGATTTTAGTAAACTGTAAGAACAATATGTATGAGACAGTGGTATGATATAACAGCCCCAAATGTCAAGAGATTCTGGGAATTGTATCTAAGAGTGAGGAGGTGATAGTCCCACTATTACTCTGTCCTTGTTAGATCACATCTGGAGTGGTTTGCTCAATACTGGAAATCATATTTCAGGAAGGCCTTTGAAAAGATAGAAAGGGTCAGGAGTAGAGCAAAGTAGGATCGTGTGAGGAGTTCGGGGTTCATATCCTGTAAGGATTGGCTGAAGAAACTGAAGATGTTCAGCTCGGTGAAGAGAAGACTTAAGGGTTGTGGTTTCTGTCTTCAAATATTTAAAAAGCATTCACATGGAATAGGGATTAGATATGTTTAGCTTGTCTTCAGAGAACAGAATTAGAAGGAGGAAAAGTTGCAAAGAGGCAAAATTGGACTTTATGCAAGGAAAAACTTCTTGACACATAGAACTGGCCAAGATGACATAAATGCTTTGAATAACCTTCTGGACCAAAACATTGACCAGTGTTTGAAATTCCCGTCTTGGAGATCTTCAAACAAAGGCAAGATGACCATGTGTTAGGTGTGTTGGAGATAGGGTTTTTTTTTTTCAAGTAAGGATAGATAGTTGCTGAGATTTCTTCCAACACTGGAATCTGTGAGTTTTTAATTCAGCAGGATCAGTCTTTTTAGGAGTCTATTGAGTAGGTGTGGAAATTTGCCTGTGGCTGAGGTACACAGACTCTTCAAAAGTTACAAACATTGCCTGGTAGGCATAGGCACAAGCACAGGTTTCCAATAATTGACAGCTTAGTTCTTGACTTGAGAAAATTAGGACACATATTTCGAATACCTACATGCTATAATTTCCTCCCGTTTTTAACTCATCTTTCTTATCAGGAACTTATTTGGCATTTTTATTATGGATACCCATTCAGCGTAGAGACTGGGCAAAATGTGACCCGCTCGACTTTACGGTGCAGCTGCTTGAGATTTCTAGCAAAAAACAAGTGTTACATTTCAAGCTGATAACCAGCTGAATGGAGGCAGAACTAAGACTTATTCTGACTGAACACACCCTGTTATTTTTAAGAATAATCCAATAATTTAAATATCAGTATTATTATTGTCTAAACTGAAATTGATTTTTGATCTCTTTACCTATTATTGAAGAAATTTGGATAACCCCACATTAGACAAACATGCAATGGTGGTTTAGTGAAAGGACCTCCAGTCTGGGTGTCAGATGAACGAGTTTTCAAATCCCATTGCTTCAGTTTATTAGTTTTATGACCATAGGCAATTCCCTTAACTCTTCGGATATCAATTCCCTCATTTTAAAGTGAACATATTAATACCTGTCCTAATTTTCTCACACAGTTGTTTTGAAGATCAAAAGGCTCAATGTAAGTGAAGCATTTTGGAAAACAAAGTACTATATAAATGTAAGCTCCATAAGGTCAGCGCCCTGCTGTTCTTATTAATTAATGTTATTAGAATATTAACTAATTAGAATATTGATGTTTTAGAATAGTCTCCTAATTGTTCTCTGCCTCCAGTCTCCAGGCTCTCAAATCTCCCCTCTCCACACAGCTGCCTAAGTGATATTCCCAAAGTACAAGTTTTCCCGCATTACTCCTAGATACATTTAACTTCAATAGTTCCTCATAGCTTCTAGGGTTAAATAGAAACTGTCTTGTTCAACATTGAAAACCCTTCATGATATGACCCTCATATATGTTTTTTGTCTTATTGTAGATGACTCTTTCTAGCACTCTATGGTCCAGCCAAACTATCCTTGTGGTTCTTCAACACAACACTCTTATTCTCCATGTCTGTGCCTTTGTGTTGATTTGAACCCTATGCCTGGAATGCACTTCCTCCTTTCTACCTTCTCTTAGAATCTTTCGAAACTCGAGAATCCTTCAATATTTCCCTTAAGACTCATTTTCTAAATGAAGCATTTCCTGATCCCCCAGCTTTTAATACTCTCCCTCCTAAAATAAACTTGTGCATTTTTACTTTTTTGCATATACTCTTTATAAACTTATATACGTACACATTGTCTCCCCTGAAATGTTATGAGCTCCTAGAGTGAAGGGATTGTTTCATTTTTGTCTATATTCCCAATGCCTGTCACTGTTGCTGGAATATAGTAGGTTCTTAGTAATTATTTATTGATTGATGTTTTAAATTATATGCATTGAAAGCATTTTCAAATAAGGAAATTAAAAGGAACTTACAATTTAGTTGAGGTGAAGTGACATTTTGGATATCTGATCTTAGATATTCTGATGTACCCATGAGTTTCTCCTCAGTAGCAAGTGCCTCTTGAAGCTTTCTGGAGTGTTTTGGGAAGTGGTAAACCTGCTGACATCATTGTTGGTAAAGAAACAGAAAATGGTACTTGATTTTTTTGAGGTTTTCTAATACTCATTAACATCACAATATATCTCATTAAACATCTTACCTTTTTATGTGGTACTGGGCCTTTAAGGTGAGCTCATGGAAACTAGACTTAGGCATTGCTTTCAAAAATACTGTGCTGTCTAATGGCAGATGGTGGCGGTGGTGGCCCTCTAGTATGCCAGCTGAGGTAGAGGCCCTGGCTCGATTTCCCTGTGGCAGTGAAGAGAGTCCCATTACTGCTCTGCCAGGTAAATATAGAACAGTCTAAAAAAGTCACTCTTATTTTCAGTTCAGAGACCACAAGTTTAATTTCCATTTCAGCGTGTGTTGCTTTAATGACTTTGCAAATGGAACGTCGGAAACAAATGAGAACATATTTTAGTTGGTTCGTGGCAAGTATTTTGCTCCTGAAATAGATATTTGTGGAGTGATCTATCAAGAGACTGAAAAAAATGCTAATACTTTTGTGCAATGTAATTATCTCAAAGTCCATAAAAAATACATGTAAATGATTGAATAAACCAGGTGGTTGACATAGAAATTAAAAGAAAATATTTCACATTCCCTCAGACTCTCTTGTGTTAACATGGGAAAAAATTGGAATCCACTCCAGAAGACATCTGTTTGGTAGGTGGGAGTAGGAGTGACTTACTAGAAACACAGCCGACTTTTTCACGTAAGCCCTACTATTTTGGTGGCAAATTGGTGTTCCGACTCCAAGAAGCTAAATTCCATCTGTAAATGCTATGCAGACCCACTTCTTGTCAGTTATCAATTAAATTGCATAGTATTTTTGTAATTAAGATTCCTTGCCTCTTGTAAAATATGCCTAATTAGTAACGATTCACATAACCCACATTTAAAAAAAAAAACCCAACAAGTACATTTTCTTTCATACTTTGCATTTTTCATTACTTGTTTTATGTACATACATGGCGAGAGCATGGAAAACATACATATGTAAATGTTCTGGAAACATTCATATCAAACCACCCAGGTGCCAGCTCCTCTACTTCTGTTTTTTTTTTCTTTTTTGAGACTAGGTTTCCCTATTTAATCCAGACTAGAAGTGCAGTGGTCACTCGTGGGTCCAGTCTCAATATTATAGGTCTAAGAAACTTTGACCTCTGTTTCTGGTCAGGCCACCTCTCTGTAGGGAGCCTGGTAACTTCCTGCTTCTGATGGTGCACTCTTTTGGTATCAGACTTATTGATGATACTCAATAGATTTGAAACCTACTTAAACTAAGAACCACTGAACTCAAGCAATGCACTGGCTTTAACCTCTCCAGCAGCAGGGACCGGAATGTACACCACCATGCCAGGTCCCTGTCTTCTCTAAAAGAGGATTAATGCTCTCTCCTTCCTCAAAATTCCTTATGTACATTTACCTTTATATATATGACATCTCTCCAAGAGAATGTTAGCCAGACCTTTAAGGGCTCCCTGCCTTCTCCTCTCAGCACCCAAAACAGGACTTTGCTTATAATAATAATTATTATTATAATTATAATTCTTATTATGAGGTTTCTGGACCTATGATTTCACTGGTGTGGGAAACTCTTTCTCACAATGCAAATTACAACTTTTTTTGCAAGTTATAACCTTAGAAAGTTGTTTGGGGGCACTGAGAGTTT
Organism: Trichosurus vulpecula; assembly: GCF_011100635.1. Lineage (NCBI taxonomy): Eukaryota > Metazoa > Chordata > Mammalia > Diprotodontia > Phalangeridae > Trichosurus > Trichosurus vulpecula. Next base: position 249,016,552 of record NC_050575.1, read on the forward strand.
GTTACTTGACAAGTATCACGCAACCACTGTTTCAGAGTCAGGACATGAACCTAAGGTCTTTCTTACTCAGAAACCAGTTCCCTACACACTATGCCATCCTAACTCTCCCTTTGTGAATAGCAATTATGTAACAAATGTTTGTTGCATTAAATTAAAAGACTTACAAACTCCTTAAATTATAAAGCTGATCACTTCCCCTCCTGGCTTATCTCTTATCCTGATTTTAAATGGCTGACACAACTCCCCACCAAAAGAGCAATTCATTTTATTTAAAAATTAATTAAACCATGAATAATTCTTTTACAAAACATATGAACATGCCCTTTCCCAGGATCCTGACTTTTTTACACCATCTGTAAGAAATCATTCATTCAGTTTATTTTTCCTTATGCTATTGGTACCATAAGGTAATTTGGAATCATAAAGTGGTGTAAACTGAGAGAATGTTAAAATTGGAAGGGATAGTGGAGATCATCGAGGACTACCTCCTTCTATGACAGGTGAATGAATATTACAGGAAGAAATGAAAGCTTCCAGAAATAGAATGGTGCACTCAGGGTAACACAAGCAGAGCGAATGGAGGAACTGGGACTAGAACCCAGCTCTCCTGTCTGCTCAGAATGCTGGCAGTCAATGTTGTTTTCATTTTTCAGCTATGGCAAGAATATATGAGTTCCTTAGTGGAGGGAACACACAAGGCTTAAACTCTCTTCCAATACAGGCAGAAACTCACTTCTGACTAAGTAAATCCTAGGGAGTTGGCTGAGACCCATGGAGATTCAGTGATGTGCCCAGCTGGTATCAGAAGGATGATTTGATCCTTGGTCTTCCTGATTACAAATCCAACCTTTTGTGCCATATTCCGAACAGTATCTCTTTTCCCATTAAATCCTCTAAATTTACATTACTATATGCTTACTTTAGTTCTTCAGGGATCTGGGATTTCATCAGTATGATGTCTCCCTCTACCATTATTTATGCCCTGGTGCATGGTCTTTACTGTGATTAAAAAATAGCAGCAACCACAAAACATTAACCTGTTTCCAATCTGGATAAAAGTCAGCTTACACCTAGCTAGAGAGATCTTCAGATATCAGACTTATAGTCCATCATATCAAAACATCAGCAAGCATTTATTAAAACTGTGGATAGAAAGAAGAAGCAAAAACAGTTACTCCCCTGAAGAAACTTACATCCTAATGTGGAGACAACACATACATGTACCAGCACATTTTTGTTGTTGTCATTCAGTCATTTCAGTCATACCCGACTCTTTGTGACTCTATTTGAGGTTTTCCTGACAAAGATATTGGAGTAGTTTGCCATTTCCTTCTCCATCTCATTTTACAGATGAGCAACTAAGGCAAACACGGTTAATTGACTTGCCTAGGGTCACATAGCTAGTAAGTATCTGAGTCCAGATTCAAACTCAGGAAGATGAGTCTTCTTGCCTCCTGGTCCAGCACTCTATCCACTGTGCCACCTGACTGCCCTATACACATATGCATGTACATGTATCTTTGAAGAGTTTCCAGTTCCTCAGGTGCCTCTGGAGCTTACATTCTGCTGATATAGCCCTTGAGAAGTCATATATGGCGATGAAGCATTGGAAAGTGACTTTAATGGAAGTCTATTATCTTGAGGGAGGATGTGTGGAATGGTGACTGCAGAATTGTCATTCGAGTTAGTAGTACCATCTTGGACACAGACCCCAGGCAAGTTCTAAAATGAAATGGCAGTATATCCTTGCGAGATCCCTACAATAATAAAGCAAAGTTCAGGACCTAAAAATAGCATCTTCATCTCCTTAGGAGGTTGTTCCATAGAGAACTTCCTAAGACAAAGGTGACAAATCCATTTGGGGATTATGGTATTACCATTACCCTGACAGAAGATATGTAACTCATGCTTCAAGACAAGGCTTGACAATTTTTCGCCCAGAGAACCAAAGTCCTTGGATGAAATTTTAGGACTTGTGGATTTGGGGGCAACAAAAAAGTGGAAGAATCTACTTTCCACAATCCTGGAGGGCCAAGTGGACTTTACCTTTTCTCAAGGGACAGCCAGTTACTCTCTTCCATTTCAACTAACTCCAACAATGTCACACCATTGCCAGGGATATCATTGAAGGCAGATGATCACATATCTCTTTAAAAAGAGATATTAAGTTCATTTTCAATGTATTCTGTTATCCAGCGTGTCTTCTTGGCCTAATTCTGGAGGCATTATAATGGGAAGGCAGGAAAATCCTTAGAACATCCTTCAAAGTCCACCTTGGAGTTGGAAAAGGTAAGGCAGGAGGAAGAGGAGAAAAAGGAGAGGGGGGAAGGGGCTTCCCACTCCAACCCCTAGATGTCTCTAGTTACTTGTATTTTATCTGAATATGACACAAGTGAGAGTGATGGGGAAAAAAAAAACAACTTTTGAGTTATTTCCTCAGCATTATCCATATGCCTTTTGCAAGGTTCTTCCTCAAGTTTTTTTAAGTAGGCCAGAATAGTTCTCTCATTCTCAAGTTATTACCATGGGAACAGCAGAAACCAACTCCTCTTGCAGTACAGCTCCATGTTTGCATACTCTGTGTGTTTTCTAAAGAAGGATATTAGGAGTTATAATGAGGGAAGCACCTATAGAGCACCCAGCACTGCAGCCCCAAAACAGCTATGACTCTATGGTTGGAAAGTTTCATGTCACCTAGGTGACGCCCATCTTAAATACAAGTCTTATATTAGCTAAATCTAAATATCTACATAATTTTTAAAAATTCCCTCATCACTTTTCTAAATAGATAATCTGATGGAACAAAAATCCATACAGTTGTTTCTATACAAAGTAATATCATCCCAGATTGCGGTGTTATCTTCTCCAAGGCTATCTTTACTCTCTCCACATTGATTAGCAATATTCCTAAAAGAAAATGGACTGAGGGAGTCAGCATGAGTTGTTAGATATACAAGGTACCACTCACTATAAGGTAAGACGATCAATTAATTTTTATTAAATTTACCAAAATTTACACACCTGAATGAATGTTGAATACTCTGATGGGTCCACGATTGCATTAATATTAGTACTTTGTCCAGTGGTACAGATTACAACCCATTCATGTCTTTCCTGGCTTGAGTGACTCCCATCTATGTCTTTTTATAAATCATTTACAGGCAGCTCAAACAACATACTGGGGACATTCCTTTACATTGTTTCTCATTCCTATGTCTTTATTGGTGAGTCTTCATGACCACCATGTCTTATCTTTTTTTTTTTTGGATGTTTGTTGCATTAAATTGTACTCCAAGTGATTTTAAACTTTAATTCTTAATGGATTATAAGATTCCATTACTTTCAGCCTAAAACATCACCGGAGGAATAATAATGCTATAAAGACAAACCTATGTTTCAAGGAGAATCTTGGGATCGTATATAAAAATGCAACAAAATTCCTTGAAAAATTGTAACAAAATAGATAACTTTGGTCATAGGTCCTCTGATTATTTAGATCAGGTGAAGCACAAAACAGGAAGACATACTTCCCAGTGAGGTTTGCCACCATCATGGAGGATGTTCAGCAGAGCTAAAATAGAAGAGGAATTCCCTGGCCTGTTTCCCATTCTTCTCACATGATACTTCATCTTCTGTCCTTTTGACTTTGCAATGACTGTTGCCCGTTGCTGGAATTTTCTCTCCTCTTACCTTTGCCCCTTGAAATTCCTGGCTATCTTAAAGATTCAGCTCAGATACCTCCTCCTCTAGGAGGCATCTTAGTGTCTTCAGTTGCCATTGCCTTTCCCCCTATACTTACATTCCATCTACTCTATGTGGCTTTATTTATTTATATGTATACATGTCTATACCATTAGAAGATAAGCTTCTTGAAGGCAGGGACTCTTTTTGCTCTTTCTTTGTATCTCTAATTCTTTGCACAGAGCTCGCCACCTAGTGAATGATTAATAATGCTTGTTGATTGATGAATAAATCTATTATCCTTCAAATCCTAAGCAGTTTCAATATAATGAAGAAACATAATTTGTGGCATGACCTAAGACTTTTCAAAACGTACTCACTTGTGAATGCTTGTATTCCATACTTGAAACCTCAACCTCTCCCCACAACATTCTCTTTGTTTTAAACAAACTTTTGCAATCTTCCTATCTTGTCAATCCTTCCTATGTCCTAGCTGGGTAAAGTTTGACTGTTCAGTCCAATTAAGGTATAGGTCTCCCTCCTGCTAGAATCCTTGTGTTGATTTCTTTGTTTTGCAACCATATTCCCCTGAACATAAAAAATTCTGGTTTCCTGGAAGTTGTCTATGGAGGGTAGTTAGAATTGTTAATTGTTGGAATTATGATAATAACTGATTGTCTTTGAACTTCTGACATTCAGTCTCTCAGCTCAGATCTTAGCTTTTGCAGGTGGCTGGCCAGTCTTGGTCTTCCCCCCAAACTCCAGTACCCTTTCCTCTAACATTACCTCTCATTTACACTGTCTATATCTTGTATGCACACAGTTGAGTGCAAGTTGTCTTACCCATTAAAATGTGAGCTTCTTGAGGGCAGCAGCCAGGTTTTTTCTTATTGGCTTTCTTTATATCTCTAGGGCTTAGCACAGTGCCTGACACAATTCTTCAAAAGTGCTTGTTGACTGAATGACTAACTAATGAAAACATTCTTAGCAAATGCTTTCATGTTATTCCAACTTGGATCAGAGGTAGTAAGGACAGAGAGATGACCTTAGACCCAGAAAGATCTAGGTTTAAGTTTGGCCTCTGGCATATCCTGGTTATATAAGCCTGGACAATTCACTTAACTTCCCATTGTCCTAGGCAAATTGCTAAACCTTTAAACTGAAGAGAGAAGGTGCCATTGTACATTGGCAGAGGACAAGAACATTTTTTTTCACCTAGGAGTTCCTTATGCCAGTGAAATCATAGGTCTACTTCTTATCCCTGTCTGCCCTAGCTTAAGTTCATGAGAGAACAGATCCACTAAATGAGCCAAACTGAAAATTTTATTGCTCCTGAGCATGTTACCTCTGCATTAAAAAAAAACTGCTATAGGTATAGCAGATCATTCAGGGTTCTTGTCTTCAGTAACTTTAATGTTCCTGGAGATAAATGAACAATTCACCCTGGACTTCATTTCAGGTATTTTCCATTCCAGCCTTCTGCACTGCTCTGGGAAGTGCTTGGCTATCTCACCTGTAGGTTCCATCTGCCTCTTCCCAGCCTTATTAGGAGGAGAGCCATGTTTTTTTTTTAATAAATATATTAAGAAGGGACAAACCATAGCATCATTTGCCCCAGGCCTCATATGGCACTAGTAATAGCTCTGGGTGGAAGTAGAGAAATTATGAAACCCAACTTTTATGAAGAAAAAAGACCTTATCTATGAGTTTTTGATCCATGATCAATTCAGAGTCTTAAGTAAATGAAATCTGACAGGGCCATTCCAGTGATGAGTATATAATTCATTCTGTCAAAGGATCACGTCGTGTTATCAAACACACTTCATGAACTTCACCGAAGAATGCATTAGCTTCCCTAAGGAGGAGTCCATTTTAAAATACTATAAAGAGAAGAGAAAGAGCACTTATTCCAGTGACTTCTTATTGGCTACCCCTAGTCTGACATGTAAGGCTCTTCACTGTCCGGCTATAACATACTTTCTTTAATAATTTTTTTTCTATTTAATTTTCATTTAATAATCTATTATTTTTTCTTCTTCCCATCCTCTCTAATTTAAAAGAAAAAAAGAATGAAATCCTCATAAGAAATATACATAATTAAGCAAAACAAATTCACATTGTCCACATCTAATATATACATATGTCTTGTTCTGCACTCTGGGCCCATCACCTCTCTTAGGTGTTTCAGGACACAGCTAGCAATTCTCATGTTCAAGCCTCTGGAATTATGGTTGGTGATTGTGTTCATCAGAGTTCCTGCTAGCTATTTTTTTAGCATTCATATACTCTATGTTCCAATGAAATTGGACTACTGCCTATTCCCAGATCCCCAAATGATGTCTCCAATTTCTGTACATTTCCAGTTTCCCATGCCTCAAATGTACTTCTTTTGCTTAGCCTTTCAAAAGCCTTGCAATTATAAGTGTGTGTGCTTGTGCATAGTACATAGTATATGTATATGTATACACATTTGTATATACATATAGTACCTAGTACATATATGCATATATAACACACATGCATGTATACACACATATATGGTATTTACATATATGATGTAATAATACAGTATTTTATATCTATACGTGCATATATATTCTCACATGCATATAATATGTTATATACTAAATGAAAGGTATAAAATGAACAAATAAAAACAAACACAAAACAATTCCTAGTATTAAGAGGTTCTCTTTCTGCTTACTGTCTATAGCATATACATAGAAAAAGGTAACTTAGGAGAGGGAAAAGTGGGAAGTGGGAAAGATCAGGGAAAACTCCATAGAGTAGGTGATTACTGAGCAGAGCTTTGAATGATTTATATTGATATATCTTCTTTGTTTATAATTCTTTGCTACTATTAAAAAAGTGCTGCTAGAAATTACATGGTGCATATTGGATCTTTCTTTTTATTACTGAATTACCGAGGATTATACCTAGCAAGTAGAATCTCTTTGACTAAAAATGTCATTATCCTCTATCCAATTTGGTAAAGAATCCCTCTGATTTTAGCTAGGCTGGTCCTCAAATAATAGATCAGAGATTGCCTCTGGGTCCTTACATAAAAACTTTCTTCTTGCTTTGGTATACTAAAATTGGAACTTTAGGAGGAAGAATTTGATATGGATAAATTCTGTAAGTATTGTTTTTTCCCTATGTTTCTCTTCCAGAGATTGAAGTACTTTTGTACTTCATATACATAGATATATATGTATGTATTTGTACATATGTATATATTTATATATATACTCACACAATATACATACATACACATACATATATACGCACAATACGTACATACGTATATGTATATCTATGTATATATAATACATACATATATGCACACTCGTACTTTGTATATATAGTACTTTATATATAAATATACATAAACATATAAATGACATAAAGCCTACGAATTCTCAGCTCTCTGAACGTGAAGAATTTATTGGAATTTTTATAATTTGTTTCCTGTTCTCATCCTTAAATACATATCATGGAAGCTATTTTTTCTTTTAATAATATTTCTTTTTCAAAGAAGCTATTGATTACTACATAACTAAATTGCTAATTTGATGTCATATTTGCCTGAGCATAAGGCCTACTGTGCAAATAGGGTATATAAGAGCAATATGGGACCAAGTCATAGAGCTTCTTTGCATGGGAAGGTCACATTTTCCCAGTAATCAAAGTCTTAAGTTGTTATTCTTCAAAGGTCTATACCTTAACATTCTTTACCCTAATTAGTTCTCTGTATGATTTTTTTTGATAATATGTTCACAAGGGCGAAATGCAATATTCAGGTGTGTGTGTGTGTGTGTGTGTGTGTGTGTGTATGTGTGTGTATGTTTTTGTGTGTATGTGTTTGTGTAGTTAAAATATTTAACCCGGAGTCAGTGATGTGGACTTTGAATCCTAGTTCTGATATTTAATACTTGTGAGAGCTCTGGCAAATCACTTTTCCTCTCTGGGCCTCAGTTTTCCACTTAGTAAAATTAGGAGTTTAGTCTAGATGATTCAAACTAGATACTAAGGTACCTTCTAATTCTTGACCTTGTGATTCTATTCGAAAGACTACAAGATCCAAACACATGTGTATTTCCAGTTTTTTTAAATCATTTTTCAGGTATTAAAGCAAGTTTTAATTTTTATGTTCTGCCATTTCAAGTAGCATAATTTCTTTTTGCCGAGGTTTAGAAGACAGAAACTCATTGATTTACCTTATTTTATTAATCAAGGTTAGCGATATTAATTGACATTGATATTATAGTACTCAATGATTGCCTCTAAAGCTCTGAAGTCAGTAGTTCATAAACAGATTTTTAATTCTTCTTTAGGTGATGGACAGAATCATAATTTAAGCAGTAGAAAAAGTATCATCACTGACTATTTATGAACTGTTAGCACAGTGCTACTGCCTAAGTGTAGGCTAGTGAATGTAACTGAATCCTTCTTTGATTCTGCCTAATGCAGATCCATCATTAGAATGATCGTTTTTGATTTTAGAAGCTTTACATGTAAAAAAAGTACATGCAATTCAATTGAATTTCTAGCGCTTCCAGCGAATTTCACTGAGTTTTTGTAACCTTTTCCGTGAACACTTTCTTATGCTTAATTGTTGTTTGTTTGTTTTATATATATATCTTTTCAATTTTAAAAACATTTTTATTTAAAGTTTTGAGTCCAAAATTTTATTCTTCCTTCCCACCCCTCAGCACCCCCCACCCTGAGACCGTAAGCAATCAGATGTAAGTTATGTATGTGCAATTGTGTAAAACATTTCCATGTTAATCATGTTGGACAAGAAGACTTGAATGAAAGAAAAAAGTGAAAAATAGCATGCTTCAGTCTTTATTCAATATCAGTGCTTTCTCTGAGGCAGATAATATGTTTCGTATCTTTTTAATAATCAAAAGCCCTGGCCAGAAAAATATATGGTAACTTAGTGTTCATGATAATTGATCTGGAGAACAAAAGTATAACTATAACTCCTAAGAAGCACTGAGAGTCACTTTTCAGAGTGAACAAGCACTATTTTGATGTACTAACAATCCCTAATGAAGATTGGTGTCAGTTGAACATAGATGTGTCAGCAAAGACCCAGTCTATTAAATGGCTGATCACACTGATGATCATTAGTGAGTTAATGGGTAATATAATTTCACTCTGACTCTTAAATGACTCTATCTCAGTTCTGAAAAATTTGGGAACTTTTTGCCTATAAAGGATCACTAAACATATGTAAATTTAGAAATTCATGACAGCCTTTCCCCATATATCTTGAATTTCGTTAAAGATAAATACAAATTCATGGAAAGTATCTGAATCTTGTTTATAATTGGAAAAATATTTTTGGCATTTTTGCAGAACACAGTTCAGATTTTGGACAGCATATCTCTCTCAGTAGAAATTTTTCTTATAGATAAAATCAGAAAGTGGTGCACTAAGACATATATACTGGAATTAGTTCACGAATAGCCCAAAATAATGAACTTGCAAAGGCTTTTTCAGTATCAAGAAAACACTATGAGTCCTACCAATATTCTCTTTGCCATTGTTTATCAAAATCTAATGAATATTTTATCAATAGCATGATAATTCTTTGTTTCTTTTAAATTAATCTTTCCATACCTTCTGTTCTTATCTAAACAGCTTTTTCTGCTGAAATATATTTAAACCTGTGTGACCTTCAGCGTACTCTCTGGCATAAAATAAGAGTTTAACAAATATATTATGGTTGATTGATTTATTCAGCTCACTTTGTTTCCCAGGGTCTTGCTTATCTCGTTAGTAAATTGAAGTGATTGGATGAGGTGAGGTACCAGGACAAAAAGACTCTAAAATATGTTTGTGTCCATGTTTATCAGCAGACAATTTACCTTACCTAGCATTGTGTTAGAGTGAATAATTATAAAAATTATTCCCCCTTTCCTTATGATATAAACATGCTATACAGATCACTAAAGGAGTGGTTCAACCAATGCTTCAAGTGTATGGAACTCAGCTCTGCTGTTCCTTGTGGGACTGAGAGTTCAAAGCCAAACTCAGATATGTAATAGCTCTGTGACCCTGAGGAAGTCAGTTAATCTTTGTCCATCTCATTTTTCTCATTTATAAAATGTGACTAGTGATAGCAGCTAACTCCCAAGTTTGTCATGAGGATCTGATGAGATTAATATTTATAGAACACTTTGTAAAACTAAAAATTCTACACAAATGCTAGTTATTTTTATTATTATTATAACCAAGAGGGTACGTCAGTACCACCTCACAATCTACCTTCAAATACGTAACCTTTCCCTCTCCACCTCTGAATATAGGTAATTTCCCTTTAGTCTAAATGATTGCTTTTGGGACAGGAAAAGTAGAAAGTCCTTCAGATTATTCCCTCACTTGCCACTTTTAAATAGTTGTCCTTCACCTTTTCGTTACTTTCCTCATCATCCTAATGGAATAAATTTTTGTAAATTCATTTTGGTCATAGATCTGCAAGGAACCTTAGAAGTCATCTTGCCTAACCCCTTCCGTTTTACAGATGAGGAAAATGAGGCCCAAAGAGGTTACTTTGACTTGTCCAAGGTCATACAGCCAATAAGTAAGCAATTTATGGATTTCAACTCAGAATCCACGACTACAAGTTCACTGTTCTTTCTGCCAAACTTACATTCAGTTTTTCCCTAGATCTTCTTCACAGCAATATTCTTTGTAAACATGTAGTTCTCATCCTATTAGCATCTATTACTTATATCTTGCTTTTGAGATATATCCATATCTATATCTATATCTATATCTCCCCTTGCAGATTCCTTGTATGGGCCTGATCCTACCCCAAGGATAAACTCTGATTAATTGTTCTGTCCTACACAGAAACAGATCTAAGTTAGCCAGTCTAGTGGAAATCAGCTTTATTGAAGATTCAAACATGTAAATTTGTCTCTGGTGAGAAGTGACTAGGGATTTGTAGGCATGGAACAAAATGTGACTGTCTATGGTATTTATAAATCTCCTCCTTAATATTCTCTAGCTAGTGACTGATGTACAATTTCGACATATTGTTGTCAAGGGCATCTTTCAGTTTTCTTAAATATTGGCTCTAACTGAAGATGACATATCTTTAATTAAATTCTGCAAATATTTAGGGCCTACTTTGTCCGAAAGAGTCTTAGGTACCTGGATATATGCTACTGAAGCAAGGGGTAATAGCTAGCATTTGTATAGTGCTTCAAAGTTTGTAAAGCACTTTCATTTGTTCCTCACAACAGCCCTTGGAGATAGGTGCCATTAGTATCTTCATCTTATAAAAGAAGGAACTGCTGAGACAAATAGAGGTGAGATGAGTTGCCCAGAGTCACAAAGCTACTAAGTGTCTGAGGCAGGATTTGAACTCTGGCCTCTCTGACTCCAAGTCCAGCATTCTATCCACTGTACCACCTAGGTGTCACTTTATGAATGACACATAAATAAGTAAATAAATACAAAGTAAATGCAAAATAATGAAGTAAATTCAAGGATCAATAAAACTAGGGATGGGAGAAGAAGTATAGAATCCAGATCTACGTGAGGTCCGAGTAGGAGAATCTTTGCCAAGAAAACCCCAAATGGGGACATAAAGAGTTGGACATAACTGAAAAATGACTGAACAACAAGTTCATAAAAACGAGTTTTTATGAGGGAAATAGTTATAGAACTAACACATATAGAAGAACTGATATACATAATACAGATATGTACATATCTGCACACACATATGCACACATATATGTGTGTATTTATAGATATATGTATGCGTGTGTAATAGCAAAATCAGACCTGTGACTTCATCATATATATATCTCTCTAGGGTGGGGCCTGGAGTTACAGCCAAAGAGCTTCCTTACCAATGAGGACTGGCACCATCTCTGCCTCTCCTAGTCTCAGAAGGTTGCCTGGGACCACTGGGAATTCATATGACTTGCTGGGGTCAAACAGCCAGTCAGTACATGTTAGAGGTGGGATTTGAATCCAGGTCTTTCTGACTCTAAGGCCAGCTTTCCTTGGGGGTGGGGGTTATCTCTATCATTTCTACTATAATTTTATCCCTAGCTTCAGCAGCCAAGGTATTGGACCGTATTTGTACTTTTCATTCTGAACTGGAGATGAGATATGACTTGGAGAGCAAGTATGAGTTGAGGGATCTCTATATGTTTTTTTTTTCTCTATATGTTTTATCCTGAATTTACTGTGGGAAGCATGGCTGCTCCCCTCTCCCACCTCCCATTAAAAAAAATGATTCATCCCTTGAAAAAAGAAGAAATGAAGTGGAAGAACTGATTCAAGTCAGGAGTTATAAGGTGTCAGGCTGGAGGACTTTGGGGACTGATGATTAGAAGGTGAAAAAACTCTCTAAATTTGCCTAGACCTTTCCTGTTTGCTGGTTAAGACAGCCTGATTATCCCCTATTTGAAGCTGTTATCGCCAAACAAAAAGCTGGCCCACCGATAAATGCCATTAAATGTTAGGGAAATGAACTGTGAAATTCCTTGAGAACCTTCTTCTAAAGTAGAAAATACAATCCTTTGAACTCTGAAAAAACTCTGACAGTGTATGTAATGTGGTTCAGGAAATGTGGGGAGGAAACACCATCAAATATGTTGCTTATGTTAATAGAAGTGCAGGAGTTAACTAGTGAGTTTATTATCCAGCCACTGTTCATGAATGGCCCTAAAATCCCATTCAATGGGATTTTCACCTATTCTTGTCTTGCTTAATGAGGACATTTAAGGTACAAATATATTGAATGAAATATTGCATGTTTTATGTCTATAAACGTGCGGCCTGAGATGGGGTAGCTTTGTGTGTAGAAGATGAAGGCTGCTGCTAGGAATTTTAGTCGGATCACAGGTCTGAAAGGAAGCAGTCCTTGAAACCTGGCAGATAGATGAAAATCTACCTTATTTTTAGAGCCTTTCTTGAAAAAGTATATATCTGCCTCTATCTTATCACAATCTCCCCGAGTACCTAACAGCCCGTCATCATGTACCCTGCAGGTTTCACCATTTCTTCTTCTGTCCTTAGTGCTGTTAACAGCTGGCTACCATCTCCAGTATTTCTGTCCTCTATGAAGATAAAGACTTCTTAGCTCCCTTGCACAGTTTTCTCATTTTGGGGGCTAAATCATCTCAGTCATTTTAGCTTTTTGTCATAGTCCTGATCCTTGTTTTCCAAAAGGTGAACCTTTGTGGTTCTCGATTTGATATTTTTTGTTGTGTAATGTTTCACCCTATTAAATTCAGAAGTTGCAGTCAGACCCAGTCTTCTAATTGTAATCAGTTATAAATATAATGGAAGGGTTATTTGCAGTTTCTCTCTTCCTTCTCATTCAACCCAGAAAAATCATGCCAATTCCTCCTCTTTCTCTTCCTCTTTCTAGTCTGTTTTTTCTCTTCTTCACTCTTTTGTTGTCCTCTTCATTTTTTCCTTTTACATCATCCTACCAATAAACATGGAACTTTGGTCATTTTAGCTGTAGCAAGGTAGCTCAGTGGATAGAATGCTTGGCCCAGAGTCAGGAAGACCTAAGTTCAAATCCAGCCTCAGATGCTTACTAGCTATGTGACCCTGGGCAAGTGGTTCAATTTTGTTTGCCTTAATCTACTGGAGAAGGGAATGGCAAACCAGTCCAATATCTTTGCCAAGAAAACATTATGGACAGTACGGTCCATGGGGTTATGAAGGGTCACACATGATTAAACAACAACAACATTATTACTTTGGGCAGCTCAGTGGTTAAGTGCCAGATCTGGAGTCAGACTTATCTTCGTTAGTTGAAATCCAGCCTCAGAAACTTACTAGCTGTGTGACCCTGGGCAAGTCACTTAATCCTGTTTGCCTTAGTTACTTATCATGTAAAATGAGCTGGAGAAGGAAATGGCAAACCACTCTAGTATCTTTGCCAAGAAAACCCCAAATGGAAAGGACCAAAAACAACAATTTTATACATATATATATATATACACACACACACACACACACACACACACACACACATACATATATGTGCATGTGTGTGTGTGTGTGTGTGTATGTATTCAGGTACTGTCTATTTTACAATGATGCAGTTTGTTTACCTTCCAAACCACAGAGTTTACCCCTGTCCCTGTTTAACTTATTTAGTAAAACTAATTACTTCTCCCTTACTTTGTCATCTTATCCTTGGAGGCCTACAGCAAGCTCATAGAGTGCTATTTAGTTTCTAGATCACATGGGTTTTTTTTCTTTCTTTCTTTTTTTTTTTGGGCAGGGCAATTGGGGTTAAGTGACTTGCCCAAGGTCACACAGCTAGTACATGTGTCAAGTGTCTGAGGCCGGATTTGAACTCAGGTCCTCCTGACTCCAGGGCCGGTGCTCTACTGACTGCACCACCTAGCCGCCCCTCATGGGGTTTTTTTCAAGATTCTTTAGAGGATAAGAAGTGAAGAGGATCTTTTATAGAAAGAGTTGCTTTGGTAGGAGAAGGGGATATTTAAAATAAAAATTGTTTCCTTTTCTAGTCACAAAAATAAAATTTCCTTATGAATGGGTTTTTGACTCACCCTTTTAGAACCTGCTAATAAGGTCTGTTTGGTTCCAGTCTTGTATCAGGATTTGTAAGCCTTGATGCATTCCAAATAACATCTAAGAGCCCTTCAGGATAAATGCAGGTAAGAGGCCAGACAGAGAAAAGCTCATTACTGTTACCTTCTATTTGGCAGGGATGATGTAGATTGCTAAAAGGTAGCTGAAATGTGCTGAAATGAAGTCCCAAGACCCTGTACCTGAAGAATGATAAGTTTACTCCATGCCCAAGGGAAGGGAAAATTCTTCTTAAAAATTTTCTGGCTAAAATTAAGCACCTGTAATCTCACTTTTTAATTTTTACCCTTCACTGAGATCTGTTGCAGTCTTTATCTTAACATGTAAATAGTAAGGATGAGCTTATTCTGAATTTGCAAGTGTTAAAATTCTCCATCAGTATTTTGTGGTTATTACATTTTTTATTAAAATCCCAAGAGGTAGTAGGGGATAGTGAATACAGAGCCTGTCTCAGAACTGGAAGGAGCTTGGTTCAAGTCTTGCCTTTGACATAAACTAGCTGTCTGACCAATGACAAGTCATTTAACCTCTCAGTGTACCAAGGTAACTCTCAGATATGTTACAGATGAGATGCTTGTGTTAATAAAAAGGTGTGGATTTCATCTGATGGAGGAAGTTTCTACACTAGGAATTCTCCTACAAGGTTGCAATCCTCTATAAAGATTTCTTTCCCCTTCTCCCCACTCCAACAAAAAAAATAATAAATAATTAAAGAGTACTGAATCCCAACACAAACAAGTAAGCTTGCCTAGTAACTATTTCCATTTAAATTACTTGATTTATATGCATAAAGTATTATAACAATTTTTCAGGCACTCCTTCTACAGTGTATCTCCATAAGAGTTCTTGCGCCTTCAGTCTCATTCATTTTTCCTCTTATGTGTCTGTAATTAATAGATACTCTCTTCTGTTTAGTTGCCCTCTTCTATTATTTAATAAATGTCTCTAAAATTTTGTACTCCTCATACTTATTAGTTTTAATGGCGTTATAATATTGCATTAATGTAAAGTCATTTATTTAAGCATTTGCCTAATATTGGACATGTGGGTTTGCAGCATTATCTTCAATAAGAAAACCTCAGTTAAGAAGTCCAAACATTTTTTAGTTTTTAAAAATGTAGATGAGGTTTTTTTTTCTCCCCCTGGAATCCCTAGATAAACTAACTTTGAAACCTGGATGTGAACCATTTCTGTTTTGCCTTGTTTTGAGTTACAAAGAAAAGGAATTAATCAATCAAAAACATTTGTTAAACACCTACTATATGATAAGCACTGTGCTAAGCTCTGGAAAAGCTGGGAAAGAAGGAAGGAAGGAAGGGAGGCAGGGAGAACCCCAAATACCTGCACTTTCCCTGTGGTGGAGCATGAGGACTTTTGAATTAATATAAAACTGGCATTGAATAAAAAAATAAAAAAAAATAACAACTGTATTTATGCTTAGTTTTCAGCAGAGGCAGAGGGGGTGAGGCAGAGAGATGTTGGTGTGTGTGTTTGTGTGAGTGGGAGGATTCACATAGGGGTGAGGATCACTGCTTTGGGAGTTTTCATTTGTTAGCCAATCAATTACCTACATGCCATCCAATCAGGTGCTAGTCCTTATGCCCTTGTGTGAACTTTATATAAGGTGAAACTCACAGAGGATGAGAGTGGGAGCCATGCCTTCTTCTGGCTCTCTCCTCTGCCAAATGAATTAATAACATTCTTTCTTAGAAATAATAACTATGGGGACCATAGTTGTAGATGGCAGCACTTAGTTGAATGTTGGAGGAATATTTTTAGGGCTTTCTCAATCTCCTTTACTGTATCATCATTCATGTCCTGTTCCCCCAAAGTGTGTGTGTGTGTGTGTGTGTGTGTGTGTGCGCACGTGCATGCATGTGAATGCCTTCCAGGACTCATGCTGCATCTGAGACAAAAAGAGAAATCATCATCTCTCCTCCCCTAAACTTGTAATCCCCTATTTCTTGTTGAGAATGCCATCATCCTCCCCTTCATTTAAGTTTTTATCTGTAATACTTGTTTCAAAAGCCTCTCCAAAGTGGCTATAGGAACAAGTACCATGTCTTTTTAGAGGCATAGAAACTTAGAGAGTTAACAGTAGGACTGTTATTCTGTTAGGTGCCATTCTATCGAGAAATAGAGTTAATGCATGTGGTTTGAAGGAAACTGTAGAAAAGACAGAGAATGTGAAGAAAAACTCACCAGGGAGAACATTTTAATTCATATTGAGAAGAAAAATTTAAAATAAAATCCTATGAGGAATAAGTCTAGAGAGACACTATTTAGAATTATGACTTGAGGGAAACAGAGTAGAAGGCAGAAAAAATGAGGGTGAGGAAAAAATGTCTTTCCTGATGGAATTCTCTTAACTGTTATCTTATGAAAAGGATGAAAAAAATTGTTGAGAAGTGAATTTAATTTTCTTGGGTGAACTGAATGGTGAAATTTTGTTTCCCAAAGTAAAGAGCTGTCTGAAGTTGTAGTGATATGAGATGACTCTAGCTGTAAAGTATTTCAAACAATTACGCTTTTGTGATTATTGACAAAACTGTCAACAAATTATACAGCCAGTGATTTTATTTATTAATTTAATCCTAGGAAACATATTTGCACATAATACAGATATGTGAGGAGAGAGAGAGAGAGAGAGAGAATGAATGCGAATGCTCGAGTTAATAAGTGCAAATTGACTAACTTGACTGGGTTCATAAAATGTACATATTCAGCTTCACTTCCAGTTCCAGATAAGGAGAAAACTTACATCTCAAACCAAGTTTTCCATTCCCATGATATAACCCAAATTTTTAGAAAACTTCAATAACAAACTTGTGACTAGGAGGGGTTTAACTCATCAGATTTCTCATCCCTCCTTAGGCGTGGGTAACAAAGCTTCCCCACCCTTGTAGTCTTTGGTCCTAGTTCTGTGGTCTGGATTGGAGCAACACAGGACAAATCTCCTGCCTTATCCGCATTGTCAATACTTGAATGGAAGCTCTCCTATCTCCCCTTAGCCTTCTCTCCTCAAACCTAAACATCTTATTTAATTTAATTACTCATATTTTATAATTTTTAGGTGCTTCACTATTCTCATCACCAACCTCTGAACACACTGTAGTTTTTTAAATACCCTTATTAAAATGTGGCATCTATAATATTAATAAAAATAGTTAAACATTTTTATTGCATTGTCAACTTGGCTAATCATTTTTCTCTCATTTAGCCTGTGAAGAGTGTAAGACCAAGATTATTACTCCCATTTTGCAGATAGGGAAATTGAGACTCAAAGAATTTAAACAACTTGCTTGGAATGATAGCTCATTAAGTGTTAGAACTCGGTCTTGATTTAAGATCTTCTGATTCCAATTCAGAAGTCAAATATTTCCCACCTTTCAGTACTTCATGTATGATTTGACCAACATGTATAAACATTTGTAAACATTTGTACTCAGGAGATGGATGCGTGGCTTTTGATGAGATGCTTCCATTTCAGTTATGAGGCAAATTATGAGATAATGTGACTAGTTTTTATGTCAGGCATAGGAATCTATATTATTACTTTATGGCAGAATATAAGTTCCTTGAGGGAAAGGATTATTTCATTTTTGTCTTTGTATCCCTAGAAAATAGTACAGTACCCATTAAATAGGTATTGCTTAATAAATACTGCTTGAATAGCACACATCCTCAGTCATCTGATCTCTTATCTGGTGTGCCTTGAAATTCTCCATTTAGGAGTGGAAGGCCCAGTGACTGTCTGTACAAACACTGTTTCACCTTCTTTTTCTTTGCTATGCTTCTGGCAGAGAGGTAGAGATTGAAAGTGAAAGATACTTATTTTTTTGCTGTCTTTTCATATTGACTGATCATTGATCATGATCTGTCATACTAGGTCCCTAGATACCTTAGCAGTAGACTGAGTCAGCTCTCAGGCTTGCATCTCAGCAGAGAAAAGTTTTCTTAAATTAGACCCTCTGACTAAGGGTGTCAGGCTAGCTGGGGACTACCTAGAGGCCTGATTGAGATGGCATGTCTATCACTTCTATAGTCTGTTGGCCTTGAAAAACTAAAGATGCTGTGGAGTCCTTTCTACAACAGGCTTTGCTTTGTGGGTGGGGCTAGCCTCAAAATAGATATAAGAGCTGGCTCATGCAGCTATAAAGTCTGTCCAGGTATGTATTAGAAGCATGTGCAAAGCAGTACTGGTACTGTTCAGTTTTCATCTACCGCTGAGTACACTTTGAGTGAGTAAATGGTGTAATCTGTGTCAATCATTGGATTCTTTTAGCATTTGCTTGGGCTTTCCCGCACCCTTCTTATTTTTGGTTTGTCCAAGTCTACAATCATAGGAAAGTTTTGATGTATATAACCTTTTTATAAGACTACTAGAATTTGAATTGGAAGGGACTTTATCATTTAGTTACATGATTATAATCCTTGAGTTGGAAAGGACTTGAAGAGTTATACAGGCAAACCCCTTCATTTTACAGGAAAGGAAATCTAGGCCCAGCTAGAGGAAGTAATTTGCCTAAAGCACTATCAGCAACAGGATTTGAGCACAGATCCCCTGATCCCAGAGCCATTTCTCTATTGCTTCCAAAAAATAGTCCAATAAATTCATTTTATAGAAGAAACTGAGACATGGAGAGATCGAGCAAATTGTTCCAGATCATGCGGGCAGTAACTTTGAGCTAAAATGACCTTTAGTTGTCATCTGATCTCACCCTCTTATTCTACAAATGAAGAAATTTTGCCCCAGAGAATTAAAGCAGCTTGCTCAAGGTCACATGGGTCATAAGTAGTAAAGCTAAGATTTGAACCCCAAATCCTTGGATTGCATACCCTGTGTTCTTTCCGCTGTATCACACTGACTCTTTTGAAATTCACGGGGAAAGAATTATACTAATTACCTGAGGGAGTAACTATATGGGCTCCTTTAGTATGTGAAGTGGCACGGTCTCTGTGACCAGCTCGGTGGTTTCTGTCCCCCGTGGAGGGAGAGGTCTTTTATAGTGGTGAGTTGATTGATTGGAGTGGCTGTGAGATTGAACTTCATTGAAGATGTTAATTGAATATTAGCTGACAACCACATGTACTTTTTCATGAGCATGATAATTTCTGAAGTGCTTTTCACTCTGGGGCTAATTTCAGTAGAAAGAAAAAATCCCGACCAATCTTGCCAATCAGAGTATATAAAGTCCTTTGTGTCACATTTTTAATATAAGTTAACACGCATATAACCAGTATTGTATGTAGTGGAAAGAGTGTTAAGGCTAGAGTCAGAAGACCTGGATTCAGGTCCCAGCTCTGATTAATTACTGCATGGGTGACTATGAGGAAAGTCTCTTCTTTCCAAGTCTCAGTTTCTTAGTATTAAAAATAGAAAGCATGGTATTTGCACTATCTATACCACAGAGGTATTGTGAGGAGACTATTCTGAAAACCTTAAACACCATAGAAAAGTGAACTATTATTATTTTTGTATCATTACCAAAACTGTGTTTCTTGTTTTCATTTGCCTACAAATGCGGTGGCTATTGGTTCAATTTTAGGCCCTTTCAGATATCACATACTTCTTTCATGGTCTGATCCACTGCAGGCGTAAAGATATGTTCTATCTGAGATTGTAAAACTCCAGAATTTGCTTATTCATTGCAGTTTTTGTACTTATATATCGCTTATGACTACATCACAGTGACTGAAACATTGTTAAGATTTTTATTTATTTATTTATTAGATAGTCATTGAAAAGTTCTGTCTAAAATGAGTATTTGTAGGGCAAATCATATTTTCTGGTTGACTTGCATCATCATTTCAGAAGTATTTTCTTGCAGACATAAAAGGTCCAACACATATGACTCACAAATATGATTTTTATTTAATATTCATAGACTCATAGAATTTTAGTGGTGAATAGTACTGGGATCCAACCTCCTCATTTTACAGAAGGGGAAACTAAGGTACATGGAAGTGAAGATAGGTAACTTGTTTCTTTTAGGAAAGTTTTCTTTTTGTCATTATATGGCACCCCAACTACCACCTTGGGGTCCTATGATTTTGACCAATAAAGAGTTGATCATATTTAACCTGGCTCAGGTTTTTTAGCCATCTTCATGTCATATTGAAGTACCCCAGTCCACACCCGTGACTGCTTTCTGTTTCTGGGAACGATCATCAGTTCAACATGGTTATTTCTAGAAATGTCATATCAATTGTCTTATGACTCCTTTCATCATTCCTGTGATTTTCCAGACCAAAACACATTTTGGAGAGACTTAAATGCTGGAATCAAGAGCTTACATTTCTTTCAGCGCTGGACCATATGGAGTCACTGGAAGGGTTGTTGGGTTTTTCTTTTTCTTTTTAGCGACATGGTGATAATGGTACATTGGACAATGGTAGAAAGGATGGATGAGAGAGGGGAGAGATTGGAGGGAGGGAGACCAAATAGGAAAATCTTATAATATTTTAAGGGAGAATATGACATCCAGCCTCATCTCATACTGCTTCTCTTTCACACACTATGTTTTAGCTAAACTGTATTATTCTACACCGCCCTCTACTTGTCTGCCTTCTCCTATATCTGTGTCTTTAAAGGCTTATGCTTTTCCGACATCTAGAATGGACTTTCCCAACTCCCATCTCTGTCTACTTTTCTCCTTTCCTTCTTTGGCTAATTCAGAGCTCACCTTCTCTATGATGCCTCTCCCTGTAGAAAGGAATCTATTTCTTTTCTCAAATTTCTTGTAGCACTTTGCCTGGACTTCTCTTTTGTACCCACCCCATTCTTTTTCGTGTCATAGTTCTTTTCATATGTCTTATACCTACTCCCCCTCCCCCCATTACATCATGATCTCTTTGAGGATATCCTTGTGTTTCAACAATCCAGCTAGCAGCTGCTGTGGGGGTGTAAAACCAACAACAACCAGCTCATAGAATGCTGCAAGCCCAGACTCTTTTGATCTGCTTTACTAAGGAAAGCAACGTTAAGGGGTTAACAATCTCAATTTAATCCAGCATACAAATATCATTCACTTAGTTCAGGGGAAAAAGCCAGGACCCTGAACTTCAGAGAAAATACAAACAAATTACGTACATCAACAGACAGATCTTGTCTGATTCAAATCTCACTGTATAGTTAGCAGAGTTTAACAAAGTCTGAACATCCGGGTTTACAAGCTGGAGGGCTCTTAACTACAGCTGCCCTGGAGTCTCCACATCAGTGCACCGCCAAGAGTGAGAGCCCTAAGCAAATAGCTCTGTCTTCTCCTTTTATTCACTCTTTAGCCAGCATCAAGGTCATCTGAATGACCAGAACTTAAGCTCTTACTCTTGGCTCTGGAGTTACCACCTCCCTCAGGACCTTGAGGGCTTCACGCCCACATTGACTTAGCACCTAATAACTAGGGGTTTGGGGCCTACTTGGGAGCAAAGATATAATAAGACCTCCCTTCATGGGCCCCACCTGGAGCCCCACCTTAGTTACCTAATTTAATCAAGGAGATAAAAGCCAAACTCTTCAAGAGCACTTGGTTGAGTAAGTGCTAAAAGCCCATCCTGATCACCAATACACCTTGACCTAGGATACTGGACCTTTCCCATAGTAAACATAAAGATCTTTGAATTATTTATACAACCCAGCTAGATGGTGCAGTGCATAAAGTGCAGGACTTAGAATCAGGAAGATGTGGGCCTGAGTCCTGCCTTAGACGTTTACTAGCTATATGACCCTTGGCAAGTCATTTAACTGCTCTCAGCCTCATTTTTCTCATATGTTAGATGGGAATAAAAGCACCTACCAAATAAAGTAGTTGTGAGGCTCAAAAAGAAATTAATATATGTAAAGTATTCTGCAACCCTTAAAGCACTATGTAAATGCTAGGTATTATTGTTATTATTATTAATAGTGAACAGGTCTTGGAATCAGGAAGCCCTGAGTACAAGTATCTTCTATGATGCACGATGCCATCTGTGTTCCCCTCAGTAAGTCAGCTAAATTCTCAGTACCCTGGGCAATTCTTGAAAAGATTATAAATCACAAAAAAAAGTGCCGATCTATATTTACAAAGGTAGTTTCTTCACCTATTCCCTACACGAATGTAATTAGAAGTCCAGTCTCTTTTCCATATGTAACACTCAAGTTTTCAATATAAATGGCAACAGTCTATAAAATATGATTTTAACTAGAAATCTGGCCCACACAGCTTAACAGAGAGCATATCCATGCTGGTTCAATTTTTTTAGAAACTTTCTAAACACTGCCTTTCATAGACAAGATTTTAATACTTGGTTGTCATTTTATTTTAGACCCAGGAAACTAAAGCCGTGTTTACCTTGCTGGTCCTTTCTTTAAAAAAATGTGTTTAACCAAATGTTTTATTGAACTTGACTCTAGACACCATCTTTTTTATTGAACAGAAACTTTGCTATTAAAACTATTTTGCACGTAAAGAATGAACAACTTGGTGGTGGGAACCTGGTCACCAAATTGTTCAGCTCTTCTCCTAATCACCCCTGCTACATGAGTAATAGGCCTAGTCCAGTGCTGAAAGGATGTCCACAGAAATTGCTTTTCTTATCCAAAATGGGCTTTGCTTGTAAGGCTAAAGAGTTTCTCCTGGCTGCTCCACTATCCTGTCTATGTAACCTGATTGCTTTCCAGCTTCACTGGAGATTTATATGCAGAACAATGTCTCTGGCAAGATAGTGTCAGTAACTGAAGAACTGGAACTAAGGCTGGGCAATCAGGGTAGGAAATGAGCTCCTTTGTGACACATTTGTGCAGTGTGGCATATTCCTTTAAGCAATTGTATCTTCCTTAATGAATAAGGATGACTACCATGACATTCCCTTGCTCCATAAGCTTCTGTGATTCCCTCTTCCACATAGAATTAAATACAAGTTCTTTATCCTGATATTTAAGCTCCCTCAAAATGTGGCTCCAAATTATCTTTCTAACTTTATTTCATATTACTCCTCATTTACTCTACTTTCACAGAATCACAGAATCTGAGAGTGGGAAGGGATGTTAAAGATCTATAACATATTGAATGGATGGTCCATAAGGCCTTTCCTCAACTTTAATAAATGGGAACCCACTATCTCCATAGGCAGCCCAATCAACTTTGGGTAGCTCTAATAGTTAGGAAGCATTTTGTTACCTTAAATAGAAATTGTCTCTTTGCAGTTGCCACATATTGCCTCTACTATTGTCTTTTGGAGCCAAGTTGAACAAGTCTAATCTTTCTTTGATGTGATGTCCCTTTAAATTCTTCATCACAGTTATTGTGCCCCATTTTTTTTTATCTCCTGCTAAATATTCCCATTTCCTTCAACTGATTCTCACAGAACATGATTTTAAGGCCCTTTGCCATGCTGGTTGCCCTCCCTGTATGCTCCCCATCTTATCAAGATCATTTTTAACATGTGAAGGCCAGAACCTAACACAATCCAACACTCCAGGTGCGATCTGTCCAAGACAGAGCACAATAGATCCATGACTTCCATATCCATAGCCTGGAAATACTATTCCTCTTGTAAGGTGGCATGGGATTACAATCTGGTTATTATCTCCAATTCATCCTCTAAGTATCTTGTTTATATGCAATGTTTGCATCTTGTGTTCCCCATTAGACTGTGAGCTGCTTGAGAATGAGACGGTCTTTTGCCTTTTTTTTAATCTGGCCAGAATTTAGAGGGAACAGTGCCTGGTACATAGTAGGTGCTTAATAAATGCTTGTTGCCTGATTGACTAATATGTCCTATTGTTTGCTTTTTGAGCTTATAGTACACTGACTGACACCTGTTCTCTGATCTTATTTTCTCCTCTCCCATCTCTATGCATTCATGCAACATAATCCCTCATCATTTCAAACTGCCTAAAGTCTTTCTCTTCCCTCAAGAATTCTTAATTTGGAATCTGAACTTTAAAAAAAAACAATTGTTCTAACTATACAAGTTGTCCCAAACACCTTAGTGTAGTTTTAAGTTATTAAGTTTAAATTTTCACTAAGAATTTTGGGAAGCTCTGTGTTTCAACATAATTGGTTTCCTTTGTAATCATATGTATCTTATTTTAAGCATTTAAAAACATTATTTGGAAAGGGGTTCATAAGCCTCAGCAGATTGACAAAGGGATTAATAACAAAAAAGTCTTTAAATACCCTAATTACCAACTGAGTTTCTACCTTCTTGAACAAAGCTATCCCTGATTATTCCAGATGAAAGTAATTTTTTCCTTTTTTCTAGAAGAGAGCTTTATCTAGATCTGTCATTTATCTCAATCAGAACATACTTCCTTGTATCAAATTTATTAATGTACGTGTCAAGTCTCCCTTGGTAGATCTTGAGGGCAGGAACTATGTCATATTCATCTTTGTATTCCTACTTCCTTACACAATGCTTTGAACATAGTAGATACTTCATATACGGTCATTGAATTGAGTTTCTTTCTAGGTCATCACTGTGGGTACTGTGTCCTTTGTACCTACCCCAGAAGAACATGGAAGCTTGGTGTCTTCTAGTTGGCTTGTGCATACCTACGTGAGAACAGCAAGAATTCAAGAATGGCTCTGGAGTTGGTTAGGTTTTGGAGAGGGCGGTGGTCATAAATGAGAATTGCCTGCAGGGTAGTTTGGTGAGACAAATTCCCAAGAGCCCAGTTCTGAGACTATGCCTGTGTCTGACCAGAGAGCATCCTTCTGACTTTTTTCTTCTGTTCTATTCTAAACTTGTGATTTCACTACAAACTATAACACCATTGAAACAAAGAATGGAGAATAAAACACAGCCAACTACATAAGCATAATTTAAAAACTAATGGTATCTATGTTTGATAAGTACGACATAGTCAAGACTCCCTATCTTACAAGGCCAGTGCCTAAGGATGAGGTCATGTCTGACAGCATATTTCCATCTATTTAAGTGCTTTCTTCTGTGGCACATGTTTAATCTTGGACTGACTTCCCTCTGCTAGCCAGCTAGCTTTTTTTGTCCCTTATCAGTTTGTAAACAAATTTTAGAATTAATTCAAAGGTCTATTATTTCATTGTTTGGGGAACTGTCTTCACCCATGCAACTCCAGGCCTAAGTAGAGTCATTGTGGATTGGGGAATAAACTATCAGACTTGGAGGTTAAGAAGACTTCTGATACTTACTAGCTATATGATCATGGACAGGTTACAACTGCTCAAAGCCTCAGTTTCCTCATCTGTAAAATTGCATTTTTATAGTATTTTAAGGTTTGCAAAACACTTTACATACATTATCTCATGTGAGCCTCACAACCAGGTTGTGCTAAAGCCATCTTGAAACAAATTCTTAAATTTTCAGTGTGAACATTTATGCCTCAGAAGTTGGCAAACACTACAAATCAGGGCTTTTGATTTATTATTTTATTGGTTGTCTAGAATTAAGAAAATGATGGAGGAGATATCAATAATGCAGATTAAACTTAAAAGTATGTCATACTTTTGGAAAACTGGTTGTTGAACATTTACTAGCATACAACAATTCTATGAGTTTGGTACTGCAGATATTATTATCCCTATTATACATGTCAGGAAACTGAGGGTCAGAGAAATTAAGTGACTTGTTCCAGGCCACAAAGTATGGGGGGAGGAGGGATTACAACCAAGGTTCTGACTCCAAGTTTAGCAGTCCAAAACCTCAGGCTACCTCTCATTGTACATTGTTATTACTACTTCTCTGATATTTCAAGAGCTTAGGTTGATTACACATCTATAGTTCTATCTCTCTCTCTCTCTGTGTATGTGTGTGTGTGTGTGTGTGCGTGTGTGTGTGTGTATATGTATGTAAGAGAGTACAGCCCAGCACACCAAGGCAGACATTACTCAATCATTTCTCTCCAGTACATTTTCCCATAATTGCCTTTAAACTGAACCAGGAGCAATATGTTACCATGATTTTTTGATAAGTATCAAAGGTCATGCTTCAAATAAAGATCCTGCTGGAAATAGGGTTTAACTTCTCTTAATCATGAGTGTAACTGTATTTTCCTCCATGGGTAGGGATCAGAGTAGAGCTGAGCTGCTGACTCTGATCAAGTATGAGAGAGGTGTAGGTGGTGGCGGGGGTAAGTTAGTCACATCTGACTTTAATGCCAATTGTTTTATGGCAAATGATTGCTAATGTTTCTCCTTTCAATTTTTAAAGAATAATAACAATTTTAAAGCTCAAATTATTGCAATATTTAACAAAGTGCATTCCTCCCAACTAACCTATGAGGTAAGTAATAATAGCTGACTTTTATATAGAGCTTTAAAATTTGCAGAGCCCTTTACACACATGATATTGTCTGTTCCTCACAACTCAATGGGAGATATTTTCCCCCTTTATAGAAAAGGAAACTGAGATCCAATGTAATTAAAAGCCTTGCTCATGGTCACACAGCTAGTAGGTATATGGGGTCAGATTTGAAGCCAGGCCTTCCTGATTTTAGTCTAGTATTTAGGTCTAGTATTTTTGCATTATTCCATATCATGGGATACCATGATTCCTCTTGTGTATTTTTTATATCCATTTTACAAGAAGAAAATGAAAATTCAGAAAGGTTAAGTCATTTGTACAAGTGACCCAGCCAGGTGTGCAGTGTACATTTTCTGCCTGCATTTCTAGCACTATTTGCACTACACAGTGCTGCCCTGTGAGTGAGAAGCCCCTGAGTTTTCAGCAATTTTATGTCAGATAAGACTTGGCTTTTAAATAATATTTATAGAGCCAAGTGGGATTTAAATTTTTTTCAGACCTTTATTCTCTTAACTTGACATATGTTCAGCCTCACTGAGCTGCTTCTTAGAGGAGATGAAGGTAGACAAGCCTGGGACAAATGTAGAATGCAATGACTCATCCTTTGGCTTAGGGAAGCATAAACTGAGTTGAGGCCAAGGGCTTGGGGCATCCGCAGCTTCTTCCTACTAGCAGACAAAATTTGACAGAAAGCAAATGTGGCATTCTCCTTCAGACAACTTATGCACTTAAAAGAAAAATGAACAAAACAAAAACAACCCCTAAAGTAGTTTTCTTGAGAAATCTTTGTTTCTTTCTTTTAAAAGGAAAATGTAAACAGTGGGCTAAATGATAGAAATGATATTAAATTAGATGGATGTATACATGTCAAAGCAAATAGATGGCAATGCACATAAATTTGATTTAATAAGCATTCATTCGGTACCTACTTGTACAAGACACTGTGCTCCTCTCTAAGAGTGAGTCAACGAGTATTTATTAAGCATGTAAGCCCTGGGGAGTCAAAGAAAGGCAAAAACCTGGTTCCTGCCCTCAAGAGCTCATATTTTAATAAGGATACAAACATGTAAATAACTATATATTGAAAATGAGTTCTTGGGGGGCAGAGCCAAGATGGCGGCTGGAAAGCAGGGACTTACCTAAAGCTCTCCCCCAGAACCTTCCAAACACTTATAAAAATGGCTCTGAACAAATTCTAGAACTGCAGGACCCACGAAATAGCAGAGGGAAGTAGGGCTCCAGCCCAGGACAGCCTGGATGGTCGCTGGGTAAGGTCTATTGTACTGTGCTGGGAATGGAGCAGAGGGGGCCTTAGTGCCTTGAATCAGTGAGCTGTGGCAGTTACCAGACTTCTCAACCCACAAACACCAAAGACAACAGAGGTTAGTGGGAAAAAAACTGCAGGGACTGAGTGAAAGGAGTTCGGGGTTGGTGACCGCCCCAGAAGGCAGCGGAGGTGGTGCAGCTCTAAGGCTGCTTACAAAGCTACAGCTGCACTTGCTTCTGCCTCAGGCCTACCTGGTGGGAGGAATTAAGAGGGACGTCAGAGCAGGAGTGCAGAACCTGTTTAGATCTGAGTCGTGGTGGTCTGGGTTGGTGGTTCCTGGGGGAGGAGGAGCGCTGGTGTGGCAGAGCTTGCTGCGTAGAAATAGCTCTAAAAACAACAGTGCAGCCCCTTAAGTTTGGGACAAAGTACTCTACTCTACAAACAGTGATGAAGGGTCAAGTAGTTGGCTGGGAACATGAACAGGCAGTGAAAAAGGACTTAGATTCAGACTCAGACTTTGGAATCTTTCTTTGGTGACAAAGAAGCCCAAAACATACAGCCAGAAGAAGTCAACAAAGTCAATAAGCCTACATCAGAATCCTCCAAGTAAAACATGAACTGGTCTCAGGCCATGGAAGAACTCAAAAAGGATTTGGAGAAACAAGTAAGAGAAGTAGAGGAAAAATTGAGAAGAGAAATGAGAGTGATGCCAGAAAACCATGAAAAACAAGTCAATGACTGTTTTAACAACCCAGCTAGCAGCTTCGGTGGGGGCGTAAGATCCTTCCCCCACAGCCGGCACCCAGGAGGCTGCCAGGACTCCAGGAAAGCACAAGTTCTTTTTATCTGCTTAAACAAAGAAAGCACGGTGAAGGGGTTGACCAGCTTACTTTAATCCAGCATTCAGTTAGCATACAGACAACATTCATTTAGTTCAGGGGAAAACACCAGCATTCAGTTAGCATTCAGTTAGTTCAGGGGAGCATACAGACAAGCATCAAGAGACAGACCAAATACAGATTCATTCACGTACTTCAGGGGAAAAAGTCAGCACCCTGAGGTTCAAAACATTCATTTAGTTCGGGGGAAAACAAACCAGCACCCCAAACCTCAAAACCAAAATATAAACAAATTACAAATATCAACAGACAGACCCAATACAATTCATAGTTACCAACATCTGGGCTTGACCCGAGAGCAAGGGCTGGCCCAGAGTCATGCTCCCTGCTTGCTCCCACACCAGCCAGAAAAGGAAAGAGAGCTCTTCAAGCTGTCCTCTACCCTCTCATAGAGTTTTTGACATCATCAAGCGCCGCCTGAATGACCAGAGCCAATTGGTTCTTGAGCTGGCCCCTCCCCCTAGCACAGACCAGGTTAACACCCAATAGGGCATGGCTCTTGAGCTAACACCTCCCCTCAGCCAGCCCCATGACTCATCACACAGGAAGTTCTGATTCCTGGCATGGTCGCTGGACTTCCTGCCCTGGAAGAGCAAGCCACAGTGTCCAGAGGCTTAATGAGGTAAGCTGAGTCACTCAAAGAAAACAAAGGCCATTCTGGTTACAATGACTTGCTAAAGGAGACCCAAAAAATACTGAAGAAAATAACGACTTAAAAAATAGACTAACACAAATGGCAAAAGAGCTCCAAAAAGCCAATGAGGAGAAGAATGCCTTGAAAGGCAGAATTAGCCAAATGGAAAAGGAGCTCCAAAAGACCACCTCAAGAAATAATATTTATAGAGCCAAGTGGGATTTAAATTTTTTTCAGACCTTTATTCTCTTAACTTGACATATGTTGCACATAACTGAAATAGCTTTGAGAAGACATCCTAAGAAAGACAATATAAATGATCCAGGTGGGCTACCCTACCCTGTTCATCGATGAACAGATTTCAGACAAGAAAAGTCAAAGTTCACAATATTATGAAAGTAAGGGTGGGATAAGCATATACTTAGAGCAACGACATTTATGCCTACTTAATACAGAGCACTGTGTGTAATACTGGTAGAGATACAAAGATGAGAAAAGACACGGCCCCTTTCCTCATAGTTTATAGTGTGTGTGTGTGTGTGTGTGTGTGTGTGTGTGTGTGTATGAGAGAGAGAGAGAGAGACTAACCAAGATAAATACATTAAGCAACATTTCATTAAAAGTTGTTTAGAGGGTTGTAGGAGAGATTTTTATCTGAGGCCACAGAGTAAAATTTTATACTACGGCAGGGTTGGGATGAGAGAAGGTTACACAAAGCTATAACATAAGAAAAAAATTTGAAGCATAAAACAAGGTAAAAATAACTATATAGTAATATACTTTATATGATTCATAGTAAATCTTTGGTACTTTTTGCCTTGAAGTATTTATTATAGGTTAAATCTATCAATAGCAAGAAAACATAGAGTCTTGGAAAGATCATTCTGATTTTAAGTTGAAGTTAGAAGACACCAGCATAGCAGAGTTCCAAATAGTAGTTTAGTGGTGATGGCAATAAAATGTGAAGAGTTATACACACTGGTAGCAACAACCTGAATTTCTGTAGAACTGTAAAAATTACCAAGTTTTCTTCTTAGAATAGCCTTGTAAGGCATGTAGAGCAAGTGTCACTACCTTTATGTTTTAGACAAGGAAATTGAGGTTTTGAGAGTTTAAGTGTCTTGCCTATCATCCCATAGGCAATAAGCAATGTGGCCAAGATTTCAACTCTGGTGTCTGTCAATGGCTATCTCTGATGTTCATTCCAAAGCACCCTGTTTCCTCTCAGAAGTATCTTCATTGTTCATACTTTTGTGTCTTTCCTCTGCATATCCTAACCTTTGGTTATCAGGGCAAGAGAAAGGGAAAACGTGAGTTCTTTTTTTATCCATTGCTGGTGTGTGAGAGAAAAGAACATGAGTTGTCAGGAGACAATAAGGGGGTAACAAAGTATAGCAAGAATACAGAGGCATTTTTAATTTCTCCCTATTACAGTCCCCTCTGCCAGGTTTTCAAAAATATTATTATAAAACATAGGTCTGAGCATGCTCATGTGGCTTCTTATCATCTCTAGGATCAAATGCAGAGTCTTCTGTTTGGCTTTTAAAGCTCTTCATAGCCTAGCCCCCTTACTATCTAAAGTGTAAGTCTCCATACACTTTACTACCTTCCACAAACTCCATGGGCAGTTGATAGTGCCTTCTCCTCCGGGATTGCCTGACATTGACTCCGTATATATTTTACCTAGTGACTTCTCCTCTGGGGTTGTCTGACATTGACTCCATACATATTTTACCTCTACCTATTTATTTACATGTTATCTCCCTTATTATTATATGGGAACCTGTAGGAACAGTAATGGTTTGGGTCTTTCATTCTATTCCCAGGTCTTAGCCCAGTTTTGACACATAGTGAGTGACTAATAAATGTTTCTTGACTTGGCCTCATGTCAGAGTTTGAAGGAGTTGAGAAATCAGTTAAATAACAAGCATATATTAAATGCTTGCTATTTTCCAGTTACTGTGCTAATTACTGGGGATTCAGGAAAAAGCAAAACAATAGTTGCTTCCATTCTGAAGCTTCCATTCTATTGAAAGAGACATGTTGCCGCTTGGGGGGTGGGAATGGATAGAGTGCCAAGTCTTGGAGTCAGGAAAATCTGAGTACAAATTTGCCCTCAGACACTTGTGAAGCTTACTAGGCTACACCTACTAGACACTAGTGTGACCCTGGACAAGTCACTTAATCTATGTTTGCCTCAGTTGCCTCATCTGTAAAATGGGATACTAATAGCATATACCTCTTAGGGTTGTTTTGAGGGTCAAATGAGATAATTGTAAAGTGCCTAGTGCAAATGCTTGGCATGTCGTATGTGCTATGGAAATGTTAGCTACTTTTATTGTTGTTATGAAATACATAAGACATGTATGCAGCTTACAGGGCAGATGGAAAATAGGCATATAGGATAAATTGCTAGCAGCGGGGAAGGTCAAGGAGAAAAACAAGGAAAAATCTTCTGCAGAGGATAATATTTGAGCTGAGTCTTGAAAGAAGCCAAGGATTCTAAGAGGCAGAGAGGTAAGAAAGGATAGCTTTCCAGGTATGGAGGGCAGCCAGTGCAAAGATAAGTGAGCAAGAGGTATAGTACTTCCCTGGAGGTTCTACCAATTTCTATTTGACCAGTTATGCTTTCAAGGACAGGCACCATGCCTATGCTTAGAAATCTCATTAGGGTTCCATCAGATGAGGAAGTGAAGAGACCATAGAGAGAATTGCACAGATATGAAGTGTAACAGCAAGCACCCGAGTGGCACAGCAAGCTGTCTTCTGTATGCATTGGATCTTGGGTAGTGAAGACACCAGCCAATCATTTAGTGAGAGGCACTCCTGGGGCCTGTGATCACAAAAAGCCCAGGAGTCAATCCAGATCATCTAGGCTATGTAGTATTCATTTAATCTCCTCCTCCTTTGGAATGATGAGGGAGTGGAAAACCAAGTTTGATGAAAGCTTGGTCTTACTTTGAACATGCTGAAAACTCTTATTTTTGATTCCACGGGCAACTGGAACCCCCTGCCCCCTCCCACCTTTTCCACTTCTAGAAACAGCTCAAGCACTATTGCTGTCTCCTTTGGGGAGGCACTTAGCATCTTTTAATTCTTCCTGGACATGGCCCTTTGTGGAATTATCAAAGCATCACGTTGTTGTGCCTGGACCTCTATCCTTCCCCCCTCCTTAGCTGCCCCATGGTGATTTCAGATCGCTGTTAGCATTAAAGCATTGATTTGCCATTCATGTTTGAATGTTTGGTTTTGCAGAGAACAATACCCGTTTCCTTCGATGCTTCCAAGGGGATAAATTAGTTGTGGACTCTAGCTGAGCGAATGCACACTATGATCTTCTTCATCTATAATTTCATCCACCTGCTATTCTGAGCATTTTCCTAATGAGCCTGTTATTTTTGTGCAGGTCATCTGACATTAAGCCAGTTGCATTCATTTGGCACTGCCTGAAATCCCCACATCTGGAGAAAAGCTAAGCCAGCAGAAGTAGTGAAGTGACAGCCAAAAGTAGATCCCTCAACATAGAAATGTTCTGATTTATTCCAAGCTGAAATTGTTTAAAACCATCTTCGACATATTTTGGCGTAGAATTTTTTTGTTGTTTTATTTCTATTCATTCAGTTAAAATTATTTATTGTATGATAGGCTACATCGAGGTTCTGGAGATACAAAGGTAAAACAGGGCATGTCTCTTCCCCTCTAGGACTTAACAGTTTAGTTGCATTTAAGGTATTTACAGAGTTGATTAGCATATAACTTAGAATATAAATTTATAGGGAAGCATTCAACATGTGCCAAAAAGAATGGATTATCTCCTTTACTCTTAAATTTATACCTCTTCCAAGCACTACTTTTCTGTTGAAGGCAACATCATCCATCCTCCCAGGTTCATAACTTCAGAGTCATCTTAAATTCTTCCCTATCCCTCACTGCCCTTCTCCTTGCTACCAGACCACACAATATGCAATCAGTTGGCAGGTTGACTGAGGCAGCAAGGTGGTCTTCTCAATGAAGTGTTGGACCCGGAGTCAGGAAGACCTGAGTTCAAATCCCTCCTTCAACCCTTATTAACTGTGGAACCCTGGGCAAGTCCCTTAGTCTCTGTTCATCTTCCTTCCATTATTTCTAAAATGAGGATAACAGCACTTACCTCCCAGGTTTATTGTTAGGATCAAATGAAATATCTTAAAATTGCATTGTAAATCTTGAAGCTCTATATTTTGTTATTTGTTCTTGTTTTGTAAAGGACTAATGATATCACAGGGTGATGTCAACTCATGCATGAATTGGATTTAAGTGAGGCAGAGTTGCACAAAATCTTCAGCCTCGCTCTCTCTTCCAGAGTCACTGAAGTCCAGTGCCAAGACAAAACTAAGGATGATTGGCAATGGTCCAGGAGGCAGTGGATGACCTTGGTGTCTTTGATGTCTGACCAAGTTCCCAGCACTCCACAGACTACTTCAGCTGCCTTCATGGCCGTTGAAACAAACTATTCCCATCTGCCTATTCCACCAGGAGAAGTCTTTACATGCCTGGAGTAGACATCTCCCTAACTCACCAATGGGTTTGAGGCCTGTCAGTCACACCTGTCTGCTGAAATAGGTTTTAGCGGGATGTGGCTGCTGTGCATGCAATAGCTTCTTGGAGCCACAGGTGAAAATTGGAAGAAGGTGGAAACCAAGGATTGATGAATAGTCCAGAAAAAGACTTGGCAAGCCCTCACAGCAGAGGTGCCACTCCTCTCTGAACACCCCATACACGTCAAAGTTCTATATGAATGCTATTATAATTCGTATGTTCTTCTCCTCAATATCTCTTCTGTATGTTTTTCTCTGCCCGAAAGGTGAACACCTTTGGTTAAGCTTTCAGTAGCTTTCACCTGGAATACTACAGGGTGTTCTTAAAGTCTGGAAGCATAGGCAAAAATGCATATTTTAAAGAAATGAAATGAATGAAATTTTCAAAATTTTATTTCTTTGGAATATTAACAAATAACATCTTCAATATGATTTCCATCATTTGTGATGCAAAGGTTGATGCGCTTTGCAACAGTCACATGAACTCGATGCAATAACTCCACATTGCCATCAATTGTCCTATGTGTCCAGACTTTAGGGACACCCCTTCTGCATAATCGATTACACTAATTGATATCCCTGCCTCCCATCTTGTCCCTCTCATATTCATTTTCCACTAGACAAAATATTCTGCCTAAGGCACAGGTTGACCACATCACTTCCTTGCTCAAAAACTTCTCTCCCCCTTTTGGCCTCTAGCATAAAATGCCACACTTCACTTCCTGGCATTTAAGGCCCTCCGTAATCTGACTCTTATCTAACTTGCTAGCTTTATTTCAAATTATTTTCTTTCACACAATCCACCCCCCCACCTCCCCACCCACCTCCTAGTTTTCTCTTCTCTAGTCCTGGCATTCTGTCTTCCACCTTCACTCCAATTCATGCAAATTGCCCCACACACCTGGAATTCACACCACTTCTGACAATCCTTCTCTTCCTTCAAGACTTAGCCCAGTGGCCACATCTTTTCTGTCACACCTTCCCTAGGATGTCAGAGCTCTCCTCTGCCTTCAATTATTTTTGGTTTTTCTTAACTGTTTCCGCATAAGAAGCACTTAATAAGTACTGAATCATTCAAGGTCCCATTTTTAAAAAAATGCTGACTAAGGCTGAGTTGACCATTTTTCTGCATATGAAAGACATGTTCAGATACCAGTTAGATTAGGTGATGTCTAAAGTTCTTTTTAACCGAATCAATTAGTTCTGTGATTCTTTTTAGGTGTCATGTACAAGGTTCAGTATTAGGAACACAGAAATGACAAATGGCATAGTTCCTGCCCTGGAGGAGCTGACAATTTATTTGAGCTTATATGGCAAGTACACAAATAAATGTGGTGTAAGATAGTGTGTGATCTGGGGAAAAAACGAGATCCAGACCAAATGTTCTAGGAACACATTAGAAGAGAGAAAACATAGTGAGAAGGACTAAGGAAAGAATTATTCCTCCTTTTTGGTAAGGCATTTCTTCTATGGTGCCTCATTCAATGTACTTGTGTAACCTAAACACTGAAAGCTTTGAACATCATGGGATGGGGATTTCATTTCATTGACTGAGGGATATTCCCTTGTGTGGAAACTCCCTCTACAAAAGTGGGTTGGCACCTTCTCTACAATTTATGGTTTTCCAGAGCTGCCTAAAGCTGTGAGGATAATGACTTGTCTAGGTTCTTGCAGCCAGTAGGGATCAGAGGTAGGACATGAACCCAGGTCTTCCAGGCTTTGAGGCTCTTTACCTACTACTCCATATTGCCTTTGAATTTTAATTGACTCGAAAAGCAAAACTTTTATTTTTACAAACTAATGCAAGATAAAATATTACCTTAAAACTAATACTTTCAACAGTAGGTATAATTGTTAACTTTATGCCTCACGCTTGTCAGTTTTTTATTTTATTCCTTACCCCCCAAAATGTCCTGAATATGAGTAGTTAAACCACTGCTGATTCATTGCATGTTATGGCACAGTGGAAAGAGTGCTGGAGGTAGTGTCAAAGGATTAAGATTCAAATCCTGCGTCTGCTACTTACTACCAGTATGATCTCAGCCAAGTCATTCAACATCTCTCGATTTCAATTTCCTCGTGTAAAACATGAAAAGTTTACAAAAGGTCACTAAATTCTTCGTTAACTCAATGATGCCCCTAATTGACACGTACCACAAAGAAGACAAATGTAGAAGAAAAGATCTTGTGTATCTGTGTGTGTGTATGCATGTGCATGTGTGTGTGTGTGTGTGTGTGTGAGCGTGCGCACACACGCACACACACACAGATAGACTTTTTGGTGTAGACAAGAATTAGAAACAAAACAGGTGCCCTTCAATAGGGGAACAGCAGACCAAAATATGGTACCCCAGTATAATGGAATACTAACAAAAGATAAATTCAGAAAAACTTTGAAAGACTTCTATGAACTAAGGTGGAGTGAAATGAAGAATACCAGAAGATAATCTACAGGATGACCATAATAACCTAAAAAACTAGCAATTCTGAAGGAATTCCAATTCTCCCCAATCATGACTTCAGAAGAAAGGATATTAGCCTGTGAGCTCCTTAAAGACAAGACCTGTTTTTTATCACTTTTTATACCTTCTACCCCCGTGACTACCACAGTGCCTAGCAAATAGAAGGCACTTAATAAATGTTGCTTGATTGGTCAGACCTCTCACTTTTTGGTAGAAGGGTGATGGATTTGATATGCAAATATATTTAACTCTTTGTTTGACTTTTCCTTGCTTATTACAGAAGATGATTTGTATTTGGGTGCATATTGTGGTGGGGGAGTGTAAAGTTAGTGGGTAGTGTATGAGATGCAAAAAAAAAGAAGAAAAGTGTATCAATGTTACATTTTAGAAGTGTGCAAAGAAAAAAGTTCAGAAGGAAACATAAACAGGGAAACTCTGTGACCATTTACTGTGTTAAACTATAGATGCACAAAAAGCAAATTTGAGTGTGACAGGTTTTTGGTTTCATGAACCATCTTTTTTTTGTTCTTCAGCTTTGGAAATATGCTTACAAATAAGTTTATAATAAAAATGCAAATGCAAATAAAATAAAATTAAGGCCATGGGCCAGCTGACGTCTTTGATTCCTTACAATTCTAAATTTTTGACTTAAATGCTATATTGTATCTGAGAACCTACCACTGCTTGGGTTTAATCCTTGGCTTTACCATCTATTTAGCAGCTCATCTTCGGCCAGTACTTTTCCTTTCTCCTGTCGATTTCTACTTTTCCTTCCCTTTCATGTAAGAAGTAGGAAGTCTTATTTTGCCACAATTCAATTTCCTGAGACTCTTGGGTTCCATGGGTAATTTGGTCTCAATTTTGGAAGATGATGCTATTTGTATTTTTTCACCTGGGCTGCTTTGAATGGCTTTTGTTGGA
Organism: Trichosurus vulpecula; assembly: GCF_011100635.1. Taxonomy (NCBI): domain Eukaryota; kingdom Metazoa; phylum Chordata; class Mammalia; order Diprotodontia; family Phalangeridae; genus Trichosurus; species Trichosurus vulpecula. The sequence continues at coordinate 249,053,865 of NC_050575.1, forward strand.
AACTCAACAGATTTATCTAATAAGTCAAGCCTTTTAAAGCTTCAGCGGGGGCTGTAGGGAAGGGGACTCTATAGTGAGGATAGTTATAAAGGAATATGAGTAGATTTGGACTCAAAAGTTTTCAAAAGGATGGCTTGAAAGAATATTGTATATTCTGTCACATCCTAGCATGTTGGAAAGAGATAAGCTTTTGACATGGAAAATTTTCCTAAAATATGTTTTAATTTTTAATGTTAAAGACTCTGTATGTTCAGTGAGAGGAATATATACGTTTTAATGGAACTCAGGATACAGGACCTCATTTTTTGGCGCTTAGCAATTTTAGATTATAGATAACTCTGGGGCTGACACCACACAAATAATGAGAGATGGGAGTGGCATCTCCAGGAAGGTAACATAATTCATTTTGTAAAAAATGACCTAAATGACTTCAAAAGGTTTCAGGGGCCACTGTACCAATTGTAGAAGGAACTTTCTGTTCCTTGAGAAGGGGAAAAACTCTGCCAATTTTAGCCACCAGAGATTCTGAAAATAATACAAGGCAAGAAGGAAAAATAATTTTTAAAAAAGTGGCCTCTCTCTTTGGCCTGGCCTATCAATAGATGGATTTTTAAGCTCCTGAAATAATGGTTAAGTATTTATTTTCTTTTAAAAAATAAAAATGTTATTTTTCTCTTAGTGGCTTCAGGTTGCCTGTTTCTCTCTCTTCCCCCCACCCCATCCAACCCCACCAAGATCCTTCATAGCATCTGTCAGAGGCACATTTGTTGCTTTCTTAGCAGATGCTGGTCTCACATTGTACATGTTTCCTTTTCCAAGTTTTATTTATGTGACATGATGCAATCAATGCCTTGTTGAATATGAAACAAATTTATTTTCTTTTTGAGAAAAAGCCTGAAGATAGAAAGGTAGCAAAATGCCTTTATTTTTCCTAAGGCCATAATATAAGAAAGAAATTGAAAATGAAACAAATATCAGGTATAGGTTGTGACAGACTATCTTGGTACACCGGAAGACATGAGTACTGAGTATATTTCAATTTCCTTAAAAAAAAGTTTTAGGTCCTGGAAGGCAGGAGATGTTTTGGCTGTATTACTTTCTAACTTGACCATCAGTGAATCCCTTCACCACTCTATTCAATCTAAGCCAATCTAGTTCAACAAGCATTTTACACATACCTACTACATTCAAGCAATGAGCTAGGTGTAGGAAATAAAGACAAAATGACAAACAGTTCTTGTTTTCAAGGGGTTTGCATTCTACTGGTACATTCTATGGACAATCTCTATGTTTTATCTTTCCATGCATATAAAATGAGTGTTAAACCTACATAATTTTCTGAATTCCCTCTTAGCTCTAGCATTCTAGAATTCTAAACCATACTTTTGCAAATTTCAAAACAAATTTAATGTATTTTATATGCATTTATAATCAGTCTCTGCTATTGTCCCCCAAATGAACGAAAGTCCGTCTATTCAATACTTTAAAAATTATTGTATCATATTTAGAAATGCCTCAATTTGCTTGAATAAATTGTTTCCATTGACCAAGAGGCATGTATGAAATGGGAGTAATTTCATGAAAAATATAAAATACATTATTAGTTTTATACCTTTCCCTGGCACATAATCCTTTCAAATAGCACATTATATTTATAAATGAATTTTACTGTAGGTCATAAGCTTGACACACAGTATCAGTTTCTTTGATATCAGGAGCCTTAATCTAAACTGTCGTTTTGCCCAACATCTTTAAATTAGAACTGTCTACTGGAAACACACACACACACACACACACACACACACACACACACACACACACAATGTATGTGTTTCCAAAAGATATGTGGGTATGTGTGTGTGTATATATATATATGTATGTATAATCTCCATATATATAATACATGTATTTATATATACATACATATATTTGTATACACACACATCTATATGTATACTTTACACATTTTCCCTGGGGCTTTTGTGTTTGAGAGCAATAATCCTCATTACTGCTGACTGTTACGGTTGTACAAACCAGCACATGATATAAATAACATCTGCTTAAAGGCCTAGATTTCAGGGGTGGGGGAACTGGGAGTGGCAAAGTCCTGTGCTTCAGAAACTCTTGCCAGCTTCAAAGGTCTGCTCATGGAGTCGGCATGGTTCAGGTTGATTCAGCTCATTTATAGAAATGATGACAGATTTGCCCTCCTTAAACCTAGAGTGAGGGGGCAAGGAACCCAACCATTGACAGTTTTTGTTATTGTTTTTCAGAGGTTCAGAAATGATAAAGAATTTGAGAGAAGTTATGATCGCTTCCTGCATGGAATTCACATTTTGATAGATTCATAGCCTAAAAGGATTTAGACCTTAGTGATGCCTTGTCCAATTACTTCTTTTAAAAGAAAAGGAAACTGAAGTACTTTTATCTTAAAGTTTGGTTTAATCTTTTCTCCTTGTGTGATAGGTATATGACATGACTTGATGTTCAATGATGTCTAACTCTTCATACACACCAGTACTGTTCATGGGTTTTTCTTGACAAAGATACTGGAGCGATTTGCCATTTCCTTCTCCAGTAGGTTAAGGCAGAGGTTAAGAGACTTGCCCAAGGTCACATAACTAGTAAGTATCTGAGGCTGGGTTTGAACTTGGGTCTTCCCGACTGTGGGCCCAATGCTCTATCCACTGAGCCATCTAGTCGCATCTTATGTGACATGACAAATATTTCTCAATTCACTGATGTCCATTGTAGATCACAATTAAACTAGGCCTGTAATGAGAGGCACTAGTGTGTACGGGTTGAGGCATGAACATATCTTTGCATGAAAACAGACTTTAAGAAAAGTATAAATAAAAGAAGTAACTTGTTTAAAAGATCCTAATAGAATGTACATAGACTATCTCATTGTTGTCTTCATATCTCCAGAACGTAGCATAGTACCTGACCCAAAAAAGTGCTTAATATGTATTTGTCGGGATATAGTTGGAAGGTATTAAATCAATATAAAAAATAAATTACGGGTCTTTAATTCTTAATTTTTCATTTTAATGATTTTTTTAGAGATTTTATTTTTGCTTAGCAACAAAGTAGTTTATTAGAAAGAATGCTAGACTTTGCTTGAGAAGACTTGGATTCAAGTCTCAGTGATGCCATTTAATAGCTGTGTGACCTTTGGCCATTCAGTTCACTTCTCTCTCAGACTCCAGTTGTAATACAGGGATGATGCCTTTACTACTGGCTGTGCAAAGTATAAAAGAGCAGTGTATATATTGGCCCTATTGTGAATGAACATATTCTAAAGTTGTCTTCAGTCAGCTTGCTGTAGCTAAACATGGCGAGGCAATAAACATCTTTCCCAATTATAGGAGTAACTTCTTTCCATGGGTGGCTAACGTATTTTTTATTTTGTAGTTTCTGTTTTTGGTCATGAAATCATCTGGGGAAAGAGGCCTTGACACTGGACAAACTCTTACTGTTCCTTTGACTGGGCCTGTATCTCAGTGGACTAAGAACAAGATATGCAATTATATGTTTGTAAAATATGCAAAGAAGATGATCTAAACCCTTTAGCTTAACTACCTTCACTGTCTGCCATTATTCTCAGGTGAAATCTATTCCTGCTTCCCCACTTTGCACCAGACATCCTCTTTATAATGATCCTTCACGTACTCCTAAAATAGTTAACATTTATCGAGTTCCTGCATTTGCTAGAAGATGCCTTGAACAGTTTGCTAGAAACAATCTTTTCCCTTGGGGAGCCATTATCCTAGAAATTTTGCAATTGGAGAAACACAGAAAATCAGGCTCTCCTTGAGTCACTAGAGTCAATGAATATATTGAAGCACTCAGAAGAACTCAAACTTTCTTAATATTCCTAGGTTTTTTGGTGTACTGGAAAGAGCCGGTCCTTGGGTTGGAAAGACTTGGATTAATAGTTTTATGACCCTGGGCGAATCACTTAATCTTCTTCAGCCTCAGTATACTCAACTGTAAAATGGGGGGTAATCATATCTATAGGATTTCTCAAGGTCATTGAAAAGATCAAATAAGATACAGTATATGAAAAGCTTTGTAAACTTTAAAATGTTATATAAATAACATCCCCTCTCAACCCAATAGAAAGTAAATTCCTTGCAGTAAGGAGTAATTTTAATTTTTGTCATTGTATCCTCAGGTTTTTTTTTGTAGGAGAACTGGGCTTTTCTCTATCCTTTCACAATGTCATTTTAACTAGAAGTTTTCTCTTATTTGTTGGTTGATTTGATATTGTAGGTGTTTAATTAATGTTTATTGAATTCAGTCTACATAGCATAAAACAAAATGAAAACAGATATCAAGTTAAACTGAAACGTGTAGGTCATCAAACTAGAAGATTCAAAGAGAGGAAAAGAACAATTTGGAACTTTTGAAATTCATTTTGACTCTGCATATTTGGAAATACTAATTGGGTCACTACCTAGTATTTATTTGATGCTACATAGAAAAAAACATAGTGAACGATGTGGTTACATTAAATCTGCAAACCATATACCACATTGACTTTTTCACTAAAAACATACATGTATCCCTAGTAAAAGAAGCTGCAATAATTTGGATTAACCTTCCAGATGAAGATTATTATTATTATTCTAAATATCATGGTCTTTATACAATTTTCAATTTTATGCTATTTAGGGGAAAGAGGGTATCAAATTCGGAATCACAGAATTACTTAATATCTACATAAAGTCAAGCTTGTTCTGTCAAAATTCCAAGCAAAACAAAATAGGGGAGAGGGAGATAAAGTATCAAGACATTTTGAGAAGACACAAAAGAGATCCTACAGCCTCCTATAGGTTCATCACTCATCACAGTTCAGGCAAACTGGTTTCACAACAACCCTGGGAGGTAGGTGCTATTGTTATCCCTATTTTATAGGTAAGGAAACTGAGGCAGACGGAAGTGAAGTGCCTCACCCAGGGTCACACAGCCAGAAAGTGTCTGGGACCAGATTTGAGCTGAAGTCTTCCTGACTCTAGGTCTAGTGCTCTGTCCATTTTAAGGTCTCCAACATTGAATGCCTCTGTTTAAGGCCTAAGGGAATCATAGATTTCAAGCTTAAAAGAACCTTAGTGATTATCTAGTACAACTTATTTTACAGATGAGAACGTTGAGACACACAGGTGAAGTGACTGCTCAAAGTTACTAAAGTAGCAGCTCTCGCTAGACCCCTTCTACTATTCCCTGCTCCTATCCACGATTAATCATTCTCAAAGACAGAAACACACAATTTCAAAAATACATAATAAAAGATAAAAATTAACACCCAGATGTTAGGTAACAGTTGATTTGCACACTTTTTGTACTGTCTCTGATCCTGAGATGTAAACATTTAGATTTTTCAAAGGAAAAACAAGAAACAATTGAAATATGAAAGCAAGAATAGATGTGAACCCAACTATGCAAAAACAATAATCCCTCCTGACACACTCCCACCATATCGTAGATATAGATACACACCTATGCCTGCCCTATGAAACTTGAGAAATTTCCATAACATAAAGCCGAATGCAATGGCATTTTTCGGTAGTTTGTATAATTTCAATGTTATGCTATGGGAGAGATCTGAGATTTTCTCTGAGTGCTGTTAATTTGTATTGGTCATTTTTACATTATTTTATATTTATGTTTTTTTGTCCATAATACTTGTTTTCCCTGGTTTTATAAAGTGTACAAAAGAAGAAATAAAATTCTGGGCACTGAGTCATCTTTTCTCCTAAACATTAAAGACATTGATTCTGAAGTCAGATCATTATTATGAGGTTGAATTCAGAGTCTTGTAAGCAGCCATCTTGATAAAGGTTGTCACTAAGGCTTCATAGGCTTTTACTATGAAAAATTATGCTGCCCCCAATAAATACAAATAAATATTAGGAACCTATTTCAGTGGATATACATATAGACAGATAAATATAGACCTGCACGTATATGTATATATAAACAAGCATACATATAAAATGACTAAACAACATATATATGAATATAGAGATATGTATTACAATGTATATGTATATCTAGATAAGTATTGCCATGAGACGGATGATAGGCCTCATTTCTTACTCACAATTAATTTGTTGGTGATACAAATGGCAAATAAAGGAAGTATCTCGGATTTTGTCAGGTTGGGAAAACTCTTCATTTGGAAACTCCCTTCCACAAATGAAAATCTATGGCTTTTGGCTAAGGATCACAAATTTGAAGCCAGAAGGGACCTTTTAAATCATGTTCAACTCCCTTATTTTATAGATGAGAAAAATGAGAACCAGAGAGGTGGAGTAATTTAATAATAGTGATAGCCAGCATTTATATAGTGCATTAAGATCTGCAAAGTACCTTAATTTATTATTTCATTTTAACTTCACAACAAACTTGCTTATTTTACTGACAAGAGAAAACTGAGACAAAGGCTAGGTGGCTTGCCCAGATCACAAGCTAATGAGTATTTGAGATGGAATTTTGAACTCAGATTTTTCTGATTCCAGGTCCAGAGATCTATCTCTTGTACCACATAGTAGTCTTGTTCAAGATCACATACGTAACCAGGTGTAAGAGTCAGGATTTGAACCCAGATCCTTGGACTCCAAATCTAAATTCCATTCTTCTTCACCATGATACTTCCCTAGTCAGGCATGGTACTCTATAGCTGAAACCAGGTTGACTTTAATGACAGGTTACATAACTAGTAAATGTTGTAGGCTGTATTTGAATCCAGATCTTCCCAATACTAAGCAGCCACGATCCTAGGCTGCCCACATTAGTGAAGCAATAATTGTTTGAAACTCTCCGTGGACTCTGGACAATGATGCAGAATTCCCCCACCTCCCCCCTTTTTTTATTAGTACTTACATTTATTTCCGGTGTGCAGTTTACATGCTTATTATTGAGCAAAATTGGATTGCAAGCAAATATACAAATATCATAACAAGCATTATCAAATAACATAACTGGCACTGGTGTTATAAGCATATTAATAGAACTGGTAAGGAAGAATCATGGAAGAGGGCTGCAGCCTATGGCGTTTTTCTTTTTAACCAAATCAAACTCTCAGTAGCACCATAATGGCAATACTTACAAGAAACATAGAAGAGAGAGCCTCTTTGCTACTATTTTTTTTTCAAAATCACTTGCTTTGCAGTTTAGTGAATTAGGCAGGAAAATTAACAGTGCATGTATTTTGGCCGGAGTCACTTTCTTTTGCAAAGCAAAAGTTAAAGGGAATTAAGCTGGCCATACTGGGAATCTACCTGCCTTTTATACCTGTGCAAGCACTTCACTGTGCTTTGATTTAATGATTGGAGATGGGCATATGTTTTGCAAACTGCTGTTATGTAAAAGTTGTCCCCTAAAACCTGAGTGAGTCTTTGGTAGGTTAATACTTTTTCATCAGCAGCAGCAATAAGAGTTATGTGTTTCCCTATCTACCACAGTCATTTTAATTTTTGTAGTTTTTCTTTATAGTGCAAAGAGGACATTCTGGAAGACAATGCAGTAAAATCCTCAAACAATGAGGCACTTAAAACCCAGTCTATTCCAAAGGCACCGAGAATCAGCCCCACCCCTTTTTCATGGGGAAAATGTTCATCACCTATAATTTATTTTTCCATTGAATATTATCTGGTATTTGGAGTAAAAAAATACAGGACCAGTGGGAAGTTTGGGAGGAAATGATGGTACAAAGCCCTAACTTGTTCATGTGGTATTAAAAAAAAAGATATGGCACTTTAGTGAACTTTCAGGCAACTGAGGCTCATCCCAACAAGTAAGACACCAAATGGATGGAATTAAATTCCAACACGACCACTTACCTGATCTGTGACTTTGAGCGAGATACTTTTCCTTTCTAGGCCTCAATCTTCTCTTCTGAAAAAATGAAGGCATTGAGCTAGACCGCTAAGGTTTAGTTCTTACAATCTATGCGTCTTTACTAACATGAATCTGTGACCCAATTAATGAGGCTGTTCCTTCAGTGTTACAGATTGGTATCTATTACTGCTCATCCATCTAGCAGACCCTGGTCCTTGCTTTTTTTCACATGTTAGCCACAGGGCGTCCACTCAACATGCTGGACATCTTTATTTCTTTCTCTTGATGTCTCAAGGATGCCAATGGTACTCCAGTGAAAGTATCTGTGATTTTGTCAGGTGGGGAAAACTCATTCTGAAACTTCTGGGCAATACACGACCAGCTACGTGTTTGCAAAAGCTTATGAGAAGGAGGACTGAGAGCTATATGGGATTGTTGTGTCATGGATACAGAAATGTTCTGAGTAAGCAGAATTAGGGTTTTTTTCTTCTTGTTGGAGTGGGAAGAGTGAGGAGCTGAGTCCTAGCTCTTTGTCTTATATGTGTACTTCCACCCATATAAACCCAGTTGGTTTGGGGAGTTACAGGTGATTGGAGAGGTCAAACAAGAACATTGCTAGCATCCAGGCATTATAGACACATCATCCTTTTGTAGTCTCCAAGGTGGTGAAAGAGCATTGGAATTAGGATATGGAACAAAATAGAATCTTATCTGTGCTACTTAGTACCTGTGTGAGCTTGGGTAAGTCATTCTCTTCTCTGGAGCTGAGCTTCTTCCTCTATAAAATGAGGAGGTTGTATTGAATGATTTTATTAGGTCCTGGCCTATTCTAAATCCTAACTAACCACTTTTTTGTATTCTTACACAATTCATTAGGAACACAGTTTAGCCTTTCTACATGTTTCCCTTATAGTAGCAAGTTAGAGCATTTTGAATGAATGGCTTCCATAGGCATCCATTGAACTATCCTTGCTTCTCTTTTAAATGGCCTTAGACCCTTATGCTATCCTGGTTCTATGCCTGCTTTTTAATTTCTATTGACTCTTCCTTCATGTTTATTTGTAACTTTTCACTTTTATCATTATGCCTGCCTCTAATAGTCTTTCTTCTTCCAGTATGACCACCTCTACCCCAGATATTGATGTGAATACGTTGTGGTCTGAGAAACCTGTTAATCAACATTGATAGAAATGCATGCAAAGTAAGAGTCAATAGGCTCTGAGTGAAGACCTCTTATCTGGAGAAATGGACCCAGGGTTTGTGACAGTTGTTTCAGATGTATGGAGACATTTCTTTTTTTCAGTTCTAAGACTGAATTACATTCACAGCTTGTGAGTTATAGTTTAAAGAAATTTTAGAAATCAACTGATATGAGTCCCTCACATTACATGTGAGGAAACCGAAACTAAGAGAAGTTCACAGGATCATCAATTTAGAACTAAAAGGAACCTTAAACGCAATCTAGTCCAACCTCTTATTTTTAAATTTTATTTTTAAATACTTTTAAGTTTTCCCCAATTACATTTTAAAACAATTTTTAATATTTGTTTTTTTTTATTTTTGGGTTTGAAATTCTATCCCTCCTTCCCTCCTGCCCTCTCTGAGATGATAAGCAATCTGATTTAGGTTATACATGTACAGTGAAGTAAAACATTTCCATATTAGTCCTTTTGTACAAGAAGGTGCAGAGAGAGAGACAGAGACAGAGACACAGAGAGAGACAGAGAGGGAGGTAGGGGGAGAGAGACAGAGACAGAGACAGATAGAAACAGGGAGAGAGAGAGAGAGAGAGAGAGACAGAGACAGAGACACTTAAGACAGTATGCTCAAGTCTGTATTCAGACAATTTATCAGTTCTTTTTCTGGAGACATCATGCTTCAGCAGGAGTCTTTTGGGATTGTCTTAGATCATTGAATTGCTGAGAAGTCCACAAGCTCAGAGAGGTGGAGTGTTTTGCCCAAAGTCACACAGTTGGTAAGTGTGAGAAGTGTGACTTAAACCCAGGCCTTCCTGTCTTCCATGCAGTACACTGTGATCCCATGCTCTCTGTGAGCCAGTAAGCCTCTGAGGTAGGTGGTGGACTCAGGTCCTCTGATTCCAGATCCAGCATTACTTCTACTAAGTCATGATGCTCTTCATAGCTGAGATTACTAGCAAGTTGACTTCCTATTAAGTGATACATTCACTATAACTTGAAAATAAACTAATTTACTTTAAGAATGGCAGGCACATAGGTGAGCAGGTAAAGAAGGAGGAGATGTCAATGATCCAAAACATGGGGTTGGAAAGTGAGAACAAAGGGGTTGGCTATTTCTTTGCTCCATTTTCATTTGGTTCAAAGCCAAACAAATCTGCAGTCTAGTAGAAGAGGCCTGACCAGACACAGTTGCCTTCTTGATATTGATTACTGGAAGATGTTGCCCCACCCTGTTCTTCCCACCTTGGGCCGCCACCCCCCGACCCCCCCGACAGAGTCCAATCCAGATCTTTCTGTTTACTTTCTGCTTTGTCCCTTTCTTTCTTAACTGAGAAAATTGAAATGCAATTATTTCTATGCTAAACTTTCTAAGAATTATTTGTCCTCTAGATGGAGCTGTCCACTTGTCTTTTAAAAGGCTAAGTTCTAAATGCATTACAGAGGATAATCCTCCAGTCCTGTCTAGACCAGAAGTACCTGTGGGCTCCTGTTCACACACAAAAAAACCAATAATGCTACAGTGACCTTTAACCCTGGCAGTCTAGGTGCTGTCAGATATTCACTGTCTTATGTTGAAATTCTGCCCATTTTTCAGACTCCTTGGTAATGATCCCTCCTCCATGAAGCCTTCCCAGAGCCCCTCTGACTTCACTCAACATCTTTCTTACACATTTATAATGTATTATTTTGTACATGTATGCCATGCCTTCCTCTTCATAGATGGGTTGCCACTTCCAATGTACATGGCTTTAGCCAAGTCACTTCATGACTTTGGTCTTCAGGTTCTTTATATGTAAAATAAAAGGATTAGACTAAATTAATTTTAAGGTGCCTTCCAGCTCTTTTGGTGACAGACGTTCTAAAAATGCTGGCTTTTTACCTGGACCTACAAGAATGGAGTAGATTTGTATTTTAGGCTCTCATCATTTTGGTCTGATGGGTTAACGACAGTCTGGTTAATTAGAATCATACTATATAATTTGGTCATCATTTGTGGTGTTAGATCATGATCCTAATGATGCATCCAGTAAATGGATCTATGGCAGAGTTCTCAGATGTTTTATAACAACCCTCAGGAATTGCTTGTGTGAATGAGTTTTTGAACTTGACTTTATTAAAATAGTTACCCTGAAAATATGAGGTCCCAAATGGAATCAGTGTGACTGTGCAACCACCACATGTAGAAAATGTGTGATATTTGCTATATCATGAGAGGTGACACTTATATAGTGTTTTCAAATTTCCAGACTATTTTCTGTGATAATTCTCTGTCATAAGTAATGTGGGTATCATAATCTTCATTTTACAGAGGTGAAAACAAATACTTTGACTAGGGTTTTCAACTAGTATCAAGAGGCAGAATTTGAACCCATGTACTTTTTTTCTGATTCCAAATTTATCCTTTAATTCACTATATCACACTTCCTCTTATCACTTAGTAAAGCACCCAATGAACCATTTTTCTTTTTACAAATACCTGTGGCTGCTGCCTTATATGATATAGGGATGACATTGACAGCCTGGAGTGCATCTAGGAAAGTGAAGGGACTTGAAACCATGTCCTGCGAGGTTTGGTGGAAGGAACTAGGATACAAAGCCTGGAGAAGAGAAAATTTGTCACATATTTGAAAGGATGTCTTGGAAGAGACATTAGATATAAGTGTGCAGCCCTGGGAAAACCAGTTATTTCCTCTGACCTTCAGTTTTCTCATCTGTAAAAGGAAGGGTTTGGACCAGATGGCCTCAAGACTCCTTTCCAACTCAAAGGCTCCATGAGTTTTGTCAGGTTGGCTGTGAAGGGTAGACTTAGGACCAATGGGTAAGAGGTCCAGAAAAGCATATTTTGGTTTAGTTTACAGAATACCTTTCTAAGATGAGCTTCCTAAAAGTAAAAATAAGGGCTTTATAAGGTATTGAAGACTTGTCATTGACCATTTTCATGCCAGGACTGTATCACTAATCAATTATCAAAAATGTTGTAGAAAGGATAGTAGTTCAGATTGAGGTTGGGACAGATAATCTTTGAGGTAGCTTCACTTCTGAGTTTTTGAGTCTATAAACAAGAACTGAGCTTCTAATTGAAATGTACTAGTACTGTCAAAGGTGCCACAAAGAATATAAAAGATAAAGATATTTCATGTGGAGCTCTTTTTTTGGTGGTGGTGGGTGGTGGGGCAGAGCAGGGAATGCTTTCTATGAATCAATTAGAGAAGGTCAGTTTGGTGTAGTAAAGAGTGCTAGCTTTAGAGTCAGAGGGCCTAGGTTCAAATCCAAAGTCTGCCATCACTATGTGACCTTGGGCTGGCAACAACCTCTCTGGGCTTCAGTAACTATCTGCAACAAAGGTTAAAGGGTTAATTAGGCTATTGCCACGGTCCTTTCTAGTTCTAAATTCATGAAGCCCTCTTATTTGAACAAGGAAACATAAAAAATAAAAAAAAACAATCTGTCCTCTGATGTTTAATACCTAATACAATCTTGGACAAGGCACTTAATCACCCTGACCTCAGAAATTCCATTGTCTGTAAAATAAGTGGGTTGGACCAAATGGCCTCAGGAGCCCCTCCATCTCTGAGTCTATATCCCTATGTGTATGATGAGTTCAAGAAGAATTAAAAGAAAGTTCAGAGAACTATGTCATGGCAATATAAACATGATGAAAGGTGGATTAAACTATTCAGGCTCAACTTTATGAGCTGGAATTTCCTAGTAGGTAGAGAACTCAGCTAGAAAGTCATGAAATTTGAATCAAGACAAGTTATTGAGGCCCTCTGATTGAAAATCTCCCTTATTAGATCAGCTGTTTAGGATTGCAAGGGGGTTTTGTTTAAGAGATCACCATGAAGCAATTGGAAAGTTGAATTGGATTTGATACTGAATTTGAAGTCTGGGTATTACTGAAACGAATACCTCCAGCTGAAGAGTGTGTGTGTGTTCATGGCTATGGGGTGGGGGAGGCATATGCATTTTAATTTTGGAGGGAGAAAATGCTAGGTAGTATGTTATTCAGTTTAACTAAGGATGCTGCTTTTAAAATAAAATCACAAATGGAAGTGCTGTCCAGTTAATAGTAGAGTGGAGGTAAAAACAATCTATGCTAGTAGGCATTAAACAGAGCTTTCTTTTCACAGAGCTTAACTCCAGACTAATCACTCATACTTTCCCTGTGCTTTATTCGGTGTAAATTCATATTTAGCATAATGGAAGTCACGCATTGTGAAGACAATTGTGTTAGTATTTTCTATCATCAATGTCAAAATGTGTACATTAGTGAGATCCACATTTCATTTCAGTTCTAGGTTTGGATGCATTTTCCTCGCCCTGGTTTGCCATCTTCTATCTTTATAGCTTGTTATCACAAGTGCTCTATTGGTGTACGAGCTTTTATAGCAGTGAAAGTAGCTTCCTTGTCTTCAGGGATTCTGGCAGTGGAGCAGAGCAGAAGGAGCCTGGGTTTGAATCCAGTTTCTCCAATTTACTATTTTTGCACACTGGGGAAGTCATTTTTTAATCTCTCAGGGCCTCTATTCTGCTCCATCTCGTGAAATGAAGGGCTTCGATTAGATGATTTCTAATGTTCTTTCCAGCTAAAAATCCTGTGACTTTATGAAAACAATAAAGATAATGTTGCTCATCCTGATTTGCCCATTTGTCTTTCTGTGACCTGTTTACTTTTGTGTTTTTTGCATTCTCCTTATCTAATTACATACTTTTCTTCCATGTTGCTCTAGGAACCCTCATTTCAGGATGCTATAGATCTGTGCTCAAGACAAAATACCCTGTTCAGTATATTTCAGCCTTTTTCCAATTTTTGATATACCACCAACCCAAATGAACTCCAATCCTGAATCTCCTCTCAGAGACTTTCTCATGTCTCCCAATTACAAGTCAGCAGGAAATTTTTACTAGACTTTACATTACTAAATACCAAAGCTCCTTACTTCTCAGAGCCATTAACTAGCTATGTGATCTTGAGTAAGGCATATCTCTATGGACTTCTGTTTCCTCTTCTGTAGAATGTGTTGGATAGAATAGATAATCTTCAAGATCTCTTCCAAGTTCAACAATCTCTGACACTATAACTGCATTAATATTTGGATAAAGTCAAAGCTTTACCTAAGGTTACGTAAAAGGACTATGAAGATTATAAGCATAACCTGAATAGTACCTTCAAAGTCACTTATTCCAAAATAGTAGTAAATTATAGAGTTCAGTAGCCACACTGATTGAGACTGTTTAGCTCCCATTGATTTAATTATCATCTTTATGCTGATGATTCTCAAATTTACTTACCCAGCCCTAAACTCTCTACTTAAACTTTCAGTCTCACACTTCCAACTACCTATGAAGAATGTATCTCAAAGTGGATGTCCAATAGACATCTCAAATTTAGCATGCTAAAAACTGAACTCGTTACCTTTCTTCCCAAACCCTCCCCTTTCTAAACTTTTCCATTGAACACAATGGCACATAGTAGGTATATAGTAGGCATTATGCAAATGCTTATTTCCCTCCCAATTACTGTTGAGGGCACCACCGTCCTCACAGTTCCTTAGGCTCACAACCTAGGTATCATTCTTGATTTCACATTATTTGTCCCTCCATATATCAAATCTGTGGGCAGCTAAGTGGTACATGACCAACTAGGTGGTGTGGTTGATAGAGTTCTAGGCTTGAAGTCAGGAAGAGAAGTCTTCCTGAGTTCAAATGTGACCTCAGACACTTTTTATCTATGTGACCCTGGGCAAGTCATTTAAACGTGTTTGCTTCAGTTTCCTCATCTGTAAAATGAACTGGAGAAAGAGTTACAAACCATTCCATTCTTTTTTCAAGAAGACCCTAAATGGGGTCAGGAAAAGCTGGACACAATGAAGAATTACAGAACAACAACAGTATGTCCAATATGTTGCCAAGGCCTGATGATTTCACCTTTGCAACATCCCTCAAATACACTCTTTCTCACTTTTAATACCGCTACCTTATCTCCTCATGCCTGGAACATTGCAAAAATTTGCTGCTTAATCTGCCTGCCACAGGTTTCTTCTCTGTCAAGTCCGTTGTCCATTCAGCTGCTAAAATGTTTTTCCTAGAGTTGTTCCTAACGTGTCACTCCCCCTAGGTCCTCTCCTACCTTTCCAATCTTCTTACTCCTTACATGTCTTTCTCATGTACTCTTTGGTTCAGCGACAATTTCCCCCTTGCTCTTCCTTGAATAAGATATTCCATCTCTTGGCTCCAGACATTTTCTTTGGCATTCCCCCATGCCTGTAATGCTGTCTCTCCTCATCTCCACTGACTGGATTATCTGGTTTTCTTCAAGGTTTAGCTAAATAATATATTCTACAGAAAACCTTTCCCAATCCCTCTTAATTCTAGTGCCTTCCTTCTCTTGAATATTTGCCTTTTGTCCTATATATATATATATGTATATATATATGTGTGTGTGTGTGTGTGTGTGTGTGTGTGTGTGTGTGTGTGTGTGTGTATTTCTTACATGTTTATTTGCAGGTCATCCCCACTATTGGATTGTGAACTCCTTGAGGGCAGGGACTGTATTTTTCTTTGTATTTCCAGCATTTTATATAGTGCCCAGCACAAAGTATATAGCTAATAAATATCTATTGACTGTTGTAAATTACTTTAAAACCTTAAAATAGTTTGCAGAAATAGTTGTATGTCTGTTATCTTAGGAGTTATTTGCAATTTTAGGATGAAGTACCAAAATAGATACTTTGGGAAAAGATTTTGAGGTGGTGTATTACTAATCATTTGCTAATGGTCTTCAATGGATATCTCAGTATTTATAAAATAGATGTTAAATATTGGCACTTGAATTACTGGAACAGAAATATTCAAGTTATATTGGGTAGTTTTAACTTTTTCAAAATATTGTTTTATAAAGTCTTTAGTCATCTTAAAAAATTTTCCAACTCTTCTAGAGATATAAACAGGGGCTTTCTATTAAGTATTCCCCAAGGATCACAGCTCCAAGTGATCTTGTTACTTGATCCTATGAGCAGCCAAATGTACTATCCCCTTTCTAAAACCAATATAAGAATATGGCATTACAGAGTAGAGAAAAGATGCAAGGTTTTAGGGGACCTGGAGTCCAAGAAACTTGGGCTAAAAAAAGAATGACCAATCATTAAATTACTGAATCATTCAGATCAAAGATTAGATAAAATTACCCCAGCTCACACTTATTTAAGGCCTCAGTTCCCTCAAATATAAAATGAGGTGATTGAATTAAATTATCTCTAAGATTATTACCAGTCAAAAATCCTGCAAAATTCAGGTTTTTCTCTATTTCCATTATGTAATAGCAGACAGCAAAGACTTCCAAGTAGAAAACACATTAATTAAGGTAAATAAAATAATAAACCATAAAAATGTACACATTCTGGGTAAATTCCAGCAGTAATCTGGCATTACTTATTGAGCTAAAATTTATTGAGCATTTGCTATATACAGAGTACTGTGATAGATGCTAGGAGAGCTGGATGTGAAGAATGAAGCCTAGTACCCATATGTCAGAGAGTTTGTACTGTAATTGGGGGCAGGAGAGGAAGGTGACTCAATACAAAAATGAATGCATAATTTCAATACACCAGGTAAACATGAAATACATGTCATAGTGTTGGGTACAGAAAATTGCTTTGAGAGTTTGGAAGATGAGGAGATCAGTTCCATCTCAAGTGATACTAAAGTGGCATTTGAGCCCAACCTTATAGTATGGTACGATTTTGGTAGACAGATGGGAAGTGGGAAAAAGAGTATGTGAACCAAAATGACAAAGGGGACATAATTTGCCCATTTTACTCTTTCAGACTAATATGGTCTTTAAATAATTTCCATTCAAATGGAAGGAAAGGGTCTTCTTGTTTTAATACTGATCATAGAAGTAATATGGTTATGGATAGTGGATGGAGTGCTGGATTTTGAATGAAAAAAACTTGGATTCAAATCCTGCCTCTGCCACTTAAAAGCAACATTGCATTGAAGGTGCTATCTAACCCTGATGAACCTCAGGCAGTGTTCTAAGTTGTGTCTACTAAGTTCCAAATGATTGTGATTTTGTATTGGTAGAGGAAGTTCACACATTAGGAGATCCCAAGCTAAAAAAATCCTGCTAAATTGGTCATTTGATAGTCATTAACGTAAATGTTGACATACATACAGTATTCATTAATTAGCCTCCTACTTGTAGTTCTCTCATTAAAGTACATAAAATAATGTCCAAAGGAATTTGTAGGAACTATCATTTGGTGAAAAGAAAAAAAAAGTTTTACTGCTATTAGATGGCTGCAAGGCAATTAAAAAGGTCTAACTCAGGTTTGGGAAAGTCCAATATATTACATCTGTCTGTAATGACAAAATAATCATTTAAAATGATGATAGAAACTTCCAAAATATACACATACATATAGGCATTTTATATATGCATTCCTATATGATAATAAACAAAATCAATGTACTAACTTAAAACAAAAATACTTTTGTAGTTACTATGGAAGTTCGGTTTTCAGCACACATATGTACACACATATACTTCTACCCACTAATGCACCTATATACAGATGTATTAAATGAATATATATGAAGCATGATATGATGATATGATAAATAGTACTGATTAGAATGGTGGGGTTTGAATTCTGCCTTAGCCACTTACTAGTTGTCTGATCACAGGCAAGTCTTTCGACCTTTCAGAGTCTCAGTCTCTTTATTTGTACAATGAAGATGTTACCTACCCTACTTCAAAGGGTTGTTGGGAGTAAAGTACTTACAAAACAAAAAACAAACAAAATAAAACATATACAATGGGATTTTGCCATTCTACTAAATCTTCTTCTGATGCTTCATCGAAGAAAAGAGGTGATCCTGGGTTGTTCAAGGTAATGCCGGCAGGGAACGTATTGGCAGATCCTACCAATTTGTTTAGGTTTAAAATAGAGATATTATTCATATATACTGTATAGTATGGAAGTTATCAATAAAGACCATTTACTAAGCCATGGAGAGCTTGTGATATATATGCAGCAATGTAGGCAAGGAGTACTCATGCTGACAGAATTATGGATACTTGAAGCACATGGGTGTGTATAAACATATATGTGTGCATATCATTGGTCTGAGCATATCATTGAAGGGTATCTTTTTAAAATGACTGTAATATGAATTTGTTATCAAGTGATTAATTGTTGTCTTTTATGGTGCAATAAAGCATTATTCATCCCTAGATTTTCTTCTGAGCTCTAGGCCTGTGTTACCAACTGCCTTTTTGACAACTCAAACTGTATGTCACTTAGGCATCTTAAACTCAGCATGTATAACTCATAAGTCATTGTTTTACTCCAAAAGTTCACTGGTCTACCAAATTTATCTATTACTGTCAATACCAACACCTTATCAATGCCATCCTTCAAGTCACCTTGTTTAGGAAACTTGGTATCATCCTTGACTACTAACTCACACTGACCCTACATATATAATCTGTTGACAAATGTTATTGTTTCTATAGCAATATCTCTGATATGTACACATATACAAATATGTGTGTGTATCCACATCTATCTACTTACACAGCCTCCATCCTGTTTTACTTTAGGCTCTTACTCTCTTTTGCCTAGACTATTTTAGTAGGCTAGTAATTCATCTTATTGTTTCAATTCCTTCCCCATTCCAGTCCATCCTCTACCAAGATTTCAAAGGGATTTTCCCAACTCACAGGTCTGACTATGTCATCCTCCTATTCAATAAATTCCAGTGGATCCATATTCCCTCTGGGATCAATTGCAAAGCCCTCTTTTTGTCATCTAAAGCTCTTTATAACCTGACTCATTCCTCTTTTCTTTCTGGCTACTTGTACAGTGCTCCTTTCAATGCTTTATGGTCCAGTCATATGGGACTATTAGGTATTCCTTACATGACAGTCCATCTCTCAACTCAATGCCTTTACACTAGCTGTTTCCCAACTCTAGAATGTTCTCCCTGCTTACTTTCTCTTCTTATAATTCTTGACCTCTTTCAGGTCTTGACTCACACTCTACCTTCTGCATAAGGTTTTTCCCATCCCCCTACCCCCAGATGCTAGTGCCTTTTCCCTGAAGGCTACCTTCCACTTACTCTATACATTCCATATACTGTATATACTTATACTGTATACGCACACACAAGCATACATACATACACACACATAATTCTACATATGTAATCTCCATTATTGAATATAACCTCCTTGAGATCAGGGACAATCATTTCTCTATTCTTTTTTTTTGTTTTAGCATCTTTTGCCTAGTCTTGACACTCAGAAATTGATAAATACATACTTGAATTCATTAATTGGCCTTTACACAGAACAGTTTTACTAGGGTATGTTCATTACTTTAATGAATATGATTTTATATTATTTGCTAGTTCAAACTTTTTGAAACATCCACTGCCATAACATACCCACAGTGAAAGCCACAATGCAGGACAGTAAGAATGGATTTCACTGATATTGGTGCAAACCCAAACTGCCTATTGCTCTTGATTGTTAGAATCATGACAAGGAAGCTAAATGGCAGTAAATTATCTTGGTACAATTCACTTGGGGGAAAAAAAAAAAGATTTCTAATTAGAGAAATTGTCTCAAGGGAGAATGAAAAACCGAGGAAAGGTTTCTAATGACCATGAAGAATACTGTCAGTATATACTCTTTAAAGAAAGAGTATAGATTCCTAAGGTTACATAGCATATCCCATAACCCTTCTGCCTAATATATTGAGACTTACTGAATGTTGCCTTAGCAACGAAATGAGTAACTGTAGCAGGCTGGCAAGCAGGAAAAATTCATTATGATATTTAAGAACCAAAATTTTAATATTTTATTATCATAATCATTGATTACAGTTTCCTTTGGTAACAGGGTAGATTTTTTTGTTCTGTTACAGGTTGCAAATTTAAGCAAGACTCCTTCAGGAAGGCTTATAGAACAAGTATTTGTTTTATATTTTGAAGAAGATGGAAATTTTTTTTAAAAATTGAACTTTTACTGGATGTTTTTGTGTAAAGAAATCTATAGCTAGTCATACACTCTCAGTATTACACAGGCTTTCTTTCCCTGGTTTCAGATTTAACATTGGACAATTGGGAGCTGTTCATCTTCACAAGTGCTGAAAACTGAGTGTAATAGAGGATTTTTACTCCTATGGTTTTTCCTGAAAGTGCTTTCTAATGTTGTTGTTGTTATTTGTTTACTGTTTTTTATCCCAAACACACATACACACACACACACACACACACACACATGCACTCATGCACCAAACAAAAAGCAATGCAGTACTTTAAAATATTTTTTTTCAAGAACGGAATATCTGTTCCCCCCCTTAATATCTCATAAAATGAATTAACTACACTAACACCCAGGGTACATTTCTATGGTAATGAAACTTCCCAACAATATTATTTTTAATAATGAAGATTAGTACTGAATGTATTATTTTAACATGGATTGAAACATTTTGTAGATGTTTAATAATCATTCTTAACTCCTTAAAAGTATACAGGATTCTGTACTCCACATCCGTCTTAAAAAAAGCATGACATTACCTTTGATCACACATTCATGTGAGGGGAGAGAGAATGTGGAAAATGTTGAGGATACCTAGAATAAACCCCTGAATCACAAGGAACTTGGTATTTTTAACACTGTCATAAATTGGAACATGGTGTTCAGCTTTAGTCAACACTATTGTATGAATAAGACATCTTTCTTATTCAATGAAAAAACATTTTGAACACACTTTCAAATACTTTATTCTTCCATATGAGCAGCAACACTGAGAAAACCCCATTGGCATGAACTATGAATTCTTCTACATGCACACAAATGCTTCATTCTCTGTAAAGTGGAAGAATGAATGCTCTCTATACTATGAAACTTAATTTTTTAAATTTGCTTTGAATTGATGACCCTAATATGTTTTTTTACAAATTATTCAATTTCTTTTATTTGTCTAGTATTTGAAACAAATTTGTACTACCAATTTCATTTGATTTCACTTTGGTTATTGAGTAGAACCCAGTAGTTTTCCTGGAAACCATTTTGTTGATTTTTAATTTTTAGCAGAAATGACCAGGGTTTACAAATAGGAACATTAAATTAATTTTTGAATAATGTTTTGTAATTGTCTTGGACTAGGTAACCATGACATTTTAGGCAATTGGTGTATTTACTTAATTTAAATAGTAAGTGGTGCAGCAAGAAGGATGTTGTATTCTCTAGATTATTTGGGTTCTTCTTCATCCTCTGTTAGCTTACTGGGATTGACCTTAGGCAAGTGCCAGTTTTTGAGCCTTACAGTTTCCCCATCTGTAAAATAAGGGGATGGTACTAAATGACTTCTATGGTGCCTTTTTATCTATAGCATGCTGCTTCTCTATATTCTCTGTAGAATTTTAGATTTACCCAGAAAGAGCATTCACATTTGTAGTGATTGTACTGTATGATTATAGTGTTGTTTAATTGGCCAAATCCAAAAGATATATTTGGAGCATTGAGAAGATTGCTGCCAATGGCCAAAATGCTAGATGGGGTTCACCTCTTTTCCCTTTCCCCCTCAGCTCTTTAATTCTGGATGAGTTAAAAGGGGTTCTCATTATTGAATGTTTTCATTAATGCTTTTTTTTGTTTTATATTTTATAAGAATCCAGAACAAAATAATCATAGCTTTCTTAGCTCCTGACACACATAAAATTGGCTCTGCTTTCAGAAAACATGTAAATAGTACAAGCAAAATTAAATACAGTTTTTTTAGGACAACAAATGTTAAGGTCACACACTCAATTGAAGAGTCTCAAATGAAATGCAAATTTCAGCTGCTTTTAAGCCTTATCATTTCATAATATGTTAACCAGAATTACATGCTCACTGATGAGCATGGGGTTAAAAGCAGCCATCAGAGCTACTATTGAAAGTATATATATATATATATATAGAGAGAGAGAGAGAGAGAGAGAGAGAGAGAGAGAGAGAGAGAGAGAGAGAGAGAGAGAGAGAGAGAGAGAGATAGAGAGAGATATTGATATGCCAAGAATGCTTGCAGAAATATGGTAGCATAATGCAAAGGACACTAGGCTTGGAATTAGTAGGGACTTAGTTTAACCTTTCCCCCACTCCAATATTTACTAGATATGTGACTTTGGTTCAGTCATTTAACCTCTTGATGATAAGAAATTCTTCAAACAGCAAACATTAGCTAGCAAACATCTATAGGTATAACTTTTAAAAAATGTAATTGAACCTTTTAATTGGTCGTATCTCCTTGCAAGTCTCAAGTTCAAATATTTACCACCATCTAAAACCAGAGCAGAAAGCTGCATGCTATCTGGCATCAGAAACTACTTTGGTGGACAGTAGTGATGATCTTGTCAACTGGAAAATCTCTTTGTTGTCATTCTTTTTGAAAGGGACTTATTTACAAATAGCATGATGCTATGTCATCTAGTGACACGAAAAACTGGCAATACCGGCATGGCTGGTTGAAAGCATGTTACCAAAAACATAAAAGAACATTGATCTTTAATTGAATGTAATGATACAAAACATTTATTTGAAACTTGAGTGTTTAACAGTAGAGATGAGAAAAAAAGCTTCTTAAATTTGTGTTTCATTAAAGCACCCACTCACCACCTCTCATTTCTAAAACTTAAATCCTAGAGTTATGTACTTCAAAACTTCAAGTGATCTGTAATCTCCTGAATGTGAATACTTCTTTCAACAGTGCAGATCACAATTCATCTCTGTCTTCTCATCCTGTATAATTTTATTCTTCTATAAGTGCCCTATGGGGGCTGAATATCTTCCTTTAAATTCTTTAACATTCTGTGGGTGCTATTATATGTCTTAGGCTACCCATTTATTATCCCTTGTTCTTGCTACATGACTGGGCTCCCCCCCCTTTTCCAGATCATATATTTCTGTGATCATTACTTTATATCTTTGTTCTTTTGCAATAAGTTATCATTGGTAATATGTGGTTTAGCTATGCCCACTATCTACCTTTTCATCATTCTTTGACCCATGATTTCGATTCTTTAGAGATTGTGGCATTCTAGGATTTTTAATCAAGAGTATCAGTGTTAAAAAAGATGAGGTTTTCTGTCAGGGAGCAGGTTGGCCTCATTGAGGGCACTGAAATGTCTGTGTCTCTGTCTCTGTCTCTCTGTCTCTGTGTATCTCTGTCTCTCTGTATCAGTCTATCTCTCTCTCTGCCTCTTTCTTTCTCTCTCTCTGTCTTTCTCTCCTAATGGGCTAATGCAAAAAATTGCTCATCCATCTATATGAAGTAATCTGGGAAATGGCCATCTTTATCCATTTTGTCTTTCTTGTGTAGGCTATTTGGCTAAATTCTGTTCAGTGGACAGGTATCTCGTTGAGGAGGTTCTGTAGTACTTGGTGATGATTCAATAAGCACAATATAATTAAAAATAGTAATATCAAGAGGACCTCACTGTATTTAGGGAATGCTTCTGCCATTTGTGTTATGCACAGGAAATTTTCCATGATAGTGGCAAAAATATTTGGTGAGCATAAGTCTTCTTATTTATGCCGTGTTTGATATTTATGAGTAGATAATTAAATAAAGTTATCTTTGTGGTTTCAACCACTAAATAATCCTGTATAGTCTTTAACATATTCACGAGGGACATTATTGGAAAAGGATTTTTAAAGCTATATATTTTTGAAAGAGTCGTTTAAAAATCAACGACAATGAACACAATGGATTCTTGCATTCTTCAGACAATGGTGTGACTTTGAGTCATGACTTTGAATATGTAGTCTGCTTCAGAAGAAAAGAAAAAACATTTGTGAGAGACTTCTTGTTACCTACTCATACTTTCATTAAGGTTATATTCCATTTCAATATTTGCAAATATCATTCTCACAATAATTTTATAAAGATAACAAAATAGGCATGTTGATAATTTTGAGGACTTGAGTTACTTTTGTTAGGAGAAGAAGATAATATTATTGGGTAATTTTTTTTTTACTTTTGTTATTATCTTCTCTTTCAGATAACTTAAAAATGCATCATACAGTGTTTTCAAAAGTGTATCACTTTGTGTTGTGTTGGTCAGGACAAGTTGCTGTTCCTATCTTTCTCTTTAATTCTTCTTCTACTTCATACACAGCACATTAGGGATTGAGGTGTTAGAGTTCGAATATGTTGATTCTATTGTCACAGATGTGTCAGCACAGTAGCTGGCATGTAGTAAACTCTTAAAAATGTTTATTGATTATGTGAAAGTAGTTTGTTAGAGGAATGCTGATCTGTTCCAATTGTATTTTTCTTATTTTCTATCCTTCCAATTTAACCTATAAATTTTCCCTCTTGCTTGACTTTCACATCAAGCTTTTGTAGATTTATTTTTTTCCATATCCACCCCTTCCTACTGCATTGTCAGGCAATACTCCATAATTTTCTACTCTCTTCCTCTATGATATTTTGAAAATGAGTTCATATTCTTAACAGATATTTTTATAGCCATAGAACAATGTAAAAATTAATTATTTAAATATTTTTGATGGAGGTCTTTTGAAAAATAAATTCAGTCTTCTTGGACCTATAAAGTAAATGCTTGTTGCATAAGCCTTCCTTGCTCCATAAATCTTTTGTGATTTTATGAATGATGAAAAATAAGCAAATATCACTTTGAAGAAGTAAACTCTCTGTACTTTACTTTCCTCCATTGTAAAATGGTAGGGATGTGGAACTATACTGTCTCTATCCTGTATTCCTATAGGCAAAAATTTCATGTAGCCTTGATCCCAACCTGGTTGCCAGAGCAGTTTAGGGAAGTCAATTGGTGGCCTCAAACAATGAACTTACTTGTAGATTTCCTTTGGCTACTAATAACTCTGACTTGGCACTCGAGATCTGGTCCTATTTTATTGACAGCTAGAAACATTTAAATGTTTAAAAGTATGGGTTTCTGCCCTGCAGGAACTCAGGTAAAAGGCATTGTAGGTACTATGAGGATCTTATCTTACTTTGAACTGTGGACTGAGTTCTACAAATGAACTCAGATTCCTAGAATAAATACATTTCCAAAGACAAAGAAAATGGTGATAACAAACTTGATGCAATTATATGAAATTAGAATTATTTAACTTTAGAACTACTCCAGTCTTGCTCCCTCTTCTTCTGTCTTTGAATAAATAGTGGAACTGAGGCTTGGCTAATGACTTAATAATTTATATAAATATTTACACATGTGTATATATAATATGTGTACATGCATATATGTGTGTATGCATATGTATATAAACACATCTACATACATATATACAAAGAATGTCAAAACAAGCACTATAGCTGGTCTTTCTTTTAAATTCATACTTATAATTAGTTTCAAAAGAATTCTAACAGAATATGTTAGGTGCAATACTTACCCAGTCTAGTAAATAAGGAATTATGAACTAATCATAGTTACATTTTTTAAAAGGTTGACTGAAGCGACAAAGAGCATGACTGGTAGTTTATTACTACTGTTTTGAAAGGTCTAATTTTAATAATGAAACAGATTTTTGATAAACTGTACAGTTCCTAGACAAGGTCCATATGGTTGCTTCTATGCAGGATGGACCATTGTACACATAGCTGGTTCATACATTTATTGAACTTTAAAGTATCTTACAGAATGTGAAGATCACCAAACTGAGTCAAGAGATTTAGGTTTGTTTCCAGAATATACTATTAAGTGTATTTGAACAATCCTTAAGTTCTGTGAGTTTCTATTTCATTTGGGGAATACTATTTCTTGGTATCAATCACCTAGTATTTGCCAGGTATGGTGGTTAGGACAAGATACAACAACAAAATAAAATAAAATGAAATGAAATGAAATAGTCCCTATCCCCAGAGAGCTTACTTTTATTAGGGAGACAAAAATATATGTACATATAATCATGTACTGTATATGTATAGGAATGTATTGTGTACATATTGTGTATGTGTGTGTGTATGTTGCAGTATTAGACGTGAATTTTTAAGGAGGAAAGGACTAGCAATTGAGAAGATTAGAAAAGGTCATTTATAAAATGTGCTGCTTGAGCTTTGAGGGAAAACAGGAATTCTGAGAGATGGAAGTAAGTGAGGAGAGAGGGCTTTTTAGGTATAGGGAACAAGAGCTTGGGGTTGGAATCTGGAGTATCATGAGTGGGTAACAGCAACATGTTTCATGATTTTGTTAGATACTTCTCATTTTATGCTATTCAGAGGCTTGCAAAGGGTTTTCCTTATAACGGTCATGTGAAATATGGAATGCAAATACTATTGTTATCATAAGTGAACAGATGTAATCTCCTGATGTCATGTTCTTTTCAGTATGGCAAGTTCTTTGAAAGCTGAAGTCTTGAAGGCATCTTGAAGGTCCCAAGTTGCAGAAATATGTCCAACAAGATACAATAAAAGTTATTTCATAGTAATAATCAGTATGTAAAGAAAAGTCTGCCTTTTGGATATTAGTTTTTCATTGTGACATAATAGAAACAGTACTGGATTTGAAAGTCTATGTCCAGGTTTCAAGTCTTGGCTCTGAATCTTACTAATGTATGACTAAGTAAGTTGCTTGATGTACCAGGGCCTCAGTTTCCTTATCTGTAAAATAGGAACTAGTAGTGGTGAGCATATGCCTGCTACTGGTGAGGCTGAAGTTGGAAGATCACTTCATCTCTGGAGTTCTGAGCAGCAGTCTGCTAAGCCAACTTGGGCATTGGCACTGAATTCAGTACCAATGTAGTACCCAGTCACATCCCTGAAGAGGTATAGGAAAACACAGTTCGAAATAGTAAATAAATATATTAATTATATTGAATATGGACAATAATTTGGTTTTTGTGATGAAAGTGCTTTATAAACATTGAACAAACAAGTCTGTTGAATGAATACTTTTAAACAACGAGGAACTGCTCTTTATCTTTTATCTGAAGTGAATCCCTCATAGGACCTTTAAGTAACTGACATATGTCAGGTTCCTTCTCTATGAGTGGGGAGGGAATCAACACCTCTACCTGTATTTTCACTTCTCCTCTGAGGTATATAATTCTTTAACGGAGTCAAGTTGACAAGCATTTACGAAGTGTCTACTGTGTGCCAGGTGCTGTGCTAAGGTTTGGGGATACAAAGAAAGGCAAAAAAATGGTTCTTATTCTCAAGGATCTAATGGGGGAGATAAAGTGTGAACAACTATGTACAAACAAGATATATACAGCATACTTTTTAGGTAATCTTAGAGGAAAGACAATTGGTGAAAAGTGTGCAAAAAGCATCTTTTAATATTCAGGCCCCTGTTTTTTGAGGGGGAAATATAGGTTCTCATTAAATTTTCATCCTATTACTAAACAAATAGCATAATTCATTGTAACCTACCTGCATTTAGAAAATGACATGAGAATGTATAATACACAGGGGGCTCCATATGTGGACTCTTTCCACCCACTTCCAAGTCCTATACCTTCAATGGCAATGTGAACTGAAGGTAGCTTGTCGGAAGGTGGCTAATTGGTCTATTAATCTGCACATCACCTTTGCAGTGTGACTAGATCGGCTCCCACATAGCTTCTTCCCTTGTATTGCCTAGTCTGTTTGATCCTGGTATTTGCGATCACTAAATCTACCTTATTGAAAGGAGTGCAGACTTTTGAGAAGTTCTCTTCCAGTGATGATGCTCAAGCCATTGACTTTTCTAATCAGGAATATTCTGTCAGGGTCATTTGTCCCAAATGAACCATTTCCCTTTGTCCAGATATTAATGATATCTAAGTACTTATTTTCCTTAAGTATTTTCAATATATGACCTCCCAAAGATTTCTTTTAAAGAGCAAGAAATTTGCAGCCAAATATGTATTTGTGTCTGTACATATGGGTATACAGACACATTTATATATATACATACATACATATATATATATATATATATATATATATATATATATGAATATTCCTATGTGTACACACACACATCTTTACCAGTGCAACTTTTAAAACTGCACATTTGGCCAAAAACAAACAAAACCCCAACCCACAACACAAGAGCAACACATTTTGCTTGTTATTAAAGTTTAGGTAAGATTATAGTTTTGGCATTTCAGAGCATCATCATAACTTGGAGACTGTAACCTCCCTTTTCCCATCTTTCTCTGCCTCAAAACTATTCTAATTATTAGGGAGTTATAAACTGCAGAGTTTACATACTCTGAACTCCAAAAGGCATT
Organism: Trichosurus vulpecula; assembly: GCF_011100635.1. Taxonomy (NCBI): domain Eukaryota; kingdom Metazoa; phylum Chordata; class Mammalia; order Diprotodontia; family Phalangeridae; genus Trichosurus; species Trichosurus vulpecula. The sequence continues at coordinate 249,082,170 of NC_050575.1, forward strand.
GGTAAGCCATGGCGTGGGTAGAGCCTGAGCACTTAATATTTTAAAAGTTCCCTAAATCTTCCTGTCTTCTACTGTTAGAATGGCTAGAAACAAGAGAGTAAGCAAACAAACAAACAAAAAAGTATTTCTTCCCTTTTCAAGCAAGAAGTTGTCAACTCCATGGATTTAGTCTTAGGATTCTGTTTTTCAGATGCCAGCGTGGTTTTGAAAATGTGCCATTGTTTTCTGTGCCTGTGACTTGATCTTCCTTGCTCCTTCCACAGCTCTGTGAGGAGTTGCTAATAGGCTCCACCAAGCAGTGTGAGTGGGTTTCTCTGCACACACACACACACACACACACACACCACACACCACACACCACACACCACACACCTCTCCCCTGCATTGGCAGCTCCTCAGATGGTTATGCAGGATCCATGATACAACATTAGCAGAAGCTGCTGTAGATTGATGGGGGCCCTCATCAAGCACCCTGCCCACTCAATATTATAAAGATTCCTGTCGTCAGCAACTGTGACGTTCTCTAGGAAGTTGCCCATTTATGGCTACTAGAGCAAATGATATCATCACAATAGGTGGCTCCTGTCTAAATAGGGATCATTTGTGAAATGAGATTAGAGACATTTATCTGAAAAACAGGAGACAGAGGCACCTGCTTCTGTAGTTGATATCCCGAGGAATCATACTGCACGCTAATTAAGGCATAAATCTTCATTTCTAATTCTATTACGTGAGAAGAGCCTCTTATTCCTTCTCGGTACCAAACAGCCCCCACATCCACATGGAATAAACTCCAGATCCATGTTTTCTATTATGCTTGAATATATGGGACATGCATTGCAATCCTATGCTTGCCCCACTGCTGCAGTATACTTGTTTTGCAGAGCTCTGTAGCAGGCTAGTCCAAGCTGTGACTAACCAGATCTGTGGATACCTACTTTGCAATCTCTGGCCTTAATCTTTTTTTTTTTTGCAATGATTTTGAATTGCTCACTGAGCACACAGCTGCCTGTTTGGTGAGAAGCTTCGTGCTCTATGCATTTGGATGCTGTAAGCAGTGCAGCAATAGTCTTTCCACGGTAAGTCAAGGATGACTAATTTCTTACTTTTTTGTACCTTCCATGTCTACTTCCTTCAGCCCCATGGCATCAGGTAGAAAAAAAAATAATGTGTTAATTAGCTAGAAACTAGTTAATTTCTGACAGCTGCTTTCCCCTTCGTTACTTTGCACCATGTTATTTCCTCCTCCCTTACAAGCCAGAGGTTGCTCTGGCTTAAGTAAAATACTCAGCTTTTGCTAGATGGTGTAGTAGCATCTCAGGGGGGCTTAATCTGACTGCAATACAGGGTGCACCTTAACTGCCCAGGGTGAATTTGGGGAAGAGGTATTACAAAACAATCTAAAACTCCATTTGGGCAATTCTAAGAAGGCAAGTTCCCAGGCTCCAATTAACTGGAAATAGGATGATCGCTGAATACCGAGGCAATCTCTAAATGCAAGAAGTATCGGCGGGTTCCTAGTCCCATCTATCAGAGATGCAGCAGCTGTGCCGCTGATTTCAGCATTCATTTGGGAATTAATAGATCCAGGGACCCGCAGTTATTAAACCTTGTGTTTTATATGAAAACAATGAGGAGGAAAAGCCTATAAAAAGCCTTCCTTTGTAATGCCAAGTACAGCGAAAGATTCAGTATCTCTCATCAGCTGCATTAAATAAGGTGAAAGAAAATAAGAAGCTATTTGATTTCCATGCTGGGTAGTGCTACCTGGTAAAATAGAAACCCTTTTGAAATGCAGTGAACAATAAATAATCGTATTCAGAGAAGACCAGACATCTTCTATCCTAATCAAAAAGATTTGAGATTTTTAAGCTCATTGTAGAGAGCATGATGATTTTTGATAAAGCATGCTTTGGAGTACACACAGTTTGACAGGGGTCCATGGGAACACTGGGTTACTAGGTCTTACCTATTAAGATTCATTCATGAAGGGCTTTAGCTCTGGGGAACTTTATAACAAGTGAGCAGGTGCCCACATAGATTGAAATTTATGGATTAGGTGTGTCTTGCCAGGATTTTTTGCCCTTTTACTTCCTCGCCTGTTAAGCTGACACATTTCGTAGCCTTGTCTCGTGCACAGGTGTACAAGTCTCTAAATAGCAGTCCGTGTGGAGCCCCATCTTTTAACAAAATATACTTATGGATACTAGTTTGTATCACCTCTCCAATATCTAGGTAAAAATATCTGATATTTTAAAGTTGATTAGGAATATAATCAGGAAACAGTATGTATCCACAATGCAGCACCTGAACATGGCCAGTGAATAGTCGACTGCCATTGGTTTGCAAGCATCGGCAAGAAAATTGGCAATTTCATTCATAAGTCACCACTTAAAGAGCTTCATAACTGTGCCTACCCATTATATTAAAAATGAAATATTTGGGGCCTTTAAGATGTTTCTGATATAAAACAGGTCAATGGGACTGTTCTTCAGCTTTCTGAGCCACTTATTTTACTTAGCAACAAGTGCTCACCAAGGATTACTTATCAAAAATGTAATGCATCCAAATTAATGCTTTCCAGTAAAGCATTACAAGATTCCCTGATAGTATAGATTTAAAATGGGCTCATTAATAAAATGGGCTCTGTAACCCAGAGCATAGAGCTTTCCTTGCCATGGATGCACTTCAGAGGATATTTGAAGTAGTTATCGGCACAGGCAAACAATTTCATTCAAAGGAGGCAGCCTACCTTGTTACTGAGTTTCCTTCTATGGTTTTGCAAGCAGCATCTTTGATAATGGGTAAAGACAGATACTAAATTCTTTCACATGTTCAGTAAGTCAATTCACTTATAATGAAAAGAAAAATTAAAAGCTTGAAAGAGGTGATTTACCTGAATTGCCTTTATATTATATCTTAATCTTTGACAGTTCCTTAAAATGCAAAACCATTCTAAGGGCATTTTTATGTCCATCAAAAGTGTATTTTGAGGGCATGTCACATTTGATAAAGGTTATTTTGTCCCTTTTATCTTTAAAAATCAATACTGCTATTTTCAAAATAGTATGTATGTATTTTCCCCCTTAAACAAGACTATCTATAATGAAATTATTGAATTTGATAGATTTATTTACCTCAGACAGTTTTAGATAGGTGATATATAGCATAAACAAATTTAGGAGATGTTTATTTCCATATAAAGTTGGGATGCCATTTTCTCCTTTTTTTCTCTTTTGTGAACTAAGTATAAAAATTTATCCAAAGCAGAGGTAAATTATATGAATTTATTATTCTATTTTTTGAGAATCGAGGAAAAGGCAGGAGATGAATGCATCAGAATGCATTTCTAATAATAGAGTTAGAAATTTCTAAGAGAGAATATAAAAATGCCCTTCCTTCTCCCCCTCCCCCTAACCAAAAGGGAGCTACGCATTTACACTGTATGGAGGTGTATGGGTCTTAACAAGATAAATTCATACACCTCTACACAATGTATACATCAAAGCCAGTGTACTCAGGTACACTGAGGCAGGGAAAGTATTTCTGGATAAACACACACCTTCACACCCAAGCTGCAGAGTTTCCTTTTTTTCCCCTCATAGCCGTTTTTGAAAATGTGAAGCTTCATGTCCCAGAAATATCTTTTTGCCTATAGACTGACATGCATTAAAGCTAATGTTTAAAAATCCTGATTAAATGTCATTTTTTTCCACATGCAATTGGTATTATTGTCACTTGATTAGAGTCAAACTCATTTACTATAATTTAACCCATAAATGTTTGGATAATCTTTTGCTTTTGACCAGCTTTTAGGAAAAATCAAACATACCACCTTTTCATTCGGAGGTGCTGAATAGTGAAACCTTTCTCTTGGCTATATACCTTTTACACTTTCTTCATTAAGGGAGCGAATTGTACACTTTAGGGTAAAAATCATGGCTAGCTGACTTTCACTACTCAGCAGAAAATATTTGGCTTCCACGGTTGCTTGATGGGAGTGGAGTATACAGTATACTTTTTAAAATACAATTGTGAAACTAAATTTAAATACCTTGACATTGTTACTATGTTGCTGATGAGAAAATATTTAAATAAACAATGCAATGGACAATTGTTTGTACTTTATTTTATTTTGAATCACTGTCGATCTTATTTATTTGTCCTTTCATCATAGAATAAGTCCAATCCTTGTGAACTACTTCTTAAATAAACAAGTTTCTGTATGACAGAGTTTCCATTTCATGTCCTATAAATGAAATGGAACTTCACAGTGATATTCTTCATTATAGAGTGGGATCTAGAATATTCAGAATGGCTCTTTGTGGAGCCTACCTAAGGAACTTACAACTTATGATACCAAGAAGTCCTCATTAGAGCACAGCCTCTTCTCCAGTCTCATATCCTGCACTCTCAGGCCTCTGCAATAGTGATATTCCAGGATGCCTCTAACATGATCAAGCATATGACTCTTCTTTGCAAGATGCTAACAACTTGGTGAGGATGGGAAAAGAATAGTAATTGACTCTTTACTTTCAGGATCTCTTTTTAGTACGTGGTGGTATAGCTTTTTTTCCCCTTCAATTAAGCAAAACATTTTGGAAGCTCGAGCAAGTTTGGATTAAAATCAGATTGTGTATCACTTCAGGGATATTTCACTATGTTCTCCTGCCATCCTTGAAATTTGGAAATAGCACATGCTTCCCATAGCTACCAAAAATTCTCTTGAAAGAAAGTTGTTCAGCATTCTTTCAATCGCCAAAGAGATAGAAAGTTACATGTAGACAGTAGCCCATAATATGCAAATAGGACATTGGTGTAACCACCAGTCTTGATGCAATAACATACTGAATTCCATTTATGTTCTCAGATATACTCCAGATCCCAACAAATCCACTTATCCAAAACCTTGTTATCCTTTCTGGAAATGGATAGTGACATTGTCTGCCTCCCCTGTCCCTGGGGCTCCAACTGTCTCCAATCACAGATTGGAGAATTTATGTGACTGTTATTTGAAGTATAATCATAATACTTTCCCTTCTAGATTGATGAGATGATAGAAATAAAAGAAAAAAATTGTTCATTTACAGTGTCTCCAATCAGGGTCTTTCCATATAGACTATGTAATGTCAGTGCTGACCTCTGGAGCCTTTCTGGCAAACAGTGTGACACGAATTCCATTCTCTCAATTCAGTTCTTTTTGGGGGGGGAGTGGAATTTGACTAGAATTTTAGAGTTCATCAAAGAAATTTGGATGTCAATTATTCTAATCCTTTATTTTCGCATGTGAAGAAATTGAGACCTAGAAAGGTAAAGTATCATGTACAAATTGATACAACCCTAGTGACTCCTAATCTAGAGTTTTCTCCATTTCAGGGTGCTTTTCTTTCCTTTTGATTGTTTCCTCCATTTGCATGGCATAGTGTTCTTGTAGGTCTTAGGTACTCAGTCTCTTAATGAGAAAGGATGAAGAAGGTTAAATCTCTAGCCTCTAGGGTGATTTTATTTTTAATATTACAAAAGAATTTCCAGTTCTGCTACAGGATTTTTTTCACTAATCTAGGATTTTCTGGCAGGATAGTATCAATGTTCATTGTCATATGTAGGCGATGATAAGTATCAGCTAGAGTTGTTTTGAGCACTGAGTGCTAGTAAAGCCCCATGGAGCTCACGGATGCATTTGACTAAGGCATAGCAGAGGAAAAGCACGGAGATAGAGGGAAAGATTAAAAGCAGAGAGAGAGAAATAAATGTAGATACAGAATGAAAAAGAAGTATACATGTGTGGAAAAGAAGATGCTTCAGTACTACTCATTTACATCCATATTGCCAACTGCTTACAGCCATGAGAGTTGGTTGCTATGATTCTGAACTTTGTTTCCTTTAAACTTGCTCTTGTATTAATTCCACTAAATACTGCTATTCTTCCTACCCTGTTACTCAATGCTTACTTCTGATGCCAAATCACAGAATTTTTCCCAAAGAGGTAATGGAGGAGCTACAAAAGGCAAAGGGCAGCTAGGTGGCACAGTGGAAAGAGTATGGGGACTAGATTCAGGAAGACTCATCTTCCTGAAGTCAATCTGGGCTCAGACACTTACTACCTGTGTGATCCTGGGCAAGTCACTAAACCCTGTTAGCCTCAGTTTCCTCATATGTGAAAATGAGCTTGAGAAGAATATGGCAAACTACTCCGGTATCTTTGCTAAGAAAACCTCAAAAGGGTCATGAAGAGTCAGGCATGAATGACAAAAGACTAAATAATAAAACCAAAGGCAAAAGAAAGAGAACCTTCCAGAGGTTTGCTAGCTGGGTTCTGGCAGATAGGAATCCTACTATTTTAGTTGATAACAGTGAGAAAGCATGGCATAATTGAAAGAACAATGGACTCTTGGGTGTGTACAAATTATAGCCTTGATATTTGCTAGTTCTGTAAATCTGGGACAGTTATTTAGCCTCTCTGAGTCTCAATTTCTATATCTGCAAAGTAGGGATAATAATAGCCATGCTATGCCTTCTTTACACAATCGTATGAAAAGCACCTCATAAATAAAGCGCAACACTAATGTAAGTAGTTTAAAATAATCACATCATCATTGGTGGTCTCAGATCTTTGAAAAATAGCCTAAAAGGAACTAAACTGTGGAAAATGAAAATGTTCAGAATGTCAATACATCACACAGAGAGGAAGCATGGCATAGAGCATTGAACTGGTCTTGGAGTTTGTCATCAAGAAAAACCTCCTGTAGAGGGAATCATTCCAGTGGAGTCTTGAAGGAAGCCAAATATTCCCAAAAGCAGGGGTGAGGAAAAAGAGTATTTCAGGCTGGGTGGGGAGGGGAGGTGATAGCCAATGCAAATGCATGGAGATGGGGTGTTGTGGGCAAAGAACAACAAGTAGGACTCAATGTCTCAATGGTACAGAATGTAGAGAATAAAGTTTAAGAAGACTGGAAAGATAGGAAGGGAGAAGTTTGTAAAGAATAGATGTGAAAATACGCAATATGCCATGATAGTCACTTTAAATTTAGAGCTGAGGTTCTAGGGATCTATACATCTCTAAAGAAGGATCATAGTGGAGAACTGAGAGGGTCATGGAGAGAGTAGCTGCCAAAATTCAAGAGATTGTTTGGTACCAATGGCAGCTGCAATGCTCAGGGTGCTCTTTGACTGGAGCGAGCTGTTACTCTTCACCTCCTCCTTCTTCCCCATGACTTTTCTCCCTGTTGCCTTTAATCTCATCAGTGAAATTGACTAAAGAAATTAGAACTACAGAGCATCTGAAAAATAATGCCTGCAAAATGAACCATAGATTTCTATTTTTATTTTTCTCCTATTTCTGATTTTATACATGGGTGGTGGGAAGTCTTCAAGCAGAACTGTGGGAGGAAAACATTTGAGAACCACTAAGCCAGAATACCCAAACCACTGATGCTTTTTTTCCCTTGAAACTGACATGGCACAATGAGTTTGTAAGACTACAGTGAACCCTGATGAGGAGAAATAGATAGATGAGTAAGCCAAACAATACTTGGATAGATTCATGGTTATTGATATTTGCACTATCTGCAGTATGCTACTGATACATCCATTAGTAACTGATATCTATATGGAGTTTTAAATAGAATATGCATTTATTTAACATCTTCTCATTTTCTGTGATTCCTGTCCATTTATATGAATCTTCCCCACAGAAAACCTACCCAATGTGCTGGAAGCCTTTCTGTAGTTCCTTTAATATTTTGTGGGGATCTGTACAGGCCTAGGGCTGCCCATCTCTCATTGTGACTGGCTCACCTCTTTAGACACACGTGTCCTTCATGATGGTTTTTTATGTTTTAAAATCCTCAAACAAGAAATAATAAATTTTTCTCTTTGAGAAATGTTTTTTGTGCCTGTATTAGAGAATGTGTTCCTCCAATGTTTAAGAGTTTAGAAAGTTCCTTAGTATAATAAAACTACGTGGTGAAGACATAGCTCAGGAGGTGAAGAAAAACTGCCTTGTTATACAACCTTTCCTTTCTCTTGCTTGTCAGTAACAATAATAACAAAATAATAGTTTGCACTTCCATAGCTTTAAGGTGGAGCCTAAGAATTTAATGCATCCTGCTCAGAGAGCTAATTGTTAAATTTTTTGTGTGAATACTTATAACTTGGAAATTAGCAAATGCTACAAATGAGGAATTATTATTTTGTTGATTTTCCAGACTTAAAAAAGTGATAGAGAAGGTGCTAATAATGTAAATAAAATTTAAAAGTATGCCTTGTGTACATTTTTTCCCCTGGAAAACTGGTTGTTAAAATTTATCAGCACATTCCTCAGTTGAACTCACAATGAACCTGTGAGGTTAATTCTATCATTATGGCCTATTTATTAAATGGGGAAACTGAAGTTCATAAATGTTAAGTGACTTGCCTAAGGACATGTAGCTGATAAGTATGGGGTGGGGCGGGGCAGAAGTGAAATTCATATCTTTCCTGACTCCAAGCTTAGTGCTCATTCCAATGCATGATTGCCTCCCAAAGGCCAAATATCTCCATTCATACTGATACAAAATGGGTAGCTGGCAAGGATGTCTTCCCTATGCCATGGCTTGCTCTTTTGGGCTTATGTTTCCACTGGAATGGAAAAAAAATTAGTAAATAATTGTTAAGAACACTTCTTCTTACTGGAACTCAAGGTCACCTGTAGGATCCTTTCTAGAAGGAAAAGTCTAGAGAGATAACAGTTCACTTAAAAGTGGGTGATAATGTCAGCAAGATGTTGATCAAAATCCAGTGTGGATAATTTGCCTGAAGGTAATGAAAATGAATTGCATATGATTGCCCCCCACCACACCCCCTGATTTCTTTTATAGTTTTATATTATGTAGTTTTATCTTAAATAGTGTTATAGTTCCTTCAACTACTGCTACCAGAAATATATTACATTTACAACTTTACCTGGATGTGTGGTGTGTCATTAAACTTTACAATATTAGTATTAAACTTTGCAATACGTCTGCTGAGCCAAGATTTTTCCAATGGAATTCAAAAGTTGGAAACTTTCTTTTTTCATTTCTCAAGTGCACTTTTCCTTTATTTATGCACAATTGAGCCAATTAGGTAAAACTAGTCCTGATTGAATGCTCCTTTGATCAAGGAGTATTTATTGAGTGGATGAATGAGTTCATACTCGGAAGGAAAACAGGAAGTGGTTTCTCTGCATATGGCTGTAGAATGGTTATAGGAACTACTTTTGCCCCCTGGTCAGGGTGGGGCTGCAGCAGGTTAGTCTGATTGAATGGACCTGCTGCCATGACAAACTATGGATAGATGTGTGGTAATTTCCCCAATTCCAAAAAGAGGGCTTCAAGAGCTCTTGTTTCAGATGCTCTTTGGAGTTGAGAATCTGTTTTCAGAATGCATAGTTGATAAAAGGCATTTCAGAAAGCATGTAGAAAAGATTAAAAGTTAATCAACAAGCATTGATTAAGCACCTACTATGTACCAGGTACTATGAGAGGCTCTGGGGATAGAAAGGAGAAAGCAGGAAAGAACACCCCCCCCCAAAAGAAGAGCGTTGGAAAAGTGAGAAACCTTTTCAGTCTCACTAGTTTTAAAGATGAAGGCAGCCAATCAAAGGAGGCTACACTTACCCACATGGTAGGGGACACAGTTTTCTCATTGACTTTAGAACTACGAGGACGAAAGGATCGATACTTTGTCTTTTTTTTTTCTTTTTTTCCTTTCTTTCTTTCTTTCTTTCTTTCTTTCTTTCTTTCTTTCTTTCTTTCTTTCTTTCTTTCTTTCTTTCTTTCTTTCTTTCTTTGTTGGTGCTTCACTATTTCTGAACCTACAAAAGAGCTCTGGGAGGGAGTAAGTTCAAACTTGAAGGGCCGAGGTGCTGAGGTACCCATGTAGGGAGCATGTGTGACTAAGAAATGCCTCTGGCGGGGGTGGGGGGGTGCGGGGATTATCTCAGAAGGGAGGGCAGATGGGAGGAGGGGTAATCAGAAGCAAACACTTTTGAGAAGGGATGGGGTCAAAGGAGAGAATAGAATAAATGGAGGATGGGATAGGATGGAGGGAAATATAGTTAGTTTTTCACAACATGACAGTTCTGGAGGTGTTTTCTATGACTGCGCATGTATAACCTATATCGACTTGCTTGCCTTCTCAGTGAGGGTGGGTGGGGAGGGAGGAAGGGAGAGAATGTGGAACTCAGAGTTTAAAAACGAATGCTGAGAATTGTTTTTACATGCAACTGGGAAATAAGATATACAAGCAATGGGGTATAGAAATCTATCTTGCCCTACAGGAAAATAAAAGAGAAGGAGATAAGAGAAGGGGTGGGGGGTGATAGAAGGGAGGGCAGATTGGGGGTAGGGGTAAGCAGAAAACATGCCGTTTTAGGGTGGTGGGGGAGAGATGAGGAGATAATTTGGAACTCAAAATCTTGTGGAAGTGAATGTTGACAACTAAAAATAAATTGATTACTTAATAAAAATAATGCCCCTTAAAAAATGGTCCCTTCTTTCAATTCATGACAGTTCATAAGGTCTGGGGTGAAGGAGCAGATCTAGGGAGAAGATCAGGTGTTTTTTCCCTATTTTTTTTCTGAAAGAAGTGCTCTTTAATGCTTGGGGCTTTTCTTTTTCATTCATTCTAACTTGGGGTGCAGATGTGTCCCAGCTACAAGAGAGGATGTAGAAGAGGGTGAAGGTCAAGGTAGGGATAGGTTACTCCAGTTTTAGCTTTGTCATGACAAATGAAAAAATGTTTTTTTGGAGAAACCCACCATTAGGCTAGAATCTGCCTACAACTTTTTCCGCTTTCATGTGTGATAGGAATAACTACTACTTTAGATATGCAAGAAGGAGATTTTTTAAATGCTGCCTTACACTGCTTCTTTTTCTGACTTTCAAACATGGCTTCTGCAGAGATACCACCTTCTTCTCAAGTAATGCCACTACCCCTTCCTCTTGTGGTAAATAACCTTGCCCCCTCTTATTATAATGCTGATATGCAGCTTCTCTACAAAACTGCAGTATATTGGCACACAGAGAAAACAGATTTCTAAGTATCTGATTCAGCAAAACATTTGCTTCCAAACTTCCAAGTTACAAAAGTTGTCTGAATTTTCTTTCAAATTATGCACCTTCCTAGAAATAATTCTATCATATCTACTTGTTTCCCTCTATCATCCCCCTACATATTTTAAAAATCATATTCTCTCCCTCTCTCTCTCCCTCTCCCTCTCCTTCTCTCTCTCTCTCTCTCCCTCTCTCCCCCCCTCCCTCTCCCTCTCTCTCCCTCTCCCTCTCCTTGTCTCTGTCTCTCTCTCTCCCACCCCCTGTATTTTTTCCTTCATTTAAAAGATATTCCCATTACTGCCTTAGGAAACAATCAGTACAGGCTCCAGATGTTCGAGTTTCTAGAAACATTTTCCCCAGCTCAGGGGCCTGTCCCTATCAAGTCATTCTGAAAATCCATATGCTTTCTTGAGTATGCCTTTCTGACACTGTTCTGGAAGCCAATTATATCTGCTTTCCATGTGTGTCTAAAGAATTCACCAGAAATTCATTTTGGAAATGGTGTTCTCTTTTTATGTGGTTTTATCATAAGGGTGCTGGTCATTGACAAATATTAAACTTGCACAGAAGCTAGTAAGAGGGGGACAAACAATAGAAGCCACTAAGATCAAGGGTTTGAGTTTCTTCAATAATCTTCCTTTTGAACCATTTGGGTCATGGACCTATAATCAGTGCAAGAGAGGAAGCCAGACATGAAGTATCTCTATTCAGTTAGACTGGTGGTTCACAGTTACATTAATCCATGAAAGCTGGTAGATATAGGCTGCTGATGCAGAAGAGATGCTACCATTTTAAAAGGGTTTCTGAACCTTAGCTCTACACAGAGAAATTTCAGAACGCTGTTCAGCAAGAACCTTGTTCTGTGAGCAATCTGAATTTGTTGTATTATCTGGTTCCTTTTCTCACTAGTAAGATTGTGATGTTATTTCATTTTTCAAGATCTCCCTAGCCTGTGGTTCTCATTTTACAAATATAGTAACCTATGATTATCATGTGAAACACCAGTGAGCTTACATTTTAAGCATGAACCACAGAAGGTTTGATTTAATTTGTAAGATCATAGATACAGCTAAGGGATGATAGAATTTTGGCTAGAAGAGATTGCAAAGGCTATTTAGTGTAACCTCTTCATTTTACATAGGAGGAAACTGAGACCGAAAGAAGGTGAATGATTTATCCAAGATTGTACAGATAATAAGTATCAGAGGCAACGTTTGAACCCAGCTTCACTGAAACTGAAGTCAGTGCTGTTTCCAAGCCACAAGCATTTTTAAGTAGCTACTGTTTATAAAGTGCTAGGTGCTCAGATTAAAAAACAAAAATCAAAGCAGCCCTCATCCTTTGGTAATTCACATTCCATTGGGAGGATACAACAAAAATTTAAGTAGGTAGATAAAATGCAATACATAAAATATTACAAAGTAATTTCATAAATGAGAGACTGCTAATCAGGGGAATGGAAATGACCTTCCTGTGAATAGGAAGTGGCACTGCAGCTGGAGTTGCATGGGAAATTGGAAGTTGTGTAGTCCAGCTTCAATCATTTTACAGATGAAGAAATGGAAGGACGCAGAGATGAAGTCATTTGATCAAGGTCAAGTCAGCAGCAGAACCATAGTTAGATTCTAGGTTTTATGGTTGTTATCCCAAACTTCTTTCCATGACACCATGCTACCTCCCATGAGTAGTCAAACCTTCACTTGGTATCCACATGAGTAATGTTTTTATGAGCATATGACATTTTGTCAGGGAATTTTTGCCCTGTTATGGTAGTTGGCTAATGATGGCTTGACTGTGCTGGTATCACATCAGTAAAATAGATTAATTATTAAATCACATATTGGAAGAGATATGGTGTTCATTAAGAGCCATTGTCAGAGGGAAAGCACAGCCAATGCTGATGCTTTCAGCATAGAATATGACACTTCCTGGATTTCATTTATTCAAGGTAACTGGCATTCGTTAGAAATGTGTCTGAATTGGAAGACATTAGCCAGTGAGTTATGCTTCATTTGCTGAGACAGTGCCGACAAACCATATACATGCCTGTGACCAGCAGGATGCCCTGGAACCTTTCCCAGCTGACTAAAATGGTGATGGTTTCCAAGAGAATGTGTTGTTACTGTCCTAATTTAATTAGAAATTTCTTTGTCGGAGATTTGGATTATAAATTTCATTCCACTAAGTAGCCCCCTCCCCACTTGCACCTCTAATCTTGGCAGTTCAATGTCACTGGTTAACTTTACCTAAGTACCTCAGGGCAGAAATACAGGCAAACAGTTGCACTCAGTCAAACAACTAGTTTCTTTGAGCAGACAAAAAGGTTGATTTGAGTCAATAATCATTTTGATTGCATACAAACTAATCTGTGCATTTAGACATAACCTTGGAGTAACATTTGGGACTGCCTTTATCTCAACTTTGGAAGTTATTGATTTCTGCTATTTTAAATGTAATTAGTTCTGAACAAATATCAAAGGATTTAATTTTTTAAAAAGAAATGAAACTAAATATAGTCACCAAATTCCATAGTAGATGATTGTTACCATCAGGTTTCTAAGCTTTGAGGTTTCCTGATTTTGAGGACTGAAAAGAAAAAAAAATTAATAATGAGGTAGACATCTTACAAAGCAAACATTTGTTAATGAATTATAATGCCTTAGGGGTCAAGGGTATCTCCAAGGTAGGTCAACTTTCCTATATGTAGCTGCAGCTATAGAGAAGACAACATTACCAGTCTTGCTGCTGTTATTTTAACTGTAATTTCCTTAAATAAGTAAATTCCCCTCCCATTGGTGCTTGCCTTCTGGTCTTTGTCCATTAAGAAAAAATACCAACTGCAACAGAGCATTCTATCTTAGCAATAAGGGGCTTGCAGGTCCTTCTCTGTTAGGATGAGCCTTGGTCTCCCTTCTAATACTTCAGCATGAATACTGAAGTGGTGATACCAATGGTTAACCACTAAAGGCATTGACTCAAAATGTTTCCAAATAGGAAGCATCATTAAGAAATTAATTTCATTTCAAAAGTATCTTTTTTATGACCAGAAGAGCTACATAATTCATGTCTATTGAAATCGTAGTGTGACAAACGTTTTTACCCAGGTGGTTAAAGCCTAGCTGGGATGTATTAGGCTGATGTAAAAGTAAGCGTTGGTTTGAGTGCCTGAGGCCTAATAACAATCTGGCAGCAATCTAATAAAAATGAGAAAGGTGGCTTTCAAATAAGTACTCTATACTCTTCCTTGAACTTTTAAAAACACATACTTTTTAATTTGTTTTTCATGAGAAACTGTATTTGGGGAAAATATTTACTTTTTCTGTATATATTTAGCTTCTTTGTGGTGCAATGATGTTGACTTGGGAAAGAATCCCACAAGATGAGAAAACTTTGATGGGTTGCAATCTGAACTTGTCAAGGGAGAACTTAGACTGATCCACTGAAGTTTACTTAACTTCCTGACATAGGGGATGGTAGAAGTTGGGGCAGAAAGGTAGGAAAGTAGAGAAAAATACATGTTAGTAAATTGTCAGTAAAATAGTCTATATAATTTTCAGATGATGCAGAAGTTTTGCTTAGCCCATTGACTTTGTGAATAGGGCCTGATACAAAACAAAACAAAACAAAACATTTGATAATTAAGAGCCCTAGTTCTATAGCTATATACGTAGATTGCTTTGACTGATTTAAAGGAGAAAAAAAGGAAAACAGCAGAGTTGAATTATTTGGAAGCAATGTATTAAAGTAGTAAAGACCTGGATCCTGTCTCTGCTTCCTCTGTGACCTGGGGGCAAATAATTTTTCCTCTTTGTACCTCAGTTTGCTCATTTGTAAAACTGATTAAGGCTAGATTATCTTTCAGTTCTCCCTTCCCTCTCCATTCACTCTACAATTCTCTTCAATGGTATAATGCCACATTTATGACCCCAGTCAAGGCTGGCGTAAAGTATTTTATACTGTGTGGGATACTTGTGCCATTGAGAACAGGGAGTCCGCAATCCGTTTCTCTACCTGCTGCTCAGGTGTCTGATATGTAGATATTTACGTCTAGCTGTGGCTTTCCTGAGAGTTTGATTCTGAAATAGAGTGGTGGCATCCAACTGAATTTCCCTCCTGTTACCATTCCTCCTACGGTAATATGAAATTTGTCACATGAAAATTATACACTCACCTGGATATTTATGTAGCTGCTTAGTACTCATAGGGGTAAATGGAAGGATAAGATGCTTAATCAGTTTTCCATTGTCTGATTTCCCCCCAAATCCTATTTCTCCCCTGTTCCCAATCATGCATCCTTTTGTATTCCTAGGTCATGTCTAAAGACAACTTCCCAAATAAATAAATCTTTCCATTTCATTTTTGAGATTCTGTGTAGGATCAGGGATAAAAGAACCACTGGATCTCTCTCCCCCTCTCCCTCCCTCCCTCTTACCCTCTCCCCCTTTCTCCTCCTCTACCCGCCTCTGTTCCTCCCTTCATCCTTCCCTGATTTTAAAAGAATAATAGACTAAGACTCATAACCCTTGGCTCTTCCATTTACTAGCTGTGTGATCTCAGACAGTCAATTTCTCAGTCTTTCTTTCTTCATCTGTGGAATTGTAATAGTAGTAATAAATACATTCCTACCTCATTGTTGTAAGGATGACAGTGATGATGATGATGACAACTACTATTACTACTACTACTCCTACTCCTACTCCTCTCTGTGGGTGATTATTGATAAGTGGCATGTCATAGTGGATAGCAAGTTGGTTTCATTTAGGAAGACCTGGTTTCAATTCTTGCCTCTATGACATACTGGCTATGTGACCCTAGGCTGGTCATTTCTCAATTTCCAGGTAACTAAGATTGTAATTTGCAAAGAAGGTGCCTATCTACATGAGAAAGTGTACTGTGCAGTAATACAGAGTTGTCAAACTCCCACCTCCAAAACTTCTTAGTGTGTTTGAACCAGATTAAAATGTAATTGGGAAATTTCTAACAAAATTAATAAAATACAATAAAACACAGATAATGTTAATTTGTGGTTTTTTAGGTCAATACAAACCCACAGGGATCTGTTTCTTTCTATCAGATTTTGACACCACTGATGTAGTAGATAGAGCTTGGAGTCAGGAAAACCTAGGTTCAAGTCCCATGATAGATATGTATTAGCTGCACAGACCTGGGCAAGTTGCTTAATTTCTCTGTGTGTCAGTTTCCTAATATGTAAAGTTAAGGGGTTGATGGCTTCTGAGGTCTCTTGTAGTTCTAAAACTATCATATATATGATTATTGTTATTCTTTGGTGATAATGGTAGAGTCCCATATACAGATGCATTCAGGTCTGATCCAATAATAATAATTTAAAAAGCATATGGTTTTTTTTGCCCTTCTAATCTTTTTGCTATTCCTATTCCATCCCTACTCTACCTATGAGCACCAATGATGAGAGGATTCTTGTGAGGTCCTAGCACAGGACTTTGCACATCATATGTACCTAATAAATGTTTCTTGAATTGTTTAATCTTTTTGTTCAGGCCAAATTTTGGCTCACGTATCTATTCTTTCTTGTTTGTCTTCTTGCCATCAACCATTTGGGCAGATGGTTGCCCTGGTGATTGCCTCTGTTGAAAAGGGTCACTAATGAGAGCTATGATAATTAATTTTCTGGAATGTTTGATGGGGAAATATATACCTTGCTGCTTCAACAAGATGAGTGTCTGTTTAAACCTTCAGCTCTTGACTAGAGAGGAGAAAATGGTTTGCTTTTATCCTTTGGTCAAAGTAACCATAGGGATGGAAGGACCTTTCAGAAGTCATCCTCCACCTCCAGCTTCCAAGCAAAGCTGAGCAAAAATGATCCAAGCCAAGGTGAAAAGCCTCCCACAAATGCAGCTGGTGTTATAACAAGGTTATAACCTGACTATTTTGAGTCATGGCACTTATTGCCAGATAGATGCCAAATTGGATTCAAAACAGTGAACTCATTCTCAGTTATATTTTGTGTTTAGGCAAACTCCTGGCAAAAAGGGGAGGGTGGAAATGATTTGAAACTGCAGTGGTGTTCAGGGAGTAAGCTAGATGAGCCAACTTCAATGTAGTTTGCTGCATATGCTGAGTAGATTCCTTGGCTGTGTGCTTCTCATCTATATTGATTATAATAAGACCTTGCAGGGATCCTTTTGTCATGGTAATATGCACCAATAATTGAAGACTTGTCTCAATAAGGATCACATGGCCAATTCTATAAGACCCAACCGAGCATGCCAAGGACAGAAGTCCAGAGAAATTCTAGGAATCAGACTTGATGACTCACAACACTTTTTTCTGGATTTATTGCCAGAGAATATTGAACCAAAAAGAAAAGCTCTTCTTTTTCAAGTGAATAAGACCTATGAAGACCTCAGGATGACATTTTCTGCCAGCCTAAGCTAGCACACCTTTGTAAGCCATAGGCCATGTTGGTTAATTGGGAGATGGTAGCAGGGTAGTGAGAAATTAACCCAATAGGTCCAATATGAGAAAGATTCTTTGGTTTGAGAAAGGAGGATGCACAGTGCTAATGTCATCTGGGACCCGGAATATTTGTTTACATTGTGGAAAGTTGCATACAAACCCAAGATAGCCTCTGTGTATCTACTACTAATGATAACAATAATGATGATAACTGATCTTGATAAGTCAAGTTTGTAAAACAATTCATATGCATTATGTCATTAAATCTGTATTTCTCTAGAGTGCGTGCAGCCTGAATTGTTCTTCTAACCCCTCCAAAAATTTTGCTTTGTATACATTTATCTGTATGCCAGTTGTTTAGCATATAAGCTTCTTGAGGAGAAGGACTGTTTGATTTTATCCTTGTATCCCCAGAGCCTAGCACAGTGTCTTAAACATAATAAGTGCTTAATATATGCTTATTTAATTGAATTTCTTTTTCATTTTCTCAGTTAAGTAGAAATTTCTCTGAATATTCTACAAAAGACAAATTCTGTCTTGACGTGCACTCAAGTCGTTGCCAATTTGAAGAGTTCTCAGTAGGTGGGAGAACCCAAAACGGTATGGGGGGCGGGGAATGCAGTGGGACTCCAACACCATTTCATTCTGTAAGAAATGCATTGATATGATAGATGAATTGCAAGCAGATGTTCCTTTTGCTAAGCTGCATTGGACATGGGGTCTGGGCCTTTGTGCTTAATTAGCAGCAGTAATTAGAGAGGAACCATTCTAAGAGAATGCACTTAGAAGACTAATTTGAATTGCTATCTTGGAAAGGCAAAATATGAGTCCTGATTCATGCTAATGACAGAAGATACATGGCAATTCTGGCTTAATCAGTTTCTATGAAAGATTGGCTAAGTTTAAAAATTTGGTTAGGAATCTGTGATTTTCAGCTTCAAATGTTGGTGTCGGAAATCTGTCAAGCAGATGAAGTAGGAAGAAGGAGAAGTATGGTTTGGAAGCTTCCAAACTCTGAAGTGCCCAAGACCAGACCCTACTTAGGATGGGACAACTGGGTCTTTTATCTACAGGGTGAAATCTTGAGGGTCCAAAATATGTAATGTGGCACAGAGAGGTAAAGTAATGTATGCAAAGTCACAGAAGTAATAAACAAAAAACTCAGGACGTGAAATGAGTTCTATTGACTCCATTGGATTTTTTTTCTGTCCCTGGCTCCCTCCCCTAATTCTTTCCCTCCCTCTATCTCTCTTTGCCTCCCTTCCTCCCTCCTTTCCTTCCTTCCTTCTTCCCTTCCTTCCTTCCTTCCTTTCTTCCTTCCTTCCTTCCATTTGTTAACTAATTATCCCTCCCAGTCATGTAGCATCATCTTAATTATTTTATACCTTTTCATCTTTCAATTCATGAATCTCAAAGTTGTTTTGAGGGCATGCTTTGTGCTGCTTGGCCTGGGTGCCAAAATTGTCAGTTACTGCTCTGTTCAAGACTGCCTGCCTTTTCTACAAGGTCAATAGAGTTTTATTAGCAGAGTTGTCAATGATGAATTTGGTGGATTGGTGTTCTGTCTGTGTCTAATAGCTAATCAAAATGAATGTATCATTTTTCCACAAGTTATTTTGGTATCATACATAGGCAGTCTAAAAAGGCATGGTGTTATAGTACAAACTCCTAGGTTTAAGTTGCCACTTTCCCATGTGACCTTGGCTAAGTTACTTCAACTTCTTGGGCCTCAGTTTTCTCACATGTGAAAGAAGTTTGAACTAGAGGACCTCCCTTTGGGTTCTAATGATCTGTGGGCCCAGATTCCATGCCTTTTTATGCTCAAAGCCAGTGCATTTTCCATTACACCATGATTTTTTTCTCCTAGGAACTGATAAGCTAAACTGTTCTATGCTGAAAATGGTATAAAGATAAATGATATAATGGTATAAAGATAAATGATATAAAGATAAAGTAAAACTTTAAGCACTCCTCCCACTGATCACACTGTGTAGTTATAATAATAGCAATAATAATAGGAGGTCCTAGAAATAGAAATATGATCAGTAGTCCTTCCAGTATCAAAAATAATATTTAGGGCATGTATGACTTTGGGCAAGTAATTTAATCTCTATGGGTCCAATTTTCCTCATGTAAAACGAGGGGATTGATTTAGAATGTCTTCCAAGGTTCTTTACAGTTTAAGATCTATGATTTTTTCCTTCAGTTTTTCAGTAGGACTTTTTCTGAATACTTGTCTCTTCCTTCTTTTATCTCCCCACTTCCTTTTCCCTTACTCTCTGCACCACTGATCATGAAACTTGAGGTGAAGACTGGACTACAATGTCTAGTTGGGAGGAACACTGTACTAGGGAAAAGAATACCTCTGTGTTTGAGTCCCATTATCTGCCACCAACCAATTATGTGACTTGCGGCTAGTCACTCTTCCTTCCCAAGCTTTAAATTTCTCATCTGTAAAATGAAGGAGCTGAATCTAAGGTGCCTCTTGGCTCAAAGACTTTATGAGTTATTGGACTTGCTTTGCCACTAAGGAATTTAGCTAATGAAACCAAAATATGATTTGTGACCCAATATTCCTCCTGCTGGGAAACTGTAGAGGGAATTTCTGTATGAGTAAAAGATTAGATTAAGTAGGTTTTAAAAGTCCCTTCTATTGTCTTCCTGCCCACATATGTTATGGAGTGAGTCAACCTGATTGGGGGACGGGGAGGAAGAAATGCTATAGTCCCAGCATATTGGTAGCAATCTTTAAGCCATGTCTTTGACAAAGATGGAAGTATGAAAATCAGTAGATCCAGGAGGCTTAACAGGATAATGGGATCTGTGTGCCAGAACAATGGGTTCAAAATAAGTGAAGTCTGTTTGGAATAAAGACTGTAAAACAAAAATCACAAAATATTAGTGTTGGAAGGGAACTAACAAATCATCTAGTCTAATACCTCCAACTTTATGTAAGAGAAAATGGAGGAAACAAATATTTTAAGTGACAAGCCCAAGATCACAGAGGTGTGAGTAGTAGAGATAGGGTTCAAATTTGGGCGAACAACATAGAAACAGGCACTGCAGTCTTGTATTGCTGGTTATAAGAATCAGGAAATCTTTCATCAATAAACTGCTAATGATATAACTGAACATTATCCCTAGCCTCAGTTTGTGAATCTGAGATACTGACTTTTGTCAATAATTAAGATATATATGTATATATGACTATTATTAAGTAATAAATATATACTTGAGTCAAATCTATTTATGTAGGACTTGATAGAATTACGCAACCTTTATATTATGTTGGAATTTTTCCATTTCAAGTATTGCTTAAATATTTTTGAAAGTCCAATTCACTGGGATTTCAGATTCAATTTACCTCCCATTTCTGAAAATTTGGAAACTATGGAAACACTGTTAGTCCAGGGACAGTCAATTTTATTAAAGATAACTTGTTTTGCTCAATACTTTGTACATTGGAATTAATACGCTTCTGAGTTTTTTAGACAATATTTACAAGCCTTCCAATTGCATTTACCTCTAAAGTTTTAAAGTTTGTTAGAAATGGCTTATATAAGTGACTGACCTTGAAGAAATCTACTTTTTCTTAGATTTTTGGTTTCTTAAAAATTGAAATAAAATGGATAAAGCTTGATATCAAAGGAAATCATCAGCATTAGGTAACTTTTCTAGATTCGTAAAGTTTTTATATGAAGAGTAATAAGTATATTAAAAAGTTATATCAATATATGTATTGGTATGTACATAACAAATATTGAGTATATACCCACCACATACAAATCAGTCTACCAGTAGCTATATAAAACACAGGATGTGGGCCTGATTTCTGAACTTAGTTTTTTTCCACAGCATCAGACAAATTCAGAAGGCAGGATGATACATTCCTAAATGAGATAACACACATATAATGTTTTCAAACCTCAAATTGTTATGTGACTGTCATCTGCTATCAACAGCAATAATATGATTATATTCACTCATCATCATAAGTGAATACATGATACTTTGAGTGTCCATTCAACCTTTAGTCCTTTGAGTCTTTTCAGGAAGATAGAAACCTAGCTATTTATCTCTGGGTCATGCCAACAAGAACAAAGGCCCTAACAAAAAGGCACTTAATTTTTCTCGTTTCTCTTATGAATACAGTGGTACTCTTGGAGAATCCATTTCTATTCTTCCACGTAGAGGAATTTTAAACAATCTGATACTTCTATATGAAGAACTTTATAATACATAGGTGTGACATTTTTTGGGTGGGAGTAAAAGCTGAATAGCAATGAATACATACATTGCCTTAAATATTTTGATTATCATTGTAAAGAAAATCATAATCCCATTTTTAAATTTAAAACAAGTGCGTGGGAAAAAAAAGCTGGTCCCTTCAATTTCTCCTCACCCCCCCCAATACTTTCACATCTCTCTAGGATTTTTTAATTGTAAAGAGGTTTTTTTGGATGGTTTTTTTGGGGGGGTAATGTTATTTTCTATAATTAGATTTGCTCTATCATCCTGTAACATTTGTGCACATGGAGGAAAACTGTATCCATATTTAGCATAACTGTAGCTTTCAAAGATAGACTAATATACTCATGGATGATTAAATTTAAGGAAGAAAGAAAGAAAGGAACATATGCTTCTGGAATATGTTTGCCAGGGAATCGACAATTGGCACATCCCAAACTGGATATGATGGCTGTTCCAAGTTGTGTCAATCTGGTTCTACCTGCAGGTTGTCTTATGGAGGAAGAGCATAGTGTTTTTAATCAAATGCTGCTATTTAATGGAAGTTACTCCTTAGGCAGAAATAGTGCCCCAACTTTTGCCATTTTCTCTTTATGAGAAGGACCAGTGGATCCAGGAAGAAAACCAGGGTCATCTTCTAAAATAATCAGGGATGGGCAAACTGATTTGGGGTAAATCAAAGCCATCCTCATAAAATATTTCAAAGGAGAGGAAAACAAATCAATGATTTCTTCCTACCTTTTTGCTCACTTATTCTACTTCCTCTCTAGCTCACTTCTGTCTCATATTAGGCTGGGACCAGAAATCCTACTTTATGGGATTCTGAAGCCATTTTTGCAAATGTAAGAGGTTTGAATTTTGTATTTACTTAGTTTTCAGGTCGTATCCTGTGAACTTTTGAATTGTGCTCCTCCATTTCATAACAGCACATATGAAACCTGAGAGATATCATCCCTATGAATGCCTTTTAATATAAATTTAGGAACTGCCAATTCCCTTATAAATAGCTTTGCTGGCAGGTGCTATATCCCTGAGAACCAGATTTTTAAAGGCTGATTGAGCTAAGACAATCCATAGGATTATTGTTTTTCTTTGACAACATTTTTACATGCCTGAAGGCAGCTCGGTTGATCCTACAAAAAACAAAACAAAACATTAATGGGTATTAGTTTCGCATGTGAACACCAGTGCAACAATTATAATTTGCTTAGAAAAGTTAGATATAAGCATCTCAGTCCTTTATGGGCTAGGAAGGAACATTTTCTGTATAACATTGTATTATTTACATAGCTAACAGCTAATGCAGAATTCTGGTTGTATCAGAAAGTATAAATGCAAAAATGATGGTATTTTGAAGTCTTTCTTTTGAACTTGTTCATCCTGAGCTTATTATGTGGTACAAATCTTAAATCTCAACAGAGGCTAATGAAAATAATTTTGATGTCATATATAAAAGCTTATCAGAATTAGTGAACAATCACAGGTCATAAGATTTAACCTAAAGGGAACCTCCTTGTTGTTCAGTCATTTTCAGTCATGTCTGACTCTTTGTGACCCCACTTAGAGTTTTCTTGGCAAAGATACTGGAGTGGTTTCCTACTTTCTTCTCCATACTATTTTTTTTAAAAAAGCAAACAGGGTTAGATGACTTGCCCAGAGTCTTTGAGCTAGTAAGTGTCCGAGGCCAGATTTGAACTCATGAACATGAATCTTCCTTTTCTAATCCTAGTGCTCTATCCACTATGGCAGCTAAATGTCTGGAAGGATCGTTAGAACTCATCTAATCCTACTGACTGCCTCATTTTGTCAGACAAGAAAACTAAACTTATAGGATCACAGATTTCTTACCTGGATGGGACCTTAGATATCATCTAGTCATATTATACAGGGTGTTCCTAACACCCTGACACATAGGCAAAAATGCATATTTTCAAGAAATGAAATGAATGAAAATTTCAACATTTTATTTAATTGGAATATTAACAAATAACATCTTCAATATGATTTCCATCATTTGTGATGCAAAGGTTGGTGCACTTTGCAAGGTTCACATGAACTCAATGCAGTAACTCCACATTGCTGTTGATTTTCCTATGTGTCCAGACTTTAGGGACACCCTGTAGATTTAAAGATGGAAAGGACCTCAGAACCCATGTAGGCGAACCTTCTCATTTTAAAGTTTGAGGAAACTGAGTTAAAGGCAGGATTTGAATCCAGGCCTTTGGACTCCAGTGTCATTATACATTGCTGTAATCCAGCTCCTTTATTTTACAGATGAGAAACCTTAGGCTCACAAAAGGTCACTTAATAACTGCTAAAGGAAGAATTCAAACCCAGGCCCTCTGACTCCAAATGCAGTATTCTTTCCGTATTAGCAGACTGTTGTATTCATTCAAAACTATTCATGTACCAGTGTTTTGTATTTAGGGCCTAATGATTAGGCCATTGATAGTAAACTATTTTAAATGACTAATAAATGACTCCTCTGTAATTTCCCAAATGCATTGTATTCCGCTGGATAATTTTACAAATAAGCGAAGAGCTGTATGCTGTAGGCTCTCCAATTAGGAAGAAAGGTAAATCTGAACTCATAAAATATCCTTTCATACAAATATAGGATTATCTGATCACAAAAAGCAGTCCCACATCTCTTAATTCAGGTATGGATTCAAGTGTTATTGTTCATTTTCAGTTGTGTCCAGCTCTTTGTGACCCCATTTGGGATTTTCTGGGCAAAGATACCGAAGTGGTTTTCCATTTCTTTCTCTAGCTCCTTTTATAGATAAAGAAACGGAAGCAAATAAGGTTAAGTGACTTGTGCAGGGTCATACATTTAGTAAGTATCTGAAGCCAGATTTGAACTCAGGAAGAGTCTCCCTGACTTCAGTCCTGGTATTCTATCCACTGCACCACCTACCTGCCCCATTCAAGGATAATCACCACTAAATGTTTCTTCATGTCTTTCTCCCACATTGAGATAGCTAGTATTTTATTACATAGTTTACTTTGGCTAGAAAGTCACAGGAATTAGTGTTAGAAGGGACATTTGTTTAGCCCACCCCCTTCATTTTACAGTGAGGAAACTGAGATCTTTGTAGGTTATGTAACTTGCCAAAGGTCCTACAGGTAATAAGGAGCAGGATCAAGATTTGTACACCCAGTATTTTTTATACTATGCCCAGTTCTGACATAAATAGCTTGAGAGTCTTGTGACCGATGTATTATTAGTTCAGTGTAGGCCTTAGATTCTTAACATCTGTAAAATGGGACTAATGTTGATTAGTAAGCTCTTCGGGATCATTAGAACAAAGAAACTTCTTAAGCATGGTATTATTACTAGCTCGTAAGAATTTAAGGAAGCTGTAAAGTCTTCAAGCTGCCTCTGAAGGACAGGCTTTCTACTAAAAATGAACCTGACTTTGTTTGTGCTGCAGAAATACAGTTGGCGCAGTAGCCATTGCTGGGGGAGGGTTGGACGATCGCCCTTAATAATCCCTTTCCTCTGGGTGTGCCTTGTTCTACACAAATTAGCCAACGTGTATGGCCCTTTGTTATTAAAATAAATGTCATTCTTCCCCTGCTGACAACAGCAAACACTTTGTCTTCCCAAGAAATGTTACAAACCATAACAAGCGTGAGCCAAGCCAGAACCTTAATCACTATTACTCCTAGCTTCAGGTGAGCTGAGTCAGCTCCAGTGGTTTGCTGGATCAGTTACAGGAAAATCTTTGTGAATAGTATATCTGATAACCATTTTTGCCTGTGCTTAAAGCCCTCTTCTTCTGTGGTAGAGATTGAGTGGCAGGATTTGGGGAACTGCAGTGATTTCAGCCACATAACCTTACAGACTCTAGCATATTTCCTGTTAAAATAGACTACCTATCGCCATGACTTGTCAATGCCAATTTAGTGATTATAATCCCTTATATTTATAGAAAGCCTTATAGTTCACATAGCACTTTCACATCCACAATCTCATTTTGAACCTGAGAATCACTTCATGGAAGGCAAACGTTACCATTGCTCTGTGGGAAGCCTCTACCCTGAGGCTTTCTTCAACTCCTTGTTGAGTTCCTCTGTTTCAGGAAGGATTATAGCCATGGTTTCAACTCTTGATGACTCCTCTTCTGCTCCATTGCTGTCACATGCCAGCACTCCTTCACCTGGAATGTAAGCCCCTTGAAGGTGGACTCTGTCTTGCTTGCTTTTATGGAATAATGCATAGAGTGTTGGCCATGGAGTCAAGAACAGACTTTGAATTCTGCCGCGGATTTAATATGTGATCCTGAGCAAGTCACTCTACCCCGTCACCTTGTTTCTTTATCTATAAAATGTAAATGTAAAATATCTGGTACACAACAAGTGCTTAATAAATGCTTGATCTTTTTAGGTGAGGAAATAGGTTTATAGAGGTTTAATCTTATTCATAGTTATAAGAAAAAAGCAAGCAAATAGTAGAGCCTAGACCAACTAGACCAGGATCTTCTTCCTCCTCACCTTTCTGGCAGTAGAAGCACTAGACAAGAAAGAAGAGAACAATGTAGTTAAGACTTGATCATTTTTGTTTATGCCTATAGAAAGATTTTTAAATTCTTTCCTCTTACTGCCTCTTACCTTCCAAGGAATCAGAAAATAATACAGTATAGTAGTATAAAGAAAATCAAACCAGAAGCCAGGAAACCAGAGTTTTGTTCCTTTCTCTGCCCTCAACTTGAATAATCTTTCAAAAGACTTGTCCTTATTCTCATCAACATTTCTTGATTTGTTTTTTAAATTCGATTTATATATGCTTTATAAGTTTATATATATATAGATGTACATATATTCATAATTTATATATAGTTTCCTGATTTGTTAAAAGATGGAGTTAGACTATGTTATCTCTATTGCCTTCTATCTTTGTCATTCTACATTTTATATGAAGTTATTTTCTGAATTTTTACTATGTGCCCAAGACTGTGCTAGATTCTGTGAGGATATCAGAATACAAGATATGTGCTAGTTGGGAAAGTGAATCTGAATTTCCTGAAATCCCTGAGTGGTAGTCTGTGGGATGCTTACTTCTAGTGCAGTATATATTCTATAAAGAGAATTTCAGAGAAAGAAGAGATAAGCAGATGATTTCAGTAATGGAAAAGGGGTCACATGAGCTGGGTCTTGAAGCATTGATAGTCTACATGGGTAGAGGGAAGGACAGATGGAATTTTAGAAAAAAAAAAACAAGCAGCATATGCAAAGTGATGGAAATAGGAATAGGAAGAGTTTGTAAGAGTAGAACAACCTTTCTGGTAGGGAGACATAGTGCTGGAGATTAGTGAGAAAGGTAGTTGGGCTTCAGAACATAGATTTGGGGATTCCCAACCTGACGTTCTTGAAGCGGCTTTTAAAAAATATTTTGGTTACTATGTTTTAATATAATTGATTTCTATTGTCATCCTATGCATTTTATTTTGTGCATTTAAATCATTATTCTTATACAGGCTCCAAAGGCTTTGCCAGATTTTTAAAAACCTGTTCTCTAACGTCCCTTCCAGCTGTAGAAATTAGAATCCTGCTACAACAGCCTTCTGTGTTCTTATTCTCTTTGCCTTCCAATCTATCCTGTACACCACTGACAGACCAGTTTTCCTGACAAAATTTACTAGCTTTCCAGCCATTAAAATGCGCTCATTCAGTGTTGATCTGACCTGGACCATTGTAGAGTCTTCATTTCATTTCTTACTCTTCCAAAGTCTGCTCTCCTTTCATCAACGACAAGCCTTATCAGCACCCCATTACCCATCCCAGTGATCTCAAGATTCTCAGGGGTCCTTTTCTAGAAAGGGACTGTGGACAGGGGCCTAGAAACATCATTTTCATCATATCACAGCCCTAGCAAAGGACCTGTAATGACTTCTATTACCTACTCTAAGCCCAAACACCTAAACTTGCCTATCAAGATCATCCATAACAAGTTCTTTTGATTTTTTAACCCAGAAGCATAAAGTAAAAAATAATATATATATATATATATATATATATATATATATATATATATATATATATATATGATTACAAAGGAAACCAATTATTTTGAATTAGTAATCAAAGTTTGTTTTTTTAAAGTTCACAGACACCAAGTTAAGAATACTTGATATAGACCTTTCATTTTAATCTGGAAACTGAAGCACGTAGAAGACATAGCCATTTAAACCATCAAGGCACCTTAGCAGTCATCCAGGCCAACCTCTTCATATTTTCCTGATGAGGAAACAGATCTTGAGAAGGTGAATGACTTGCCTAATGTCACAAGAGGTAGCAAGTGGTGGAGATGAAATTCAATCCTACTTCCGACTACAGTATCCTTTCTACCACGCTGTTAGGGACTCACACAAGGTTACAAAGGTAGTTTAAGTAGTGGACACAGAATTCAAACCCAGCTCCCCTCAGTCCACTCCACTGCCTTAACTAGGATTTAAGATGTTTAGAAACTGGACTAAAGAGTCAGAAGTTTAGGAGAGGAGCAAGACACATTAAGAGGGAACAAGTATTTATTCAATTTGCCACTTATTAATTGGTTACCATGTGTAAGACTCTATGCAATAAGTATTGGGGATGAAAGATGGAATGTGACATTTTATGTCCTTGCCTTCAAGGAGATCACAGTTTCAAGGCAGGAGAGGGTAGAGAATTAGGACTTTACTAATATTCAAGTTTTTAGTAGAACTTAGGGTCTTGTGGAATTTGGGGTTACCTGGAGCTCACTGGAAAAGGAGAGACTGTGATCTAGTGGTAATGATGCCACCGTTGATGTTGTATGTACTGGGCCAGGCCTAACTGAGACTAGTTAAGTGATTCAAATTCTTAGAATACAGTGAAAACATTTATGGACAATACAATTCAATATAAACAATTTGATTTAAAAGATATGTTACTGATTTAAATGAACATTACTTCCCTCCTACATTGCATTTACCACAGCAGCAGTGCTGGATCAGAAAAAAATTCATTCAGGGTAGTACATATTCCACTAAACTTCAGGAGGTTGGAAAAGAGGGGAGAATTTAAGATAATTTTAAACTCTGTAGCTTGATAGGTGGAAATTTTAGAAGTGTTTCTGATATTAAAATCAAAGTCATACAGAGGAACAATTCTTTTCTTTGGGTGATGAAGAGTAGGAACAATGAATTCAGTATTTCATCTGTAGTGTTTGTGGCAAAGAGGAAATCAAGATTGAAAGGGGCATAGAAAAGTGGGGAAAGAGTAGCAAGAAACAGTACTGTGAGGATCAGGAATTTAAAATGATTCAAAGAGTCCATGGCCTCTGCCAGTTAACAATAAATAAATAACAAAAAAGCAAAAAAAGATAAATGTGAGATGGTCTTATATTTAAATATATGTGTGTATGCACATGTACACACATATATACATATGTATATCCTTTTCATGGTATCTTTTAATTTTTTTTCCTTTCCAGAGAATAATATATGATGTTGATATAAAAATATTACATCTTTTCTTTTTTAACACCTCCAAATATATTCCTTTTCCCTCCCCTCCTTAGAGAACCATCATTAATAAAAAATAAAATAAAGAACTGTGACTCCAAAGGATGAGTGATCAAGTGTTCTGTTCACCTCCTGTTAGAGAAGTGATGGTCTCAAGGTGCAGAATAAGATATATGACCAATGAAGGAATTTGTTTTGATTTATTATGCATATTGTTATGATTTTTTCCCCTTTTTTTCAATTTGGGGCTGGTGGAAAGAAGGCAGGAAGGTAGATTAGTCATAGGGTTGCCAAAAAAAAAAAAGAGAAAGAAATGAAATCGTTTAAACACAGAGAACAAAAGAAAGGCGAGAAGGAAACACAAGAACTCTGGATAGCTTTGAAAATTACAAGTTGACATGATTAAGTACTTAAAAGGGAAAGCAAGTTATATATAATAGAGATCTGCAAATTCATGTACCATCCTCTTGTGGGTCCTATTTTATATACGAAAATATTCATTTTATTTGGTACTTGTTTAGTTCAGAATATGTAAAATAAAATAAGTCATTTAACAAGCACTTATTAAACATTTACTGTATCTAAGCACTGTGCTAGGTATTAAGGATATAGATGTAAATAAAATGACACAATCTGGACTCTAAAGAACTTACATTCAGTCAGAATAAAAAGGGGTGGAGGGCATAAAGAAGCTAAGCCATTCTAAATGGAACATTAGCCAAGTTTAACAATATATTATGTTCCATACGCATAGTCCTTGACCTTTAAAAAGAAGAAAGGCAGGTTAATGTTTTCCTTTTTCCTCTACTCCAAAACTTCACCTTGATGTAATTTTTAAGCAAGTTTTCTTCTATTTTGCTTTCACAGATTTGTAATCTCACTTATAAGGGTATTCCCTATATTAGCAAAGATCAAAACCCCTTCAAAGCCATTTTATGCTGTATTTTTAAAAAATAAAACCTGCAAAGTATGTGCTGTCACTCTGCTATCATTAACTTTTACAAGGTGGTTGTACCAATGCTTTTTTTTTCTTTTACTATGTGATCCTGAATGTCATTTATGCTCAATTTTATCAATTAATTACTGATAATTTTCCTTTTCCTCTTACACCTCCACATATCTTTCTAATGTCCTTTTGTTCTTTGGAAATTTTTATTCTTTTAAGAGCATGTAGTTCTATGATTTATAGCTATGTGGCATTTCTAAGATAATATTGGTGCCTAATTGATAAATTTTTACATTAGTAAGAATCTTGGAATCATTGGAAGTCTTTCAGGTTTTTAAGAAGGTCCTATCCTGTCCCATTCAATTTTGGAAATACCTCATTGTATACCTTCAGTGCCTGTCTAGTATATTTATTATCATTTATATCGATATTTATGTTTGTCTATATCATTTCTATATCTATACCATGTCTATATTTCTACCTAAATATGTATATCTACATCTAATTTCTATCATCTTTATATGCTTCTGAAGAATGCATATGGCTCAGGATACATTATGTTAATATTATGTTATGTAATAACTACACTATATTAAATATGTTATGCCATGCCATATGCATATATTTTCTGGGCAATGTTCATTTTTTCCTGTGTGGACTGCTGGCCAATACTTTCTGAGTGTTTGTATTTCATATTGTATGGGGCCTGACATTCTGGGGCTTGATACATTCAGTCCAATGTCAGCTGTTAAGCTCCTTATCTTTAGGGAACCCCTTTCCTAGTTGGATTTTGCATGAAATGTCCTCTGAAATGGATAAATGCTTTTGGTGAATTCATATTTACATTTTATAACTTGCTGCCTGTTTCTACTCCAGTGATCATGGAAGAAAACATAGTGGGTTTCATACAGATTTTTTTTGTATAAAAAATTTAGCAAGAGATGGGATGTTGAAGAAAGTCTATGGATTGTGTGTTGCATTAGTTTATTTCACTCAAGATATCCTGAATTCTTCAAGGTCTGGCCCTTATTAGGGCAAGTGAGTGAAATGCTATGGATGGAAACTGGAAGAGTTGAACTGGAGGTAAGAGATCTCAGTCATCAGCTCAAATTTGATAATAGAAGCAAAGGGAGGGAATGAGTTCACTCAGAAGCAAGGGATAGAGAAAGAACAGAAGAGAACAGAGGACAGAATCTCCTATCTCCTGGGACACTAACAGGGACGAGGAGTTAACACAATTTAAATGCTCTCTGGTGATTAAAGATCATATAAGGCCTTAGGGGTCATCATTCTGAATAACACTTTACATTATACAAGATGAGGATATAAATATTAGACTGAAGGATATCGGGCAGAATCTGAATTGACCCTGGAGGTTCCTGGGAGTTGGCTTTTTGAATAAATCTCTGATAAAAGCTTCTTTGGTTGTGTTTTGCTCCATTCTGACAAAATCCAAGTGTAGAAAAATCCTTAGTTTTTTTGTCTCATTAATTGAGATTTATCATGATATCTTATTTTCATTAAAATTAACAAGATGACTTTTATAAAATCTCAGTGTCTAGTCACTCTAAACTATTGTTTTTCCTCTTGTTATTCATGAGTAACTCATTTATTTTAGATGTTGGGAATATTATTTCTTCCTTTGGAAGTTAGTATATTAGTTTATCAGAATCCTGACTCATGTCCCAAGGACTTGATATTTATCAGTCTTTTCTACCTATCTCAGGAAGCTAGCTTTTCCAGATGAGATTCAGAATCCTAAATCACCTTGAGGAATAATAAACATAGGGAAAAAATCTTCTTTGTCTTAGTGTTTTGTTGCTGTTCTTGTAAACATCGCATGCTAAAATAGTAACGAGATGGATTGAAATCTCTAGTCTGTAATTAAATTCTGGGGATGAGTTCTTGGCAAGAGAGACTTTTTAGAATGAAGTCCTTCTGTGTATTTCCTTTGGCAAATAGACTTTTCATGTTTATTATAATTTTTATGTATTATCTACATGACATGTGTCAAAGGCAAGTGTAAAAGTAGGTTGAAGGTTTTAAATGAAATTATTGCCCACACAGCCTAGTCCCCTTTATAGTCTACCACCATGGTACATTTGTTCATGCATTAATCATTTTAACAAAATATTATTGACTTGTTAATATGTGGCACTGGGCTGTACGCTCTGCATCCAACATCCATCCTCTGTCTCTGGATCCATAAATAAGGTGGAGTGATTGGCTTATTTTGCATCAGTAAACCAATATCCAGAGGTCATGTAACCATCCTGTGTCAAATCTCTGTTCTGCTAGCCCCATGACTCAAAGCCCTTTACAGGCCAGATGCTACATGGTACCCCAAGAGTCTCCCCTTTCTGCTACCCTCACATTCATGCCCTTTGCCTAATGCTATGCTTTCCCTCACCATATCTGCAGATTTCCTGGGATGACTTCACTCCACCAGGATAGATTATCATGTGCTTGTTCCTCAGTTCCTCCCCTGCCTCCAAAAATTGAATTTAATCTGGGTTCTAGAATTCCTAGTTATAATTTTGGATCTTTCCCTTTCCCAAATGATTATAAATTATTAATATATATTATTAATTAACATATTTATAATTATTTATAATTTATTTATGATCATTATATTAATATTTATAATTACTATATTATTAATTATAAAAAATGAAAAAAATATATAGCACAGTATGGTTTCTCTTCTTATTGTTCCCTTTTTCGACTATTATTGTCACCTGCACCCAAGTCTATCCTTTGAGAGTTTTTTTTTTTAAAGTGTAAAGAGTGCAGTGCTCAGGCAGTAAGGAGTCCTGGATTTATCACTATATACCTGTGTGATCTTGGCTAAGTCATTGTGCTTAATCTGTCAAATGAGGTGTTGGACTAGATAGACCACTTCTGTCTTGTCTATTTATATAGCTAACATTGATATAGCATCTACTACGTGCAAAATACTTTATAAATATTATCTCATTTGATTCTTACAACAACCCTGGGGTATAGGTGTTAGTATTATCTCCATTTTATAGTTACGAAATTGAGGCAAACAGAGGCTATGTGACTTGGACAGGGTCATATAGTTAGTATGTATCTGAGCACAGGTTTAAACTTGGTCAAGTCTTCCTGACTCCAGGTCTGATTCTCTATACTATACATGGAGCCATTTACCTGCCTAGATAGATCAATAGATATATCTGTCTATGTCTATGTTTATCATCTCTGTCTCTGTCTATCTCTATCTCTATCACTGTCTCTATCTTTATCTCTATGTCTCTCCATCAATTCATGGCTTGCTTGTTACTTGATAAAGGTCTTGTATCACCACGAAGGAGAATGGGAAGGAAATAAACATTTATAAAGCATCTTTGGCATTGTGCTAAATGCTTTTACAAATATTATCACACTTGGTCCTCTCAACAACCCTGCAGGGTAGGTGCTATTCTTATCCCCATTTTATAGCTGAAGAAAGTGAGACAAAACAAGGTTAAGTGAGTTACCCAGGATCACACAGCTAGTACATATATGAGGTTTAATATGACTTCAGGCCCAGTTTTCTAATCACTGTGCCACAAGCTAGCTGCCTATGACACATTATGGAGCAAATTTCATCATGCAACACTTTAGGTTGGAGTTTCTGAACCTAGGTTCTGTGTCCTTGTTCCCTCCCCCCCATATTTTTATAAGCACATTTAGCACGTATAATTGGTTTAATTTGTAATAGTATGCATTTTATTTTATGCATTCAAAAACTTTATTTTGAAAAGAGGTCCATAATTTTAATCATGCTAACAGAAGGATCCATGACAAAATAAAGGTTATGAACTCTTGTTATGGGATGTTTTGGGGCTTTCGCTAGCTTTTCTAAGTCCCTTTGCTCTACCCTAAATCTGTTTGTTAGTGACCGGCATTCCCTGGAATAAAATCCACTTCATACTTCTTATTTTCTCCACTGTGTATTTGGCAAGTTTGATAAAATGCCAGGAAGGATGGTGATTAGAAGATTGGCATAGAAGTCTTACTGCAAAAGGAATGGTAATTGTAGGGTAAGGTGTGCCAACCTTGTCAAAGTCCAAAGTTCTTTGGTCACTCTTTTTGTCATAGGCTCTCCATGTTTTCAGGGGGAACTTGGCTGTGGGAATAGAGGACCTGATAGGTGCACCATGGGTGTTGGAGGCAAGATGCCCAGTGATTATAATAGTTTGTTAGCTCACATCTGAAGTTTGGGGAAAAAACACACCAAAGTTTAATTTAGTTTGGCCTTTTCATTTTCTTCAGGAAGTTTTTCAGGGAAAATGCTTTCTGGGGTTTAAATTTAGAATGCTGCATGAAAGTCTAAAGAGAATCCCTTCTATTCTTCTGCTTTCCATATCTCCAGTCCCTCACCTGGGATCTCTTCATTCATTCATTTAATAAATATTTATTGAGCCCTAATATGTCAGAAGTATTTTGCCAGGTGCTATGTGGGCAACAAAGTTGAATGAGACATGTTACCTACTCTCAAGGACTTTACAGTTTAGTGGAGGAGAAACAGATGTACCCAGATAACTATAATGATAAGTGTAACATGGATGGATAGGCAGAGGGGTATAATATTCTATGACAATCCAGAGGTAGGAGAAATAGTTTCCAGTTCATGCAGGGCTGGCCTTCTGGAGAAGACAGCATCTTAGCTAGCTCATGAGCTTCTATCAGACTTGGGACAAAAGATTCATTTGAACCAATTAACACCATATGGAAACAATCATTTTCAGTATCTTCTGGGCTTTTAGCTACTAAAGGTGGAAGTATGTGGGGATATTTTAATTTTATGTGATTTTTTAAAATGAGCTTTATAATTTTTATCTGTCCACCAGCAGGATTTAAAAGGTCTTAGGACTGGACTGAAATTAATTGAGAGGTTGGTAAATCTATACAGAACCTTGATGCTTTTGATATAGAGAATGAATAATTAATTTCATTTTTCTGGTTAAAAGAAATCCCTCAGGTGCTTTTCTCTGTTTTCTGCTGAGGCTTAAATTTTTTAGTCCTCTGACAATGTATCACACCCTCCAATATGTCTTGTTTCTATGGAGACACCAATGAACTGCAGCTTGAATTCTTTGGCACAACATGATTTTAGGTTCCTTTAATGATGTTTCCAAAGCCCTTTTACATTTTTTTTCTTACTTTTATTTACATTTTTATTACAGTCACCGTTTTATATTTTCTCCATATTCACAAATATGTGGATGATTCGATTTCACTTAGATGTGCACTTGCACGTTACTAAATGCACATCTACCAAATAACCACTTTCCAACTCCTTTAGGAGGACTAAAATACATGTTTATTTCCTCCTACAGACAGGTATTTGTTTTTAGATAGCAGAGTGTAATAGATATTAACCAAAGAATTATTTTCTCTTATTCTCTGATCTTTGAGTCCAGGAGTGAGTTTTGTTAAACTCATAAAGGGTAGAGTTTCCACACAAGAAAGGACAATGTCTTCTATATTCTACTAACCCAGTAAAAATTGTTTCATGCCGATCCTATACCCCTTTTCACATTTCTCAACCTTCTGGAAAGTTGAGAAATGGTTTCTGAGAGTCCTCCATTCAGCTGCCAAAGTGATTTTCCTAAAGCTCAGGTCTGACTATGTAACTTCCCTCCCAATACTCAATAAAGTTGAATGGCTCCCTATCATCTTTAGAATCAAACACAAAATCTTCTGTTTGGTGTTCAAAGCTTTTTATAACCACCCCCTTTCCCCCCCCCATAAATTTCTAGTCTTTTTTCACCTACTTTTCAGTCCAGTAACACTGACCTCCTGGCTGTTCCATGAACACAACACTTCATCTCTCTGCTCTGACCATTTTCTCTGGCTGTTCCCCATGCCTGGAGTACTCTCCTTTCTCATGTCTACCTACTTCCTTCTCTAGTTTTCTTTAAGACCCAGAAAAATCCACCTTCTTCAGGAAGTCTTTTATAATCCCTTTTAAGACTGACTGGCAGAGAGATGTTCTCTTTTTCTGTGACTTTCTCCAAGATGAGAAATGGGAGTTTGGGTCTGAATGTAAGATGCAGCTTTTAGACTAGTGTTTTAAGTGTGATTTTAGATATCCTGGAATCTAGAGATCTGAGTTCAAATCTTGGCTCCAAGATTCAATATCATTATTATCCTGGCTAAGTTATTTTCCCTCTTAATCAGGAAGAGGATGGAAAGGGCCATACATTTCCAAATGCATCGAAAAGAGCATGAAACCGATTGTGCATTAGAGAAGCTAAATTCATTATACACTATGAACCTGTACTGGGATGACCTAGCACATCCTTTTTTCCACGGGACCTTTATTTCTCTGGCTCTACTCATTTGACCTCCAGGATAGCCTTTCTAGCACTTGGAGATAGTTCCTTGACCTCTTAACATGGATGGACAGATTCTTGACCTACCCACATTCAGGGACTTTCCCAGAAACTTTTTTCTTAACAAGATTGACTGAAAAAACAAACAAACACACACACACACACACACACACACACACACACACACACATATGCCTAGTACAGCAATTGTGACTATGAGATTTAAGAGAAAATTTTAGGTGAGGGAAATAGGGATGAGGAGGGGTGGTAGAGCCACAAACTTACTGGGGTCTAAGATAGTATTAGACTACTTAATTCCAAATGCTCAAAAGTATGAATTCTTTTTATTTTGCTATAAATTATTACCACATTTCAAAATACATTTCTCCCTGTCAAAGTCTCTTATTGATTACCTCTTTTCTCACAGTTTCTATGCTCTTGACTTTGTCTCTGGCCACTGTTAAAAGGGAAGTCAGCTGAATTTTCCTTTATTTCCACTCAAATTAGTATTTTTTGAAGAGGCAGTAAGGGATAATGGAAAAAAATTATGGGATTAGAGACAAGGAGATCTGGGTTTAAATTTCACCTCTGACCTTTATTACCTATGTCAGGGCTGTCCAACCTTAGGTTATCTTAGGGCCACATTAAAATAAAATAATTATTCGAGGGCCACACCCAGAATAAAGAATACAGTACATTAATAGAAAGTGGGGGAACCTGTGTCATCAATACGACAGGTGAAGGTGTGAAGCACTAAAGCAAATACAAAACAACAAAGTGACAACACAACAGTATAAAGGTAGGTGCGTCGTACAGACAGAACGCACCCCACAGATCGATTGAAAATTCTGTGCGATACATTCCGTCTGTATTACAGCTTAAAAACACCCAAGAAAATTAACATCAAGGAGACTATTTATTAGTGATGGAATTAAAAAATCTAATATGCATTGCATGCAAATTATTATTTTCTCTTTTGCTCATGAAAATTAAAACCCACAGGCGGGTTGCATAAAATCGCACTGTGGTCCATATTTTGAACACCTCTACCCATGTCATTCTGCACAAATCATTTAATCTCCCTGGTCCTCATATATAGGACTTGGGGAGCAATGTGGATCAATGGAAAGTATTGCATTTAGAGTCAGAAAAACTAGTTTTGATTGCTATCGCTGTCACTTCCTGACTGGGTGACCTGAGATATTACTTAATACTTTTGGTCCTTAGTTTCTCCATCTGTAAAATTAGGATATTGAACTAGATGACTCACACCCTCATTCAGCTCTCAAACTACTTTGATTGCATTAAAAACAGTTTACAGGTTTTCACAGAATGCATTTCCTCTCATTCATCTAAGTATAGGTGATAGAAAAATAATTCACAATAGAATAGGTGGGGATGCCCACAGAATGCTCTACCGCCTCACCTCCACCTTCTAGAATTCCGGCTTCTTTCAAGTCTTACCTAAAGTGCCACTTTCAGCAAGAGGCCCTTTGTAGTTCCCTTAGCAGCTTTCCACTCCAAGGTCACTTTCCATTTAATTTGAAAGTATCTTGTATATGCCTACTCATTCAAATGTTGCTTCTCCCGTTAAAATGTAAGCTCCTTGAGGACAGTGACTCTTTTTGATTTTCTTTTGTATCCTTAGCACAGCAGAGTGCCTTACACATAGAAAATCCTTAGTTCACCTTTATTATTTGACTGATTCTTAAAATATTCATACTAATATCAATATGGCTTTATCTCATCCTGCAGTCTAAATATGCCCAACAAGACTTTTCCCACTCGAATATGTCCAAAAGAAACCAACCTGCATAGAATAGGATATGCCATAAAATTATGTATATTGGAAAAAGTTATTTAAAACAAAAAACCAAACTAGAATGAAAGATTATCATTTCTGGGCAATTAACACTCCAAGATAAGATGTTTTCTCTAAACTCCATAAGTACTCTCAGTATTTTGCACTGCTCACAGTAATAAATGTTTTTGAAATGATGATATAAATATTTCTTTGTAGTTCATTATGAATTCTTTTGGACCCTTTTCCTGTGCCTCAACACTATATTAGCCCTAAGACTAGTCAGAACTAGTCATGGAATTTTAAAGAAAAAAGGGAATTTAGAGATTATCTGGTCCTGCTACTAAGTATACTTAACGAATAATTGGTGGTGTTTTGAAAACAATGATGTATTGAGTTGTATTGTTGAGCTAGAAAAGTCAATACAAGCTTTAAAGCTACATATCTTATCACAGGAATATTTTTTAGGAGATCTGGTTTGTTTGTCATAATGTGTTCTAAAGAATTATTTTTCTCATGTTTTTTTCACAATACTGAACATGCTTTTCTCATAAAAATATTTTTAATATGCACTTTCCTGAAAAATTCAGGTGAAATTGTAACTTTTTCCTCCTTTTGTTGTTTATGTACCCCACACAGGGTCTTCCCTACTCCCACCAAGAACATGCAATTTTTAATTAAGATCTCTTGATCATTTTTTGAATGGTTTGGCTCTGGTTTTTCTTCTGAATGTATTTTGATTAAATTCATGAAAAAAATATTAGGGTCTTGGTGACTAGAATCTTGCTGGAACATTTCGTAGGATGATGTGCAACCAAATGCTTTATAGAGATTTCACATTTATGAATTTTTTATTAAATATCTGGTTTGTTTCTGTATTAAACTTCTGCTATATTATTAGATGTTTCTGAGATTCACTGCATTTTCTGCAGATGCAGAAGTATCATGATTTCAAATATATCTTTATTAAAGTAATCTAGAGATGGATCAAAGTGTATTGGAAAAAAATTGGATTTGGAATCAAAGATCCTGGGTTAGAATTATGTTTCTGTGGCTTACCACTTCTGTGACTCAAGGAAGTCACTCTTCACTTGGCTGGGCCTGAGATCCCCTATCTGTAAAATAATGTGGCTTGACTAGATGATCTCTAAGCTCCCTTTAACTTAAATTGCTAAAATAATACACCTGGAGTGGATAGGCAGGAATAGACTGGTTGGTCTCCAGAGGTTTCTTCCAGTCGTAGGAACTCATGAAGTACATAGCTTTTTCAGTTCAATCAATTGGCATTTAAGTTTTATATCTTTGTGTCTCTCTGTTCTGTGATAAGTTTCAGAGCAATTGACTGATTTTTTTTTCAGCTGCTGTGATTGGCTCAGTGAATTGATCCTGTCTATGCCAACTCTCCATAGAGTCATCTTTAATGCATCTATGATTCTCTTGCTCCTTGGCATGTGCCAAAATATTGTTCTTTTCAACTTCACAGTGTCTTTCTAAATTTAACACCAGGAACACATTCCCTCCCATGGAAAACTTGGAAAAAAGTGACGTGAACTCCAAAGTGATTTCAACATAGTTTGACTTCAGATATATGGGAATCTAAAAATTGGGTTTGAATTATTGCTCCTCCAATTGGTAACCAGGAATGTCACTTCACCTCTCCTAAACCTATTTCTACCTGTATAAAATGAAAATAATAGTAATTTTTACCCTGACTTTGGAAGGTTGTTATAAGGAAAACTGACCCACTAATATAGGGCACTACTTAAATGTAATTTATTATAGCTAAGGAAAAAAGAGTTAGTAGAAAAGACACACATAATTAAGGTTCTTGTTGGACATGGTGGCTTATCCCCCGATACTGGGAGAGGCTGAGGCTGGTGGATTACTTGAATTTTTGAGCTGCAGTTAGGGCAAAAACTGATTGGGTCTCTTCATTAAGGTCAGGGCAAATTCGGTGAGCCAATTGGAGCAAAGGGTTACAATACTGCCTAAGGAGGGGTGAATCAGCTTAGATTAGAAAAAAAAAATAGAGCAGATTAAAGCTTCTGTGCCAATTAGTATTGGGATTGGTCCATGACCTGCCACTGTACTTCCAATTTAGGTGAGTTAGGGAGACCCAGTCACAAAAAAAAAAATCTCAAGACATGTCTGACTTTTACTTTGTGATTTAGTTTTTTCCTCTAAAACAAAATGACTTCTATCCTTTCCCCCTCAAATTGGTGTACTCCTCCTAGAACTTAGCAAGAATCAAAGATCACAAAACCATAAGGATTTATTTAGTTATAATCTAGTAATTCAGCATTGTGTAAAGACTGAGTGGTATAACAGAGTAGGGACTTGGAGTCAGAGGACCTGGCTTCAAATTCTCCACCACCACCACCATCATCATCATTATCATCATCAACAAAACAATAGGTAGAATGTATTTCGTGTTTTAAGGTTGGCCACATGCTTTGCAAATATCATCTCATTTGGTACTCAAAAAACCCCTGGATGATAGGGTCTATTTTTATGCCCATTTTACAGATGAGAAAACAGGTAAGCAGACAGTAATCATTTGCCTTGGATCACATAGCTAGAGTCTATGGCAGAATTCAATTACTCAAGTCTTCCTGGCTCCAAGTGCAACATTTTGTCTCTTGCACCATCTAGCTACCTTGTATCTGCTCGTATCTGACACTTGATAGCTTGAGCAAGTCATTTAATCTCTATGTGCATCAGACAACTTCCTAGGAATTATCTACCAAGTCATAGAAAGTTTGTACATCTTGTAGGTAGAGTGAGTTTCCACACCAGGTGCTCATCATGTAGACAAAGTCACATTCCTCCAATGTGTTCCCTTTTGGCAACACAGCAGTTTAGAAAATAACTCTTGTAGAGTGCTCCAGTCTATTACAAGAGTGCCTGACTCCATTACAGTTGAATGAGATGACTCTAAGGTCCCTTCTGCCTCTAAAATCTTAGGCCTTTATGACATCCTGGGGATAATTTAAAGACAAAGACTAAGGGGAGGAGAGATGGGAACAAACATTTTATCAAGCACTTAAAATGTGCCAGGCATTATGCTAAGTGATTTACAATCATCTCCATTGATCTTCACAAAAACCTCGGGAAGTAGGTGCTATTATTATCATCATTATACAAGTGATGAAACCGAGGTAGACAGAAGTTAAGTGAATTATCCAAGGTCATATGGCTAGTAAATATCTGACACAAGATTTGAACTGAGGTTGGGTTTTTTTTTGTTTAATTTTTGTTTAACTTCAGGCACAATGCTCTATCCTTTGTCCTACCTAGCTACCTCAAAGATTAAAATAATCCAGAATGTGTACCATGAGTGATCTCTGGTCTATATGAAGATCCAAGACAATATGGCCCAACTCTCCAAGGGAATCACAGGCATTGTACGTTGCTTTCACCTTATAAATTTTCTTATTTAAGAAGTAAAAGGTGGAGCAAAGGTGGAACTAAAGTTGATTCCCTTTGTTAACCCCACTCTGGATGTTTTCATAATGATCAAGAAGGCTATGTATTCTAAATGGCTCACTTATTTAGGCTGAAAAAATGATATTTCAACTCTGAAAAGTACACAGTCATAGCCATGAAAAGCAGCATTGTGTGTGAGTGGATTGAGAGCTACCCTCAGAGTCAGGAACATCTAGGTTCAAGTTCCATTGCTAACACGAACTGGTGATATGACCCTGGGAAAGTCACTTAACCTCTTACTATCCCAGGCAATTTTCTAGGACTAAAAAGTACAATCAGGCAATAAAACTTTATTAAGCACATTCCAGGCACTGTGGCAAGCTATGGCAATACAAATAAAGATGAATGATAGTCCCTGCTCTCAAGGAACTCACAGTTTAATGGGGAAAACAATAAGAAAAAAAAGACAATATATAACAGTAAAAATTGGAGATAATCAACAGAGGAAGCATTAAGGAAAAAGAAAAAGGCCTCTAGAAGAAGCTGAAACT
The DNA here is from genome assembly GCF_011100635.1 of Trichosurus vulpecula. Taxonomy (NCBI): domain Eukaryota; kingdom Metazoa; phylum Chordata; class Mammalia; order Diprotodontia; family Phalangeridae; genus Trichosurus; species Trichosurus vulpecula. Next base: position 249,124,486 of record NC_050575.1, read on the forward strand.
TTGTCTGTTAATTGAAGGAAGCAAGGAGATGAAGAGGGAGAATTCCAGACTTGGCAAGGGGGAGTGCCCAGTGAAAATGCACAGTATTTACAGAGATAGTGCCTTCTGTAAGAAACATCAAGAAGCCAGTTGGAGAACAGGTGCAATTCTTCATTGATAGAGGTTTCCTTATAGGGAGGCTCCTGGACTAAAGCAGTGTGAAAGAATTGAGACCAATTGTAAATGAAACAAATAAATTGTATTTATCCATCCTTTTGCATCTTGAATATTATTTTTGAATGACTAATTTGCTGTGTGTCTCTGGACTAATGCTATTTCTTCTCTGGGCTTGTAAACTGATCTACTAGATGACATCCAGTAAAAGGAAGCTCCTTGAAAATAGAGATTTTTTTCCTCAGTACCTTGCACATAGGATTAATAAATGCGTGATGAATGAATGAATTTTAAGGTCCCTTCTAACTCTAACATTTCTTTGGTTCCATAATAAGGCAGCACAGTGCTCATGAGGACATATGCATTCAAAAATATCTTGCATTGAAGATATACTAATAAAAAACAGGTCATGGAGCTTATGTTGGAATTAGTGATGCCATAATACTTGTAGGAAACATAGTACCAGATGGGGTAGTACTCTATATGTTAGACTGGAAATAAGGAGAAATGGATTCTATTTCCAATTCTGCTACTATGTAAGCCACCTGAGATTCAATCACTTCACTTAAAAAGAATTGTACTGGATAACCGTCAATGTCCCTTTCTAATTCAAAATTCTGTGAATATCACTTCCCAAATTTCATGATACAGAAGACTGCAATCAACATATGGAGAAATATTTGAATGGGCAAAGGATCAGATATTTCTTTTTTAAAAATATTATTTATTTATTTGTTTTTAGTTTTCAATATTCACTTCTATATAATTTTCAGTTCTGAATTTTCTCTCCCTCCCTCCACTCTCCACTCCCCAAGATGGCATGCAATCTGATATAGGCTATACGTGTGCAATCATATTAAATGTATTTCCACATTAGTCATGTTGTAAAGAAGAATTAGAATTGAAGGGAAAAACTATGAGAAAGAAGAAACAAAAAAAGAGAAAGGAAATAGTATGCTTCAATCTGCATTCAGACTCTATAGTTCTTTATCTGGATGTGGATAGCAGTTTCCTTCATGAGCCTTTTGGAATTGTCTTAGAAGGGATAAATTATTTCAATAGTAATGGGGAACATCGTGTTTGGCAGGCGGATCACAATAAGGCTATGATTTAGATTAAAAAGTCCTGGGGAGTTCCATCAAGCATACAGATGTGATGTAACTTGTCAAGTGTCACATGGTTAGTAAGTGTCAGATTCAGGATTTGACCTCAGGTGTTCTTGACTCCACGGCCACTATGACCGACCACACTGCCTCTATGGGAGGAAGTATGGATCAACATTTATCTCATTTTACTCACTGATCATGTACCTATTAATTTTTAAACAAATAAAAAGCATCTAAGATAGGAAAATATTGTTATGATGGAATTCCTTAGTGAAAGAGGTTATATTTTACTGCACCTATTTTGAGATTCTTATGGCAGCCATTGTGTTTTATGTATTTCTAAAGGCAACTCATCTTGCTTATTTGCCTATTTGCCCAACTGTTTTTTTAGCTTCTCGATAAGTTGTATTAGTGAAAGTTGGATCAAAAACAGATGATGTTAATTCCATTTCTTTTTAATTGAGTCATTTGGCTTTGTTCCTTTGAGTGAATAGGGTGATAACATTTTCTCAGGCTGGTTGTGTATATACGTGAAGGGGGAAGGGTGGGGAGAGATCAGGCTTGTGCAGACATTTCAAATCCCTGCTACTCTCTGAAGGTTGAGGTCAGGATTTTTTGTATTTTCATCCCTTTGACCTAATCACCTGAATCTACCTGTATTGTGAATATCTCTACCATGTCCTTAACTGAGCAGCTTTTTGTTATAGATTAACTTCCTGGGATATATTTTATCTGAATCTATTTTCTTATCTGGCATTGTGTATCTGTAGGTCCACTAGATACCCACTAAATGCTTGCTGAACTTCTTGATTTATCTGTGCTAGTGTGGGCATTTTATAGATTTTGCATGTCCTTTAGAAACTTATAAGTACAGTAGACTTGCTTGTTTTGTAATTTAAGGGCTGGGTTTTTTGTTTTGTGAGGACTCCCTTTTCTCTGTCTTAATAGATGGTCTTTGAGAACCTCTGAGAACCTCTTAGCCAGTCTGGTGATGAATGATTTAAGTAACCTGGTCCTCGCATGACAGACACATGGTCTATCACTGAACTCTTACTCAAAGACTCAGTTTGATAGGATGCTTTCAGATCTTGCACGGGCATAGTTTTTGAGAGACAAAATTCATCTTCAAGACACATGGCACAGTGGAAAGAACAATGAATATGGAGTTGAAAAGGGTCTTGATTCAAATCTTCAATCTACCTACTTATCAGTATGGGTTTGGGCAAAATGTAACCTCTCTGGACCCATATTTCCTCATATAAAATGAAGATGTTGGATTAGATGGACTCTAGATCCTATGATGCCATGGGGCATGGCAGGAGACATTGGTAGAAAAAGATATATAAATACAGGTGCATATATAAACAAATATATCTTAAAGGATATAAAATCAGACTGCTGAATCTATTTTTAAAAAGGATACGATCTTGAGTGGGTCAAGATTGGATCCCTTTTTCCCCTTCTCTTGGAAAACTATTTCACTGTGATATATTCAGTAGTTCACCCCTCCCCCCAAGAATTTACACTCTAAGTAAATTAATAGACTCAGCAGAAATGATTTAGCACCTTATACTAGTTGGCCATAGTATTAGCGGGCTCTTTAATAAATGAAAGAGCAAACACGTTAAAGCAGATAATCAAAGATATTGCTGACAGCAAGCATTGTGTGCTTGATTTTCTGTGTTCTTAAGATCCTTAAAGCATTTTTGTTGAGCTATTAACATCATTCCATTCTGTGGTTAGTAGCTCTCAAACAAGGTTATGCAATCTGGAACTTTCTCTGCAAGAATGACTTTGTCAACGCTATGATGTGGACATTAACGACAAGTCTTGATTCACTCAATATGATTGATATGTTATCCAAATCATCAAGGGAGATAAAAAAATAAGTGAGTCTCTTGGAATGATAACTGGAAACAGCAATTTTGATTTCAGAAGGAATGAATAATTCTGTTTTAAATTATATATCTGTACAATAAGGATTTGTTGACATTGGAAATTGAGTAGACATAGTCCCTCCAGGGGGTGTTTGCAATACTCTTTGAAGAAACTTTTGCAAATTGTCACAAAATTCTTTGCATGGTGTCTATGCTTAAATTTTAGACTTAATTCTTTTGAATTTGCGGTCTGCAAGTGAGAGGAGTTAGGAGCAAGATTCAAAATTTAAAGACCCTAGACCCTATTTTCTGATGTATACACATATCAAGGTAATGGAACCATAAAGCTGGCTAAAGCAGCCTGGAGTGGTATGTAGAGGGCTGGATTTCTTTATTATTCAGTATAACTTGATCAAGTCATGCCTCTCTGAAATATACTGGCTGTGTGATCTTGGGCTAGTCATTTAACCTCTTAGTGCTGTAGAAAATCCTCTAAGACTAAAAGCTATGGAAAAAGGTCAGTCTGTATTGGTGCTGTCATTTCCTTATTGGGAGCTCCCTTTTAAATGGATCTCTGATCTCATGAATTTCAAGGACAGAGGTCACAACCTATCCATTCCTACCTGTCTATATATGTTGGGTCCACCATATATGTTGGGTCACTTGTTGCTGACTTTGCATGGACACCAGTACAGTATTATGGCTGGCCATCACTAGTCTTCCAATCTACCCATTTGATCAGTCTTTCTGTTATAAATTCTTTTATGATATTTTTATCTTTTTTGGAGTTTTTCATCAGTTACATGTTGCAGACTTCTGACACCTACCATATATGCCTTTCCTTGCCCTTTGTGTAATACTCACCTTTAGTTCTTCAGAGGCAGTGGTATTCTAGTCTCTCTGCTACATAGCAACACTAAACCACTGCATTGAAAAAATGGCCATTTGCTTTTATGAGATTCTGAAGAGGTCAATAAAAGTGCTTTGCAATTTCCTGAAATAATTCCAGCCTGCTCTTTTCTTTTTCAATTCTGGGCTCAGTTCATTGCCTATCTGTACTCTCTGTGTTATACATGCTGTTGGACAAAATCTATTACATTTCAATACATGTTAAAAATCTGAGCAATGGATGTTATTCATCCATTTAGTCTCTCCTATGTGGATGGAGAGGCCAACTATATTGAGTCATTAACGATCTCCTCTAGGAGGCTTTGTGATATATTGGGGGTTTGCTACAGTCAGTGCAATGTCATCTGTAAATGAGGGCATCTGGAGACCCTCACCATCTTATAGGAAATTCATCTTCAAATTACAGTCTGTATTTGAAATCTTCTATAACTGTGGTAAATATTTATGGTGAGCATACATCACCATTTTATGCCTTGCCTGACATTTATTATCAGAGGATCATTGAACAGCCATTTCTGCTGGTATGTCTTCAAAGCAATCCCAAATAATATTGCCACATGAATGGGAAAATACTTTGCTGTTAGTTGAATACCTTTTTAGTAATCAAAAAACAATAAGCCTATTGCTATATGATTTTCTTTGCATCTTTCAGTCAATTGCGAAATGGTAAAGTCGTGGTCCAGTACTGGATAATACTTGTGAAAGTCTTATTATTTTCTACTAATTCCATTATAGAAAATACTCTCAACTGATGTATAGAGGACCCTCATAAAATTTTGTAAAGGTTTGATAGTAAGCATATAGTTCCATAATTGTTAATGTTCTCTCAACCATTTTTATTTGATATTAATAAAGTTTAAGACCCTTTCACATCTTTGGTATCTTCCTCACCTTCAGTTACTTTGCATTTGGATTCTTCAATTGCTTCATGATAGTTTTGATTCCAGCAGAAATCTGCACTCTATACAATCGATCCAATTTGTCTACTTTTTCCGTTTTGCTTTTCTTTAGTGCCATTTCCAACTCTTCTATAAGCACCTCAGAGACTGTGATATGAAGGGGGAAGTGTGCTAGTTCCACTATCATTAATGGAGACGAGAGTTTATTGAAGTAGTTTTTCAAATCTTTTCCACTTGTCTTCTAGTTGTAGTTCTCTTTCCATTTTTATTCTCGACTATCATTGGAATAACTTTGCTTAATTTTATATCTTGCCAAGCTTTCTTTAAATTGTTTTTAACCTCTACTGCTTCTCTTTGTTTTATCAGATGATACTACTTATCATAGTCCAACATCCTTCTTCCAAGATTTTACAAACAAGTTTATATTCTGACCCATTACTGTCTTTGGCTGCTGTCACTCTCTCTTTGGCAAGAAAGTCAAATATTTGCTTACTAAAGCACTTTCTGGGCTCTATTGTAACAATTAATTTACACCTCTGGATGAAATTATCATATTCAGCATCAATTTCATTTCTGTCGTGCATTTCCCATTTTTCACTTTAAATAGCTTATTTAAATCACTTAAGGTCAAATTTTTCTAATAACTATTGTTTTTATTACAAATTGTGGTCTTCGCTCTGAAGAGTCAATGGTCTTATTGCAAACAGGCAGCTGACTCAGGGCTAACTCCCACATTCTTGATTGGTCCTTTTGGGACTATTTAAATGTAGCCAAGTTTTAGTCTTTGCTTTATCATTTGGTGCTTGCCCTGTGAAGGATCCATCAATTCATTTTTTTTTTGAAGAAAGTGCTCATGAAATAGAGACATGAGGAATCTGTATAATCTATAAGTCTTTGGCCTCTCTTCTTTTTTTTTTCTCCTGAACGATACTTTCCCATATATTTCGCCCCTTTACCCACCTTTGCATTGAAGTCCACGAGATTTAATTTGATTTGATGTAATTTGAAGGACCTTATCTGGTTCTTCGTAGAATTTTCTACCAGTTAATTTTTAGCAACCTATGGTGGTATAAAAGCTGAAATTATTTATTATGGTGGTTTTGCAAATCTTATCATTAGTAATGTAGTACAAGACCACTAACTGTCCCATTAAAAATATTTCATGTAGCTTTTGAGCAAATGATAAAGCATACTCTGCCAATTCCTTTCTCTTCCTTTCCAAATTCCTATGAGCTACCCCTGCAGCTTTTATCTTTCTTCTGATGTTATTCATCCTAAGAATATCAAGATTGATATGACTTAGCTCCTGCTGTAATATATCTACTCATTCTGCAATGGACAAGGACTTCACCTTTACAGTACCAAGAGTCAGAGATTTTCCACTCCTCTGGCATAGTCTTTGAGATGCCCCCAGGTTCACCTCCATAACATAATATAGCTTGAAGTAGGGAACTACATCATAAACCAGTGAAATTAGCGTCCTAGGCCAAAAAAAAAAGCAGGCTAGGGGAATCTTATGACCTAGTTTAAGCCTGAGGGGAACAATCTATTCTAAAGTATAATTAAAAATGGATTCATCTCTGAAGAATAAGCAAAGCCTTTTTAATGATTAAGAAATATATAGTAATAATTAATAATAACTCCAAAGTATATAGTACTTTAGAGTTGGCAAAGTCACATTACATATTATTGGATCTTATCGGATCCTGACAACAACCTGTGATCTAAGTGCTATGTATCCCTATTTGACTGATGAGGACGCTGAACCTCAGAAAGCATAACTAACTTTGTGAGGGTAACACAGCTAACAATGGTCTACATTAGGACTCCTACTCTTGTTTTTAAGATAAGGGGAGAGAGAGAGAGAGAGAGAGAGAGAGAGAGAGAGAGAGAGGGAGAGAGGGAGAGAGGGAGAGAGGGAGGGGAGGAAAGGGGAGGAAGTGTGACAGAGGAAAGGAGAGAGAGATTGGAAAATAATCTCAAAGGGAAAAAACATAGCAGCTAGAGGTGGGGTGTGGAATTGGGAAAGGCTTTCTACAGAGAGTAGGATTTGAACTTCATCTTAAAGAAATCCAGGGAAATTAAGCAGCAGGGGTAATGGGGCAGAGCATTCCAGGCATGGGAAAGATGATGGTTGGAGTGTCACATTCAAGGAATGGCAAATAGCCTTGTGTAGCTGGAATGTGAAGGGCAGTAAGTTCTAAGACTTTGAGACTAAAAAGGTATTAAGGGTCCAGGTTATGAAGTTTTAAATGCCAAAGGAATTTATATTTGATCTTAGAGGCAACAAGGGGTCACTGGATTTTACTAGGGGAGGTAGTGACATGGTCATAGCTATCCTCTAGGAAAATCACTTTGGCAGTGAGTAAAGAATGTGTTTGAGTGGGCAGAAGTTTGAATCAGGGAGATCAATTAGAAAGCTATTATAAGAATACAGGCAGGAGGCGATGAGGGCCTGAAATAGGATGGAGACTGTAAGAACAGAGAGGAGAAGGTGTATGAGAAAGATGTTGTGAAGGCAAATGCCAATATTTGGCAGCATTTTGGATATGTGGGGTGGGTGAAAGTGAGGAGTCACTTAGACCTGGGTAACTAGAAGTCTGGTGATTCCCTCAACAAGCAATATGGAAATTCAGAAGAGGGAAGGGTTTGGGTAGGAGAAAGTGAGTTGGGTTTTGGATATATTGACCTTGAGATATCTATAGGACATTCATTTTGAGATGTCAAAAAGGTAATGTGGGACTCTAGTTCAGGAAAGAGATTGATGGGATATGTGGGTCTGGGAATCATATGCTTAGAAATGATAACTGAATCCATGGGCATTGATGAGATCACTAAGAGAGAAAATATAGAATGAGAAGACAGCGTAGAACAGAGCCTTAGGAGATTCCCAGGGCAAGTGGGTGTAACATGAATGAAGAACCAGCAAAAGAAACTGAGAAGAAACAGTCAAAAAGCAAGAAAACAAGGAGAGCAGTGTCAAAGTATTCAGGACAGAATACCTAGGAGGAAGTGATCCACAGTGTCAACCATTTAGAGAAGTTAAGAAAGATCAAGTTTTGTTTTAAAAGCCATTAGATTTGGCCATTAAGAAATTATTGGTAAGTTCAGAGAGGGCAGTCTCAATTGAATAATAAGGGTAAGGGCTAGATTGGAGAAATTTTAAAAGGGACTAAGAGGAGAACAAGAGAAAAGACTTAGTGGATATGACTTTTTCAAGGATTTTATCCAAGAAGGGGAAGAGAGATATAGAAGGATAGCTAGTAGGGAGGATAGGGAATTTTAAGGATGGAGGAGACATGGGTGTGTTTGTAGGTAGAAGAAAAGAAGCCAATAGTTCGCTCTTCTCAACAATACAAGGTTCAAAGACAACTCCAAAGGACTCAAGATGGAGAGAGCTATCCACATCCAGAGAAAGAACCATAGAGTCTGAATGCAGATTGAGGCAAACTATTTGCTCTCCTTTTTTTTCTTTTTTTTTTTTTTGGTTTGGGTTCTTCTTTCTCCTGATTCATTCCATCGGTCATAATTCTTCTTTACAACTTCACTATTGTGTAAATAAGTTTAATGCAAAGTTATATCTAGAAGATATATCGGATTCCATGCCCTCTTGGGGAGGGAGGGGGAGGGAAGAAAATCTGGAACTCAGAATCATGCAAAACTGAGTGTTGTAAACTAAAAATAAAAATCTTAATTGAAAATGTAATTGTGAAATATTTGACTAAATAAATAAAAATATAATAGAAAAAAAGGTAACAGAAGAGTGAGGATAAAAATAGAAGCATTCTACTAGAGAATATAGGAAGGAATGGGATAAGTGTCCTTGACTTAAAGAAGGGCCACCTCTTAATATGAGACTGCAATGAAGGAGGAGACAAGGGAAGATATCCAAATTAAGTTAGATAAGGAGGAGATAAGAAGTCAGTTTTTGGGAGATGGCATAATTTTTTTTAGTGAAAAATTAGGTGAGGTCTTCAGCTGAGAGGGTATGTGAGTAGGTGATGGTAGAGCCTTGAGAAGAGATGAGAGTTTTGGAATAACCACTCTGGAGAATGAGATAATGAATCAATTAGGTAGGAGAATGATGCTTACCTTGATGCAAAGAAGACCCAGTTGAGATTAAATAACATAAATTTGTAGTAGACAGTCAAGTTTTGTGTATTTTTCCCAGCTCCATTCAATAGCACATGAATCAACTCAGCTCTACACTATCCTCTCTCCTTAACCCCCTTGTTCCCTTGTCCTATCACCTATCATGTCTTGCCAAATCTTAACATTGGATTACTTCCACTATCCTACTTCTCCACTTGTAGTCAAATTATATTAAATGGAGCTAGAAGAAATCACAAGACTCTTTTAGCTGGGTTATATGATCCCAATTGGACCCTCACTGAAGCAAGGTTACCTCAACTAGAATTAACCACTCTTTGGGGTGGCTCATCTATACAGTTCCAAATCCACCTGACTGTACTATAATCTACTTCCCATCTCTCCATCTTTTCTGAGAGAATTGCATGAGATTTCATCAATGCTTTGCTAAGATCTAGGCAAAGTATATAGATAACATTCCCCCAATCTTCTAGTCCTATTACCTCATCAGAATGGAAATGAACATGACCTGTTCATAAATAAGTCATGTTGTCTCTTGATGATTGACTTTTCCATTTCTAGATGTTCACTAATTATTATATTAGTAATATGTTCTAGAATTTTGCTAAGATTGAAGTCAAGCTTACCAGCTTTTAGTTTGCAGTCTTCATTATTTTTCTTGTTTTTGAAAATTGAGACATTTGCTCTAGTCATAGAGTATCTCCCTCTGTCTGGAGTGTGATTTGTGGCTCTTAACAGCCCCTTTCAAATTTGTAGCATTTGAAACTGACTTATGTGTTAACCAGATTGTCTATTACATTAGCCTATTAGCCTTACTGCTTCTAGCCATTACCCTGGCCAAGCCATGTATTTTACACCAAGGACTGACCCATTTTCGTTTTAGTAGGATAAACATAACTAAATATAGAAAATGATTTTTGGACATTGTAAATAGTAATTTGAAAGAGTAATAAACGTTTAGTCAGAATCCACACAGAGGAATAATATTGATAAAAAATTAACTTCCAGTTCAATAGAACTTGAGGGTTTACAGTGTACTTTCATCCAAACAATAACAGAAAGTCAACCAGCATTTCTAAAGTGTTTACTATGTGTCTGGTACTGTGCAAAGTGGCTGGAAAATAAATACAAGCAAAAAAGAAAGACAGCCCTAGCCTTCAAGGAGGTTACATTTTAATGGAAGAAGATAACGCATAAAAGAAAGCTGAAAATCTGGGGCTGGGGGAGAAGGGAGGTGGTAGTGAAGACATGAAAGTACCCAGGAAAAGGCATAGTGGAGGAAGGTCAGAGTGCAATATGAAGGTATGTCCTGGGCATCCACTTTAAAATGGATGTTCTTTTAGAAAAATAATGCAAATATCTCTCTCCCCATTTTGAAGATGATAAAACTATGGCTCAGCAAAATGAAGTGACTTTTGAGATGTATCCCACATACATCCTTCTAGCCTCCAGTCATACATTTTCAATAGCCATCAAGTTGACTTGGACACTTTATCTCAGTATTTTAGGAGTCAGCCTGGCGAAGTAGAAAGCATTGTGGATTTAGAGTTAGAATACATGGATTCAAATTTGGGTTCTGTTATTTACTGAGTGCACTTGGATATATTCCAACTCTTTTTAGCTTCAATTGCCTCTTTTATAAAATAGGGTGATTAGATAGCTTAAATTCCTGACTGACAACCTGTGCCTCAGCTTTTCTTTTTCCCAATCTGGAACATCCCCTCAGGGCCTAAGGATTTCTCATGGGAGAAGGAGGGAACCTTCAGGCTTGAGGCCACATGTGGCCCTCTAGGTCTTTATGTGCAGCCTTTTTGACTGAGTCCAAGTTTTACAAAACAAATCCTTTTACTAAGGGGATTTGTTCTGTGAAGTTTGGATTCAGTCAAAAGGCCACACCTGAGGACCTAGAGGGCCACATGTAGCCTCGAGGTGTCAGGTTCCCCACCCCTGCAGACTATTCTTGTGCTTCTGCCCCTTCACTCATTCATGAGTTCCTTTTGTTTGCTCCTTTTTGGGGAGGGCCACAGACAAGCTATTGTTTTTTTTTTTCTTTCCTGGTTCTGCTTCTAACTTTCTAGACTTTACCCAGCATGCTTTTCCCCAAACCCCTACTTTTCAGCTCCCTTTTATGTGTTATCATATAAGCAAGGGTTGTCTTTTTTTTTCCCTTTTTTTGTCTTGCTTTGAATTGCCAATATGTAGTATGGTTTCCAGCACATAGCAAGCTCTTAATAAATGTCTGTTGTCTGGCTGCTTTTGAGTGCCTACCTGCCTTTGAACCCTATGATCCTCTATCTTAAAGTAAACTTTCTCCTTAAACTTGTTCCTCTTCCAAATTTTTCTGTTTCTATTGATGGCACCACCATCTACTCATTTACCCAACTTCTCTCTCCTTTAATCCCACATTTAATCACTTCCCAACGATTTTTTATTCTACCTCCATAATAGCATATATTTTCTCTATCCTTTTACAAGTTCTCATTCCCTTCTTCCTGGACCTTTTACTTGGTCTCCCTGACTCCAACTTATCTCCTCTCTGGTTCATCCTTTTTATAGCTGCCAAAGTAATCTTCCAAATGCCCAGGTCTAACTATATTATTTCACTGCTCAAAAATATTAATAATTTCCTATTCTTTATATCACAGAACACAAATTTAGTCTGCAATTCAAGTTTCTCCACAATCTAACTCCAGCCTAACTTCCTAGCTTCATTTTCACTTCTCTCTTTCATGTCTTCCATAGGACAGCCAAACTGGACTGCTTCCTGTTTTCAACTTTTATGTTTTTGTCACCCATCTCTTTGTATTCATGCAGCTCATTCCCAATTATGGGAACAAACTCCCTCCTCATGCATTGTTGAAATCTCTCCTTTTTTTCAGAACTCAACTCTGGTACTCCATTTCCCCTGAAGCTTTCCCTCATCATAACATCTTAAAAGGATTTCTGCACCCTGAAATGTCTTTGTAATACTTTGGCTCAACATTTTTTTTGCCCTTATCAGGTTTTATCTTGTAGCCTATATAACGTATTTATGTATATGTCTCATCCCCTGCTAATTAGGTTGTAAACTCTTTGAGAACAAAGATTGGAATATTTTGGCATTTATTTATTCATTCAATTATTTCTTTATTTTTCCTCTTTAAAACATTAGGGGCTCTCAGGGCCTTGCAAATGGCAGGAAGAGAGTAAATGTGTGTTGTATTATGTGGAATTGAATTCCTGTAGGTGCTCCTGAAACCTCTATGTATGATTTGAACCAAGCCTTCTAGGTTACAGGTGAGATGGCCTCCATTACGTTGGTCAACTGGCATACTCCTGGCCTTTATTGGCTGTAGTTCTCAGATGGAACAGTTTCAAATGGTTAAATTTCACTGTATGGCTTTGGCTGAACTTGACATCACAGATTACTCCAGGTTTCTGCCTGAACCCCAGCCTCCTGTCAACCCAGTCTTCTGCATTGTAGATTCAATGAGGGACGACACACTCAAGTGCCATTTGGAGAACTTATGGACAGGGAGAAAACACATATGTGGGAGCCAAAAACCACCATTGTTAAACTGCCTTGAAGGAAATATGCCCTACCCCAGTCCCCCACATATCTACCTCCCCTTTTTCCTCATTAGGGTGCTAGATCATGGGTTCCTAGAATATCAGAAATAGAAGGGTCTTTAGAAATCATTGGCTCCAGTCCTTTCACTTCTTAAAGAAACTGAGGCCCTAACAGGAGATGTGAATTATTCAAGGTAACAATGATTGTAAATAGCAGAACAGGGATTCAAACCCACACTTTCTAACTACAAATCTAATTCTCTTTTCACTCTACCACTTGCGCATCTCGTATACATCAGCAAGGTTATTCTTAAAACACAGATTCAACCATGTCATTCTCCTACTCAAGAAACTTCAGTGGCTCCCTATTATGTCTAGGATAAAATGCAAATATCTCTATTTGTCATTTAAAGCTCTTTACAATTTGACTCTCTTTCTGGATATTTCCCATTACCCCTCCTCATACACTCTGTAGTTCATACAAAACTGCTTAATTAGCTGATCTGATCTATCACAGTGGGCATCTAGGTGGCACAAAGGATAGAGTGCCAGGACTGGGGTTAGGAGGGTTCATCTTCATGAGTTCAAATTTGGCCTTAGACCCGTTAATGTGGTTCCCCTCCTGACTGAATGGGGCAGCCACTGTTGTAATTTTTTGTCTTTCTACCTTCTGTACCTACAATAGCACAGTATCTTGTGTGTAGTAGGAGCTTAATAAATACTTCTTTGAATTATGCTGCCTTTCTTGTTAAATGTCATAGATTTAAGCTGGAAGGCATAGCAAAGGTCATCTAGCCTAATACCTTTCATTTTAGAGACCAAAAATCAGAATATTTATTCAATTTATGAATGTAACTTGTCATGCAAATAGTAAGTGGTAGAGGCAGGATTTGAACTCAGATCTACTAATTCAAAATTTTGGTACTCTTTCCACACAACTGTGTGGCTGGCTTACTGTCTCTGGTGTGGGTGGAAAAAAAAGGAGCAGTTTTGGGGGCACTAGTGGTGGCACCTGCTCCTTTTCCGCCTCCAGCTTCCGCTGATGTTTCCACCCCTGCTGTGCTAAAAAGGCCTGTTTGCTCTTGTTAATCACAGGGAAGACCTTAACTTGCCTTTTCAACTTCCCAGTTTTTAGTGCTCCCAGTTCCTTTCTCTACATGTGGCAGATGAGAAAAGAAGAGTAAGCCAAAATATAGGCCATCTTGGTGCTGACAGCAACACCCTCCCAACTCTCCCAATCCAGTGATTCTCCCCTCCCATCAACTTGTCAAAAGGATGTGTGTTTATAGTTTCTCCTTTTTAGTTTCTTCTTTCCTGTCAGTTTTCCCTAGAAAGTCCAGGAGATACTGGACTTAAATTTACATACGGTATTTATTTCTTTAACAGCTGTCACTACTATCACTTAGTTACAAACTCCTTCAATTAAAGAGACAGCAAACCTTCCATGGAACAAGATATGATCATAATATTTAGAGCTGGAAGGCACTTTGGAGACGTCTCATTCAGTTCCCTCAGTTTGAAGTCCAGACAAGAGAGTGAACTGTTCTGTGTCTCAAACTAGCAGCTGTACCTGACATATATCAGCCTTTACATAAAGACTTCAAGTACAGAGAAAACTACTAGCTCCTAGGCAAGGCATTCTACCTTTGAATAGCTTGAATTTGGAGGAAGAGTTTTCTTTAAGTCTCCTTTCACCTGTGCTTCTAATTCTGCATCTAGACGAAGCAGAACAATACTCAATCTTCTTCTGTGTGACAAACCAGCAAGTACTTTAATACTATTTCATGTTACCCCCTTTCAGTATTCTTTAGGCTAAATACCCCCAGTTCTTCTAAATGATATAAAGCAGGATCTGTTGATTCCTATTTGGTGTGAATTCTGTACCCAATCTATGCCATGAATGCTGAGAGAAATAATTATTAATAACCAATTACTAATATGAGGGGATTCAGGGTTTTTTTTTTTTCCCATTCCTATTTCCTTATCCAGGAAGCAGTCCCTGTAGGTCAAAGCAGCCTCTGAAGGACCAGGCTGATGATAAGATTAGATTAATATTCTCTTCAATCTTGGGTGGGATCTCACCCAACTGGTTCCCATTAAAAGGTACAGACCATCTTATCTAGCTGGAATTCTTGGTAACCCCACTATTGTTCTACTCTGGTAAGGTTGGGTGGAGAATAGATTCTTTTGTCTAGATTGCCTGAGGAAGGCATGGTCTGGGTAGAGATGAGTCTCTTTGTCCAAGAGTGACATAAAGTACCCAGCCCCTCATTAAAATAGGCCAACCTTCATTTTAATATTCATTCTCTCATTAATTCAGTGTTGATTTCCACCTTTGGAAACACCCACTCTTCGGAGGGTATTTAAGTCTCCAGCTTCCCCCAAGGGTCATCTTTAGTTTCCAAGAGTGCCACTGACCTAATTTTATTAATAATTTGTGGCCATAATTTAAAAATTGATTATTAATGACCCAGAAATTATTTCTCTTGGACTTTTCATTTATCACTGCACTCTCTAGCTTGTCAATATACTTTCCTAAATGGAGTCATCAGGAAAGATTGCAATACTCAATATGTGGACTGGTCAGAGCAGAAGCTACTGGAGCTATCACTTCCTTATTTTGAGACGTTATGTTTTTTTGTAATTCAATTTAAGGTTGCATTCACTTTCTTTGACTGTCATATCACACTCTTGACCCAAATTGAGCATTCAATCCTCTAAATTTCCCAGGTCTTTTTCATAAGAACTCATCTAGCAATATTTCTCCCATTTGCAGTTGTAAAACTGATTTTCTCAAACCAAGTGTAAGACTTTGCATTTATTCTCATTAACTTTCATCTTATTTGATTCAGTCCAATGTTCTAGCACTGTGGTTCTCAAACTTTTTGGTCTCAGGACCCCTTTAGTACTTACCTATTATTTTATTTATTTGTTTATTTTACATTTTATGTTCTGCACTATTTCCCTTCCTCTCTCCTTACCACACACTACAGAAGGTCACCATTTCACACACACACACACACACACACACACTCACTCACTCACAGATATACGTATGTAAAACCGTACTATACATACTTCTATTTGTCATTCTTTCTCTGGAGGTGGAGACAATGGTCAAAAGATATGAATAGTTAGTTTTCAGATAAAGAAATCAAAGCTATATATAGTCATATAAAATTCTCTAAATCATTATTGATTAGAGAAATGCAAATTAAAACAACTTTGAGATATCATTTTGCACCCATAAAACTGGCTAAAATGATAAAAGGGAAAATGAAAAATGTTGGAGGGGATGTGGCAAAATTGGGACATTAATACACTGTTGGTAGAATTGTGAACTTATCCAACCATTTTGGAAGGCAATTTGGAATTATACCCGAAGAATTATAAAACTGTGCGTATCTTTTGACTCAGCGATAGTACTATTGGGTCTGTTTCCTAAGGTGGTCAGGGAAAAAGGAAAAGAACGTATATGTTCTAATCTAAAATATTTGTAGCATCTCTCTTTGTGTTAGCAAAGAAGTGGAAATTGAGTGGATGATTATCAATTGGTGAATGACTAAACAAGTTGTTGTATATGACTTTACTGTGTGGTAAGAAATGATGAGCAGGTTCATTTTAGAAAAACATGGAAAGGCTTGTACTTAACTTATTGAGGATCCCTCAAATAACTTTAGTTACTATCACTACTTAACATGTCAAAATTAATGTCTTAGTATTATTATGAAAAATATTTTGAACAGGTCTTGAACAGGTCTCAGGAACCTCTAGGAACCTTATAGACACACTTTAAGAACTACTATTCTGGAATGGAAAGGTTTTTTTTTTTATCTTCTTAAATCTCAAGTCTGTCATCCAGTGCATTAGCTATTCCTCTCGCCTTGTGTCATTTGCAGTTTTGATAAGCCTTCCATCTATGCCATTATCTAGTTCATTGATAAAAATGTAAAACATTATAGTCTAAACACAGATCAATGTGGTGCTCCATGGGAGACATCAAAACAGCAATGATTACTCATTGGGTCTTACCACTCAACGTATACTGCCTCCACCAAATTGAACTATCATTTATCCCACATCTCTTCATATTTTCTACAAATTTTCAAATGCTTTCCTAAAACCTAGGTCAACTATATCTATGATTTCCCCCTGATCTAACGATCCTATCAAAAAACAGAAATGAGATGTGTCAGGCATGACCAATTCAGGATGATGTCACTGTTTCAATTTCTAGATATTTAGTAACTGTCCTTTTAATAGTACATATTATATTAATTAATACATGTAATGCATATAACTTTAATTAATACGTGTAATAGTTTCTCTAGGAAACTGCCCTTCTTACTGTTCTTATATAGCAATCCATTTCCTGCCTCTGTCCTTTTCAACTGGCTCTTTCCCATGTTAGGCATGCACTCCTACTCTCCTTTCACTAGAAACACTAGTTTTCTTAAAGGCTCAGTTCAAGCGTCATCTCCTATATATGGACTTTCTTGACTAACCCAGTTAAAAGTACTTCCCCCCCGCCCCAGTATCACCTTATATATACTTTGTATATATCAATCAATTCATAAGCACTTGTTAGGCACCTGCAATGTTCCAGGCACTGTGCTAAGTGCTGGGGATACAAAAAAAGGCAAAAGACAGTCCCACCCTCAAGGAGGATACAATTTAATAGGGGAGACAAAATCCAAACAAATATATACAAAGCAAGCTATGTACTGGATAAATAGGAAATAGTTAACAGAGGGAAGGCATTGAAATAAAGAGGTAATGGGGAAATGTTTTTGTAGAAGATGGGATTTTAGCTGGGATTTAAAGGAAGCCAGGGAGGTCAGTAGTCAGAGTGGAGGAGAGACAACATTCCAGACTTTGGGGACAGTCTGAGAGAATACCCAGAGCAGAGAGATGGAGCGGCTTATCTGTGGAACAGCCAAGAGGCCAGTGTGGCTAGATTGAAGAGTACATGGCAGGGAGTAAGGTGTAAGAAGACTGAAAAGGTAGGAGGGACCCAGATTATGAAGGATTCTTAATGTCAAACAGGTAATTTTGTATTTGCTCTAGGGGGCAATAGGGAGCCACTGGAGTTTCTTGAGTGAGTGTGGGGTGGGGGGAGGGGAAATAATATGATTTGACCTATGTTGTAGGAAAACTATTTTATTGGCTGGATTTAGAGTGGATTAGAGTGGAAAGAGATTTGCTGCAGACACACTAGCAGAAATAGTTCAGGTGTGAGGTGATGAGGGCTTGCTTCTTGAGTGCGTATTCCAGAGATGTTACAAAGGTGAAAACAACAGGCCTTGGCAAAGGTTTGGATATGGAGTTATAGTTTGATATACCTCTACTGGTATGAGAGGCATGATAACGTAGTAGCTAGAGAGCTGGAAGAGATCTGGGTTCAAGTTCTGCCGCTGATACATATTGGCTGTTTGACCCTGGGCCCCTCACTTGAGCTCTTGCTTCTCCAGGCAGCACTCTTATTCTGTAAGTTGCCAAGAAGGTGCTTACCTGCATTGGTAAAGGGAGTTGTCACCTGGGAGTTTGATATACCAATGAAATCACAAATATAACACCCTATCCCTATCCTACATTCTGATAAGTTTTCTTCCCTGGGTACACTATAAGTCTTTTAAGGACAGAGACTATTTAACATTTGTCTCTATATCCCGAAGCTTAGCATAGTAATTGCCTAATCAATCAATGCTTGTTGATGAATTGATTGGTAAATCTCTCAACCAAGATTAAAAAAAAAAAAAAACAAATCATACATAAACTAAAAAAAGGATGGAAAAATAACTTAATACCCTAAAGAAAATCTAATTCTTGTCCAATTGTCACAGCAACTGCCAACTCTATTATTAAGTGTGATTTTATATCTACTATATATAAAACTCTATTATTAAATGTGATTATAAATTATCAATGGCCTAGTAACCATATATACCACTTGACTTAGAATCATAGCTATGGGAAGCCCTTGTCCTTGTCTGGAGGGCTTACAACAGCACTCAGTTTTAACATGTCTCTGAAGTTTTCAAACGATTCTCCTGGATAAGGAAACTATCCTTACCATTAGCAATCTAATGGGATTTTTCTTGACATTTGGTGAAGAGGGAGCAGAAAAATATATTGCACATTGAGCTCTGGCTGGGCAAATGGGGAGCTTGAAGATCTGACAGATCTGCAGGTAACATAAGTCAGAAATCCCCCTTTAAAAGGTGAACTCTTAATTGTTCTGCATAAAGTCTGTTTTTCTAGTGATCCCAGCCTAGCCTCAAGTTCCTAATTATTTAAGAGAGAAATTTGGGGGAGCAATTGTGTTTGGAAAGAATCTTTACTATTTGTGAACACAGCCATTTTGACACATTGTTAAGATACCCCAGAGTTTTAGGATCAGGTCTGCTGAAATATTGCAGGCATCTTTTCCTCTAAGAAGAATACCAGCAAACAAACAGAATGAGGCAAGACTCTATTTATTCTGCTAAATCTGTTTACTGAATCCAAGGGAAAGATTAGAGTGCACACACACACACACAAAAAAATGGAATTTGGATCCTTTCTTATCCATATGGGCTTGTAGTGTTGGGGTGGGAAGGGTGGAATTCAGAAAGTCCTTTCATGAGCTGTTCAGTGAAGGGAATTTAGATCTTAAAAGAAAACAAAAAGATTCTGGCATAGATTTTGTTGCTCTTCAAAGGGGCCGAAAGGAAAACACTTCAAGTGGCAGCTCTATGTCTTTAATAATAGCTGAGATGTACATGGCAAAGTTTACAAAGCACTTGGTAAATAGGATTTTATTTAAGCCTCACAACAATTCCATGAGCTAAGTATCAGAGACATTAGTGTCTCCATTTTACAGATAATGAAAGTGAGTCACAGAGAGAGAAAATAATTTGCACAAGATAACAGAGCTAATCAATGGGAGAAGCAGGATTTGAACCTGGTTTTTCTTTATTCTGCATTCAGCACATTATCTACTTTTTATGCATTGTATTATGCTACATTATACCATATCACACATAGCTGCCTAGACCATTGGCAAAACCATAGCAAAAAGAGAAGTAGAAGGAGAAAGGAATAAGCATTTACATAGGGCCTGCTACATGCTAGGCACTACGCTAAGCATTTAACAAATACTATCTCATTGATCCTCACAAGAAACCTCTGAGGTAGGGTGTTATTATCATCCCTATTTTACAGTTGAGGAAACTGAGGCAGACACACATTAAGTGACTTCCCCATGGTCACATAGCTAGTAAGTGTCTGAAGCCAGATTTGAACTCGGGTCTTCCTGACCCCAGGCCCAGTGCTCTGTCTATTGTACCACCTACCTAACTCTTTACACAATGGCTTTTCTTATTTAAAAAAAAAAAAAACAAGATTTTCAAGAACTACAATCTCAAGATGAGCTAACGGTATAGCACGACAGCCTTGACATACCTTCCTAACTTGGTATTCAGAACAAGGAAGTTGTGAATTCTGCCATATAAAGTCCATGTCTATTTCCTGGTCTTCTGAGTCTGAGAAGTTTTCATTGTTGTTCGGTCATTCCAGGTTATTCCTGACCCCATTTGGGATGTTCTTGGTAAAGATACTGGAGTGATTTCCCATTTCCTTCTCCAGCTCATTTTACAGATGAGGAAACTGAAGGCAAATAGGATTAAATGACTTGCCCAGGGTCACACAGCTAATAAGTGTCTGAGGCTGGTTTTGAACTCATGAAGATGAGTCTTCCTGACTCCAAGCCCAACGCTCTCTATCCATTGTGCCACCTAGCTGCCCTCTGAGGAAGAGTAATTGACATTTCTATATAGACTTACAGTGTGCAAATCACCAATCATGTATATACCAATCACATGAGGTAGATGTTGTAACTGTTAACCCCACATTATAGGTGAGGCAACTGAGGTAAGGAGAAGAGAAATAATGGGCTCACGATTTCACAGGTGTTCAATGGACAAAGCCCTGGGATGGGAGGCAGAGGACCTGGGTCCCAGTACAGGCTCTGACATTTAAAATTTGTGTTATCTTGGTCAAGTCACTTAACTTTCTTCGGCCTTAGTTTTTCATTTGCAAAATGATAGAGGTGGATGAGATGGCCTCCATAGTCCCTTCCAATTCTAGGTCTATGATCCTATGACCTAGATATTGCCTTGACTGCTCCAGCTTTCTGAGAGAATTATTGAAAATGCTTCCCCCATTCAATGGAGAGCTCATAAGTATTTTCCCTAGACTTTTTGCTGTGGCATTCCCTGCCCCCCTGTTCCTTTCTGCAGTAAGGCCATTTTTATAAATCATATGAGCCATTCACCATTTTTCTCTTTAATTATGGTTAGCATCCTTTACCTTGTCTACCTTTATATGCTACAGTAACTTTTTTTGCTTCTCGCTCATCCCAACATTTCATTCTGAAAGAATCAGTCATGACCTAAGCCCCTTATTTTGCTTGGGCTAAACCTTGTCAGATATGTATAGCTGGAGGGGGATTACAGAAATACATAGTCTTCTCCAGAAGAGTGACTTTAAGTTTATGTGTGTACATGCCTCTGCTTCCCTCCTCCCCTCTCTTTTAACTCTTTCCCCCAAAGCAATCTCTTCTCCCCTCTCTTTTAACTCTTTCCCCCAAAGCAATCTCTTCTCAGTCTCCTCTCTCTCATTGTCCTCTGTCTCTGTCTCTCTCTCTGTCTCTGTCTCTCTCTCACCCCCTTTTTCTTCTCTGCTTCTGTCTGTTTCTATCTCTCTGCCTCTCACTCCTTATCTCCCTTTCCTTTTCTCCTTTCCTCCCTCAATAAACCTAAGGTTTCTCATCCTAATACCACAAAGTGGTTGACTCAGCCTTTCTTAAAAGGCATAAATTGAGTGCTTTGGAGAATGAGCAGCCCATGACTTCCCATGTAAGCATTTTGGAAAAAAACCATAATATCCAAGTTGTTTCCTTTTTGGTGAAGGGAAATGCTGCTGCTTTTCATGTTTTCATTCAACATTTACTGAATAGCAGCACTTGATTCAAGTACAGACACACTTAGTGGGTAGATATGTATACTCTGGCAGATCTATGACTCATCCAAGTGGATCTTCCTTCCTTTGGTATTGATTGCATCCTGTCCATAGCTTACCTTCCTGTGCCGGTCTTACCCATGATCTTATATACATCTCTCTTTTAAGGACAGACTTTTTAGAATACTTTGTCTTGGTCTTTTCATTGCAAGTATTACCGGAGCATGCACACTATCAAATTGTTTTCCCTTACTATGGCTACATAATGTCCCATTTTCTTCCCTGATCATATGTGTACTTAATTATTTTGTGCACACCTTGTGTGCAAACCATTATGGATAGCATGTTGCAGACTAGTTATACCCATGGTGCATGCATTTAAAAATGTTTTGCTACTACTTGTTTTATGTTGATGTTACTTCCCAATTGCTTACCTTTTCCAATACAGCCTTCCTTTGTACCAAATAAGTATAGTTAAACAAATCAACATAGTGTCCTTCTCTGTCACTGCCCACCTTATTCCACGACTGCATTCCAACATATTACTGATGAGAGATGTATCACCATCAGTCATTGGAAGTCATGATTGTGTATTGTTCTACATTTATCCTTTATTCTCTTTTGGGTCACCTATAACTTGGATTCTTGAGTGAGGTTAGCATTATATGATTTGAAGCAACAAAGTATCACTAGGAGACTCATATCATCTTAGCTTTAGTTCTGGAAGGGATCTTAGAGGCCATTAAGCCAGCATCCTCATTATATAAATGAGGAAATTGAGGCATAGCAAGGTTAAGTGGTTTGTTCAGGATCATATAGCTACTTACTAGCTGAGGCAGGACGTGAACTGGTCTTCCTGAATAGTGCAGTGCCCTATCCAGTATGCTACCCTACATCTCAGAGATATGTGAAAGATATGGGATTTTTGTATGTGTGGAACTTGGGATCATTAATGTTCCTGAACATCATTTTTTAATTCAGTTGTCCTATTTATGAAATAATGGTTGTTGGTACAAAACATTTAGCCACAGTATTTCAACCTGGAAGGGATCTTTGAGCTCATTTAGTACAATCCACTAATTTTATAGATTCAAACCCCAGGGAAAAGGGAAACAAAATTATTTATTCTGGACACAGGCAGCAACAGATTAGGATTTTAACCTATTATAACCTATCTTAACTCCATGACACCATGCCTTCCACCTAAGTACAGGATAAAGAAAGAGAACATATTCAAGGAAAGGTGAATGACACCTAGAAAAATGAGTTTCCCATGATGTTCAGTGCTCTATGAGTTTGGGGGGTTTGTCTAGAGTTTCGGGAAAGACTTTTAGAAAATTGTTGTCTTGAAGATACAGTGAAGGCTGCAGAAAAAATAAGAGATGACACATATTGTTCTCTAAAGTTTGCAATGCACTTGAAATTCATTATAGCATTTCATCCTCACATCAACCCTGTGGGGTATATACCATTATTATCCCCATTTTCCATGAAGAAGATGATACTCTGGGAGATTGAACCAGAGTCAGACCACTCATGAGACAGTATGCAAATCCATGTGTTTTCCATGTCCAGTGCTCTAATTACTATGCTATATGCCTGGCTTTCTTTTTGTTCCCTTGGTCAAAATTAATTCTGCTTTAATCACTTTCCTAGGATCTTCTAAAACTGTAGAAAACATCTTTCATCAGTGTTCTAGAAAAAAATCCCACATTTGTGAAATGCAAGAGGGATCCTTTGGGAGGAAATGACTCATTGGTGACTCTTAAATGCTATTTCTATATTGAATGTATGTAAATCTTGTAAAATCCCTTATGGGCCCTCTGTTCTATATGAACCGCTAGTAAAGTGACATCTCTGCCATGGAATATTATGGTTTGCATCAGTGAGGTCCCCAACTGTCCCCAAACTAAGTTAGGTCTCCTAATAAGAGATGAGTACTACCATGTACAACTCACATAAAATGACAACTTGTTAGATAGAGTGCGGACTGTGTTGTTTCATAGGAGAGTCTATCACATACTGGTCTTCTAATAAGCCAATCAGTAAACATTTATTAAGCACTTACTGTGTGCCAGACTAGTTTTTGAGGCAGTTCCTTTGCTCAGGAAATGTGGACCACCTTCTCCTCTATTTTTTTCTGTTTATATCTATGAGTATATCATTGTGGGAAACTTCTGCTAAGGAAATTCTCTCTACTTATGAAGATCAACAACTCTTCTGTGACTGTGTAGTCTTACAGTTTCCTTTGGCAACTCTGAATGATTAAGGGATTGTGCTATACTCAGCTTGTATATATCAGAGGTAAGACATGAATCTATGCCCTCCTGACTTTCAGGCTGCCTCGCAGTGGTGTTCTCATGAATCTGAAATTTTCTAAAAGTTCCTCCCACTAAAGTCTTTGTAAGTCAGCACAATGGAGAAAGTATGAGAGGTTTTCTCAGCTCCTTAATATTTGGATCTGACAAGTGACTTATTGAAGAAACTTTTAATGCATCTATTGGCTGGAAGACAACATTTGGATTCTATGGCATCTGAAAACTTCACAACAACCAGTGGTTTCCTATTATTGAATGTGACAATCATCAATTAATAAATACCAACATTATCACTGGCTTGCAACAGAGTAGGAAAATGTTCTGTGGTTTTACCCAAGACCTAAAAGATACTATTTTATTGATATACATCATTGATTATTCAATAAATTGAAGGAGTTTCAACTTGGCTGAGTTCTTGATAAATCTTACACATGTATGCTTCCTACATGCAGCTAGGTGGTGCAGGAGATGGAGCACTGGAATTGGAGTCGGGAAGGTCTGAGTCAAAATCTGGCCTCATATACTTACTAGGTATGTAACTCTAGGCAAGTCACTTAATCACCATCTGCCTCAGTTTCCTTACTTGTAAAATGAGAACAATACTAGCACCAACTTCCCAGCATCATTATTAGAATAAAATGAGATTATATGTGTAAGGAGTTTAGCACATTGCCCAACACATAGTAGGTGCTTAATAAATGCTTGACTCCTCCTTCAAAAACATTTTTAGGCTTCTACTATATGCAATTTATTGTGCTAGGGATAAAGAAGATTAAATAAGAAATAGTCCCTCATGGAGATCTAAGTAGATAAAACACACAAAATAACACAAAAGGCTATATAAATTCATAAGAGATATGCAACTGAGGTTATGAAAGATCATTAATTACTGATGAAAGCAAAGAGTCCTTCTTGGTAGGCAAAATTTTATTCGAAATTTAAAGGACAAGTAGCAAGGAGAAGATAGTTCAGGTATAGGAAACACCATAAATAAAGTTATTTGATTCAATTCAACTAACATTTATTTCAAATAATTTGATATAGAGGTGGTGTAGTAGAAGATACCAGGCTTTAAACTTATACCATGTAAGGATCAGTTGGAGGAGCTGAGGATATTTAGTTTGGAAAAGATAAGAGTTGGGGGGTGGGTAGGTGGATTGTAGGTATGATAACTATATAAGCAATTGCAAGGGAAATCAGGTGGAATACATGTGTTCTGACTGGCTTCAGAGGGCAGAATCAAGAGGAATGGGTGGATGTTGGAAAGCAGCAAATTATGTCTTGATGTTGAGAAAGATAGTAAGAGATAATGTAACAGGTAGAGTTGCTCATAAATTCAACAGTCTGGTATGAAGTAGGTTCCCTCTTGTTGGAAACTGTTAACCTGAAGTCAGGGAATTGAATTTCAGATTTATATTTGAATATGGATTGGACTGGATGGCCAGTAATGTCTATCCCAACATTAAAGTTCTGTGATTTTGTGACAGTGTGGCTGTATAAAGAGGGTGATGTTCAGTTTGGTTGGAGTGTAGGATTTGTAGATGGAAATGGTGGCATATAAGACTGGGAAGAGAGGATAAGGACAGATTGTAGTGGCCCTTGAATGCTAAACTAAGTAGATTGTCTTTGATTCAGCAGTCAATAGGAGGTGATTACAAGGTTTTGAGCAGTGACAAGATCAGATCTTGATATAAAGTTTTTCTAGTAACAGTATGAAGAAAGGATTATGTGGTTCAAGAGTGGTGAAGAAGAAACAAACCTTGCTTATAATAGTCAAGCAACAATAAGGGCCTGTTCTAGAGTGATTGTGGTGAAAATAGATAGAAACAAACAAGTATGAGAAATACTTTGGAGACAGAACACATAGGTCTTGGAAACTAATCAATTGTGAGAGGCAAGGGAAAATTTGATATCATACCAAGCTTTTAAGTGTGGAAAGCAGGACAGATTGTGGCAGAGATAGGGAAATTGCAAGGAAGAGATAATGAAGTGGAGGAAGATAATAACTTTAGACTCAGACATACTGAGTTTGAGGTGCTGGTGGTACATCCAGTTAGAAAAGTGCTAGACAAAGTTTGAAATGTGAGTGTGTATCTTGGAGAAGAGGTTAGGGTTATTGAAAAGTTTAGACTTGGGAGTCAACTGCTCCCAACTTGAAATCCTGGAAGAGAATGAAATACCTTTGACTACTGCTACCTGCATGACCTTGGGTAAGTTGCTTAACCTAGCTGGTCTCAGTTTCTTCTTATGTAAAATGACAAGTTTTAGATCTAACTCTAAATCTACGAGACTGTGAGAGAAAGAAGAAGGCCAAGGAAAGAACCTTAGGAACATCCACATTAAGGGATTGGGAAAAGGAAGAAAAGTCATTAAAAGACTCATATAAGCTTCTTCATCTAGTAATAAACGCATATATATTAAATGCCTACTCTGCATCAAAAACCATGATGCTTTGCAATGAGAATACAAAGACGAAGAGGAAACACTGTTCTCAAGGAATTTTCATTCCATCCTCAAGTTCCTATTTTTATTTCTTTATCTGTCATGTCTAGTAAAACATGTTGCAAATAGGTTTTAATTGTATATTTAATTGAATTAACACACTTATCACAATAACTATGTATAGTCAGCGGCTAGATTTTAAAAAAACAAAAATACTATCTGTAGTATGTAAATATGTTACTTTAAATCTATCACTGTTAGACATATGTTTTGAATATATCCAGTATTAGTGATATATCTGCATTGAGCCATACATGCTTGTGTACTGGTCCACTTTAAGACTGACAACATGTACAAGTGGGATCGATGTTAGGAAATCATCGTGACTCCACCAGCTTCACCAGTATCATCATATCTCCTTGACCGCTGCTGCAAACTGTCCCAGTGAACTGACCCCCTATGGACTCCTCTAATGAGAAAGCAGCCAGGATCCAAGCTGAAGAAGGAACTCCCCTAGCAACTGACAACTCTTCATTTCACAACGCATTTGTGAAACCTCAAAAGAATCTGTGCCAAGGAAAGTGGGAAAATATTCCTAACACTCTGACTACAGACAAACCCAGGTTTGCTCTGCAGGACTTCAAAGGCCATATGAGGTCTCTGACTTACAGGATCATCCAATTCAGAGCTTAGAAATCATCTACTCTTTTATCTTCACCTTCTTATGATAAAACGAAGACCCAACTAAGAGGAAGTCACTTATTTGAGGTCGTTTAAGGTAAGTAACCACACTTGAATCTTAGTCCAGTCTCCAATCTCCAAATCCAGATTTTCTTCACATATCGTGTGCTACCTCTTCACCCTTTCCACCAGACAATTCTTAGCAACTTTTCATGTTCATAGGATCACAGATTTACCTCTAAAAAAGACATCAGAGACTAATAGTATAACTTCATTTTTTACAAATGAAGATACTGAGTGAGACCTAGGGAAATGAAGTGACTTGCCTAAAGTCACATACATAAATAAGCATTAGTTACAGGATTTGAATCTAGACTCCAGAGCTGGTTCTGTTTTCATAGTACCAAAGTGCCTCAGCAAGGAAATTCTGCAATGACCAATATCCATCTTAACCCATCTTTTCATGTACCTAAAACATTATGGGCAACATGAATGCGCTCTCCACATGTGTCAGTAAAGATGCTCACTCTTCAAAGAGGTCAGAACTTTAGTTTAAAGCATGGAGAATTGATTGGGGGAACTAAGAATATTTAACCTAGAAAAGAAAACATTTAGAGAAGATCAAATTGTTACCTTCTAGTATTAAAAGGTGGTTACATGAAAGAAGAATCAACCTTTTTTTCCTTGGTTCCAGGGGGAAGAACTAGGAATGAAAATGCAAGGAGAGACAGATTTTAGGTCACTATGATAAAGAAAAACTTCTAAACTAGAGGCCTCTCAATGTGGAATGTGAGATAGGGGAATTCTTTATCCCATTGGAGATTATCAGGTTGAAGCTGGATTATCACTTGTTAGGTATTTGGTAGAAATCATTCCAATTCAAAAATTGCTTGAACAAAGTAACCTCTAATGGCTCATCCAATGCTGAGATTTTGTTATGTTTTAAATAAGAAAGTTTTCCTAAATTCAGAGACTCAAGAAATGGCAAGAAGAATTGCAATGAAACATCTGCCTGAAATTTTTTCATAAGATGTGCTCTCTTCCTCATGGGACCTCATCACATTTTGCTGACCTCTCAAACATAATACATTCTAATTTATATGATATTTATTTGTGTACAGGTCTCATCACTTCACTTCTGTTGTGAAGTCCTTGTGGAGGAGACTGCTTTTTATATGGGCATCTAGGGTGGTGTACATTGTACACACTGGGCATGATCTCATTTGCTGATAAATCTTGGTGCTTTGAAGACTGGATGTGTCATATGCTGCTTACCTGTAATTATGGAGATGGACGTAATTGTTCTCCAAATGCCTAGTTCCTGTTTGCCTCATGACTCTGTGGACAAGTTTCAGGTTAATGTATTCTTTGGTTGGCTGTCAGATTGATGCCATTCCCAGGGAAACTTTTTGATTAGAAAAAAGCAAAAAAAAAATAATACAAAATGTTGAGACCTATTGTTTTTTAAGTGGAAACTGTGTAGACTTGAAAAGATATGAAAAAAATAGTCTAGATGCATTTTGAAATGGAAAGTGTCCATTGAGACTAAGAAATGTAACTCTTGATCTCTGTATCATTTGAAATGTTTTCTGGATAAATTTGTGAGTTTTGACATGTTAGTTGATGAGTTGTATACTGTATCTCCATTCCCCAAAGCATAAATTTCAAATTTTTTTAGGAGAAATACAAAACATGATTGGAATGGGCTTTTCTAAAACAGTAGCAAATTATTTCATTGCATAACAATGTGCGTTAAATATGTAAAGAAAAATGTATGCACATCTAACAAATTATATATACATATCTATTTAAAAATCATGAATACATAATAATAAAATTTTTAAAAATGTATAAATACACTCCACACCTTGACCAGAGCAAATTTTCTTATTAAAGTAGTCTGTAAGCTATACTTATATAAGGGTTTGGGTTTGCTTTGTAAGAGTTTTAGACCAGTATAAAATCTGGGACATATAAATCTAGTTCCCTTGGTGTGTAAGTAATGTAGCTGGAGTGAGTTAGCTAATTTTGGAAACTGCATTAATATATTCTGCCACCAGGGTACCTTAAATTACTGGTTCTTTGTACTGAGAGCCAGCCTACTAGTTGAAAGCATTAATTCAACTTGAAGAAGTATCCAACTTAGTGCCAGAATAGAACTTAGGACCTGGAAAAATTGGGTGTTTTGTGGAACATTATTCTGACCTCTTTCCCTTGGGGGAAAAGAACTAAAACCTAAAGTATAATTATATATATGTGTATATATATATATATGTATATGTATATGTATATATGTGTATATGTATGTGTGTAGTGTGTCTGTGTATGTCTGTGTATACCATATGTTAAACATGTATTGCATATAGAGAGAGAGTTATATAGATATAATATGTACATTTATCACTTTTAGGTCTGCAAAGCACTTCACATATTAATTCGTTTGATCCTCTTAACACCACTGTGAAGTAATTCTAATTATTAATCCAGTTTACTGATGAAGTAAATGAAGCTCAGAGAGGGAGTAACCTTGACTAAAGTCACAGATTTTAGTTTTTTTGAGGTGAAATTCAAACCTAGGTCCTCCTGACTCTAAGTCAAGTGACCAATCCATGATTCCAGAAGTTCTATTTTTAATCAGTGGAAACATTTGATTTTTTTTACTTGCATAAAGAACCCACCAGAAACATCTCGGCATGGTGGATAGAAAACTGGCTCTGGAATCAAGTAGACCTGGGTTCAAGTCCTGCCTTTGACACATAGTGATTGTGTGATTTTGGACAAGCCACCTAACCTTTCAGTTCCTCTCAGGTAACCCTCTAAGATTTCAAGTTGCAAAGAAGATCACAACCTATATTGAAAGATGAAAATTTTCTGTATCAACAAACTTATGGGTCCAGTCCAAAACAAAACAACAATAAAAATGACTGATGGGATGGGGAGCAAGGAGGAGAAAAGAGTAAGGGGTGAGGGATGAGGATTACAGAGAACAGAATGCAAAAGAACTGGTAACTGACAAAGTATCATGTAACAAGACTCAACACAGATTTTGGGAAAAAAAAGATGAAACAGCTAAGTCCTTAAGTAGTGGGTCAGCCCAAATGAATACTATGCTCATTCGCAGCTCTGCCAGTCTGGGGACTATCCCCTGAAAGCATTCCGAGCTTTCACTGAAGCACAGTGAAGTTAGACTTATTCATAATGTAGTTTAAAATAAATAACATTTACAAATTAATAAGTTCATTAGGCACTGTATACCAGAATCCTGATGAAGTTTGACCTGGAAAGCAGCTTTTGTTCTTCTAGCTTTAAATTGCGGATGTTACAAAAAGAGAATTATAAATTGTGAAGCACTATATGAATGCCATATATAAATAGTATATCTTATATTCAATGTTAAATATGTACATATATGGTATATTTTTTAAACACAAAGTAAATATAGACATATAAATACATATATTTATGTCTATATATGTGCGTTGGCGGGGTTGTTTGCTTTGGGTATGGACTTGTGATTGATCAGCAGAGGGAACTCATGGTTTGGCCTCTTTTTACCAATAGATATCAGAGACTAGAGTGTCTCTTAGAACTTTAGAGAGGCCCTTTGGGCCTCTCTAAAGAGAAGTTAAGCAACTTGTCCAAGGTTGCAAAGCTGATATGTATCAGAAGCAGGACTAGACAAAAATCTTCAGGACCCCAAGGTTGTCCCTTTATCCACTGTACCTGTATGTATACATAGTTGAGTGTATAACACTTGCCTTATACAGTGCACACCTGCGTATGTGTGTACATACATACATATTTGTGACATAAATAGCTCTATAAACTCTGGATTGCAAAATTCATAAAATTTTCCTTGCCCGAAGAAAAGTAAGCAGACTTAGAGTTCCTTTGATACTAGAGTGATTCATTAGGTAATAATGAATAAACATTTCTGCTTAATTTAATCAAAAACATGAGGAGTCATGCAAATGATATAAGGAAAGCATATAGACAGCTGTGCCAAAGCATTGGATTTGCAGTCTCTCCTAACTGCCATCCTATTTAAATTTCTTAGGAACTGTTCATTTAAGTACCCATTTGCATGTTAAACCTCCTCTTGGTCCCATCATGTCCTAAAATTCCATAAATGTCATGTTCTGCCTGCACTGGTCGTGTTTGATTTGCAGATTTTGATATATTTTGGGAAGTTTTAGCCTTATTTTAGAGAATTTTCTTTAAAACCAAAGCTTTTGAAATAATATTCATTATCCCATGTTTAAAATTTTCTAAGTCAAAGGAAGTTTGATGAGAAAGAGCTTTCTTCTTGGTATCCTGATTCTGTTTAAAGGGAAAGACTCAAATAGTAAAATGCATGCTGGCTTGTTTTCCAAGTCATGTAAATAATCATTTCAGTCTTTTATTTCAGTAATACCTAGTGCTTAACAATTGACTTGGTACATTCTGATCTAGTGAACACAATGAGATGTGAACAGAATAAGAGATCATACACTACTGAGATACAAAGAAATTCTAGGCTTAGACACTCTTCTCAGGGAGATTCCAATCTAATTGGAGGAGCAAAGAGCAAAGAATTTAAGAAAAAAAATCTTGAATATATCTTTCAGGGAATTGAGTCTATAGAGTTCAGTAACAAACCTGACCCACAATCTGGCAGAATCCAGACATATATATTTGTGTCATTAAGTAATCCAGATTTCCTCTTCCCCTTTTGCATCATCTGCAAACTGGATTGCCACTTTGCTCCAAGTATTCGGGTGCAGGATGACAGGATTTATATAAAAGAATTAGCTTAAAAAGGCAAAAAAGTATGTTCAATGATTTATTATCTTCTCATATAATAGAAAAAGGTTGATCAGTGTAAGATGGGTTTGACATGCTATCTGTAACCAAGACTAGCATCTGAGAGAATAGCAGGAATAAGAGAATTAAATTCTCAGAGGTGAATATGGTGCATCAGTCTTAAGACAAAATGATGGGGATTTGTCAGCACATGTCATAAGTATTATTTCAAAGAGATGAATGTTAATCTGTTTTCTGTGGTGTGTGAATATATTAATTTTAAAAGGAAAAGATTTTTTTATATGAAATGTTTATTAACTCAAGTCTGAATTCCAGGTGCCTCAGAAACTATAGAACTTTTCACATTGCAAGAGGCTGTGTGCTTGTTTCTTTGTTGGTTACTGTGGCTGTCCTTGTGTTTTCTACCTGAACCCAAGGACAAGAGTAATTATGGAAGCAAAGACTAATGTTGGTTGTGAGGAAGCTCACTATTGTTCCCAATCTTGTATACCAACTCTCTTACATGTAAGGCTTGCCTTCCCTGCTCTGTAGCTTTTCTCATAGGGAAGGCAAGCCTTACATGTGATGGAGGGAGGGAGGGGGGAGAGAGGGAGAGGGAGAGGGAGAGGGAGAGGGAGGGAGGGAGGGAGGGAGGGAGGGAGGGAGAGAGAGAGAGAGAGAGAGAGAGAGAGAGAGAGAGAGAGAGCGAGCGACCCATTTTGATGTAGAGGATAGAATCTAAGAGTGACTGCCATTATCTCTGGAGGCAAAATTACATAAAGACTTTGCTGCCTCGTCTTAGTGATCTATCATAGTAATTATAGTAAAATCCCTCATTATTTTGTGCTGAGCCACTACAGAATACTCATTTCAAAGCTCTAGCAAGGTTAGGTTCCAAACATTTATGTGATGTCCTAATGGCAACAGATGTTACAGATATCATGCATGACAACTCCCACTGTCTATGGGTTCTATGTACCCAGCACATGTCTCTTGTTTCTACTCTAGGGACTAATATAATTAATTGTCCAGCTATGTATTGAAATAGTTATTGTTATTGTTGTATCCAGATAACTCCTAGAAGGGATGTTGGAAAAATCTCTACCTCTTCGCTCTCTTGTACCTTGCTTTTGTCCAATCTGTGACTATCCAGGAGAAAGTTGACAATATGACCAAGTCTCATCAGCCATTTTTCCCCTCATTACAGCCATCATGCTTCTGGCTGAGGAGGACGGGCTGGGGCATCCCTTCAGAGCCCATTAACATCAATCCTTAGTTGGCAGAGTGGTGCAGAATTGATGTTTAACACAAGAAACGCCCTCCTAGGAGCAGAGTGCTGCTTTCACATGGTGTTGCCAACCCATAGAGCGAGAGACTGGGCTCCTCCGGGTAAGCTTTGTGTCAGACAGTGTGACCTTTACCCACTGCCGTAAATCGGCTCCCACCCATGCTCATCATGTGTCAGTGCTGCATACACACTTTCAGGTGTCACTAGCCTCTGGAGTGGATTTGGAAACTCATGAGCCCAAAAATTAAGTGGAACCTCCACTGGGCAAACCCATCTCTCCACCCCCATCTGATATGAACATTGAATTTTAATGGCACGCATGATAAATTCCAATCATATCAACCATTTCAGTCTGGCTTCTGCACTGCATTAGGTTGAGGGTATGGTTTGAAGTAGAAACCTGAATGAACCTCAGTGAATCAGTATATTCCCTATCCCACCATTCTCTTCTTCATATGCACACCACCACACAAATTTTTCTGGGATGGGAAGCATGTGAAGTGGGCTCAGAAAAACTACTTTTTTGGATATGTATTGCCCCACTTTTCTACTTCCCCCACCCGTAAATCAATTCCTATAGTCAGAACAGCAAAAGGCCATGGTTATGGTCAATTCTTAATTGGTCACCCTCTCTAATGAAATACGTTCTTTCATGATGTGATCTTTAAAGGAATGCTATCAGGCTGATTTCCATGAACTTTGCGGCTTTAACCCAAAGCTAATGCAAAGCGTTATTGAATACCTTCAACACCGTGGCAGCAACAGTATTGCCATTCCCCATCCCCAAACTAATAGTTAATTTACACTGTGCAGAAGAATAGACTTCGACTCTCACTCCAAACTAGTTTTGTCATAATAAGCACATTAGCCGCTAGTGAATGTTTTTCATATGCTTTTCTGCTGCTTGAAATAATTCTTCAGAACTCAAAAATCCATATGGTTAATTTTCATCATCACCTCAAGCTTGACTTTTTTTATTCCCTCCTACAGGAAGTTTTTAGCAGGAAAAAATGCAGTGGAAGCTTTTACTTTTCAAAGCCTATTTCTTTCATAAAGAAATGATGGGTGAGGGTGTGGGGAGAGGAAGGCTTAATCAAATCTTGAAAGTAGCTACATTTCTCCTATTTCCATCGACCAGTAGTTTTCTTCAGATATATTTGTAAAGACTTGTCCAACTATAAATTGAATTGGACAGCCTCACAGATTACTTTAATGCCAACCATTGAGAGCATCATACAAGGGAGAGTTGTTGTTTAGGTCAGCAAGACAGACTCTGACCATGGCATAGAATTGAATTTAAGGTAATTATATAGGTTTTTTTTAAAAATATCATGTTATTTCACAGACTGATTTGGGGCACCATTAAATTTCCAGTCAATTTTAATTAGCCTGCAAAAATCAGTACTTTTAAAAGCAAAGATATTTGGATATTGGACAGTATATTCTTCTCTGATGATGTGGGGGAACTATGAATCAAGCTTTTCATTCTTGGTTACTTTCTTAACAATGATATCAATTAGACAGATGGCTTGCATGTACTAAAGGGAAAAGGTAAACAGCCAAAACCCAAACCATAGATAGTAGTGTCTATCAATTTGAAGCCTGTACATTAATATTTACACTTCTTTTAAAACCCACTTGTTTGCAAATTTTTGAGAATATACCCAATTTGCTAAGAAGGAATCTGTGACACAGAAGTACAAGGAATATTAATATCCCAGGAGGTCTTTTCATTACAGCTCCATCTATTTAAGTATGATGTGTCTCCTGGGATATTTGTCTTGTGTGTGTGTGTGCGTGTGTGTGTGTACACGTATTTTCACATCACATGATCTTAGACATAGTTATGTTTGGATTTTTTTAAGATGTGAAAGTTTTTCATATTTAGGTTGAAAACAATTGAACCTGAGCAGGATGTTAGACTATTCCAATTATATTGCAATAATGTTCCCCTTTTTTCTGTTTCCTGATTGTCTAGGTTGCCATCCTTACCTCAGGGGTGTGTTCCCCTCTGTCCAGGGAAATTGCTTATTCTCTAGAGGTTAACTGCCTCCAGGTCTCCCTTTCTTCCTTCTCTTAGAAATTTAAAACTTCCGCATAAGTAATTGACCCTGGATATACAGGTTAACAAAAATGAATTCAGTTGTAAAAGTAGTTAATGTTTGATGTCTATAGTTCTTCTATAAACTTGCTCCATTCCCACTATGGGGACCTGAAAACTAAATTGAGTTTTACTCAAGTAATAATTTACAGTAAATACAAGCAGAGTCTTTTCCATCTGAAACAACAGAGATTCTTGACTCATGACTGAATGCAGGCAATTGACAGCTATTAAAGCCTCTCTCTTCATGTTTCATATTCAGCCTGGAATATTAAAATCCTCAGAACCAGAAATGCTGTGATTATGCTCTTCATTCTCCTCTGCTTTTTACTATTCCTTATCCTTTCCTTCCTGTTTTAGAATGAGAGAATCTAAATTCAAATCCTTCCTCTAAAATCTCCTACCTAGGTGATCTTCTAAAAATCACTCTCTCTGCCTCAGTTTCTTTGTCTATAAAGTGACAGTGTTGGATTAGGTGATTGCTTTGAGTTCTAACCCTTTGATTCTTCTTGGAGGGAAACCATGGTATTCTAAACTTTTCTTTAGCATTTCATTTTTCCATAGATGTATAGCTTTTACCACCTATGGGCAGTATAAAATTAGAGTCCCTACAAATGTGACTCTAGAAGGGATTTGGGGGAACATTTTAGTTTAAATCCTTCAGGTTTCAGGTAAGGAAACGAAAAGGAAAAGGATGATGCCAACTGGCACAATGTCAAATCTAGAAATGAAATATCCTGACTCCTAGAGCAGAGATCTTTCCAGGGTTACCAGCTGCCTCTTAGTCTTCTTGTGAATACCCAGGAGACACCCAGTATAAGCAGAACTCTCTACTTTGATTTTTACAAGTGTTTAGTAAAGTATCATTATTTATTCCCTCCTGCCCTCCTTTCCTCCCTTTTACAGTCCTCTCCCTGATTCCTCCCCCACCCATCTCTCTACCATCTCAATTTGTGAGGTTAATTATCCTTTAGAAAGGGCTTTTGGCTCAGCACAACTCTTGCCCCCTCTAGCAGAAGCCTGCTTCTTTTCCAAAATTTATTATAAGCATGGCCCTCTTTGCCTCTTAAGGCCCCTGGCATTACAACAGTCTCAGTACTTTACAGCTCAAGTGTTATTCATTCCAAGGTTGCATAATATTTTACTAACAAAACAGTTACAAAGATTTCCCAGTGAGACATTAAATGTCATTCTCATCCTAGCATGCCACAGTGTCCAGAGCATTATGAGAATAGTATTGGAATTCAGAATCCCCCATGTTCCTGATGACTGCTCAGGTCTTGAAGAAATACTTTCTTACTAAATTAGTTTCTGCCACTACCTGAAGTGAAATTTTCTGAGAGCTGAGTCCCAAACATGTCATTTTTTTCTAATTTAGCTGTAGATGTGGTAGAGGTGCAAGCATGTGCTCATGTGTGTGTCTACTTTCTGTGTTAATGCACATTCTCCAGATGTTTTTATGATCCACTGCAATGACATTTTTGTTTTAAATTATATAAGTAGGTGAAAATAATTTAATTCTTATAAATTAGATTTATTTCTTTTTATTATCTAAATTGCTTTTAAATTATAGTGCTACGTACGAGTGGATAATTCTTTGACTTTCAAGTTACAAAAGGTATTTACTTTAAAAAAGACATGGACATAGGATACTAATATATTCTGATTCATTTATCTTTAAAGATATTTTCAGGATATGTTACGTTTGACTGTTATGTGACTTCGTACAATAGAAGGTAGTTTTGGTTTTAATTAACAAAAAATGTTCGAAAGCTCTAAGCCTGAATAGTAGTTATAATGATGAAAAACCTAGAGGAGAAAATATATAAGGAAGCTGGGTCAGGGAATAAAACAGAGGAGGTGGGTAAGATGAAGCAGAATTTAAAAGAATATTAAGCTAAAAGTAAGGGAGTCTATGTACTAGTCTGAAATTTTTCCCTAGCTAGCTGTGGCAAATTATTTGATTTGTTTTTGATCATTAATGCTTATCAAGAACCTACAGTATTCGAGACACTTTGGAAGTATGAAGAGAAAACATGAAGAAAATTCTACCATCTCTATTCACTAGAAGCTTATATACTAATAAGTGGGTTTTAGTATTGTATACAAATGAGTATGTTACACAGACAAATGTGATGGGGACAATGAGGAAGAAGAGATGAATTTTAACTAGAATAATGAGAGAATGATTTATGCAATTGATAGTACTGAGATATTGAAAGGAGAACAAATTCAACACATGAAGAGGTAATAGAAGTGCATTTATATTTTTGCAAGAGGGAGCAGGCAACATGAATCCACAGAGCATTCACTCAATTTTAAAATGAAAGGGCTGGATTAAATGATCTCTATAGCCTCCCAGCTTTGTTCAAATCTCTTGCTACAGATATAGTTTAGATATTTGAGTATTAAACAGAAAAATACTATCTAAAAGGCACACATGTCAAGACACACTATTGTTTACTGTGTGAAAATTTGGAGGACTTAGTATTGAAGATTTGCTCCAGTATCCTGATGGTTCAGACTAAAGCAATTAAAAGATATTGGTGGCTGAAAAGATAATCAAGCTTTCTGGGATATCAAATTTGATCATATCTAAGAACTGATGAGATTTACTTTTTTCTTTATATGATAATGTCTACATTTATGAGGACTAGAAAAATGTAAATATTAATAATTATTAGGCGTATTATATTGATAGATATTAAGATAGCACAGGGGATAGTGTAATTATAGCATCTGACCATCCTTTTCTATCTCTGGAATGACTCACTCCCCTTCATATGTCCTCATGTTGGCAGGTTTGGGAGGATTTCCCAGAGAGAGGAATCAGCCATGACTATCATGCTGTTACCACTCATTCTCAGGATTCTGGGATTAACCTTAGTGTTAACAATGAAACCTGGCAGTGAGGCACATGAAAAGGGAAACTCATGTACCTGGTATAACTCACAATTCTGCACTGCAGGCCAGAATGTCTGGGCAGAACCACTCCTCCTACTTTTCAAGCCTTCCTACTTTTCTTTTTGATGGAGCCACTTCTCTGCTATAGTCAGGCCACTGAGGAGTTAAAGTCTTTGAGATGACAGTAGCTTAAGCTTGAGGTCTGCACAACTTTCCTGGTCTCCTTTCTTGGCTAGACTCTGAAACAGCCTGACACTCCTTAATCCTAGGATCTGCAAAGCTAGTTAGTTCTACCTTCTATGTCTGAGATGTTTTCCCTTGTTAAACCACATAGGATCAAAAAGGGAAAAGTAGACAAGTTTATGAGAGGTTTTCCTCTCTCCCAAAGTAAAGATGGCACTACAGAGCAAGACAGCCTTTCCCTAGCCAATACGTTATGCAGCAGAGGAGGATGCTTTCTCCAATTAGCTCCCAGCATCAAAGCCTTTGTCCAATCAGATCAGCTCTCTGCATCACCTATAGAACCAGTCTTCCTCTAGTCAGCTGGTCTCAACTCCTATCAGTTTAGCTTTGTTAAAATTTCTGCATGCTGTCTTCTGTAGGCAGCCACTCTCTTTTGTTTGTGTCTTCTCAGATGACTTCTCATCTGGTTTTTAATGACTCAAATGAAGGGCTACTTGTATGTAGTGAACCATGTCTAACTTAGGTTGAGAAATTCAAAATCCACATTTCTGTCAATTGTGAAATAAATAGCTATTATACAGTACTCTCAGTGCCAAAATATCTCCTTGAATCAGTTTTGCCCCAGTAAGTTCCCAAATTATAAGAGAAGTCATGTGTAAATTGACTGCTGGGGAAAATTGTTCCTCAGGTGTTTTTAAAATCAGTTAGTACTTTTGATTCTGAGGGCCATATTTTCATTCTAGTCCTCTCAGAACTTTTCTTCCCTTCCTTTTAAATGATAGGATTTTTTTCTTCTTCAAGGTCTGAGAGAATTGTTTGTGTTTCTCTTCCACCTGTGTTTCACACAAAATATCCTTCTCCCCTTTTCAGGATATATGATGTCCATATATGAAAAGGGTAGTACTACTATTCACCAATAATGAAAAAAATAGAATTAGTAAAACTTTCATACAGGTTCAGGATGGAGAAAGTCAGCCTCTACATACTTGGGAAGCAGTGTTTTCATTTTTGTATGGTATTACCTGGCACAGATTCATCACATTGGAGGCATTTAATCCATGCTTATCAAATGATTAAATATACAAAGATTGTCCTCAGAACATTCTTTTTCCCTTTTTTTGCAGGGGGGAAGGCAGGGCAATTGGGGTTAAGTGACTTGCCCAAGGTCACACAGCTAGTAAGTGTGTCAAGTGTCTGAGGCCAGATTCGAACTCAGGTCCTCCTGACTCCAGGGCCGGTGCTCTACTCACCTTTTCCCCTTTTTTAATACTGTACTACATACTTCTGACTGTCTGACTCTCTCCCTGACCATCTTCTTTTATACATTATTAAAATATATCTCTTTCATTCATGAAGAACCCTCATTCTGTTCTCTGCTAATTGGATAAGCTAACCTGTACTAATACCATAGTGTGTCAAACCTCCCAGATACCTATTTGTATTTTCAAAGGCCATTTTACAGACAAGATCAAAAGGCACCATGACAAAGTAGTAGGGGATGTATTTTCGGTTAGGCAGGTTTTTAAAGTCCCTTTTAAAAGGAAAGTATACACATATATCTTCTCCTACTTCACCCACTCCGAGGGTTTGCCCTGGGCTTTGTTATTTTAAAGACGTGAACAAGTTCATGTAAGAGTAGACTACCTGGACTGAAGACACCCTACGTCTAGCATCTATAGGTTTCACACTTGGCACCTCTCAGTGGGTGTTCAAAGGCTGGCCTTGCTTTCTATAAAGAGTATATAGTGAATGAAGCAGTCTGGAAAGTAACCAAGACCCAAACAGCATTGAATTGAGCAGTTAACCGGAGAATATGTAGTAAAGGCTTTCCCTGGAGTGTTTCTTTTATGACTGTTTTCTTGGCTGGAGACTTGAGATTACTTCTTCATGTGCTTTAAAAAAAAATCTCTGTTCCAATATTGGATTTTTCAAACCTAATTTCTATTAGATTTCTCTTTTTTAGTATATGATAATATCAGGTCTATGATCATTACTTGTAGTTTTAGCAGTCATAAAGATGTAGAAAACTGGGAGGTGATGCAGAGAGACTTCCAGCTAGGGCCAAAGCATACCTAAATGGAGGAGCATCTTTTCCCTCCCCACTAACATGTCACAGTGTTATTACCCAGATTTGGGTAAAACTGAAGTACTTTTGGAAATCTTAAGCCACATTATTTTTAAAGCTGGCATTTATAGAGCTCCTTAAGGTTTACAAAACACTTTACATCTATCCTTACAATAAGTCTTTGTTATATGTTAATATTCCCATTTTACAAGCAAAGAAACTGAGACAGGTTAAGACAAGTGACCCTGGGTCACATAGCTTGTAAATCCTACCTCTTACACTTACTTATCATGTGACAAGCTCTGTGACCTTAATTTTCTTAACTATAGAATCGAGAGGTTTGAACTAACTAGCCTCTCATATTCTGCTTCTCTATGATTCTAGAGATCTTTGATTCCTATGATAAATGTCTGAAGTAGGATTCAAACCCATGTTTTTCTGATGACAAGTTGAATAGTCTAACCACTTTGCTAAACTCTCTCTTGCTTAAGGCACTAATTGAGCCAGATTCAGGTGGCTCAGTTCATTTCTCTTTGTTTCTCAATTGGTTTGGGAAGAAACCCCAAATCAAAGATGGAGTTCTCATCTTTCTGGGAATTTTCCTCTTCTGAGATCTCAGCTTTTCTTCAGTGCCAGCACCGCATGATGAACAAGTAGATTGCAGAGGCTGGTGAGAACTTTCAAAACCTTTAAAAATATGACACCTGGGCTGGTATGGTAGAAACTGCCACCTTCAGAAAGGTTGCAAAGTCCATGTGAAGAGAAAGCAACATATTTCTCACTAACTTCACCTCTGGTATTGCATCATTGATGTTACTCTGGTGATAGGCTGCATATATTTACTTAAATGTATGAATAATTCAGCATAATAAAGTGGAGGGAATCACTAGAATTCATTCCTTTCTCACCTCCACCTTGGAGCATCCCTTACAATATTTCAATCATTACTTTCCCTTTTATCATGAAACCTTTGTTGATCTCTATAACTCCCCAAACTACCTTGTAAGTATTTGATATTTATTATATATGTATTTATATCTGTATATGAGGTCTCCTGTGATATAATGTAGTAAGTTCTTTAGCAGTATTTTTCTCCTCATGTCCATAGTGCCTAAGGCAATATTTGATAGATGGCAGACACCTACTGTATGCCTGCGGATTGTTCTGTCTGTCTCTTGTGCCTATTTGTGTGTCCCTATTTTTTCCTGCTTTTTCTTTGTATCTCTTTAAGTTTTTGTAAACATGTATTTATTAGTCTATGTGTTGGATCCCCCTAGGAGATGTCAGGGATTTCTGTTTTTGTCATTGCATCTCTACTGTTTAGCATGGTGCCTTTAACATAGAAGGCTCTTCATAAATTCTTGTCAAATTGAA
Organism: Trichosurus vulpecula; assembly: GCF_011100635.1. Lineage (NCBI taxonomy): Eukaryota > Metazoa > Chordata > Mammalia > Diprotodontia > Phalangeridae > Trichosurus > Trichosurus vulpecula. Next base: position 249,166,227 of record NC_050575.1, read on the forward strand.
AAGAATAGAAACTCAGCAGTCCAAATATTTTACTTTACAGTTGAGGCCCAGGAAGAGCTTGCCACTAGCTCCAGATCTCTGAAGTATATCAGTATCAGAGCCAGGAGAAGAAGCCTAGCCCCTAAATTCCATTCCCGTGGTTCTTCACATCATATCGTGCTGCATTATTATTTTTCATCCACTGAAGTAACATTTTATCCTTCTTCCAGTAATGGTCTCCTGTGTTATTTCCATTACAGGTGTTAAACTCTGTGCCTCCTTTGCATTTTATTACCAGCTACCCAAGACCCTGAAGGTCTTTGCTGAGTCTGAGGACTATGTTAAAGGGTCTCAATTTCTTCCTCTTTTTTCCTTGAAGGGTATCAATTTCTTCCTTTCTTTTCCTTGAAGCCATGCCTTCATAGGTTCTGGTCATAATTAAAATTTAAATTATAAAAGATATTTTTGGTAAGAAGAATCATATATTCTGGGAGGAAATCAGTTTTGACTTGGCATTTAATACATTCTAAGGGCTTCAAAACATTCATCTGTAAAAACAAACAAATGTTTTAATAAAAACAACTTATGAGTTTTTTTAAAGTTCATTTGTAACTATAGTAATGGCAATTTAATAACAGGGAAGGAACCCAAGAGAATGAATTCAGAATTCATTCTTACCCTTGTAACTCATTATGACATGTTTTGCCTCTGTGTAGTCACATGTAAAATTGGAATAATGTTTTTAAGATACTCTAAAAACAAAATACACAGTCTAAAATGCTTGAGATTATTCACTCAGTTTTGCTTTGTTTAAGAAAAGTAAATTTTATAGACTTGTAGTTTCCAAAAACGATCTATTGCTAGCATTTATAACTCATATGGAGTTATATGGAGCTATTCAATAAAACACAAAATAGGAACATTCACAGAAAAAGTATTAGTGGAAAAATATCTTGAGGAATTAGCATCACCTCTAGTGATTGTCTCCCTCATGTTAGCAACTTCAAGTATGATAAATATATCATTTCTTTCTGTTTCTTTATATAAAATATATGTCTATGTATATCTTTCTGTATCTGTATATAAATCCATGAATCTATAGACATGCACAGTTACATAAGAATATATACATACACACATACCATAGCTACACTCACATATATATGACAGAAAATATTGTGTATCTATACAGGTATATAATTATATCTCTGCTTATATCTACAGATAAACACAGATATATATGGTTACATACATAGACGAATATATAAATACTACCAAACTGTTTATACAATCTTCAAGCTGGACTGTTACTCAATAAATTAATTACTTGTGTCGGTGTTCCTCAAAAACATATTCTAAGATTTTAATATATTTCATGTTCCTAATATTTTACATGCTAACATCATTTAATTCAAGCCAGCTTAGCAAGTGTTTCTTGTGTTTCTGACATATCCCCTCAGTGTTAGGCACTGAAATGCAAAGACCAAATGAAAAATATTCTCTCTTCATAAAGAACTCTCTTCCCTTCTACCTCTAAATCTATATGTCTCACAACTCCAAACCAAGGGGACTTTGCTGAATAGTGAGATAATGCTTCCTTAACTTAATCTACCATGTTAAATGCTATCTTTATGTTGTTAGGGCTTATGCCGCATCGGAAGTCCCTATCAGGGGTGGGAAACCTGTGGCTCAAGTGTGGCCCTTTGACTGAATCCAAATCACCAAAGGATTTGTTTTATGAAGTTTGGATTCAGTCAAAGGGCCTCACTTGAGGACCTAGAGGGCCATATGTGGTCTCGAAGCCACAGGTTCCCCATGCCTGACCTAGATCAATCAGTATCAATTAATAAACATTTATTGAGTGCCTACTATGTTACTGTGCTAAGCAATGAGGAAAAAAAAAAGCAAGACAGTCCCTACCCTCAAGGAGCTTACAATCTAATGGAAATTCTATTACTACCTTTGGTATTTTTGTTGAAAGATGACTTTTTGTTTGGAGAAATACAAGTAGAAGAGCACAAATAAGCTGTGCTTGGATTAGAGGCAGAAGGGAGAAGAGGTACCTTTAATAGGATTCTGGATACTGTGTGCTCGGGGTTGTGAGTAAGGTGTTGAGGAGGGGAGAAGTGTAACTTGTGTGTTTTAGCATTTTCCCTTGACTAGCAGGTAGCCAGAGTATTTAGGTAGTTCGGAAAATGTCATAGAATCAGAAATTGATTGCACAAAGTTTCATGTTTTTGGTACAGAGCAGAGAATGTCATAGAGCATAGATGGAGCAGGATGGGGAGGGGGATCAGAAAGGAAATGTATAATGGCAATATCCTTGCTCAAGGAATCTCAGTTTTCTCCATCTGTGCCTTCATTTTGGTGAGTTTGACATTGTCCCTTGGTACATTTGCTGGTTTAGCTTTTCCTGCTTGAGAAGAAAGAATCTCTCACTTCCTTCAAGACTTGACTCAAACATCACCTTTTACATGATGCCTTTCTGAATGTTCCCAAATGTTAGTCTCCCCGCCTACCTTACCCTAGCTACTTTGTATTTATAACCACCTTTTATTTATTTTGCATATTCTTATACATGTGTATGTTGTAACCTCAATAGAAGATTAAATATAAACTCTTGAGGTTAGGGGAAGTTCCTGTTTTTTCTTTGTGTTCCCTAATTCCTGGCAGAGTATGTGGTACATAGTAGGCATTTAATAAATACTTGTTGGTTGATTGATCCATTCAGACAGAGCACATTCCCAACACGGTTCTGTTCCAGATTTAGCCTGTAGATGTTTAATTGACTGCATGAGTAATCCCTAAAGGTTACAAGACGTTAGGAGAGGATGAACAAATTGAATGCTCATTTAAGGCACTCATACTTGCCTAGTCCATTGGTGAAACTCTTTACAAAAAAAGAGAGAGAGAGAGAGAAAGAGAGAGATGGAGGGAAAAGAATAAGCATTTATATAGCATCTACTATATACCAGGCACTATGCTGAGCTCTTTGCAAATATTATTTTATTTGATTCTCACAACAGCCCTGCAAGGTAGGTGCTGTTATGATCCTTCTTTTACAGTTGAGGAAAGTGAGTCTGTGACAGTTTAAGTGTCTTGCTCAGATTCTTTTAAGGTTAGATTTGAAATGAGGTCTTCCTCACTTCAGGGGCAGCTAGGTGGTAAAGTGAATGGAGCTCCAGGCCTGTAGTCATATTCCTGAATCCAACTCTGACTTCAGATACTTACTAGCTGTGTGACCCTGAGCAAGTCACTTAACCCTGTTTACCTCAGTTTCCTTATCTGTAAATGAGCTAGAGAATGAAAAGGTGAATCACTCCAATATTTTTGCCAAGAAAACCCCAAATGGGGTGACTATGACTGAAATAACTGAACAACAATTTCCTCACTTCAAGCCCAGCACTCTGTCTCCTGTATCAGTTTAAACTTCAAACAAATTTGGAAGAGACGTTTATAGCATTGCTTCTTATGAGAAATGGTAAAAAGTCATGATAATATCTTCTTGATACTTCACTATATATATATATGTATATTTTATTAAAATATGTGTGTGCATATATATATACATATACATACATATACACTTATATATATATATACTTACATATATCATATGCATACTTCATGCAAGCCACTGCTTAGGAACTTAATATAGTTCTGGTTCACAAGGCCTTTATCATCTAATTGGAGTGAGGGGGGCATAAAACAAATGTACAAATCACTGTGACACAAAGCAAAATGTGACATATATATTCACATATAGGTTTATGCCTATGTCACACACACACACACACACACATATATATGTACATTTTGATTTGTACCATAGTGATTTGCATACTTGTTATATTTGCATACATGCACATACACCCTCATGCACACATATACACATGCACAAGGAAGGTTGCATGATATAGTAGACATGATATTAGAAGATCTGAGCTCTTGTCCTGACTATGACATTAATTAGCTAGGTAACCTTTGGCCATTTGCTTAGCCTCCTGGAGATTCAATTTCTGAATTTCTAAAGTGGAGGAAATAATATCTATACCACCAAACTCAAAAGATTCTTGAGAATAAAACACTGCAAAACTTGAAGTTCTATCTATAATGTGATTATTATTATGTCTACAATTTTTCATGTTTTGTCAGATAGGAATATGAGACTCTTCTACTATGATGGTTAATGAAATTGCTTCCTAAATGTTCTACCAGAATGAATCTTGTAAACCCTGGGAGGATCCCATAATATTAGCTATGGTTAAGTCTTGGAAGATTGAACCCAATTACTCACTCTCTCCTCATCCTCCCCCTCCCAATGCCAAAGTGTCTCTCTTTTTCTATGTCTGTCTTTTTTTACACACACAGACACATGAATTTCTGTTTTAAAACAGAGATGTAATACTAAACACATGAGACTAAGAGGCATACTTACCATTTTTAGATATTTTAGCTCAAGCCAAATATGCCTATCTTGCTTGGGGAATTTCACTATGATACAAAATCTATACACATAAAAAGGCAAACAAAAATGAGAAGGAAGAGGTTTATATATTTTCAGGGGATTTGATAGAGATTTTGTGTACTTGGCTCCAGGGCCAAGAAATCTTAAGGCGATCCCACCAGTCAGGAGGCCAGAGTTGCCCAGAAGTACAGCCCTTGGCTTTCAGGGACACCAGAAAACTAATAGTTTCCCCTGTAGAATAGAATAAAAACTGCTCTTATTGTCCAACTTAATAGCCACTTTATTTCTCTCACTAACTTTTAGCCTGGCAAATGTCACACTTCCTTGGCACACCAGCAGCTTCTGCAACTTAATACAACAAGCACTTATTAAATGATTGCTATATGCCAGACAATGGTCTAGACACTAGAGAGGAAAAAAAAGACACAAAACAAAATAGTCCCTGCCCTCACAGAGCTTACTCACTGTTAAAAGAAAACAACATGGACATGGGATTTAACACAAAATACATACAACATAATTTCTGGGGTAAGGACCTAGGTCTAATATGAAAGGCAGTTTTAAAATTAAAGGAAAGGAGTTCCTGGTATTGGAAGACCTGAGATCTTTTCCTATGACATTCATTAGCTATGTGCTTTTGGCTATTTACTTAGCCTCCTAGAGATTCATTTTCTGAATTTGTAAAGTGAGGTAAACAATGTCTACACTACCTAACTCAAAGGATTTCTGAGAAGAAAATACTTTGTAAAACTTGAAGTTCTATGAATAATGTGATTATTATTACCTAAAATTTTTTCATGTTTTGTCAAGTAGGAATATGAGACTCTTCTGCTAGGATGGTAAATGAGACTGCTTCCTAAATGTTCTACCAGAATGAAACTTGTGAAAACTGGGAGTTGTCTAATGAGGAACTAACTGAGAACTTCATTTTTTAAAACATACTCAAAAGATGATAGGATGAGCAGATAACTGAGTGTGGTTAATTATAGTACCATTGCACAGTCATATAGGAATAGTTAAAGTAACCCTGAAGCTCAAAATGATCTGTGGTTGATAAGGAATGCTTCAGTTGTTGTAGTTTTTTGTTTGTTTGCTTTTTTAGGTGAAATGCAGAGAAGAGAAAAATCAAAGAGGGACTAGGGATGTGCTCAGAGTGGGTGGAATGATAATGAACAACAGAGAGAAGGCAAAGCTACCTAATCTTATTTTGCTTCTGCTTTCTCTGTCAAGGACAGTAATCTCCGATCTAGAAAGCACAGCAGAAAAAATGACTAATCGAGAACTGAAACCCAGTATAAGAATGGACATAATAAGACAGCAGGAGCACCTACCTGCCTTCGATGGGTTCAGATCATTAGATCCAAATAATCTCCATTCTGCTGTTCTGAAAGAACTTGAGGTTGTGCTTGCTGAGCCATTGTCATCGATTTATGCAGGACTGTGGATAACGTAAAAATGTCACAAACCTGGAGAGGGCAAATGTTGTGCCAGTTTTTATTTTTTGTTTTTGTTTTTTTGAGAGTCAAGTCTGTTAGCTGGAGAGCTTGCCTTCTGTTCTTCCAGGGAGAGAAAGGAAAGGGATTGAATATATAATCAAAGGAATGGTTAGTGAGCATGTAGAAAAGGATTCTGTGGCCACAAAGAGCCAGTATGTCTTCACCAAGAAATGTCCCACCAGACTAATCTCATTTTTTTTACAAGATTACTAAACTAGTAGATCAGAAGAATATAGTAGCTACAGTTTAATGAGATTTTAGCAGAATGTTTGATAAAGTCTATCATGTTCCTCTTTAGGATAAGTGTTGAAAAGTAGACTAAAAATAGACATCAGATGGTCCAGGTCACAATGATAATGATTAGTGGATTGATATCAGCTTGGAAAAAACAGTCTGTAGTGGAGTGGCCCAATGATCTGTGCTTGGCTCTCTGCTGCTTGATGGTTTAACCAGTGACTTGGATAAAGATGTAGATGTAATGCTATTTAAGTTTTTAGACAACACAAGGCTTGGAGAGATATGATAACATCATGTGGCTCAATTGGCTTCCAAAATAATCTTGTCAAGCTAGAACATTGGAATCATCCAAATAAGATGCAATGGAATAGGGATACATTTAGTAAGTTACACTTGAGTTAAAAAAATCAATGTCACAATCAAAATGGGTACTGCCTAGCTGAATGTTAGTTCATTTGAAAAAAATCCAGGGGTTTTAGTGGACCATAGAATGATAAAATGATCTTAGGCTATCTCAAGAGGCATAGGAATAAGGAGACAGTAGTTGCTCTGTACTATGCCCTGGTCAGACCACATCTAGACTATTGTACTCAGTTTGAGACACCTTATTGTAGGAAGTTTTGAAAAGGTAGAGATCTTCCAGGTGAATGTGACCAGGATGGTGAAGGGTTTCGAAGTCCTGTTGTATGAGAATTTGTTGAAGGAACTAGTAAAGAAAAGAGCTAGATAGACATGAGAGGTATTTCTGAGTATTTAAAGGATTGTCCTGAGGGGGATGGAATAGACTTGATTCTAACTGTACGTGGAGGGAAGCATTAGGAATACTTAGGGTCAAGAAGAGAAAGAGACAGTGGAGGAGTAGTTGTAGAGGTAGGAGAAATGAGAATATGATTTTATGCAAGTTAAAGGCATAAAGAGTATTTTTTTTAAGTTTAAATTTATTTATTTAACATATTTGGTTTTCAGCATTGATTTTCACAACAGTTTGAATTACAAATTTTCTCCCCATTTCTACCCTCCCCCCCCACTCCAAGATGGCATATATTCTGGTTGCCCTGTTCCCCAGTCAGCCCTCACCTCTATCACCCCCCTCCCCTCTCATCCCCTTTTCCCTTCCTTTCTTGTAGGGCAAGATAAATTTCTACAACCCATTGCCTGTGTATCTTATTTTTTAGTTGCATGCCAAAAAGTTTTTTTTTTTGAACATCTGATTTTAAAACTTTGAGTTCCAAATTCTCTCCCCTCTTCCCTTCCCACCCACCTTCCCTAAGAAGTCAAGCAATTCAACCTAGGCCACACATGTATATTGTGTATAACCCTTCCACAATACTCATGTTGTGAAAGGCTAACTACATTTTGCTCGTTCCCAACCCATCCCGCTTTATTGAATTTTCTCCCTTGACCCTGTCCCCTCTCCAAAGTGTTTGTTTTGATTACCTCCACCCCCATATGCCCGCCCCTCCATCATCCCCCCCTTTTATTTTTTTTTATCTTCCTCCCTCTTCTTTCCTGTGGGGTAAGATATCCAACTGAGTATGTATGGTATTCCCCCTCAGGCCAAATCTGATGAGAGCAAGGTTCACTCATTCCCCCCTCACCTGCCCTCTCCCCTCCTCCCACAGAACTGCTTCCTCTTGCCACCTTTATGCGAGATAATCCACCCCATTCTATCTCTCCCTCTCTCCCTCTCTCAGTATGTTGCTCTCTCATCCCTTAATTTCATTTTATTTCTTTTAGATATCTTCCCATTATCTTCAACTCACCCTGTGTCTGCTCTCTCTCTTTTACATATATATACACATACATACACATACATACATATACACATAGATATATACATACATACACATTCACATATATATATATACATAAACATATATATATATATACATATATATATATATATATATGCATATTCCCTTCAACTACCCTAATACTGAGGTCTCATGAATCATACACATCATCTTTCCATGTAGGAATGTAAACAAAACAGTTCAACTTTAGTAAGTCCCTTGCAATTTCCGTTTCTTGATTACCTTTTCATGCTTCTCTTGATTCTTGTGTTTGAAAGTCAAATTTTCTATTCAGTTCTGGTCTTTTCACTGAGAAAGCTTGAAAGTCCTCTATTTTATTGAAAATCCAAATTTTGCCTTGGAACATGATACTCAGTTTTGCTGGGTAGGTGATTCTAGGTTTTAATCCTAGCTCCATTGACCTCCGGAATATCGCATTCCAAGCCCTTCGATCTCTTATTTTAGAAGCTGCCAGGTCTTGGGTTATTCTGACTGGGTTTCCACAATGCTCAAATTGTTTCTTTCTGGCTGCTTGCAGTATTTTCTCCTTGATCTGGGAGCTCTGGAATTTGGCGACAATATTCCTAGGAGATTTCTTTTTGGGATCTATTTGAGGAGGTGATCGATGGATTCTTTCAATTTCTATTTTGCCCTGTGGCTCTAGAATATCAGGTCAGTTCTCCTTGATAATTTCTTGAAAGATGGTATCTAGGCTCTTTTTTTGATCATGGCTTTCAGGTAGTCCGATAATTTTTAAATTATCTCTCCTGGATCTATTTTCCAGGTCAGTGGTTTTTCCAATGAGATATTTCACATTTTTTTCCATTTTTTCATTCCTTTGGTTCTGTTTTATAATATCCTGATTTCTCATAAAGTCACTAGCTTCCACTTGCTCCAATCTAATTTTTAAAGTAGTATTTTCTTCAGTGGTCTTTTGGACCTCCTTTTCCATTTGGCTAATTCTGCCTTTCAAGGCGTTCTTCTCCTCATTGGCTTTTTGGAGCTCTTTTGCCATTTGAGTTAGTCTGTTTTTTAAGGTGTTGTTTTCTTCAGTGTATTTTTCAATATTTTTTTGGGTCTCCTTTAGCAAGTCATTGACTTGTTTTTCATGATTTTCTCGCATCCTTCTCATTTCTCTTCCCAATTTTTCCTCTACTTCTCTAACTTGCTTTTCCAAATCCTTTTTGAGTTCTTCTGTGGCCTGGGGCCAGTTCCTGTTTTTCTTGGAGGCTTTTGTTGTAGGCTCTATGACTTTGTTGTCTTCTTTAGGCTGTAGGTTTTGGTCTTCTTTGTCCCCAAAGAAAGAATCCAAAGTCTGAGACTGAATCTGGGTGCGTTTTCGCTGCCTGGCCATATTCCCAACCAACTAACTTGACCCTTGAGTTTTTCAGTGGGGTATGACTGCTTGTAGACTAACAAGTTCTATGTTCCACGTTTGGGGGGGAGATGCCAGCTCTGTCACACCAGCACTACTCCTTCCCCAAGAACCCCCAGCCCGGGCTGGGCTTCGATCTTCCGCAGGCTGTTGCACTCCTGCTCTGATCCGCCACTTATTTCCTCCCACCAGGTGGGCCTGGGGCCAGAAGCAGCAGCAACTGTAGCTGCCCCACCTCTGCTGCCCCTGGGGCTGGAAGCCGAACCATGAACTCCTTCCACTCCTGCAGCTTTTCCCACTAACCTCTGCAGTCTTTGGTGTTTGTGGGTCAAGGGGTCTGGTAACTGCCGCATCTCACATATTCAGGGCTCTAGGGGCCCCATCCACCTGACTCCAAGTTTGGTTGTTCCACGCCGCTCAGGCTGGGCTCTGCTCCACTCCGTTCCCAGCTCCCAGCTCCGTGTGGAATAGACCTCACCCAGAGACCATCCAGGCTGTCCTGGGCTGGAGCCCTGCTTCCCTCTGCTGTTCTGTGGGTTCTTCCATTCTAAAATTGGTTCAGAGCCATTTTTTATAGGTTTTTGGAGGGACTCGGTATGGAGCTCACGCTAGTCCCTGCTTACCAGCTGCCATCTTGGCTCCGCCAGGAATAAAGTGTATTAAGGACAATTCTAGAAGATCAAAGAGTATGAGGATATTGGAACAGGTAAGTAGGAAGTAACTGGTGACTTCTGAGATGGAAGTTTTAGTAGAATACTGAAATTAGAATCTAGGCTATAAAATAATAGGATTTAGAGCAAGAAGAGACCATAGGTATTATATGGTCCAAAAATCTTTATTTTACAGACAAGAAAATATGTTCAGAGAAGGGAAGTAAGTTGCACAAAGTCATATAGGGAATAAATAGCAAAGTCAGGTTCACATCCAGAAGTTTTAGCTCCATATTCAGCACTTTCTATCCCTACAACATACTGTTTTTGAGGAGTGATGATGAGGTAGAATTATTGGGTATAGACTGCAGTAGGAGGGGAGGGAGGGATGGGGGGGAGAGAGAGAGAGAGACAGAGAAAGGGAAAGATGAGAGATGAGAAGTGAGAAGGAAAAGAAATAGGAAAGGAAGAGAGGGAGGAAGAAAGAATGAGATTGGAAGCTTGAAGGAGTAGCAGCAGGAATATGCTGGTAAATGTTTAACAACCAGTAGACTGAAAACACAACACATTTCTAAGTTTAAACAGCATTACTAATATTTTCTCCTGCAATTTCTTAAGTCAGGAAATTCATCAAAATAAAAATCAAACTTGGATTTATAGTATTTATTTATTTCTGAGGTATAAATGTGGACAATTAAAATTGAACAATCTGCTCTCAGAGTCTGTGTGACCTGGCTCCAGCATACCTCAGACTGCAGCAGGGTCAAGAAAAGAGGTATTTTATTATAGTAGGGGAGATGTGAACATGTTGTAGGCTTAGGGGAAAGACCCAATGAAAAGGAAGAGATTGAGAAAGTAAGAGCAAGAGTTCGACTATTGAACAAGATTTCCAATGAGTAGAAGAGGAGTTGGAGTTAGGTCACATGCCAAATACTTTTCCACAGGAAGAATAGATTGTTCTTCCTCTGATCTGAGAGAAAGAGAGAGAGAGAGAGAGAGAGAGAGAGAGAGAGAGAGAGAGAGAGAGAGAGAGAGAAGGTAGGTAAAGAACTAGAAATTTTGAAGTAAAGGAGAGGTAAATTGAAAGAGTTTGTCAGGTGACCTCAGCTTTTTTAGCAAAGCACTAGAAAGGTTATCGGGTAAGAATGAGAGGGCAGGGTTTGGGGTCAAGGAGAGAGGAAAGAATTTGGAAGAGCTGTTATATAGAAGGTAATAGGGAGTCTGGGGGAAATAACTGACAGAATTGCAATGCAGCACTAAGGGCCCAATTAAGGATAGATAGTATGACTTCATAGTAAACCCAGTAGATACAGCTATCTGAGTTTGTCTAGAAACGCTTGACAGAATAGGAGTGGGAATAATAATAACTGTGATTTACAGAAGGTTTTCAAGTTTGCACAATTCTTTATATGCATTATTTCACTTGAGCCTCACAACAACTCCGGGAGATGGTAGGTACTATAGCTATCATAATATGGATTTTAAAGGTGAGGAAATTGAAGTGCAGAATAGTTAGGTGAGAAATGTTTTAACTGAGAGGGTCAAGTGGAGAGTCAGGATTTGGACACCAAGACCAAAGTTAGATCCACCGTGCCATATTGTTTCTCTGAATAGATGAAACAAACCATTAGGAGTTGAGCAGGGTTAGGGACTAGAAAAGAACAAAAACAGTGTGAGGTTAAGGAAGTAAGAAATTTCTAGGGTATAATGTAAGACCTTGTAGAAATGTCTGGCCCATGGTATCCAGACTGGATATCAAGGAAAATCAAATCAAAACGGGGCTAATTGACTCTTTGGATAAAAATGAACAAAAGCATGGGAGGAAATTATGAGGATACAGAATAATTTCAATAGGGGTATAGGAGTAAGAAAGGTAGAATGTTAGGACCTGTTAGAGTGAGTACATCGAGAGTTTGAGATGTTGAAAGTGATGTAGTTCCAGACAATGGATCTAAATCAGAGGTATGAAACATGCGTGCAATCCACGATAATCTAGACTGCTGCCCAAAACCAGATTAAAATGTAATTGGGACATAGTTAACAAAATCAATAAAACCCAATAATATACAGGTAACATTACATTTCAAAATAAATTAACATGTAGCATGCAGGGCTTCTTATGTATGCATTAGTGGCCCCCTTTCTATTTGAATTTGACATCACTGGTTGAGATGATCCAATAGTGAGGGGAAACTGGGGCCCATGCATAAATCAATGAAAGATATGATTAAGAGTCTTCAGATCAGAAAGTGGTGGCACCAAGAATGGGAAGAAAGACTGCTGTAAATTCTTTTTACATTCAAAAAGAAGGGGCTAAGTGATGGAGAAGAACATGGGTTTGGGAGGAATGAGAAGTAGGATTATAGATTTCTAACTAAAAGAGATTTAAGACATCCTCTTGCTCAAATAGTTCATTTAATAGATGAGAAAACTGTGTCCTGGAGTGGTTACCCAAGGTCATACTGTGCATATAGAGCAGAAAAGAAATTTGAACCCAGTTCCTCTGATTCTAAATCTTGACCTCTTTCCATTGCATTGCATTAGATGTTTGCTAAAGTCCCGTCCAGCTTTGAATTCTGTGGTCTGATGTTCCCATGTTAATCCTTAAAGGCTTGAGCTTTATTATATTTTAAGAGTAGTCTGTGAATTTATGTAAAGAAAAAAATTCTCCAGAATTTGTACTATTACTTCCCAAATAAAAGAAGAAACTTTTTTTAGAAGGAAGTGATTCTAGTTGTTATTAGAAGGTGCTTCATGAGTTCCCAATAGGGCAGGTGACTTAGGATGTGAAAAGGAAAATGATGCTGGTAATGGTTGAGTTTTTCAGGGCTCTGTCACATTAATTTTTATGAGCAAAAAGTTTCATTCATTCTGCTGATTCTGCAACTTGTAGACTGGAGGCCAGGGGGCATAGACAAATGCCTGGGAAGCTTCTATGGAAGTGAGTGAGGAAAGGGGTCATTAGGACAGGAGACCATTCTCTGCCACAAGGCATATGTATATGTGTATGCATAGCTGGGCCTGAAGGCCTGAAATGAGTATGCTTTGCTATATGTCAAGAAGGTTTATTGTAGAAATAATGCTTAAGGGATTCAGATATTCCATTCTGCATTTGAGAAGGTAGTTGATTTAGGGTATTGCTACAGCACAAGTTTTGGCAACAAAAAACAAAAACAAAAACCCAACAACAACAGCAAAACCCACACAGAGAATACTAGAATTATGGGATTTTATGGCAGATTATTTTGTCTTAGACCTAAGTTTACTAATCTATTAAATGAAGGGGAGTTGGACTAGAGCATCTCTTATCTTAATGATTATATGATAAGAGAAATAATTAGAGGAGAGTTTAGTTCAAGATTAAATCCTCGAATCACAGAATTTTAAGGTTTATAGGGAATCCTGGATATCTTCTCATCCAGCTCCCTCATTTTAGAGTTAGGGAAATAGGAGCAGGGATAAGGTAAGTATTCTCCCCATCCTTCAGTTTCTACAGACTATTTTGTCTGTATTTCTCCTACACTTCTCTTGAATTGTACCTTATACTACATTGTTCTATGTATCTGTCATGCAAATAGTAAGGTCCTTGATAGCATGGAGTATATAATTTTTCATCTTTATGCCTCCAGATTCTAGCATATAGCACATGCTATAGAGTTACAGACAAGATAACTTGTCATCAACTTATTAACTTAGAAGATTGCCTGAAGCCCTCGGTAGGTAAATGACTTGTCCATAGTCACATAGCTAATATATTAATCAGTCACATGGTAAACATTTATTAAACATATGCTAAGTTCCAGATAGTGGGCTAAGCACTTGGAAAACAAAGAAAGGCAAAAGGCGGTCCTTGACTACAAAGTGCTCACAATATAATGGGAGAAATAACATGCAAATAACTATGTAAGAACAAATTATATAGAGCATAAATAACAGGGGGAAGGCACTAGAATTAAAATGCATCTGACACAGATTCCTGTAGAAGGTGGGATTTCAGTTAGGACTTGAAGGAAGCCAGGACTTAGAGATGACGAAGAAGAGCATTCCGGGTGTCATCAATAACCAGTGGAAATCCCCAGAATCAGTAGGTAATGTTTTGTACAAGGGACAGCATGGAGACCAGTACTACTGGATCAAAGAATACATGGGGAAGGAGGATTAAAATATAAGCAGACTGGAAAGGTATGGGGGGGGACAGATTTTGAATGATTTTTAATGCTAAATAAGATTTTATATTTTATCTTGGGAGGTGAAAGGGAGACACTAGTTGATTGAGTAGAGTAAGTGACATGGTCAGACCTGAATTTAGGAAAATCACTTCTTCCACTCACTGCTTCTATATATTAGAGCATTGTGGCAGGCAGACCAAGCAACAGTTTACTGGATAAGTACAGGTGTGCAGAGATAGCCTGTACCAGGGTGGTGGTAGCATCAGAGGAGAGAAGGGGGCATATGCAAGAGATGTTATAAAGGTAAGGTCTTGGCAACAGACTGGATATAGGGTTAGAGAAAGTGAGCACTCAAGGATGACAATTAGTCTCTGAGCCAGGGATACTGGAAGAGTGATACTACCCACAGACAGTAACAGGGAAGTTTGGAAGGGGCGAGGGTTTGGGGAGAAAGATAATGAATTCGGTTTTGGACATGGTGAATTTAAGATATCCAAAAGGCAGTCGGAGATGCAAGACTGAAGAGAAGTTAAGACTAGACAAATAGATTTGAGAATCATTAAGATAAAGATGATAATTGAATCCATGGAAGCTGAGGTAATAGCTGAGAGAAATAAATAGTATAGATGGAGAAGAGAAAAGGGCTCAGTACGGAGCCTTGAGGATCACTCTTGGTTAATAGGTAGGACCTGGATGAAGATCTATGAAGGAATGGTCAGACAGGTAGGAGGAGGACCAGGAGGCAGTGATGTCTCCAAAATCTAGAGATAAGAAAGAATCAAGGAGAATACTGATCGACTTTAATGCTTTAATACTGATTGACAGTATTAAAGGTTTCAGAGAGATCAAGAAGGATGAGTGTTAAAGAAATATCATTAGGTTTGGCAATTAAAAGATTGCTAGTAACAGAGACATGATTAGAACTGAGAATTCTTATTCCAGTGCTAATGTGCTATATATTTTAAGAACTGCTATTACCCAAACTTCCTTCCAATATCAAATGCTATTTCACTGGGATACAGTTGTTCTCAAAAATATTTACATACAATGATCTTAATTCATCTCCCTTAAGGGAATGTAGGTAGCTCAAGGTCACTGAAGGAAGGATCATTAAGAAAGTCATTTTTATTCCTCCCTGAATATGGTGTAGACAACCTTTCAGTCCTCCAACAATTTGATTTATGACATTTTGAATACTGCAGGAATAGTGATCTTTTCCTCTTCTGACAATCACAAAGCTATTCCTTCAAGTGAGAACCAATCCAATCCAACAAGTATTTATCAGGTATTTACTTGTAAGACACTACGGAGATATATTGTCTCATTATTGTCATTCTCTTTAATGAAATTATTGTTTCTATGATTTGTTCTTTAACCCACTCATTCTTTAAGATTAGGTTGTTTAAACTCCAATCAGTTTTTAATCTATGTTTTCTTGGTCCCTTATTAAATATAATTTTATTGTGTTATGATCAGAAAAGGATACTTTTAATATTTCTGCTTTTCACCATAAAATTTTATGTGCTAATATATGGTCAGTCTTTGCAAAGGCAACATGAACCATTGAGAAAGAGGTGTATTGCTTTCTATTTCCATTCAATTTTTTCCAGATATCTATAATATCTTATCTAAAATTCTATTCACTTCCTCAACTTCTTTTTATTTTTCAGTTAGATTTATGTAGTTCTGAGAGGGGAAGATTAAAGTCACCTACTACTACTAGAGAATATAGTTCATTTAACTTTTCTTTTAAAAATTTAGATGCTATAGCATTTGATGCATATAGGTTCAGTATTGATATTTATTTTTTGTCTATGGTATCTTTTCCCAAATTGTAGTTACCCTGTTTATCTCCTTTAATTAAATCTATTTTAGCCCTAACTGTGTCTGAGATCATAATTGCTACCCATACCTTTTTTTTTTCCCTCAGCTGAAGCATAATAAATTCTAACCCTCCATTTTATTGTGTTTTTTTTGAGGGGGGAAGGCAGGGCAATTGGAGTTAAGTGACTTGCCCAAAGTCACCTGGTTAGGAAGTGTGTCAAGTGTCTGAGACCAGATTTGAACTCAGGTCCTCCTGACTCCAGGGCTGGTGCTCTACTCACTGAACCACCTAGCTGCCCCTAGCCCTCCATTGTAACTATTCTTAAATGTGTTTCTCATAAGCAACATCTTGTTGGATTCTGATTTCTAATCTGCTCTGCTATCCATTTCCATTTTATGTGTGAGTTCTTCTTATTCACACTCAAAGTTATAATTACTGTTTGCAAATTTCTTTCTGTCTTATTTTTGCTCACTATTTTTCTTCTGAGCCTTTCTTTTCCCCTATCCCTGTTACGTTATCTTCTCTCCCACCCTCCTAACCTTAATCTATACACCCCTCTAAAAGTCCCTCCCCAACATGTCCACCAGTTTTCCCACCTCTTTAGAAATTCAGAAGACTTCTAAACCTTTCCAAATGTATACATTATTTCCTCTTCAACTTATATGAGACTAAGATTCCAACATTACCCCCACCTGCTCCCTCAGTCCCTGTCTTCTAGGAGCTTGAAATCTAAGCAGATTGGATATACATAAGTAATTATGATGAAGCATAACATGATTATTTTAAGAAAGAGCTCAAAATAATGTTCTATTAGAAATCAGAGGACAAAACAATCACTTTCAGCTGGCTAGGAGGGCGGGGGATGAATTTCAAGGAAAACCTTATGTTTCAGGAAGAGGTACCAGAGATAGATTTTGAAGGAAATAAAAAGTTTCAACAGACAGAAATGAGAAGGTGATGAATGTTATAGATGGACGATTTCCTGTGAGAATGAACAAAGATAATCTTTAGTGAACACCTACTGTAAACCAGTCCCTGTACTAAGCACTGGTGATCTAAAGAAAAGGAAAACAAATAAACAAAAAAGGTCTCTGCTCTCCAGGAGAGCACGGAGAAACATGCAAACAACTATGTACAAACAAAGTATGTGTATATAGGATAAATTAGAGTTAGTCTTAAAGGGAGAACACTAAGATTAAGGAAGATTGGGAAGGACTTCTTCCAGAAGGTAGGAATTTAGCTGACACTCAGAGGAAGCCAGCGAAACTTGGAGGCAGTGTGTCAGGCATGGAGTACAGTCAGTGAAAACCCTCAGGGCCTGGAAATTGAGTGTTGTGTTCAAGTAATATTAAAGAGGCCAATGTCACTGGGTCTGAGTACATGGAAAGGAGTAAGGTGTAAAATGTTTAAGATCAATTTGATAGTTAAGTGGAGAATGCACTGGAGTGGGGAGATACTTGAATATGATAGGGTGAGGAAGTGAAGAGTCAGGAATGACACTTGGGTTGTGATCTGGTTGGCTGGAAAGATGTCAGGGTCCTCAGTTGGAATAGGGAAGTTAGACAATGAGACTATTTTGGGGGGGGGAGTTAATGAGTTCATTTTGGGGATGTGCTGAACTTAATATATCTAGAGCCTATCCAGTAGAAGATGTCTAATAGGTATGGAGGTAGGAGACTGAAAACTGTGAGAGAGAGGTTAGGGGTAGACAAGTAAATATGAGAATTGTCTGCATAGAGATAATAGTTGAAACCTTTAGAGCTGTTAAGATCACCAAGTGAAATAGTATAGAGGGAAAAGTGAAGAGGGAACAGGCCTTACCTGTTGTTAGCAGGCATTACTATGTAAATATCTGGCAAAGCAGACACAGAAGGAAAGGTAGAAGAGGACAAGGGGATGTTGGTTAGAGTTCATGAAGACAGATGAATAGGAAGTAAAGCAGGAAAGGCAGGGTGGAACAAAATCGTGAAGGCCTTGATTGCCAAAATAAAGAATTGTACTTTATTCTGGAAGCATCAGGGAACCACTTTGAATTGATTAAATTGATGTTTTCATAAAGAGAAAAAGTAAAGCATGTACCTTGCCTGGCAGTTTGAGGGACGTGTTATCCCAAAGCTAACTGCAAACATGTTATGATATTTTCACAGCATCATTGTTATTCATCATTATCCTTTTCATTCTTCTCATCTTAATGCAATTGAGTTACTATCTTACTATTAATATTTTATGTTTAGTGTTCTTTGGACTATTGAATGAATAAAATAGTGAGTTTCTTTTTGTAACGGAATAAAAGTAATGAAATGTAACCCATCTTCTGTAACTCACTGTCCATTTTCAGGCCATTTTTAGATAGGACGAAGGGCGTGGTATATACTTCATCCTATTCCCACATGATTTTCTTTTTGAATGGGGAAAGTCAGGGCAATTGAGGTTAAGTGACTTGCCCATAGGTCACACAGCTATTAAGTGTGTCAAGTGTCTGAGGCCAGATTTGCACTCAGGTTCTCCTGACTCCAGGGCCGGTGCTCTACTCACTGTGCCACCTAGCTGCCCCTATTCCCACATGATTTTGATCACCTATTAAGTCTATAGATTTTGAAATCTTTTGTTTCATATAGCCTGGAGATCTAAGTCCTGCCTCTGACACAAGACTTCCTGAGTTTAAGGCTCCTCCTTTATCCACTATATCACATTGCCATTTAGCTCAAATATCCCTGTTTTATAGTTGCAAGAGCTGAAACTCGTATAATGAGTATCCCATAGTCACACAGATAGTTTAAAATCAGGATTTGAACTCTGGGATCCTGGTTCCCAATTTGACATTGTTTTTCATAACACCATGACTAAACAAAAGGAAGAATGAGATTCCAAATTTCATAAAGAGTCTGGGGAGCGGGGTGGAAGGGCAACAGAAGAGCCTTTGAAATTAAGTTGACAAAACTTTGGAGTATTTATTGTGTGCCATCTAAATAGTGACTACTCATTGCAGATTTGTTGTTTTGGGATCCCGTAAGGACTTTTGAGGATAGTGTTTGGTATAAAGTACCATTTGGGAAAAAAGGGAAAAGCAATTGACTATAAGCATGTTTTCCAACAGTGGACAGCAGTACATCCCATCGTGAGCAATGTTCTGTCCCTGTCACCTTATTTGGAGATTAACTAGAAGGTTGGAGGAAGTGAAGAATACCACATTAAGATAATGTAAGGTTGCTTGGTTTCCAGTTCCACCCTGCCACCATTTAGCTTATATTCATTTTAAACCTCTATTAAACGAAGGAAATAGCATCTGAAGACTATTCAAGTTCTGTAATTTGGGCTACATGGTCTAGTGAAAAGAGTACTGGACAAGAAGTCAAGTCCTGGGTCCTAATAAAGGCTATGCTACTCATAGCCTAGTTTGACTTTGGGCTTTTCACTTCCCCTCTCTGGCCCACAGTTTCTTATTCTGTAAAATGAAAGGATTAGACTATCATCTGATGTATAAGGTACCTTACACTATTATGATTTGGGTCATGTTGTGTAGTGGAAAGAAGACCAGCTGTATGAGCTCAGATCAGTTGCTTCGCCTCCCTAGGTCTCAATTGCTTCACCTATAGAGTGAGAGGTTTGAGCTCTGTGTTCCATTCTTAAAAGGTCCTTCTGCTCTTATATTGTCTCATTCTGTTGTTTCCATGTGAGAGCAATTAGAGTTTGGTTTTTTTTTACATCTCTTCCCCTCCCCTCAAGTCAAGCCAAAAACGAGTCACTGAGAGATTTTGTGATTGGGAAATGGGAGTGCAAATTAGACACACTCTTTACTCTCAAACTAGAGGTGGTCAGGTTTCCATTAGGGAAAATGAACAGCTGGGCACCTAAATGAATATGAAGGCTACTCCAAAGAATGTTCAACTCTGAGAAATTTACAAGGTGTACTATAGGTAAGAATACTGGCTCTCAACAATGTAACACAATCTTTTTTTTGAGGTTAAGTGGTTGGATGGACCTGACTGGATTGTGCCTACTGGCACACACACAGAGAAGGAATAAAGCAAATCCACTAAGAATACCAAACCTGGTTTAGGTCAATACTTTCTGCCTCTTCCTGCAGTCAGGCCTTTCTCTAGAGCTGCTAATGAGGAGGAAAGTGACTAATTTGAGATTCATTTTCTTTCCTTTCCCCTTCCTTCCCTGGAGTCGAGGAGCAGTGAGTAATGAGATGCCTAAAAGTTGAAAATGGAAGAGAGAGCAGGAGCAGGGGGCCCAGATAGTTCACTAAGTGACTAATCAACCCTCAAATATTCAAGGTACCTGTCAGAAGTTAAAGAAATGAATCTTTGTGAGAAGACTTAAAGTGTGGAGCTGTGAAAAACTAACCTGCAAACATGGAGCCATGGACTTTCTTGGCTGGAAAGGACCATAGAAATAATCAAATTCCAGTCATTTGACAGAAAAGTAAACTGTGACCAATAGAAGTAAAGGGACTTGTCCAGGGTCACACAGGTAATTAGTGACAGGATCAATATCAGAACTGAGATTTCCTGATGGCGGTGTTTTCCTAGTGGTGTTTCCAGTACCCCACACTTCTGCCACAGGGGACAAGAATGATTTGATTTTTGTTTTCTCTGTCACAGAGATTTGTCTCTGGCGTGGAAGGGGCAGAATAAGCATGGCAACTGGGGAGTTGATGCCTAACATAAAAGGAAAGATAGTTAGAAAGTACCTTGCTGCCCTTGTTCAATTCAAGTTACCTGGAACAGCTAAACTACATCCTTGGGTACTAAAAGAACTGGAAGAAGTATTTGTTGTGTTACTCTCAGTGGTCTTTGAAAGAATATGAAGAATAGGAGAAGAGTACAGGACTGAAGAAGGGCACCGTTATCCAGGTTTGGAGAAGGCAATGGAATGGAGCCTGTTTATTATAGGGCTGATGAGCTTGACTTCAATTCTTTGAATAATTTTAGCATGTGGTTTTAAAAGAATGGTTAATGGATATCCAGAAAGCCAAACATTATCATAAAGAACTAGCATGACACCATAGTAGATTTTTAACTAGAAAGGATCGCAGGGACCACCTAGGCCAAATCCTTTATTTTACAGATGAAGAACCTGAAACCCAGTGATGTTTAGTGGAGATGAGCTAGACAAATGTATAGTTAGGTGAATCCATGTTCAGGACTGGTTGCATGGCTAGACAAATAGTACTTATTGATTGCTTGATGTTAGCTTGTGAGAGTGCCCCGAGATCTCTCCTTGGCTCTATCTTACTAAGGCTTTTTTAATCAATAAATTGGAATAAGGCATAAATAGATTCGTGCTTTTCAAATTCTAAGATGTCCCAGAACTTGAAAGGATTGCTGGCTGGATGAGTCAGAATTCCCAAGGACCTTGACCAAACATTGGGCTGGAATCTAAGATAATAAAATTTAATAGTAAAGTCCTAAGAAAAGTAAAGCTTTAAGTTTGTGTTAAAAAAATAAATTCAGAGATAGCAGACTGGGATGGTGCAAATAGACAATAGTCCATCTTAAAAATCTCTGTGGCATTTGGTAGACTTCAAGCTTGGTATCGATCAATAGTATTACATGGCACTCAAGAAAGCTAGTGCCTTAAGACGGGCATAGAATCTAGGATTTAGAAAATGATTGTCCTTCTGTATTTGTCTTTGATAAGGTAACAAATGCAATTTGGAGTTGATTTCTAAGTGCCACATTTTAGTAAAGATTTTACTAGCTGGAGAGTTCTCAGAGGAAGTCAACCAGAATCAAGAAGGACCATGAGTACATGGTATATGAGGATCAGTGGAAGGACTTGAGAATATTTAGCCAGAAGACAAGACATGGATGACACATGGTAGCTATCTTTGAAGGCCTCTTACCTCGACCAGAGAGTAAATTTGTTTTGCTTGGTCCCAGTGGGTAGAACAACAGTGATGGGTAGAAGCTGCAAAGGGAAAACTTTAAAGCTTGTCCTAAGGGAAAAAACAATCCTAAGAATCAATGCTGTTCAAAAGTGGAATGAGTTGACCAAATAAATGGTGAACTTTCACTTCTTAGAGATCTTTAAGGAAAGGTCAGTTGTAGGGATTGTTTTTGAAGGATTATTTTTCAGGAAAGAGCTGGACTAGGCATCCACTGAAATTCTTAACAACTTTGAGATTCTGTGAAACATATATGTGTGTGTGTGTGTGTGTATGTATATATATGTATATATGTATCATATATACATATATATATATATAAAATCACCTACATATGCACATGTGATTTTGAATACATACTAGTGTAGTGACAGGGAGATTCAGTTTGTGGGAGAAGTGTTATACCTTTATAGAATATCAAAAATAATTGTGTAATCAATATCACTGGTGAGAAATGAAAATTAGTGGTCTCAAATATAGTATTTAAAACAAATATTTGATCATGGTGTTACTAAAATCCATCAAGCCTTTGATCTACTCTGATTCACTCTGCTTAGGACCTATAAAAATCTTCCACATACACAATTTTCATAGTTCAAAAGAAATTTTTAAAGGTCAAATTGGCTTGGAAATTAGAAAGGGAAGGCATTAGGTAAATAGATCTTAGAGAAGCAAGAAGTAATCATGATACATGGATTTGAAGAAGAGGAGATGAGGACATGACAAATTGGGCATGTGTCCTGAGCACAGCAGAGGGAGCACGCCACAGAGGTATGGCCTTGAGGACTTTTAAACATAGGTTTAAAAGTCCTCAAGGCCATACCTCTGTGGTATAACTGAGCCCTGAGTGAGATTGCTGCAAGCAGTCTGGTTTCTAAGAAGTTTTGGTGATGACTAATAGGAAGGAAAAGAATTCTGTAAGCAGAAAGAATGGAAGATTACTAATCCCTACAAGTAGGAAAGGACGGTGTAATTTTAGAGCTGAAAGGGGCCTTGGACTATTTCTGAATTTGCCATGTATTGATCTTCCCATTCTCTACCACTGCCCCTATGAAAGCAAAGTACTTTTAGTTGATAATTATGCTTTCAAGAATGGAATGGTTGACAAGTTCTTTCCTTCTTTTAATAATATGCATTGATGAAACTGTTAAACTGCTGTGAGCTTCATATGACTCTAAGAATAGTGATATTCACCTTTTCTTCAATTTCATGAATATGGTATTATCAGCAATTCATGGAAGTGAAAGAAATTATGATAGATTATCCTAAACATGTTAGTGCCTATATTCATTTATATTGACTTTAGAATGTTTGACTTTTTGAAGAGGAGAATTGTCTTGTTCATCTTTGCATCCTATATGATGACTTGGATGTAGATGGCACTTGGTGTTTACTGTGTGAATGGATGAATGAATGAATAAATATGTATTTATCTTCTGTACACATTAGATGCATTACAAATTCTATTGATTTAGAAATTCACCTTGAGAAAATAATTAAATCATTCATAGTTTCAGAGTAGAAAATAAACTCACAGGTTATCCAGTCTAATCTCCTGTTTTACAGATGAGGAAAATGAGACCAGATAAAGTGACTTGCCTATGACCTCACACAGAAAATAAATGGAAAAGCCAGTATTTGAACCCAGAGCCCCTTTCAACCCATCATTTTTTGCCCTTTGTTCTATGCTTCCTGACCAAGGCATGGAGTTCTTTAGAACCTTCATTTTGCCCCTTAATCATGCCTTCTATTGTTCTCTACTCAATTCTGGGAATAGACAGCATTGCTCTTCTGACTCACATGAAAACCACCTTAAACAAAACTCCCATCTCTCCTTAAAGTTACCTGCCTTTCTGACTCACACTTTCCCTGGGATGTGAGAAAATAAGGTAGATTCAGTTATTCTTCCTCAAAGAGATATGGACCTTGTACAGATCTTGAGACTGTACCCACTTGTCCCTGTTGAATTAGCATAGTCTTCACATTGAGGCATTTGTGGTATAGGTTGGCAAAGTCTCTTTGTGGTTTCCAGTTTGTCCTGACCAGGCAACATTTTTGCAGCCTTTATGAAGGTTGTATCCAAGATAGCTCCTTTCCTAGTTACATGCAATTAAACAAGCGTTTATTAAACACCTTCTGTGTTCAAAGACCTGTGCTAGGTCCTAGGGATACAAAGACAACACAATAATCATTGATTTCCATAGCACAATAAAGTGTGCAAAGAACTTTTCAAGCATTGTGTGACTTTTGAATCTTACAAAAATCCTGTGAGATACATGCTACAGTTTTGTTAAAGAAACACATTTACAATTAAAACAACAGGTTTAGAGAGTTGAATAACTTTTCCTTTGTCACACAGTTTATAAATGTTGGAGGTGGGATTCTAACAGATTTCTTTCCTGATTGTAAATCTAGTGCTTTTTGTAATGCCCTCAATTCCTTGTCCTTACCAGTTTGCACTCTATTTGATCTGGGGATGGGGAGAATTATATGAGGGGGAAGACTTTACATATACATGGATATATGGCAAAATTTGGTTATTCATAGATTTCCAAGGGCTATAGAGCTAGAAGAGATGCTAGAGTATACATAGAATATGAGATACAGGTAAAATGCTCTAGGGTGATTATCAGAGACAGAGGTCACTTGCAGCCTAAGAGGTGAGGGAAGATATTTCATGGAGGAATTAGCATTTGAAGTGAGCCTTTAGAAAAGAGGATTTCCAAAGGTGCCATTTATTCCTGCCTTCATTCAATAGATTTGGCTCAATAGCCCGTCAGCTATCAAGTCTCCACAATTAGATTACATTTTCTTTAAGTACCTGGACAACCCTTAGACACAAAATTATGTTGGCTTTATTTTTCCTGGAGAGGAACATGGAAAATTTATGTGAGAGATTGAAGTTAAGTATCAAAATGTGTGTATGCTGACAACAGTAAAACAGTTTTTGTAACAGAATTGCCTCTCTTCTTTCTGGAGCGCTATTCACCCATTTTTATTCATTGTTCAGTTCATTCAACAAACATTTCTTAATCGCCTACCATGTGCAGCATGCTAGATGCTGGGGAGATTGCAAAGGCAAATAAGAGAGAGTACTTGCCTTCGTGAAACTTAAAATAAAACATGAGAAATTAGATCTAGTCAGATAAATAAAACACAAATGACAACAGCAAAAGTATGTCAGAGGAATCTAAGGGAGTAGGAGATCAGATTAAGGAGCCGAGGGCATCGGAGAAGATTTCCAAAGGGAGACATTTGAATTAGGCCTTCAAGAATGGGTAGGATGTACATTTCTAGAAACAATGAGTAGCAGAAAAAAAAAAAAAACTTCAGAATGAGAAGATTGGAATCAAGTCCTGGCTCTGGCATTTACTATTTGTATACCTTTGGAAAAGCCACTTAAACCTTCAGAGCTGCATTTTTCTCCTTTATAAAATGGAGAGGATAATACTTGCACTACCTACCTCCCAGAGTTATTGTGAGGAGAGGACTTTATAGATTTTAAAGGCCATATAAAAGGAAAGAAATCATTTGTTCTTAGAGTAGTCCCTAGTACTTGATTCTAACCTGGATCCTCATAGCTTCACTGTGTCTAAGAAAGATCTGAATATAATGGCACACTGAGCATAGTCCCTTGTATGTAGTAGGCTCTCAATATAGAAGCAGGGATGGGTGTAGTGAATAGAACTCCTGAACGGAAGTGAGGAAAGATTGGGTTTAAATTCTGTCTCAGACACTGATTGCTGAATGACAGAAGTAAGTTACAACCTCTCAGAGCCTCAGTTTCCACATCTGTGAAAAGGCAACAATAGTGCTTATACTACATACCTTATAGAATTGTGGCTTTTTTAAAGTTTATTTTTATTCTGAAATTGACAAACCATGTACAATGGATATTTTAATATACATAGTAGAACAGAAAATGAGGATTGTGCCTGAAACTACAAACATCTATTATTTACATTTTGCTTTTTTCCTAAAATATATAATATATTCAGCCTATAACTTTCAAAGCTGTTCTGCTTGTCTGGCCTTCCTTCTTTCCCCTTCATGGTATTTTTTTAAAAAGATTTCTTTCTTTTCTCTCCCTTCCTTCCTTCTTTCTCTCCTTCCACCTCTCCCTTTACTCCTCCCTCTTTCTTTCCCTCCCTCCTTCCATCCTTTCTTCCTTCCTTCTTTCCCTATTCTTTGTGTCCTTGCACTCTCACACTTTCCTATTTAGGAAAAAAAAAGAAAGAAAGAAAACTTAAGTCCTTGTAACAAATATACACAGTTAAGCAAAACAAATCCTCACTTTAGCTGCCTCATAGGGTTCAAATGAAATAATGTATAAAAATCACTAAGCAAACTTTGAGATGCTATTCGTATTATCTTATTATTCATATTATCACAGATTTGAATGAGTGAGTGAAAGCATTAAACTAGGAGGCGAAAGACTTGGTTCCTAATTCTTCTTTTATTATATCATACACAGCTGTATAATCTTGGAGAGTAAGTTGCTTAAACATTTTTTTTTACAACTCAGTTATCTCACTTGTTAAATGGTAATAATGATGCCTTCCCTGCCTAGAAACCAGGGCCAAATAAGATGAGCTTCTGAGGTCCGTTCCAGCTCTATTGCTTGTGGTTCTTTGATTTTTGAACCAGGCAAGGATTAGGCAGAGATATAAAGGATCACAAGATCATAGGGCTGGAAGTAGAACTCCAAGGCACCTCTTAGGTAATTTAGTCAAATAGTTTCATTTTATAGATATAAAAACTAAAGCCAAGGAGGTTGTGACTTATCAAAGGAAGTACAGATAATACTGGCAGAGCCAGGATTCTTTTTTTTTCTTTTTTTAAATTTCTTTTTTATTTTTAGTTTACAACATTCAGTTCCACAAGTTTTTGAGTTCCAAATTTTCTCTCTCTCCCTCTACTCCCCCCTAAGATGGCATGTAATCCAATATAGTTCTACATATACCTTTGCATTAAACTTATTTACAAATAGTCAAATTGAAAGAACAATTATAACCAGTGCAATGAATCATGAGAAAGAAGAAAAGAAACCAAAAAAGAAGGGGAAAAAAGAGAGCAAATAGTTTGCCTCAATCTGCATTCAGACTCCATAATTCTTTCTCTGGATGTGCATAGCTTTTTCCGTCATGAGTCTTTTGGAGCTGTCTTTGAACCTTGCATTGATGAGAGGAGCCAAGTCTATCAAAGTTAGTCCTTACAGATACCATGTGTCTGTAATCGTATAATGTTCTCCTGGTTCTGCTCCCTTCACTTAGCATCAGTTCATATAAGTCTTTACAGGTTATAATGAAGTCTGTCTGCTCCTCATTTCTTAGTATTCCATCATATTCACATAGTATTCCAATACATTCATATACCACAATTTGTTTAGCAATTCCACAATTGATGGGCATCTGCCTGATTTCCAATTCTTTGTCACCACAAAAAAGCTGCTATAAATATTTTTGTATTTATGGGTTCCTTTCCTACTTGTGTGATCTCTTTGGCATACAGCCATAGAAGTGCATACCTGGAGCCAGGATTCTAAGTCAGGTCCTGTAACTCCACATTTGCTGCTCTTTGTTGTAATACAAATCAATCCTTTGTTGGACCTCATCTCTTCTTTGCCCTAGGCCAGAATCTTTCTTACTATACCAGTTTTGACAAAACACTATGGAATTGAAGGATATAATACAATACAGTAAATATTTATTAAGTATATAATATCTGCCAAACAGTATACTAAGCACTTGAGATATAAACAAGAAAACGTAAGTCCCTGTTCTCAAGGAGCTTAGAATTTAATAGGAGGAAAACAACACACAGAAGGAAGAGGAAAAGTAGGGGTGGGCATCTCCCTCCAACCCCTCAATGTGGAGGCACTATGATGGTAGAGTTGAATCCAAGGAGTGCAACTGGCAGGAAATGCAGAGTTTGATTTTTGAGCCCTCATTCTATGGAAACTTTGGAAAGAGGTTTTTTTTTTTTTGGTCTTTTCTCCTCCTTGAGGCATCTAGGTGGCACAGTGAATAGAATGCTGGACCTTAAGTCAGGAAGACTCATCTTTCTGTGTTCAAGGCTGGCTTCAGATACATACTGGTTGTTCGATCCTGGGCAAGTCACAACTCTATTTGCCTCAGTTTCCTCATTTGTAAAATGAGCTGGGGAAGTAAATGACAAACCTCTCCAGTATACTTGCCAGGAAAACCCCACATAGGTCATGAAGATTTGGACATGACTGGAAACCACTGTACAACAACAGCCAGTCTTCCAATCAGA
Organism: Trichosurus vulpecula; assembly: GCF_011100635.1. Classification (NCBI taxonomy): domain Eukaryota; kingdom Metazoa; phylum Chordata; class Mammalia; order Diprotodontia; family Phalangeridae; genus Trichosurus; species Trichosurus vulpecula. The sequence continues at coordinate 249,194,391 of NC_050575.1, forward strand.
GGGACAGAATCTACTGAGCAGCACATATAGTCTCCTTTTGCCCCAACCTGCACACAGAATCATAGATTATCCCAGTTAGAACCACAGAAGAAATCTAGTTCAGTCTGTCCCTAGCAGAAATTTCTACTACATTCCTGACAAGTGGCAATCTATACATCTCTTGCAGATCTCTGATGAATGAGAAAAAATTACTTCCTTGATTCCATTCAGTGATAATTTTTAGAAAGTTTTTCTTCACATCCATTCAAATTTGTCCATCTTCAATTTCTACCCATTATTCCTACTTCTATCCTAGTCTAAGGCAGAGACCATTCTTGTACGTGATAAACTTTCAAATATTTTTCCACATTCCCCACAATTCTTCTTTTCTGCAGTCAAAATGTCTCCACATTTTTTAAGTATTCTTTATATGGGATAGTCTTCCCCTTTTTACTCTTTGGGTCACTGTCCTCTTGTAAATGTCCTTACTAAAATGTGGTACCCAGTACTGAACACGGTATTTCGGGTCAGATCTGACAGGGCAAATTATAACAAGACTCTCACTTCCTTTATCCTTTAGTGCAACTCAATGTCACCTTAGCTTATCCTTTTCTTGCCTATTGGAAAATAGAAATAGTTTATTTCTGCCACCATAAGATCTTAACTGGCACTAAAATCCATCGCAAGAAGCTAGGTAGCTGTATGTATGTATGTATATATGTTTACATGTATATTATACTTTATATTTAGCACTATACATACATACATATATAGTGACTTTTTATTTTATCATATATATGTGTTCATATCCTTATTATACTTCAGTTTGTTTCATCCCTACAAAATTTCTTGAATACACTCTTTACTTTCTATTTACATGGCCATTATCTTAATTCAGCCTCCCCTTACCTCTCACCTAGTTTATTGCATTAGTATTCTAGTTGGAATCCCTCCACTGAGCATTTCCCTATCTCTAATCTGTCCTCTATAGAACTGCCAAAATAATCTCACTAAAGCACAGATCCTACCGAATATGTTACCTGCTCAACAATCCTGGTGGTCCTTATTATCTTCCAGATAAAATACAAACTCCTTAGCTTGACATGTAAAACCCATCTTAATAGAACTGCCTTTATAGATTAAGTTCATTTTACTCCCCTTCATTCATTCTCCATTCTTGCCAAATTGGGTTCCCCTAACTCATGACTCCATTCCTTTGTATAGGATATCCCTTACTCATGCTTGGTAGAATCTTTACTTTCCTTCGAGATTCAAGACTTCTTTTATTAATTAATTATACAATTAGTTATTAATGCCCTCACCTCCCTCCAATTATATTGTATTTATTTAACAGTTTAAGTGGAGTGGACTTCAGTAGAAGGTAAATTCCTTTGAAGGCCTGGACCATTTTAATCTTTTTATTTACTATTGTAAAGTTACTATTGTTCAGTGGCTTTTCAATTGTGTCTGACTCTTTGTGGATGTTTTTGTGACAGATATTGGAATGGTTTGCAGTTTCCTTCCCCAGTTCATTTTTACAGATGAGGAAAGTGTGGCAAACAGGGTTAAGTGACTTGCCCAGGGTCACACAGCTAGTAAGTCTCTGAGGCTAGATTTAAACTCAAGAAGAGTCTTCCTGACTCCAGGCCCAGCACTCTATCCACTGAGCCACCTAGTTGCCCCTATTTTATTTCAAGTTCCTAAGAAATGAGGTGACTTGCATACAATAGGAGCTTAATAAATGCTTATTGAATGAAAATTTGCAAATATTATCTCTTTGATCCTTTCTACCCCATGAAATAATGAGTAAAAGTCCCATCCCACTCTGCTTATAGCTCACATTTAATAAATATTTTCTTAAAAGAATGGAATATTCAGATAAGGAAACTGAGCCTTAGCTTAGAGAGGTTTAGTAAATTACCTAAGCTCACAGGGTAAGCGATAGAACCAGGACTTGAGCTTAAGGTTTCTGGTTCTGATTCTAGTGCTCTTTCTACTGTAATAATAACCTGAAAATTCCATTGAGTCACATTTACATTTACAAATCACTTATTAGACATGATTGCCTTTTATCCTCATGACAAAACTATGAGGTAGCCAAGGAAGGGATTGTGATCTTTTTTCTTAACAGACGAGGGAAGCGAGGCTCAGAGATGACAGCTGACTTGCTCAATATCACAAGCTCAATGAGTATTAGACCTGAGACCTTAACCTATGTCTCCTGATTCCCAAGTTCAGCGTTCTTTCCATTATATGACAGCCACAATACATTTGTATAGCTTTTAACTCTTATCTTCCCACTCTGTCTACAAATATCTCCAGGGAAGGTGTTACTGTCACACGTGCTCAGAAACCCTGCCAGTAATGAATAAACCCACATCTGTGTGTGCTAAACACATTTGCTTCCATTTTGTCCTCCTTGATGGAGCTATTGACTAAAAGCAAACTTTGAAGGATACATGCTCTAAAGGCTTTTGAAGAATGAAACCCATTAGTTGTTTTTATGGATCTGGCTTCTTTAGTCCCTATCTCTTTATTTTGTTATCAGTCTGAGCTATAGCCTCTACATGATATAAAGGTGCTCTGATCCCATGGGTTGGGCTTACATGCTAACTCATGAGCATAATAGATTCATCTATAAAGAATGACAACAATCATTCACAGTTTGAGAGCTATAACCAGATTTTTTACAAGTAGCAAAAACACATGAAAGTAGAGGTGAGAGGAGAGCACAGAGGAGAGGTATGATCACTCTGAGAAAGGTGATTGAACTGGCAGGGGTTCAGGAGGGGGAAAAGTATGGTCCTGAGGGAGAGGCATCATGGTGTTGGGCCCTTGAGGCTAGAACCCAGAACTGAGAGGCAGTTTGATATAGTATGGAAAGTGCAGCCAGAAAGATCCATAGTTGAATCCATCCTTAGCCACTTTCTACCTATGTGACCTTGGACAAGGCCTTTCACTTATATGCATCCGTCTCCTCACCTAAAAAGGGAGAGATTGGACTGATGTTTGTCGATATCCCTTCTAGTTCTAAATCAACACTCCTATGGTCCAGTGCTGAAGGGAAGAGTACTGGCTGGAATATTAATCTCTCAGGAGAGTTACTGTGTCACACTCTTAGGCCACCAGCAAATGAGCAACCTGGGAGGAAACTATAGTATTTCCTATGCTTGGCATTCTTCTGTCTCTTTTTATGGTGTTTTAAGGTGTCTAAGGAACTTTCTTGAAACTCATATTCCCCAATAATGCCTATTCCTTCGAAAGCCAAAGAGAAAGGATATATTTATTCCATTGTTATATACCCATGACCTGATTTAAACAAGAGTTAAGCTTAAAAGAACTGAATACAGCACTTTAGTCAACATCTGGAGAAGTTCCTTTAATTTTGGATGCCACATTTTAGAAAAGACATTGAAAAGTTGTACAGGACAACTGTAGTAGGACAACAGTTGTAGAGGACAACCAGAAATATGAAGGGCCTTGAGGTTAGTCAGTATAAGGATTAATTGAAGGATATAGAGATATTTATCCTGGAGAAGACTGAGGAGGAGCATGTTAGCCCTCTTCATGTATTTGAAGGCATATCATTTGAGGGCAATATCATATTTGTTTTGTTTGACATAAGAGAGAAGAATTAGGAACAGGGGGGTGATAAAGAAGCAAATTTATGCTTGATGTGAGGAAAATCTTCAAGAAAAGATTAATTATCCCAAACTAGAAAAGACCACATGGAATGGAGAGGGTTACCCTTTATTGGAGGTCATCATGGAAAAGTCAGATCATCCTTTGTTGGGGATCCTGTGGAAGAGATTCGTTTTCCAGAGAGAATTTCTTAGATCCTTTACAATTCTGTAACTGTGAATTTAATCCAGCTTGACTTTTTTTAGACCTTAAAGGCTGCATATTTCTATGTAAGTTCATGTGAAGACATAGACTCAAAGCTATCCAAATATTCCCAAACATTATCATATAAAACTCATTTATTTATGCCTTTTCATTTTAGTGCAATGACGATTTCCAAAAGAAGTATACAACTTATTTTATAGCTGTTAAGATTTTTTTGAACACTTAAAAAAGTATTCCATTTTCTCTCCAACCAAGTGTTTAATTTCTTGTGCTGTGACACCTTAGTCAATTATCATCCCGTTGACACAGAACCTTATCAAATGGCTTTTCAAAAGTATAACTGGAATATATATTTCATTTCTTTTACCTATTATGGATGCAGAAACCTTCAAGGTCCTTTTGAGTGAATGGCGCGAGACATTATTATACATCCATATTGGCTCCCTGATGAAATTAAATGATATGAAGTGCTCCCTTAGCAAACTGAAAGGATACATATCCTTTATGTTACGTATATATGTATGTGTGTGTACACCTGTGTGTATGTATGTAACGTGTGTGTTCACACACATGCACACATACACACATACACACTTTTCCCCAAAAGGAAATAAAGCACTATAATATAAAAATAGTGTCTAATAGCATATATTCCCTAATTTTAAATCTGCAAACAACAAATATGACACACATTGTGTTTGTTCAAATTTTCTCCCATGTGCAGCACATAAATAAAAATAGAATTGACAAAGTGCTCATAAATAAAGAAAGATCAGGAGGAAAGACCATATTCACATATGACTCGGGTAGATATGCACTGAATTGCCTTAGGACTAAAAAGGTTTCAAGTAAAAATGCCATTAGTAAAGTATGATATGTGGAATTTCAATCTCACAAAAACTGATAAATTTGGAAATGTTACAGTTTTGATCTTGATTCCTTAATCTTAAAGAATTTTCTGTCTTTGGTCCTAGTCTGTTCCAATTTTATCAATAACTTATATGAAGATATCATTCATCAAGGATAGAGAATTACAGATCTAAAGCTAAAGTTTAGGACCTGAGAGGTCATCCAGTATAACCTCCTCTTTTATACAGATGGGGACACTGAGGATGAGTGGATAAGTAACTTGTCCAAGGTCACATAGGTAGGAACCATGAGGGGAAGGATTTGAATCAAAGTCTCCTGGTTCCATAGCCATTGTTCCTTCTATTGTTTGTAATTAACATGAGGCTGCAAAGGATAACTAGCCTATTCTATGGTAGAATCTATACTGAATAATGAAACAGTCAGTCAATAAGCAATTGTTAAGTGCCTACTATATCCCAGATAGTCTGCTAAGTGATAGAGATGTAGAAAATGGCAAAAGACAGTCCCTGCTCTTGAAAAGCTCATAGTACAATGGTGGCAACAACATGAAAACAGCTATGTACAAACTATAACACAGGATAAATTGGAGTTAATCAACAGATTGAAAGGACTAACATTAAAGGGGATCAGGAAAGGGTTCTTATAGAAACCCTTTTGTTGGCACTTGAAGAAAACCTGAAAGTCAAGAGGCAACAATGTGGTAGAAGAGAATTCCAGGCATTGGGGGCAGTCAGAGAAAATGCTCAGAATTAGGAAATTGTCTTGTTTGAGGAATAGCAACAAAGCCAGTGTCACTGGATTGAGAAGAGGAATAAGGTATAAGGAGACTGAAAGGACAGGAAGGATGCAAATTGTAAAAGGCTTTGAATGCCAAACAGAAGATTTTACATTTAGTCCTGGAGGTAACAGTGATCCAGTGGAGTTTATTGAATGGAGGAAGGGGGCTGACATAGTTAGCTCTATGTTTTAGGAGGATTAATTTGAAAGCTAGGACTATACTAGAGGGAGGTGGGGAGGTGGATCAAAAGGCTATTATTGCAATAGACCAGACATAAGGTGATAAGAGTCTTCATCAGGATGGTAGTGGCAGTGTCAGACGAGAGAAGGGGGCACATGTGAGAGATGTTACAAAGTTAAAATGAATATGGCCTGGCAACAGATTGAATATTATGGGAAGGAAGTGAAAGAGGATAAAGAGTCAGGGATGGCACCTAGGTTTCAAGTGTGAGTGACTAGAGGGATGGTGGTGCCCTTGACAGGCAATGGGGAAAGTTAATTAATTCAGTTTGGGACATGTTGCGTTTCAGATGCCTGTGGGATTTTTAATCTGAGATGGCTGTCCCTATCAAATAATAGACATTACAATATACTAAGGTGAAATTTATTTTTAATAAGCATAAATTCCTACCATTCAGTTCTAAAGGATCAATTGCAGAGGTGCAAGATGGGGAAAACATAGGCAACAGTTCATGCTTTCTTTTTTTTGAGGGGGGAAGGCAGGGCAATTGGGGTTAAGTGACTTGCCCAAGGTCACACAGTTAGTAAGTGTGTCAAGTGTCTGAGGCTGGATTTCAACTCAGTCTGCCTGACCCCAGGGCCAGTGCTCTACTCACTGTGCCACCTAGCTGCCCCAACAGTTCATGCTTTTACAAAGAGATTTTGAGATTATAAAGAATTGCAACTTTAATGTGAGCAAATTGTGTATCATGGCAACAGAAAATGGCTAATTTGATCTTGCCTTCATCAGTAGGAATTTACTGTCTAGAAGAAGAAAAATAGGTAGAATTTGTATTAGCACTTTGAGATTTGCAAAGCACTTTGCAAATAGTATTTCATTTAATTCTCACAACAACTCTGAGAGGTAGGTCTTATTTTTATCCTCATTTTACAGATGAGGGAACTGAGGAAGTCAGAAGTTAAACAATTCGCCCACAGCTAGTCATTCCAGCCAGTAAGTATCAGAAGTTCGGTTTGAACCCAAGTCTTCCTGTTTTCAGGTCTGGTTCTCTGTCCATTATCTTACCTAGCTGTGTGTAACACCAATGTTACTAGAAGCTGCTGTGGAGGTGTAAGACCAACAATACCATCACACAGGAGGACTGCTAGCACAGGTTCTTTGATCTGCTTTTCTGAAGGAAAGCAACTTAGTTCAGGGGAAAAAGTCAGCATGCCAAACTTCAGAGAAAACACAAACAGAAATTACAAGCAGAAATTATATGAACAAAGCAAATAACACAAATCAGCAGACAAGGCTTCTGTCTGTCCACAGCAATACATACATAGTTACCAGAGAGAGAAGCACCAACATCTGGGTTTTCAAAGCCAGGGGGCTCCTTAACAGTTACCCAAAATCTCTTCTGGCCAACACACGTGAACACTCTTCCAACAAGTGAGTCCCAAAGCAAAATGCTTTGGAGTATATGTATATACACTTCTTCAGGATCAGCCCACAGAGGGCATCACAACCATGTGACTCAAACTCATGTGACTTAAGCTTTCTTGTGACTTAAGCAGGTCATCAAAGACTCTTGATTCAATCAAAGACTCTTGAGTCAAACAAAGGCAAGACTCAATCAAAGGCACTTGATTGCTTTAGTGCTGAGAAGCACAACAAAAGAAAAAAACAGCAAAAATTCTCACTTTGTTTGCCATTACACTGCCCCAGCAAAGGAAGTGATTGTAGTATATTCCAATCAGATGCAACCTAGGATATCAACTTCAGTTCTGCATGCTACATTTTGGGAAGAGACCAATAAAAAGTGTACTAAGAAGGCAGGATGGTAAGGAGACTTGAAACCATGCTATACAAAGATCAGGTAAAGCAATGAGTGATGATTATCTAGGAGATTTTTATTTTTATTTTTAGTGGAGAGCGGATAGATAATAGGTATCTCAAAATATTTGCAAAGCCATTATGTAGAGAAGAGACTGGACTTTTGGGTGGCAGGTCTGAAAACATCAGCTTATAAGTTATTGTTATATTCACAATGCCACTAATGTATTAGCATTTTTTTGCCACAACTTTTCAACTCATTCTTTTGGAAAGTAGTCTTGCGTGAAAATATGCTTCTAAATTTGTGATGGGGTAAGAAGTTTGCCTTATAGCCCCTTTTTTTCTAGAACACAAAGTTTGTGTATTTTTTTTTCCTCTCCGATCTAATGATAATTTCATGGGAATCCTACAATCAGGAGAATGCTGAGGTCTAGCCCTAGTTCTGCACTCATGAGTTCAGTGACTTTAGGTAGGTTGCTTAGGTTACCTGGGCCTTTACCATCATTTTCTTATATTTATTGCAGGTATAATAAAATCTTGAAGCCCTTTTGCCACTGCTGTCTGCACAGGGAAATATTGACGTGAAACCTTTTGAGAACAAAAAAAAGTGCTATGGAGAAATTAAATATTTGTAAGGGATGATATTTATAGTGCTTCATGAACTTGAAAGTGTGTATGTACTCTAGCTATCATTATTGTTGTTGTTCTAGACAGTAAGTTTCTTTTAATGCAGGGCAAGATCACATCTCTTTTCAGCAGCTATGGCACACCATTGACTTACATTGACCTTGCTATTCTCAAAAATCCCCCAAATTTTTAAAATATATCTTAATTTATTTCATTAAACATTTCCCAAGTATACATAAAAAATTTTAACATTCATTTAAAAAATTTTTGATTTCCAAATCTGTTCCCCTTCCTGTCTCTCTCTCCTCCCTTGAGAAGGCAAACAATATTATATCAATTTTATGTGTGCAATCATGCAAAACATGTTTCCATATTTGTTGTGTTGCAAAAAATATATGCACACATACACATACCAAGAAAAATGAAGAAATAAAAAAATGTATACTTCAGTATGCACTCAGGGTTCATCAATTCTGTCCCTGCAGGTGGATAGCATTTTTCATCATGGGTTCTTTGGAATTGTATTGATCGTTGTCTTGATCAGAGTAGCTAAGTCTTTCACAGTTGGTCATCCTTATGATATTAATGTTACTATGTACAATGTTCTGGGTCTGCTCACTTTACTTTGCATCAGTTCTTATAAGTCTTCCCAGGTTTTTCTGAAACCATCCTGCTCATCATTTCTTATAGCACAATAGTATTCCATCACAATCATGCCCACAACTTTTGTTCAGCCATTCCCCAGTTGATGGGTATCCCCTTAATTTCCAGTTCTTTTCCACCATGAAAATAGTGGCTATAAATATTTTTGTGCAAAGAGATCCTTTCCCCTTTCCTTTGATCACTTTGGGATACAGACCTAGCAGTAGTACTGCTGGGTCAAAAGGTATGTACAGTCTTACAGCCCTTTGGGAGTAGTTCCAAATTGTTCTCCAAAATAGTTAGACCAGTTCACAACTCCACCAACAGTGCATCAGTGCTCAAATATATATTTTTTAAAACATAAATTGCTGTCTAGCTATGGCTTCCCCAGATCCATCTCTTCTCATCTTTTCCTGTCTTTTCTTCTTTCTACTCTTCCTTCTCATTATCAACATTCCCAATGTTTTAATGATATTGATGATAATTCAAAGAGAGATATGTGTATAAACTTTTTTCCTTGAGTATTCTATGCAACCAGCCAATCAATCAAAGACACAACACACATTTATTGAGTGCCTACTATGTGCCAGGCACCATACTAGGCACTGGAGATGCAAAGAAAAAACAAGACAGAATAATTCCTGTCCTCAAGGCTCTTGTATTCTGTCAGCAGAGAGAACACATACCTAAGTATGTGCAAAATGCAAGAGAATTTGTGTGTGTGTGTGTGTGTGCGTGTATGCGTGTGTGTATGTTGTTTGGAGGAGGGTATTGGGCTGACAGCAAGAAAGGTGTTAGGAAATTGTTTGTGTATAAGGTGGTGTTTGAATAGAGTGGAAGGCAATTACTGATTTTAAGAGGCAAGAGGTGAAGTAGGAATGCATACCAGACATGAAGGCCAGTCAATGCACATGTATGGCAGGTAGATTGTCCTGTGTGAGGAAAAATAGAAAGAACAATTTGGCTTGACTTTAGAGTATAGGAGGGGGAAAATGTATGATGAGGTTGGAAAGGTTGGTTGGAAAAGGCCAAACAGAGAAGCTTATATTTAAGAGTACAGAGACTAGGTAGCCACTGGAGTTTATTGAGTAGGGAAGTGATATGGTCAGACCTGAACTTTAAGAAAATCACTTGGCAGCTATGTGGAGCGTGTAAGTTGAAAAATGTACACATTTTCTTTTCTTTACTCCATACAATCAATCAACAAGCATTTTAAGAGCCTCCCATGTTTCATGCCCTCTGCTAAGCATTGCAGGTAAAGGATTCAGAGCTCAGGCTAGAGATCCAAAGAAACAAGATGCAGTAGAGGCTCTTCCTCCTTACTTTGCTCAGTCCTTTTATTTTTTTTTTCATTCTTCTTAAATATCTTTCTTTCTTGTTTTCCTTGTTCTTGCTCAAACCTCGTTTTGTAGTTACTTTTATAGTCCTATCTACTACCATAACGTAGCCTTGAACTTGAGATCAGGAGCCCTGGGTTCATTTCCTGACTCTTTGTAGCCTCAGTGCATAGCACAGTGCCTGGCACATAGTAGGTGTACAATAAATGCTTACTTGACCTAATGGCTCTCAGACTTCCTAGATTTTGGCCCATGGTCAATGACAATTTTTCATCTTCAAGTTTCTTTATTTATAAAATGAGGTTGCTATTTACATTACCTGTCTCACAGGATTCTTGCAAAAAAAGGCACTTTTTTCATCTTTATATAACATAAAAAATGTGGACCATTATTGTCCTTCAATAAGCAATAAACATTTCCTGAACCTCTTGCTCTTCAATTCAATGTTTATTAAATACCTACCATAGACAAAACCTTTTTTTCTGAGAACTATTACTGGAGCAGGGCTACCAAAGCTTTGTTCCTAGGCAAAAAAATAAAATAAAATAAAATTAGGCATATTCGTTACACTTATATGCCTTCAGCAATGTAGAAACAACAGAGCTTAGTACCTAGCTAGTAAGAATTATTCATTCAAATGCAAAATAACCAGATGATTTATTTCCTGCCTAAGGTAGCTATATTCCAATTCACTTCTCTGTCCCAGTCCTGCTTTGTTCCTTTCACCCATCTGCCCTGCCTCCATTGGCCTCCCAATACTGTCCTTTACTATCCTATAACTTTTATCCTGGCCGTCTAGTGTCCTTAGAGTCTCTCCCTGTCCAAATGAATGTCTTGAAAAAATTGTTGATAGGATGGTATGTTAAGTGCTTCCTTTTGAGCCCGAATTTAATCCATCAGCAGGCATTTATGAATTGCCTGCTATATGCTAGGCACTGTGCTAGACAGTGAGGATACAAAAAAGGAATGAAATAGTCCATTCAGTTAAATAGCTTATATTCCACTGGGGAGATAATATGTTCACATATAAGTATATGCAAAATACATAAATAAATTTCAAATACCTTTGCTGAGAAGGTGGTAAAATTTGAGGGTATCAGGAAAGGATTCATATAGGAAGTGATATGGAAGCTGATTTTTGAAGGGAACCAATGGTTCTAGGAACCAGAGATGAGGAAAAAGTGTATCCCAAGAGTGTAAAAAACAACAACAAAATTGGTTTGGCCTTCTTGCTAGTTAGAGATGGGGTCTGAACACAAAGGTAACTAAGGCTGTCCCTGCCTTCAAGGAAAATAGAAAATATTGCATGGGAATAAAACTATTAAACTAAAATTTAATTATAGTGACTGTACTATAATACACATTAAAATGCAATAAATATATAGGGGGTATATGAAGTGTTAAGTGAAATCTGAGAATAAAGGTTAATTCTGAAGGGAGAGATCAGGAGAAGATACCAGCTAAACTTGACTTTAGAGGATGGGATTTCAATAGTATAGATGAGGAGAAGTGGGGGGAAAGATAGAGTGTGTTATAGGAATTACAGATGGTGCAAGAAAAAGCAAAGAGCTAAGAATGAATGAATGCAATTTGACTGGAAGAGAGGATGTATAGGGGAAAGGTGTGTGATAAGACTGGAATAGCAGGTTGATAATAGTGAAATTTGGTATTGTTTTTTAGACAAAAGAGATATGGTTTTTAGTCTCATTTCTTAGACAAATTAGTTTGTGACTTTGGACAGTTCACTTACCCTCAGTGGTTGCCAACATCCCAATTGTTATTGTGAGAAGATTTCTAAAGCTGCAGCCAGCATTGGACTCTTATTATTTACATGGAAATTCCAGACTAAGGAATTTAGACTTTATTTAGTAGGCGAGGGGCTATGTATCAGGAAGATTAACTTAATAACAACATGCAAAGTGGACTAGAGGAGGGGCAGATTGGCAGTAATGCTAGTGAGTACCTTATCAAAATGATCCAGATGAGAAACCAATAATTAGGTCCTATACTTACTTGTGTGGTATGAGTGGGAGTGGAAAGGAATAGAAAAATGTTTGAGCTTTGCAGGAGGAAGAATGGACAGGGCTTCTCAGCTGCCTAGATATGACAGAGAATTCTGAATAGGTAGAAATTGTTTCCAAAGATTTTAGCCTAGGCAAACTAGATGGTAGCACCATTAGAGTATGAATAAAAGAATAAAAAAATTGGAGCTTGTTTTTGAAAAGATAATAAGCTTTGGACAAGTTAAATTCAAGTAGTGTGGTAGAAATAGCCTTGAATTTGGATTCAGTGGACAAAGATCTTATTTGGTATGGATGGCTAGATGTCATAGTGGATAGAGTACCGGATCTTGAATTAGGAAGACCTGAATTAAAATCTGGCCTCAGATACTTACTAGCTGTGTGATCCTGGGCAAGTCACTTAACCCTGTTTGCCTCAGTTTCTTCACCTACAAAATGAGTTGGAGAAGGAAACGGCAGACCACTCCAGTAAGTCTGCCAAGAAAAGGCTAAAATGAGTCCAAGTCAGACATGACTAAACAATAAAAAAAGTGACAGTCTCCCTTTCTGAGTTTCAATATCTTCATTGGTAAAATGAGAGGATTAAACTTGATAATCCCTAAGGTTTTATCCAGCTCTAAATCCTGTGATTCTATCAAGCTTTCACTGGAAGTATCTGGGAGGAGATATCCAGCAAAAAGTTGGAAATATGAAAATAGAGCTGAGAGAGAGAGAGAGAGAGAGAGAGAGAGAGAGAGAGAGAGAGCGAGAGAGCGAGAGAGCGAGAGCGAGCACGAGCTGGGGACTGGAGCTGGAGATTTTGGATTCAACCACACAGATGTTTTGTAGAAGAATAAAAACGCTTATTGTGTTAGCCTGGTAAATGTGATTCAAAATGGATTTTGTTTATCAGGTAAATAGAAACAGCTTAGATATGAGGCAGGTTTTAAGGAAAAATGCCTGCAGGGTAAATCTCCATCTAGCCCAAGAGAAAAGGAAAAATGTGAGTATAGCAAGTAAAGTTTTGGTTATCATGAAATTAGAGAGCTTGAGAAACTCAGAACCACAGTTCTTATCCTTATACTTTCTCTACACATTCATTAAGTAGGCAACTATATCAAATGAGTTAATGAGGGAAAGTATGGGGCAGCAAATAGATAGCTAAAGGGCATGAAAGGACACAATTCCCACTGGCCACATTTTCTAAGCCCCTGACCTGGAAAGACACTTGAAGCAGTAGTAAGCATAACCTTTCTGAAACCAGATAGGAAATGAAATGTAGCATTACAGTATATGGATGATCAAAGTGGGGAAACCCAAGAGAAGGTAAAATGACTATTTGCAAAGCCAGGGAGGGTTTCAAGCACAATTAGCAGAGCTGTAGTATAGGAAAACTTTATCCAAAAATCAAGGAAGAATTAAGTGAGGCCTCAAAGATTAGTAAAGGTGGGAAATATTGATCTAGCATATAATTCTTTCTTTAGACAGCTGACCTATCACCACCATCCCCACTCTCCTAAATAAGCCAATATTGTTTTGAGTAGTATTGTGACTTAGCTTTACCATTGAAAAAAGAGTAAGTATACCATATTTGTTTTTATTCTTTTTACCAATTCGTAACAATATAGGAAGTAGGTATCCTTGTTCTGCCTTTTTTAAAAAATCATCTTCTATAAATATTTGATGGGATGGCAAACAACTTTTATTTCCCTCCCTTCCTTTTAAAAAATTTTTATTCTAATGCTGCAAAAAAATAAATTTCAGGACACATAATTGTCTGTTGAAATCTCTGCATTTCAGGAGAGGGCAGTGGGAAACCTTGGCCTTTTTAAGCTAAGGTTTTCCCCATGTTTCAGTTTGACAGAGGCAACACCCATTCAGTGATTAAAGCTAGGTAAGAAATGAGGCAAAGAATGACTTCTTTTACCTGGTAAACAAAAGAAAATCCATCTGGGAGGGAAAGACCCTCAGGGTTTCTGGCCAAAACAGAAATGCTATTTACACTCACTCTGAGTCATCAGGGCCCAAACTATGATCAAATCAGGTTTGGACTGGGACTATTGTTGGCCATTCAATGACCGCCAGATTGGGGAGCATGAGAGAAGTGCCACAGTCAGTCAGTCAATTCATCCAGAAGTATCTAATTAGCTATCACTTACTGTGTGCCAAATGGTGTGCTTAGCACCAGTTAATGAAATAATCCCTACTTACAATGAGCTTAACTTCTAATAGCAGACACACAAGAACTTCATATACATGTGTGTACAGAATAAAAATTAAGATAATGCAAACAAATACAAAATGGTTGAATATAAGATAGTTTTAGAGAGTACCAGCAGCTGAGCGATCAGGAAGAGGCTTCATGTAGAAGGTAGTGCATAAGCTTCATCTTGAACGGAGGGAGTTGAGGAGGTAGTAATAAACACAGAGTTCATTCCAGGCATGGGGTCAACCAGTGCAAAACCACAGAGATGAGATATGGGAGGAAGATAATGGAAAGAGAATGGATGCTGTAAAATGTAAGCCAGTAGAAAGTATAAGAAAGTAGTGAACAGGATTGATTCACATATAGTGCTATGTCATCTGACAATTAATGAACTATCACTAGATCAGGAAATGTTATAGATTTGGTGTACCAAGATTTTAGCAAAGCATTTGATGAAATCCCTCATGAATTCTTGTAGGAAAGACAGAGATGTGGCCTAGATAGTACACAGTTTGATGGATTCTAAGCATAGCGAATGACTGGACGTGAATGACTCAATGTCTGCTTAGAAAATATGTAGTCTCTAGTTGAACAGTTGAAGGATCTGTGCTTTTTGGTTTTTTTTTTTAACCTGTGCAACTGAACATTTTTCTCAAAGACTTAAATGTATAGCAAGCAAATAATCAACAAAATTTATTGAGCACTCATTACATGTTAGGTTCTCGGAATATAAATACAAAAAAAATGAAATAATCTTTACTTCCAAGCGTGATTATCAAATTTGCATATGACACAAAGCAAGGAGGGATAATTAACATGTTGGATTACAGAATCAGTATCCAAGCACTTTGGCAAGCTAAAGTGTTGGGGTAAAAATCTAATAAAATGAGATGTGACAAGGATAAATATAAAGTCTTACAGTTTGTTCTAAAGTCAGCTTCACAATTGCGAGAGGACTATGGTGGGAGTTTCAGAGGACTTCAAGCTAAATACAAATCAGCAGTGTGATATGGCAGTGAAAGAAGTTAATATGAATTTAGGTTGATTACAAGAGTAATAATATCCTTTTGTATTCTGTCCTGGCCAGATTATATTGAGAGTATTCTATACAAGTCCAGTCATTACATTTTAGGAGAGGTATTGATAAGGTGAAAGGAGGGGTAGGAAAGAAGCACTTAAATAGCATCGATTATGTTCTAGGTATTATGCTAAGTCCTTTTACAAGTATTACCTTATTTGATAAGTTGGAGAGTATTCAGAGAAAAAATGACCCAGGGTGCTTAACTTCCTTGAAAGCATTGCTTTTGATGATCAGTTGAAGAGACTAGAAATTTTTAGGTTTGAAGAGAAGATTGAGGGAATACATGAAAGCTATGTTCAAGTATTTGAAAGGTGGTTATATGGAAGAAGGAAAATACACACACATATACACACATACACACACACTTTATACACACACACATACACACACATACATATATGTGTGTGTATAATTTTTTTTTGCTTGATTCTTAGGGGCATCTAGTAGCAATGGGTGGAAGATGCAAAAAAAAAAAGATATAGACCTAGTGTAAGTAAAAATTTCCTAATAAATTAGTGGAATGGTTCTTGGCAAGTGTACTATGCCTTCATCCAATGCCTCTTTCATTTTTGTAGTTTGCTCTCACCAGAAAGCTTTCAGTAGAAGCAAGTTCATCACTTGTCATAGATACTGAAGAGAGGATTCTTGCTCAGAATTATTTTAAACTAAATGATTTCTCAGGTCCTTTTCAATTCTGAGATGGCATAGTTCTGGTTCGTGATAGAACTTATGTCTGTTCTGGATAAATTAATGGAGGCCATGTAGTACAACAAAGTGAAAAGAGTTCACTGAATTTGGAATCAAAAGACATGGATTCTAAACCTAACTGAGATACTAACTGGTGGTGTTGTTTATAACCTGTCTGGGCCTCAGTTTTCCCATGTGAAAAATTAGGAGATTGGACTAGATCCTGGCTGTAATATTCTGTGATTCTGTTTAATAACATGGGGGTATATTTCAAGTCAACATAGGAGCAACCTTTGTAACAACTAAGGTTGTCTAAAATTAGAACAGTCTTATTTAGGTAGTAAATTCCCTGTCCCTGTCAGTGTTCAGACTCAGGCTGGCAAACTGCCAACCAGCAATACTATAGAAGGGATTACTTTATAAATGGGGTAGTGGGTTATTTAATCTCTAAGGTCCCTTTCAACTCCCAAATTCTATGATTCTCTGAAAAATGACTTGATCTCAGAAGAAAAGTCATGAAAGATATCCATTGGTCATCCTTAATTGCTGCTCTGAGGCTTTTCTTAATCAGAAGGAAGGAGATATTTCCCTCTATCAATCAGCTCTCTAGGAAAGGCAACTTCATTCCAACTTTTGAATAATGTGAACAGAGGTGTCAGGTAGATTAGTGTGTTCCTCTTCTCTGAAGTAGTTGGAACAGACAGTAATCAGTCTTAATTTACCAGCTGTGTCTTAGAGCCACTGATAACAGTAGTCTCATCTTTCAGTAGAGAAAATGAAGTTACTGGCATTGATGATGTATGTAGAAAAGCCTGTCTACCAAAAGAGTCGTGAAAACAATTTAATCAGGCTTCTGAAACACATGTCGTAAGCATATTATGTGTGTTGATTTAATTAGTAGGACACAGTTTACAATTTTAACTTTATCAGTAGAGTGGAAAGTGGAATAGTCAGCTACCAGATATGTGGATTATTATTCAAATACTCCATCATTGCTAATGGGTTCCATAAAGAGGTCCTCTAACATTTGTGCAAATGATTTCTGTGTAAGTCCATTATCATGGCTTTTTAAAATTTCAAATGGCTGAGGTTAGGAAACAACGTTAAAAGAAAGTTATAGGACTATATCTTTTATTTAAACCTTTCAAAAGGATGTCAGAATGTGACAGTAATGAGACTGTATCTATAAAAATTGAGCTTTACTCATTTTACCAGGGAATTGGCCATATTTTCACTCCATTATTTATGTTCAGCAGCTTATGTTTCCTTTTGTATTTAGTGGGAAATAGATTGTAATGTGTCTACCAGATTTGAGTCCATTTAGGGGGCAAGCTTGGAGGCAGAAGTGGAAGAATCAGCCCGATGCTAATCTGGAGAGGTATACCTTTTAATAACAAAAATATTAATGGCTATATTGGTTATATTGTATAATGGTTACATTGAAGCAAAGTAGTGCTTACAGCCATGAGTTACAGAAGTCCAGAAAATATAATGTCCCTTGGTGATGGGGAGAGGACCAGTGGGAAAATTATTGGATTTGGTTGGGCTCAAATTCCATCTTTGAGGCTTGCTTTTTGTATGACATTGGTAAATCTGTTAAACTCTCTGGACCTGTTTCTTCATCAATAAAATGAGAGGGTTGGACAACACACATAGTTCTAATCTAAGAAATTACAAATCTACGTTTTTGAAGAGGAGACTTGCTGTTTGACTTTGAAATTAAACTGTTTTTGCTGAGGGATAGTGTCTCATTTTTGGTTTTTGATGCAGCAGTGTAAGAATGAACTTGTAGAGATACACAGGAAAATAATTTGGGGTGAGGGGATCCTCACCACTTGTATCCATGAATAAAGAAGCCAGTATTGATAAAGATACAAAGTTTTTAAAGGAAAATAAGTTTTTTAAGGAGATAGTAACAACGAGAATTTAATAGTTTAGAATAAAGGACTCAATTGGAGTGCTTAGCAGGAGTTCTGAACCTCAGCCAA
The DNA here is from genome assembly GCF_011100635.1 of Trichosurus vulpecula. Lineage (NCBI taxonomy): Eukaryota > Metazoa > Chordata > Mammalia > Diprotodontia > Phalangeridae > Trichosurus > Trichosurus vulpecula. The sequence continues at coordinate 249,212,427 of NC_050575.1, forward strand.
CATACTTTGGCCTTAGTTCTGTTTCTTCACAACAAATATTAGCATTTCTATTTTGCTTGAAGGCATACATTGTTATTTCTCCATAATAAACCTGTGAAGAAAAGTGTACAAATGCTAGCCTTAGAATGTAAACTCTTTAAGGGCAGGGGCTGTTTCATTTTTCTCTTGGTATCCTCATTTCCTAGCACATTATTACACAGTAGTCACTGAATAAATGATAAGTAGTCGACTTTATAGATGAGGGCACCGAGGCTCAGAGAGTGTTGTTCATGGTCAAATCAACTATAGTAAGATATACATAATTTCATTGATGCAAATACTATACTCCTTCCCTCAGTGCAGATCATAACCCCTTCATGCCTTATTGGCATGTGATCTTTATATTTCCTGTAAAAAGGAAAAACATCTAATGGCCAGTCATATGTGATAACCTACTTGAACATAACTACTAGTCCTTGGACAAGATAAAATTTATCACTAGCCTATACTTAAAGTCAATCCATCTTAGCAGGAACAGCTAGAACCACAAGCATATCCACTAGCATGGTCCTTCAGAACTCATGGTAAACTTCAATACCATGCATGATGCGACATTATGGGTAACACTCACATGGAAAAAAGTCTATCTTATATCTAAAGGGGAGCAGTTCTTGGGTAATGATAAAATGTCAATGATAGAACTTAAGCCCATTAAATCCCTAGAACTAAAATAATTATGTACATCGATGTAACTATGTTAAACAATGACAGTGAGATGACATCCCGAAACTTATGGGACACAGTTAAAGCAAGAAAAAGAGAATCAATGGAATGAGCATATCATTACAAAAATCAGAAAAAATGAACAAATTAACAAATGCAAGAGGAGAGATATTTAACATAAAAGAGACATAGATAAAAAAGAAAATATAACCGTAGAGAGGATAACCAAAACTAAGAACTGCTTCTTTATTTTGATTTTTTGCAATGGCTAATGAAGTTAATAAACCCTTGGCTAATCTAAGAACAAGAGAGAAGAAAATAGAATAATAATTTTTTTTAATTATGGTGAATTAAGAGCAGAGAAGAAATAAAAGATAATTATCAGAAATGACTAGAAATCATTGTATGGAAGCAAAACTGATAATTCAGAGGAAATGAATGTATACATGAAAGAATTAAGTATATAAGCTAACAAAAAAATTCTATAGCCATAATATATCCTGTCATGGACTTGTTATTACTTGGACTTTTCTTGGAATTAGATCAAATGTCAATCAGGTTTTTCTTTTTTTCTGAGTTTCCTTAAGGTATAGTAAAACTTGATTAAGTACGTGCTATGAGAATGAGTTGAATTGAATATTTTTGGTTAAGTAGGGTTTAAGGAAAAAAAAAATTAAAGCCAACCCTTATTGTTAAAACTCTTTCTAAATCATATAATGTTAGAGCTAAAAAGGACCTTGGGAATCACCACATCCAACACCTTCATTTTACATATGAAGTGTCAGAAAGAACAATTGTTTGATGCCATGAAACTAGTTAATGGTAACCTCAAACAAGAGCTCAGTTCTACCTCCTAGCTTATTTGTAAATTACTTTTCCTGCCTTAGGAAGCATATTTTAGTAAATACAATGAATTTTCTTAATTAACTGAAAAACTTCTATCATAACTTTGAGTACTATGGTCACTTGTCATTTCTATCAATTGCAAAAAAATAAAAAATAAGTAAAAAGCATTCTAAGTCCAAAAGATACAGTGAAAGTTTTTCTTTTTTTTCTTTTTTTGCTAAATCTCTGCTAATTGTTTTCTTGTTTTGATTTTCCTTAGTCATAAAAGTAGAACCTTTAAAATACTGTAGAGGAAAAAAAAACTGGTTAATTGAGGAGTTAAGTTAGTAGTAAGTATATGGTAAATTGAAGTTTTACTAAACGCCTTATTCTTATTTGCTTGGGATAGCTTGTCTTGTGTGGACTACTTCATATTGTAGTTGCTGCAGAAAAAGTCCTCTCACTTTTATTTTTGTCTTTAAGTGGTAAGAAGTGAGTAAATAAAAGCAGTGTGTGTAGTTATTAGTGTGCTTGACTAGGAATAGGAAGACCTGAGTTTAAATATTGCCCCTTATAGTTAGCAGCCTTGTGACCCTGGATAAGTTACTTAACCTCCATCAGGCTCAGTTTCTTCATATGTCAAATGGGGATAACTATAGATACACACACACACACACACACATGTGTGTGTGTATATACACATATGCATACACACATACATATATATATATATATACATACATATGTGTGTCTATATATCATTTAATTAATAGGGCTGTTTTAAAGATTAAATGAGAAAATTATAGGATTACATATTTAGGGTTCGAGGGGACCTTAGAGGTCATTGAGTCCACACCCCCTTTGTTTTAAAAATGAATAAAATAAGGCCTAGAGAGGTCAAATGACTTGCCCAATACTAGTCACACGGTTAGTAAATGTCTAAGTTAGGATTCCTACCAAAGTCTTTATTTTAAGTCCAACAAGGCAACTGGTGGCAGAGTGGATAGAACACTGGGTCTGGTATCAGAAAGACCCAAGTTTAAATTCAGCTTTAGCTGTGTGACCTTGGGCAAGTCTTTTAACTTCTGTTTGTCTTCATTTTCTTAGGTGTAAAATGGATAATATCACCTCCCTCAAAGTATTATTGTGAGGAAAAAATGAGATTGTATTTATATTTTTAAAAAAATGCTTATATCGGTGTCTAGTACAAAGTAGGTACTATATAAATGATTATCCCCTTCCTCATCCAATATTTTCTGCATTGCTTTATACTGCTCCTTTCAAAAGTGTGGCAAATCTTACAGCTCCGTATAAAAGCCAGACAAATTGTTATTAAATAAAACAATGGATATTAAACCATCTTCTCAAGAGCACATTTTGTAGCAGAGCAAAGAATATTTGTGTGGCTGCACCTGGATGCTTTGTCATCTGTTTCCTCAGTAGATTTGAGAAATTGAAGCCCCAGAGTCTAAAAAGGGGATCTTGTAGCTGACTGTGACTACTGTTTGCCTTGCTTTACGGATCTTCTTTCACTTGAATGAGTCTGTAATTGTTCTAAATTGCCTTGTACATTGCTGTGATATACCCTACTCTTAGAATAGCCTAATAAAACTGACTAGTATTACAATATAGATCGACTTTAAGTATTAGTGTACTTCATCCTCTCATGGTGAAAGTGGACCCTCCTTTATTTCTGAACTTTCAAGGGCAGTAGTGAGAAGCTCCATTTTTTTTTATAAGGAAATGAATTACTTACGGGTGATTTTAGATAGAAATAAGGGCCACACCTGTGATTTCACTGTGGCAAGGAATTCTTGGGTGAGTTAACTCCTTCTGCCATAGCATTTTATGGTCAGACAGAAAAAGTCCTCTTACTGTTATTTTTGTCTTTAAGTGGTGAGAGGTGAGTAAATAAAGGCAGTGTGTTTAGTGATTAGTGTGCTTGACTAGGAATAGGAAGACATGAGTTTAAATATTGCCCCACATAGTTAGCAGCCTTGTGACCCTGGATAAGTTACTTAACCTCCCTCAGGCTCCATTTCATTTGTGACAGTTGGTCGCAAAACCATTATGTTAGATGTGAGACTTAAATGCAGATCTTTTTGCCTCTGAGTCTGGCTCCTCCACACTGCTTCAAGAGATAATTTTATACCTTCTTGAAAGGGTTAAATGCTGACCATTTGGCTTTTGGGCTTCTGTCAGTCTTTAAGTGTCTTAGGAGTGATAAACATAAGTACCATACCTTCACCAAATATCTGAGTGTAGTGACATAATCTTGTTTTTAAAATCGGAAGTAACTTCCAACTAAGTCTATTTTCTATTTGGGGAGTATCTCCTCTCACCAGAATTTCTCAGTGAATTTTTATGGTGATTTCAATTGTTCCTTGAGTAGCTCTTGCCTCAGCCCTAGCTTCTCCATCCCACTGACACAGCTCCAGATTAATCCCAGAGTGTGTCATGAATCAGTGGGATGAGAGTTAATAGGAGGTGGGAAAAAATAAAGTAATAATGCACCAACCCAACATAGAATATTTCCTGTCAATGGAAATGTGACTGTTTGGAGCTAGCTGTGTGTAGGTAATTATGTTGGCATAGGGAGCATGCTGTAGCTTAAAACTGGACACATTCAAATTTCTATCCTCTATACTTTGCATTTATATCACTGTATAATGTAGTGCATGCCTTATTTTCCCAGAAATCTTTGCAGTATCCAGTGGACCACACACTTGAATGACTTTTACAGTCTGCTCATACTGTTTCTCCCCAGCAAGGAGGTCATGATCAAACTTTAACCCTATTGCAGATGCCATTTGCACTGGATGTAAAGTTGCCAAGAGATTCTGCAAAGCCATCAAATGTAATGGTTCTCCTCTTTCACATGTGGCCAATCATAATTTCTCAATAAAACCATAGCAAATACATATCTACAAATATGCATATGTGTGCATATGTTGTATATATGCACACACACATAGATGTGATGGGAGGTAGCATGTTATAGCAGAATGAGTACTGGATTTGAAACCAGAGGACCTGGATTCAAATCCCAGGTCTAACACAACCAATATGTCCTAAGGCAAGTCATCTCACCTATGTAGACCTAAATTTTTTCATCTTTAAAATGAGGATTTTGGACTAGATGATCTCTAAAACCCCTTTGTACTCTAAAATCCCATGCTAAGATGATACAAATTTAGAGAGATATTCTTACATGTTCACACTTTCATTCTTTACACTCCCACTCTCTTCTGTATATTCTCCCATTCTACACCTCATCCCAAAACAAATACTTCCCTGTAGCTTGTTCTGGCCCAATGTGTGCTCACTTATTTCCCTCCTAGCTCATGTGTGCCTGCCAAATTCTTTCCTTCTAAGGGGTCATCCCAAAGGATACTTCTTGGAGTGCCCTCATCACTATGGTATCTAACAACCCTGGATCCAAGGTGCCAGTCAGTGATGGCATGAAGCGCCCACCAGCAGCTGTGTTGTCATTTAGCAACCTTAGGAAATACATTCTGAAAATCCATAATAAAACTTTTGAAAAATCTCCTGCTGCAGAGGGATATTTAAGGTAGCAAGTCTGAAACACAGTGTGGGCAGGTTGCTAAGCAACAACCAGTTTCTACAAAATCTGGCACTTCAGTTGTTAAAATAAATGGCGAGGCTCATATCATCTAACTATAGGAGTCCCTGGCAGAATAAGCGGGTTCCCTTGTTGGCCGACCTAGAACCCAGTGGGGCCTGAGCTTAATACTAGCTAACAATAGACAATAAATGCAAAACTCTGAATTTTACAAGGTTGTACAGATTATGTGTTATGAGCCATATGGCCTAATAAAGAGTCTTGCTGAGAACCTTCAATGAATGAATGAATATAAATCATTACTAAGAATTTTCTATGTGACAATCACTGTCCTAAGTGCTAGGGACACAGATACAAAATTAAGACATACCCTGCCCTTCAAGCAGCCTATATTCTAATGGAAGAGAAAACATATATGGGAGAATCTAGGATGCATGATATCTAATGTTTTTCTTATAAGTTTTGAACTAATGTGAAGCCTTAGATATTCAAAAACTTTCATCTGATATCACTATCAGACCTTCAAAGGTCACCTGGTAGAGTGGTGGCCAGGTTAATAAATTGACTGATTTTCACTTGTGTGTTGCAAAATTAATCATAGTAAAGCACATTGAAGTGGAAAGAACATAGAATTTGGAGTCAGAAGGTCTTCAATCAACTCTTAGATTTTTCAAGCTGTAGGAACTTGGACAAATTACTTGACTTTCCTGAGAATAGCGTTCTTCATTCATGAAATGACAATCACTGAATCAGAGAATTTGAGATTTGGAAAGGATTACAGTACAGTTCTAGTCCAATTCATATATGGAAGAAATCCTCAGCATAACACATCCAACAACTGTTATTGTACCTCTGCTTGAATGCCTCCAAGGAGGTCTACCCCTTCTCAAGGTAGGCCGTTCTATTCTGGGGTGATAATACTAGTCTTTGCCATCCCACAGGATTTCTGTGAAGATTACATGAGACACTTTATGAAAATACTCATACAGATGTTAAATGCTATGGTCAACTAATCTTCTAAATCTCCTGGCTTCCCCAGAAATATCCTGACAAACTCCTTGACTCATTGCTGATGAAAAAATAGGGTAGAAGTTGTATAAAGACAGATTTAAGGCTAAATGTGAAGGTTTGTGTTGGAAGAGGAGAAGATTTGAGGAGAGGTGCAGTCTAAGAAAAACTGCCTAACAATTAGTAACGTCTGAAAGTGGAATGGGCCACAAGAGTAGGTTGTGAGTTATCCACCACTGAAGGATGGATTACTACTTGTTGGAATGTGGTAAAGGATATTTCTGTTCAGATATGTGTTAGACTCTCTGCTCCTTATGCTCCTTTCCAAACTCTGATTATTGTCCCTCCAGTCCCAAAGAGGGACAAGTAGACTGGGGAGAAGATAGGGAGAGAGGAGGAGTGAGAAAAGGAGCAGGTGTTGGACATGACTCAAAGAGAAACTCACAATGGCATAAGGGGTTAGGAAAAACTGGCAAATGCCATAGTGTTTGTGGAATGAGGCTTCCAATTCCTTACAAAAATAATAGTAACAAAGAGTAGAAATACAGGACTTCAAAGCTCACAAGTTGCTTCACATACGTTATCACATTCATTCATTTGTAACAACTCTGTGTGGTAGGTGCTAGTATTCCTTTTTCTCAAATGAGGAAAGTATGTCTTTGATAAACTAGTCCCCTCCTACCTTTCTAGTCTTCTTACACCTTAATGCCAGCCATGAGATGTTGGCTATGGGCATTCCTCTGACTGTTCTGCATCCCGGAATTGCTCTCCCTCCTCATCTCTGCCTACTTATTTCCCTGGCTCCCTTTAAGTCCTACCTAAAATCACACCTTCCACAGGAAGCCTTTCCTGATTGTAGTGTCCTCCCTGTCTTAGTTACTTTCTATTTCTCCTGTATATAATTTGTTTGTACATATTTGTTAACTTGTTTTCTCCTCCATTAGATTGTGAGTTCCTTGAGGGCAGTGACAGTCTTTACCTCTTTTTGTATCCCTAGCACTTAGCACAGTGCCTGGCACATGGTAGGTGTGTTAATAAATATTTATTGAATCACTGACTGACTAAGGATCAGAGATTTGCCTAGGGTCACCCAACTTAGTAAATCTTAGGTGAAAATCAAGCTCAGTTCTTCCTGACTTTTAGCAAGTACTCCAACCTCTACTCAGCACTCTTAGGGTATCCTTGTCCATGTGATGGTGGCAGACACATTTAAGAACTCTCAAGAGAGCTGCTCATCTAAACAGACAATCCAGAGCTTCACCCAGTACTCCACAGTCAGTAGGAATGCTAATGGAATTCATGGATTAATGAATAGTCGAAAAAGCAAACCCAGGTCTGTGGTCTTACAGAGCTACTGTTTCATTTCTTTGTGATCCTATTCCATTCCATGATTACTATACTTAAAGTAGTTTAAGGCTATTTTTAAAGTGCAAAGAAGCTCTGTTCATGTGAATGTGAAGGATTGGACCTTTGAGACCTAAATTGGCAGGATAGCATCTAGAGGAAAAAATGTTGGTAAATAACTTTACTCTGTGTTATAGCCAAATAGGCCTTCTCTTTATTGGGGGAACAAGCAAGTTCTCTGGGGAGAGAAGGTATATTCATAATCACCTTGAGCCAGGCTTCCTATATTAATCCCTGCTACTGCCTCTTTTGATTCAGCTTAAGTTGGGTGACTTGGTACATTCTTCCCACTATTTTTTTTGCTGGTGTTTAGCCCAGAAAAGAGGAAAAACAGCTCTTTGGGAGATTATTATAGAATTTTAGTTCTGGGAGGAAATGTGAAGATCATTTTAGAAATCCCACTTACATTAAGAAAAAAAAACAACTCAGTCTCCCAAGTAGGGGAAATGATTTACCTAAGGCCACATAGATAATTCGTTGAATCTAGACTAGAACACAAGATTAAGTCCAGGTGCTATTTACAGGGCACTTAAGGAGATCATGACATTAGAAAGGTCAGATAAAGGAACACAGAGTGTTGAATATGGTCCCTTTCATTCTTTCTACACTTCTCACATTTTACTTTCCTCTGTTCACCTGATGACACTGGCTTGCTGGCTATTCCTCTCCTACAACACTCCTATCTCTGTGCTTTTTCATTGGCTGTCCTCTAAGCCAGGAATGCTCTCCCTCCTCACCTCTTGAAATTCCTGGCTTCTTTCAAGACTCAGTTCAAATTTCACTGTACTCCCATCAGTTGTGTGTTCCTTCCCTTCTACTCTGTGGGCTTTCTTCTGGCAATTCTGTAATAAAGGTTGGATCTTAACCCAGGTCTTTCTGTCACTAGGTCAAGCACTTTATCCTCTGCTGAGATGACACTTTATTTAAAGAATGGAAGTTTTAAAGCTATGTTTAACCCCAATGTTTTGTTACTTCTTGATTTCATTACTTTGACTTGAGTTTGTGCTCATTTAGTCATTCAATAAACATTTAATAAGTGCCTCCTATATGAAGGACACTATGTTAGGTGTTGGAGGAGATAAAGTTACTACATATGATATGCAATATTACATGATCAGTGTACGGGGGGTAAAATAAAGTGCTGTGTGAGATCTATTAGGGGAGGAGAGACTGACAAAGTTCCATAGTATGATAGATATGGAAGAAATGCCCCAAGTAGTTTTTCCTCTTTCCTGTGTCTCAGAAGAGTGGTCCAATTCTGATGCCATATCAGGCAACAGATTAATGGTGAGGTCAGAAGCTAGGTTGTTTGAAGTTATTTGGTGTGATCAAGTGGTTTAGGTCTGTAGTCTAGGACAGAAATGATCTTTTTAACTCATACCCACCCTAGATTTTGACCTGAGACAGACACTCCAAAGATAAAGGATACATTCAGTGACCAAAATTAACTTTCAGAGATGCTGATAATGCCTAGGGAAATTTGGGAACAAAGTAATTTTAAGTCCCTTAGCGTTCACTTAGGCCCCATCACTAGTGTCTACATTTGCATGCATATTAACAATTTTGTCAAAAGTTTCATATTTCCTCTTCTGATGCATGATATTCTTTGACCTTGAGGCTAAAAGAGCACATGTATGCATGTGCGCACACACATACACACTCACACACACTAAAGGACAATATCTCAGCAAGGTCAGGTACCTCCCCTTGATTTTGATTCTCTTTCCCTTGATTATGTTACAAAAAAAGTTTTTCACACTTACCCAACTCCTGCCCGCAACAAGAAGGTCCAAATCAATGGTTCCAAGTTTAATAATGTGACGGTGTGTTTTATGTTATAAGTTTGGTCTAATTCAGTTTATGTTTCATATAACACTGTATATAGTTAATCATGAACTGTAAAATGATATTTGCTATCTTTAGTACATCATCTGGTAAGTCAAAATAAATTATTGCTATGTCTTTGTGTGTCCCTGTGTTCATTACATATCTTTGTGCGTGTAACCTAAACTACGAGTATGAGTAAAAGCTGTTTTGAAACATTCCTTATTTGGACAATTGAAATATTTTCATCAGAAATGGAGCATCCTATGCTTTGCTTTTTTGTTTTGTTTTTGTTAACTGTTATTTTTTTCTACTTTTGGGGGCACTTGTAAAATTTTAAATTTAAAAATGACATATAATTAGTTGATAGAAACATCCCTCATCCCCTAGATAAGGGTGAAAATCCTGAAAACTCATAAATAAATTAGCATAACAAAAATTTGACATGGCGGAAGGAGCATTGGATTAGGAGGCAGAGGATTTGGGTTTGAATGTGAGCCATACTATGTGACCTCGAGCAAGTCATTCTCCTTTCTCTGGGTCTTAGTTTCTTCATCTACAAAATGAAAAAGTTGGAGTATGAGATCTTTCAGAATTTTCAAGTTCTAAATCTGTACTCCTAACATATCTATGCCATTTCTTCGAAACATCATTTCCACCACTTGTATCCAATTCATTTAAAATTGTTCATGACTTGTACTTGTCTCACTAGCAAGATAATGTAAATGTTCTTATTAAGTAAATCAGATATCATTTTACAAATCATGTTACAGTGATCAATATTTTTTGCAGTATTCTTATGAATGTTTACAGTAGGTGCCCTTAGGAGACATAAAATCATGTGTAGATACAATTTCCTTGAGCCAGTCTTTGCCTAAAAGTGATATAATTTGACCTTTAATTAGAGGTTATTCCAAGTTTGTTCATAAATACAAAGTATTGTCTATATTCACAATCACCTTCAGTAAGAAAATGTTGCCTTTCATAAATTGCAGAGCGTAGAAACACCATCAATTAGAGGTTAGAAAACCATTCAAATCCCTTGAAGTATCTGTTCAAAACTTTATTCATATGGACAACTGTAAAGTGTATTTTCTTGTGTATTAATCACTTTAGGGATCACTTTAGTGGCAGCCTGTGAGCTCTGTAAAGTGGAGTCCTTACTTTACTTTTCAAAACGGCATGTGTAGAAGGTTGGGCCTGACAGATGGAACTGAAACTGACTAAAATCAAAGGAAACTTACATGGACTGACCCTGTTTAAAGGTACAGTACTTTCTATGTGGAAAGTTTTTCTTTTGTTCTAATGAGAACACCTCTCTTATTAAAATGAACACAGTCCAAGGAACAAATTAGTTTTTTTTTTTTTTCGAGAGCTTCATTCATTCGCTAAACATATATTAAATACCATCTATATGTGACAGTCTTAAACAAGCAGTGGTCTTCCAAAGATGGTCTATAAAGTAAGCAAATCAGCCCCATAACAATAACAATTCACATTCACGTCGTATTTCTCAAGATTACAAACAACAGCTCTGTGAGACAAGTAGTATATAATTATTATCACTATTTTATAGATGAGGGGAAAAAAAAGGCAACATGGAATAATCAAAAGAATGCTGGGCTTGGAGTGAATGCAATTTGCGCTTAACTTAATTAGATGTGTTATTCTGGGCAAGAGGCTTAATCTTTATGCACCCCAGAGAATCTTATAGAGTTATCTATCATTGACCTATCATTGTTATTATCTAGGCAAGACCTATGACCTCTTAGTTCCCGGCGCAACTTTCTCAGACTAGTTTCCAGAGAAAGTGCCAACTTGTACTAGTGTAGGGATTTCCTTATAACCACTAAATCATAGATCCAATCTCTACCCCTCTACCATCCCCTGTCTCCATCACCATTCTGATCTCATTGCATCCTATTCCCATCTATATCACTATTCTATCCCTATCTACTTTCCCATCCTTATCCATATCCTTGCTCCAATCCACTAAATTCTAGATCGGTTATGACCTGCATAGGTGGAGCCAGTTACCAAACCTATGCTGCTGAAATTACAAGTCCTTTATATAATTGTGTATAGATGAGGAAACTGAGGCTTAATGTTCAGAGCCAACTCAGTCTCTTAAATCCTGACTCTAATTCAATTGCGATTTCTAATATACCACATTATTTCCAGTATTTATCGTAGTCTTTTTGTAAGATGCCTTTAGTCTTCTGATAATATGTGGGTGCAAATATGTATACATATACATATATATGTACATACACATGTACACACATATAATTAAAAGACCATTTCAAGTTTCCAATGTCTGAAGCTATTGTCAGCTTAAAATTTTATATTGCCAGATTTTTATTTCTGTAATTCATTTGAAATTTCTTTAACACTTTAGTTATTATTCTGTTGTCTTTTCTTAAGGAAGTATGGTAGTAAGTTATAAATAAAAAGTTTCAGATATGTTGAATCAGATTACAAATGTTTTAGAGATAAATGTGTGTGTGTGTGTGTGCATGTGTGTGTTTCATAACATCATAATTTCAGGCTAGTATCATTTGTACAGGCCATTATTCCCATATGTTTTGCCCTTGCCATCAACCAATAAGTCAGTTAACAATCTTTGAGTATCTATGTGCAAGGCACATATTAGGTGTTGTAAATTTTACTGTGAGTCACTTAGGAAGAAATTCAGATAATTTATGAGAAAGATGTTATAGCATTTTTTTTCAGCAACGTTACACTTTGTTTTATTCATTTTTGTTCTCTCAACAGTTTTGTTCTCTCAACAATTTGTGTGAGAAAAGCTTCTCTACCCAAAAAACTTTTATCCAGACTAAATCTAAGTAAGCAAAGGGGGTAAAATGTAGGTGGGAATTTAAGAACATTCTTATTCTTCAATTATGTTATGCACACTTAAACTGAGCTGTTTGTTGTCATGTATCTGAAATTTTTTAAGTACTACTGAAAATTCACAAGGAAAAGTGGCAATGCATTTATTAGTATTTGGACTGAATCACTGTTGGAAAAGTTGGGTATCTTGTTTAAGTGATCATAGTTTTAGAGAAGGAAGGAACTGCAGAGGTCATCAAGTATAACCTTTTCTACTTTATGGAAGCGGAAACTGAAGCCCACAAAGAAGAAATGATTTGCTTAGGATCCCAGAGGCAGTAAGTGATAGAGCCAGAATTAAACTTCACATTCTCTGACTCTGAATCTAGTGATCTTCTCTCTGGATAATCATCCAAAAGTTTGCTTCCTCTTTGGTGGGGGTGGGCAGCAAGTAGGAAGGGGATGAGGAAGTGAGAATTATGAGGTGCCTTTGGCATGTGATTGCTTCTCTAATACTTCACAGGAACATTTCACTATATGCTTTTATAGATTTATGTAGCTTGCTGGGGTGGGGGAGATGGGTGGGAAATTTTCTTTGAATTTGTATAGTGATTTTCATGCTTTTAAAAACATTTCTGAGTTTACTCATAAATCCAGGCTGACGCCAGATGGTAACTCTTCATGCTTCTGACAAAGTTTACTGCCTTACAGATCCCTTGTCATGCAACTTCCCTCAGTTTTTATTGTTAGTGAAAGCCTGAGCACAAAAATGGAGTACATTATGGATCCAGTGCTTTCCCCAACAATCTTCTGATGTTTTGTTCCTCGGTGATTTCTCGGTCTTCAGAGAGTGGTTTTAATTCCATCAGGGAAACCTTTTGTGATCATGTTTCTTTGAAACGGTAGCACAGAGTAGAGAGACACTTCTTTCCTTACCTTTAAGTCACTATTTCTGGTTTTTCAGGATTGTGGTTGAAATTCTTAGAGAGTCTCTAATAGCAGTGGTTACTCACAATCTGGCACGACTAGTTTTTACTTAAATTTGTGTACTTTAATAAGGCTCACCTATAGCCCAGCAAGGATTATAAAGTCAGCATGATACAAATTAAAAACACCCAAGCAATGTTTTCTTCTGAGTCTCTTAGTCACAAAGCCTGTGGAATCAGTGGTACAGGTCTAATTTCTTTATATTTAAAAGATAAGCACTGAAAAAATAAAATTAGCAATTGCATAAACAAGTAAAGCCCATGACAATGATCAGGATTGCACTCGTCATTAATTGCCATCTGGATTCCTCAATGTTACTTCTCCCTACCTCAAATGAATTGACTTATAGATCCAAAGAGGGAAAATGGGCTCAAGCTTTCACAAGTCCCATCAAATATTTATTAAGCATCTACTAAGTGCAAGGCACTGTCCTATATTCTGGAGATGCAAAAACGATACCCCAAACAAGGAGCTTACCTTCTGGTGGGGAGCTATGGAATTTACACAGGTAAGAAAGATAAGCTAATCTGAAGAACAAAAGAAGACTAACAACTAGGGACGATAAGGAAAGGCTTCCCTTAGGAAGCAGGATCTGAGATGAAACTTAAAAGGAAGTTAAGAATCAATTAGTCCATTTCTTTAGAAAAAGCTAGAGGATTTGAGAGTCATGGAACTAGTTGGAAAGGAATTCAGAGGCCTTTGAGTCCAACTGTTTTCCTTTAAATATGAGGAAAATGAGGCCCTGGGATATTGACTCATCAGGTATATCAGAGATGGTGTCTGAATTCGTGTCTACTCACTATGGGCAGCTAGGTGACACAATGGATGGAGTGCCATCACTGGAGTCAGGAAGACCTGGGTCCCAATCCAGCCTCAGATACTTACTAACTGTGTGACCCTGGGCAAGTCATTTAACGCTGTTTGCTTCAATTTTCTCATCTGTAAAATGAGCTGGAGAGGGAAAAGGCAAACCACTCCATTATCTTCGCCAAGAAAACCCCAAATGAGATAAAGAAGAATCAGAAGTGGCTGAAACAACTGAAAAAAACAATAATGGTGCCAAGACACTAAAATGAGAGAAATGGAGCATAGTTTTAGAACTGGAAGAGACCTTAGAAATTAATTAGTGTAGTCGTCATTTTATAAGCAAATTGTCTTATTGCTCTTCCCTGTCTCACATAACTTCAATAATCAGAGATTTATATACACTTAGTGAATACGTAATTTTGAATTATTAATATAGTACGGATGAAAAAGTGCTGCCTCTTGAACCAGAGGGTCTAGGGTTGAATTCTTACTCTTCTACCTACTAGATGTGTGATCTGTTTTAAGTTATTTAAAGCCTCTGATCTAGGTTGTGCAGTGGTTAGGACTCCAGCTTTGGAGTCAGGAGGACCTGAGTTCCTGAGTTCAAATCTGTCCTCAGACACTCACTAGCTGTGTGACCCTGGGCAAGTCACTTAACCTTGATTACCTCCCCCTCAAAGAGTAAATAAAGTCTCTGACCCACATGGTGTTAGACTAAATGAACTTTCAAATCCCTATCAACTCCAAATCTGATTGTATTAACGTGGAACCAAAGAATCTTAACTTTAGAAGGAATCTTTGCTTCTGACTCTCAGAATCATAGAATTTGAGCTAAAAGGGGTCTCAGCAGCCATCTATTCCATAGAGCCATACACCAAAGGGATCATCACTATGATACTCTCCTCTTGTATGAGTGTCTTGTCTCTGCTTGAAGCCCTCTAAGGGAGGCCAACCCATCATCTTTTGAAGCAGCTCATTGCCCTTTGTACGAATGGAATTGTTAGGGCATTTTCCCTCCTACCAAAAGTAAATTGATCTCTACAACTCTCCCCCATTGCTTGTGGTTCTGGTCCCTGGGTCCAAACAATACAAATCTAATCCCTCTTACATATGACAAATACTCAAAACATCTATCACTTCCCCTCTCAGCTTTCATCCACCCCCATAAACATGCCAGTTCAAATGATCCTCATATGACATG
The DNA here is from genome assembly GCF_011100635.1 of Trichosurus vulpecula. Taxonomy (NCBI): domain Eukaryota; kingdom Metazoa; phylum Chordata; class Mammalia; order Diprotodontia; family Phalangeridae; genus Trichosurus; species Trichosurus vulpecula. Next base: position 249,227,600 of record NC_050575.1, read on the forward strand.
ACCTCAGGATTCTTTACCATCCCAGTTCCCCTCCTCTGGACACTCTTCAGTTTATCAGTGTCCTTTTAAACTGTGGTTTTTAGAATTGAACACAATAGTTCAGACAAGGGCTGACAATGGCGGAGTACCAGGGGACTTTTACATCAGCATGCCTCTCTACTTTCATCAGAAACATCCACGACAAGAAGGCCAGTCAAGCCAAGAGGCATGCTGTCTTCCTTAAATACTTCCAGTAATGGCAACATCATCTTCCAAGGCAACATATTCTACTATTCGATGGCTCCAATTTATATTGAGGACTTGAAGACTTCTCTACACTGTGTTAGAATCTACCTTCTTTAACTTTGGTGCATTGACCTACATTTTGTCCCACTAGAGCCTGTTTCAGTTAAGTCTCCTTCCCCTTCTGTCTTCATATACTTGAAGGCTGATCATTTGAGAGCAATTAGGTGGTACAATGGATAGAGTACTGGATTTGTAGTCAGGAAGTCCTGAGTTCAAATCCCACTTCAAATAGTTACTATCCATATGACCTTGGTCAACTGACTTAACCATTCTTGGGCTCAGTTTTCTCATCTGTAAAATGGGATAATGATAGTATCAACTTCAGAGGTTGTTGTAAGGATCAAAATGAGATCATCTAGAATTCATTTTGCAAATCTTAAAGTGCTACATTAGCTGTTACTATTGTTATCATGACCGCTTTAAAGACCTCTTTTTCAAGGCTAATGCTCTTGGTTTCTTCAACATTTACTATATGACCTAGTTTCTAATTCCCTTGTTCTATTACCCTCCCTTGGATATGCTATAAGTCCTATCTAAATCCCTAAGCCAGAGGTGAACATAGTCCTGCTGATGTACCCTAACCACTGCAGAGTACAACAGAAATATTCTTTCCCCTCCCCACATACCTTGTTTGGGGCCCTGAACTCCTATTAATGTCCCTTGAAATTGCATTGGGTTTTGTAGCAGTCACATGATATAGAAGGGCCTAATAAAAAGTAGGACATAAGGTAAAATGGCAGATAACTTGTGGAATATGTTTCATTTCATAATAGTCAAATTTATTCATTTAGGTAGAAATGTCTTTGGAGAACCATAAACCCTGGCAACATTTGGCTTCTATTTAAAAAAATAAGATGTTTTGACTAGATCAGTGTTAGGTTTTCAATTGTGTTTTCTGCTCTTGAGAGTTCACTCTAATGGTGGGAACTGTGCTATGGATGACCTGGGAAAGTAAATAAAAATGACTTCCATTCAGCTTTGAAAGAATTTTCATATTTCCCTGTGAAATTTGTTGCAATGGACTGTTATAGGCAAACTTATAGCACCAATTCCAAACAGTAACATAAAAAGTGAAAGAGCACCTGGGGAGAAATTGGACAGCTGCCCAACCATTAATTCTTGCTTAACTCTTCCTTGCATACAAGGACATAGTTGATAATTCCCCCCAGACTATTGTGTATGTTTTCCATTAATGCATCTACATACATATGTGCCCTCTTCCCTAATGTCTTTCCTCTTTCCTAATCCCTTGCTTGTGGGGAGGAAGGTAATATATCCTTAAATTGTTTACCTTTCGTTTAATTCAAATTGAGTTCCCTGACATTTCAGCCAGGCTGGAGGGAAGGCTTTGGCTCTGGAATAATTAAGAAACTGCAAGGCAGGTAAGGTAGTGGAAGGGGTCCTGGGTTTAGCTCAAGTCTCAGCTTTGCAACTTATTATGGTATGATCTTCCGCTAAGATACTTTCCCTCTCTATTTCACTTTCCTCCCCTACACAATTTGGCATTTGGAAGAGATGATTCCTCAGGTCCCTAGCAGTGCTGGCATCCTCCAGTTCCCTTTTATAGGCTATCAGGTGTATATTGAGGAAATTAATAAGAGATAAGGAATTTCATCAGGGGTGACAGCTTGAAGCTTAGAATAAAGAGTTCTGTCAGGGAGGAGCTAACATTGACTACATAAGCATTCACACTCCTGCTATAAGAGAGGCATTTCAGACTTATGAGGCATTGCTTTTTAGCACTTATATGGCAAGTGATGGCTGGCATTTATATAGTGCTTTATGGCTGACAAAACACTTTGTGTCTTCACAACAGCCTTGTAAGAGAGGGAGAACAGGTATCTTTATGTCCATTTTTAGACTGGGAGGGAACTGAGGCACAAGGAGGTGAAATGATTTTTACAAAGTTCCATAGCTAGGAGGTGGCAACCTTAAGATTCGTAACCAAATTTTCTCACTGCAATTTGAATGCACTCTCAAATACACCCCATCTGATTTTGTGAATCACACTGCTGGCTGAGAATAAGTTTTTCCTTTCAGGGACAAAGATTTGAATCATACCTAATCTATCTCTGGGTCTTTAACCCATAGTGGAGGAGGTTGGGGGAGGAAAGAGTATTTGGGATGGGGTGAGAGTGAAGGCATGATGAAATCCACAGGAGTACAGCTAGGTGGGAAATGATGAGATGGCTGTCCTCTCTGAATGAAGAATCTGGGAGGAGCTCCCCGATGTCCACCTTCCATCCTTTCCTGTCAGAGTGCAGGAGGGTATGGGATATTGAGGGAACACTTCTGGTGTGAGGGCTACTGTGTCCTTTTCAGAATTGCTCATCTACCTTTGGTATCCACCCTTCACTCAACTTTCACCTGTGGTTCCAGGATGCTATAGCATGTGCAGTGGCCACATCCTAATAAAACCATCTTGGCAGACCAGCTAAACCAGGTTAAGGATAATCAACAGACCTCAAACCATCAGTGAGTTCCTGGGATGTCTGCTCCAAGTATCTGAAGACTTCCCCTGGTGGAAAGGACAGATGAAAACAGTTTCTCTCAATGGCCATGAAGGCAGCTGAATCAGGAGCTGTGGAGCATTTAGAACTTGGTCGGACATCTGGAAGATGTCTCTGGAAGACGGAGTGAGGCTGATGATTTTGGACGACTCAGCCTCACTTAAATCTAACTCATGTGCAAGTCAAGATATCACACCATGATGTTATTGGTCCTCTCTGGCAGGAAGGATGAACACAACAAGAGGGAGGCAGGGGGTCTGAGGAAGTGTGAGTTTTGGAGTTAAATATGATCTTGCAGAAAGATGAATTTCTGGATTTAAAAGTCCAGAGATTGTTCTATTCAAAATAGATGCTTAATAAATAATTTAAAAGACTGTTAAAATTTAAAACAAATAAGAACTTATATATGTATATATATATATATATATATATATGTGTGTGTGTGTGTGTGTGTGTGTGTGTGTGTATGTATTCATTACTGTCAGTTAAGTAAGAGACAGGAAAAAGCATTGGTAAATGATGTGTGTGCATTTATGTGCTTTGGAGACTAGACCTATGGCACTCTTAGTGTAGAGTTCATGGATGGCCAGTACTATTTTTCTTACCCTAGTTTCCCCCACAAAAGGCACTGAGGTGAGTGTCTGTGATAAACTGCTCTTATCCCAGCCTGCTGTTGTTCACTTGGGCTGTAGGCATTTAAAAAAATAAAAGTAATCATCTTTTATGACTGCCCTTTGAATCACCAATTAGCTCTCTAACAGTTTAGAAACAGACCTTCCTGCCCCAGGAAACACATTTTCCACTTTTATTTTCAAACTTGACAACTTTTTGGCTTTATAAAACCTTATAAATCCCCAAATATGTTTTCCTGGTGAAATTCTGAAGTTTTGAACATATACAGGAATAAGGCATGTTTTGTTGAGTATAGCTTGGAAACTTAGAGATGTTTATCAGTTTTTTTATTTATAGACCAAAAGTGGTTTTAACATTCAACTATGTTTAATTTTTATATTTTTATTTAGTACTTAAGTCTACCTCTTGGTGGTGATGCCTGAAGATTATACTTGGTACCAGAGTTTATTTTATTTTTTCTGAGTTTCTGCCTCTGTTCCTCACTCCATCTGTAAGATATAATTAATATTACGATAGTTATATGATTTGGAAGTTGTACCTTTGGAAGACCCAACTGGGATAACCATTGTAGCCCACAAAGAAGAGACTAGAAAGAGAAATTGTATTCTGAACCATCAGGCAGTAGCCTAGAATACTATTATGGTATAGGAATATGTCAAAGGTTGGTACATATTAAACAATGGACCAATGCATACTGACGTTCAGAGTGACTGGCAATTGGAAGACCAGAGCTAGACAGTCTTAGCTCTGCCTTGAAAACACTGCACGAACATGGGCAACTTACTTTTCCTCCCCGAGATTCTATTTCCCAGTATATCACCTGAATTAATGGTATAGATCCTAAAAAGCACAGAATCTTAGATTTGGAAAGGACCTCAGAGACCAGCTTGTCCCACACACAACTAGATAAGAATCTTTTTATATAATATTTTAATCCAGTGATCATTGAGCCTTCACTTAACGATTACTTGGGGATGGGATAAGGGGAGGTAGCAATCTGTTTTATTTACTTTTCTGCTTTAAATACCTCTAGTCACTGGGAATTTTTTTTTCTTACATCGAGTTTAAATGTGTCTCTGTAACTTCTGTGCGTTACTCCCAGTTTTGCTCTCTCAAGCCAAGAACAGTAATCTGGTCCCTCTTTCATGTGTTGTTGTTGTTCAGCTGTTTCAGTTCTGTCCAACTCTCTCTATCCCTATTTGGGATTTTCTTGGCAAAGATACTTGCTCTCCCTCTTTCATGTGACAGCTCTTCAAATGCAGATTCCTATTTCTCTTTTAGATCTTTTCTTTTCATGCGTAGAAATCCCTGGTTCCTTCATTTGGAGCAATGGCATATCTTTGAAGATCCCTTCCCACACCTTATTATGACATGATTCCCATCCCTGCCTCAGAAGTCCTGGTTTTCTCTCTTTGTGCCAAATTGCGTCTCTCCCTGCCCCTCTCATTTCTCCAGATAACATGAAGGAAAATGTTATTGAGCCTTTTCTAAAAGAAGAGAAGGACTCCTCCAACCCTCTGGTTCCCCTTCAGTACCCAATAAGTGAAGCTGCTGCAAAGAAAGTTTCCTAGGCCATTCTATGCCTCTGTCAGGGAAAGATTAATGATGACAACATCCTCTTTTCAGATCAGTCTTAAATCAAGTTTCTCATATCCTCTGGTCCTAAGAGCAAGATGCTGAAAGTTTCCAATTAGGTAATGACAAATCACATATCTTTCTGCATAAATTCTCCTTGTGTTTTCATTTGGAAGAAAGCACCCTATAGACTTTAAGACTGTTCAGAAATTAGTTGTTATTGCCAGATTCTTTTCTACTTCTTACTGAAATTGTGGTGTGGAGTATGCCAGAGGCAAGGCCATTAATAGTGGTGGAGAGAGAGCTTTTGTTAAGTGACTCTGGGACCTTTCCTGTGAAATGCACACCATATAAATGGAGGCTAGAGTTATGTTCTCATTTAGCCTACAAGGACCAGGGGAGTTGTGGAATGTATTCTTAATTGGGCAATGTGTATACAGGGCTTTTAAGATTGAAAGAGCTCTTCAGATCACATCTGGATTATTGTGTTCAATTCTGGGTACCATATTTTAGAAAGGACATTGATAAACTGTGGCATGTTCAAAACACAGTGATTAGGTTGGAAGAGGGCTAGAGAGAATGCCACATAAGCATCTGTTAAAAAAAACTGGGGATATTTAACCTGGAGATGAAAAGACTTAGGAAAGTGTCATGAGATCTGGCTCCAACCATTTCATGGAAGAATTAGACTTACTTTACTTGGCCCACCATAGCAGAACAAGGAGCATTGGATGGACATTTTAAGGAAGGAGTTCGTACCTCTATCCTAAGGAAGAACTTTTTAACAATGAATTGATAAATCAGTATTAAGCACCTACTATGTGCCAGGCACTGTGATAAGTGGTGGGGATACAAAAAGATGCAAAAGACAGTCCCTTCCCTCAAGGAGCTTACAATCTAATGGGGGTATTTGAAGGTAGCATGGGCTGGCTCAGAAGTAACTGAGTTCTCCACCACTAGAAGACTATAATTACAGCTGGAATGATCACTTATTGGTGATGTGGTAGGAAAGATTCTTTTTCTGATCTCACTTGGACTTTATGCCTTCTGAGCATAGATTTTGTAACATAGATTCTGCAATTGCAGCATATTTTGTGACTGACAGATTAGGTTCCACATCATAGCAATATTAAGTTTTGCCGCTTTGTTTTAAGGGAGTTCAGTGGAAGTTTCTGTAGTGTTCTATGGGAATCATCCCAAAGGTTTAGGACTTCATATTTTCCACAATAGATAACCTCTCTGGGGAAATTTCATTGATTTTTGTGAATCCATTGATTTTGAAAGTGTATCTGCAACTCTCCCAGGCTCAGTTAGAATGCTAACCCTGGACACAAAAAGACCTAAGTTCTAATCTAGCCTCAGGCACTAGCTATATGACCCTGGGTAAGTCAACTTCTGTTTGCCTCAGTTCCCCCAACTGTAAAGTGGGGGTAGTAATAGCACCTACCTTCAAGGGTGGTTGTGAGTTGTGAGTATCAAATGATGTAATAATTGTAAAGTGCTTAGCACAATGGCCGCCACATAATAAGCTTAAAATTAAATGGTAGCTATTTTTATTGGAATTTGTCTCAAATGAAACTTCCCAGGCCCTGCCAGCTAGTGCATATCTGATCAATATAGGGTAAATAAATTGGTAGCTAGCAGTTGGAAATAGGGTCTAGCTCATGGGAATGAAAGAGCAAATCCAACTTCCCTCCAAGAGCCCTAACCCATGACTTTAGGGCATGGTGCCCTCACTAACCAAACTAACTGAAAATAATCAAGACACTATGGTGTAGTAGATAGGGTACTTAAGAAATGATTATCAAATTGACTATATAAATATCAACTGTGAATATCAGATATATTCTGTATACTATTATGTTTCTGTAGATATGGTCCAGGTATTTGATGATTATACCTTTAGTTGGTATAACTATATATATTTGTCAGACTGAAAAGAGACTTAACTTAAAATGGAGAAGGGTTTGAACTCAGAGACCAAAATTTTTTCCAAACCATTCCTCTAGTCTCCGACCTGGGTTCTCCAGTCTCTGATCATTTGATTCTCGAAATCAGTTTGTTAATTCCTCAAAGTGGAAGAATACTTCATCGTAGTGTATGTTTAAAAGTGCTTCCTTCACTTGATATATGGCAAATTTATGAAAAAAAAAACACTAAATGGGAAATTTTTGATCAAGCATCATGTGTTATCTTTGCAACTTTTAGCTTTCCTAATAAGGTTAAAGATGCCATTATTTTACTTACCTGATCGCATCCTTCCTTCGACTTGTTAAATATCCCATATAAACAACTCCATAAAAAGATGTGAATGGCAAAATTCTCAAGTTAAGAAACAAAAGGATACACATTAAAAAATCCAACAAGAAACTTTTCATGAGCTTCCATATTTTCTCTCCATTTCTCCATATTTTTCGTGTCAAATGGATAAATTAGAACTTTCAACCTTTGTGAAATGTTCTAAGGGATAATGTGGCCATAGTTTCTACATTTAAGAGTCTGAGTATAGTGAACCCTGCTACTGCATGAGTGACAAGGTCATGTGGCAACTCTATTACTAGCTCTTAGTGGCTTCATATCTAGAGACCTCTCCCCACAACCTGTCTTTTTTTTCTTCTCTTTTTTTTGTTATATCCGCAAGCATGGAGGAGTGAGTAGTGGAAAAGGAATGGGTGGACCATAAACTACAGAGGCAGAAGGTACATTAGGCAATACTTAGTTTAATCTCTTCATTTTACAAAAGCGGAAACAGACTCAAGAGAAGTAACTTGCCCGAAGTCACATAACTACTAAATAACAGAGCTGGAATTCAGTGTCAGGTCTTTAGATTCCAAATTCACTTCTTTTTCTATTACACAGTGCTGCTCTTTCCCTTTCATCAGCTTGTTCTTTGCTACTTGGATGCTATGCCCTTCTATGTTGCGGCTGCTACAGATGCCACAAAAGCAGAAGAGAGTAAGAAGTGGCATAGACCCATTGGGAGTTTCTTAGCCACCTATCTGCCACCTGCCACACAACATGAGATCAGTTTACCTGGAAGATGGGGCACATCATTCTACTACCCAAGTAGGAGCCAAATTAACCTTCCTGTTATTCCTCAAACACATTTCATTTCTAATCTCTCAAAACTCACCTCAAATTCTACTTTCAACATGAGGTCTTTCTTGATCCACCCACTTGTTAGTGCTTTCCCCAAATTAACTTATTTTTATTTTGTACCCATATGTGTTTATATACTTATGTGTGTGTATGCTGCTTCCATCCCCAACAAAAAGCAAATTCCATGGAATCAGGGAGTGTCTCATTTTTGTCTTTGTATTTTCATCACTTAACATAGGATGGCTCATAGCAGACCTTGATAAATGTTTATTGATTAACTGAGAAATTGACTTAAGGGAGGGTGGGGAACAACCCAGTGCTGTTAGAGTTCTATTACTTCTGAACCCCCTTAAATATACATGGTTTCCATCAAGGTGTAACAGAAAGCATAGTAAATTAGATAGTATTAAATACAATTTTCCATTATTGATTTATCTTGATTTTATTTTCAATATTCATTCAATACACATATTTATTAAAAATATCTTAGCTATATAGAAATATGTTTTCTGCTTGAGTGGAAGGGGAAGTAAAATACAAAAGAAATACAGGGCATGTATCTTATTTTTGCTGCTGATTCAGAGTATTTGTGGAAAAACACCAGAGTTGTCAAGTGACTTGCTCAAGGTCACTTAGTGAGTTAGTGGAAACCCTAGGATTAAGAACCCAAATGTCCTTATCCTCAGTCCAGCATGTTTTCCATTATGATGAGTTCATCTTCTTTCACCTTTTCTCTTTTACTTTGCAGTTTTGGTCTTAGGTGAAGGTTCTTGCAGTCTGGCAGAAAATTCATGGAAAATTTCCCTGAGCTTATAGGTTTTTTGGGTTTTTTTAATTTTTTATCTTTGTGACAATATTAGAAACCCATTTACCATCATAATTTAATTTAACTTCCTGGTAATTTTTAAAGCCATTGGATGGAGTCAGGTAATCCCACTCTTACATTTTTTTTTGGACAAGAAAGCATAACTAGATTTAAACAGCCTTTGTGTTTTGAAAGGAAATAAGTATTCAAGAAAACATAATAATTCTTGCTTCCACTGAAAAGAGAAAAACCACTCATGATTCTAAACAATTAATCACGTAACCTTAAAGCCATTGGGAACTCCAAAAGAAAGAGAGAAATGGAATTGACTTACTCAACTCAAATATATACTATACAACAGATCAATATGTAATGATTTTTTAAACTGTTCTATATACTCATCTCCAAGCCACTCAATCTGATCACTGCAGTTTTATTATAGAAAGCAATGAAAGTGATCATAGAAGCCAGTCAAAGGAAGAGGGATATGCAAGAAAATGAAACTCTAACGTGTGAGGGAGTTATATATGTAGGGAAAGGGGTAGAATTAAGCCACAATCATTAATTAAGCACAGCTAGCCTCAGAACACAGTAAAATTGATGAGATAAAGCTGCAAACATTGAAAAAATGGAAAATGACAAAGTCAAGTGATGGCCATAATAGCTGACTTAAAAGGATGCCTTTAAATATGATCCAAGGAAATGAAATTACTATAGAAAGGGAAGGATGAAGGATTAAGGAGTTATACATCACCTACTATGCCCCATGCACTATGCTAAGAACTTTACAAAAAAAAAGTCTCATTTGATCCTCACAACAATCCCGAGAGGCAGGTGCTATTATTAACCTCATTTTATAATTGAGGAAACTGAATCAAATAGAAAGAAAATGACTTGCCCAGAGTCACACAGCCAATAAGCATCTGAAGCTGAATTTGAACTCAGTTCTTCCTGATTCCAGGCTCAGCACTCTCAATCCAGTCTTGCCACATAGCCCCGTCTTATATTTAAAGTCTCTCTCCAAAGGATCTTCTTATCAAATACCATCTTCTTTATACAGATCTGCTCATTTTTAAAATTATTCTGCTTATAGTATAGGAGGTTAGATAACCATTCTTTTTATTTATAAGAAAATGTAACCAAATAGTTAACAGGATTTATTAAATATATATTATGTGCCTTTTTTAGGCAGTGAGTACACAAATACAAGAGCAAGATAGCCCCTGCCTTTGAGGACCTTACATTCCACTATGGCGGAAGGAGAGAGGAAAAGACATGTTCAGATGTAAAAATTATGTATTAAAAATTGCAGAAGGTGATTTGAAGGAGGTGAGCTCCCACAGCCAAATCAGACAAGGATTCTTGAGGCAGGGTTGCAATTTGAAGAGAGCTAGATGTTCCAACATGTGAAAGTTGTGAAAAAAGAGAATCCTAGCCATGAGGAGTAGCTCACAAAAGAACAGATCAGTGAAATGGAATGTCATATACAAGCTAACAGCAAGGAGGCTTTGCTGCAGTGTATAATGAATGAGGGTGACCATGTTTGATCGTATTGGAAAGACTTGCTGGATCTAGATTGTGGGGGGCTTCAAGTTCCAAATGAGGCATTTGTGTTTAATTCTAGAAGCTCTAGAGGATAAATGAAGGGTTTTTTTTTGAAAAGTTAAGTGACATGATTGGGCCTGTCCTTCAGGAATATCAGTCTGGTATGTGTGGAACATGGATGGGTAGAGGAAAGGCTGGATGCAAGGAAACTAAGGAGGAGGCTCTTGCAATCATCCAGGATAGAGGATGGATAATGACATGAAGTAGGGTGGTTGGGGTATGAGTTGAGAGAAGGGGTCAGATGGGAGAAATATTGTTGTGGAGATAGATTTGACCAGACTTCATGACTAACTGAATAAAGTATTGAATGAGAGTAAAGAATTGAGGATGACTCCTAGTTGGCAAATCTAGCAAGATGGTGTCCTCAACAGAAAGAGGGAAGTTAGAAAGGTTTAAAGGGAAAGTTTTTAATTCTGTCTTAGATTTTCTGAGAGTGAGATGCATTGGGAACATTCAGGTAGATTTTTCTAGCAGCTAGTTGTTAATGAAGGACTGGCACTCAGAAGAAAGATGGGGCCAGATACAGAGATTTGAAAATCATCTTCGTAAAAAATGATAATTACACTTTTTTGAAGGAGGAGAATCAGCTAGGAGATGCAGTGAATAGAGTTCCAGGCCTGGAGTCAGGAAGTCCTGAGTTCAAATCTACCTTCAGACACTTACTAGCTGTATGACTTTGGGCAAGTCACTTAACCTTGTTTGCCTCAGTTTTCTCATCTATAAAATGAGCTAGAGAAGGAAATGGCAAACCACTCCAGTATCTTTGCCAAAAAAAAAAAATCCAAAAGGGGTCCCGAGGAGTCAGACACTGAACAATGGCACCACTAACGGGAAGTAATGACAATACCAAGAGAGATTATGTAGAGAGAGATGAGAATGGGGCAGGATATCCATAATTATTATACAAAGGAGACTGAGAAAAAATTATTTAGGAAGCAAGGAAGAGAACCACAACTGAGCAGTGTCACAAAAAAACCAGGGAAGAGAGACTTTCCAGAAGGAGGAGGTCATCAGAGGTGTCCAGAAAAATAAGAAACGAGAAAAAAGCCACTGGATTTAGTAGTAAAGAGATAATTAGTGATCTTAGAGCTACTGAAATTCAGTGTTGGGCTACAAAGCCACATTGCAAAGTGTTGAAAAGCAAGCAGGAAGTTAGAAGGTGAAGAGTGCAAACAATTTCTAGCAATGTGAGAAGAAAGAGTGGGGAAAGGAAAGGGGGAAGGGAGTAAACATTTCTATAGCACCTACTATGTGCCAGGCCCTGTGCTAAGGGTGTTTTACAAATATTACCTCGTTTTATTCTCACAGAAACCCTATGATGTAGGTGCTATCATTCTCCTTTTTACAGTAAAAAAACCACAGCAAGCTAGCCCAAGGCCACACAGCTATTAAGTTTCCAAGGATCTGAACTTAGGTCTTTCTGACTCCAGGCCCAGTTCTCAATCGGCTGCAGCTAGGATAATTAGAGCGAGGTCAAGAGAAGAGTTTTGTTTTTGTTTTCTCCTTTTCTCTTTTTTAAAGAATGGGTGAGTTCCAGGAATGTTTGTATGCAGCAAGAAAAGAATTATTGGATGAAGAGAAAATGGCTGAATTTTGAGTCAGAGGACCTCCTGTAGAAAACTGAATTTACTGCTTTTAAACTGTCTGACATTAGCCAAGTGCACTGCATATTTTTGAGTACCTCAGTTTCTTCATTTGTAAAATGAAAGTATTCAACTAGATGATCTTAAGTCCTCTTTCAGCTCTAAATCGGTGAGCCTATGACATTGTTTGATAGTATTATGGAATGAATAAAGAGTTGGCCTCAAATTTAGAAGGCCTGGCTTCATAGCCTTCTGCTGTCACATAATGACTGTGTGACCCTGGGCAAGTCATTAAACTCTCAGTGCCCCAAGCAACTCTTTAAGATTATGAATTACAGAGCAGGTTTTGATCAGTATTAGTCAATATCCCTTCCTCACCCGGAGTTCCTTGTACAGATGAATTCACAGGTCTTTTTCCCTACCAAGGTCTGTTGCTTCCCCCATAAGTATCCCCCAAAGATGTTCCTTATTCTCTACGAGTTTGTTTTTTCTTTGCTAAAGTGAGAAGGTTAAGTTTGTTCCCAGCTGTAAAGGTTTGATTAAAAAAATACTCTATGAGAGTTTATAGTTCAATTTTTATTGTACTATACCATGTTTATTTCTATAGAATTTTAAGTTATTTTATAAAAGAATACTAATAAAACTGATTCCTTTTAGAAAAGTAGACTTGGTCGCAGATATTTTTATATCGTTTGTTTAAAATAGGTCTAATAGTTGTAAATAAAGGTAATGTTCCCAAAAGGTCACATATTATAATTTTGTTGTTGTAATTTTTTCAGCATTTCTCCCAAATTTTGAACCTTCTTGTTAAAAGGAGCATTTACTCTCAGACACCTGTGCCCTAGGGTCATAAATAAAAACCACTTACTAACAGCTACCACTGAGCCCCAAAAATGACATTTTCCACACATTTGCAATCTTTTCACTCTGGAAATAGCATAAAATCAAGGTAGACTAAGCTTTTCATGAAGCAGACTGGCTTCATGAATCTTTGTTGCACGGCTTCCCAACTATTCTTGATGAGAATCCTCAACTGAGAATAGTATGAATGAATTGGAAAAGTTGCAGAAATGATATCTGAATTGACTATAAATTTTAAAAAGTTTTTTTAATAAGAGGATTATAATTCAAGGTTTTAGATTGAACTAATTAATGCTCAGATAAATTAGAGCTTTTTTTTCCTAAAGTCATCACAGATATCTATTAGAATTGAAAATTTTTGTTTTGGAAACAGGCAGCCTGGAGAGAGAGAGTTGTCCCTAGAGCTAGGAAGACTTGGGTGCAAGTCTTGCCTGTGGCATATCATAGAGATGTGTTTATTGTTTAGTCATTTCAGTCATGTCCAACTCTTCATGACCCTTTATGGGGTTTTCTTGGCAAAGATATTGGAGTGGTTTGGCACTTCCTTCTCATTTCACAGATGAAGAAACTGAGGCAAAATGGGTGAAGTGATTTGCCTAGGGTCACATAGCTCTTAAGTTTCTGAGGTTGGATTTGAACTCAGGTCTTTCTGACTCCAGGCCTGGCAGCTATTCATTTTACCACCCAGATGCCCAATGGATATGTGACCATAGGCAATTCATTTATCCTCTTACATAATTTTAGGGAACTCTAAGAGGCACCTCTGCAGCACAATGCTTAGAGCACTAGGCCTGGAGTCAGGAAGACCTGAGTTGAAATCCTTCCTCTGATACTTCCTAGCTATATCACCTTGGACAAGTCACTAGGCTCTGTCTGCCTCAGACAGAGGGGATCTCTAAAATGGGGATAATAATAGTACCTATCTTACAGGTTTGTTGTGAGCATAAAATAAGAATCTCTTTGTAAAGCACACTGCTTTATCTTTTTAAAAACATTCTATTTTAAAATTCCTTTTTTATTTTTTCTACTTACAAAAAAAATTTCTATCTCCTTCAATATACATAAACACCCATTACCTCCAACATTAAAAAATAAAAAACAAAAACAAAACCCTCAAATCAAATATACAGTCAAGCAAAACAAGCTCCTGTCTAGGGCAAGTACAAAAGAAATATGCCATATTTTGCCCCTCAAGTCCATCAACTTTCTGTCAGGAGAAGGGTACCACATCAAGAATTCTTCAACAGCTAAAGATACCTAGTTCTGTTCTCTTTTAGTGGTTTTTTATGTAACTTTTATATTAACTCCTAGTACTTTATTGGAGCTCATGGAGATATATGATATAAGCTGATGGTTTAAATCTAATTTCTGCCCAAATACTTTCCACTTTTCCTGATAGTTTTTACTTAAGTCTTTTCCAAGTTTCTTATATTACAGGGAGATACCATGGCATAGAGTAGAAAGTTATTCATCTTTGGTTCAATAGCTAGTAATTGGCAAAGTTGGGACAACAACACAGTTTCTAGGTTTCTGAAAAAATACATATGCAGTGGTGAGATGTGTTGGTTTTTTTGTTTTAAACCATTAATGCACTAGCATTCTTTGTAAGGTTTCTTCCATTTATGAATTATAATTTTCTTTCATGAATATAGGGATGTCATTTTCTTCCATTTATGAATTAAGTACAATATTGTTTAAAAGCATGGTTCCCTAGCTGCTTGAGTGAAGCTTGATCTAGTTCATCATGTTTCCTACATTGCCCTCCCAAGTGCTTTTTCATAGAGGATTTTAACTGGAAGTCACTGCTCTCTATAACTCACAAACAGGTCCTTTTTACCCTTTGTTCAGAAGATTGTTTTTTTTTTGGTCCTTGAAATCTCAAAGTTTAGGAGAAAAAAAAACAGACTCAAAGCTACTGCAGATCTTTCCTCAACGGTATAATTCCAGTTGTTCTCTTTAACATCAGAAATGACATCTCTGAAATATTTATTGTCTCCTTCCTCACTTGGTTTTCCTGATAAAACTTTTTTTTTTCTTCTCTGTCATACTAAAACAAAGTCAGAGGGCAGTAAAGTTACCACTGGCAATAAATCTGAAGGTTTTGTTTTGTTTTGGTTTGGTTTTCATTGTTATAGCATTAGTTTTTCA